>NC_091072.1:77485500-78890000 GCF_032405125.1 Capricornis sumatraensis | reverse complement strand
ATAAAAGCACATGGGCTGAACCACATTTGGTTGAGAAAGTTCCAGGATCCCTGGACTATAGAATATAGCTTCCCTAAACTCCTGAGGAAACCGTTTAGCCTTTGCTTCTTAGGATTCATTGACTTGAATTAGATATTATGCAGTTTACAGCTAGACTGTGAAAGATAACACTAGCCTAATTTCCAGGTTGACCCTTTAAACAAATTCACCCTTGCAGAGCTGTTGCCTGGAAACAGGCAACTTTCTGAGTTGTGCTTTGTAAATTGGCATGGTTTGCTAAAATAGTAACAGTGAAAACAGAGCTGAAAGCTGCCACCGTCTAATATGGAAAGCACAGTTTAAGTGTTGCACACAGTAAGCTCACTCTTCCACATTTCTTGTTATTTCTGGCTCCAAACAGAAGCACACTTTGTGATGCATAATTACTCTTTCAGTGGGGATATTTTTCTCCCTGAATTCATGGACTCCTTTTCCACACTGAAACTCGACTGAAAGAACTAAAGTGATGAAAAAGGTGATCAATCAAAAATCTAAACAATGGCTATAAACTGCTGGCCTTCAGAAAAATTCTGTGAAATATACCACCACATACAACCAAGCTCTTGAAGAATCAAGCGTTATGTAACTGCCACCCAAATCAGGTAGACCTTGATAGTCCCCCTCCTCCCCAGGGCTGTCCTAGCTCAGTCACAACCTCCTCCCTCTCCTACATTTGTGACCACTTTCCTGATTTTAAAGGCAATCACTCTTTTAATCACACTTGCTCACGCCACCTCCCCTTAAAATCAGCTGTCCTGTCTGTGCTCCCGCTGTACTTATTTCAGGCATTACTCCCACGTGTGATGTTGGTTTACATCTGTGAGTTCCACACTTGGTCAAGCACTGACTTTGGTGCCTATCAATTCTAGGTCTGAACCTGGCCCTTAAGTATCTGTGTAACTCAGTGACTCAGTTAATTCTTTATGCATCTCAATTTTCTCATCAGTAGAAAAAATTATTAGAATTAGTTTTATAGACTCAATAACACAAATGTCTGAGAAGGTGACTGTCACAGCACACGTTCAATATGTTATTATTGTATTAATCCTTTAGAAAACTGTGGTTATGATTAAACCTGGTAATATGTGAAGGATCCAGTAATTAGTAGGTGTGCAGTTTAATGAATGTTAAGACCCTAAAAACAAGAGCAATCTCACATGCTATCACAGTATCAAAGTAGAAACCAAAAGTAAACGAGAAGCTCAGACAGTGGAGGGACTATGACCTAGTACACTCAAGAGAGCAACGTGGCATCACATATCCAAATTAAAAATGTGTATCTTTGAGATTCAATGCAACCTTGTAACACAGAGATTCAGAGATATGCCAGTGTTCATTAAAACACTTTTAATAAAACTTCAAAACATAATTTCAGATGTCCACCAACAGTGGAACACAACATAGCCCTAGAATATGGACATCAGAATATATCTTCAATTTATTAAGGGGCACAGAAATACATAACAGTTTACAGACTATTATTCATGTGCTAGGGGAAAAGACTTGTGAAACCTATTTTCCTAGAGCCTTAAAAAGTGTTCTTATGTTTTGAAGAATTTGGGAAAAATAACTTTCTGATGATTCTTTCTGCAGAGAACAATCAACTTAGGAAAACAATGGATTTTAAACTAAATGTAACTTAAGAAATTATACTTTGTGTATATAATTACATCTTAACATTTTTTACAGGGAAATAACTCTTCTAGGAATCAATCCACAGAAAATAATCTGAAATAGGTATGATCTGTGTATAAGGAGGCTTACATCATTTATATCAGTACAACTTATATCTTACTAATTTATTTAGTAAAAACAGCTTAGCACCCAATATTGGAGGACTAGTTCCAGTAATGGTGTATCTGTGTGAGTGATACTATATGGCTGTTAAAAACCATGCTGCACAATTATTAAAATGGAAAATTCTCAATACATCAAGTGAAAAGGATGTTACAGCCTAGTTATGTGCAATTTGATCAGTGTTAATAGTTGTTATCTTTTTCTTTTTCTTACTTTTCCGCTCTTTAGTTTTTTAATTTAATAAAAGCATTTCTAATTTCCTACAATGATTATGTAATACATGCTTATAGCTAACCTCAAGCTTTCTTTACAACCTGGACATTTATGTAACTATGATGCTAGTCCAGCTACTTTGGTACAAATTCAAGAAATACTGCAATCCGTCTGAAAAGTTAAAATGAGGTGAAAGCCATCAATTCCCAGGAATCTTAATAAAACATTGAAGACACTACTGTGTTTATCAAAAGAATTTATTAGAAAATATTACATACTACATATCTGTTTAAAGAGTATTGTTTCAGTAGACAGCACTCCATCCTCATACTACAATGTCTCATGGACCATGGAGCAACCAGTGTGCTTCTGAAGCCACATCTCTTGGATGGAACATTTACGCAGTACATACTGTGGCCATTTAAAGGAAGATAATGAAAAAACTGTCATTATCAGAGGGAAAACAATCCGAATTTTTGGAATGTTAAAATAACAAGTAACTAATTTTAGTCTCAAAATTCTAGGCATCACTATCGCCTAAAACATCAGTCAATGTGACTAGTAAGTTAGAGAGACCAAGGTTTCAAAGATCAAGTTAATACTGAATTTTCATATTTAAAGAGAAATATGCAACCCCACAAAATGTTTTTAAGTTTGTACACATGCAACTTAATGTAAACTGCTGATGGAAAGAATGGGGAATGTTAAAAAGCAATGTATTCTTTTTAACATAAAGCATGCACTTTCTAATACATTCTTAAATATTTCAGAGTTGATTCTAGTCCAATAATATTTTTATTTCAAGTGCATTCTAACCAGTACCCCAACCAGAGTACATACCTGTTATTCAAAAAATGTGTATTGAGAATTCAATTAACTCATGGTACTGCTACCAAAGATAGGAGACTTTAACTCTTGACCACATCATTTATTTTTTTCAAAACTTTAAACACGTTTGCACAAGCTAAATGGTATAAAGCAAATTTTAAACTTGTCACCCAACTCCCAAATGTTACTGAAAGAAGACATAGGAAAAATATGTTGTGTGATTAATCAACTTAGGCAATTTACTACGAAATTTTCTAATTGTGAACTAGCTTTAATCCAAAATCGAAAGTTCACAGAACTGTTTTTTAGAAACATAAAAGTTCTAAAACTTTAGAGTCCAAAACCAAAACAAATGAGGAGGTGTGTGTTGGTAATTGAAACACTGTCTTAATATTTTATTAGAAGAAATATACTTTCAAAACTCTTGCCCCATCATAATCTTAACATAAACTTTAATTAAAAATATATATAAATCAGTAGAATACCATATTACAAACGCCCAGAAATGCACAATAAAGATCGGAAACTGCTTGGAAATATTTCTAACACTTTGGGGGGTTATACTCATAATCAAATAAAGATTATGAAGTAGCACAATCAGTACTGGGGCCAACATTTCAAAACTTGCCTATCAAAGCTAGCACCTGGAAAGTATTATACACATAAAACTGAGAAAGAGAAGATCTTTACTTCAGAAAAGAACAGTCCTGGAGTATTGCTTTCGCTATTTAGCTAGCATAGGGTCAGCCTGTCTCACTGAGGCATATATCTATTTTATGCCATTAACATTTGATCCAAAGTGCTTTCCAGTTATTTGGTATCTATTGAAAACTGTTACTGGAATGAAACAGTTTATCATGGAGTTAATCCACTTTTTCTTCCAAGATGCCAAATAAAATAAGGCTGGAACATTTTAAACTTACTTTTAATAAAAATGAACATATTATCGTACTTAAAAAAAAAACCTCAATCTCTAGCCCTTGAAAGCCTTACCAACAATCCATTATTTAATTCCTCTCCTTTTTCCAAAACACAGGTTTTAATGTCTAGAATTTTGTAACATGGTTACCAAATTAACACTTTATTCACTGTAAAGCATTTGGAGATTTGCCCAAGTGTAAGAAGAATGTCATTAGTGACTAACAGATGAGCAACAACGTGAAAGCCCCTGAAGTGAATAGCATGATTTTACCTTAGACCCAAGCAAGGGGGTCACGACTTAAAAAGCAATTCTCCCGCTGGCACAAACAGTTTACCACTTCTGATGAGCAGAAGATATTATGGAAGAACATAACTTGTACAAAGTCAACACTTTTTCCAAACAGGTCTTCTACATTCAGCAGAGCTGAGACTGCCAAAGCTGTAAATCTAGCAAATCAAACTGCTTCATCTCAACTGGAGAAAAGAAGGCACAAAAGAAAAACAAGCAGCGTAACGTTTATTTGGTGACACAATAGGTGAACAGTGTTCTAAAGTTTTGAACACTGAATTTTACTTGTGATAGTATCTTCTACCTAAGCAATTTATTCAGATGTGTGCTTTAAAAATACATATTAAGAACCCTGCAATTGGTATGTTCTCTTATTAGAAATATTCTTCATGGTAATACATTATCTTTCTATAATTAGAGAGAAAAATCATAAGACCATTTTTATTTTTAGCCCAACAGAATAAATGTATTATACATATCTCTTCCAAAACCAGCGCACTCTGAAGTTTCTAATTTATGCACTCCGTTGTTCAAAAACCTGTACATCTTCCAGTATCCACAGTATAACACAGTCCTAGTAAAAATGCACATTCTTTTAAACCCTTTACTTTCCCTTGAATTTTATTTGGGGGAGGGATGGAGGAAAGATATAGATATTGCGGTGCAGAACTATATTTATTTAGAACAAAACATTATATCCTACATTAAAAAAGATAATTTTATCAAAACCAAATTTCAATCACAGTTATGTATGATTCTCAGTTAAAGGTACATGTTGAAATTGCACTTTGCAGATATCTCGTCAGTGTCCTTTCTAACGCTCCCACTTCAGCACATGTTTTTATCAGCAGACATAGGTTCTTCCAGAGTTTTCTTTTGGCTTCCCTTCCGTGAATATTTGTATTTGTCTACATAGGCTTTAACCAGATTTGCCACTTTAGTAGAATTTACTTCTCCACTCTTACTATGACACACCTGTAAAAAAGAAGGAATTTTTTTCATATTTAAAGGGATTAAAGGGAAAGTTCTTTGAAAAACAAATACCCCAGAGCCATAATCAGACATTTTCACGTGTTTTGTATCACCTAGAAGGTATATGTTTCATTTTCTCCAAAGAGAAAAAAGCTGATTAGCAGAAGCTACCTCTTACTATTTTAGTTAGATTTAATTAAGCATTCCTTTATTAAAATAGGGATGTTGAAAACAATATGTACATAACTCTACTAAAATTGTAACTTACTTTATCTACTGCTTTTCGCACAATCTCTTTATACTCCTCCTTGGTGATGTCTTTATTTTGATAAAATGGCTTAATGGCCAGTTTTACCTCCTGTGCTGCTTTTTCTTGAATTTGCAGTTTCTGATGAGAGGAAAATGTGTAATTATTACTTGCCCAATCTCAAACTTTCAAAAAAATTATTTAAAAATATAAAATTGAAAACATTGCCCATTTACATTACAAGGAACTGTTCCAATATTAGCATCATAGATGTAAAATATTTATTTACTAACACAAATCAAACATTTCTAAAAATAAACAATACAACCAGTAATTCAATGGGCACCAACACATGTAGACAGAATTCTTTAAATTGGAATTGAAGACTATCAACAATAAATTCCCTTTACCATTTATACAACAGAAAACTGTTATTTTTATCATAATCATATGCAGAATTATGTAGGTTGCTCTCAACTTTGAACTTGCCTTGTCTGTCTTCGAGCTATCTGCGCTGGCTTCCACTGTAACACTTACTTTGCTTTCTGCCAATTTTACAGGAGCATTAGAAGCTTTGCTGTGACTTGATGATGCAGTATTACCAGAACTTGGTCCCTGAACTGTTCCCATACTTCCTGGGGCTGCTGTCGGAGCAGGCAAGACTGGTGTACTCATGCTATTACTTACATGAGAAGCACTAGGAATACCCTGTTTTAAAGAGGTATCATCAGTTAATGAATTATCTGTACTCAATAAAAGATGTTTAGTTACCTATTAGACATTAAGAAAAAAATCAAGGCAATTTAATACTTAAGTACTTAGGAGAAATGTCTATTTCAGGTAATTTTTATCTAAAGGACTGTGAAGAAAAATGAGCGACATTCTTAAATAGAATGTCATGATGACTTTTAATATATATATTATTAATGTTCTGACAGTAACACTAAAACCAACAAGAAGGAGAAAAGCAGCATTAATGACAATATCTTTCCTAAAAGTATCTTTAAGGTAGGTACCCCACTTTAAAGATAGAGGAAAATAAGACAGTGAAGTCAAATGGCTTGCGTGAGTTGATAGCAGAAAAAGACATAAGATCCCAAATTCCCACTTTCTGGCTCTTCCAACTGTATCCTGCTGCCAGGAATCTAGAATTTCTGAGATATAGACATGGAATAATAAGGCAACACAACCATTACAACTTGTTATTCAAATTTACTATATGCCCAAGAGGCACTTCTTTCTTTTTTTAGCATGATAAATTCATGAAAATGAAACACATACGGTAATGCACAATGAACAACTTTATCTGGTGTCAGCCTGAACAAGACAGTACAAGCTTTATCACAGTATCCAATCACAACAAGTTCCCAGCCCCTAAAAGTCCAATAAAAAAGGGAAATTTTTTCAAGTATCCATCACATGATTCTAGTTTGCCTCATAATTTGGTTTTCTTAAACTTACCAAAAAACTTGTTTGGATATCAGCACCAGCATATATGTAGCTTAGATTTGATAACATGTATTCATTTTCTTATTTGGGACTGGGAGGTTTGGGGAAGGACAGTGAAAGAGGGGTTATAAAGATTTACCATAAAGTGAAGTAAAGTGAAGTCACTCAGTCGTGTCCGACTCTTTGCAACCCCATGGACTGTAGCCCACCAGGCTCCTCCGTCCATGGGATTCTCCAGGCAAAAATACTGGAGTGAGTTGCCATTTCTAAGTCTAATCAAAAAAGCCACTGTATATGGATATTCAGCAAGAAGCCCTTTCTTGAACACCGATCCCTAACAGCCAAATGTTTACCATGGCGAATGTTGACTACACTTAGAGTGGCTGAAAACATACCTGCAACTGCTTTCCGTCTGGCTGTGAAGCAATGTAGCTGACTTGCTGGGATGGTGGGGGAGGGGGCGGTGGTGGCGGTAGTCCCTGAGATACACCGCTAGGAGCCGCCACCTGCATGAGAGGTACTCCTGTGTGCAGATGCAAGGGCAGCTGAGGATGAATGTTGAACGGACTGCGCTGGATGTTCATCAAAGGAGCAGGAACACCCACTGGATATGGAAACATATTCACAGGCTGGTGTGCACTCATGTGCTGCGGCACTGCACTCACTTGTGGCTGCATCATAGTTATAGGTAGCTGAGAACCATCACCCTGTTGGTTTGCTTGGTCTTTCAGATTAGACTCTATCAAAAGAAAAAAGACTTATGAAAAAATTCATGTTACAAATTTCCTTAGAGAAACAAAGAGCCACTGGTTACTGTAAAACAAAATACCAATTAACCTAAACCTATCCAATTATTCAGTTTAATCCTGTCATTCCTAAATAATGTAGGATGATTTTCTAACTGAAATTAATATTCAACCAAAATTAGAATAACTTCACACAATAACATTGGACAACACTAGCTGATTCTTAGCAGCTCAAGAAGCTTACTAATAAAATAATCATAAAATTTAATTACTAACTTAGAAGGTTAATCACTTTTAAAAATCTTCAACAGCTCTTTTCTCACGAAAAGTCAAGTCAATGTTCTTAAGAAAAGTCAAGGAACGATACATCTTTTTTAGCTGAGTGACTTATTAAACAACGATCAAAAAAATTCAAGTGCACACATCCAATATAAATGAAATAGAATTTAAATCCTGCATACAATTATTTCAAATCCCTCTGTAGCAAATTATACATAAAACATTTTGGTCTTTGGCAAGGTTGGGGGCAGGCATGGGGTGAAAAAAAATATACTGAGTGTTTATTACATAAAATGAGGTTCAATTTAACGTAAAACTAAAAACAGAGATCACTTCAATCCATACAAATAAGGTATTAAATTTATAATCTCTCTCTTCAAATACAAGTGTTTGTAAATAAGCATGTTACCCTGTTCAGCCGCCTCCTCGTCTTGTCTCATCCACCCAGACTGTGGGCCTGAAGAACTCCTGCCTCGTCTCGAGTAGTAGTGCTGTACATCTGCTGGCAGGGTCTTTCTCACAGCCCAACTCGATGCGGATGTCCACCCTGACCTGTCGGCTGGTGTATCAAAGGAGAACTCTTGCTCACTTTTTCGTTTATAGGGCTGCTGCTCCACAAACTTGAAAGTCTCATTCCCTGAACTGTTTGAATTCCCTGAGAGGGGTTTTCGGTTTTGCCACCTGTTTTCATTTTGATCTGTATAGGCAAAACCACCTCTATGGTTACCTCTACCACGGTTACCTCTACCACGGTTAGACATCCAAGCCGAACTGAAGTTTTTATTCCAAGAATTCCCTGAATTCTCATTTCTATTTTCTTCCCAATGAGAATCTTTTAACTTCTCTGGATTTCTGGTCCTCGGATCAGGCCCAGAATTTATTTTTTCTGTTACCCAAGTGGGACAGTCATTTCTATGTTTGTCAGCAGAATTTGAATCATCAGCATCTGGACTGATGTCATTTTTTTCTTTTCTTGTATTTTCATTCTGTTTCTCTGAGTCACTCTTTCTGTATCGATCATTCCCTCGTGGACATCTCCAACCATCGTTTGCCCATCTCTCTTTCCATCGAGGAGAGTAACTGTCCCTGTCATTTCTACCAAATGATGAACCCTTACTTTTTGTTCTAGATCTTGATGGTGACCTCGACCGTGATCTGGATCGAGACCACCTTCTCATTCTCCTTTCTCTATCTCGGTCTCTCCTCAACCCATCTCTATCACTCTCTCTTTCTCTGCTCCGGGACCTGGATTTTTCTCTTGGGGAGGAATCTTTTACTCTGGACTGAGATCTTCTGTTCTCTCTTTTTGGGGAGAGTGACTCAGATCTTTTGCCTTCCTTAGCACTATCTCTTTTTGGAGACCGAGACTGAGATCTCCTCCTTTCTCTTGCACTATCCTTTTTGGGGGACTGAGAACGAGATTTTCTCCGTCCTCTAACAGATTCTTTCTTAGGAGACGGTGATCGAGACTTCCTGCTGTCTTTTCCAGTTTCTCTTTTGGGAGATGGAGACTGAGACCGCTTCTTTTCTCGGGCAGTGTCTTTGTTGGGAGACCAAGTTGTAGATGGAGAGTGAAATCTAGATCTTCGTGTACGAGGCTTTTTGGCTTTATCTGTCACATCTACTGGGTTTTCAGATGGTTGAGATACAGTTTCAACCTTTTCATTTGCAGGATCAGAAGATGACATATTCTTTTGGGAACTGTGCTCCACAGAATTTTCATCAGCATTTACAGATGGTTTAGCATCAGCATTTACAGATGGTTCGATTTCAGATTCATTTCGGTCACTGCAAAATGAATCACATTCCATAGGTATCATTTCATTATTGTCCTCACTAAAATGCTTCTGAATCAGTGCAACATGAGTTTTAGGCAATTCTGTAGATGTGGGATGTTCAACCAAAGATTCAGTCTTTTCTTCTAAAGATTTGCCAAATTTGGTGTTAAGACTTTTTTTTAATAAACTATTTTCAGAGTCTTGAATACTATTGAGAGTTTCATTCCCTGAAGTATCACATGTTGCAATTATTTCTGCATCTTCATTTTCAACATGCCCTAGCAAATGAACCTCTGAACTCTCAACAGATTTTCTGTCCACTGCGTGTATAACTCCACCTTCAGAAGATTCTAATTTGGGACTGTCAATAAGCTGTTCTGTTTTTACTGTAGAATCTCTATGATCAATAATTTTTACTATAGGACTCTCCATAACTTTTTTTTCATTAACTATCGACTCTGCATTCTCAGGTAACTCACCTAAGCTTGATGCAGGTTGGTATACTTCAATTTCAGATCCTGAACATGTAAGAGAATCATTTGAAGCATGATCTATACATATATCTGCTTTTATTTCTGATTCTGAAGGTTCAGCTATTGGGTCTTGATTTTCCAATGGATCACTTCCTTTTTTGGAAGTGCTTACAGAAATCTCACTTTCCAGACATAAAACATTAGCTTCTATACCTGTATTCTCAACTTTTTGAACTTCCTCCTCCCCTCCAAATAACACAGGAGGATCTTGGGTATCAGACTCAGAATGTAAAGTTTCTACTCCTTCCTCTGTATCATGGGTCTCAGCACATTCTTCACTCTCTTTTAATGGCTCACTGCAACTTCTTAAGCCATTAGTAGACTCACTCTCTACATTTATCTGCACAGTGTTAATACTTTCTACATCTGATTGGTGTTCTTTCTCTAACTCAGGTGGTATGTCAGATTCTGCTACTTCTTCATCAACTGAATCACTGGAAGATGATTTTTCAGGGGGAGGCACAGAGCTTCGAAGTTTCTTTTTCAGTAAAGGTAGTTTTCTTCCTCTTCTTACAGACTTCCGTTTTGGGGCCTGCCTTGTTTGCTTCTCTGACTCACCTGAAGAGGAAACACTTACAGATGGATTATTGTTATCTGGGGCATCACACCCAGAAATATCTGACACTGGGGATCTCTGAGACTGACTGACTGGTTCAGCTCTTGTGTTACGTGTAGATCTTCTTGTAGGAGTTGTAGCTGCAGGTTTTCGTCTTGATCCTCTGGTGTTTGAGGTACCAGAAGTTTGCTTCTTCTCTTCCCCTTCTTGAGTATGTGCTAATGCATAGCCTTTGCAAGAAGTACCTAACAGTATACAAAAAGGAAAAAATAAGTGTATGATTCATCAAGTGATAAGAATTTGGCTTCAGCTTATTTTAGCATAAAATAGACATCTATAACAGAGTGAAACAAAATATACTTGTGAATCAAATTATTAATAAATGCATAGCTATTAACATCTGAGTAATACCAATTTTTGAAAGCTACTGAAATAAGTTATCCCAAGATTTCAGTCCATGTGGGCAATTCTCTAGTGAAAAAAACAAAAGAAAATATTTGGTCTGTTAATTGCCATTTGCACTATGAATCACTATTACCTAGGCAAAAGCAGGACACAACAGCTATCCACAAATAGTAAAGACTAGAACTATTTGTTCACAATTCATAGGAAGTATTACTTCTAAAAATCAGTGGTTTGAACACTGAACCCTTAAACAGAAAGGAAACTTCTAATTAGTTCCTCAAAGACATGAAGTTGTAATTTCTTAAAGTAAAAGGATTTTCTAGTTGCAACAATTTTAAAGTCAAGTCACTGTACAAATATTTATAGAAATATCTAGGACTCATTATCTATACCTTGTTTTACAGCATTTCTAAGTTATCAACACTTATACTTTTCATGAGATTGAAAGAGGCTTAGTAATTTTTTTTAACTAGAAAGAAATTCAAAAACTTTACCAAAATTTTCTAAAGATATGGTACTTGTTGGAAGAATAGTTCTTGGCAACACAGAAGAGATGAGAGGAAGGACTTCTATTTCAATATTCCAGGGTATAAAACTAATTCTGAAAATTTAAAACAAAATAAAGACATTTTTGTTTAAATAATAAAACCAGCAATTTAAAAGTATTAATTTTCCAAATAAGCTGCTGCTGCTGCTAAGTCGCTTCAGTGGTGTCTGACTCTGTGTGACCCCACAGACGGCAGCCCGCCAGGCTCCCCCATCCCTGGGATTCTCCAGGCAAGAATACTGGAGTGGGTTGCCATTTCCTTCTCCGAAATAAGCTAGCAATATTAAAATATAGGTGCTTAAATTATTTTTTGCCAAACAGCTAAAAATGTAAATTTAAGGTTACTCATAGTAACCAAGATGGCTACCAACTGACTACAAAAAAAAATATATAAAAAACCTTCTAAAAGCATGCTTTTTCAATAAATTAATAGTAAAGTACTATCAAGGGCAACTTAATATATAAGTAGCTGACTCTCATTTAAATAAGTTAATGCAATTATTTTGTCAAGAATTTTAACTTTTTTTCACTACTTTAAAAATAACCAACTTAGATAATAAAATGTAGATAAATAAAATACACAAATGAAATGTACAGATTTTAAGTGCATAGTGTGATGACTTCTGACCAATGCATCCATATACCTGTATAACCACTACCCCAAATAAGAAATAGAACACTTCCACCATCCCAGAAAGCACTTCCTGACCCTTGTTCCCCATCCTATTTCCAGGCAACCAAACAGATAATTTAGTTGAGTTAATCAGATCAAGCTTTAAAGAAATTAGCAAGGTCAAAGGGGAATCAGTCCATAAATAAATAAAAACATAACAAAAACTGAAAGGAAAGCTATCACTTGAATTTTGAATTTTTTGTGAGATTTCTTTATATTTTTATGGCTTATATCATGTCCAAAAATATCAAAATACATTTTTAAGAAGGAAAAAAGAACTGGAACTGATTTCTATTGCTATGTTATATGCTAAAATTCCTCGATCTGAGGACGATGGCTCTTCAAAGTACCCAGGATCCCTATGGACATGCTAAGACCCCAGTTACTGTAGTCACACCAAATCCACTCTCAGCTTCTTCCTACTCTTCCCATATTTGTTCAGTCAGGTCTCCTAACAAAAGACTATTTCATCCAGTCTAAGGTGAGATTCTGGAGGACAAAAGAAGCTTGAAAAACCATGTGCAACTTGCACATACACAAAAATATACAGCTCTAAGGGAAATTTTCATATTTTACAGATCTGGACTTTGTCTAATTTTACTTATTTATATTCCACTGTTACTCCTAGAGGATGAAGGCCCTATGCAGAATTCCATTACAGTGACATATAAAAGTTATAGTTATAGGAATGAATATAAAACTCTAGCAAGGAACTTAATCTTTACATAGGAGCTTGATTTAAGTACATATCATGTACCTAGCTAGCAATGTGCTAACAGTTTCAGGGCTAACACTAAGAGAGAAAAGGCTAGGCTATACAGAGAGTCATGAACGCCAGGGCAAAGTAGGGACTTGATCAAGCGGTTGTTTAGAATAACATTTCGGAGATGGAAGTGTCGTGACAAAGCAATGCTTCAGCCAACAGCACACAGGGAAGACTGGAATGGAGGAAAAGATAACAGAAGGATGAAAGATCTGAACGCTATTACTAATAATGAACCTTATCACTTAGGTGTTCTCCCCGTTAAAGAAATCAAATTTTTACATTTCTTAAACAAATAAATACAATATTCTTTATTTTTCAAGGGGTTCCTTAAATAGAGACCTTTCATTAGGCATCGGAAACACCAAGGTTTAATTAAACAAAACTTTCTTAGAAACATAACTATTGACTATCTCTGTATATAAGATATTATTATCTTATGCACACATTAGCATTTAAACATTTTAGTAAACAATTTTTTTTACCTTCCAATTCCAGGTAATGTATCAGGAAACCATGATAATTCCAGTTCCTGTCTCTTCTGCCTAATCAAAGCACTGATCTCATTGACTTCTATAAATTCTGTACTAAAAGATAAATTTTAGATCCTCATCAGAATTCCAAAATTTTAAGTCCAGAATAACAATTGGGTTATATCATAAACAACAGAAAATTTCATATCCAGCATTATAAGTCACATTAAAAAAAAAAACTTTTTCTATCTAAACACTTTTCAAAATGGACCCATTCCTAAAGTAACTTAAATTTTTATATTACAAATAAAAATGGAACTAATCTGACTTGTGGCCACTTTTAAAAAGTCAATTCAGACTAATATTATTACTATTGAAAAAAAGAAGTAACACTATTTCTTTCCCATGAACCGAAGCTGCAAAGAGCAGTTTTTAGCCGAAATTTTAAGTGCAATAGTTTGCCATCTGAAACTACGCATAAAACAAAGGAAGAAAATAAAGGAGGCATGGTTATTTTTATAACCCAAAATAGGCAGAGTTCAGTTTTTTAAAAGGCACTCAAATGTAATTGTTTTCTTTGGTACCTTGCCAATCTTTAAAGTTAAATCACAGTCTTCATCTGTCTTGTTTATTCAACCAGGTCCATTATTTTTAAACCTCAACTTAATCTTCAAATTCCACAAATATCTACACAGCATCTATCATACAGTCACAATGGATTAAAAAATGACTGGGTCTACTCTGAAAGGGTATCCCATAATTTAACAGCTTAACAACTAGCCTACGGCTCTATCATGTAAAAATCTGTGTACAACTTAATTTATTATTAAGGAAAAGGAAGTCCACTAGCAGTCACTGAATAATACACGGTCACAAAATAAGGTTCTCTTTATTTGCCAAAAGAAAAACAAAAAACAACATGGGCTTTCATAACGTTGTTGGGCCAAGTTTAAATTTCTACCAGAAGAAATAAAACATCAAATATAAAAAAAAAGCATCAATTAAAAGTAAAAAATACTAACCAGTAAGCTGTACAGGCAAAAGAAGATTCTCCAGTGTGACTACTAGAAGAAAAGACATTGGAGAAAAACTTTCTGAAGCACTGATTTGTATATGGATTTGATCTTCGAGGCTAGAAAAGTAAAATGAGGTTGGTGAAACAGAAAAAAAAAAAAAAACAAAAAAACAAAAACCCTTCCATAATAGGTAGGACATAGTTACATTTAAATATTTTGATGTACCTGAGGCACCAGAGTTATGTACTGAAAAACCATATGTTATTATCTAAGAAAAATATTTTTTTCTTTATTTCAACAAACCTTGTTTGTCTTTATTATTGAATTTTTCTTTCCTCCCATTTCATTGTATTTAGAGTTTCCTGTACAAAGACACAAAAAGATCTTGCCTTAATTTTTATTTTAAAAGGTTTTAAACCACTACTAATACTGGCATATTGACAAGAGAAGGTTAAAATATATATAAAAATTACATTTAAAATAATAGTACCTGCATTTATATAATTTTTCCAAATGCTAGTTTTATCTTGGTAAGCCACAGACAAAAGGAAAATATAAGAGGCCACAATACAGAAAACTAGTGAAGCATGTAAAATTGCTATGCTTAGAGCATTAAGTACTGAAACTTTAGTCAATATGTTCTGGCACTATGTGCAAACTTAAAGTGTCTTGTAATATTAAGAGTATAAAAGAAATCAAATTATTTAATATCAATAATACACTTATTATGTCCTTTCCAGTTACAACCTAAACAACAGGTACTATTAACTCACCTCAAGCAGGAGCTGACCAGGGGAACTGAAACCATCAGCCCTTGTCAACAGTAAAGTACCATTTAATCACCAACTTCAGTAAGTACCCTCACCATCCTCCTCAAATTGTATGGAATTAGGAAAAGTAGAAGTCTTGATTAAAACGGCTTTCTGCTATAGCAACGTTTTTGGTTGTATTGCTTACAACTTATTTTTTGGTTTTACATGTCCATTTCTACGGATACGTTCTTCCAGGTTAAGAAAGATAAAGGAAAAATAGCTCCTGCTAACCACAAAAACTGTTAAAGATTACTGCTCTTGGTTTTTCTTTACCATAAAGCATGTCTTATTAGTCATCTCCACCTATGAATACACTTGTCTGCAATAAACTGCTGCTGGTGCTGCCATTGCTCTCTCCTCAGAACTCTGGGTAGTCTACAATACAAACGACAACTGGTCTTTCAATCTCCAGCCAAGCCTGTCTCACAAAGGCCAATCTAACTTTGTTCAAAATAAATCAGCCTAACTGGGAGGCCAAGTTCCTGCTACTGCGAGATCGTAAGTATTTTCGGTTTCTTTCGTCAGTCCAGTTGGTAATAGCCTACTTTCTACTTAACAGCATACCAAATTTTAAGTTATTATACAACAGTTGTTTGCTTTCATGCTATTACTCATCTATCACACATGTCCCACCCAGAACAGCTGTAACAAATTACATTTCATACTGGGGAGAGGACATTTTCATATTGCCAACATCCGCTGGATCATCGAAAAAGCAAGAGAATTCCAAAAAAACATCTATTTCTGCTTTATTGACTATGCCAAAGCCTTTGACTGTGTGGATCACAATAAACTGTGGAAAATTCTGAAAGAGATAATACCAGACCACCTGACCTGCCTCTTGAGAAATCTATATGCAGGTCAGGAAGCAACAGTAAGAACTGGACATGGAACAACAGACTGGTTCCAAATAGGAAAAAGAGTACTTGTCAAGGCTGTATATTGTCACTGTTTATTTAACTTATATGCAGAGTGTATCATGAGAAATGCTGGGCTGGAAGAAGCACAAGCTGGAATCAAGATTGCTGGGAGAAATATCAACAACCTCAGATACGCAGATGACACCACCCTTATGGCAGAAAGCAAAGATGATTAGCCTCTTGATGAAAGTGAAGGAGGAGAGTTAAAAAGTTAGCTTAAACATTCAAAAAACTAAGATCATGACATCCAGTCCCATCACTTCATGGCAAATAGATGGAGAAACAGTGGAAACAGTGGTAGATTTATTTTGGGGGGCTCCGAAATCACTGCAGATGGTGACTGCAGCCATGAAATTAAAAGACGCTTACTCCTTGGAAGGAAAGTTATGACCAACCTAGATAGCATATTCAAAAGCAGAGACGTTCCTTTGTCAACAAAGGTTCATCTAGTCAAGGCTATGGTTTTTCCAGTGGTCATGTATGGATATGAGAGTTGGACTATAAAGAAAGCTGAGCGGCAAAGAATTGATGTTTTTGAACTGTGGTGTTGGAGAAGACTCTTGAGAGACCCTTGGACTGCAAGGAGATCCAACCAGTCCATCCTAAAGGAGATCAGTCCTGGATGTTCATTGGAAGGACTGGTAAAGCTGAAACTCCAATACTTTGGCCACCTCAGGCAAAGTGCTGACTCATTTGAAAAGACCCTGATGTTGGGAAAGATTGAGGACAGGAGAAGGGGACAATAGAGGATGAGATGGTTGGACGGCATCACCGACCCAATCAATGGACATGGGTTTGGGTGGACTCCGAGAGTTGGTGATGGACAGGGAAGCGGGCGTGCTGCAATCCATGGGGTCGCAAAGAGTTGGACATGACTGAGCAACTGAACTGACCTGACTGGGGAGAGGAGTGCTGATGGAGTTCCAGGAATGTATCTTCTTACCCCTTATTATACATTTAAAAGATGATACTGATTTTTTTTTTAATGATTAAAGAAGCCAGGAATAAAAATGTGATAGGTACCCAACCACAATCTCAGAAGTAACAATTTCATTCAACTAGATGGAGATTTGCTACATTGTAGGTACACTGTAGTTTTTAAACCCTAAGGGTGCTGAGTTGTTCTCAATCAGGTTTTGTTCACTCAATACTGAAGGAGTACATACAGTTTACAAAGCATTCCTTCACTTGGAAGCCTCTGTTGGGAAGCCACCACTAGATGAAATGCTCTCTATGGGAAGAACTGTTACTTTTCTGGCCAATGCAAAGTATGAAAATCTAGTCCCAAAGCTATTTCACATATTTCTGGCTAATTCACAGGTAATTATCGAGCAGTTCCAATTGTGGATTTGTCTAAATTGTGGTTTCCTAGAGATCATTTCACATGTTCATTTACTAATCTATCCTTTGGACAACAGTGATACATCTTTTCATTTTTATAAAAGTAATGCATATATGTACTTTAAGAAGTCAAACAGCACTTCTGGACTTATTTTTAAAACATTACAGCAATTATCATTCTTAATTCAGCTCCACCAAAGCACCCATCACATGTTCATACTTCTCTGGACTTTCCTGGTGGCTGAGACAATAAACAGGGAGACCAGGGTTCAATCCCTGGGTCGGGAAGATCACCAGGAAAAGGGAATGGCTACCCACTCCAGTATTCTTGCCAAGTGAACTCCACGGACAGAAGAGCCTAAGGGCTATAGCCCTCAGGGTCACAGAAGAGTTGGACACAACTGAGAAAGATATAGACACTACTCTATCTTGTTATTTTTGGTTTCAGATATTTTCCTTAAAAAAAAAAATTTTTTTTTTCTCCAGAAGATAGACTTCTGCTCCTCCACAAATGTTTTCCAGCTGCACTGTGCAACACAAGGAACTGACCCCAACAGGGGAAGCACAGAATCTTAACCACTGGGTCACCAGGGAAGTCTCCAAATATTCTTTTTGATATATCAACATTTGATGCAAGCAATGTTGCATTATCGTAACTATATAAACATTCTCAGCAAGACCATGTACTGAATTACTTTTTTTGTACAACTACTTCCTTTTCCTATGGTTAACGATGGCTTTTTCTTGTTTCCAGTTCAGTTCAGTTCAGTCGCTCAGTAGTGTCCGACTTTTGCAACCCCATGGACTGCAACACGCCAGGCCTCCCTGTCCATCACCAACTCCCAGAGTTTACCCAAACTCATGTCCATTGAGTCAATGATGCCATCCAACCATCTCATCCTCTGTCGTCCCCTTCTCCTCCTGCCCTCAATCTTTCCCAGCATCAGGGTCTTTTCAAATGAGTCATATCTTCACATGAGGTGGCCAAAGTATTCAAGTTTCAGCTTCACCATCGGTCCTTCCAATGAACATCCAGGACTGATCTCCTTTAGGATGGACTGGTTGGATCTCCTTGCAGTCCAAGGGACTCTCAAGAGTTTTCTCCAACATCACAGTTCAAAAGCATCAACTCTTTGCCATTCAGCTTTCTTTATAGTCCCAACTCTCACATACATACATGACTACTGGAAAAACCATAGCCTTGACTAGACGGACCTTTCTTGGCAAGGTCTCTGCTTTTGAATATGCTGTCTAGGTTGGTCGTAACTTTCCTTCCAAGGAGTAAGCATCTTTCAATTTTGTGGCTGCAATCATCATCTGCAGTGATTTTGGAGCCCAAAAAAATACAGTCAGCCACTATTTCTACATCTATTTGCCACGAAGTGATGGGACCAGATGCCATGATGTTAGTTTTCTGAATGTTGAGCTTTAAGCCAACTTTTTCACTCTCCTCTTTCACTTTCATCAAGAGGCTCTTTGGTTCTTCTTCACTTTCTCCCATAAGGGCGGTGTCATCTTGTTTTTATGTTGTATTATCTGTCATTAATTGAACCAACTCTACAACACAAGTATAGGTCTCTTAATACATTCAAACACATCAATCCATCCATCAGGTTTGCTCGTCATTCTCTTGGAAACACTTTTCCTCTGCCCTGCTCCAATGTGAACTGGTAACTCTCTAAAAGCTGCTGCTAAACTGTCATTCTGGGATTGTCCTCTCTTACAATTCCCCCTTTTCCTGGGACAGAACTCATTTTCTTATCGTTTTTTTCCTCCTTTTCTGTTTATTTTAGGAACTCATTTTTCTGAGTCTCACACTGTTCCTTTGTTTACTTTCTCATTAAGTGACACAGACATATCCTCCAGTATAATGAGAAAGGAAGTTTAAGAATGAATTTTTGAGCTCTTAATGTATTTTAAAACGTATTTATTTCGCCCTAACACTTGACTGATGGTTTGGTTGTATATCAAATTTCTAGGATAATAATTATTTTCCCCAGAATTTTCAAGGTAGTGCTCCACTGCTTCATCTGTTATTGGCAACATTCTTTTACACAAGGTCTATTTTCCCTCTCTAGAAGCTCTTCAAATATATGCAGTCTAGAATTCTATCAGTGTAGTTCATTCCTTGTTTACAACTCATCTTCCACTTCCATTGAACTTTTTAAACTTCAGCCATAATATTCTTAATTTCCAAAACTTTTCTTTTTTTAGTATTTTCTTACCTCATTAATGAAATATTCCTTCTCTTATCTCTGAGGATATTAATTTTCAAGTAACTCCCTGTTTCCCAGCACTGGTTTTGTTCCATCAGGTTCCTTTTCTTTGTCTATGTATCCATCTCTATTACCTCGAGGCTCCCTTACCCTCTGGTGGTCCTTGACTATTTCTGGAGCACTAAGATACTGACTGAGAACAATGTGGATACGTGGGCAGTGCTTTTCAGGGGGTTTCACTGTAGGGTGATAAAGCAGAGAGACCTGGCTATTTCATTCAAAAATTTCCAAATGGCAATATCTCCAAGTCTTTTAAAGCAGGGACAGTATTCTGGAAGATATCAATACCTTCTATCTTCCACTTTGGGAACAAGCAAGACTGCAAATGCTTTGGGAAATGATCATGGGTAGGGAGGTGAAGACCTCAACATTTGCTTCAATTTCCTTCTCTTTACTCTGTTGTCTCCTCTACCCTCATTCGTGCTGGAGTTTAATCTGATTTAATTACTCATTTAAAGAGTAAGCCTCCTGTTTGCCTGGGTAGACTCCCCTTACACTATACAGCCAAAAATCTGCAGGATAAACTGCTCCTTTAAAAATTTTAACCAATTTTGTTTTCAGCACCACCCCATACACCTGCTTTCAGATATAACATTGGTCCCCAGACCAAAGACTAAGATTCTACAGTGTGTGAACTGATTTGATTCTCAATGTCACTCTCCACGAGAAGTCTGGGTTTCAGTTTTCTACTAAGACAGTTTACTATTAATATGCACCTCAAACAACCATTTTCAAGCCTCTATTTTGTGGACCTTTGTCATCAGCTGTCTTTTCCTTCTGTTTTGTGGCTTAAATTTTTATTTTGATTCCTTTATGGTCATTTCTGTAGGGTTCTGAGAGGGATCAGAGAATTAAACAAGTGCTCAATGTGTTACACTTACTTGGAAACTTATTTTTTTTAATTTAGTATATCTGAAAAGACGTTTCAATGACAACATCTTTTTCTGCAAAACAAACCAGTATAAAAAAGGCTCTGATCTTACAGCCCAGTAGTACTTGGCAGGTACCCAATTAAGATTTGATTAATTGATTGCAAATTAACAGAGCCCTAATTACATGGATTTAGTCTGTATTTAGGGAAGCAGTCCACTAAGAAATGTCTTAAAAGGGGATACTTTTTATAAACGATATCAGTTATAAACTATTAGCCCAAACCAAAAACTATTATGTTCATTCCAAGAACAAAGTATATAAAGGAGGTATATAAAAAAAGTGTGGACCTCTCAGTTATCTATCTAGTATGACTGAAGGAAGAGAGTGACATTTTCTTATCAGATTTGTCAAAAGGTATGCTGTCTAACATTTTACAAAACTTACAGTGAGACAGCACCATATTCACTAAATGAAGAAAGTAAAGTTCATACAATTTTATCAGAGTCACAGATAATTTAACAGAAAAACTAACACAAAACCCAAATGGCTCAACTTCCAATAAAATTATCTATTAGGCCTGCTGGAGTTTTAACTGTTATACTAATAATTTCTAATCCAAATAAAAGAATTTAACAATTTCATACACTCTATTCATTAGTTTTAGTACATATAATATAAACATAATAACCTAAAGGAGAAAGTCACACATCAATGTTCAAAGAACAGCCCCTCCTCACTTTGAAAAACTTGAAAAAATTAGAAACTAAACCTCACTGCTTCTGAAATCTACTATAAAAAGACAATATTTCCTCATGAAGTTCTTTCATAAAAATAAATTTAAATTATCCTTTGGGCAAATATGGTTCCTACCCAGTCTAACTGGATAAATACATTAAAATGTACTTAATTTGTACAACTTCCCACTAATTCTACCTTCACCATACCTTTCATCTTAATTCCTTTCTCAGTTCAAAGGCCACATTTAAGAGTCCAAGGTTGCTTCCTTCTTGCATGACAGGTTCATTAGTGCCCCTAAACTTTTGAGACAATTACAAGTAACATCTACAGATTCTCAGTTTCCTAATGAGGCACTTTGTTAATAAAACAGTATCTAAGAAACTTCATAATTAATGCAAAAATTCAAGGTTAAAACTCAAGCTCTACAGCCATTCCTGAAGCTATAAACTTTAGTCTAAGAATCTATTACATTTCTGAAAGGATACACAAAATAATCAAAGTTAACTGGTCCGCTAAGTAGGGAGCAGACATTCAGCTCTTTATATCGAGCCACTAGAAAAAGGCAATAATTTAAGTTACGAACATTGTTAATTCAGTCAGTTGGGTCGCTTAGTGGTGTCCGACTCTCTGTGATCCCACGAATAGCAGCATGCTAGGCATCCCTGTCCATCACCAACTCCCGGAGTTCACTCAAACTCATGTCCATTGAGTCAGTGATGCCATCCAGCCATCTCATCCTCTGTCGTCCCCTTTTCCTCCTGCCCCCAATCCCTCCCAGCATCAGAGTCTTATCCAGTGAGTCAGCTCTTCACATGAGGTGGCCAGCGTACTGGAGTTTCAGCTCTAGCATCATTCCTTCCAAAGAACACCCAGGGCTGATCTCCTTTAGAATGGACTGGTTGGATCTCCTTGCAGTCCAAGGGACTCTCAAGAGTCTTCCCCAACACCACAGTCCAAAAGCATAAAGATTGTTCAGTTCAGTTCAGTTGCTCAGTTGTGTGGGACTCTTTGCGACCCCATGAATCACAGCACGCCAGGCCTCCCTGTCCACCACCAACTCCCAGACTTCACTCAGACTCACGTCCATCGAGTCGGGGATGCCATCCAGCCATCTCATCCTCTGTCGGCCCCTTCTCCTCCTGCCCCCAATCCCTCCCAGCATCAGAGTCTTTTCCAATGAGTCAACTCTTCACATGAGGTGGCCAAAGTACTCGAGTTTCAGCTTTAGCATCATTCCTTCCAAAGAAATCCCAGGGCTGATCTCCTTCACAATGGACTGGTTGGATCTCCATGCAGTCCAAGAGACCCTCAAGAGTCTTCTCCAACATCACAGTTCAAAAGCATCAATTCTTCGGCACTCAGCCTTCTTCACAGTCCAACTCTCACATCCATACATGACCACAAGAAAAACCATAGCCTTGACTAGACGGACCTTAGTCAGCAAAGTAATGTCTCTGCTTTTGAATATGCTATCTAGGTTGGTCATAACTTTTCTTCCAAGGAGTAAGCGTCTTTTAATTTCATGGCTGCAGTCACCATCTACAGTGACTTTGGAGCCCCCAAAAATAAAGTCTGACACTGTTTCCACTGTTTCCCCATCTATTTCCCATGAAGTGATGGGACTGGATGCTATGATCTTTGTTTTTTGAATGGTGAGCTTTAAGCCAACTTTTTCACTCTCCTCTTTCACTTTCATCAAGAGGCTTTTTAGTTCCTCTGCACTTTCTGCCATAAGGGTGGTGTCTTCTGCATATCTGAGGTTATTGATATTTCTCCCGGCAATCTTCATTCCAGCTTGTGTTTTTTCCAGCCCAGTATTTCTCATGATGTACCCTGCATAGAAGTTAAATAAGCAGGATGACAATATACACCCTTGACGTACTCCTTTTCCTATTTGGAACCACTATGTTGTTCCATGTCCAGTTCTAACTGTTGCTTCCTGACCTGCATACAGATTTCTCAAGAGGCAGGTCAGGTGGTCTGGTATTCCCATCTCTTTCAGAATTTTCCACAGTTTATTGTGATCCACACAGTCAAAGGCTTTGGCATAGTCAATGAAGCAGAAATAGATGTTTTTCTGGAACTCTCTTGCTTTTTCCATGATCCAGTAGATGTTGGCAATTTGATCTCTGGTTCGTCTGCCTTTTCTAAACCCAGCTTGAACATCAGGAAGTTCACGGTTCACGTATTGCTGAAGCCTGGCTTGGAGAATTTTGAGCATTACTTTACTAGCATGTGAGATGAGTGCAATTGTGTGGTAGTTGGAGCATTCTTTGGCATTGCCTTTGTTTGGGATTGGAATGAAAATGGACCTCTTCCCATCCTGTGGCCACTGCTGAGTTTTCCAAATTTGCTGTAGACAACCTCAAAGTGAGAGCCTTAAGGTAAGTAACAAAATCATGCTTTAGCATAGAGGCAGTAGACATGGAGTAGAAGACTGGATCAAATTCTGCCTGCTCTAACTCTGTGATCTGGCCAAGATATATAACCTTTTAAAACTGCTTTAAAGTTTATAATTATGAATGATTTTGAACATTTCGTAAAGTATTAAAAATCACACCTACAGAATAGGTTTAACTGTTAACTTTTAGTTATTTTACTTTCATACTCATCTCTTTGTTTCTGCTGTTTGTTACAGGCATAGACCAGTTACCTTTTTATTATCAGGTAGTTATAGCCAAAGAAAATCAAATACTAAGTACTTAACTACCATTACAACCTTGATACTCTGTAAAATGCCACATAGAAACAGAACCACTATTCACAACTTTAAAACTTACTAGAAAAAAAAAACAAGCTAATATACTATATGTCATTGAAGTTTATTTTAAGAACTTAAATTATTTATGTACCACTATAAGAGGATAATGGCCAATTAAACTCTCAGAGTACATTATTTTTTAATTACAGAAAATTTCAAACACAAAATAGAACATTATAATGAAATCCGATTATACCCATATCCCAGTTTCCACAATTATTAATTCACATCCACTGTTAATTTTATTACTACTATCTTAAGTAATTTTGAAGGAAACTATAAACATCCTATCATATTCATGCATAACTATTTCAGTAGATAACTAACTTTAAAAGATGTGTTCTGTTGGGAAAGTTAGCAAGAAACAAAATATATCCAATAACTCCTTATTACCAAATATCTAATGTTCAATTTTCTCCAACTGTCGATAAAGTTATCTTTTACTTTCCTTTTACAACATATTAGAATAAGGATCTAAATAATCCAGCTGTGACTGGTTCAATGTTTCTGTCATCTCTTTTAATCTACAGGTTCCCACTCCCACTTCTAAACTCCCTCCAATTTTTTGACAGAAGAAATCAGGTAATTTGTCTGTGGTCTGTATGTTTTGCTGATTTATCTCCTTGTTGTCACTTAACATGCATCTCAGTCTCTGTATGTCTGATAGCTCAGTTGGTAAAGAATCCGCTTGCAATGCAGGAGATCCCGGTTTGATTCCTGGGTGAGGAAGATCTGCTGGAGAAGGGATAGACTATCCACTCCAGTATTCTTGGGCTTCCCTTGTGGTTCAGCTGGTAAAGAACCCACCTGCAATGTGGGAGACCTGTGTTCGATCCCTTAGTTGGAAAGATCCCCTGGAGAAGGGAAAGGTTACCTACTCCAGTCTTTTGGCCTGGAGAATTCCATGGATTATATACTCCATGGGGTCACAAAGAGTTGGACACAACTGTATGACTTTCACTTACTGATCACTGCCTAAATGGTGTGATGTTCATTTACAAAATGCTGACATCCAAATTCCATAATTTTCAATTATTTGCTGAAATATTTCTATAAGAAATGAACTTACCTTTACTTTGATGTACATTTTCAATTACCTTGATGTATAGCTTATATAAAAAAGGCAAGGTAGATGTTTGTATCTTTCCTTTCATATATTGGCTTTAAAAATGAGTCTAAACCAACACAATGTTATAAAGCAATAATCTTCCAATTAAAAAATAAAAAGTTGAGTTAATTTCCTAACATCCTCTAAAATAGACCAATTAGTCTGCTTATTCATTTACTGATAAGGTAGCATGATGAACTCATGAACTTTGACAAATCTGACAGGTTTCAATTACTGTCCCTTTTCACAGTTACTGAATATTATCACCTGTTTTGAAGCTTAAATTGTTCCATTTTTGGCTAGAGGGAACCCAATCTATTGTTGATTCTTACTGAATCTATAGCTGATTCTTGTTCAATGTATAGTTGATGCTTGAGACTTTTAGTTATAATCCTAGCACTGCTTTGAAAGTTTCCTTGAGCTCTATTATAAAATGTTCTAGGCATATATTATTTATTTACTACCTCAAACCTGGAAACATTTATTTATTTCAAGAAACCCTGGTTCTTTTATTTGGAAAACACAAACTGGGCATCCGAACTGGGTCACAGTGTTTTCTTACCACTTAAGAATTTTTCTGAATTACTGAAAAAGCCCTTTTGGACTTTGTAGTGGGTTCAAAGTGTCACCCACCCCCCAAAAAATTCATGTCCACCTGGAACCTCAGAATATGACACTTAGAAATATAGACATGGCATACACAATTAAAGAAAGATTGACGTGAGATCATACTGGATTAGAGTGGGCACTAAAACCAATGAGTATGTCCTCATCAGAGAGAAACAATGATACAGAGACACACAGAGCAGAAGACCATAAGAAGACAGAAGCAGAGATTCCAGAGATGCAGCTACAAGTCAAAGGATGTGAAGGACTGCCTGGAACCACCAGAAATTATGGCAAGAGGCAAGGAAAGAATCTTCCCTAGACCCCACAGAGGCAGCAAGGATCTGGCAACACCATGACTTCAGACTTCTAACCTGCAGGGGCGATCCTAAGATGGCAGAGGAATAGGACGGGGAGACCACTTTTTCCGCCACAAATTCATCAAAAGAACATTTGAACACTGAGCAAATTCCACAAAACAACTTCTGAATGCTGGCAGAGGACATCAGGCACCCAGAAAGGCAGACGTCTAACCTCCAGAACAGTGAAGAAGTAAGTTTCTGTGGCCTTAAGTCGCCAAGTTTGTAATGAATTCTAGTAGCAGCCCAAGCAAACTAATATAGACATAGTTTTTTTTTTAACTAATAAAAATGAATATATGGGTGTATAATAAATTGGTTAAGACTTCGTACACCTTCATTAATGCAGAATCCAATTTTTTCTAACTACTTTTCATCCCAAGTTTGTTGATAACCATTTCTCCAACAGTATCATTCTCTATGCTATCCAGAATAGTGGTGATTTGCAGAAAATATAGTCAATAAATTCGTAATATCTTTGTATAGTGATGGTTGGTAAATGGACTATCATGGTGATCATTTTAAAATGTATACACATATCAAATCATTATGTGTGTACCAGGAACTAACATAGTGTTGTAGGTCAACTGTATTTCAAAAAGAAACAATCAAACTCAAAGCAAAGAGATGGCGGTGACAGCTGGTGACAGGAGGAGGAACTGATGAAGGCAGTCAAAAGGTACAAAGTTCTAGTTCTAAGTTAAGTACTAGGGATGTAATGTACAAGCATGATAAATGTAATAAGTACTAGGAATGTAATGTACAAGGATGATAAATGTAATTAACACTCCTGTATGTTATACCTGAAAGGTGTTAAGAGAGTAAATCCCAAAACTTTTCATCACAAGGAAAAAATTTTTTCCATTTTTTTAATGTTGTAACTATATGAGATGAGATGATGGATGCTTACCAAACTTTCTGTGATAATCATTTCATAATTTTCAGTTCAGTTCAGTCGCATCCGACTCTTTGCGACCCCGTAGACTGCAGTACACCAGGCTTCCTCGTCTATCACCAACTCCTGAAGCTTACTCAAACTCATGCTCATTGAATTGGTGATGCCATCAACCGTCTCATACTCTGTTGTTCCCTTCTCCTCCTGCCTTCAACCAATGCCAGCATCAGGGCATTGACTTACCATTCAGTAAGTCAGTTCTTCACATCAAGTGGCCAAAGTATTGGAGCTTCAGCATCAGACCTTCTAATGAATAGTCAGGACTGATTTCCTTTAGGATGGACTGGTTGGATCTCATTGCTGTCCAAAGGACTCTCAACAGTTTTCTCCAACACCACAGTTCAAAAGCATAGATTTTTCAGCACTCAGCTTTTTTTATAGTAGAACTCTCACATCCATACATGACTATTGGAGAAACCACAGCTCTGACTAGACAGACCTTTGTTGGCAAAGTAATGTCTCTGCTTTTTAATATGCTGTCTAGGCTGATCGTAACTTTTCTTCCAAGGAGCAAGTGTCTTTTAATTTCACAGCTGCAGTCACCATCTGCAGTGATTTTGGAGCCCCCAAAAATTGTCTGTCAATTTTCCCACTGTTTCCCAATCTAATTGCTGTGAAGTGATGGGACCGGATGCCATGATCTTAGTTTTTTGAATGTTGAGTTTTAAGCCAACATTTTCACTCCCCTCTTTCACTTTCATCAAAAGGCTCTTTAGTTCTGCTTTCTGCCATGGGGGTGGTGTCATCTGCATATCTGAGGTTATTTGATATTTCTCCCGGCAATCTTGATTCCAGCTTGTGCTTCATCCAGCCCAGCATTTCACATGATGTACTCTGCACGTAAATTAAATAAGCAGGGTGACAATATATAGCCTTGACGTACTCCTTTTCCGATTTGGAACCAGTCTTGTTCCACATCCAGTTCTAACTGTTGCTTCTTGACCTGCATACAGATGTCTCAGGAGGCAGGCAAGGTGGTCTGGTATTCCCATCTCTTGAAGAATTTTCCATAGTTTGTTGTGATCCATACAGTCACAGGCTTTGGCGTAGTCAATAAAGTAGATGTTTTTCTGGAACTCTCTCGCTTTTCTGATGATACAACAGATGCTGGCAATTTGATCTCTTGTTCCTCTGCCTTTTCTAAAACCAGCTTGAACATCTGGAAGTTCACAGTTCATGTACTGTTGAAGCCTGGCTTGGAGAATTTTGAGCATTACTTTGATAGTGTTAGATGAGTTCATTTGTGCAGTAGTTTGAGCATTCTTTGGCATTGCCTTTGTTTGGGATTGGAATTAAAACGGACCTTTTCCAGCCCTGTGGCCTCTGCTGAATTTTCCAAATTTGCTGGCATATTGAGTGCAGCACTTTCACAGCATTATCTTTTAGGATTTGAAATAGCTCAGCTGGAATTCTATTACCTCCACTAGCTTTGTTTGTAGTGATGCTTCCTAAGGCCCACTTAACTTCTCAATCTAGGATGTCTGGCTCTAGGTGAGTGATCACACCATCGTGATTACCTGGGTCGTGAAGATCTTTTTTGTATAGTTCTTCTGTGTATTCTTGCCACCTCTTCTTATATCTTCTGTTAGGTCCACACCATTTGACTTTCATAATGTCATTATATAGTATACCTTAAACTTACACAGTGTTGTAAATAGCAATTATATCTCAATAAAATTGGAAGAAGAAAAACAGTGGTGATTCCTCAGGAAATCCATTAAGAACTACATTATTGGTACTGGCCTTTTATACCGGTTTTGCAATTAAGTTTGTGGGTTGCAAAGGGTTGGACATGACTGAGTGACTTTCACGATGTAGAATTACCCAACTTACGACTTTCTTGGGATTGTTGGCACATGTGTCTGATGAATTTCCCCCAGTTCTCTCACTTTCTATTAGGGGTCCTAGGGGGTTAAGAAAATTCCACAATAATCTATGAATGCTTTTCCCAAGTTTTTGCTATCTATTCTCCAGATTTAAGGACAGAACTTTGTATGTTCATATAGTCACAAGCAGTGGCAACTATCCAGATGCACAGTCAACAGTGATCATACACGGAAAACAATTAGAATCTCACTTCAGCGATGTCAGAATGTGAAATTGAAACAAACAAAAAAACTGGGTTCTCAGAATTGATCAAATATGCTAAATGAGTCAGAAGACAAAAAGAAATATAACCTAAGATAGACAGCTCTAGAATTTTTCTAATAGGTTCTTGCCTTACTATCTTTTTAGAGTAACTTTTACCAAACTATCTTCCTAAAATGGTTTCACCACATTGTGATTCAGTGAGAAAGAAACCTTTTTAATGGTATCTTTAATGGTATCTTCTTGCAGAGCATTATTCCTTACCAGGCTTTCCTGGAGGCTCAGTAGTAAAGCACCCGCCTATGTAGGAGACACGAGTTCCATCCCTGATCCAGGAGGACTCCATGTGCCACGGAGCAACTAAGCCTGTGCACCACAACTACTGAGGCACACAGGCTAGCTGTGCTCTACAGCCCGGAAGCCGCAACTACTGAGCCCATGCACTGCAACAACTGAAGCCCACTCGCTCTAGAGCCCATGTTCTGCAATAAGAGAAGCCATCGCAACGAGAAGCCTATGAAGAGCAACTACAGTGTAGTCCCCACTTGCTGTAACTACAGAAAAGCCTACATGGCAATGAAAACCCAGGATAGTCAAAAATAAATAAATAAAATTATTTTTTAAAAAACTACTCTGTATAAGATAATATGCAGAAATTTCAGCTTTATTGCTCAACTCCCTATGACATCTTCAATCTTCCTCTCCGGTCTTATTTCTGATCATAGTCTTTAACATTTTTGCCTCAATTCAAGAGTGGGGAAAGAAATGGTAACTGGAAGAAACCATCAATTAGACTTAGAAGCCAAGAACAAATTCACATATGAACATGAACCAATTACACTAAAACAATCTAAAGATGAAAAAATCTTGTTTGCACACAGCACGCAAACATCCTTATTTTTTCAGAGCATCTCTACTTGTCCAAAAGACAGTTCTTTATTATATCACCCCAAACACTCTATCAGCCTTCCCCAACTCAGTAACTGGCAATGCCATTTTAATAGCTGCTCAGTCCAGGACTTTAGTGTCACCCTTGACCTCCTCCTTTCTCTACCTCACATCCAATCCAATAACAAAATCCTTTTAAGGAGCGTCCCTGGTGGCTCAGATGGTAAAGAATATGCCTGCAATGCAGGAGATCCAGATTCGATCCCTGGAGAAGGGAATGGCAACCCAATCCAGTCAATACTCTTGCCTGGAGAAGTCCATGGACAGAGGAGCCTGGCAGGCTACAGTCCATGGGGTAGCAAAGAGTCAGACAACACTCAGTGACTAACCCTTTCACTTTCTTTCATTGAAATGGAACATTTACAGAAATGAGCCATTTCTCACCACTTCCACTAACATCTTCCTGGCTGAAGCCACCATAATATGTGGTCTCTGGAAAACAGCCACTAAACTAGTCTCTCAACCCTCCAATGAAGATCTCTCCTGCCGATGAATTATCCTCCACTTAACAGCCAGTGATCCTTTAATAATGTTAGTCCATACTATTCCTGAAAATGTTTGCCATCTTACATAAGCCATAAATGAACACCAGAACAATGGCTTACTCCTCCTCCTCCGTCTACCTAACTCAACTGCTCTAGTCATACTGACCTCCATGCTATTTTCTGAATATAGCTTGACTGCTCCTATCTCAGGGCTTTTGCACTTGCTATTCCCCCTCCTGGAATACTCTCCCTTAAAATCTGTTTATGGCTTGACTCTTTCGTCCAGATTTCTGTTCAAATATAATCTAATCCAAGAGGCTTTCTCCAATGCCTTACATAATCACCTCCAGAAGCCATCACCTTTCTCTCTCTACCCTAACTTTACTCTCCTTTAAAGCACTTACAATACCTGTCATAATACACATTTATCTCTTTATTGTCCACAAAAGGTACTCTGTTAGCTTTGTCTCTTTTGTGTAGTACTACATTTCTAAGAGTCTAGGGCTGCTTCGCATAGTTTGTTGAATGAATGAGTTAATCTCAGCTCCCCCTTGCTACCCTAGTATGTACATCTTATACTGAGTATGTGCTGAGCATGCATGCATTTAGAATTTATACCTGAATAATTTTCATTAAACATAATCATTAAATCTAAGCTTTTCCATCAGGTGCATAGTCTATCTCAAAGCAGGAAGAAAAACTAGCTAAGTAAGAATTACTAAACTCCACAAGTAAAAAAGGAACATTATAGAAAAAAAAATCTAAATGGGTAATCAATGAGTACCCAATATCCTTCAACTCAATTCAGAGTTAAGACATTCACTCATGATTACTTAAGTATTAGTACTCTTATTTTACCCACTCATAAAGTATTAAGCAATATTCTACCTTTTAGATTCAGATTTAGTGAAAGTCGCTCAGTTCTGTTCAACTCTTTGTGACCCCATGGACTACATATATAGTTCATAGAATTCTCCAAGCCAGAATACTGGAGTGGGTAGCCTTTCCCTTCTCCAGGGGACCTTCCCAACCCAGGGATTGAACCCAGGTCTCCTGCATTGCAGGTGGATTCTTTACCAGCCAAGCCACAAGGGAAGCCTTGGATATTTAGAATATTCTGCCCATGCTAAACCAAATAAATTACTTCAGGCATCCTAACATAAGAAGACATGGAATTAAGTTACAGGCCTTGGAAAATGTTAATCTTTTGGCAAGAAATTAATTTTTATCAGCTATTCAATATTTGGGCTTCCCAGGTGGTGCCAGTCATAAAGAACCTGTCTTCAAGGGACGTGGGTTTGAACCCTGGGTCAGGAAGATCCCCTGGAGAAGGGCATGGCAAACCACTCCAGTATTCTTGTCTGGAGAATCTCATGGACAGAGAAGCCTGGTGGGATACAATCCATAGGGTCACAAAGAGTGAGAGACAACTGAAGCAACTTAGCACTCATGTATTCAAAAATTTAAAACTCCCAACAAACAAAAGTCTAGGACAAAGAGCATTCTCAGATGACTACCAGCACAGAGAAGAGTTAACATCTATCCTTCTCAAACTACTCTGAAAAACTGCAGAGGAAGTAACGCTTTCAAACCAGTACTACACAGCCAGCAACCTTCATACCAAAACACACAAGTGAAAATGAAAGTTGCTTGGTCATGTCCAACTCTTTGTGATCTCATGGACTATACAGTCCATGCAATTCTCCAGGCCAGAATACTAGAGTGGATAGCCTTTCCCTTCTCTGGGGGATCACTCCAACCCAGGGATTGAACCCAGGTCTCCTGCATTACAGGTGGATTCTTTACCAACTGAGCTATGAGGGAAGCCCAAGAATACTGGGGTGTGTAGCCTATCCCTTCTCCAGATCTTCCCAACCCAGGAATCAAACCAGGGTCTTCTGAATTGTAGGTGGATTCTTTACTAACTGAGCTATCAACAAAGAGAGCACAAAAAAAAATTACTCCCAATATCACTGGTGAACATCCACCAAAAAAATACTCAACAAAAAAGTGACTAACCAAACTCAGCAGTACTTTAAAAAGATCATATGCCACAATCAAGTGGGGTTTATCTCAGGGATAAAAGAATGGTTCAATATCCACTAATCAATCAATGCGATACTCATTAACTAAAGAATAAAAAACCATATAATAATCTCAATAGATACAGAAAAGCTTATAACAAAATTCAACATCCCTTTATGATAAAATCTCAACAAAATGGGAATAGAGAGAAGATATCTCAACATAATAAAAGCCATAAATGACAAGCCCACAGCTAACATCACACTCAATGGTGAAAAGCTGAAAGCATTTCCTCTAAGATTACGAAGAAGACAAAGATGCCCACTCTCGCCACTGTCATTCAACACAGTATAGGAAGTCCTAGCCATGGCAACCAGAGAATAAAAAGAAATAACAGGCATCCATTTTGGAAAGAAGTAAAACGGTCACTGTTCGCAGATGACATATACTATACAAAGAAAATCCTAAAGACACCACTAAAAAGTACCAAAACTCATCAATGAAACTGTTAAAGTTACAGGATAAAAATTTAATATGCAGAACTCCGTTGCACTTCTCCTAACAAACTATTACAAAGAGAAATTAAGAAAACAATCCCATTCAAAATCGCATCAAAAAGAATAAATATCTAGGAATAAATCTAACTAAGGAGGTAAAAGATCTCTACTTGGAAAACTCTAAGACACTCATGAAAGAAACTGAAGACAATGCAAACAGATGTAAAGATATATCATGATCATGGATTAGAAGAACTAATATTGTTAAAATGACCATACTACCCAAGGCAATCTACAGATTCAATGCAATCTCTAACAAAATACCAATGGCATTTTTCACAGAACCAGAACAAACAATTCCAAAATTTGTATGGCAGAACAAAAGACCCTGAACAGCCAAAACAATCTTCAGAAAGAAGAACAAAGCCAGAGGCATCATACTCCCTCATTTTAAACTATACTATGTACAAAGCTAGTCACCAAACAGTATGGTAGTGATACAAAACAGACAGACCTACGGATCAGAACAGAGAATCCAGAAATGTATACACACTTATGGGCAATTAATTAATTTATAACAAAGAAGGGAGCAGTATACAACAGGGAAAAGACAGTCTTCAATAAAGGTTGATGGGAAAATTAAACAACTAGAGGCAAAAGAATCAAACTTAACAACTTTCTCTCACCATGAACAAAAATAAAATCAAAATGGATTAAAGACTTAAATGTAAGACCTGAAAATTAAAAATTCTTAGAAGAATATAGCTCTTTGACATCAGTTTTTTTTTTTTTATTTTCTCAGATTTGCTTCCTCAGACAAGGGAAACAAAACCAACCAAATGGGACTTCAATGCTTTTGCACAGTGAAGGAAACATCAACAAAATGAACAAGCCACCAACTGAATGGGAGAAGATACTTACTTGAAACCAATATATCCAATAAAGAATTAAAAACTTAACTCCAAATCAAAGAAACAAAGAACCTGATTTTAAAATAAACAGAAAATCTGAACAACATTTTTCAAAAAACATACAAATGGCCAACAGGCACATGAAAAGATGCTCAACATCACTAAGTATCAGGGAAATGCAAGTCAAAACAATTAGATATCACCTCAGACCTTTTAAGAATGGCTATTATCAAAAATGATAACAAATAATAAGTGAGGACGTAGAGAGGAGAACCCCAGTGCACTGTTGATGGGAATGTAACTTGGTGCAGATACTATGATAAAAATTATGGAGATTCTTCAAAAAATTAAAAATAGAACTAACATATCATCTGCTAATTCCATTCTTGGACATTTATCCAAAGAAAATAAAACACTCAGTCAAAAAGATATATGCACTCCCATGTTTCACTGTATCATTACTTATAATCACAAAGATATGGAAGCAGTCTAAGTTCCAAGCAACAGATGAATGAGTAAAAAAGATGTGAGATACACATACATATTCCACACAATGCAATATTACTCAGCCATTAAAAATAATAAAACTTTGCCATCTGCAACCACACAGACCTACAGGGAATTATACTATGTGCAATAAGTAAGACAGAGAAAGACACATACTGTATAATTTTAATTATATGTGGAATCTAAAAAGCAAAATAACCACAGCTAAACAGAAACAGTCATAGATACAGAGAACAAAGCTGTTGGAAGAGGGGAGGTGATTGAGTCCTAGGATAGATACAAGTGAGGGAAATTAAGAGGTACAATGAAACATACAGTGTGGGGAATATAGTCAATAATTATGTGATACATTCATATAATAACAGATGGTAACAACTTATTATGGTGATTACTATGTAAAAAAATACTGATTCATGAAGTTGTGTGACAGGAACTAATATAATATTATAGGTCAATTATATTTCAAAAACAAACAAAAATCATAGAAAAAATGATAAGATTTGTGGTTACCAGAGGCAAGTGGTGAGGGAAGGAGAACTGGATAAAGGAAGTCAAAAGAATGTGAAGTCAAGTGGGCCTTAGGAAACATCACTACGAACAAAGCTAGTGGAGGTGATGGAATTCTGCTGAGCTATTTGAAATCCTAAAAAATGATGCTGTGAAAGTTCTGCACTCAATAAGCCAGCAAATTTGGAAAACTTGGCCAGCAGTGGCCACAGGACTGGAAAAGGTCCATCTTCATTCCAATCCCAAAGAAAAGGCAATGCCAAAGAATGCTCAAACTACCACACAATTGCACTCATCTCACAGGCTAGCAAAGTAATGCTCAAAATTCTCCAAGCCAGGCTTCAATAGTATATGAACCATGAACTTCCAGATATTCAAGATAGATTTAGAAAAGGCAGAGGAACCAGAGATCAAATTGCCAACATCCACTGGATCACTGAAATAGCAAGAGTTCCAGAAAAATATCTACTTCTGCTTTATTGACTACGCCAAAGCCTTTGACTGTGTAGATCACAACAAACTGTGGAAAATTCTTCAAGAGATGGGAATACCAGACCACTCTGCCTGCCTCCTGAGACATCTGTATGCCGGTGAAGAAGCAACAGTTAGAACAGGACATGAAAAACAGACTGGTTCCAAATTGGGAAAGGAGTATATCAAGGCTACAGATTGTCACCCTGCTTATTTTACTTATATGCAGAGTACATCATGCGAAATGCCAGGCTGGATGAAGCACAAGCTGGAATCAAGATTGCCAGGAGAAGTATCAATAACCTCAGATACACAAATGATACCACCCTTATGGAAGAAAGTGAAGAAGAACTAAAGAGACTCTTGATGAAAGTGAAAAAGAGTGAAAAAGTTGGCTTAAAATTCAACATTCAAAAGAAGAAGATCATGGCATTCAGTTCCATCACTTCATGGAAAATAGATGGGGAAACAATGGAAACAGTGACAAACTTTATTTTCTTGGAGTCCATAATCACTGCAGATGGTGACTGCAGCCATGAAATTAAAAGACACTTGTTACTTGGAAGAAAAGGTATGACCAACCTAGACAGCATATTACAAAGCAGAGACATAACTTTGCTGACAAAGGTCCGTCTAGTCAAAGCTATGATTTTTCCAGTAGTCATGTATGGATGTAAGAGTTGGACTATAAAGAAAGCTGAGTGCTGAAAAATTGATGCTTTTGAACTGTGGTGTTGGAGAAAACTCTTGAGATTTCCCTGGACAGCAAGAAGATCTAACCAGTCAATCCTAAAGGAAATTAGTCATGAATATTCATTGGAAGGATCATTGCTGAAGCTGAAACTCCAATACTTCAGCCACCTGATGTAAACAACTCCTTGGATGCTGAGAACGATTGAAGGCAGGAGGAAAAGGGAATGACAGAGGATGAGATGGTTGGATGACATCACCAACTCAATGGACATGAGTTTAAGCAAGCTCCAGGAGTTGGCGACAGACAGGAAAGCCTGGTGTGCTGCAGTCTGTGGGGTCACCAAGAGTCAGACACGATGGTGCAACTGAACTGACTGAGGGATAGAATGTAAACATAATTAATATAATTAACATTGCTGTTAATTATACATATGAGTTGTTAAGAGAGTCAATCTAAATCCTAAGAGTTCTCATCAGAAGGGAAAAAAATTTTGTCTGTTTTTTTAATGTTGTATCTATATGAGATGATGAATGCTCACTAAACTTACTGCAGCTATCATTTTATGATGCATCATGTATGTAACTCAAATCATTATGCTGACCACTTTAAACTGGTGTTGTATATGTCAATTATATCTTGATAAATAGGAAGGAAAAAGTTAACTATTGAACTGGTTTAGAAGGTTCACTGAAAAGTTGTTTAGTATTCCATATTCTGAACAGCAAAACAAAACTCAAATCTAAATGAATCAAAGATTCTTATAAATGGCCTTCACTATACTCAAGCACTATAGGTCTAAGATTTGCCTGTTTCTCTCTCTCTAAAAATAAGCCCAGGCAGGAGACGCACACTTAAAGAAAATTACTGCAGTCTTAAAACTAAGATTATCATAGTAAGAGTGCACTACACTACCTAGAGAAAACCTGTAACGTCATTTAATCTTCCTCAGCAGTAAATTTTATATTCGATTCTAGAGCTACCAAACAAAGGCTATTCAATAAAAAACAATGCTAATCTATAGCAATTACCCAGAAAAACAAAGAAGTTTTGATATCTAAAGTTCTTTAACTAAAGAAAAATTTTTATATAACCATTAAAGTTCTTTTAGTGAAATTTCACTTTAAGAGTAAATTATTAAAGACATATATTTATTAATCTGTAAATCTGAGATTATCTGTTAATTCAAATTAAAAAAATAACACCACCCAAATATGGTATTCAAATGTATAAAAAATGAAGTTGATTACCACTTAGTTTTAAGAACAATGAATTCATTAATTCTGAACAATGAATTCATTAATTCTATCTATAAATAGAAATTAATTGTAACCTAACATGGAAAATAAATGCTCACCTCTCCCTGCTTACAATTAGCTCATAGTAAAGTGTTCTTTGGAAAAAAAATAAACAGCTTAAGTTTCAAAGAGGAGCCACAAAGCACTGAAGTGACATTTTTCTCAGGTCCTGCTGCAAAGCTTTCTTGTATTAGAGAACTATAACACTAGACAACAACAAAAGACAGGCATATTCTCAAACAAATCTGTGGGCTTCCCAGGTGGATTCAGTGGTAAAGAATCCACCCTGTCAATGCAAGAACCACAGGAGACACGAGTTCAATCCTTGGGTCTGGAAGATCCTCTGAAGGAGGAAATGGCAACCCACTCCAGTACTCTTGACTAAAAAACCCCATGGACAGAAGAGCCTAGGGGGGCTACCGCACATGGGGTCACAGAGTCAAACACAATTGAGCAACTAAACATAGTACATAGGTAAATAGGTAAGCAATGTCTTATTCCTAAATAAAGTTTCAAATTAAGTGTGGCTTGAAGCCAAACCACAACTTCCTGTGGGAACTGTGGATTAACTTCTTACTGTTAGACTTCCCTCATTACTGCTTACAGTTATTGGCCCACAAGGTATTTTATCTCATTTCCCCTAAGGACTTCGGCACTAATGAGTCGAGTTAAGACCACAATGTAGGCTGCTGATCGAGTAATTGGAAAACACCCTTTTCTCATTTTCCTTTCCAACACACACACACACACACACACACACAGTCTCTCTCTCTCTCTCTTATTCACTGACCCCTTCCCTTCCTCCAAGTTGATCAGGAAAGTAAGAAGGGCAGGAAACAGTATAAATGATTCCATGAAAGTAGTTTATGTAGAACTGAATACAATGTACACAGAGCTCAGCAGAGTTCTGTTGTGTATAACTGTTTTCCAAGCCAAAATATTACTTACAAGAACTTTGGCAGAAGCATTAAAGTAAGAAAGAAAAAAATGTAGAACATACAAGGAAAAACTCACTTACTGTGTATCATCTTCAGGTCATAAAATTCTGCACTTAATAGATCTTCTCCTATGATCTTTTTTCTGTAAAGATCAATAAAGAGATGAAATAATAGAAAACTGTTACTCTGCTCATTTATTTTCAATCCACTGCCCACAACAATGAAAGCTATTATGCACCAAGTTTTAAATTTTAGCAAAGAAAGTATGATGAGTTGAACTCCCCACTTAGCTGCCACTCTCCACTCCAATGACTACAAAGGAGATTCACTAACATGAAACAAAACACTACTGCAATCCCTTTCCCTGGAACTAGTGGAAAGTATCAGAAAGAGGAGTCTTACATCTTTAGAAGGGAAAGTCAACACCAAATGGGTTATTTCCTAAGTGCTGGAAATGAGCCCTACATCTTATAAATATAAGCCTGAATGAGAGGAATTCTAAAAAAACATCCAAAAGACTCCAGAAAGAATGTACAGTAAAAATCTAGTAACTGACAGATTTACCATGAGAGAAATCATTAATGGTTTGACTTGGTGGGCAAAAGCAAATTATTATTTTGCATCTATTACTTCCTTTTACCATCCCTCAACCACAAGTCCTTGAGAAAAAACAGCTAAGCATGTGGACTACCTCAGGTGTGTCCGATCCACTGTATGACCCTGTTACAGGTCACATAATAACAAGCACTGCACTCTCAGGAGGAGCCAAGAGGACTGAGTAATTCTGAAAAAAAATGCCTATTTATGATATTGCCATAGCCAAGAATAGGAGATGAATGAAGAATAAAGCTAGCAAAAGGTATTTCTTCATTATGCCTGGGGATAATGTGTACTGAGCAAACATAAATGGAAGAGTCAAAGCTGACTCAAATTAATTAAAAGAAACTACATAAAATCTGCTCTAGTGAAGTTATTTAATTGGGTTTATGGGTGGGCTCTTGAACTGAGTGTTCCACAAATCCCTTAAAATCTATGAACTTCGTCTGTAAGTATATTTTATGATGTATCTTTTTGGGTAGAAGTTCTCTACACTTTTCTTCAGATTACTAAAGAAGTCTATAACTTCCCAAAAGTTGAGATCTAGAGAGCTACAGAGTCATAAGTAAGTGGCACAATTCAGTGAATCTCAAGGAATATTGTCAATGTTTTTCGTAATACATTTACTCTCTTACGGTGTTAGTATTCTGGTGAAACGTACTAATAAGCCATAGATTTAGCTATGAATTTGACAATATACTGACTTAATACAACTTTACGGCAGCTCTAAATGTAGTTCAGATCAAAAAGGGGTTAAATTTTATAAGTACTACAACAAGTTATTTTCAGTAATAAATCTCCAGTACACCACTAATTCAATTTAATTAAAAATTACCTTAACACCTGTTAAACTTGAGTTCTAAGTATTTTTAGGCAATTATGTTTTAACCATAGTAGCTAAGAAATCCAAACGTTTAAAATTTTTTTCCAACATAAACATCTGTTACAGTACTATCAAGTGTCTGCCACAACACAAAGAAGCAAAAGGAGAAAAATAATAGTTTCAATTACAACAGTCTCATGAAGAATGTTGTACTTTATCATTAGTTACTTTCTATTTTCTGTTCATAAATAGTACAGCAATTACTCAAAATGTGGGCTGTGCACCAATGCTTATCCATAAATGGCTTGTGTTTTGTTTTTTTTTTTACACAGCTGTAACTTTTATCTTTTAAAAGTATCAATCTATAACAACTAGGGAAAAACTAAAATAAAAAAGTAATTCATCAAAGACAAAGGTCAAATAAATTATATTCTCAGATTTCATCTGGTCTGTCCTTAAATTATCAAGGGACTGCTTTAAAAGAATTATATACATTGAAATTTCACATCATTTTTTAAGTATTCTTTTTTTTCTTATTTGCTAACTTCTGATTCTACACAGTTGGATTCCATTACTGAAACTCATCACTAACCTTATACAGCTTTTAGAATTTTCCTGACAGGATAGTGGTTTCTTAAAAGAGCTTTCATTTTTCTTGTCATTTGTTTCTCTCAACTGTCTTTTTACTTGAACCTGTGAGAAAAGCAAAATCATCTCTTTAGAGTGATAATATGGGATCACACCTATACATTTTCCTTGAAAGAACAAAAAATTAAAGCAGCATAGTGTCTAAATGAAAGTGTAGCCCAAATACATATGCTTATTAGTTCAAGTATGCTAAACTATAAACTGAGTATTTGTACTAAGCTCTGGGGAAACAAAAAAGTCATAGAGAGGCATGCAAATGAGTTATGAGTGTGCTAATAACAGAAATATACACACAGATTTTATATATGTAGAACTGACTTTATCTGAAGATACCAGAGAAGACTTTTTATAAGTAGATAATTTCTGAGTTGGTCTTAAAGAATAGGAACTTGTCTAAGGAAAAAAGATTTTCTAAATGGAGGGAACACAGTTATAAAAAGAGTGCAGAGAAGTCAATGAGGATGTGGAAGAAAAAGTTGGCAGGATATGAAACTGATGTAATATATTAGAACCAGACGGTAAAGGCCTTGAAAAAGAAAATAATTCTATAGAAATCAGGAAATAAATGAAGGTTTACAAGTAAGTGAATGAAAGGATCAAATTTGCTTTTTGTGACAGTGATATGGAGAATGAACCAGTTAAAGAGAAACTATAAAAGCCAGGAAACTGGAAGGAAGCTCTTGCAATAGTGTAGAACTATACTGTATGAGACAATAATTACTAGCCATATACTATTAAGCATGTGAAAATGTGGCTGGTTTAAAAAGAGATGTAAGTGTAAAATATATACTAGATTTCAATGAAAACAACAATAGGAGATAAAATCCTTCAATAACAATTCTGATACTACATGTTGAAATAATACATTAAATGTTAGATTAAACGAAAGATAAAAATTCATTTTAACTGTTTCTTTTTGTTCTTTTAATGTGGCCACTAAATGTTTACAGAGTGGTGTGTATCGATGGTATATTTCTATTGGCAGAACAGATCTAGATGACAGCCTGAGGGTCTACAGAGAGGTAATGAAATGGAATGAATTTAAGACACTGTGCAGAAAGAGGAAGCAAAAATAATATAAAGAGAAAAAATGGAAAACTTCCAGAGGCTTTTGATCTGGGTGACCGGGATTACAATACCATAAACTGAGGTTGGCAGAGGGGCTGGGAATGAGATGAGTTTGGGGTTTGTTAATGTTCAGACTCCTTCGGTATTCTAGATAGAGATGTCCAACAATTGATTGAAAATATAAGAAACTGTGCATGTCTCATTCAAGTTTAATTGTAAAGGGAAAAGGATAATAAAGATTCAAAAGAAGTAAAAGGGCAAAGAAAGATATTCAGAGTATATAGATAACATCACATATGATAAAAAATACATTTTAAGTTTAACAAAATTCAATTAGCACTGTCCCAAACTTTTAAGTAACATTCAAATTCTATTAAATAAAACATACATTTTATTACAAGCAACAGAACAAAATTTTACAGAGTATCTTTGGAGGCTAATTCACACAACATTATATATATATATATATACACACACACACACACACACACACACACACACACACATATATATACACACACACACACACAAACACACAGTCTAGAAAAACAGAGAACACGTCTTTCAGAGAAGTTATGCTTTATAATTTTAATTATAATATCACACACATATATATGTTTTATCTTTTCTTGAAGATATATACTAATCTGCATAATGTCCAGAGTTACACAATTAAACACGCAAGATCTTCTACATATGTCATTTTATTTGAATTGTAGTCTCATTTGTACCTTATGTCATCAAGACTTATCTGGAGAAAATAATCAAAACAAATTATAAACACCTACAGTAGGAATATTTAATGTTTAAAAAGTTTTACATTGCTTACCTACCCACTTCTACTCACAAAAATAGCAACCAGTCTTGCTGCTACTTGGGAAGTTTGTCTTTTCCATTAATGGGATCATTTATATATATTATATATCTTCATTTTTAACTTTCGTTTTTACAATACCATTCCTGATTTATCAGCAATAACATCAAGAAATCTCTTTACCACACATTTCACTTTACTTGCTACTTACTCTCTTTTCCACTTTTCATTTTTTATTCATCAATTTAGGAAAATTATTTCTATTTCTTTCTTTTTTGGTAAGCCAAAAATAAATATGAATACAAATCATAAATCATGGTTCATAATCAAATAACATCAGTGTGATGTGTGCATCTCAAGAATGTGATCAAGATTAAGCATTACAATAAAATTGTACTTAACAAAAGAGAAGTTATCTGCCCATAACAACTGTGAAACTGTGAGAAGTCCTTCTCATCCTTCTCAAGATTTTCACAAAGTCGCACATTTTTCTCCAATTAAGCCGTTTCCTTCAAGTACCACCAGCACTTATGGACAAAGACACCATTTTATATTTAATTTTACTTGTTTAATCTTCTCAACATTATATGCTTTTCATGAAAACTTAATTTTCAGGTACTTTGGACTTTTTTGTGGGGGTTTGTCTCTGAATCTAATATCCCATTCATTTTTTTAATGGAAATTAAACACATTAAATTTAGTTAATTCACAAATACATTCAAGTATCTATTAAAGCAAAATCATCTCAATTAAGTTTACACAGTTCATTCTGCAAAATAAACTCTAAGCCTTACCTTAACACAACCTTCTGATACACTGAATTTAAACACCGCCTGAAAAGGTTTCCGGTCAATAGGACATGAAGGCAGTGTCTGAAAAATCATTAACAAATTATAACTTTACAAATGTCTCTTTAAAATAGGTCCAAATTAAACTATAACATTTATGGTAAGTTTTTCACTGGAATAGGAAACAACAGACAAACAATTTTTTTTTCTTTCAAAGATAAAGATGAAATACTTTCTGTGTCATGTCACAAATAAATACTGTAGTTTTAAAAAATTCATTCAAAGATTTACTGAGCAACTACTGTATGCTAAATAAGTGGAATACAATGAACAAGAAAAAGAAGATCGCTGTTATCAAGATAATACCTATTAAGACCTGCTCCCCAGTTGAGAACTACAGCTACAATGAAAGGAAGCTGGGCTGAAATCATTAGTTCTGTGATCCAAAGCACTTGAGAAATCCTAAATAAGCTGTAAAAGGAATGGCTTGGACAGGTCCCTCACAGATTTTAATATTCTAAGCCAGTATTTCCCCCCAAAGAAATCATGAATAAGCAGCTGCACCAGCAATTTAAAAGGAAAAAAAAAGTAGATATGAAGAAAAGGAAGGACTTCTCCATTCCTCCCTCAGTCACACAGGTACCCTTTTCAGAAGTAGTTTCTTACATATCTTTTTGGAGATATCAATGTTTATACATAACACGTTGTATCTTTTAAATATAAAATTCAGATGCTAAACTGAATGTTGTATTTCTCTTAATTACCTATCTTAGATTGGTAATTCTTAGATTGGCTCATATTACTATTTCACAGCTACCCCATTCTTAATATGTATGTCATACCAGTTTCGATTTATATCTTTTATATAAGTTGAAAATATTTTCATATTTAAGGGCTCTTAAATGATCCTTTTCTTTAAACCATCTATTCATGCCTTTTGCCTAACTTTATTAGTTTGCTGTTCTTTTACAAACTGCATTAGGCTTTCTTTATAGATTAAGAAAAATTGTCCTCTGCCCACTCTGTAATTCTAAATCTTTATTTTGACAAGTATTATTTCCTGTACTTTCAAAATTAATATGCGTCAACTCTTAATTAACAGTTTCTCTGGTAGTATTATTAAATGTTTATATAGGGAAAGGTTTACATTATTTAAATATTTTAAGATAAAGTATGTCATCTACTAGGGTAAAAGGGAACTTTCTGCAGTCTATGAAGCCCATACTAAAATGTGATATTTTAATACCTACGGTTATTAAAGTAAATCAGGATTCTAACAATAGTAATAGTCTAAAAGAAAAGACAGTAATCAAGTTTTGATAAATAATCCTATATTCCCTAGTGGAAAAATGTGATTTTGCTTTTCTTGACTTTGGCACAAACCAAGATAAACCAAGTGCAAGCACAACAGAATGTGTGTGGCCCTTGATCATATAATACATTTTCACAAAAGCTTGTGAGTTACTTTGGGAGCAGCCAAACATAAACTGAATTACTTTTTACTACCCTGCTAGAAAGTGATTTTTCTTTTCCTAAGTAGAGAGGCCTTGATCAAATGCTTTACACCGTATCTGAATTAGGAAATGTGACCTTCCGTACTATATTAAGTCAGTTCAGATTGGTAGAACCCACCTCAGCTTACTTCCAAGTACCATGGATTTAGGATGCTATTACTTTCTCTTCAGAAAAATTTGACCTTAAAAAACCACTACAAGGAGCAACAAAGCTGCCCATACCTTTTAAATAATGCATTACAAATAACAAATCTAGTTCAAAGAACTCAGCATCATAACTGTGTGACTGTTCTTTATATTAGCATTTACTGCATAAAATGTCTTAGCCTAGAAGTTGTAATAACACATTTATAACTCAAAAGAATACTCTATCGTGGAAATTTTCAAGTACTTACTTTTACTGAAGTTTCAAAATGCATTTTCTATTTTAAAGGCAAATTTAGAAATAATAATAAAATTTTGCTTCCTTCATTTAAAAAAAAACTATTAAAATAGATGTGTAAGGGCTCTGGATTTACTGTCTATTTTCATATTCTGCCCTGTCTATGCATGCGTGTGCTTAGATGCTCAGTCACATCCAACTCTTTGTGACCCCATGGACTATAGCCCGCCAGACTCCTGCCCATAGGATTTTTCCAGGCAATACTGGAGTGGGCTGCCATTTCCTCATGTTTAATGTTAAGCAAATTACACAGCCTTTCTATGTCTCTTTTGTGAAAATGGGGATGATAATAATAATCTCTGAGGTTTCTGCAGGAATTAATGGCATACACTGAGCATTATGTAAAGTCTTCCAAACGTCAACTGGCTTTATAGCACTAATAATAAAAAAGCTTGGTTCACTAATGAAAACTCACAATATGATGTACATATACATGCAAGAGACAAGAATTGTTAATGATGTTTTAATTGGACTTTTCAAAGTTCATGACATATATGGACATTAAACTATTTTTATATATTTCAAGTTGTAACACTACAATCCAAAAAGAGTCACTGTGTTAAAGGAATTTAAATATCAGATATAAGTCAGATAAACCAAACCTTTCTAAAACTCTGAAATTACACAATCTCATTTTCTTCATTATTAAATTTCCTCTGCTGACATCAGCTAAATGGCATTTTTTCCTTTACCATGTTCAGAGTATCAGAGTTCTAACCTGAGTCATTCCATTTTGATCTCTTACAGATAATAAAGTTTTAAGTAAGATTTTGGTTTTGTTCTTTTTTCTGTAAGCATAATTGTCATAGATATGTGTAAGGTTTCATGTGAAGAAAGGGTTTCACTGCTATTTAAAAAACAGAAAAAAACAACAATAAAAAGTAGTAGTTTGGAAAACTACTGCTATATATTAAGATAATCTGTATATACTTATATTTCTTAAAGATAATCTAGTTAACACTAGAAAATAATAGATTTTCTTTGGCTCAGGCTTAGCCATTAGAAAAAATTCTTAAAAACAGGTTATCCTCCCCAGATTTTTTTTTAAAAAAGCATATATGAGAAAATAAGCTATCTAAAATAGACAAAGTATCTTTTGCTATGGCTACTGACAAATCATAATATCTATTTCTGACCTTAAAGCAGTTTAGCAAAGCATTTCAAAGGGGAAACAGAAAATTCAGTTATCCTAAGTCTTCACAGCATACTTCAGTAAACAGTGATTAAAGAAGAATTAAACAAACAAAAAAAAAAGAAACAGATTTTTAAAAATTAAGTGGATCTTTAATTTTTCCTTAATGTATACTCTAAGGAAACTATAAGAGTACCTTATATTAGCATATGCTAAAGCTCAAAAACACCATCATTAATAGACACTAAAGCATAAAATATATATCCATGATGATCAAATAGCTTTAACAGGGAAAAAAGGTTTTAAATAATGGTTTGCACTGGCCTAACTTTAAAGCATTCCTGAGTGTTCTTCATCCTCATAATCCAGCAGATATTCAGAAATTCTCAGGTATTCTAATCTTGAGTTTGAATCACTAAAATAACTAATTTAGTTTTTAAGTTGTGTAATTTTAAAAATTCACATTTAAAACTAATGAAATTTAAAAATACACTTAATTCTGCTTTAATGTATTTTTAGTTCTGAAGAAAATCATCCCAAATTTTACAACAAAAATTAATACACTTTGGTTATTCACCATTTTGAGTCTATATATATATATATATATATATATACATACTCTTTAATTATTCACCTATTTTAACTGACAATGACTTCTATTTTAACAATTTTTAAAGTATCTAATTTATTTAGTTTCACAGCCAAAGTAATAGAATATCATTCAACTTTGTGATACAGCTCCTAAATGAACAGAATCTGATCACTACTTTACAATGTAACGTGTATTATAAGAACAGAGCATACATTTTACTGTGAATGCTCTCTAGTAAAGTTATAGCAGTTAAGGAGGCGATTTCAATAGAAAAAATAATCTTCCTAATGATTTCAGTAAAACATACCCTAGTATTCTGAAGCGTTGTAAATTCCCAGCTCAGACAAACCCATATTTAAATGTAAGAACAGGAAACCTTCCTTATTTGGGAATTCAGGATTCTTGATTTCTAATATTTCTTGCTTCCTGCTGCTGCTCTATCCTCAATCACAAAGGCTGCCTACCGATAGCCCCTCCTAGAGAGAGAGAAGCAAGTGTTAAAGGTAAATGCTTAAAGACTAAATCTCAGTACCTATGCTTTAGGTAGGTTTGTCTGTCCATGGGAATCTCTAAAACATCAATCTCTCTTACTATTAAATAGAGCATATTATATAAAACTCCAGTTCAAAATCAACAAAAGTGATTTAGGAATTACACTATCACAAGTTGATGCTTATTTTAAAGCCATTCACCAGGACCTATCCTTTCGCCTTGATGGTCCCAAGATACGTAGTCTGGACCCCTGATGAAAATGCTCACCTGTAGTCAGCCTACATATACACTACCACATTTAACCAGTTCTTTCAAGATAGTCCTTGTCAATGCATATTAATGAAACTATGGTTCTTTATAACCCACTTTCAGGAATGTATCCCCACAAGACAAATGACTGTCAGTGATAAAATTAACAGCAAGAAAACAGTTTCTCTAACTACTCAAAAGAAACTTTCATTTTCTTAAACATGTATTACAACAGTTGGATAGAATTTACTTTTAATCTTTTCCTCTTTTGACTTTTAATAGTTAGGACTTTCTTTTTCTAGCACAAAAAGAGGAAATCCCATAAACTATCAATATAAATCATTTTACAAATTCTGACATTTAAAATTAGACTATACACAAATATACATCCAACTGGTAAAAATAGAATATTAAATGAAAATCTATTATATATATGCTTTGGATATGAGCATTCACAATATAAACATATTCTTTTTTTTCCAAAGGTTATACCAAAGAATTAACCTACAGAGTGAAAACAACAGGGAATTTGGAATAATCAGTCACAAATTCAAGTTCTGGAGAAGTCAGAACTAGCAACCTCTATAATCTACCTTAAGGATGAAGATAGACAGCCCTGAATCACCTACTGTATAAGTTGCAATAATTAAATGAATTAATGTATTAAACAATCCTTTATAAAGATAAGGACTAATGGTAGTGCTCCTCAGATATGTTTAAATTATTGTTCACTGAGAACTATTTAAAGATTTGGTTTAGTTCAGGAATAAAGAAAGATTAAATTTTAGCAAAAACTGTTGGGAAAATCCAGGTAATAAAACTTTGCTGAATTATGTTACCAAACAATAATCTAATCATCAGAATGATATATTAATTTTTCTACCCACTGCTTAAGGGAACATCTGTATAAAACACATCAGTAGTCATATCAGCCAACTAGTCATATTTTGATTTTTTTGGTATTATTAATTCAAAAATATACTCCTCACCTGTCTGCATTGAACACTGTTGTCTGACTTCTTCAAGAACCATATATCAACACAGTAAGACTCTTCATTTCTAGTCTCATGAGAAAACATACCCTTGCCAATTGTCAAATTTTTATTTCATTAACCTTATTTTCTCAAACTGAAGCTGTCAGCAAGTTGAGGGAGGATAATTTGTTTATAGTAGGAAAGTTCATCACATTTAATAATTACTTAAAAAATAAGGGGAATATTTACATTACTTTAAAGTGAAAAGAACCCCAACAGATATCAAAAACCTCCTAATCATAATATCGCATATTCCTTTAGATAGAGTTTAAAAAACAAAAAACAAAAAAAAACCTTAAACAAGTCAAACATGAAATGTTTCCAAGTCCTCAAACTTTAACCTTTTAAGGGTCAAAATTTTAACCACTTCTTGACAACCTGTCAAACCATAAATCTTATTTTCTTAACATGTGTGTGTGTGTGTGTGTGTGTATGTGTAGCTTACCCTATTGTCTATTGAGTATCATAATTATGACTGGCTGTGAATACTATAGCCATGCGTCAAACTACTCTAGCTTTCACCTTTCTAGTTATCTACTTTCTTTAAAATGTGCAAACTAATCAATATTAAACTTAGGTGTAAACTAAATATCCTCAATATGTTTAGACTGCATTTTTGCTCACAGTAAAAATACTTAACTTTCTAAGTAGCTGGTAAAGTTTAATGTATTGATTCTTTAGTTCCAGATTCTCAGTTCTAATACTGATGCTTTAAAATAGCAAGAATTTCAACTTTCTTAACGTGCCAATTACTATGTCTTTGTTTAGATTAATATTCTATTTCAAAATCATCATTTTTATTTTATAAACCAACAGGCTTACCATCTCTTGAGATCCTTGAAATTAAACAGAGTACAGTAGACATGTTTAATTTCAATTTCTTCTAGTGTCCCTAATGGGAAGCCATTAGGCTGTGGGCCATGAAGTTCATCATTTCCATTATTCTGAATCTTTCTGCCCTAGGTAAAGTAGATGCTATGAAATATCCAGCAACTAAATTCAGTTTCTTACTCACTTTAAAGTCCTCATCTAGCTTTTGTTTTAAATAACCACAGAATCAAAATTTTAGAGCTTAAAGAAATTGAAACTAATAGTGACTTTGGATGTAGGTATTTTAAGAACACAAGAAATTCCAGGAGTGTGTCCAAAATAAATATACTAGACTATTATATGCTTTAATTTTCCTTGTTTCTTATGGAGAATTTCTTCAATGCCTAAAATATTATGGTGACAGTAAATAAATGAGATCTTCTTGGTTCTTGGTAACAGTTCCTAATCATACTTTAGTGAATCTTGAGTACAAATCTCAAGATAGCTCAGCAGAACTTCTGAAAGCCAGAGAAGACTAGGAAGGTGACCCAGAATACATTTTGTACTTTTTTCTTATGTAGATTTCCAATCACTGTAAATCTCACTTTTGATTTCTAACTTCCTACTAGAAGTGAACATTAGTAAAATTTAAAACTATGGGTCAATTTTTAAAAAGTATTTCTATTTCAGGCTATCTCTTGAAGTATTTAGAAACAAATTAAGAGTTCAGGATCCTTGCCCTGAATAACAAATAACCATTAACACAGTAATTTAAATGAAAGAATATGTATGAAAGCCTTATTAGCACAAGCCTGGCCAGTTACTAAGAGACTCAATATGGACACATTGCTAAAACCAAAATCCAAAGTAACCTACATGCCTCTTTTTAAGAATAGAAGGAAGCTGAGGAAAATGAGAAGAGATATCTTAATAACTAATGGTCATGAATAACTACACTAGTGAATATGAAATCTGTTTCTATTTGTCAAAGTGCTTATATACCTCAAAATATCTAATTTTTTATCATACCAATAAAAGATTCAAACTGAATATTTAGTTCAAATTCTAAGTGATTTGTTAACCAGTATTCATTTATTGTTTACACTGAACATTTTATTAGAAGACTGTGTTCTTGTTACTGCTCAACTTAAACGGCTTATTTAATTGATGTATGCTATTCCCATTATAGACAATGAAATAATTCAAAATATTCTGTTTATTCTCTACTTTCAAAGTTAACTACTTTTGTTTAAACAATATCGCAATTCCCATACTCTCTAACACAATTAATGGTAGTACAGCAGATAAGTATTTTCTTTTTAAAGCAATTTGCTTCAATAAAATGTTTATATCCAAAGTAACACAAAACAAGAAAGAAAACATTATGTATGTAACCAAGTATTTTCAACCTAAAAATATTCAGCAAGAGTTTAAAAACAGACAAGTTTAGCACTATTTAGTAGAGCTGAACATGTACATAGTCTACAACCTAGTAGTACCACTTTAAGATTCACACTCGAGAGAAACCTGAACTTGTACACCATGATAAAGCTAATGGTTGTATCAAAAATACATGTAGTGTAATGAAGGAGGTGAATCAAGTCTATTTTATATATTCTAATCTCCAGAAAAAAAACACACACTCAAATCACGGTTGTTGAACCTCCCTATAATGTGGTCACTGCATATAATCTTACGAAAAGCATCAAATTGAATACTTCTGCCTATCTAGTAACTGTTTCTCTACTGGAAGCAAAAATGCTTCTATTTTTAAGATAGCTAATCACAGAGCAAACTGTGGTGCACAAATTTAACACAGATGAAATCATTAGTTGGGTGGCAGAGAAAAATATGCATTCTCATTTCATTAGTAAACACTCCTGCAAACACACAGGACTGTTCAGAATTATACTAAATAATTAAACTCAAAAGATTTTTTCCCAAAATACATTTTCACCTATCCTGAGTTCTTTCTTGCCGAAGACCAGTTTAGACTTTTATCTAATTAGAACTGTTTCAAGTATACTGTTATGAATTCAAATGGTATAACAAATCCGTTTTTCCTCCCCCCAGAACTTGGCCATAGTCAGTATAGTTATGTTACCTTTTCCACACTATTAATGAAATATAGGTAAGACACAGAACTGTGAAACCCCAATTATGCAAAAGGCAAATAATTCTAATGTGCTTAAGGACAACGAACAATTTGAATGCAGCTAATACTAAAAATATTTTTAAGCTTTATTTCCTTTACTTTTACACACTGACAAATTACTAACTCAAAAAATATAGCATGATCTGTGTGACAAGTTTTCATTTCACAATTCATAACTATAGGGCTCATAATGAATACTCACTGTACAGTAGTATTATGATCTACTTGGCACAAACTGTATCAACATAATACATTAAAAGTCCCAAATTTTTCTACTTCTCAATCATTTACTATCTATGAAGAACCTCAATAATATCTCTAACTTTTAAATTAGTTCATAATACGGGAATTAGAAAATACAGCTATAAATTTATTTCTGCCTCTTAAGCTAGGAGACCTTGGCCAAGTTATAGAACACAGAATCCAAGTTTCCTCATCTGTAAAATGGAAAGACACTGTTACATCTGTTCTGGTTATCCCACAAGGCGGATATAAGGAAGTAATTTAATAATCTATATAAAAATTCTCTGAAAAATATAAAACACAAAGCAGAGAGAAAGCATTATTAGTAGTAAGCAGATATAATCACAAGAGGGTCAAGAACACTGAAGATGAATTACTGTGTTTCTACCAGAAAAAATACCTATTTTCCAATAATTTTAAGGTATGCATTTATAATTTTTGTATTACAAAAGCACAAAAAGCTGAATATATAAAATTTAGAAGAGACTATTTAACAAAATTGGAGCAATACAGAGACATTTGTCCTAAGTGGAAAAAAACACATTACTGTGAAATAATTTATGAAAGGCAGTATCAAGTCTGTAGGTAGAATGAAATCATGATAGGGAATTAAAATACAATAATATTTAATATTTAGACTCACCTCTGCCCATTTAAGAATACAGGTCAAGCAGAAGACATGATTACAGCTTTCTGGAAAACCAATTTCCTTCTCTAACAGGCAACTGAGACATATTGGACATCTATCAGCTTCACTGTACAACACACCAGTGGTAGCAATATTATCTTTGTTTTCTTCACCTATAAAGAAAAGCAGTCAGTCATATATGCTTTCAATTTCTCTAGATCAAATGACTTATGTTTCTGGTAGTATGATGGGGGCCCTCCTTCTACAAAGCAATTAGATACAGTATAAGAAACAAACTTCTTGAGCACAATACCTCCAATGTTTACTAATTTAAATTTAAGGAGGAGTGAAAAGAATTTTTCATGAATTTAATTTTAAAACAATAATCATATAGTTCAAATATTTAAAAATTTAAAAAAGGTTATAGTAACAAATCTCCCAAGCAAATCCATCTCTATGTATTCAGTTCCACTCAACACAACAAGTAACAACTGTTAAGCTTGTTCTGTGTTCTTCCAAAGACATAATGGAATGCACAGACAAGCAAATCCTAATACATATTCTTTTAAACCTCCTTCTTCAGACAAATGCTAGAATACCATACACACCAGTTTGAGTTTTTGTTGTTGTTTCAATCTAAAGATGGGACAATCGCTTGTTTTCAACCTTTGGCTACTGCAAACAATGAAAAACTTATTTCCCACTTTTAACAGTATATCAGTAGGATAAATTCTTAAAAATGGATTTATAGACCAATGTGTCTGTACATCTATAATCTGAATAGATACAGCCAAAAATTATACCCCTTAGGGTTTGTACTCATTTAAACACCTACCAGCAATGTAACCAACACACAAGCAGCAAGCAGTGCTTGCTCAAAAGTGAAAGAAACTCCAAGATGTGACATAAAGTAAAACAAAAATGAAGAAACAGTCAGCTGAAATGTGACCAGTATATGCCAAGCAAATGGAAAAGCTGAGATCACCCTGAGAACACATGTTCATACTAGTGTTTAGATCTGGAGACTAACCTTTAGGACCAACCCAGGGAGGGAAACTGACCCTAGGAGATTCCCCTTTTAAGCCAAGACCCTCACATGGGGTTAAAGTGGTCCCAGCATGGGTTCAGAAAAAAAACAAATACATATAAATCCTCTGAATGAAAACATCCCTAATTTAGGCCCTCATGATTCCACACCTCATAATCAAACATCACCAAGCCAAAGAAAATAAGTTGACTTAAGTAAGAATCAGCAGAAACAAGAATGTGCTTAAATTTATTTTTATATTTTACATACCATATTCATCATAATTTATTTAGATATCCACTGGCTTCAAACATTAGAACTTTCAACTACTACATTTTTGTTGTTTAGCTGCTAAGTTGTGTCTGCCTCTTTGCAACCCCATGGACTGTAGCACATCAGGTTTCTCTGTCCTTGCTATCTCCTAGAGTTCGCTAAACAGTAGATTAGACCCAGAAGAAAAAAATATCTATGAACTAGAAGAACTGAAAAACTGAAGAAACTACCCAGACTGTAAGAAACAGAAAAGGAGATGTAATTTGTGAGAGTTTGGAAAATGAGGTCAGAACAAAGTCTAATACATTAACTGAGGTTCAAAAGAAGAGCGTAAACGGCAGGCAACAGTTAAAGTAGTAATGGCTAAGAAATGATAAAACAAATAAAAAACACAATCCAACAGATAAAGGACACACAAGGTATACTAAATAGGAGAAAAAAAAATAATTCACATTTAGAAACAATGTTGCCAAACTGTACAACATGAAAGATGAAAAAAACATCTTAAAACCAAAAAGAGGAAAAAGACAGATTATCTACAAGGGAATGACAATTAACTTGAAAGGACATTTCTTGACAGCTAGTAAGAAAACTAGAAAACAGCCCAAACAGGGGAAAAAAACAAAACTTCAGAGTGCTAAGAGACAAAATAATTATCAATCCAGAATTGTATTATCATTCTTTGAAAACCTTAGAAGAGGATAAAATTTAAAAACACTTAAGCATTTACCACCAATAGACTTTCACTGGTGCTGCTGCTGCTAAGTCATTTCAGCCGTGTCCGACTCTATGCATTCCCACAGACGGCAGCCCAACAGGCTCCCCCGTCCCTGGGATTCTTCAGGCAAGAACACTGGAGTGGGTTGCCATTTCCTTCTCCAATGCATAAAAGTGAAAAGTGAAAGTGAAGTCGCTGAGTCGTGTCCGACTCTTCACGACCCCATGTACTGCAGCCCACCAGGCTTCTCCGTCCCTGGGATTTTCCAGGCAAGAGTACTGGAGTGGGGTGCCACTGCCTTTTCCAGACTTTCACTAAAGGAAAGTTTTTTATTTTTCAGAAAGAAAAAAGAGAATAGAAAAAAACAAACAAAAAGAAGACAATAATGATAAAAATTTGAACAAAAAAAATGTCATTCTGAAATCAGCAGGGAGCAAAAATTTAAGAATAAAAAGAGTTCAATGAACTAAAAACCCTGACTGATAGCAACAAGACATGAGAAGAGTAAAAAAAAAAAAAAAAGTGTGCACTTTCTATTTAGGCAGCTATTTCAGAGTTTAAGAACAACGAAAATATGTAAACAAAAAAATATGTGCTAACAGTTTGGAAACACTAAGTTTTGTTTTCAACACAAAAGCTTTATAAAAATTAAGTTACCTTGCATATCTTCATAGTCCTGATCACTCACATTTAGAGTATATATAGTTTTCCTCTTCATTTCTCCTTGAAAAAGGATTTCCTACAGGATGAATGATAACAGAATTTTTATGTTTGCCTTGTACACATAATATACATAATTAATTTTTTTAAATCCCAAACTCTAAGAAATTTTACACATAAAAAAATATGAATCAAGTCAGTAAATTTTCTGGATAATCCAGTATACTTTTATACTCCCTGCCACCAAGCACAGTCTTTCTGAAAGGAGAAGCCTTATACAGGTATTAAGAAACAAAGACTCATGATAAATTTTGTGGTACAGACATGAATACAATTGGAGCTTAGAGAAAAGAGATCAGTTTGGACTGGAGTTTTTATTGAAGTTGATAGGTTATGTATTTTAAGAAGCTTAAACACATTTAAGCAGCAACACAGAATGAACAAATAAAATGGCATATGGGTAGGCCAATCTGACAACTAAGAGTAAGTGGTAAAAGTACAACTGTGTGTATATGTTGAGGAGGGATGGGCATGTAAGGCAAGAAGTTCATCTGAAAGATTACAGTGAAGGTAACAAGAGCAACATAAATCAAGCTGAGCTAGATTATAGATGGATCTCTAGTGACTGACTGAGAGGTTTAGATCAATCTTATAGATTCCTCTGAAGATTGACATGATGTAAACAATATACACGAATCTTTTTAACGGAATGATCTGCCAAACACAGAATGGATTATAGTGGGGAGAGATTAGAAGGAAAGATGTTTGCATAGTTAGAGTAACTGGCTGTGAAATTTATAGAGAAGCAAGACATTAAAGAGCTGAAGTATTTCCAACATTTGGTAACTACATAAATACAGGGAAAGAGTAAAGATTATTTTGGCCTAGAAGACTAGGTAAATGGTGATTACAAGAGACAAAATGAGAAACAGTAAAGAAAATTAATTTGTTAGTTAAGAGGAACAAACTTATGAGGTAAAAATATTTTTTAAACCAACTCTTAGAATTCTAGGGCTTCCCAGGCAGCTCAGTGGTAAAAGAATCCGCCTGCAATGCAAGAGACTCAGGAGACTCCAGTTTTACCTCTGGGTTGGGAAGATCCCTGGAGGAGAAAATGGAAACCCACGAGTACTCTTGCCTGGAAAATTCTATGGCAGGCTACAGTCCACGGAGTCACAAAGAGCTGGACACAACTGAGCACACGTGCACACTTTAGAATTCTTTCTTGAATTATTGCAAAACAAGCAATTGCAAAGAACTATTCAAATACATTTTGGAGTATCTAGGCACAAGAAACCACTAAGTTCATCAGTTATGAGTCACCCATGTGTATGAAGTAATTTTTTCTATTAGATTTTTAAATGTAAACCTGTGAATTTCTACATTAAAGGTTATGTATTGCCCAGGAAAATTCTCTATTAGGTTAAGTAGGGAGAAATGCAAGGGCCCATACTTTGACTCAAAACTCAACCAGAAACTAACATATATAGAATAATTTAAAGGTTTTAAATAAGTTAAAAATTAGAATTTCAACTTGGTTTCAATCATAGTCTGCCTTAATAAACATAGAACGTCAAGAACAAAAGGAAAACCTTTCACTCAGCCTACATGCACAACATTTGTTATACTTTTGGTACTATTCTTTAGGTATCATGTAACAGCTTATCACGGTAAATACACTGACTTCTCCAAGTGAGATGAGCCAGGAGGTTTTAAGCAGAGGCCAGCTCCAAGACCACTGCATTCATCTAGAGGGGGCGATTACAATGGTTTGCACTAAAGGAGAAGCAAGGGTGATAAAAAGTGCTCAGATGACAGCCGTTTTCAAAATACAGCCATCAGGATAGACTGACTATGGCATATGTGTTAGAGAAGATCCCAGGATAACTTAACGGTATTCAGACTTGAGTAACCAGAACGACAGAATTGCTGAGATAGAACACTTCAAAAATATTCAGATAGTCATAGGTTGTTGTCACACTTGATGTTTACTCAGAAGGACAGGATCAATATCACTTGAGGACCTGCCACAAATGCAAGATACCTCAGGCAGCACCCTAGCTAGGGAGGAAGAATCTGCGTTTTATCAAGTTTTGTGTAAGACTCATATACACAATAATGCCTGAGAAACACTACTACAAACAACTTCCAAACCAAGCTGATTTTAGAATTCTCTCCCATTATGACTGAGAATTCAAAAAAAAATTGTAACTTTTGTCATAAGCAAATCCGTGCTTATGACACTGCCTAGGAATAACAAGCAAACAAGCATCAAATGCTAACCATTACTATTAATGCAGATCTTCCATCCAAATCCGTCTTAAATAAAACCAGGAAGCACCTCCAATTAACTACTCAAAAATTTGATACTCCCTCTAAGGATATTATTAGTATTTTTATTTTTCCTTGAAGAAATCATAAAAAAGGATATTTTTCAGTGATGCATGTGTTAAGGAGAATTCTATCTATTATAAGCCAGCAGTCAAAAGCTGGCTAAGTATTTTATGTAAATAAAGTTTTGTTGAAGAACAGTCGTGTTCATTTCTTTGAATTTCCTATGGCTGCTTTTGCACTACAATAGCAAAGTTGAATAATTACGACAGAAACCACATACTTGGTGTGAAATGAAAATATTTCCTGACATATTAATCAACAAGAAATGACACAGCCATCAGCAGTTTCTGGCCTCTATATGTGAATGAGGACTCCCACAACTGAGATCCAGCGGATGCTGCTACCCCTTGCGATGACTGCTGAGGAGCTGGGGGAAGCAAGCAGCAAGGTGAGCAAGGAAGCAGGGCTGGCCCCAGACGGCTGAGGGGCACGTGAGAGGAGTGAAGGCAGCGAGCCCCGAGGCCTGCGTCTGCCCAGACACAGAACGCTAAATGCCTTAACCTGGTAGCTGATCTTTGACTTCAGACTGCCTGCTCCCTTTGTTGCAAACTTGTATATAGCCTGGCTTCCCCTCCTGTCCCCTTGGAGCAGTTTTCTCAGAAATACTGAGATGCTACCTCCCGGGCTCAGAGTCCTAAACATTCCCACCAAATAAAATAACTCTACTTTCAGGTTGTGACCTATTTTTTTGTCGACAGTGGCAAAGTCTACAAAAATTACGATCGGCCCCTTTCAGAAAAAGTTTGCCAATCCTATTAAAGACTATAAAAGGCTGCCTCTTTGGAGATGTGGCTCAGTCTCTCACTGCAAAGCCCCTCAAGCTTTCTTAAGTATAGGCATTGATTTACATTTGTATTCAACTGGTACCACAGCACAACAGCTACTTATTATACATCTGAGTCAATGCTTCTGCAATGGTTCCTTGAGTTTCTTTCAAAACTGCCTGAAGGCCATGTACTTTTGTTGGTTTATGTACATTTATTTTATCAATCTGGCTTCTAGAGTTGTCAACTTGTTTTCAACTCTGCTTTAGAGTAAGGTTGAGGCAATTAACTCTTTCAGCTTAATGGTTATTTCCTTTCCAGCTTCTTTGCTACATAATCCACTTAACTGCTTCTGATCTGTCACTGTTAACTTTTAAATCTCTTGCAGAATGCTCCCCTTAATTTTTTTTCCTACCTGATTTCCACCATAAAGCAATCTTATTAGACTTTATAAATAGACTTGTTTGCCTCAAGTGGGCTATTTTGACAAGCTTTTGTTTAAAATACTCTTTATTTGCATGTTTGGTGCTGGAGCTGTAATACTAGCACTCTTCAGCACAGATAGGAATGTCCTATTACCACAGGTTTTAAAAAAAACTGTTTGCATTCAAACACTAACTAGTCTGACACTTACTAGTAGTGTGACAACTTCTTTAAGCCTGTTTCCTCATTTACAAAATGGAAATAAAGTAGTAACCCATTTCAGTCATTATGAAAATCAAATTACATAAACATGTAATCCATTAAAGTGTTCAGTTCAGTTGCTCAGTCGTGTCCAACTCTTTGTGAGCCCATGAACCGCAGCACGCCAGGCCTACCTGTCCATCACCAACTCCCAGAGTCCACCCAAACCTATGTCCATTGAGTCGGTGATGCCATCCAACCATCTCATCCTCTGTCATCCTCTTCTCTTTCTGCCCTCAATCTTTCCCAGCATCAGGGTCTTTTCAAATGAGTCAGCTCTTCGCATCAGGTGGCCAAAGCATTGGAGTTTCAACTTCAACAACAGTCCTTCCAATGAACACCCAGGACTGATATCCTCTAGGATGGACTGCTTGGATCTCCTTGCAGTCCAAGGGACTCTCAAGAGTCTTCTCCAACACCACAGTTCAAAAGCATCAATTCTTCTGTGCTCAGCTTTCTTTATAGTCCAACTCTTACATACATACATGACTACTGGAAAAACCACAGCCCTGACTAGATGGACCTTTGTTGACAAAGTAATGTCTCTGCCTTTGAATATGCTGTCTAGGTTGGTCATAACTTTTCTTCCAAGGAGTAAGCGTCTTTTAATTTCATGGCTGCAATCACCATCTGCAGTGATTTTGGAGCCAGGAAAATAAAGTCAGCCACTGTTTCCATTGTTTCCCCAACTATTTGCCATGAAGTGATGGGACCGGATGCCATGATCTTAGCTTTCTGAATGTTGAGCTTTAAGCCAACGTTTTCACTCTCCTCTTTCACTTTCATCAAGAGGCTTTTTAGTTCTTCCTCACTTTCTGCCATAAAGGTGGTGTCATCTGCCTATCTGAGGTTGAAGTTTCAGACAGCACAAAAGAAGTACTCAACAACTAGCACATGTGCACAAACACATGAGTAACTCCCCACCCAAAGCAGATTTTAGGTATACCATAGGATTCAAGATGATAAATCTGTATGACTCTCATTAAGAACAGACTTTCATTATTTTTACAAACAAATCTGTAAAACTCCTGTATTACAAAGAATATCCACATATGGAAAGAATGATATCAGTAAAAAGTTCACAAAACTTAACCTATCAAATAGTTCTTCAAACAAAACTTACACAAGGATAAGTAAGTTACTTATTCTACATGGACATTATTTATCAAGATTCTGGTTTATCTGAAAATAAAAATGTTGAAGCAAGACACAAAATCTAGGACTCACACAGTAAACAGCCCTAGGATTTTTGTATCTTATTTTCTACTTTATACACACGTAGGAAAAGAAACACTAAAAGCTGTAACATACAGTTGTCTGTGTACTCAATTGCTCAGTCATGTCTGACTCTTTGCAACCTCACAGACCTCAGAGCCTGCCAGGCTCCTCTGTTCATGGGAATTTTCCATGCAAGAATAATGCAGTGGGATGCCATTTTCTTCTCCAGGGGATCCTCTCAACCCAGGGATCAAACCCACATCTCTTGCATCTCCCAAATTAGAAGACAGACTCTCTATCACTGCACCACCTAGGAAGCCCACAACATATGGCTACTCCAAGAAAAAAGAAAAGGTCATGTTTAAGTAAAGTTCCAACCACAATTTCCTAAGATTCTCATTTATTTTTTAATAAGTATACATTATTTATGAGGTTTCTTACCCTTAAGATTCTTCAGGTCGAGCAGTCAGGTAACCGGCTTTCCATCAAACTTATCTGGAGAGGGAATTATCAAAGTTAGTCCTATTTGACTTCACTTTTAACTTGGGCACAAAAGAAAGGAGACTAGGAAAGTACAAAGAACTACTTATTACAGAGGGCCACCAGTTGTGAGTATAATTTATTCAGAATGTAAAACATTTTAAGAGAATGACTATATGCCTGTAAATATGAAGACACACATAGGTCCTGGAAGCAAACAATAATGAAACTATTTTGTTCAGGGAGAGAGAAGCACAAGAAATCACATTTCAGCATATAGGAGAAAACCAACAGAAAATAAAGTAACAGAAAATTAGAGGGAAAAAAAAAAAACTATCCCAACAAACAGACTTAGTCTCATCACCTAATAAAGCAATGTAGAAAAAGATACACAAAAGATATTTAACCAGCCCATAAATTCAACAACTACTAGTATTTAAATTATTTCCTGAACTCCAAATTTTAAGAATCCTTAGCCAGTAATCACATCTTGCTTATTCCTCTTTCTCAACCAGCCCCACAGAACTCCCCACATTTCTACAGTCTGCCTATATAATTCACTTAGTATCTAGTCTGCTAAGTCACTTCAGTCGTGTCCGACTCTGTGCGACCCCATAGACGGCAGCCCACCTGGCTCCACCATCCCTGGAATTCTCCAGGCAAGAACACTGGAGTGGGTTGCCATTTCCTTCTCCAATGCATGAAAGTGAAAAGTCAAAGTGAAGTCGCTCAGTCGTGCCCGACTCTTAGCGACCCCATGGACTGCAGCCCACCAGGCTCCTCCATCCGTGGGATTTTCCAGGCAAGAGTACCGGAGTGGGGTGCCGTTGCCTTCTCCAGTATCTAGTCAGCACTCCCTATTTTCTAGGCACCACCAGGCCTTAAGCACTGACACACCTGATTAAAAAAAAAAAGTAACAGCATAGCAGGTGCTATAATGGCAGTAAGCAGGGGATATTACAAAAACACACAATAAGCACCATATCCTTGGAACATATGCCTTTGTAAAAAAGGCTTCTCAATTAGAACCAAAAAGATTTAAAATGATTTTTCTAACTCTCCTGCCCCCCACCAAATATTCTGTACCATTATAGCAATTCTATCTTTAAATTAAGGACTCAAAATTTGAACTGTCAAAGTAAACATGATAGTGAGGATCTTAAATTTCATAATAAATGAATGATATACACAAATAGGTAAATTGATTTTCTGATTATTTTATACTTCCTCTGTGGAAGTGACAATTAGGCAAACATGAAAGATACACTGTACCTAATTCCACACAATAAAGTTTTATCCCCAAAAAAAGCTTTTCAGACTAATGTCTGGACATATATAGGTAGAAAGAAGTATTTATTTTCTTTCTTGAAATTTTATAACATAGTACATTTTCATACAATTTATCTGAATATATTAATATCTAACTGAACATCATGAAATTAAAAAAATAACACACTAATTTTTCTCTATTCATGATCACAATGGTTACATATTTTTCCAGCATCAAATTTAGTTACGATACCAACCAACAGTAAAACTGAAATAGATATGAAACTCAAAAGACTTACAATCAATTTTTTTTCAACTTTTGCTTTATTGGATTCATTTACACACAGCTATGGTCTTTATGTTTATATCCCCTCAAAATTCATGTTGAAGCCCTAACCCCTAAGAGTAGACAGTACTGTTAATAAGTGGGGCGTATGGGACATGCTTAAGAGGGTGAATTGCTCATGAAAGGGATCACTGCTTTAGAAAAGAGGCTCTAGAAAGATCCCTAAGCCCTTCCTTCTCAGGGAAAATCTGAGACCTGGAAGAGGGCCCTCATCCAACCATGAAAGTACCCCGTTCTCCAACTTCTAGCCTCTGGAACTGTGTGAAATAAATCTGTTCTTTACAAGCCACCCAGTTTTGGTATTTTGTTACAGCAGCCCAAACACACTAAAACACATGCTCTGCTTTCAGTTACTAATCCACATTAGTCCCTGGAATGGCTTTCTAGTTCAGTTTTCAACAGGGTTATTGGCTTGCTTGTCAGTAGTTGATCAACAAGAGCAATTTCAAGGAATCTTTCCATATTCAATTCTTTCATCCTGCACCTATATACAAAAAAATGTTTTGTCTTCTCAGCACCGTTTACTGATGAACAATTCTATGTCTTGTTGTTTATCAGGTAAAATGAAAATAGAGAAGCTGAAGACATCCACATTTATAGGTTTTATATATAGGTTCCACTCAATCCAGGAAGTTAAAGTATGTCTTCAAAATGTCTCTAATATTCTTGCAGTGTCTCCAACAGCAAGTAAATGTCAAGAAGGGCCACTAATATGAATCATGTCACATCATACTATGCTATGATAACCAATAACCTAATTATTAGAACAAAACATTTTTTTAAAGTTAAAATGAATAAAAAAACATTTTCAAAAAAGCAAGCCATTTAATCTTCAGGCATAGATTAAACTGAAATAGGAGAAGTTTTTCAAATGTAATATAATTTTGGAAAATCAGAGTTCATGAAAACTGCTGTTACTCTGAAAGAGAAATTAATGTTCCTATTTCCTTCTACACTTAATGTAGCATAATCTCCTAGATAAAACCTGTACTATTATACATGGCAGGATCATATATATTTTGAAAAAATGAGACATAATTGCCACTTTCAACTATAAAATAAGATGCAAGTTGACATAACATTATAAAATAGATAATAAGTGAAATGGGGAAGTTTCCATTCTATGTGAAATGCATTAAGTACATTCTATCTTGTTAACCTCACTGAATCAAACTATAAATTCTAGACAGAATGAATGGAGAAGCTAACTGAAAATTAAAAGCGAAACAGTAACAGGTAGTTTGGGGACGAGCCCCAAATCAGATATATTATCAAACTGGTAATGTGTTTATAATTCTTTCCCACCGAATTTATGCCCCAAAGTTAGGCTTTATGAAACCTGAAACCTATAAAGTGACCACTGTTACAGAGAGAAACAAAGACACAGACAGGGGAAGAGAGAAGGAAAGAGATATGCACACTGGCACAAGCAAGCATTTACATGTGCTCTAAGAAAAGCCTCCAGCTCTGCCTGAGCAGTAGGAAATGGGTCTCCTAATACTCAATAGTGAGAGAAATCTTTGTTTTTTCCTTTCTGTTCTTCATTCCCCATGAGCCAGTTCCCAAGCAACCCTGTGGTGGTGATGGCTACAAGAGCAGCAGCAGGGTCAGCGTAAGCCTAAAACTCTTAGGGAAAGGCACCATCTACAATGACTGCAGAAACTCTGGGTTAATCTCGTTGATTACTCTCCTGCCTTCTGGTCCTTTGGCTTCAGGTATGACTGTGGAAAATACACAACACCTTGGTGCAAACAAACACTTAGCTTTCTAGCCAGAGGACAGAAAGCTGTGTGTGTGTAGGGAGGGAAGGAGGTAGTCTCAGGGATCTAGAAAATACCAAGGAAATAATAGAGAGAGGTTGAGACAGTAATCTGTAAACTGTTCAAAATGTCCAAAAAAAAAAAAAAAATGTCCAAAATAATTTCAGAACAACTTTATAAAGAGAACCAAAACATTTCAAATGCTCATCTATGTCTGCTTCATTGACTATGCTAAAGCCTTTGTGTGGATCACAACAAACTGGAAAATTCTTAGAGGTGGGACTACCAGACCATCTGACATACCTCCTGCAAAACATGTATGCAGGTCAAGAAGCAACAGTTAGAACTGGACATGGAACAGATTGGTTCAAAACTGCAAAAGGAGTAAGTCACAGCTGCATATTATCACCTTGCTTATTTAACTTGTATGCAGAGTACATCATGTGAAATGCTGGGCTGGATGAAGCATAAGCTAGAGTCAAGACTGCCGGGGGAGAAATATCAGCAACCTCAGATATGCAGATGACACCACCCTTATGGCAGAAAGTGAAGAGGAACTAAAGAGCCTCTTAAACAAGGTAAAAGAGGACAGTGAAAAAGTTGGCTTAACACTCAACATTCAGAAAACTAAGATCATGGCATCTGGTCTCATCACTTCATGGCAAATAGATGGGGAAACAATGGAAACAGTGACAGACTTTATTTTGGGGGGCTCCAAAATCACTGCAGATGGGGACTGCAGCCACGAAATTAAAAGACGCTTGCTCTCTGTAAGAAAAACTATGACAAATCTAGACAGTGTATTAAAAAGCAGAGACATTACTTTGCTGACAAAGGTCTGTATAGTCAAAGCTAAGATTTTTCCAGTAGTCACATATGGATGTAAGAGTTTGACAAGAAAGAAGACTGAGCAACGCAGAACTGATGCTTTCAAACTGTGACAGAGAAGACTCTTGAGAGTCCCTTGGACTGCAAGGAAATAAAACTAGTCAATCCTAAAGGAAGTCAATGCTGAATATGCATTGAAAAGACTTATGCTGAAGCTGCAATACTTTGGCCACCTGATGCAAAGACCAGACTCACTGGAAAAGATCCTGATGCTGGGAAAGACAGAGGCAAGAGGAGAAGAGGACGACCGAGGATGAGATGGTTGGACAGCATCACCGACTCAATGGACATTTGAGCAATGTCCATTGCTTCCCTGTCAAGTGTGCTGCAGTCTGTGCGGTCGCAAAGAGTTGCAGAACACTGAGGGACTGAACAGCAACAGCAACGAGGAAAGACAATGCACAGAATCCAACGCCAAAAGACACAGATAGTAGAGCACTGGGTGAACTGTCTGACAAAGATTTAAAGCAGGCAATAACAATCTTCCAGCAAGTAAAAGCAAATCCTCTTGAAACACATGGAAAGCTAGAAAATCACAGCCAAGAAACACAAGATATAAAATACCGCCAAATGGAAATATTAGAACTGAAAAATGCAGTAAGTGAAACAGAAAAAACACTGGACAGACTAAAGAGCAGAACGAAAGTCAGTGGACTTAAAGACAAAAGCAATAGAAACTACCCCAATCTGAAGAGCAGAAAAATATGGGGGAAAATATCATTGGTGTCTCAGGAACTATAAAAGCCAAGAGTCAATTTTGACTCTTTCAAGCTAGATCTATGCCTTTGGCCGCTTTTGTTATTATAATCACATATAATGGCCTGCCTCAGAGAACCCTGCCCCCTCTGCCTGACCCTTAAACTAAAATGCCTTTGTTTAGCTCACAGGGAGATAAGCTAACCCTGCCCACTGAGAATGACCCCAAACAACAGCACACTCCCCTGCCTGAGGCATTGTAGAGAAGACTCTACAAATGGACATCACCAAATGTTCAGCACCAAAATCAGATGGATTATATTCTTTGCAGGCAAAGATGGAGAAGCTCTATACAGTCAGCAAAAACAAGACCAGGAGCTGACTGTGGCTTAGATCATGAACTCCTTATTGCCACATTCAGCCCTAAATTGAAGAAAGTAGGGAAAACCATTAGACCATTCAGGTATGAAGGTGAAGTCGCTCAGTCATGTCCGACTCTTTGCGACCCCGTGGACTGTAGTCTACCAGGCTCCTCCGTCCATGGGATTCTCCAGACAAGAATAATGGAGTGGATTGCCATTTCCTTCTCCAGGGGATCTTCCCGACCCAGGGATCGAATCCAGGTCTCCCACATTGGAGGCAGACGCTTTAACCTCTGAGCCACCAGGGAAGTCTAAACCAAATCCCTTACAATTATACAGGAGAACTGAGAAATAGATTGAAGAGACTAGATCTCACAGACAGAGTGTCTGATGAACTATGGATGGAGGTTCCTGACACTGTACAGGAGACAGGGAGCAAGACCATCACCAAGAAAAAGAAATGCAAAAAAGCAAAATGGCTGTCTAGGGAGGCCTTACAAATAGCTGTGAAAAGACAAGAGAAGCAAAAAGCAAAGGAGAAAAGGAAAGATAGAAGCATCTGAATGGAGAGTTCCAAAGAATAACAAGGAGAGATAACAAAGCCTTCCTCAGTGATCAGAGCAAAGAAACAGAGGAAAACAACAGAATGGGAAAGACTAGAGATCTCTTCAAGAAAATTAGAGATACCAAGGGAGCATTTTCATGCAAAGATGGGCTCAATAAAGGACAGAAATTGTATGGACCTAACAGAAGCATAAAATATTAAGAAGAGGTGGCAAGAATACACAGAAGAACTGTACAAAAAAGATCTTCACGATAATCAGGATGGTGTGATCACTCACCTAGAGCCAGACATCCTGGGATGTGAAGTCAAGTGGGCCTTAAGAAGCATCACTACGAACAAAGCAAGTGGAGGTGATGGAATTCCAGTTGAGCTATTTTAAATCCTAAAAATTCATGCTGAGAAAGTGCCGCACCCAGTATGCCAGCAAATTTGGAAAACTCAGCAGTGGCCACAGGACTGGAAAAGGTCCCATTTTCATTCCAATCCCTAAGAAAGGCAATGCCAAAGAATGCTCAAACTACCGCACAATTGCACTCATCTCACACTCTAGCACAGTAATGCTCAAAATTCTCCAAGCCAGGCTTCAACAATACATGAATTGTGAACTTCCAGATGTTCAAGCTGGTTTAGAAAAGGCAGAGCAACCAGAGATCGAATTGCCAACATCTACTGGATCATCAAAGGAGCAAGAGAGTTCCAGAAAAACATCTATTTCTGCTTTATTGACTATGCCAAAGCCTTCGACTGTGTGGATCATGATAAACTGTGGAAAATTCTGAAAGAGATGGGAATACCAGACCACCTGACCTGCCTCTTGAGAAACTTGTATGCAGATCAGGAAGCAACACTTAGAACTGGACACAGAACAACAGACTGGTTCCAAATAGGAAAAGGAGTATGTCAAGGCTGTATATGGAGAAGGCAATGGCAACCCACTCCGGTACTCTTGCCTGGAAAATCCCATGGATGGAGGAGCCTGGTGGGCTGCAATCCATGGGGTCACTACAAGTCAGATACGACTGAACAACTTCACTTTCACACAATGGAGGAGGAAATGGCAACCCACTCCAGTGTTCTTGCCTGGAGAATCCCAGGCATGGGGGAGCCTGGTGGGCTGCCGCCTATGGAGTTGCACAGAGTCAGACATGACTGAAGTGACTTAGCGCAGCAGCAGTAAGGCTGTATATTGTCACCCTGATTATTTAACTTCTATGCAGAGTACATCATGAGAAACTCTGGGCTGGAAGAAGCACAAGCTGGAATCAAGATTGCTGGGAGAAATATCAATAACCTCAGATATGCAGATGACACCACCCTTATGGGAGAATGTGAAGAACTAAAGAGCCTCTTGATAAAAGTGAAAGAGGAGAGTGAAAAAGTCGGCTTAAAGCTCAGCATTCAGAAAACTAAGATCATGGCATCTGGCTCCATCAGTTCATGGCAAATAGACAAAGAAACAGTGGAAAAAGAGGCCGACTTTATTTTGGGGGGCTCCAAAATCACTGCAGATAGTGACCGCAGCCAGGAAATAAAAAGACCCTTACTCCTTGGAAGAAAAGTTATAACCAACCTAGTCAGCATGTTAAAAAGCAGAGACATTACTTTGCCAACAAAGGTCTGTCTAGTCAAGGCTATGGTTTTTCCAGTGGTCACGTATGGATGTGACAGCTGGACTATAAAGAAAGCTGAGCACTGAAAGAATTGATGCTTTTGAACCGCGGTGTTGGAGAAGACACTTGAGAGTCCCTTGGACTGCAAGGAGATCCAACCTGTCCATCTTAAAGGAAATTAGTTCTGAATGTTCATTGGAAGGACTGATGTTGAAGTTGAAACTCCAATAGTTTGGCCACCTAATGCAAAGAGCTGACTCATTTGAAAAGACCCTAATGCTGGGCAAGATTGAAGGCAGGAGAAGGGGGCAACAGGATGAGATGGTTGGATGGCATCACCGACTCAACAGACATGGGTTTAAGTAAACTCTGGTAGTTGGTGATGGACAGGGAGGTTTGGCGTGCTGCAGTGCATGGGGTAGCAAAGAGTAGGACATGTCTGAGTGACTGAACTGAACTGAACTGCCTGAGGCTGGCCATTGTAGGAGGTATTTACAAGAAAAGGACTTTCTACTTTTTTTCCACACCTCCTTCCCCACCCCCATCTTTGATCCATAAAAGAACCTGGCATCCAGACCCCAGACAAGATGGTTATTTTGAAACATTAATCTGTCACCTTCTCTGTCAGCTAGCTTGCTGAATAAAGTCATGTTTCTTGCCTCAATATCTAGTCCCTCAGATTCACTGGCCTCTCCTGCAGCAAGCAGAACAAACTTGGTAACAAATTTGGCAAGCCAGCCAGGAGCCTTGCTGCTCCTGGCTATCAGGCCCAGATCAGAGAATATGGAGACAAGGCCCTAAGCAGCTGCTGGGACCATTGACAAGTGTGACTTATTGTGTCTGTGAGAAACTTTATTTTTAATCCAACCTCTTTTGTAAACTGATGCATTTTACACTGCTGTACCTGACTCAGTCTGAAATCTTGAAGTAAGAACTGATGCCTGTGTGTTTGTATGTGCTATTGTCTTTGGAAAACACTGTCATGGTTGATCTGTAAGAGCCCTATTTTATTGGCTTGAACAAAAGTTAGTGCTTACAAACCAAGCAATTCTAAATACAAGAGAAATTAAGCTAAATAAATTGCAGGTTTATGTGAACTGAGAAATACTCACTATTAAATTAGTACCTGGAATTAATGTTAAACTTGGTTGATCTAACAGGCATGTCCTGAGTCACAGCATTAAATGGAATATTAAGTACAATACTTTCATTGTTCCTGAGTTTAATATAAGCTAAATAAGATTTCTTGTATCTGTTACAAATCTGTCAGCAAAGAAAATAACTCAATGTGAAGAAACTTCTGAGGAAATAAAGTGCAAATGAGAAGAGTTCAAAGTGTACTTTTAGAAATATATGTTACAGGATCTATCCAGAAATTCTGTAACTTAAAAGCTAAAACTGGGCTAAAATAAGTGATGAAAGGTTTATGGAAAATGGACCCCCAAAAGGGTTTTATATGTGATCAGTGAGGATTAACTAAGTTTAAAACAAGTTTAATTGAGTAAATGAATCTTAAAGTAAGCTGGTGCAAAACTAAATTTGGCTTTTCTCTCTGCTAAAACAGTCAAATTTTCTGAAGATGCAAAGCTGACTTTAATAACAGATTATGTTTATTTACATTTTAAATAATCTATTCAGTTCAGTTCAGTCACTCAGTTGTGTCTGACTCTTCGCAACCTCATGGCCTGCAGCACGCCAGGCTTCCCTGTACTTCCCCAACTCCCAGAGCTTGCTCAGACTCATGTCCATCAAGTCAGTGATGCCATCCAACCATCTCCTCCTCTTTTGTCCCCTTCTCCCCCTGCCTTTAATCTTGCCCAGCATCCGGGTCTTTTTCCAATGAGCCAGGTCTTCACATTAGGAGGCCGAAGTATCGGAGCTTCAGCTTTAGCATCAGTCCTTCCAATGAACATTAAGGACTGATTTCCTTTAAGATTGACTGGTTGGATCTCCTTGCAGTCCAAGGGACTCTCAAGAGTCTTCTCCAACACCACAGTTCAAAAGTATCAATTCTTCAGCACTCAGCTTTCTTTATGGTCCAACTCTCACATCCATACGTGACTACTAGAAAAACCATAGCTTTGACTACTGGTAAAGCAATGTCTCTGCTTTTTAATACACTGTCTAGGTTTGTCATAGCTTTTCTTACAGGGAGCAAGAGTCTTTTAATTTCATGGCTGTAGTCCCCATCTGCAGTGATTTTCGAGTCCATGAAAATAGTCTCTCACTGTTTCCATGGTTTCCCCATCTATTTGCCATGAAGTGATGGAACCGGATGCCATGATCTTAGCTTTTTGAATAGTGAGTTTTAAATCCACTTTTTCACCCTCCTTTCACTTTCATCAAGAGGCTTTTTAGTTCTTCTTCACTTTCTGCCATAAGGGTGGTGTCATCTGCATATCTGAGGTTGTTATTTCTCCCTGTAGTCTTGATTCCTGTTTGTGCTTCATCCAGTCCAGCATTTCATATGTTGCACTGTGCATATAAATAAGCAAGATGACAACATATAGCCTTAATGCACTCCTTTCCCAATCTGAAACCAGTCCGTTGTTCCATGTCTGGTTCTAACTGTTTCTTTTTGCTCTGTATACAGGTTTCTTAAGAGGCAGGTATTCTCATCTCTTTAAGAATTTTCCACAGTTTGTTGTGATTCTACTTCTGCTTCACTGACTACACTAAAGCCTTTGACTGTGTGGATCACAACAAACTGAGGAAAATTCTTGAGGTACTTTCTGTATTTGCCTTTGAAGTCTTTTATTGGCCCTTTGGCTAAGTTTCATCATGACCCATGGTCCTGTTGTATTTTAAAATGTATTCCTGGGGTGGCGTGTTCCCTTGACAGGACTTCCTAAATCAAATCATAAAAAGTTCCTTTTACCTCTTGCTAGCTGAGGAGTGCTTCAAAGGTCCCTGAAGCACAAGGAGAGATGTTAAACTAATTAGGTTCACTTGGTATGTTAAAATGTAAGGAAGGTGTTATCAAATAATAAATTTTAAGTTATATGATAAGTCTCTAGATATTCTAGAGATTATAGAGTTTCTAAGAATCTGATATGTCCTAGTAAAATATTATTAATCATATTTCTAGTTATTTCCTGAAAGTGTCATATGTCCTAACAGTAAGCAGGCTGCTTTGTCAATGGGACTGTAATCTGATGAAAACTGTGTCTTTTTTGAGTCTTTTGTAGACAGTTACAGTTAAAAATGTTTCCTTTTTGAGATTTATAAAAAAGACTTTGGATATATACATGTTGCTGACTTTCAGACCATAAAGCTGGACTGAGTAAGAAACTGAAGAATTCTAATGCAAAACCTAATGACTTCATAAAGCTGTTAACAAAAAAGATTAGCTACATAGGACTGAGTAAACAAGTTAATATGGTTATAATTTTTATGGTTTCTATCTAAAAAGATTACTGGCTTAAATCTGTTCTTTCCAAGTGTAAGGAAAACTTTCTCCTTAAATTATGACTTACAGTAACTTGGTAAATTATACTTTTGTGAGTAAAATTGAAATATTTATCTTTTTTGTCTCTACCTGGTTGATCCTGCCAGTTGCACATGCTTGTCTCACATATTAAGCCATCCATATCTAAGTACGCATGAACTGTGCAGTGAAACTGCAAATAGCTCATTAAATCAGTTATGGCTCCTTTGATCTCTCAATTATTGCAACTGCATTACAACTAGTTACACTAATCATTGTTTAAATTTGCTCTTTTTCAAAATGTGCTTGTCTCCTTGCTGCACTATGCCACTGACAATGTTACTAGCTGCATTACTTATATTCTAATTTATAAGACTTATCTCTTCCAATAACCAATGCACAAATCAGGCCTCCAACAAAACATCTATGGCTAAATATTTTGGGGAAATAAATGTAATAGTGTGAGTCTAGATATTGGAAGAAGCAACAAGGGAAAATGTTTCCTGGATAATATTAATAGAGTAAAGAATTTTAATTATTGATGGGGCCTAGTCCAAAATTTAACACCTAGAGTGACATAGTAAAAATTTTCACCTGATGTGGGATGAGCCTCACAGGGCTACAGGACAAAATCTGATCATGAAATATCTCCCAAATATTGGTCAAGTTCCTGACCAAGAGGGGAGGATCTGAGAAATGGAATAGTTCCTACAAGCCCTTTAAAGTAAGCCAATGAGCTCAAGGAAGGGGAATCAGAGAGCAGTCACTCCCTATAGTGAACCATGAGGAAACTCTGAGAATGCAGAATTACAGGCCCCAGATAGTTGATTATAAATATATGTAAGCGTTTTAATGAGCCCTGACTCTTGCATCTTCCCATGGATAGAAGAGTGCTAAATTTCTTGAGATGTTGCCTCTTGGGTTTGAAGCTCAATATTTCTAATTCTACATGTATAAAGTTAACACTTATCCAAGAGGAACAAAGGAAGACAAATCTCTACATCTGGAAAGCTGTCATTAATGGCAGACACTCCCAAAAAGATCCTTCTGACACAGCAATTAGAAGGGTCATTGTCCCTTTTCCCACAAGATTGTGGAATGGACTTTTGACAGCAGGGAAATGTATCCAGCAAGAGTCAAAATTGATCTATCTTTTGTTGCTTTTTCGGTTATAATCACACATAATGGCATGCCTCACACATGGCTTCCCTTGTGGCTCAGCTGGTAAAGAATCCGCCTGCAATGCAGAAGACCTGGTTCGATCCCTGGGATGGGATGATCCCCTAGAGAAGAAGGGAAAGGCTAAGTTCAGTCACTCAGTCATGCCTGACTCTTTGTGACCCCATGGACTGCAGCACACCAAGCTTTTCTGTCCATCAACAACTCCCAGAGCTTGCTCAAACTCATGTCTGTTCAGTTGGTGATGCCATCCAACCATCTCATTCTCTGTCATTCCGTTCTCCTCCTGCCTTCAATCTTTCCCAGCATCAGGGTCTTTTCCAGTGAGTCAGTTCTTCGCATCAGGTGGCCAAAGTAGTGGAACTTTAGCTTCATTATCAGTTCTTTCAATGAATACTCAGGACTGATTTCCTTTAGGATTGACTGGTTTGATCTCCTTGTAGTCCAAGGGACTTTCAAGAGTCTTCTCCAACACCACAGTTCAAAAGCATCGATTCTTCGGTGCTCAGTTTTCTTTATGGTCCAACTCTCACATCCATACATGACCACTGGAAAAACCATAGCCTTGACTAGACGGACCTTTGTCGGCAAAGTAATGTCTGCTTTTTAACATGCTGTACAGGTTGGCCACAGCTTTTCTTCAAAGGAGAAAGCATCTTTTAATTTCATGGCTGCAGTTATCATCGGCAGTGATTTTGGAGCCCAAAAAACTAGTCTCCCACTGTTTCCCCATCTGTTTGCCATGAAGTGATGGGACTGAACGCCATGATCTTAGCTTTCTGAAAGTTGAGTTTTATGCCAACTTTTTCATTCTCCTCTTTGACTTTCATCAAGAGGTTCTTTAGTTCTTCTTTGCTTCCTGCCATAATGGTGGTGTCATCTGCATATGTGAGGTTATTGATATTTCTCCCAGCAATCTTGATTCCAGCTTGTGTTTCATCCAGCCCAGCATTTCGCATGATGTACTCTACATATAAGTTAAATGCTGGGAAAGGCTACCCACTCCAGTATTCTGGCCCAAAGAATTCCATGGACTATATAGTCCATGGGTTCACAAAGAGTCGGACGTGATGAGCCACTTTCACTTTCAATGGCATGCCTCAGGAAACTCAGCCCCTTCTTCCTGACCCTTAGATTAAAATGCTTTTGTTTAGCTCACTGCGAAATAATCTGACCTTGCCCACCTGTGAATAACTATAAAAAACTAACACATTCCCTTGTGTAAGGCTTGCCATTCTAGGAGATATTCAAAAGAATTAAACGGTCTTTTTACTTTGTTCCCACACCTCCCCCCATCTCAGACCCATAAAAGAACCTGGCATCCAGACCTTGACAACATGGTTATTTTGAGGCATTAGTCTGTCACATTCTCTGTTAGCCAGCTCTTTCCAAGTAAAGTTGTATTCTTTGCCTCAACACTTTGCCCCTCTGATTCACTGGCTTGTCAACCAGTGAGCAGAGTGAGCTTGGACTCAGTAACAGAACCTGTGGAACAGTACAAAACCCTAACATTCATAGTGAGAACTTAAGAAAGTGAAGAAAATAAGTTTGGGATGGCAAGGGGATAAAGAAAGACAGGAAAGGAAAGGAGAATAAGAAAAAGAAATAATTGCTGGAAACTCCCTGATTTGTTGAACGACATAAACCTCTGTATTCAAGGAGCTCACAAACATCACACAATATAATTCCAATGAAATTCATTACTGGACAAATCACAGTCAAACTGTTGAAAACTACAAAGGAAAAATTTTACAAGTTGACTGAAACAATAATGCATTACTTATAAGGGGAAAGGAGGTTAATGATTTGAGTAACTGATTTCTGTCAGAAACATACGCCAGAAGTGAAACAATCTTAGTTTAAAATGGAAAAGAATTTTAAAAATCTAGAACCTTCCAACTATGAAATTACCCTTAGAGAACAAATATGGAATCAATGAAATTGAAAACAGAGTACCAGAAAAAAAAAAAAATTCAATAAAACCAAAAGCTCATTCTTTCAAATGGTCAATAAAATTGAAACCTCTGGGAAGGCTAATTTTGAAGAAGAGCGCTGAATAGACGTAGTACTATTTAAAGAAACTGAATTTGTAGCTAAAAGTCTTCCGAAAAAGAAACCTCCAGGCCCAGCCAATTTCCCTTGTGAGTTCTACTATGCAACTGAAGAAACAACACAATCTACTTCCCAATTCATTTCATAAGTACAGCATTAAAAATCAGACAAAGACAGTACAAGAAAAGAACAAACTGACATACTGAATTCCACCAAAACAATCTACAATACATACATTTACACACTGGAATACTACTCAGCCACAAAAACTAATGAACTGGTGTTTCACTCAACTCAGAAGAATCTTAAAGGTAATAATAAACTGTGTTAAAGAAGCCAGCCTCAAAAGGTTACATACTACATAATTGCATTTATATGACATTATCAAAACAGCAAAATGCAGTACTGAAAACCGTTTTCAATGGCTGCCTAGGTTAGGAGAAGGTTAAACTACAAACACAGCACAAGGGAGTTTTCTGGGGGTGATGGAACCATTCTGAATCCTGAGACTGGTGGCAGTAATAAAAAACATGTACATGTATTAAAATTCACAGAAATACATGCCACAAAAAGGTCCATTTTACTGTATGTTAATAAATGTCAAAATGTTTTCAAAGGTAAAGACTAACATGAGAGAGCAATTATGGGCTAGAACATGAGTCAATTTTTTTCCACAAAGGTACTGTTTTCACTGAAAACTTCACTCATACTCTCATTTTTTATCACCAACATGGAGATCACCCAAATTACATAGCCACATTTGGGCTTGAGAGGAGGTAGGATTCCTGCATTTCTATAGCACTGAAAGGTCTCACAGACAGCACGTATCTATTGCTTTGGAAGACAGAGATTAAAAGCAACAGACGCCACTTTGCAACCCCTCTAAATCCTAAGACAGAACGGTAAGAAGAGATTCGTTCTAAGGCCTTAGTGATTGTATAGATCTAGCAGACTATTCATTGTATGCAGGAAGACAAGCACTATAGCTGGCTCTTAGCTGCTGCTGCTGCTAAGTCACTTCAGTCGTGTCAGACTCTGTGCGACCCCATAGACGGCAGCCCACCTGGCTCCACCATCCCTGGGATTCTCCAGGCAAGAACACTGGAGTGGGTTGCCATTTCCTTCTCCAATGCATGAAAGTGAAAAGTGAAAGTGAAGTCTCTCAGTCATGTCTGACTCATCAAGACCCCATGGACTGCAGCCTACCAGGCTCCTCCGTCCATGGGATTTTCCAGGCAAGAGTACTGGAGTGGGGTGCCATTGCCGGCTCTTAGCTGGGTTACTCTCATGTAATAGTTGTTCACTCTATGAGAAGAATATTCCTACAATGCAGTATTTTATCTAAAAAAAAAAATAATAATAATGAGTGCCTTCTACATACCTGGACAGTTTAACCACAAAGAGTTTGAGAAAGATACTATAATGTATGACAGGTTTCCACTATATCTCAGTTCTAGAATAGTAGCATGTTATATGTCCTCCAATAACTTCAATATATACTTATGCAATTCTTCTCTAATAAATCCGAGCCTTGCCTAAGATATGAAGGAAGGAATAGAAGGAGGAAGTAATTATGTTATCTTCATTTGTCCTTGAGATTCTCACCTCTATTTTCTCAAGTCTATTTATTAAAGCACTAATTTAAATGATAAACGCAAACCAAAAGCTCTTAGATGTTTTGTTTCTTTCCATTAGCCATTCCTCAACATTTATTTCCAGTCCACTGAAGGCATGAGTCTGGAAAAGTAGAGTTTACATTTAGAAGACTAAACCTGAGAAATCTGTATGCAGGTAATGAAGCAACAGTTAGAACTGGACATGGAACAACAGACCGGTTCCAAATAGGAAAAGAAGTACATCAAGGCTGTATATTGTCACCATGCTTATTTAACTTATATGCATAGTACATCACGAGAAACGCTGGGCTGGAAAAAGTACAAGCTGGAATCAAGATTGCTGGGAGAAATATCAATAACCCCAGATATGCGGATGACACCACCCTTAGAAAGTGAAGAAGAACTAAAGAGGCTCTTGATGAAAGTGAAAGAGGAGAGTGAAAAAGTTGCCTTAACGCTCAACCTTCAGAAAACTAAGATCACGGCATCTGGTCCCATCACTTCATGGCAAATAGATGGGGAAACAGTAGAAACAGGGGCTAACTATTTTTCCAGGCTCCAAAATCACTGCAGATGGTGATTGCAGATATGAAATTAAAAGATGCTTGCTCTTTGGAAGAAAGGTTATGACCAACCTAGACAGCATATTAAAAAGCGGAGACATTACTTTGCCAACAAAGGTCCGTCTAGTCAAGGCTATGGTTTTTCCAGTAGTCATGTATGGATGTGAGAGTTAAGAAAGCTGAGCACCGAAGAATTGATGCTTTTGAACTGTGGTGTTGGAGAAGACTCTTGAGAGTCCCTTGGACTGCAAGGAGATTCAACCAGTCCATCCTAAAGGAGACCAGTCCTGGGTGTTCACTGGCAGGACTAATGTTGAAGCTGAAACTCCCAATAGTTTGGCCACATGATGCTAAGAGCTGACTTACTGGAAAAGACCCTCATGTTGGGAAAGATTGAGGGCAGGAAGAGAAGGGGACGACAGAGGATGAGATGGCTGGATGGCATCACCGACTCAATGGACATGGGTTTGGGTGAACTCTGGGAGTTGGTGATGAACAGGGAGTCCTGGCATGCTGCGGTTCATGGGGTCGCAAAGAGTCAGACACGACTGAGCTGAACTAAACTATTAGAGTAAAAAAAAAACCCAAAAAGAATAATGCAGTTTTACAGACAACTCACAACAAACCTCTCAGGAGGACTACAGGAGCTCTTGGGATCAGTAGCAATGTACCCTTATATCTGGTAAGCAGAATGACCAAGAGGAAAGCAAATCCTGAGAGGGAGCATGGGAGAAGAGAAAGAATTACTATCTTTTTATACTTTTCTTCTAACCCCAAATAAGAAAACTACACTATTTCTTTAATTTAATCTTTAATCTACCTTAGAGAGACTCCTGAATTAAAATGGTAACCCCAGTCTACCTATTTCTCAAAAAAGATGGGAAAATTATGTAAAGCACAGGAAACATCTGCAAATAAACCCCAAGAATTAAAGAAAAGGAAATACTGACAATAAAATACGATACACAAATGCTTGTTAGAGAGGAATGGAAATGGGTTTCATTTACAGCAGTGGGGGAGGGAGGAGGACAAAGTTCAAAACATTGCTTCTGAAATAATGCTCACTTCTGTTTGAACAAGACTTTAAAAACTTACGTTACAGAATTTCAACTCCATAAATTAGTCTCAAGCACAGATACTAAATGTCATTCCTTGACCAGTTCCTCAAGTAATGTCACTTTCTTTGTACTAATCCCTTCCAAGTTGGTATAAGTTGCTATAGTAAAACTAATATGGATGGGAGGGGTGGGGGGACCTGCTTTGTGTAGTACAAAGGACATCCACTCTCGCTCTATTCTAGGTATGCCTATTGTCTGATTTTCTTAAATTCAACCTAAGTAGCTATCTCAGAGATAAACAAAATTTTATTCTGTTACATTAAGTGTATGATCGATGTGTTCTCAGATCAATTTTTCACACGTAACTTAAAGCAGCATTTCACAATTCAGTACTATTCTAACTTAGAAATACATTACAACATACTATGAAAACTTATTTAAAAAAAAAAAAAAAAAAAACCACCACACACTCCTCCATGCTGGCATCGGGCATGGCAGATCCTGGGATTCTCTCTGCAACGTAATCTTATCACAAATGCTTCAAATGCCCCAAGAACTCGACTTGACTATGCTCTTCGCACTGCTTCTAGCCATTACTTTCTGATATGTCATAAGTTATTTAACTCTTACAGTAGTTTGTGAAGACGATATCTCCATTTTACATACAGGGAAAAAAAGTAACTTGTCCGAGGTCACAAAGCCAGTGGTTTAGTAGGAGGACTGGAACTCACTAGCCCTTTGCCAGAAAATAAAACAAGTATCAATCCAAGTCACTAGGCATTAAAAACATTCAAGCAATGAGAAGCAGTAACACATTTAATGAGTCAAATGACTACAAAACTATTAAGCTGTTATCTGTGTTATTTGCAAGACAGGATCCAGCACCATGCACCACACCTTAAAGTAAGTACCCAATAAACACCTCTGAATGAATGAATTATAAATATGTATAACAAGCCTGTCTAACTCAATGAAATCACAGCCCTATCTAACTCGATGAAACTATGAGCCATGCTGTGTGTAGGGTCACCCAAGACGGACGGGTCATGGTGGAGAGTTCTGACAAAATGTGGTCCACAGGAAAAGGGAATGGCAAATCACTTCAGTATCCTTGCTTTGAGAACCCCATGAACAGTATGAAAAGGCAAAAAGATAGGACACTGAAAGATGAACTCCCCAAGTCAGTAGCTGCCCAATATGCCTCTGGAAAAGAGAGGAGAAATAGCTCCAGAAAGAACAAAGAGGCCGAGCCACGAGAAAACAATGCACCGTTGTGAATGTGACTGCTGATGGAAGTAAAGTCGGATGCTGTAAGGAACAATACTGGACAGGCACCGGACATGTGAGGTCCATGAATCAAGGTAAACTGGAAGTAGTCAAACAAGAGATGGCAAGAGTGAACATCGACATTTTAGGAATGAGCTAAAATGGACCAGTTCAGTTCAGTTCAGCCACTCAGTTGTGTCCGACTCTGAGACCCCATGAACCGCAGCACACCAGGACTCCCTGTCCATCACCAACTCCAGGAGTTCACCCAAACCCATGTCCACTGAGTTGGTGATGCCATCCAGCCATCTCATTCTCTGTCGTCCCCTTCTCCTCCTGCCCCCAATCCCTCCCAGCATCAGAGTCTTTTCCAATGAGCCAACTCTTCGCATGAGGTGGCCAAAGTATTTGAGTTTCAGTTTCAGCATCAGTTCTTCCAATGAACACGCAGGACTGATCTCCTTTAGGATGGACTGGTTGGATCTCTTTGCAGTCCAAGGGACTCTCAAGAGTCTTCTCCAGCACCACAGTTTAAAAGCATCAATTCTTCGGTGCTCAGCTTTCTTCACAGTCCAACTCTCACATCCATACATGACTACTGGAAAAGCCATAGCCTTGACTAGACGGACCTTTGTTAACAAAGTAAAGTCTCTGCTTTTTAACATGGTGCCTAGGTTGGTCATAACTTTCCTTCCAAGGAGTAAGCGTCTTTGAATTTCATGGCTGCAGCCACATCTGCAGTGATTTTGGAGCCCAAAAAAATAAAGTCTGACACTGTTTCCACTGTTTCCCCATCTGTTTCCCATGAAGTGATGGGACCAGATGCCATGATCTTCATTTTCTGAATGTTGAGCTTTAAGCCAACTTTTTCACTCTCCTCTTTCACTTTCATCATAAGGCTTTTTAGTTCCTCTTCACTTTCTGCCTTAAGGGTGGTGTCATCTGCATATCTGAGGGGATTGGTATTTCTCCTGGCAATCTTAATTCCAGCTTGCACTTCTTCCAGCCCAGCATTTCTCATGATACACTCTGCATATAAGTTAAATAAGCAGGGTGACGACATACAGCCTTGACGTACTCCTTTTCCTATTTGGAAATAGTCTGTTGTTCCATGTCCAGTTCTAACTGTTGCTTCCTGATCTGCATATAGGTTTCTCAAGAGGCAGGTCAGGTAGTCTGGTATTCCCATCTCTCTCAGAATTTTTCACAGTTTATTGTGATCCACACAGTCAAAGGCTTTGGCATAGTCAATAAAGCAGAAATAGATGTTGTTCTGGAACTCTCTTGCTTTTTTGATGATCCAATGGATGTTGGCAATTTGACCTCTGGTTCCTCTGCCTGTTCTAAAACCAGCTTGAACATCTGGAAGTTCATTGCTCACGTATTGCTGAAGCCTGGTTTGGAGAATTTTGAACACTACTTTACTAATGTTGAGATGTGTGCAACCGTGCGGTAGTTTGAGCATTCTTTGGCATTGCCTTTCTTTGGGATTGGAATGAAAACAGACCTTTTCCTGTCCTATGGCAACTGTTGAGTTTTCCAAATTTGCTGGCATATTGAGTGCAGCACTTTCACAGCATCATGTTTCAGGATTTGAAATAGCTCAACTGGAATTCCATCACCTCCACTAGCTTTGTTCGACAGAATGTGGTCCACTGGAGAAGGCAATGGCAAACCACTTCAATATTCTTGCCTTGAGAACCCCATGAACAGTATGAAACGGCAAAATGATAGGATACTGAAAGGGGAACTCCCCAGGACAGTAAGTGCCCAATATGCTACTGGAGATCAGTGGAGGAATAACTCCTGGAAGAATGAAGGGATGGAGCCAAAGTAAAAACACCACCCAGTTGTGGATGGGACTGGTGATAGAAGCAAGGTCAGATGCTGTAAAGAGCAATATTGCATAGGAACCTGGAATGTTAGGTCCATGAATCAAAGCAAATTGGAAGTGGTCAAACAGGAGATGGCAAGAGTGAATGTCAACATTCTAGGAATCAGGGAACTAAAATGGACTGGAATGGGTGAATTTAACTCAGGTGACCATTATATCTACTACTGTGGGCAGGAATCCCTTAGAAGGAATGGAGTAGCCATCGTGGTCAACAAAAGAGTTCTGAAATGCAGTACTTGGATACAATCTCAAAAATGACAGAATGATCTCTGTTCGTTTCCAAGACAAATCATTCAATACCACAGTAATCCAAGTCTACGCCCCAACCACTAATGCCAAAAAAGCTGAAGTTCAACAGTTCTATGAAGACCTATAAGTCCTTCTAGAACTAACAGCCAAAAAAAGATGTCCTTTTCATCATAGGGGACTGGAATACAAAAGTAGGAAGTCAAGAGATACCTGGAGTAATAGGCAAGTTTGGCCTGGGAGGACAAAATTAAGCAGGGAAAAGGCTAACAGAGTTTTGCCAAACAATGCACTGGTCAAAGCAAACAGTCTCTTCCAAAAACACAAGAGACGACTCTACACATAGACAACACCAGATGGTTAATACAGAAATTAAACTGATTATATTCTTTGTAGCTGAAGAAGGAGAGGCTCAATACAGTCAGCAAAAACAAGGCCAGGAGCTGACAGTGGTTCAGACCATGAACTCCTTATTGCAAAATTCAGACTTAAATTGAAGAAAGTAGGGAAAACCCCTAGACCATTCAGGTATGACCTAAATCATAGATTCAAGGGATTAGATCTGATAGATAAGAGTGCCTGAAGAACTATGGATGGAGGTTCATTAACAGTGTACAGAAGGTGGTGATCAAAACCATCCCCAAGAAGAAGAAACACAAAAAGGCAAAATGGTTGTCTAAGGCCTTAAAAATAGCTGAGAAAAGAAGAGAAGTGAAAGGCAAATGAGAAAAGGAAAGATATACCCATCTGAATGCAGAATTCCAAAGAATAGCCAAAAGAGATAAGAAAGCCTTAAGTGATCAATGCAAAGAAATTGAGGAAAGCAACAGAATGGGAAAGACTAGAGAACTCTTCAAGAAAATCAGAGATACCAAGGGAACATTTCTGCAAAGATGGGCTCGATAAAGGACAGAAATAGTATGGACCTAATAGAAGCAGAAGCTATTAAGAGGTGGCAAGAATACACAGAAGAACTACACAAAACAGATCTTCATGACCCAGATAACCACGATGGTGTGACCACTCACCTAGAGCCAGACATCCTGGAATGTGAAGACAAGTGGGCCTTAGGAAGCATCACTATGAACAAAGCTAGTGGAGGTGATGGAATTCCAGTTGAGCTATTTCAAATCCTAAAAGATGATGCTGTGAAAGTGCCACATTCAATATGCCAACAAATTTGGAAAATTCAGCAGTGGCCACAGGACTGGAAAGGTCAGTTTTCATTCCAATCCCTAAGAAAGGCAATGCCAAAGAATGCTCAAACTACCACACAACTGCACTCATCTCACATGCTAGCAAGGTAATGCTCAAAATTCTCCAAGCTAGGTTTCAACAGTACATGAACCAAGAACTTCCAGATGTTCAAGGTGATTTTAGAAAAGGCAGAGGAACCAGAGATCAAATTGCCAACATCCACTGGATCATACAAAAAGAAAGAGAATTCCAGAAAAACATGTACTTCTGCTTTATTGACTATGCCAAAGCCACTGACTTTGTGGATCACAATAAACTGTGGAAAATTCTGAAAAGGACAGGAATACCAGACCATGTTACCTGACTCCTGAGAAGTCTCAATGCAGATCAAGAAGCAACAGTTAGAACCAGACATGGAACAACGGACTGGTTTCAAATTAGAAAAGGAGTACGTCAAGGCTGAATCTTGTCACCTTATTTAACTTATATGCAGAGTACATCATGAGAAATGCCAGGTGGGATTAATTACAAGCTGGAATCAAGATTGCAGGGAGAAATATCAATAATCTCAGATATGCAGATAATACCACCCTTATGGCAGAAAATGGAGAACTAAAGAGCCTCTTGATGAAAGTGAAAGAGGAGAGTGAAAAAGCTGACTTAAAACTCAATATTCAAAAGACTAAGATCACAACATCAGGTCCTATCACTTCACGGTAAATAGATGGGGAAACAGTGAAAGACTTTATTTTCTTTGGCTCCAAAATCACTTCAGATGGTGACTGCAGCCATAGAATTAAAAGACGCTTGCTCCTTCAAAGAAAAGCTATGACCAACCTAGACAGTGTATTAAAAAGCAGAGTCATTAACTTTACTGACAAGGATCCGTCTAGTCCAAACTATGATTTTTCCAGTAGTCACGTATGGATGTGAGAGTTGGACCATAAAGAAAGCTGAGCACCGAAGAACTGATGCTTTTGAACTGTGGTGTTGGAGAAGACTCTTGAGAGTCCCTTGGATTGCAAGGAGATCAAACCAGCCAATCCTAAAGGAAATCAGTCCTGAATATTAATTGGAAGGACTAATGGTGAAACTAACGTTCCAATAGTTAGGCTACCAGATGCAAAGAACCAACTCACTGGAAATACCCTGATCCTTGGAAAGATTGAAGGCAGGAGGAAAAGGGGACAATAGAGGATGAGACGGTTGGACCGTATCATTGGCTCAGTGGACATGAGTTTGAGCAACTCAGGGAGTTGGTGATGGACATGGAAACCTGGCGGGCTGCAGTCCATGGGGTCTCAAAGAGTTGGACAAGACTGAGCAACTGAACTGAAAAACATCCTTAGGTAATATTTAGTCAGCTCATTTGTCAGGCATGATCTTAAATTAAATACATACATGTTATGTTCCACAGAGAAAAAAGTAACACCGGTGAAATGAATAGGAAGACAGAGGTTCTCAGCAGATAAACAATAATTATGTTTTTTAAACAAAGAAAGAAACAAATGGAAATTTTAGAACTGAAAAGCACAATGTCTGAAATAAGATCTTAAAAACAGGATCGAAATGTAAAGGAATGAGTCAGTAAATGTGAAGATACAGTAACAGAAATGATCTGATATGAAGATCAGAGAAATAAAAGACTGAAAGAAAATGAAGAGTCTCAGGCTTCTATGGACAATAACCAAAGTTCGATTCATGCCCAGAAAAAGGAAAAAGATTGGTATAGAAAAATATATTTGAAGAAATAATGTTCAAAAAACCTCTCTAACTTGGTGAAAGGCACAAATTTAAAAATTTACAAAGTTCAGTGTGCATCAAATAGGATTAACTCAAAAGAAAGATCAAAGAAGCAAAAATGGAAAAGACATTTCAGTTAAGCAAAACAAAGAGAATTTATCACCAAAAGGGCTACTTAAAAGAAATGCTTCAGGCTGAAGAGATATGACACAAGAAACAAAACTGAAATTTCATTAAGAAGGAACAGCAACAAGAAAATAGCAAATATTTAGGAATATATGAGATTTTTTCTCCTCTCAAGTCCTTTAAAAAATATATAATTATTTAAAGCAAAGGCTATATTTCTTTCACCCCAGACCTAACAGACACATAGATATCAACAAACCTGGAGCACAGAATTAGAGGTAGAGAGAATGATTACTTTATATCAGGAAATGAACTAAATACTCTGGTATACTTCTGCACATTTGAACACCAAGCCACAGTACATTAAAAAAATTAAAACACCACCACGATTCAATATTACCACACTGCTTCAAAGGCTTTTAAAATCATTCACTAAACAGAGCTAACTTAAAGTTATGAAAGACAGAGATGGAGTTAGGTGCTATTACCACCAGACTCAGGTAAACATTACTGAAAATAGGTGAGGACACTGCGTGTGCTCACTGTGTGTGTCCAACTCTCTGTGGCCCCATGAACTGTAGTCTGCCAGATTCCTCTGCCCATGGAATCTTCCAGGCAAGATACTGGAGTGCGGTGCCATTTCCTACTCCAGGGACTCTTTCTGACCCAGGGATCCAACTGGTGTCTCTTGTGTCTCCTATACTGGCAGGCAGATTCTTTACAACTAGCGCCACTACTGACAGTCACCTACGAGAGGTGACAATCAGCATATGGGACGATTGGTATTCAGAGCCAGGTATGACTGACTCCAAAACCTATAGAAACAGAAAACTGATTTTTAACCTTACTGTTAAGATAACAGTTTAAAAAAAAAAAAAAAAAACTCCCTTAAAAGTACATCTGAGGAGTTTCCCTGGTGGCTCAGTGGTTTAAAAAAAAAAAAGAAGAATCTGTCAATGCAGCAGACATAGGTTGGATTGCTGATCTGGGAAGATTCCAGGTGCCACGGAGAAAATAAGCCTGTGCACTACAACTACAAAGCCCATGAACCTCTAGTACTCAAGCCTAAGCGCCTAGAGCCTGTGCTCCACAAGAGAAGCCACCACAACGGAAAGCCCACACAACGCAACTAAAGAGTAACCCCAGCTCGCTGCAACTAAAAACCCTACACAGCAACAAAGCCCCAGCACAGCCAGAAATTAATAATTTTTTTAAATACATCTGAGAACTCTAGGGTACAGAAAGAAATAAGGAGAAAGATTAGTCTTATCACTAAGAGATGTGAGAATCTCAAGAAGGTTTATATTAAAACTTGAGAACAAATTTCTCTAATTTTCACTAAAATTGTTGGTACAATTATCTTTTGTAGAAACAAGTAAGTATAATCTTTAAAAGTACATGTCGGTATGTTACAATTCCACCTGGATGTGTTAGAAGCTAAGTCTGTGGGCAAAGTGTCCATACCAGCGATGGTAAGATAGCCCAGAATGAGGTATTAGAACTCAAGCAGAATGGCAAGATGCTCTGCATGAGGTATGAGAGAAGCCTGGAATGAGGAATGCATCCTGGTACAAGGTGTCAGAGCCCTAGCAGAGTGAAAATGTTATGCAAGACAGGGGAGGGAGCAGCAATGGCAGCGGGAAACTGGCTACATAGCTGGGATTGATCCTATAAGTAAATAACTAAGGGTGATGGGAGGTAAGTAATTCCTTTTAAGAAAAGGGAGTTATAAACTCGGAGGAGAAAACTGGGGGGAAAAAAACACTGTTTATTGGAAAAACTGGCACCAACTCAATATATAGATGGAGATATAAATATAGCAACAAAATCTTGGTTTCTGAATACCTTTCTCCACTAAAAGAAGCCACACCTTGGAGAAATGGTTGATTCCAGGGCTGTAGCAAGGAAAGTTTAAGCTGAGCCTGGAACATTTTCTTTTCAAAAAGTAAGGAGTGCTCAAAGCAAGTCAGAAGAACACAGAAACTAGCCTGAAGTGGCTTTCATCACTAGCCAAAGCTGGGGCAATTTGAGAATCAACAAACAGCAAGTTTGATAAGGATCAAGCTTAACATAGTCTCAAAATACTTTCCCACAAAGTACTTATTAATTACTAAAAGGGAGGGAAACTCTTCAGTAAAGATGCTTGGAGACTTCACCTTACTTAGGACTTCCTTGGTGGCTCAGACGGTTAAGCGTCTGTCTACAATGCGGGAGACTTGGGTTCAATCCCTGGGTCGGGAAGATCTTCTGGAGAAGGAAATGGCAACCCACTCCAGTATTCTTGCCTGGAAAATCGCATGGATGGAGAAGCTTGGTAGGCTACAGTTCATGGGGTCGCAAAGAGTCGGACACGACTGAGCTAACTATGCCATTTGACAGGATGTAACATGAACACAGTACCATCACTGTGGTACTCCTATCAAAAATGCACAATCTGAAGGAGACACCAGGCAAATCCAAATCACTGGACGTTTTACAACAAAACTAACCTGTAATCTTTTTAAGTGTCAGGGCCATGAAAATCAATGAAAGACTGAGAAATTGTTCCAGGCTGAAGCAATGTAAAAAGACATTATAATTAAATAAATGCAACAGAGAATTCTGAACTGGATCACTTTGTTACAGAGGAAATCACTATGAAAACTGGCAAAACCTGGATGATGTTTGAGTAGATGGTAGTAATATACCAATATTAATTTCCTAAGCTTAATATTGTTCCTGTAATAGAATGTCCCTGTCCTTGATCGGGGCAATGAGACTGCAATCTACAACTTACTCAGTTTTTTGCACTAACTTGGAACTTTTGTTAAAGTTTGAGACTTAAAAAAAAAAAAAAAGATTACCCAAAATATTCCCTTACAGCATCTAAAGCTAGAATATAAGCAAAACAGTACTCCTCTTAAAGAAAATGTGTTTCCATCTATTATTATACAGGAAACGACTCTATTATTTATGGGATTCTTTTGATCTATATCTGCACTGTCCAATATGGTACCCACTGTTCTGTTTCCCATTGCACTGACCACATTTCAAATGTTCCCCAGTCACTGCTACTTCAGTTACTATCAGCTACTACATAGGGGAGCAGAGATACAGAGCACTTTCATCATCACAGAAACGTCTACTACTAGACAACACTGAGGCAGAGTTTGGGAAGTCAACAGATGTAATAACTAACTAAAGGCCAAAGACTCAGACAGACGTGGGCATAGATTCTTAGCAACTGCTCTCACACTTAACAAGTCATTTGACTTATCCAGAGCCTCAGACTCCTTTCTGTAAAACAGATTAATGCACCCAGCACTGCAAGGCTTCTGAAAACTTCAAACGAAAATTAATGCAAAATGTCTAGAACACAGTAGCTGGCACACAGTAAATATGATAAACGATAACTGTGGGCAAGAATCCCTTAAAATAAACGAAGTAGGCATCATAGTCAATGAGAGAGTCCGAAATGCAGTACTTGGATTCAATCTCAAAAACGACAGAAGGATCTCTGTTCATTTCCAAGGCCAACCATTCATTACCACAGTAGTCCAAGTCTATGCTCCTACCAATAATGCTGAAGAAGCTGAAATTGAACAGTTCTATGAAGACCCACAAGACCTTCTAGAACTAACACCCAAAAAAGATGTTCCTTTCATTATAGGGGACTGGAATGCAAAAGTAGGAAGTCAAGAAATACTTGGGAGTAACAGGAAAATTTGGCCTTGGAGTACAGAATGAAGCAGGGCAAAGACTAGCAGAGTTTGGCCAAGAGAACCCACTGGTCATAGCAAAGAGCCTCTTCCAACAATACAAGAGACGACTCTACACATGGACATCACCAGATGGTTAATACAGAAATCAAATTGATTATATTCTTTGCAGCCAAAGATGGAGAAGCTCTATGCAGTCAGCAAAAACAATACCTGGAGCTGACTGTGGCTCAGATCATGAACTCCTTACTGGCAAATTCAGACTTATATTGAAGAAAGTAGGGAAAACCACTAGACCATTCAGGTATGACCTAAATCAATTCCGTTACAAGTATACAAAGGAAGTGACAAATAGATTCAAGGGATTAGATCTGATAAACAGAAGAACTATGATGGGTGGAGGTTCATGACATTGTACAGGAAGCAGTGACCAAGACTATCCCAAGAAGAAAAATGCAAAAAGGCAAAATGGTTGTCTGAGGAAGCCTTACAAATAGCTGTGAAAAGAACAGAAGCTAAAGGCAAAGGAGAAAAGAAAACATATACCTATTTGAATGCAGAGTTCAAAGAATAGCAAGGAGAGATAAGAAAGCCTTCCTCAGTGATCAATGCAAAGAGAGGAAAACAATCGAATGGGAATGACTAGAGATCTCTTCAAGAAAATTAGAGATACCAAGGGAATATTTCACGCAAAGATGGGCACAATGGAGGACAGAAATGATATGGAGCTAACAGAACCAGAAGATATTAGAAGAGGTGGCAAGAATACACAGAACTATACAAAAAAGATCTTCATGACCCAGATAACCACAATGGTGTGATCACTCACCTAGAACCAGACATCCTGGAGTGCAAAGTCAAGTGAGCCTAGGAATAAAGCTAGTGGAGGAGATGGAATTCCAGTTGAGCTATATCAAATCCTGAAAGATGATGTGGTGAAAGTGCTGCACTCAGTATGCCAGCAAATTTGGAAAACTCAGCAGTGGCCACAGGACTGAAAAAGGACAGTTTTCACTCCAATCCCAAAGAAAGGCAACGCCAAACAATGCTCAAACTACCACACAATTCCACTCATCTCACACTCTAGCAAGGTAATGCTCAAAATTCTCTAAGCCAGGCTTCAACAGTACATGAACCCGTGAACTTCCAGACGTTCAAGTTGTATTTAGAAAAGGCAGAGGAACCAGAGATCAAATTGCCAACATCCACCGGATCATCAAAAAAGCAAGAGAGTTCCAGAAAAACATCTCTTCTGCTTTATTGACTATACCAAAGCCTTTGACTGTATGGATCGCAACAAACTGCGGAAAATTCTTGAAGAGATGGGAATACCAGACCACCTGACCTGCCTCCTGAGAAATCTGTATGCAGGTCAGGAAGCAACAGTTAGAACTAGACATAGAACAACAGACTGGTTCCAAATCGGGAAAGGAGTACATCTAGGCTGTATACTGTCACCCTGCTTATTTAACTTATATGCAGAGTACATCATGAGAAACGCTGGGCTGGATGAAGCACAGGCTGGAATCAGGATTGCAGGGAGAAATATCAATAACCTCAGATATGCAGATGACACCACCCTTATGGCAGAAAGTGAAAAAGAACTAGATAGCCTCTTGATGAAAGTGAAAGAGAAGAGTGAAAAAGTTGGCTTACATTCAGAAAATTAAGATCATGGCATCTGGTCCCATAACTTCATGGCAAATAGATGGGGAAACAATGGAAAACTGACAGACTTTATATTGGGGGGGCTCCAAAATCACTGCAAATGGGGACTGCAGCCATGAAATTAAAAGACGCTTGCTCCTCGGAAGAAAAGTTATCACCAACCTAGACAATATATGAAAAAACAGAAACGTTACTTTGTCAACAAAGGTCAGTCTACTCAAAGCTATGGTTTTTCTAGAAGTCATGTATGCATGTGAGACCATAAAAAAAGCTGAGTACCAAAGAACTGATGCTTTTGAACTGTGGTGTTGGAGAAAACTCTTAAGAGTCCCTTAGACTGCAAGAAGATCCAACCAGTCCATCCTAAAGGAGATCAGTCCTGGGTGTTCATTGGAAGGACTGATGTTGAAGCTGAAACTCAAATACTTTGGCCACCTGATGTGAAGAGCTGACTCATCTGAAAATACCCTGATGCTGGGAAAGACTGAAGGTAAGAGGAGAAGGGGATAGCAGAGGATGAGATGGTTGGATGGCATCACCGACTCAGCAGACATGAGTTTGAGCAAGCTCCGGGAGTTGGTGATGGACAGGGAAGCCTGGCATGCTGCAGTCCATGGGATCACAAAGAGTCAGACTCAACTGAGCAACTGAACAGAAGTCTCTTCTATAATGTGACTGGATGATTTCTTAATCTTTGATCTCAGTATTTCTAGATCTAGTTAAGCAATTTCAGGAGCATCATTTTGAAAATAAGCTTACTATCCTGCTTGTTCAAAAGGCTAATGAGCTCCATGTTTTTAAATGCAAAGAAAAATCTTTTTTCTCTTTTTTTTGGCCTTGCCATGCAGCTTGTGGGATTTTAGTCTCCTAATCAGGGATTGAACCTGGGCCCTGGGCAGTGACAGTCAGGAGTCCTAACCACTGGACTGCCAAAGAATTTCCCAAAGAAAAATCTGTTAGTTCTCACTTTACTCAACTCTGATCATCACTTAACCCTACTGACTACTCTCCCCTTGAAATACTCTCTTCCTTTGGTTTCTGTAATACCCTCAACTCCTATTTCTCTGTCCTTCAGATTCTTTGGGAGCTCACATTTCTGTAACAACTTTTTTTTTAAACGTTAGAGGCTACTGTGATTCCATTTTAGCAGCTCTTTTTTCCAAGTTACAGACCTTTCCCTAAACAATTTCATCTATAGTTTCAACTACCTATATGCTGCTGCTGCTAAGTCACATCAGTCGTGTCCGACTCTGCGCAACCCCATAAACGGCAGCCCACCAGCCCATACCTCTCCTTGGAACTTTAGAATCAAGTATCTAATTGCCTACAGAAATATCCCTGTGAAAGCTCCAAAGCTCAAAGTCACTAGTCAGAATCAGAAGAACCCTGGTCTTTTTTTTTTGGTACCACCATCAACTCATCCATTTAACTCAAGAGTCATCTTTCAAATTTCTCTCTCCTTCACCTTCAATCCAGTGAGCATGGCCTGATGATCACACGTTTGTCCACCTCCACATTTCTCATCCTAATTCAAGCTATCCTCATCTACTCTGGACTGCTACTGCAAAAGTATTTACTAATGTCTCCATATCCATTCTTGCCGTCTCTCCTTCCTTTCAATACACATCACCACAATCCTAGTTCTGCCTTCTGGGTCTCCCAAAAAACAAGACTAACCTGACTTCTAAATGACAACATTTCAAAGAATAAGAAGGTTATACCACTCCACTCTTAGCCAAGCATTCTTAGTTTTCTCTGTATTCTGACAAACCACCTTCAAGATCACGTTCTGTCATACTGTCCTTTAAACTGAATAGATCTTAATGCATAGATATAAGTAAGCTAGCAGTTTATACAAAAAAATGAAACTTGCATAGCCTCAAATTTCAAACCACAATTACTATTTTTAATGTTTTCATGTGTTTAGCTGCTGCTGCTGCTAAGTCGCTTCAGTCATGTCCGACTCTGTGCGACCCCACAGACGGCAGCCCACCAGGCTCCCATGTTCCTGGGATTCTCCAGGGAAGAAGGCATGTTAATATTTGTTAAGTACCTACTATATATCAGACACTGTTCAGTGTTCAGGGACAAAACAGTGACCCAAACTGACAAATCTCATTCTTATAGAACTTGCTTTAAAGAGCAAAATACAATAAACTTAAGTTAGTAAATTATACAGCATCTTGGAAAATGTTAAGTGCTATGGAGAAAAACCTGGCTTAAAAAGGGCTAAGAAATGTAGGAGGATGGCCTGACGCTTTAAGAGTAGTCAAAGAAAATCTCAGTAGTAGAGTAGAGAAGTGTAGCTAGAGAAACTGAAGTCAGAGAAGAAGACACTCAAAAAGTTTCAGATCCTGGCAGACCATAGTAAGAGCTATGTATTTAACTATGACTGAGAAGGGAAGCCATTTGAGAAGAGAAGTGACAGGATCTGATGTATTTTATCAGGATCACTCTGGCTGCTGAGTGTTAAAGACTCTAGGGAACAAAGGTCATAGTGAAACATCTCAGAATGTTATTCTGTGAGAGATGACAGTGTTGTTTTTACATTTTATATTGAACTTTTATGTGCACTAGGAATTACAAAGCCACAACTTAAAAAAAAAAGGCAAAGTGAGGACCATAACAATGAAAAGACGAGCCTTGGGAACAGCAATAAAATGATACAGGATATTTTAACTCCAGGCTCTACTCAGTGCTACTAAAAGTTTATCACCATCAGATGCAAGATTCAATGTAAAGCTATTAACTTGTTCTTTGAGACAGGGGATATAATTAAGATTATTTCACTGGGGAAGGTAAGTCAAGATTCAATTCACATCCCTAAAAGACAACGGTAAATGATGGCAGAGCTTACTAAAAGGAACTTACAATGAAAATTATTCTAGGGCTGACTCTTCATTATTTTTGTACCTGCCATTCTCTTTAGTTAGGTTTTACAGCTATGTCTCACTGATGAAACTTAAAAAAAAAAAGTATTAGGTAGCTGAGTAATATAATTCTACACTTTCTAATTACTAAAAGATGCTACTGGTAACAGCACTGATTCATCCTATCTCTGATTAACAGCATAACCTTTCAAGAAAATTGCCTGAAGTACTGGTTAGGGCCCAGAGGATTGTAGGGAAGCTGAATGACCCCTGAACAGTTTCAATGTTAACCCATGAAACCCGTTGTGGTTGGTTTAGTTGCCAAGTCGTGCCCGACTCTTGCGATCCCATGGACTGTAGCCTGTCAGGCTCCTCTGTCCATGGGATTCTCCAGGCAAGAATACTGGAGTGGGTTGCCATTTCCTTCTCCAGGGGATCTTCCCGACCCAGTAATCGAACCCAGGTCTCCTGCACTGCAGGCAGATGATTTACCAACGGAGCTATGAGGGAAGCCCTTTCTTTGTTGAAGGATGACCAAATAGGAGACAGAGCTCTCAAAAAAAAAAAGAGCTTAAGTATAAAAAAGCCTAAAATAGAGGGAATTTCAAACATTTGTTTAGTTAGCAAATAGAACTATATAAGCAATGAAACCCGTTACTACCACCTAAAAGCATACAAAAATACGCCCCTTAAAAACTTTCCATGACTTAAGTTTCAAGTAGCATATTTAGGAACAATTTTCCATTTTCTTCCAGTTTTCTTCCCCCTCAACGTAGTGAAAATGTCTTTATAGCATAAGTACACTTGAGTAAGCAGAGATCCAAATCCTACTCTGCCAAAATCTTAAGAGGTACTCAAATTCTCAAGCATAAAGGTCACCAGCTCAACGAAAAATGTACTGATTATTAAAATACTTGCAAGCACCGAACAAGAAAAAACTATAGCGGAAAAAAAATGCAGTTACAATAAGAATTGCTAATCTTTAAAAAATTCTTCATATTGCATAAACAAAATACAAAGTAAACTCAGATTACCTTTCATAATAGTAAAACAAAAGAAATAAAAAAGACAATTTCATTTCTTCTGCCAGTTCGTTAAAACAACAAAAACAAAAGTCCCACAAACTTTATTGCAGCTCTTAGCAAACAGCAAAAAAGTCAAATGATTAGGCCAACTGCCAAAGAAACAGGGAAGAGAAAGCAATACCGTGGAAAAAGACTTGATTACATATCAAAATTTTAATACCAATAAAACACAAAACCCACATTTAAGAATGTACTTCAACATCCTGCTGAGGTAAGTAGTCATATGCATGAATCAACTTTTGTTTTATAATGAAAAAACGCATCTATTAAACATGCTTTTTCCAATATTCAGTGAATTTCCCAAATTGGGAAAACTGAAGAACGGCATCTACTAGCCAAAGCACTATATTAATAACTTTTTGGTCAGTTCTGCCTGAATATCTTAGTTCACCAGCAGTGACAAAAATATTAAAATGTAAACCAAAATGACTGAAAAACGCTCAACTCGTAGACACTGTATATAACAGGGTACAGAAATACTTTGAGAATATTTTAAAATTCCATATTCGTATCTGAATGTTTTATTCAACTACTCTTAAATCAGGCGCTTTCAGAACAATTTTTCAAAATGGGGGGAGAGAGCAAGACGGCCAGACATCTCTAAAAAATGTTTTTAATGGTTCAAAATTCCTAGTAGCTAAGGAGGAGCGACTGATGGAGCCAAGTTGAGACCTCCCGGCCCTCTCATCAGACGGGGAAACTGGTTTAAAAATCGAAGGTGGGAGAAGAGTTTGGAATTCAGAGCATGGGGTAACGCGGATGCTCTGAAACGCCGGCTCTTCCCTAGTCGCGCACTCCGAGAGGTCACCGCGCAGTAAAGTTTGGTTTCACAAACGGGCTTGGACGCTATTGACAAAAGCAAAGTCTCCCAAGTCGAGAAAGAGCCGGAGTCGGGGAGCGCCCGGAAGCCCAGCAGGACACAGTGCCCCGCAGGGACGGGGTTGGACGTGTGGCGACCCTGCCGCGGAGAACCCTAGGCTCAACCCAGGACCCCGGGCGGGGACGGGAGCCGCCGGCGGAGGCGGCGGGTAGGCCACAAGGAGGAAATGGGACGGGGTACCGACAGCGAGGCGGTGGCGGCCGACACGGGGCCGCCCTCGCGGGGGTGGCGAGAGGAACGCGGGGCCTCCCCGCCTCAGCCTCCCCCGCCTCGAGAGGCGGCTCCAACTTTCCTCCGAGCGCAGAACGTCGCCTGGGCCGCGCGGGATTCCGAAACTTTGTCCGCCCTCCCATCGCCCCGGGCCCCCTCTCCCCTACTCCGCCGGCCCGTACACCCCACCCCGCAGCGACAGCTGCCTGCGCCCGTCCACCCCCGGGGTCGGCCCGTGTTTACCTCAGGCCGAGGTCGAGGCGCAGGCTCCGGCGGCGGCGGAAGCCCCACTGCAGGTCCCCAGGTTCCAGTCACGCCGCCGCCAAGTTCCCCAACATGGACTCCGTCCGCTTTGAGGTATTCCGGGGGCCGCTGAGGCCGGCTCTGCTGGCTGGCGCGGGAGGTGGCGGCGGTGGAGCAGGGAGCGGACCGGGCTGCGCTGCTCCGCGCGGCTTGCGCCACCGCTGCTCCCCCTCCCCCCGCCCCGTCTGGCCTCCTCCCGCTCCGCTCCGCGCGTCCCCTTCCCCCTCCCCCTCTTCTCCCCTCGGCTAAGCCGCGCCGCCACAGGTCGGCGCGCTACGGTGACGCCGGCGGCGGCGGCGGCGGCGGACCCCTCGCTGTTTCCCTACCCGCTCGCACTGGCCCTGCGTGCACGACTGCAGCGCTCAACCAGACCTCAGGGGGGCGCTGGCAATCCACCGTTTGCGACGGAAGAACGTGACGGGCGGAGTCAAGTCACGCGGCCTGCGAGCAGGAGGGAGGGCCCCAACTCGTGGCGCGGGCTTCTGGGAAACGTTCTTAACGCCCGGCTCTCCTCCCACGCCGCGGGATCTGCGCCTGCGCGGCGCGCTGGAGGCAGCCCTGCGTTGCCGGCAGCCCTGCGTTGCCGGCTGTACACCCCAAGCTGCAGAAGACAGTTAAGAAGGCTCTCGGGGAACAGGACATGAGGGGCTTTGTGCGGCCTTAACTATCCTATCTGATACTGAAAACAGTGTTTTGTTGTTTGGCGGTGGATTAAGTTTTCTTCCTGCAGCGTTACCCGCCTGAACTACATCCTGCGGGGAGGCTGAAGTGGCCCCAACTTATAAGTTCACCTCTTTCTTCCCGCCCAGTGGGCATTTTTAAAACGCTTTGAAGAGGTATCCTACGTGACTCATCAAGCCTAGGCATGTCCCCGTATCTAAATTCCCACAACAAAAAATTAAATGTGATCCTGATCCACTTGGTGGTTCAGTTCAGTAGCTTAGATTTGTCCGACTCTTTGCGACCCCATAGACTGTAGCATACCAGGCTTCCCTGTCCATCACCAGCTCCCGGAGCTTGTTCAAACTCACGTCCATCCTGTTGGTGATGCCATCCAACCATCTCATCCTGTGTCTTCCCCTTCTCTTCCTGCCTTCAGTCTTTCCCAGCATGAGGGTCTTTTCCAGTGAGTCAGTTCTTCGCATCAGGTTGCCAAAGTATTGGAGTTTCAGCTTCAGCATCAGTCCTTCCAATGAATATTTGGGACTGATTTCTTTTAGGATGGACTGGTTGGATCTCCTTGCAGTCCATGGGACTCTCAAGAGTCTTCTCCAACACCGCAGTTCAAAAACATCAATTCTTTGGAGCTCAGCTTTCTTTATAGCCGAACTGTCACATCCATACATGACTACCGGAAAAACCATAGCTTTGACTAGCCAGACCTTTGTCCGGAAGTAATCTCTCTCCTAACCACCAAGGTAATTTGGTGGTTAGATAGAGACAGGTGATGATTCATTCAAGAATACGTCAGAGACTGCGATATGGAACTTGTGTACCATTATCGATTTTTTTGGTCTTCCCTGCTGGCTCAGACGGTAAAGCATTTGCCTACAATGCGGGAGACTCCAGTACTCTTACCTGGATAATCCCATGGACGGAGGAGCCTGGTCGGCTACAGTCCATGGGGTCCCAGAATCGGACACGACTGAGCGACTTCACTTCATCGATTCTTTCTCTTATTTTATCTCGGATATACCTTTCACACTGCTTTTTAAGGTCACCGACCCTTTAACCACATAGTTTATCTTCAGGACAAATCTTCACACTTCTGACTACTCTTCCTGCTCTGGGTGTCCTTCCCCTCTCTTCTATCCGAGGGTCTTTGCACCCCCCTCCCCCCCGCACCCCCGGAAAGCTCTGTCCCTGGGCCTCTAACTTGGCTCACTCAGGTCTCAATCACATCCAGTCTTAGCTGTCACACGTTTTGGGGTCGTCTGCCTCCTTCCTTACTTTCTATGGGCTTTGCACTCCCTTAGTCACGCTGAGGGCTTCCCAGGTGGCTTCCCAAGTGGCGCAGTAGTAAAGAATCCACCTGCCAATGCGGGAGACCAAGGAACGACAACTGGTTGGATCTCTGAGTGGGGAAGATCCCCCGAGGAGGGTATAGCAACCACTCCAGTATTCTTGCCTGGACGATCCCATGGACAGAGAAGCCTGGTGAACTATAGTCCAAGGGGTCCTGAAGAGTCTGACGCCTGCACTCCTGGATAGCAGCCTTGCACAGCCATGCCTGGGATGACTTTCCTTCCTGCTTTTCCAGACCCCTCCCTCGTTGGGTACCCTTCTGCTGCACTCGCCAGACTAGGCTGTTGCCGGCGCCCCCTCCTCCTCACTTCTCTGCACCCCATTCTTGTGCAATGTGTTTGGTCAGCTCAATGTGTTTGTCCGTCTCACACAGTGAGCACTGGGACAGTGTCTTAACACTTTCCTAACAACAGCTCCTGGCACAGTGCCTGTGCTCAGTAAGGACTTGGTAAATAGTTGTGGGAGGAATGTATGACTGGCAGCCTTGTCTTTGAGTCTTACAATGTATAGTTTTGGATATGAACTTTGGGAATTCAGATGGGCTCTCCCGTGTTTGGGATATTTGAAGAACAATGATATAGAGGAGTTTATAACAATACATTATAAAGAATGTGATAAAGGATGACTAAGACAAACACTGAAAACTTTGTTTAAAGAATGTGATACAACCAGAGCAACAAGCACTGTTATGAGCCATCCGACTGAGAGTATAATTTTGTTGTGTGCATACACACACACACACACACGCATACACACGACCTCATCCAGTTATCTGTAGCTCCAGATAGAGACTCCTAGTACAACATTCTTATATAAAAATTTATGTAAAAATCTCTTTACATATTTGTTCTGTGAAAAATGTTCTTTCATAAAAATTAGTCAAAGCTAAAATGGTAACATTCTCCAAAGAAAAAGCTATAATTTTTAAATTAAGAATAACAGTATATCAGTTCAGCAAAACTAAACACAGATCTTTTGATGCATTTATTTACTAGCAAATAATAAAATTGTCACTTTTTTACAGTTGGCCTCCTAGGTATCATGGGACCATGTTTAAGAGAAAAACACTCAGCGCTAATGTGCTAGTGGTTTTTACTTTCATGTGCAAGTAGAAAAGAGGATGGTGGTTTGTAACAGGCTGTCTCCCTTGGGAAAAGGACAAGTGTATTTCTGTGCATGCACTATTCTCCTAATAATGTTTGCATGATGATTCATTATTTTCTCTATTTTTCAGTATTTTTTATTTATGATAAAGAGATACTGGATTTTAAATAAATAAAAGATGAATTATAAGATGTAGGAGTAAAGATTGATATACCAATCATCACTGTCAGAATTTTAGGTTTTATTATAGCCATAAAAAAGCACAAATGATGCACATGGCAAAACAATCTTCAACTGAAAATCCAATTGGTGTGTTGCACTTAGACCAGTACTTAACATGTCAAATCTGTCATGCAGCAACAGAAACCTATATTAGCATCTTTAGAAATGAAAGATAATCAGTGTATTGATTTTGACAGAACTTTATCAGAGAAAACTGCTGTTATCAATTTAATTCTTCTGAACTGAGTACAAAATAAAAATCAGATCAAGAGGGTTAAGCATGGCATAAAGACACTTGTTTACATGGGAAACATGGTTCTAAAATAGACTCTGTCACTTAAGACTTTTGCAGTCTTGAACAGTTGGTGTAATTTTTCTGGTCCTCAGTTTCCATATCTGTTGATACTACAGTGGAAGTTTTTAGTTTAATGATCTCTCTGGCATTTTTATAGCAGAAATGTATGAATTCAAAAGATGTACAGTTTAAGACTCTTATAGGCAAAACACAACAATTGTCTTTATAAGAAATGAAAAAATGCATGTTCGTTTACAGAAATTTTTTTAGGCTAGTGGTTTATTCTTGTTTTCACAACTGAAGAATTTTAATGAAGATGATACTGATTATTGTCCAGTTGTCTTCTGTGTGGAACTAAATTTATTTCAGCAACAATCATTTGGGTCTCTATTATCTGGAAGGTTCTGTGAGGTGGTTATAGATAAATGAACAGTGTGCCAGAGACAGTTTGGTGGGTACAGATCAATATAAAAACTAAGGGAAAATAAAGGGAATAAAAACAAAGTGCTGGGTGGGAGCAGGGGTAGTCAAATAAGGAAGAGAATGCAACAAGGACCAAGGACAATTTCCTGAAAGAGGAATCTGAACATAATGCAGTGAGGTGTAATTCCGAACGTAAGACTCCAGTTCCTCTTAGGTCAGTCTCCCATTCCCACCTTGTTACCTCCTCTACATTTTTACCACTCCCTTCATGTCTCACCCTACAGTCACTCCTGAGCCCCTCAATCCTGAACCCAGCAGACCTTATCGCAGTCTTTACAGTAAATAACTTCCTCAACCTCTTTCCCTATACCTACAAAGTCAATCTATAACTGTCAGTATCCACCACATACACATGTTTCCTCCGTCACAAAGAATCATCTCTTCTTTCAGTTAGGGCTCAGGTTTCGACTGGTGCTGTAGATCATTTTTTCCAGACTTTGGAATTTATAGACCATTACCATTTCTAACAGCTTGGGAACTGACATAGCTTTTTTTTTTTTTTTTTTAATCCTGTCAAATCACAGTATGCATTTTTAAAGCCCTCCCATCTCTTACCACCACGATTTCCTAAAATAAACATATCTGCACGACCAAAAAACTAAATGTTTATGAACTACTCTTTTCAGTTTTTTTGTGGTTTTTTGTTTTGTTTTGCTTTTGCGTTTCCTTGTGGAACAGTGAAGCTACCAGCCTTGGTACATCTGGGACTCTGCACTGTTACAGATCCCCTCAGGGCCTGCTCCATGGCTTACTTTGGCTTCAGCATTTTCAACCTCTTCTTTACTGTAGATTAAGTTATGCCTTCTCTTGAAATCTAAAAATAGTTTCCCTTTTAAGACACTTCCTCATTTCACTTTCTATTCACTTTTTTAAAGGTTCAGCTGAGTTCAGTTCAGTCACTCAGTCGTGTCCAGCTCTTTGCAACCCCATGAATCGCAGCACGCCAGGCCTCCCTGTCCATCACCAACTCCCGGAGTTCACTCAGACTTACGTCCATCAAGTCAATGATGCCATCCAGCCATCTCATCCTCTGTCATCCCCTTCTCCTCCTGCCCCTAATCCCTCCCAGCATCAGAGTCTTTTCCAATGAGTCAACTCTTCACATGAGGTGGCCAAAGTATTGGAGTTTCAGCTTTAGCATCATTCCTTCCAAAGAAATCCCAGGGTTGATCTCCTTCAGAATGGACTGGTGGGATCTCCTTGCAGTCCAAGGGACTCTCAAGAGTCTTCTCCAACATCACAGTTCAAAAGCATCAATTCTTGGGCACTCAGCTTTCTTTACAGTCTAACTCTCACATCCATACATGACTACTGGAAAAACCATAGCCTTGACTAAACGGACCTTTGTTGGCAAAGTAATGTCTCTGCTATTCAATATGCTATCTAAGTTGGTCATAACTTTCCTTCCAGGGAGTAAGCATCTTTTAATTTCATGGCTGCAGTCACCATCTGCAGTGATTTTGGAGCCCCCAAAATAAAGTCTGACACTGTTTCCACTGTTTTCCCATTTATTTCCCATAAAGTGATGGGACCAGATGCCATGATCTTCGTTTTCTGAATGTTGAGCTTTAAGCCAACTTTTTCACTCTCTTCTTTCACTTTCATCAAAAGGCTTTTTAGTTCCTCTTCACTTTCTGCCACAAGGGTGGTGTCATCTGCGTATCTGAGGTTATTGATATTTCTCCCAGCAATCTTGATTCCAGCTTGTGCTTCTTCTAGTCCAGCGTTTCTCATGATGTACTCTGCATATAAGTTAAATAGGCAGGGTGACAATATACAGCCTAATGTACTTTTTAACAATTCAAACAATACAGAAGTATATAAAGACATTCAGAAATAGAAAAAGAAAAAGATAGTTATCCCATCCCAGTCTTAGATAAAACCAGTGTTAAAAAGATTGATGTTTCCTTCCATACTTTTTCCAATGGTTATAGAAACACATATGTACAGAGGTTTTGATTTTTATTTTTATAATCACAACCATATATATTTTTCAGCAACTTCCAGTTTACAGTGGATACTATTATCTAGCTCATTTTTTTAGGTAGCTGCACAATATTGTATTACTGCAGATGGTGACTGCAGCCATGAAATAAAAAGACACTGACTCCTTGGAAGGAAAGTTATGACCAACCTAGACAGCACATTAAAAAGCAAAGACATTACTTTGCCAACAAAGGTCCATCTAGTCAAGGCTATGGTTTTTCCAGTAGTCATGTATGGATGTGAGAGTTGGACTGTGAAGAAGGCTGAGCGCCAAAGAATTGATGCTTTTGAACTGTGGCGTCGGAGGACTCTTGAGAGTCCCTTGGACTGCAAGGAGATCCAACTGGTCCATCCTAAAGGAGATCAGTCCTGGGTGTTCATTAGAAGGACTGATGCCGAAGTGGAAACTCCAATACTTTGGCCACTTCAGGCGAAGAGCTGACGCATTTGAAAAGCCTGTGATGCTGGGAGGGATTTGGGGGCAGGAGGAGAAGGGGACGACAGAGGATGAGATGGCTGGATGGCATCACCGACTCAAAGGACATGAGTTTGAGTGAACTCCGGGAGTTGGTGATAGACAAGGAGGCCTGGCATGCTGCTGTCCATGGGGTCACAAAGAGTCGGACTGAACTGAACTGAACAATATTATATAGTATTAAGGTACTGTTTTTGAAGCCATTCTTTTATTGATAGATAATGCAGATTTGTCCAGTTTTGTGTCATTATAAACAATGCTGAAATAAGTATCCTTTGCATGTATCTTTTTAAATTATGCAGCTTTTCTGTAGAATTGAGTCCTTTAAGTGAGATTGTTGAGACAAAAGACATATGCATTTCTTATTTTAATAGATAATACTGGTAGAGAGAATGTGCCATTTTGTTTTTGTCACCCAGCATCCACTTCCTCTTTTTCTGGTATCAAATGAGTTCCCCTTCTCTCTTAATCTTTGGGGTTACAAATGGTATTGACTTGACTGGCTTCTGTATTTGATGATATAATATCTCACTAGTTGTAACTGTTCTATCGTTCAGAGATGGGCACATGACTCAATTCAGGTCAATAAGAATTAGATCGAGGATATTTCTTCTCTGCTGGATTTGTTGTAGGAATATAAGCTTTCTTTTTGAAGAGAGCCCTTTACTGAAAATGACTTCCACTCAGAGGAAGGAAGAAAGAAAGTAGATTCTAATGATAATACTTAAGTAGATTTGATTCAGTTGTGACTAGATTTTAAGGCACGTGACTATAAATAGCTTTCAGATTTGACTTGGGTTTTTTGTTACTTACGACCAAAGATGTTTTGAGTGACACACTGTCAGGTTACCTCTAGAATTATGGCACTTCACATTCTACTCAATGGTAGAATTTCTCTTTCTCCATCTCTTGCCAAGACTAAAGCATGAATCTTAAGTTTTTGTCACTGTAATATATATTAAATACTATCTCACTGTTACTTTAATTAGTGTTTCCCTAACTACCAGTCGGGTTGGACTCTCTTTTGTATATTTTGGGGTGTTCGTAGACTTTGCATGTTTTTATATTGTCTTCATCTTTTTCTGATCTTTTTATAAGGTCTCTTTTATGTTAGGTCTTTTAACTCTTGGTATTCCATATAGGTATGTGCTACTTTTTTTTTTTTTGTCATAATAATCTTTTGCCTTTGCCCAAAATGGCTTTATCATAAGTTTTAATTTTTATGTTGTCAAATTTGACCTTTCACTCTTAAATCCATTGCAGTTAAGTTCATGCCACCACAACTCCATTGAAACTGCTCCTGGAAAAAGTCACCAGTGACCTCATAAATGCCAAACACAATGAACTCTTTACAAAGCTCAACAAACAGTTATTATCATATATTCACTGCGCTATTGATATAAAAATAAGATATTGCCCTTGTCCTCAAAGAACTTACAATTTAGTGCAACAGTCAAGCAGATGAACATAATGTCAATATGTAATTGATGCTAGATGTTGAGTATGTGTTATGGACTGAATTGTGCCCCCCTCCCCCCACAAAAAAAAAACTCTTGTGTTTAAGTCCTAACCCCTAGTACCTTAGAATGTAGTGTTTGGAGATAAAGTCTATAAAGAGGTGATTGCATTCAAGTAACATCTTTAGGGTAGGCCCTAATCCAGTGTGACTGGTGTCTGTATAACAAGATATGTGAGAGGGAAGACCATGTGAAGGCAGAAGGTAACCATCTGCAAGCCAAGGAGGGCGGCCTCAGGACAAGCATCCTGCCAACACTTTCATCTCAGGCTCCTAGTCTTCAGAACTGTGAGAAAATAGCAAGAGGTTCCTCTTGTTTAAGAAAACTTGTTCCACTCAGCTTGTAGTACTTTGTTATGGCAGCCCTAGCAAACCAATAGTTTGTCTCCATAACGTCTCTTCCATCACTCCCCCTTGTGTACCATCCATGTGGTTGTGGAAGCAAGGATTAAATTCATTCCAGCAATGAACTCTGGTTATTTAAGCCATTCAAGGCAATCCTGTACAGTAAGTAGTTTACAAAACCCAGACTTTGGCCAATTTGTGTCAGTGAAACTTGAAGAGCGGGTGACTCTCAGAAAATTTTTTCCTTGTTCTTCAAAGAAAGCTAGTAAAAGCCTGCTCTCTCTCCATTTGGATGGAGAGAGCTGACACCGTAAACCCTGGGATTACTGCATCTACTGTTCTCATGAGCAAAGCTAGCTTTAGAATCATGCTGCTTCTTTGGAAGGCAGAGCAACGAAATGGAGGAAGACGGGATCCTTGACATCATTTAGCCACCAAGTCAAATTAATCCTGATACCTACCCAGTTATGTGAGCCAGTAAGTCCCCTTTGTTATTTAAGCAATTTTGATTTTAAAACTTACAGTTCAAAAGATCCTAACAGTTATAGGATTCACAAGGAAAGGAACCAACCATAGATTGAATTCCCGAGGAACTACACTTTGACATGGGAGACTGGGGTGCAGAAATTTCATTAGGAGGTGTTTTGGGGGTTACGTCTGTGGTAAAAGTGAAGGAAGCAGGTTTGGGCAGAAGAAGAAGTTGAACTGAGATGGCACAGTGTTAAAGAATCTGCCTGCCAATGCAGGAGATGCAAGAGATGCTGGTTCGACCCCTGAGTTGGGAGGAGCCCCTGAAGGAGGCGATGGCAACCCACTCCAGTATTCTTGACTGGAGAATCCCATGGACAGAGGAGCCTGGTGGGCTACATTCCATGGGGGCACAAACAGTCAGACACGACTGAGCCTGCACGCACTCAGACACACACAGATAGTCTAACAAAGACCTCAGCCATTCCTACATGGAGATCTGAAGACTTTATGCCACCTAGTGTCAGACTTTATGTTTTTGGGCTCCAAAATCACTGCAGATGGTGATTGCAGCCATGAAATTAAAAGACGCTTACTCCTTGGAAGGAAAGGTATGACCAACCTAGATAGCATATTGAAAAGCAGAGACATTACTTTGCCAACAAAGGTCCATCTAGTCAAGGCTATGGTTTTTCCAGTGGTCATGTATGGATGTGAGAGTTGGACTGTGAAGAAAGCTGAGCGCCAAAGAATTGATGCTTTTGAACTGTGGTGTTAGAGAAGACTCTTGAGAGTCTCTTGGACTGCTAGGACTTCAGTCCATTCTGAAAAAGATCAGCCCTGGGATTTCTTTGGAAGGAATGATGCTAAAGCTGAAACTCTAGTACTTTGACCACCTCGTGTGAAGAGTTGACTCATTGGAAAAGACTCTGATGCTGGGAGGGATTGGGGGCAGGAGGAGAAGAGGACGACCGAGGATGAGATGGCTGGATGGCATCACTGACTTGATGGACGTGAATCTGAGTGAACTCCGGGAGTTGGTGATGGATGGGGAGGCCTGGCGTGCTGCTATTCATGGGATCACAGAGTTGGACACGACTGAGCGACTGAACTGAACTAAACTGAACTGAATGACCGATCATATTAACTAAAACCAGAAAAGTAAGGTGACTTTCTTGAGTCAAGGGCAAGTTCTGGAGAAGGATTCAGTTGAAAACTATCAGCCTCCTACAGTTCCCGCAGCTGGTGGAATGGCTGCTTCAATCCTGAATGGGGAGATCTCCACACCAGGATGTTCACAACTGACCACCCATTTATATGTAATAAGTTCTAGGGACAGCTCTTCAAAAATTCTGTTGGGTAGCTGTACTCAGGGAGAAGCTTACTAGAAAATAATTGGTAGGATTAACTACAGCCCTGGAGGCTGCTCTTGGGGCCGTAATTGAGGCAGATCATCCATTTCTACTCTTTGTAGATGGCCCTCACTCTGTTGGTCTAGGTAGCTTACTTAATGCAGTGATCCAGACCCTGTTCACTTTCACTAAGGGGCCTGACACCTTCATCACTAGGTCCATTTCTAGTTGTGGCTACTGCTGCACCTGTCATGTACCATCTGAATTCGGCAAGTGAAAACCAAGACACAGATGGATTACTTAAATATCAAACATTTTCTTTCTTATCCCTGTTGCCTAACAGCTATCTAATGAAAATCAAGGTCAATTTCCTTGCCTGCTGGTTTCTTGGAATGAGGAGCCTGAAGTCACCAGACAGCAGTTAGGGTTTAGTAGGACTCTTCCTGGAAGCATTTCCCCTCTGGAGGCCAAAGCCTCTAACCTCTAGGGAAAGAAGGTTAAAAATTCCCCAGATGGATCACTGGGAACCAGTATACAGGGGTACTCCCACTTTCAACCTTTACCTAGCAAACTCACATATTCTTCCTATTGGAGATCCTGTGCCACGTAATGAACATCGATTTAGAGTGGACCTTGAATCCTGGAGAGTGGGTTCCCTCCTTACAGGGTATTCTTTGCAAGCTAGCACCTCAGCTGAATCTTTAACAGGTCCCTCCAATGCTCTGTCAGGCAGTTTGTCTAGGTGGTGTAGTAACTGAAAAAATCAGTGGAGTCCATGATCATGTGCCCACAGCTACACCAACACCCTGGTCAGTAGACCACACACTTTAAACCCTCAGTGATCTCAGTGATACTGGATAATTCCCTTCAAGCAGGAGGTCTAAGTTGGAATATGTCTAAATTCCAGTCAAGATAGATTGATACTACTACCAGGAGGGAATAGGTCCAATGTAGGGGATGGATCCAACATGCCACCAAGTATCTGGTAGGTTTCCTACAGGGATGTTACCATATTGAAAGCCAAGCATTTGGTCTCTGTTACTGGCAAATTGGGTATTTAACAGTGGCCATAAACAGATAAGTCTTGGTAAGTGGGAACCCTTGCCACTGGGTCCATGTATAATCTCCATTCCTGCCCACGTTCTTACCACAAAACATACCTGTTTCTGTTGGACAAGCAGTAGTGTAGCCAGTGGCAGAGGCTAGCCAATGTCATCTGGACAAGTCATTGTTTCCTGTGGTTGTCTAGTGCCTGTTCTGTGATAGATGCTCTCCACTGGGCAGAAACGTGAAACAAAGAGCTCCATATTTCATACTGCTTTCATGAGTATGAAATGTCTCTTTTTCCAGACCTCTTTATTTCCCCTCTCCCCGTCTTTCCCCCTTATATGGTTTGTCATCTCATGAGTTAGCGGGAGCTAGGGCCGTATCCCATCAAATACTTTTAAGTAGTCCAAGTCTGGGCCTCACTTGATCTTAAGTAGCAAAATGCTTCGCATGGTTCTACCAACAGAAGCAAAGAGAAGCCTGGAAGTGGTAGGGGCCCAGACGTGGTAGGGACTTCAGGACAAGTTGGTGTTCATACACTTATGCAAGAAGAACAGATAATGCAGCTCACTTCTATAGAAATTACCAGGAATGTGGATGTCCTCACAGCACAAGACCACACCACCTTCCTGCCTGGGTGTAACTAGTTAACCTCGATGATTGCCTGGAGACCAGAAGGTTGCCTCAGCTATTCAAGTTCCAGGACCTGCCCCTTGACTTCTTTGGCAACTCTCTGGGAAAAGTCAAGAAACTATTCTAAATACAAAAGGTATATAACCTCCCCTGCAAATAATATGCTCTGATTCCAGAACCCTTGGTAACTGTGTTGTTATCTCCCATTGGGGCTTACCATAAACTTAAATTTTTGCACAGACAAGAAGTTTCAAATATACAAATTCATGAGGGAAAAAGCCTTACAAATCTCGTTATTAGGGAACAATTCCTGTCAAATCATTAACATCCCAGTGAGCCTCTTTTTAGACCTTATATGATTTCACATAAATAAAATGACCTATGTAATTTTACAATCTGCTTTTTGAGTCAACAAGTTGTCAATGAATCTGATCTACATAAATTATTTAACCAGTTTGCTGTAGTGTTAACTGGGTGGTACTGCCCTCTAGAGTACGTTTTGTGTCTTGAATATTTACACATTGAAATACATATTATTTATTGCAAATTACTTTCTCTTCTTTCTCTTTTATATTAGGTATATTTTGTTGTAGATATCTATGACTTTCATTTCAGGACTATAAAGGGAGTGTTAAAAAATATTTAGTGTAAGAAGGGGACTGAGTTGGCTGGGGTTGAAAAGCTTTGCTTATAGATGGACATAGAGTATTTCCTATTTTCAATATTATGAAAGTGCTGATAAACATCTTTATGCAATCATCTTTTTGGAGTGAGTTCGCTGTGTTAAAGGGTATGCATTTAAAAATCTTCACACACTGCACCAATTTACTCATGTATCAACAAGACATGGGAGTGCCAGTTCCCTCACATACTCACCAACAGCAGTGTAATCTTAATGCTTGGAAGGAGCTCTTCAGAGGTAGATAAAATTGTCTTAAAACTTGTGTTTCATGTCCTGGGGTAAATCTAGAGGTCTCCCCACCCCGCTCCATATTCTGAAAGTTCCAAAAATGTATTCTCATTGGTGTACAAGAGTTCCAACTTCTGCACACTCAACAACACTTGTAATTTTTTTGTTTTTTAAAGGAAAAAACTCCTTATTTCATTTTTATTTGTACAGTTTAGAGATATAAATGTGAGGCAAAGTTTAAATCCATATTTGGGAATAATATACATTGGATTTAGTAGGGCTGAAGGCGATCTGAGGGGTTTTTTTTGGGGGGGGGTTGTGGATTTTTAAAATTTATTTTTTAATTGAAGGGTAACTGCTTTACAGAATCTTGTTGTTTTCTGTCAAACATCAACAAGAATCAGCCATAAGTACACCCATGTCCCCTCTCTTCTGAACCTTTTACCTAATCTCCCTCCCCATCAATCTAGAAGATTGTTACAGAGCCCCTGTTTGAGTTCCCAGAGTCATACAGCAAATTCCCATTGGCTGTCTATTTTACATAAGGTATTGTAAGTTTCCATGTTACTCTCTCCATATATCTCACCCTCTCCCTCCTCCTTTCCCCAGGGTCCTTAAGTCTGTTCTCTACTCAGCAATCCTACTACTAGGCATGTATCCTGAGGAAACCAAAATTGAAAAAGACACATGTACCCCAGTGTTCATTGCAGCACTATTTACAATATCTAGAACATGGAAGCAACCTAGAGGTCCATCAACAGATGAATGGATTAAGAAGCTGTGGTACATATATGCAATAGAATATTACTCAGCCATAAAAAAGGAATGCATTTGAGTCAGTTCTAATGAGGTGGAGGGACCTAGGGCCTATTATACAGAGTGAAGTAAGTCAGAAAGAGAAACGTAAGTATAGTATACTAACGCATATGTATGGAATCTAGGAAGGTGGTGCTGATTAATTTATTTTCAGGGCAGCAATAGAGAAACAGACATAGAGAACAGACTTTCTGTGTTTTTAATTAGAGCCATTCTATTGTGAATTTGTATCTCATTGTGATTTTATTTGCCTTTCCATGATAGCTAATGATGTTGAACATCTTTTCATATGTTTATTGATCATCTATGTATTTACTTTGGTGAAGTGTCTACTCAGATCATTTACCCATTTTTAATTGGGCTATTTGTCTTTTAATTATTGAGTTGTAATAATTCTTTATATATTCTAGATACAAGTCCATACATACTTTGCAAATATATTCTCCCATTCTATGAATTATCTTCACTTTCTTGATGGTATCCTTTGAAACATAAATGTGTTTAATTTTGATGGTATCTAAATTTATCTGTTTCTATCTCTCTCTCTCTCATTTTTTTTTTTGGCTGCTCCACAAGGCTTGTGAGATCTTGGTTCCTCCACCAGGGATTTAACCAAGTGAAAATGTCAAGTCAAACACCAATATGGTATATTAACACATATATATGGAATTTAGACAGATGGTAATGATGACCCTATATACAAGACAGCAAAAGGGACACAGATGTAAAGAACAGATTTTTGGACTCTGTGGGAGAGGGCAAGAGTGGGATGATTTGCGAGAATAGCATTGAAACATGTATATTACCGTATGTGAAATGAATGACCAGTCCAAGTTCAATGCATGCAGCAGGGCACACAAAGCTGGTGCACTGGGACAACGCAGAGGGATGGGATGGGGAGGGAGGTGGGAGTGGGGTTTGGGACAGGGGGACACATGTACACCCATGGCTGATTCATGTCAATTTATGGCAAAAACCACCACAATATTGTAATTAGCCTCCAATTAAAATACTATTTTTTCTTTTGTCATTTGTGCTTTGATGTCATATCTGAGAAACCATTACTTAATAGAAGATCACAAAGATTTATGCGTATGTTTTCTTCCAAGAGTTTAATAACTTTAGCTCATACATTTAGGTCTTTGAGCCATTAATTTTTGTATGTCTATATGCACAAATTTTGTGCTTTTGCATGTGGATATCTGGTTGTTCTAACATCATTTAGTGAGAAGACTTCCGTCCCCCATGAAATCATCATGCAGCTTTGTCAAAAATCAATTGGCTATAAATGTGAGGCTTCCCAGGTGGCTCAGTAGGTAAAGAATCCACCTGCCAATGCAAGAGACACAGGTTTGTTCCCTGGGTAGGAAAGATCCCCTGGAGAAGAAAATGGTAACCCACTCCAGTGTTCTTGCCTGGAGAATCCCATAGACAGAGGAGCCTAGCATGATGTCGCAAAGAGTAGGACACAACTAATTACAGCATGGGACATAAATGTGAAGGTTTATTTTTAGACTCTCAATTCTATTCCATTGACCTATATGTCTACTCTTATGTCAGTTGATCTTATGTCTTGATTATGATAGTAAGTTTTGAAATTGGGAAGTATGGGTTCTTCAACTTAGTGTTTTGTTTTTTTTTCAAGATTGTTTCAGCTAATCTGAGTCTCTTAAATTTTCTTATGAATTTTGGGATTAGCTTATCAATTTCTGCAAAAAAAAGAAAAAAGGCAGCCAGAATCTTGATAGAGATCAGGTTGAATCTGTAGATCAATTTAGGGAGTATTGCCATCTTAACAATATTAAGTCTTCCAGTCTGACACCTGGGATGCCTTTCTGTTTATTCAAGTCTTCTTTCATTTTTTTTAAAATAATATTTTGTAGTTTCCAGTGTATAGTTGTATGAGGTTTGGGTTAAATTTATTTTTATTTTATTCTTTTTGATGCTATTGCAAGTAGAATTGTTTTCTTACTTTTGTTCCAATTTGTTCACTGCAAGTGTTTATAAATACAATTGAATTTTGTGTATTGATCTTATATCTTGCCATCTTACTTAACACATTTATTAGTGCTCATGGTTTTTTGGTGGATTCCTTAGGATTTTTTATATACAAGAGCGCATACATATGTATATATATATGCTCTGCAATCCTTTTCATGAGTAGCTGCATTCAATTTGTTAGCTCACTTCTGTCTTTTGCAATTGATTCTTCACCAATGTCCAGCTGTTAGCCCAAATGGAGCAGGGCTACTTCTCCTTGATTTTCCTCCAAACACCCCTGTGGTGATCTTTTCTCATTTACCTGTTACTTGAAATCTGAACTTCTTGTGAGTCTTGATAAGGAGAAAAATCCATTTCTTACTGTAAGAATTAAAGCAGTTCACTTCTGTAGCTTACCTTGGTTCTCAGGCAGGGTGTACAATCAATCGGACACACGTTAGTTTGTACATAATTTGGGATCTAGCACCATTAAAAATAAGGTAAGACTCAGTCTCTCTCCATAGTTGTGTTTCCCTATCAGAACCAGGTTTGAGGCATCATTTCAGTATTTTTTCCAAGTCTGAATCTCTAGCTCTCCTAGTGCTCCCTTGAGCTGCCTACTATCCTTTTAGTAAATCCCTTTTTGCTTAACTCAATCAGAGTCCGCTTTTGTTAATGGCAACTAGTAGCTTTGTCAGATAAAAGCAAGACATTAATGTTACTCAACTTAAGCTGCTAATTCAGGAAATGATGTCAGAGATTCATCAAATAACCATACAGCAAATAATTTAAAATTGAATATTTGACTTCCCTGGTGGTTCAAAGGGTAAAGAACCTGCCTGTAGTGTAGGAGACCTGGGTTCAATCCCTGGGTCAGGAAGCTCCCCTGGAGAAGGGAATGTGGCAACCCACTCCAGTATTCTTGCCTGGAAAATTTCATGGACAGTGGAGCTTGGTGGGCTACAGTCCATGGGGTCACAAAGAGTTGGACATAACTGAGCGATTAACACTTTCACTTTAAGAAAAGAACTTTGGCCATTTCTCCCCACACAAGCTTCAGTCTTCTGAAAGGAGCTTTACCCCATTCTCTATTTGTTCTTATCTCTACCCGATCCCAAATCCCTGTTCATTTCTTAAGTAGAATGACATGCCTAATTCTCTTTCCTTTGCCAATCCTGAATAAGTTACCAAGATCTTTTCACAAATAAGGCACCTCTTTCCCTAAAGCAAACTAGTCAAATATTTTAAAAATTTCACCATATTAGATATTCCATGTTGCTTTGTCATAACCAACTGACAAGAAGCAAGGATATCACACTTATAAAAGCTTACATTTGTTGAGTCACTTCATTTCTTTTTTAACTGAAGACTAACATTTCTTCCTTTTGGCAATTACCTATGATTTTGCTCACAGGGGTTTTTTTTTTCCTCTCTCATTATTTTATAAATTCTTTCAAGTTCTTTATGTGTAGGGAATATTAGTATATGATCATATATATTGAAAATAGTTTCCCCAAGTGGTTGTCTACCATTTGTATGGTTTCTTTTTTTTCTGTGGCTACACTCAGCAGTGGCCACAGGACTGGAAAAGGTCAGTTTTCATTCCAATCCCAAAGGAAGGCAATGCCAAAGAATGCTCAAACTATCGCACAATTGCACTCATCTCACATGCTAGTAAAGTAATGCTCAAAATTCTCCAAGCCAGGCTTCAGCAATACGTGAACCGCGAACTCCCTGATGTTCAAGCTGGTTTTAGAAAAGGCAGAGGAACCAGAGATCAAGTTGCCAACATCCACTGGATCATGGAAAAAGCAAGAGAGTTCCAGAAAAACATCTATTTCTGCTTTATTGACTATGCCAAAGCCTTTGGATAACAAGCCTGTGTGGATCACAATAAACTGTGGAAAATTCTGACAGAGATGAGAATACCAGACCACCTGACCTGCCTCTTGAGAAATCTGTATGCAGGTCAGGAAGCAACAGTTAGCACTCTACATGGAACAACAGACTGGTTCCAAATAGGAAAAGGAGTACGTCAAGGCTGTATATTGTCACCCTGCCTATTTAACTTATATGCAGAGTACATCATGAGAAACGCTGGACTGGAAGAAACACAAGCTGGAATGAAGATTGCTGGGAGAAATCTCAATAACCTCAGATATGCAGATGACACCACCCTTGTGGAAGAAAGTGAAAAGGAACTAAAAAGCCTCTTGATGAAAGTGAAGGAGGAGAGTGAAAAAGTTGGCTTAAAGCTCAACATTCAGAAAACGAAGGTCATGGCATCCGGTCCTATCACTTCATGGGAAATAGATGGGGAAACAGTGAAAACTGTGTCAGACTTTATTTTGGGGGGGCTCCAAAATCAGTGCAGATGGTGACTGCAGCCATGAAATTAAGAGATGCTTACTCCCTGGAAGAAAAGTTATGAGCAATCTAAATGGCATATTCAAAAGCAGAGTCATCACTTTGCCGACTAAGGTCCGTCTAGTCAAGGCTATGGTTTTTCCAGTAGTCATGTGTGGATGTGACAGTTGGACTGTGAAGAAGGCAGAGCACTGAAGAATTGATGCTTTTGAACTGTGATTTTGGAGAAGACTCTTGAGAGTCCCTTGGACTGCAAGGAGATCAACCAGTCCATTCTGAAGGAGATCAGCCCTGGGATTTCTTTGGAAGGAATGATGCTAAAGCTGAAACTCCAGTACTTTGGCCACCTCATGTGAAGAGTTAACTCATTGGAAAAGACTCTGATGCTGGGAGGGATTGGGGGCAGGAGGAGAAGGGGACGACAGAGGATGAGATGGCTGGATGGTATCACTGACTTGATGGACGTGAATCTGAGTGAACTCCAGGAGTTGGTGATGGACAGGGAGGCCTGGCGTGCTGCGATTCATGGGGTTGCAAAGAGTCGGACATGACTGAGTGACTGAACTGAACTGAACACTGCATGTGAAATCTTAGTTCCATAACCAGGGATCTAACCCATTCCCCATGCAGTGGAAGCTCAGAGTCCTAACTGTTGGACCACCAATTCAGTTCAGTTCAATTCAGTTGCTCAGTTCTGTCTGACTCTGTGACACCATGAACTGCAGCACACTAGTCCTCCCTGTCCATCATCAACTCCTGAAGTCTACCCAAACCCATGTCCATAGAGTCGGTGATGCCATCCAACCATTGCATCCTCTGTCACCCCCTGCTCCTCCCACCCTCAATCTTTCCCAGCATCAGGGTCTTTTCAAATGAGTCAGCTCTTCATATCAGGTGGCCAAAGTATTGGAGTTTCAGCTTCAATATCAGTCCTTCCAATGAATATTCAGGACTGATTTCCTTTAGGATGGACTGGTTGGATCTTCTTGCAGTCCAAGGGACTCTCAAGAGTCTTCTCTACCACCACCAGAGAATTCCCCACTTGGCATTGTTTATAATGAAATTTTGTTTTGTTTTGTTTTACCAAGTAGAAATTTTGGTTTCGGTCTTTAGAAAATAAAACCTTTCAAACTTTCCTTTATAACGTCCAGATTTGTGCCATGCTTAGAAAAGCTTCTCCCACTGACTATGGCCCCAAGGTCATATAAATGTTTACCTGTCTTTTATTCTTCTCCATCTATAATTCGTTAAAATTTAATAAACTGATATCCAGACTGATAAAAATGACTTTCCATGTTTATACAATAATTAAAGGTAGAAATAGACCATGGACAAGATGGCAGTCCTATTAATAGCAGTTATAAATAGTGATACTTTGTTTAACTTAAAAATTTTATTTAATATTAAGTGAGATTTTTTATCCTTTAAAAATTCGGGTTATTTTCTAGTTGCCCTCCTAGGAAATAGGAAGAAAATACTTTCTCAAAAACACAATCCAAAGGACACAATGGGATTTATTAGACAAATATATACTCACCCTTGAGAATTCCTTTATTAAAATACATGGGAAATTTTGCATCAGCTTAATAAACTAGTTGTGTAAGTCCCATTACTCAAGAGCTACCCTATAATAGTCAGAGCATACAGAAGACAGAGTATTCACTACCATATTCTTTTTTGAAATGATATTTGGCACTTAAAAATTTATACACTCATATTCAGCTAAGAGCACACTTTTGCCAGCTACATAAATTATTATTAATTTTCAACTATCAGAATATGAAAGAAATTCTTATATCTTATTATTTTTAACAAGTGTACTTGCACACCTCTCAAACAAGCAGAAGATTAACATTCACTGTATATATATTCATTTCTTCTGAATTCACAAATTACTTTCACTAATTTCTGCTTTCTATTATAGGTTCATTTTTAAATAAAAGAACATATGTCTGTGAGATGAAATTATTCTCAGAAAGATCTATTTTAGTATACAGACAAGCAATAATTGATTATTTTCCAAATTGACTCTTTTCTTAGGTGAATTTAGTTTTAAACTAATTTAGTCTTGATGCTTTATATAACAACAAAAGACTTTTAAGTACAGTCTTAACTTTGCTTAGGCTTCCCCAGTGGCTCAGTGGGTAAAGAGCCTGCTTACAATACAGAAGACAAAGGAAATGTGGGTTCTATTCCTGGAGAAGGGAAAGGCTACCCATTTCAGTATTCATGCCTGGAGAATCCTATGGACAAAGAAGCATGGCAGGCTATAGTCCATAGGGTCGCAAAGAGTCAGACACAACTGAGCGACTACACACACACACACACATTACTTTGATTAAGTTCCAACGTCTAGGAAATATCCTCAGAACCCACCTGTTTATACCTGTTGTTTACAATAAATATAAGTGAATTTGTTCTTAATTTTTCTGTTCCAATAATTATGATGAAATTTTATAACAGTCAAGCAACTTTAAAATATAGAACAGGAAAAATTAGCAATCATCATCCCACTCATACAATAATTTTTTTCATTTATGCATGCTTTTTCTTTCAATATTTCTTCATACAGTACACAGAGCACATAGTTATAATTCAAGTTACTTTATGTTTTTATTTTTCTGTTATTATTTATTTTCTTGTATTTTTCCATTATTATTTTCTGTCATAAAACCTTTGCTATTGTCATTTGATTGAAATGAATTGAGTTACTACAATATTCCTATAAGATTGTTTTAGAGTTTAATTAATTATTGTTTTTCTTTCCAAGTACTAGAATGTTTTAGTTATGCCTTTGTTGTTTATATTTCACATACTTGAAAAAGGATTTAAGGCTGTATAAAAACAAAAATTGAACTAGAAATAAAGCTTTGTAAAGAGTTTAATAAATGAAGAAGCTAAGGAACAGTATTAACATGAGTTTGCGCAAACTCCAGGAGATAGTGACGGGCAGGGAAGCCTGGCATGCTGCAGTCTATGGGGTCAGAAAGAGTCTGACATGACCTAGAGACTGAAGAGCAATGACAAGAAACAGCATTAAATAACTAGATATCTCCACGTGCTAAGTTGCTTCAGTTGTGTACAACTGTTTGTGACCCTATGGACTGTAGCCTGCCAGGCTCCTCTGTCCATAGGATTTTCCAGGCAAGAATACTGGAGTGGGTTGTCATGCCCTTCTCCAGGGCATCTTCCCAACCCAGGGATCAAACCCTTGTCTCTTACATCTCTTACATTGGCAATCTGGTTCTTTACCACTAAAGCAACCTGGGAAGCCCTAAATAGCTCTAACTTTCCACAGTATTCCTTCATATAGCTGTAATAAGACAACCTAGGTTGAAAAGTGTGAGCCTGCAAGTATATAGATGTGACTTTACATACATTGGAGGGAGGGGGACAGGGAAAAGTATTTGCTTATAGAAATATTTACTTCCACTCCTTTAAAACAAAAGTTTCACCTATTCTACTTAATATTGTCTGTCAGATTTTGTGTTTGGGAATGCTAGTCTCTTAAAATGAGTTCAGAAGTGTTTCCATATTTGCTAATTTCTAAAAGGTTTGTGTAACATTAGCAGTACTTCTTCCTTAAATATTTTGCAGAATTCACTACTGAATCCACATGAACCTGACATTTTCTTTCTTTTGTTCATTGTCTTTGAAAATTGAATATGTATTCAACTATTATTTTTTCAAAAAAATTTTCTGCCTCATTTCCTTATTATTTTCCTTCTATCATTTCAATTTCATATATCCTGGGACTTTGGTATTATCACACAGGTCTGTTAATATCTGTTCATTTTCTTTTAATCATTCTTTCTCTGTTCTTCAGACTGGATAATTCCTATTTATTTATTTTCAAGTTTACTGATTCTTTTCTTTGTTATCACTATTCTGCTGTTAAAATTAGTGAATCTGTGTTTCAGATATTGTGTTTTTCAGTTTCATTGTTTCCATTTGATCCTTTTTCATAATTTTTCTCTTATGAGTCTCTTTTCAATTCATTACAGTACATTTTTCTCTACTTCATTAACTATGGATGAATAGTTAGATTAAGTTCATGTCTGCTGACTTAAGTCTGCTGATATTAATGTCTGAGTCATCTTTAGATTGGCCTCCATTCATTGTCTTTTCTTTGGATAAGAAATCACATTTTCATGATGCTTCATGTACCATATAACTTTGGATTGTATCTTGAATATTGTGAATTTTATGTTGTGAAGATTTTGGATTATGTTACGAAGACTGCTGATCTCATTGGATGAGCATGCAGTTAAATCAGTTATTAAAGAGCAAACTCTTTTAGTGATGGGTCACATCTCAGTTTAGTTCTTTTACACCTAAGCTATTTTCAGTGTGCTCATAGTTCAGGGGTTAGCTAGACATTTGTTTATATTTTAGATACAGAATTTAGGCATCCTTCTTTGGAATTTTTTCTAGAATTCCACTCACACCTTCTAGGGACAATGGTTATCCTGAACTCTGTATTTTCATTCTGTAGGCTAGATAGACTATAGATTGAGTCCTGAACATTGTCACAACTGTGTCCTGACCTCAGGCTAAACTGTCTTTTACCCTAGGAATAAATCTCCCTAAAGAAACAAAAGACCTGTATATAGAAAACTATAAAACATTGATGAAAGAAATAAAAGATGACACAAATAGATGGAGAAATATACCATGTTCATGGATCAGAAGAATCAATATAGTGAAAATGAGTATACTGCCCAAAGCAATCTATAGATTCAGTGCAATCCCTATGAAGCTACCAACGGTATTTTTCAGAGAACTAGAGCAAATAATTTCACAATTTGTATGGAAATACAAAAAAACCTCAAATAGCCAAAGCAATCTTGAGAAAGAAGAATGGAACTGGAGGAATCAACCTGCCTAACTTCAGACTATACTACAAAGCTACAGTCATCAAGACAGTATGGTACTGGCACAAAGACAGAAAAATAGATCAATGGAACAAAATAGAATGCCCAGAGATAAATCTATGCACCTATGGACACCTTATCTTTGACAAAGAAGGCAAGAATAGACAGTGGAGAAAAGACAATCTCTTTAACAAGAGGTGCTGAGAAAACTGGTCAACCACTTGTAAAAGAATGATACAAACACTTTCTAACACCATACACAAAAATAAACTCAAAATGGACTAAGGACCTAAACGTAAGACAAGAAACTATAAAACTCCTAGAGGAAAACATAGGCAAAACACTCTCTGACATAAAACACAGCAGGATCCTCTATGACCCACCTCCCAGAATACTGGAAATAAAAGCAAAAATAAACAAATGGAACCTAATTAAACTTAAAAGCTTTTGCACAACAAAGGAAACTATAAGCAAGGTGAAAAGACAGCCTTCAGAATGGGAGAAAATAATAGCAAGCAAAGCAACTGACAAAGAATTAATCTAAAAAATATACAAGCAGCTCAATTCCAGAAAAATAAATGACCCAATCAAAAATGGACCAAAGAACTAAACAGACATTTCTCCAAAGAAGACATACAGATGGCTAACAAACACATGAAAAGATGCTCAACATCACTCATTATCAGAGAAATGTAAATCAAAACCAACATGAGGTACCATCTCATGCTGGTCAGAATGGCTGCTATTAAAAAGTCTACAAACAATAAATGCTGGAGAGGGTGTGAAGAAAAGGGAACCCACTTACCCTGTTGGTGGGAATGCAAACTAGTACAGCCATTATGGAGAACAGTGTGGAGATTCCTTAAAAAACTGGAAATAGAACTGCCATATGACCCAGGAATCCCCCTGCTGGGCATACACACCAAGGAAACCAGAATAGAAAGAGACATGTACCTCAATGTTCATCACAACACTGTTTACAATAGCCAGGGCATGGAAGCAACCCAGATGTCCATTGGCAGGCAAATGGATAAGAAAGCTGTGGTACATATACACAATGGAATATTACTCAGCTATTAAAAGAATGCATTTGAGTCAGTTCTAATGAGGTGGATGAAACTGGAGCCTATTATACAGAATGAAGTAAGTCAGAAAGAAAAACATCAATACAGTATATTAATGCATATATATGGAATTTAGAAAGATGGTAATGATGATCTTATATGCGAGATAGCAAAAGAGACACAGATGTAAAGAATAGACTTTTGGACTCTGTGGGAGAAAGCAAGGGTGGGATGATTTGAGCGAATAGCGTTGAAATACGTATATTATCATATGTGAAATAGATAGCCAGTCCAGATTCGATGCATGAGACAGGGTGCTCAGGGCTGGTGCACTGGGATGACCCTGAGGGATGGGATGGGGAGGGAGGTTGGGGGGGGGGAGGGGTTTCAGGATGGGGAACACATATACACCCATGGCTGATTCATGTCAATGTATGGCAAAAACCACTACAATATTGTAAAGTAATTAGCCTCCAATTAAAATAAATAAATAAACAAAAAAATTTTTTAATGTGAAATGTCATGTGCTACCCTCTCTCTCAATTTTTCATTTTTCCTCCAAAACCTGAGTGTTATTTTTTACTTGCTCTCCAGATTCTTCAAGTAATTGTTATTTTGTCCAGAGTTGATACTTGTTATCTGTAGACAAATTAGTGTTTTAGGAACTAATTCAGTCATCATCAGCTTCCCTGGTGGCTCAGACAGTAAAGAATCCACCTGTCAATGCAGGAGATGTGGGTTCAATCCCTGGGTTGGGAAGATCCCCTGAAGAAGGAAATGGCACCCACTGTAGTATTCTTGCCTGGGAAATCCCAGAGACAGAGGAACCTGATGGGCTACAGTCCATGTGGTCACAAAGCAGTCAGACACAACTTAGTGACTAAACAACGACAACACAATGACAATTTAACATTTTCCATATGCTGGAAAACTGTTCTGGGCATTTTATCAAGATAACTAATTTAATCCTTTTAGCAAGACTATGCAGCATGTACTATTATTATCCCATTTTACAGATTAGGAGAGAGAGAGGTTAAGGTTACAACACTAGTGAAGAGTACAGCCAGGATTTCAATCCAAGTAGCTTGGCTCATGGGCTTTCTTGGTAGCTCAAATGGTAAAGAAGCCATCTACAATGCAGAAGACCCTGGTTTGATTCCTGGGTTGGGAAGATCCTGTGAAGAAGGGATAGGCTACTCACTTCGGTATTCTTGGGCTTCCCTGGTGGCTCAGATGGCAAAAGATTTTCCTGCAATGCAGGAAACCTGGGTTTGATCCCTGGGTTGGAAAGATCCCCTGGAGGAGGGCATGGCAACCCACTCCAGTATTCTTGCCTGGAGAATCCCACAGAGGAGTCTGGTGGACTACAGTCCATGAGATCACAAAGAGTCAGACATAACTGAGCAACATAGCACACATAGCACAGCACACAATCATCTAAATAATTTCCTATTCAAATATTTTCTTTTGTAAAGCTGTTTTAGAAATTCTTGAGACTTTCCTGGTGGTCCCCTGGAGAAGGTTAAGACTCCCATGTTTCCCATACAGGGGCCATGGGTTCAATCGCTGGTTGGGGAACTAAGATCCCACTTGCCTTGCAGTTCAGCCAAAAATGAATAAATAAAAAATTAAAATTAAAAAGATCTCACAAGTGCCCTCTGTAAACTGCAAAATAACATGAACATAGTCAAAGAAAACAATCAACTTGTTATTAACAATGAAGTCTATCTCCCTCCTCACCAGATCTCCAGATTCACACACTATGTTAAAATAAAAAAAGATTTTTCTTTAAAAAAAAAAAAACAGAATTAAGCTATACCCTTTCCTGGGCTTCCCAGGTGTCTCAGTGGCAAGGAATCTGCCTGTCAATGCAGGATACAGGTTCTTCCTGGGTCTGGAAGGTCGCCTGGAAAAGGAAATGGCAACCCACTCCAGTATTCTTGCTGGGAAATCCAATGGACAGAGGAGCCTGGCATGCGACAGTCCATGGGGTTGCAAAGAGTTGGACATGAATTAGTGACTAAAACAACAACAATACCCATTGCTATGTAGCTTTCTTTCTTCTTTGAATGTGTCTTGAACAAACTTCTAGGTTAACATAGGCACAGGTAACACATTTTTAGTAATTTTGCAAGTCTGGATTTTTTGTGTGTGCCACACAGCATGTGGGATCTTAGCTCCCCCACCAGATATCGAATCTGTACCTCTTGCAGTTGAATCCTGGCGTCTTAACCACCGGCTCACCAGGGAAGTCCCACAAGTCTACATTTTTCACTAGCTCTGTAGAATATGAAAGTAATGTCTTGAAGATAGGACTGACATTTCCTGTCAGTTCTTGCCACCTCAGATCCCAGCCCTAGTCTGGATTAGTGAAGAAAAAGAAACGGCAGCATCAGCACTAGATTCAGGATCCTTTGAGATTAAAAGAACACTAGAATCTTTTCCTGCAGAAGTTTAAAGCCACTACTACTGGAAACTGTTTAGTGTCTTCCTAGTACAAAGACAAGTTTCCTAAGAGCATTGTAAATAATCAGAGAAGAACACAGAAGAGAATTTTCTATTATTAAACCAACTGATGAAGCATTTTTTATGACAGCACTCTAAAGCTTTGTGTAACTAATTTCTTTTCCTTGTATGGTGGCTCATTAGAGTCAACTGGGAGCAGTTCCATGATAAAATAGGAACAGAATAACAGAACTGGATTTTTTTTTAATGCTGATGATTTTATAACCATTTATGGACTATTTAGCTGGAAATTAAAAGTTTATCTTATCTGTTGCCTATTTAATCATGTCACATGAACAGCTGGAAGGATAAATTTTCTTAAATCTAACATCAGTTGAAATCTTTATAACTAATCCGTCTTTTTCCTTTGCCATCATATAAAACTTTAACTCTTTCCCAGAGATATAAAACTTTTGCCTGAGAGATCTCTGTCAGGCTGTTTAAACACAATGCCAGAACATTCATTATGTATGTATAGCTACAGAGATATCCAAATTGAGTGACATTTTGATAGAATTGATTGAATTTACTGTGATGTTAATATAATTTAAAGTTTAGTCGTGTTTCATCAAGATCGCTTTATATTCTGGTATGTGCTCAGTCATGTCCAACTCTTTGCAACTCCAAGGACCATAGTCCACCAGACTTCTCTGTCCATGGGATTTCCCAGGTTAAGAGTACTAGAGCAGGGTGCCACTTCCTCCTCCAGAGGCTCTTCCTGACCCAGGGATTGAATCCACATCCCCTGCAAAGGCAGATGGATTCTTCATCACCTAGCCACTTGAGAAGCCCCATACTCTGGTATGGGCTAATGTAAAGGATCAAGAGTTTTGATTACAGATATTAGAATCTATTCTAGCAAGATTAAGCAAGAGGGATTTATTAGATGTTAACAGGTAGTTTATAAAAATTCTGAGAGGGCCAGAAAAGTAGATGTGGGTAGCTCCACAGCCACCACAGGACTGTCCTAGCAAAATACTGCCACTGCCTCACATTGATTGTCCCCTATTGTACTGGCACCAGACCTAGCACTTCCTCAGAACTTCTCCAGAAAACCCAGCAACTTTGCCATGATGTTTGCAAGAAGAATCAGTTTCCTCATGTGTATCTTATCTCACGTTGCTCACTTCTTTCGGTTAAGTCTTGTACAGCCCTGTCTGCCTAGAAGGACCCAGGCCACTTCTGGAGCCCAACGTGTAAGGGACATCAGGAAATGAATTTTTGGTTTCCCAGCCACTGCAGGTCAACTAGGCACACCCAAGGGGGTTGTGATGGGTGCTTATTACTACTCTGCTGTAGATGTGTTTGCTGGAGATGGTTTGTTGTGAAAGTGTTGAGATACACTCTTTTTATGAAAAAGAAATATTTTCCAGTACATAGGAGGCTTAAATGCTTTAGTTTTATTTGAGTTAAATGTCACAGAAAGGAAGCAAAACAAGACAGGTGCTGGCTTGACTTGACTCAAGCTGGGGAGTTAGTGCTTCTTCTCCAAAAATGCATTCTGGCTACAAAATATTATGCACAAAGAGGCATCCTTGTGCAAAGAAGCCTCCTTCCCACACTCACTGTAGCTGAGAGTGGGCTCCAACAGTAGGTAAGGTGTCCTTTGCATCAGTGAGATGTGATTACAGAGCCGAGGCATCCAAAAAGTGGGTATGAATATCTGTAATCAGAAACTTAGACCACAAAATATAACTTTATTTTTAAATAATTGAATATGCTTTCTGTCTCAAGGCCCCTTTATAACTAATTCAAAATTTTAATCTGGTCACTTCCAGATCGACTCAGTCAAAGTAGTGCTTTGCTGCCATTTCTTGTTTAAATTTAATTTAAACCTGGATAATTCTGTTTATACTTTCCTCTTCTAGGGAGATTATCTGAATTCTGGGAGAACTTAGGAGCCAAGGCATGGTAGACAAAAGGGTATTTCATCCGTGATTTCTGATCTCTACAGATTCATGATAGAAAGATATATCTTTCTCCTAGTAGGTGCTTGGGCATGAATTGCATCTTCCCATGTCTGTGGCCTTTCTTCCTTGTCAGGGAAGGATCCACTCCACACATGATGACATTAATTCATGATCTAGGACCTCTCTCCACTCTCTCCACCCAGCTCCTCTCTAAGCCTCTTTGTGACCTCCTCACCCCAACCCCTCCCTATGCATCAGTTCAGGTCAGTTGCTCAGTTGTGTCCGACTCTTTGCAACCTCATGGACTGCAACATGCCAGGCTTCCCTGTCCATCACCAACTTCTGGAGTTTACCCAAATTCATGTCCATTGAGTCAGTGATGCCATCAAAACATCTCATCCTCTGTCACCCCCTTCTCCTCTTGCCCTCAATCTTTCCCAGCATCGGGGTCTTTTCAAATGAGTCAGCTCTTCGCATCAAGTGGCCAAAGTATTGGAGTTTCAGCTTCAACATCAGTCCTTCCAATGAACACCCAGGACTGATCTCCTTTAGGATGGACTGGTTGGATCTCCTTGCAATCCAAGGGACTCTCAAGAGTCTTCTCCAGCACCACAGTTCAAAAGCATCAACTCTTTGGTTCTCAGCTTTCTTTACGGTCCAATTCTCACATCCATACATGCTGCTGCCGCTGCTAAGTCGCTTCAGTCGTGTCCGACTCTGTGCGACCCCATAGACGGCAGCCCACCAGGCTCCTCCATCCCTGGGATTCTCCAGGCAAGAACACTGGAGTGGGTTGCCATGTCCTTCTCCAATGCGTGAAAGTGAAGAGTAAAAGTGAAGTCGCTCAGTCGTGTCCGACTCTTAGCGACCCCATGGACTGCAGCCTATCAGACTCCTCCACCCATGGGATTTTCCAGGCAAGAGTGCTGGAGTGGGTCACCACATGGCTACTGGAAAACTTCATATGCATAGCCTCCTCTATTATCAACATCCCTTGGTAGATTTGTATATATGTTACAGTTAATGTATCTACAATGACACATCATTTTCACTTAAAGTCTATAGTCTAAGGTTCATTTTTGATGTTATTCATTCTATGGGTTTTGACAAATATAAAATGACTTATATCTACCAGTATAGAGTCATACAGAATAGTTTAATTGCACTAAAAGTCCTCTGGTTCTGGCTAGTCATCCTTCCTTTCCCCACAAATCCATGTGCCTAGTTGTGTCTTTCCCACAATGTCTTATAGTTGGACTCATACAATTTGTGGCCTTTTCAAATTGGCTCCTTTCACTTAGTAATATGACTTTAAAGTTCCTCCAAATCTTTTCATGGCTTAGTAGTTCATTTCTTTTTAGCACTGAATAATATTCCCTTTATTTATCCACTCACCTATTAAAGGACATCTTGGTGATGTCCAAAGTTTTGGCTTTATGAATAAAGCTGCTGTATGCATCCATATGTAGTTTTTGTGTGGACATAAAGTTTTAACTCCTTTGGGTAAATAACAAAGAGGTGGTTGCTGAATTATATGGTAAGTATACATTTAGTTTTAAAAAATCACTATTCTATTTTGCATTTCAACAGCAATAATGAGAATTGCTATTACTCTACATTCTAGGCAGCATTTGGTATTGTTACTGTTCTGGACTTTGGCAATTGTAGTAGTTGTATAATGGCATTTTGTTGTTTTAATTAACATTTCTCTAATGACATATGATGTCATTAGACATAATATGCATAGACTTCTTTGCCATTTGCATATCTTCTTTGTTGAAGTATCTGTTAAGATCTTTTGCCCATTTTTTAATTTGGTTTGTTTGTTTTCTTACTGTTGACTTTTAAGAGCTTTCTATTTTTTTTTATAACAGTACTTCATCAGATGTGTCTTTCGAAGAGATTTTCCTTCAGTCTATGGCTTGTCTTTTTTTTCCCTTCCAATTTTATTGATATACAATTTACATACAGTACTGTATAAATTTAAGGTGTACAGCCTAATGATGTGACTTGCATACATCCTGAAACAATTATCACAGTAAGTTTAGTGAACATCCATTACCCCATATAGATACAACATTAAAGAAATAAAAGTTGTTTTTTGTGTGTGATGAGAAATCTTATGATTTAGTCTTTTAGCAACTCTCATATATAACCAGAGCAGTGTTAATTATACTTATGCTGTACATATAGTATTTATTTATCTTATAACTGCAAGTTTGTACCTTATAACTACAATAACTTTTGACTGTATGCATCCATATGTAGTTTTTGTGTGGACATAAATTTCTAACTCCTTTGGGTAAATAACAAAGAGGTGGTTGCTGAATTATATGGTAAGTGTATGTTTAGTTTTAAAAAATCACTATTCTATTTTGCATTTCAATAGCAATAATGAGAATTCCTATTACTCTACATCCTAGGCAGCATTTGGTATTGTTACTGTTCTGGACTTTGGCAATTCTAGTAGGTGTATATCTGAATCCCTTATCTGATTCCCCCTCTCCCAAATCTGGCAATTGGTGTGAAATTGTTAGATCATATGATAGTTCTATTTTTCATTTTTTGAGGAATCTCCATACTGTTTTCCATTAGGCTGCACTAATTTATAATATACTCCCACCAACAGTGCATGAGGGTCCCATTCTCTCCATATCTTCTCAACACTTAGTATTTGTTGTCTTTTGGATAATTGTCATTCTGACATGTGTGAGGTGATTATCTTATTGTGGTTTTAATACGCATTTCCCTGATAATTAGTGATATTGAACATCTTTTTATGTGCCTGTTAGCCATCTCTGTGTCATTTTTAGAAAAATATTAATTCAGACCTGCTGCTCATTTTTTAATTGGATGTCTTGCTTTTACCTATATAGATATATACTTTTATTTATTTTTGGCTGCCTGGGTCTTCATGCAAAGATGGGCTTGATAAAGGACAGAAATGGTATAGACCTAACAGAAGCAGAAGATATTAAGAAGAGGTGGCAAGAATACACAGGAGAACTGTACAAAAAAGAGCTTCACGACCCAGATAATCACGATGGTGTGATCACTCTTGTGTGTGGTCTTCTCGTTGTGGTGGCTTTTCTTGTTGCAGAGAATAGGCTCTGGGTGTGTGAGCTTGTTGTTGCAGCATGTGAGTTCAGTAGTGGCAGCCTATGGGGTCTAGGGCTTCAGTAGTTGTGGCACATGGGCTCAGTAATTGTGGCCTGTGGGCCCTAGAAAGTGGACTCAGTGTGATGCATGGGCTTCGATGCTCTGGAGCATGTGGAATCTCCCCAGACCAGGGATTGACCTCGTGTCCCCAGCACTGGCAGGCAAATTCTTATCCACCGAGCCACCAGGGAAGTCTGGTGGCTTGTTCTTTTGATGTTGAGTTATATGAGCTGTTGATCGTGTGAATTGTTTGAACCCGTTATCAGATATATCATTTGCAAATATCTTCTTCAGTTTAGTAGGCAGCCTTTTTAATTGACAATTTCCTTCACTGTGCAAAAGCTTTTAGTTTGTTGTAGTCCCATTTGATTATTTTTACTTTTGTTCAATATCTTGCCTGAGGAGAAAAATCCAAGAAAATATTACTTAAGCTGATGTCAAAGAGATTACTGTCTGTTTTCTTCTAGAAGATATATAGTTTCAGGTTGAGAAAGTAAATTCTTAGGTAGGTTGATAAGAAGTCTGGGGTCCCTGAGGAGAAAGGGGTCTGGGGCTCTCCAGTAGGAGAAAAGGACAAACTCTTATTCTACATTCCTTCTTCTTAATCACATAAAACATTTCTTTCTGTAAGCCCAGAGCTGATGATTACACCACAAAACAACTCATCTGCAGCAGCTGGTGCACTAAGCGCGGGCAGTGGCGTTGGCCGGCGCACTGAGCATGGCCGAGACCTGCCCCACCTCCGAGGTCAGGGGCAGTGGCCTGGGGTGCTGGGCTGCGACGGCGCAGGAACGGCTGAGAGGAGCTACCCCACGTCCGAGGTCAGGAACGGCGGCCGGGAGGAGCTACCCCGCTGCCGAGATCAAGGGTGACGCCCAGAGGAGCTGCCCCACGTCTGAGGCCAGGGGTGGTGGCCGAGGGGAGCCACCCTGAGTCCGAGGCTAGGGGCGGCGACCGAGAGGAGCAGCCCCACGCCCAAGGCCAGGGGCGGTGGCCGGGAGGAGCAACCCGACGTCCAAGGAGTGGTGGCTGTGCGGGCGCAGGAGGACCTAGAGGAACCATCCCACTCTGAAGGTCAGGAAGGGCATTGGGAGGAGATACCCCTCGTCCAAGGCAAGGAGCAGCAGCTGTGCTTTGCTGGAGCAGCCGTGAAGAGATATCCCACGCTCAAGGTAAGAAAAACCCAAGTAAGATGGTAGGTGTTGCAAGAGGGCATCAGAGGGCAGACACACTGAAACTATACTCACAGAAAACTAGTCAATCTAACCACACAGCCTTGTCTAACTCAATGAAACTAAGCCATGCCTGTGGGGCAACCCAAGACGGGTGGGTCATGGTGGAGAGGTCTGACAGAATGTGGTCCACTGGAGAAGGGAATGGCAAAACACTTCAGTATTCTTGCCTTGAGAACCCCATGAACAGTATGAAAAGGCAAAATGATAGGATACTGAAAGAGGTACTCCCCAGATCAGTAGGTGCCCAATATACTACTGGAGATCAGTGGAGAAATAACTCCAGAAAGAATGAAGGAATGGAGCCAAAGCAAAAACAATACCCAGCTGTGGATGTGACTGGTGATAGAAACAAGGTCCGATGCTGTAAAGAGCAATATTGCATAGGAACCTGGAAAGTCAGGTCCATGAATCAAGGCAAATTGGAGGTGGTCAAACAGGAGATGGTAAGAGTGAACGTCGACATTAGGAATCAGCGAACTAAAATGAACTGGAATGGGTGAGTTTAACTCAGATGACCATTATATCTACTTCTGCGGGCAGGAATCCCTCAGAAGAAATGGAGTAGCCATCATGGTCAACAAAAGAGTCTGAAATGCAGTACTTGGATGCAATCTCAAAAGTGACAGAATGATCTCTGTTTGTTTCCAAGGCAAACCATACAATATCACAGTAATCCAAGTCTATGCCCCAACCAGTAGCACTGAAGAAGCTGAGGTTGAATGGTTCTATGAAGACCTACAAGACCTTTTAGAAGTAACACCCCAAGAAGATGTCATTTTCATTATAGGAGTCTGGAATGCAAAAGTAGAAAGTCAAGAAACACCTGGAGTAACAGGCAAATTTGGCCTTGGAATACAGAATGAAGCAGGGCAAAGACTAATAGAGTTTTGCCAAGAAAATGCACTGGTCATAGCAAACACCCTCTTCGAACAACACAAGAGAAGACTCTACACATGGACATCACCAGATGGTCAACACCAAAATCAGATTGATTATATTCTCTGCAGGAAACGATGGAGAAGCTGTATACAGTCAACAAAAACAAGACCAGGAGCTGAATGTGGCTCAGATCATGAACTCCTTATTACCAAATTCAGACTCAAATTGAAGAAAGCAGGGAAAACTGCTAGACCATTCAGATATGACATAAATCAAATCCCTTATGATTATACAGTGGAAGTGAGAAATAGATTTAAGGGTCTAGATCTGATAGATAGAGTACCTGATGAACTATGGAATGAGGTTCATGACATTGTACAGGAGACAGGGATCAAGACCATCCCCATGGAAAATAAATGCAAAAAAGCAAAATGGCTGTCTGGGGAAGCCTTACAAATAGTTGTGAAAAGAAGAGAAGCGAAAAGCCAAGGTGAAAAGGAAAGATATAAATATCTGAATGCAGAGTTCCAAAGAACAGCAAGGAGAGATAAGAAAGCCTTCTTCAGCAATCAATGCAAAGAAATAGAGGAGAAGAACAGAATGGGAAAGACTAGAGATCTCCAAGAAAATTAGAGATACCAAGGGAACATTTCATGCAAAGATGGGCTCGATAAAGGACAAAAATGGTATGGACCTAACAGAAGCAGAAGATATTAAGAAGAGATGGCAAGAATACACAGAAGAACTATACAAAAAAGATCTTCACGACCTGGATAATCACGATGGTGTGATCACTCATCTAGAGCCAGACATCCTGGAATGTGAAGTCAAGTGGGCCTTAGAAAGCATCACTACGAACAAAGCTAGTGGAGGTGATGGAATTCCAGTTGAGCTGTTTCATACCTGAAAGCTGATGCTGTGAAAGTGCTGCACTCAATATGCCAGCAAATTTGGAAAACTCAGCAGTGGCCACAGGAATGGAAAAGGTCAGTTTTCATTCCAATCCCAAAGAAAGGCAGTGCCAAAGAATGCTCAAACTATCACACAATTGCACTCATCTCACATGCTAGTAAAGTAATGCTCAAAATCTCCAAGGCAGTCTTCAGCAATATGTGAATCGTGAACATCCTGATGTTCAAGCTGGTTTTAGAAAAGGCAGAGGAACCAGAGATCCAATTGCCAACATCTGCTGGATCATGGAAATAGCAGGAGAGTTCCAGGAAAACATCTATTTCTGCTTTATTGACTATGCCAAAGCCTTTGACTGTGTGAATCACAACAAACTGTGGAAAATTCTAAAAGAGATGGGAATACCAGACAACCTGACCTGCCTCTTGAGAAATCTGCATGCAGGTCAGGAAGCAACAGTTAGAACTGGATATGGAACAACAGACTGGTTTCAAATAGGAAAAGGAGTACGTCAAGGGTGTATCTTGTCACCCTGCTTATTTAACTTATATGCAGAGTACATCATGAGAAACGCTGGACTGAAAGAAACACAAGCTGGAATGAAGATTGCCGGGAGAAATCTCAATAACCTCAGATATGCAGATGACACCACCCTTATGGCAGAAAGTGAAGAGGAACAAAAAAGCCTCTTGATGAAAGTGAAAGAGGAGAGTGAAAACGTTGGCTTAAAGCTCAACATTCAGAAAACGAAGATCATGGCATCCAGTCCCATCACTTCATGGGAAATAGATGGAGAAACAGTGGAAACAGTGTCAGGCTTTATTTTTTGGGGCTCCCAAATCACTGCAGATGGTGATTGCAGCCATGAAATTAAAAGACGCTTACTCCTTGGAAGGAAAGTTATGACCAACCTAGATAGCATATTCAAAAGCAGAGACATTACTTTGCTGACTAGGTTCCATCTAGTCAAGGCTATGGTTTTTCCAGTAGGCATGTGTGGATATGAGAGTTAGACTGTGAAGAAGGCTGAGCACTGAAGAATTGATGCTTTTGAACTGTGGTGCTGGAGAAGACTCTTGAGAGTCCCTTGGACTGCAAGGAGATCCAACCAGTCCATTCTGAAGATCAGCCCTGGGATTTCTTTGGAAGGAATGATGCTAAAGCTGAAACTCCAGTACTCTGGCCACCTCATGAGAAGAGTTGACCTATTGGAAGGGATTTTGATGCTGGGAGGGATTGGGGGCTGGACAAGAAGGGGACGGCAGAGGATGAGATGGCTGCATGGCATCACTGACTCGATGGACGCGAGTCTGAGTGAACTCCAGGAGTTGGTGATGGACAGGGAGGCCTGGCGTGCTGCGATTCATGGAGTCGCAAAGAGTTGGACACAACTGAGCGACTGAACTGAACTGAAAACTCTGTACTAAGGATTATATAACAACTATGTATCCTGCTCTAGGCCATGTTTCTCCTTCTTAAGAAACTTCTGACTAATCTTGTTATTTTAACATGTTTATTGTGGGAGTGGGTCTGCTAAGCTCTTTTATTGTTAGTTTTAACCCTGTTATCTTAAAATGTATATTGTGGGAGTGGGTCTGGTAAGACTCTTACAACCTTAGGACATTCTTTTGATTTACTGTAATAACCCATTGAAAAAGTATATAGCTCCTTTGCTAAGACTAGTGAGTGGGGCACTCTGTCATCCTTTTGATGTCTATGTCAGAAGCTTTCTCTGTCCCTTTTTATACTTTAATAAAACTCCGCTACACAAAAGCTCTTGAGTGATCAAGCCTGGCCCCTGGTCTGGAAGCTAAATCTTCTTTGGAGATCTGTATCATTCACCATAAGCTATCAAGATCTTATATTTAAGTGTTAATCCACATTGAATTTATTTTTGTGCACTGTGTGAGACAGTAGTCTAGTTTGATTCTTCTGCATGTAACTGTCCAGTTTTCTCAACAGCATTTACTGAACAAGCCGTAATTTCCCCATCATATATTCCTATCTGCTTTGTTGTAGATTAATTGAATGCTTTTTCATTATGTATACCCATCTTTATTCTTGATAACTTTCCTTGTTCTGAGGTCTTCTGTGTCTAAAATAAATAGCTATTCCTGCTTACTTTTGATTAGTTTTAGCATGGTATATCTTTCTTCATCTGTTTACTTTTACTGTATATATGTCTTCACATTTAAAGTAGGTTTTGGTGGAGGGGGATTAAGATGGAAGATTAGGACATGGAGCTCATCTCCCCTAAAAAATACATCAAAATATATCTACATCTTACTCAGCCTCTCTGTTCACCTCTCTGTATTTGTGCTTAACCAAATCCCAGAGACAAAGTTTTAGGTGATGTAAAAAAGGTTAGCTTTATTGCTTTGCCAGGCAAAAGGTGACACACCAGGCTTCTGCCTCAGAAAAACTGTATCTCAACTCTGGAGAACTGAATGAGGATTTTTATAACAGTGGGTCCAAGGTGGGGTCTCTGACAAGATCAGAGTGTGAACTGGCTTGCACTCCCTTAATCTCATCTCCTTATCTCAAAGAGTACCCTGGTGGCTCATACTGTAAAGAATCTGCCTACAATGCAGGAGACCCCTGAGGTTCCATCCCTGGGTCAGAAAGATCCCCTGGAGGACAGCATGGCAACCCACTCCAGTATTCTTGCCTGGAGAATCCCATGGACAAAGGGGTCAGGCAGGCTACAGTCTTGATGAGCTTCTTTGATCCCTTTAATCTTGCCTTGAGTGGTTTCTTGGCTGCTTCTCCCTTCATTAGCAACTGTTCCAGTCTGCCCTTTGGAACCCAAGGAAGGTCTTGGAGGCTGGAGTCTTGCCTATAAGAATTGGGGGACAGAAAGGCCTCAGTGCCTGAGAGCCCCACAGGGTCCTGCTTGGTTTCAAGTGGAAATGATCTCCAGTGGCCTCAGCCTGCAATGGCTTGAAGTGGGGCTTGGGTACCCAGGCAGAGACTGAGGCCAGGTCAGCAGTGAGACCACCAGATCCTAGTCACTAGTTCAGTGATCTATGAAAAAAGCCCTGGCTCTTCGGCTTTATAGAAAAGAATTTTCACAAAAATGGAAAGTAGTGAAGCAAGTAAGGGGCTTCCCAGGTGGCACTAGTGATAAAGAACTCATCTGCCAATGCAGGAAACATAAGAGACTCAGATTCGATCTCTGGGTTGGGAAGATCCCCTGGAGGAGGGCATGGCAACCCACCCAAGTATTCTTGCCTAGAGAATCCCATGGACAGAGAAGCCTGGTGGGCTACAGTCCTTGGGGTCACAAGTGGTTAGACACAACTGAAGCAACTTCACACTTATGCACAGAGCAAGTAGAGTATTTATTTCAGTTCAGGCACTCAGTCGTGTCTGACTCCTTGAGAGATTACCCACACTCATGTCCATTGAGTCAGTGATGCCATCCAACCATACCATTCTCTGTCATCTCCTTCTCCTCCTGCCTTCAATCTTTCCTGGCATCAGAGTCTTTTCTAATGAGTCAGTTTTTCACATCAGTTGGCCAAAGTATTGGAGCTTCAGCTTCAGCATCAGTCCTTCAAATGAACATTCAGGACTGATCTCTTCTAGGATTGACTGGTTTGATCTCCTTGCAATCCAAGGGTCTCTCAAGAGTCTTCTGCAACCACAGTTCAAAAGCATCAGTTCTTCAGTGCTCAGCTTTCTTTATAGTCCAACTCTCATATTCATACATGACTACCATAAAAATCATAGCTTTGACTAGATGGACCTTTGTTGGCAAACTAATGTCTTTGCTTTTTAATATGCTGTATAGGTTGGTCTTAGCTTTTCTTCCAAGGAGCAAGTGTCTTTTAATTTCATAGCTGCAGTCACCATCTGCACTGATTTTGGAGTCCAAGAATAGTCTGTCACTATTGCCATTGTTTCCCCATCTATTTGCTATGAAGTGATGGAACTGGATACTGTGATCTTAGATTTTTGAATGTTGAGTTTTAACTCAGCTTTTCACTCTCCTCTTTCACTTTCATCAAGAGGCTCTTTAGTTCCTCTTTGCTTTCTGCCATAAGTGTGGTGTCATTTGCATATCTGAGGTTATTAATATTTTTCCCAGCAATCTTGATTCCAGCTTGTGCTTCATCCAGCCCAGCGTTTCTCATGATGTACTCTGCATATAAGTTAAATAAGCAGGGTGACAATATACAGCTTTGACATACTCCTTTTCCTTGGAACCAGTCTGTTGTTCCATGTCCAGTTCTAACTGTTGCTTGCTGACCTGCATACAGGTTTCTCAAGAGGCAGCTCATGTGGTCTGATATTCCCATCTCTTGAAGTATTTTCTACAGTTTCTTGTGATCCACACAGTCAAAGGCTTTGGCATAGTCAATAAAGCAGAAATAGATGTTTTTCTGGAATTCTCTTGCTTTTTGTATGATCCAACAGTTGGCAATTTGATCTCTGGTTCCTCTGCCTTATCTAATCCAGCTTGAACATCTGGAAGTTCTAGGTTCACATGCTGTTGAAGCCTAACTTGGAAAATTTTGAGCATTGCTTTACTAGCATATGAGATGAATGCAATTGTGTGGTCGTTTGAATATTCTTTGGCATTGCCTTTCTTTGTGATTGGAATGAACACTGACCTTTTCCAGTCCTGTGGCCACTGCTGAGTTTTCCAGATTTGCTGGCATACTGAGTGCAGCACTTTCACAGCATTATCTTTTAGGATTTGATATAGCTCAGCTGAAATTTCATCACCTCCACTAGCTTTGTTTCTGTTCAAGTGGGCTTCCTAAGGCCCACTTGACTTCACATTCCAGGTTGTCTGGTTCTAGGTGAGTGATCACACCATCATGGTTATCTGGGTCATGAAGATCTTGTTTGTATAGTTCTGTGTATTCTTGCCACCTCTTCTTAATATCTTCTGCTTCTGTTAGGTCACACTGTTTCTGTCCTTTATTGTGCCCATCTTTGCATGAAATGTTCCCTTGGTATCTCTAATTTTCTTCAAGAGATCTCTAGTCTTTCCCATTCTATTGTTTTCCTCTATTCCTTTTGTTGATTACTTGGGAAGGCTTTTTTTTTTTTCAATCTCTCCTTGCTATTCTTTGGAACTCTGCATTCAGATGGGTATATCTTTCTTTTTCTCCTTTCCTTTTTGCTTCTCTTCTTTTCTCAGCTATTTTCATTAGGGGGAATAATGAGTACAAGATGTGAATATACATGGGTGGACTCAGTGAAAGTCGCTCCCTCATGACCATGTGAATCACTTATATGAGGCACTACTTTCTGGGTTTCCTTTGGCCAATTCCTTTTGATTTGCCTGGTTCACAGCTCATATTTGATATATCTCAGGATCTTCCTATATGTGGGCATGCATCTCACCCAAGATGGATCCTACCGAAGAAGCATATGGATAGAGCATTTCTTGACCTCCATGGAGCCTTTCTGGAGTATGTGTGGTTGAGGAGGTCTCCTGATTTCAATAATGAGAAATATGTGCTCTCTTATCTTCTCCCTGGGCATAGCCCAGCCTCCTCCTTAATCATCCTGCTCTTGCTAGTCTTGGAGTTTCAGACCCCCAGGAAATGAATCTCTAATTGGTTTACCCTGTGGGAGGGGACCCATTTACCTCCTGCTGTTTTTATTCATTCACTGAAACCATTTACCACAGATTGGGACTTGAACCCATGTGCTGGGACTTGAACTCAGGCAAAACCTAGTTTGGGACTTGAACCCATGTGGCTGGGACTCAAACCTAGCCAAAACCTTGGCACCTGGTTTCAAGGTCTAATAAAGCTCAGGTTCTTGACATCTCATTGCAGAAAGAATTCAGTGAGAGGCAAAGTGAAATATAAGAAATCGATTTATTCAGATTCAAAGAGAAGCACACTCCACAGACAGAGTGTGGGCCATCGCAGAGGACAAGTAAGACACCGAAATTTGACGTAGTTAGTTTTTATAGGCTGGGTAATTTCATATGCTAATGAGTGGGAGGATTATTCCAACTATTTTGGGGAAGGGACAGACATTTCCAGGATTTGGGCCACCACCCACTCCTTGGTCTTTTAACAGTGCCTTGGAACTGTCATAGCACTTCTGGGTGTGTCATTTCACTTGCTTACTTAGGCTCAAGGGGCTCAGAGGGTAAAGTCTTTGCCTGCAATGTGGGAGACCCAGGTTCGATCCCTGGGTGGGGAAGATCCTCTGTAGAAGGAAATGGCAAGCCACTCCAGTACTCTTGACTGGAAAATTCCATGGAAGGAGGAGCCTAGTAAGCTCCAGTCCATGAGACTGCAAAGAGTCACACACATGACTGAGCAACTCACTTCTAATTTTGTCTACCATCTTGGTACCATTTGATTCTAATCAGCTTATGTTGTGTCCTTGGGCTTCAAAGTCATTCTTTCATAAGTTGTGCCCTACCCCTTTCCTTCCTGTTACACTTGCAAGGAGTGCATGTGTACTGACTTGCCAACTATCAGGGCAGAAAGAGTCTTACACTGCTCCATGTCTCACCATGCTCCCCAAGCCAAACAGGGTGAACACTACAGCACTGTTCACTCCACACTGTAGCCTGGCATGAAAATTGGGCCAATAAGGCCCTAGGAAAATCGTCTAGCTACACAGAGACACACCAGGGTTGGGGGAGGGGACCTGGGGTCTGAGTCTGGTGGGGCAGTAGCTGGTATTTTCAGCATAAACATTAGAAACTGCCACAAGAATGTGGCTTAGATTCATCAAGATTCAGAGTCGTGCTGGGAGAGGACTCAATCTAGCTCTGTAGAGAACCTTGAGGGTTTGGGGTGTGGTCTGGATGGGGCAGCAGTAACAACTGCCAATGCATACAAGGGGCACCACAGGAACAAGCAGTGGTTCTTCTCCCAGCAAGAGTGGCCTGAATTCCCCCACTCCATACCCCATCTTAGTGCTGGATATGGGGCAGGCAGGTCCTGGGAGATTGCCTCAAAGGCAGCCCAGATCTCTGGCAGCAGTGCAGCCACTTGAATTCCTGCAGCCACAGTGCCTCAATCCCCAAACACAGGATACTCCACACCAAAGCCTTGCACTAGATTTGGGATGAAAACAAAACAACAGTGAAAGGAATGAGGCCTTGGGCTACTTTTGTGCAGAACAGCAGATGCCTACACAGTCAGTGCATAGTTCCTCTGTGACTAAACCTCACTTGCTTCAGCAATAACTTTTTTTGAAGCAGGATATGCACTGAAGGGCAGTGGAGCCTGATCAAACTTGACCTTCAGGGTTTCTATTCTAATAACTTGGGAGGAGACCCTCACCCCGATAGTCATTCAGCAGAGAGGATCTCCCACTACACACCCTACATAGGTTCTAGATTTTCTTATCACCAACCACACCCCTATCAAGGGGATAACAGCCAGCACACCCCGAGGAAAGACATGAATGGCATTCATGCCTAAACTGGCTATTAAGACATTGGACCAAAGACATTGGACACACACAGTCTACACAGGGATACTCCCACATAAAAACACCACTTCAAGACCACACTAGATGACTGCTTCTCCTAAATTCATAGAGAAAGAAAAGTAAAATGAAATAGCAGACAAACTACTCCCAAATTAAGAGCAAGAGAAATCTCCTGAAAGAACAATAATAAAACAGAGCTCGTCAGTTTACCAGATCCCAAGTTCAAAAAGATGGTGGTAAAAATGTTAACTGAATTAAGATCCTCAACAGAAATGTAGATCACTGCCATAGGGACTAGAAACTATAAAGGTGAAGCAATCAAAAATAGATAACTCATTCACTGAGATAAAAAGCAATCTAGAAGCAATGAATACCTAAACTAAATGACACTGAAGAATGAATATGCGATCTGAAAGATTGGATAATGGAAACCACTCAGTCAGAACAGCAGAGAGAAAGATTTAAAAAAAGAGAAAGAAAGCAACATAGAAGATCTATGGGATAATACGAGTGAATGAGTGAGTTCGTTCAGTCATGTCCAATTCTTTGCGACCTCATGGACTGTAGCCTACCAGGCTCCTCCATCCATGGGATTTTCCAGGGAAGAATACTAGAGTGGGTTGCCATTTCCTTCTCCAGAAGATCTTCCCAACCCAGGGATTGAACCCAGGTCTCCCTCATTGTAGACAGACACTTAACCGTCTGAGCCACCAGGGAAGTCCTGTGGGATAATATAAAACATGCTGCTGCTGCTACTGCTGCTAAGTCGCTTCAGTCGTATCCAACTCTGCGACCCCATAGACGGCAGCCCACCAGACATGCTGATGTAGGCATAATAGGGATCCCAGAAGGAGAAAAGAGAGGGAAAGAGATGGAAAATACATTTGAAGAAATTATGACTGAAAACTTTCCAAACCTAAAGAGGGAAGCAGATATACAGGTATGGAAGGCACAGAGGGCCCCAAAGAAACTGAACCCAAACAGACACACACCAAGACATATTATAAAAGTGGCTAAAAATAGAGACAGCTTTCTCCACAGAAAATAAGAGAGTAAGAGGAGAGGTTTCTAAAGGCAGCAAGAGAAAAGCAAAGAGTCAGTTATAAGGAATCCCATTAATCTATCAACTGATTTCTCTACAGAAACTTTGCAGGCCAGAAGGGAGTGACATGATATATTCAAAGTCCTGAAAGGGAAAAACTTGTAAGCTAAGACACTCTACCCAAGTAAGATTACCATTTAGAATAGAAGGGGAGATAAAGACTTTCTCAGACAAACAAAAACTAAAAGAATTCAGCAAAATTAAACCTGCCCTAAAATATTGAAGAGTCTTAACTAAATAGACAACTTAGAAGAAATGGGCAAGTTTCTTGAAACACACATCCTGCCAAGACTGAGTCAATTAAAAAAACTGACAATTTTAACAGACTAGTTACTAGAAGTGAAATACAATATGTCATTAAAAAAAATTTCCCTGCAAACAAAAGACCAGGACTAAATAGCTTCACTGGGGAATTCTACCAAACATACTAAGAACTTGTTACCTATCCTTCTTAAACTATTCTAAAAATTTGAATTTGAGGGTACACTCCCAAATTTTTTCTATGAGACTGCTATCACCCTGATAGTAAATGAAAACAAAGATCTTATAGAAAAATTAGAGATCACTATTTTTGGTAGGTATAGATGCAAAAATTCTCAACAAAATAGCAACCCAAATCCAACAATACATAAAAACAATCATATACCATGACCAAACTGGATTCATTCCAGGGACACAGGGATGCTTCAACATACCCAAAGCAGTAAATGTGATATACCACATTAACAAAAGGAAAGACAAAAACCAAATGACCATCTCAAAGAGCATTTGACGAAATTCAAGATCCATTCATGATAAAAACCTCTCATCAAAGTGGAAATAGAAGAAACATATCTCAACTTAATAAAGGCCATTTATGACAAACCACAAGACAAGGATGCCTATTCTTGTCACTTCTATTCAACATAGTATTGAAAATCCTAGTCACAGCAATCAGACAAGCAAAAGGAATAAAATATACCTAAACTGTAAGAGAGGAGGGAAAATTATCACTATTTGCAGATCATAAGATACTCTATAAAGAACCCTAAAATCTCCACACTAAACTATTTAAAACTAATAAATGAATTCAGCAAGGTAGCAGGATACAAAATTAATATAAAAAATCTGTTGTGTTTCTTTACATTCATAATGAAATATTAGAAAGAGGAAGTAAAAAAAAAACCTCATTCAGGATCATGTCCAAAAAAATTACCTAGGAATGAACTTAACCAAGGAGGTAAAAGACCTATATGCTGAAAACTAGAAAATATTTATAAAGGAAACTGAAGACAATTCAAAGAAATGAAAAGAAATCTAGTGTTCTTGGATGAAAAAATCAATATTGTTAAAATGCCCATACTAACCAATGCAATCTACAGATTTGGTGCAATTCCTATCAAAATACCCAGGACAGTTTTCACAGAACTAGAACAAATAATCATTACATGCAACCACAAAAAGCCCAGAACTGCCAAAGCAATCTTGAGAATAAAGAACAAAGCTGGAGTCATAACCCTTTCAAGACTTCATACCATCCTACAAAGCTGCAGCAATCAAAACAGCATACTTTTTGGTACAAAAACAGACATATAGATTAATGGAACAGAATAAAAGGTCCAGAAATAAATCCATGCAACTATGGTCAATCAGTCTATGACAAAGAAGGCAAGAATATATAATGGGAAAAAGAGAGTCTTTTCAACAATTGGTGTAGTGAAAGCTGGACACTTCATGTAAATCAATGAAATTAGAACATTCTCTCACATCAGAAACAAAAATAAACTCAAAATGAGTTAAAGACCTAGATGGCAGCATAAAACTCCTAGAAGAGAACATGGGCAAAGCATTCTCTGACATAAATCAGAGCAATGTTTTCTTAGATTATTCTCTCAAGGCAAAAGAAATAAAAACCAAAATAAACAAATGGGACCTAATCAAACTTAAAAGCTTTTGCACAGCAAAGGAAACTACCAACAAAATGAAAAGATAACCTATAGCGTGGAAAAAAATACATGCAAACAATGAGACTAACAAGAAGTTGATATCCAAAATAAACAAACAACTCATACAACTCAATATTGGAAGAATAAACCCAATCAGAAAATGGGCAGAAGATTTAAACAGACATTTTTTCAAAGAAGTCATACAAGTGGGCAACAGGCACATCAAAAGATGCTCAATATCACTAATCATCAGAGAAAAGCAAATCCAAACCACAGTGAGATATCACCTCACACCAGTCAGAATGACTATCATCAAAATGTCTGCAAATGACAAATGCTGGAGAGGGTGTGGGAAAAAAGAGAACCTTACTACATTGTTGGTGGGAATGTAAATTGGTGGAGTCACTGTGGAAAACAGAATGTAGGTTCCTTCCAGCATTCCCACTTCTGGGTATATATCTGGAAGAAATGAAAACTCTAATTCAAAAAGATACATGCATCCCAATGTTCATAGCCTCACTATGATAGCCAAGACAGGGAAAGAACCCAAGTGTCCAGCAACAGACAACTGGCTTAAGAGGATATGGCATGTATAGGCCATAGAAAGGAATAAAACATTGCCATTTTCAGCAGCAGGAGATGGACGTTATGCTTGGTGAAATAAATCAGAAAAAGATAAATACTATATAATATCACTTATATGTGGAATCTAAAAAATAATACAAATGAAAAATGTTAGTCGCTCAATCGTGTCTGACTCTTTGCAACCCCATGGACTGTATCCCACCAAATTTCTCTGTCCATGGGATTTCCCAGACAAGAATACTGGAATGAGTAGCTATTTCCTTCTGCAGGGGATCTTCCCTACCCAGGGATCAGACCTGTGTTGCCTGCATTGCAGGCAGATTCTTTACCATCTCAGCCACCAGGGAAGCCCACATAAGCGTCTTTGTTTTTTTTTAATATAGATTCATTTGTATTGAATCTATATACAGACTTGCAGGTGTAGAAAACAATCTTTATGGTTATCAAAGGGTAGAAGAAAGGGAGAAGGACAAATTAGGAGTATCGAACTAACAGACAAATAATTACCATACATTAAATAGATAGTCAACAAGGATTTACTGTACAGCACAGAGAATTATACCCCTAATATCTAGTAATAACTTTTAACCAAATAAAATCTACAACCCCCCCCCAAACCGAAGAATCACTATGCTACACCTAAAACTAATGCAATATTGTATATCAACAGTATTTCAATGAAGAAAAAAAGTCAGTTTCATGTAGACCACAGTTTTTTATCCATTCACCCAGTCTCTGTCTTTTAATTAATTATGTATATCATGATGTTATTGATATAGTTGGATAATATCTACTATGCTTACTGTTTTCTATTTGTTGCTCTTGATCTTTGTTCCTATTTTTATTTTCTACTCTTTTTCTATCTTTTATGGTTTTGATAGAGCATTTAACATGATTTCATTTTCTCTATTAGTTTCTCTTTTTTTACTTAGTAGTTGCCCTAGAATTTGTAATGTACTTTACAACTAATCTTAGTCCATACTCAATACTTCATAGGTAGTACCTGCTTCATAAGTAGTATGAGTACTTTATGCTGATAAAATAATTCTAATTCCTCCATAGCATCCCCTCCCTTGTATCACATGTCATTGCTATCACTCATTTTACTTATATAGATAAATGTATATTATTACATTGTTACTATTATTTTTGTGCATTAACCTTTAAAAAATACATTTTCCAGCTTTATTTAGACATGACTGACACATAACATTGTGTGAGGTTAAGGTGTGCAAAGTAGTGATTTTATGTATGTTTATGTTGCAATATAGGGCTTCCCCAGTGGTTCAGCAGTAAAGAATCTGCCAGTCCATGGGGTCGCTAAGAGTCAGGCACGACTGAGCATCTTCACTTTCACTTTTCACTTTCCTGCATTGGAGAAGGAAATGGCAATCCACTCCAGTGTTCTTGCCTGGAGAATCCCAGGGACGGTGGAGCCTGGTGGGCTGCCATCTATGGGGTCGCAGAGAGTCGGACACGACTGAAGTGACTTAGCAGTAGCAGCAATGCAAGAGATGCAGGAGACATAGGTTCCATCCCTGGGTCGGGAAGATCCCCTGGAGAAGGAAATGGCAACTCACTCCAGTCCACTTGCCTGGAAAATCCCATGGACAGAGGAGACTGGAGGGCTATAGTCCATAGGGTTGCAAAGAGTCAGACATGACTGAAGCAACTGAATATACACACACATGTTGCAATATGTATTGCAATTACCACAGTAAGTCTAGTTAACACATCTGTCATGGTTACAATTTGGAGTGTTAGTGAGACTTAAAAAATCTCCTCTTGGGACTTCCCTGGTGGTCCAGTTGCAGGGGGCCTGGGTTCAGTCCTTATTCAGGGAATTATATCTCACATGCTGCAACTAGGAGTTTGCATGCCACAACTAAGACCCAATGCAGCTAAATAAATAAATGTTTTTTTAAAATTTCCTCTCTAGCAACTTTCAAACATAAATGCAGTATTGTTGGCTATATGCACCATGCTGTACATCATATCCCCAGGATTTATTCATCTTCTTGCTGGAAGTTTGTACTCTTTTAACAGTCTTCACCCATTTGTCCCACCCCACCCGTCATGATCACCAATTTGTTTTTCTATTGGGTTTCTTTACTTTTTTTTTTCCCCCTTCTTTTTATATTCCACATATAAGTGATATCATATACTGTTTATGATGTCATAATGACAGAATTACTTTTTATGGAAAGGAATGATATTCCTGTGTATGTATCACATTTGCTTTTTTCATCCATCAGTGAACAATTAGGGTATTTTCATGTTTTAGCTATTGTAAATAATGCTGCAATGAATACAGAGGTGCAGAAATCACTTTGAAATGATTTCATTTCCTTCAGATATATACTCTGGAGTGGAATTGATGAATCATATGGTAGTTCTAGAATCAAGATTGCTGGGAGAAACATCAATAACCTCAGATATGCAGACGACACCATCCTTATGACAGAAAGTGAAGAGGAACTAAAGAGCCTCTTGATGAAGGTGAAAGAGGAGAGTGAAAAAGCTGGCTTAAAGCTCAATGTTCACAAAATGAAGAACATGGCATCCAGTCCCATCACTTCATGGCAAACAGATGGGGAAACAATGGAAACAATGTCACTACAGACTTTATTTTCTTGGGCTCTAAAATCACTATAGATGGTGAGTGTAGCCATGAAATTAAAAGATGCTTGCTCCTTGGAAGGAAAGCTATGGCAAACCTAGGCAGCATATTAAAAAAGCAGAGACATTACTTTGCCGACAAAGGTCCTAGTAGTCAAAGCTATGGTTTTTCCAGTAATCATTACAGATGTGAGAACTGGATCATAAAGAAGGCTGAGTACCGAAGAATTGATGCTTTTGAACTGTGTTGTTCGAGAAGACTCTTGAGCGTCCCTTGGACTGCAAGAGATCGAAAAAGTCCATCCTAAAGGAAATCAGTCCTGAATATTCATTGGAAGGACTGATGCTGAAGCTGAAACTCCAATAATTTGGCCACCTTATGCGAAGAGCTGACTAATTAGAAAAGACCTTGATGCTTGGAAAGATTGGAGGCAGGAGGAGAAGGGGATGAGAGGATGCGATAGAGGATGGGATGGTTGGATGACATCACTGATTCAATGGACATGAGTTTGAATAAGCTCTGGGAGACGGTGAAGGACAGAGAAGCCTGGCGTACTGTAGTCCATGGAGTCACAAAGAGTTGGATATGACTGAGCACTGAACAGCAGCAGCAACAACAATGGTAGTTCTATTTTTAATTTTTGAGAAATTTCCATACTGTTGACCGTGGTGGCTGAGGCAATTGACATTTCCAACAGCAGTGTACAAAGATTCACTTTTCTCCACATCCTTACCAGAAATTCTCTTTGATTTTTGACACTTTTATTATATTTTGGAGAATATCTCTTTGAGTTTGTTTGAAGAGCCTATGAGCTTCATGAACTTGGATGTCAAGTCTCTTCACAGCATTATTTCTTTAAATAAGTGTTCCACCCTTTTTCCCCTTTCTCCATTTTCCAGGACTCTTAATAATTTGCAGATTTTACTTTTTGGTGGGAACCCAGCCTCCAGGCCCTCTCCCTCTCCTAGAGGATAGGGCTGGGCAGAAACTTTTAACTTCTAATCAGGACTTGGTGTTTCTGGTGACCAGCTCCCACCCTCAAACTATCCAGGAGCCCACCAAGGGTCACTTAACTAGAACAGAAGACCCTCCTATCACTCATGAATTACAAGGGATTTAGAAGTTCAGTGTCAATGACAAGAGTCAAAGACCAAATATTAGAAGAAAAATGCTTTTAATAATCTTATCACTTGGGAAGTTATAAGAGTTTTGGGAGCTTGATGCTAGGAACTAGGGTCAGAGACCAATATATATTTTTTCAATAATTTCACATCACAGTTGACCCTTGAATAACATAGGTTTGAACCATGTTAAGTCTACTTATATGCCATTCCCCCCCATAAATATGTGCCACAGTACCTCACAATTCACAGTTGGTTGAATCCATGCATAAGGAGGGCCAAATGTAAAGTTCTATGCAGATTTTTGACTGCACAAGGAGTCAGCACCCAAATCTTTGTGTTGTTCAAGAATCAACTGTAGTTGTCTTACAGCTCTTGGTATTCTATTCTGGTTTTTTTTTTTTTTTTTTCTGGTTTGTTTTTTCTCTTTGCTTTTCAGTTTTGGAAGTTTCTATTGTAATATCCTCAAGGTCAACTTTTCTTTCCTTGGTTGTGTCTTCATCTCTATTACAGTGCTTTTGACCTCTGGTCCTTTTTTTTTGATTCTTTCCTAGAATTTCTATTTTTCTGCTTAAATTGCCCATCTGTTCTTACACATTATTACTTTATGCTAGAGCCTTTATCATACTAATCAGAGTAGTTTTAAATTCCTGGACAGATAATTCTAATATCCTTGCTGCAAATGAGTCTGGTTCTGATGCTTGCTGTTTTTTCAAACTGTCTTTTGCCCTTTAGAATGATTTACAATTTTTTTCTTGATTCAATCTATGCTATATGTTTGTGTCCCTCCGAATGCAAATTTTTCCTTCCAAATGTTGAAACCATTGTGTTGGTATTTGGAGGTAGAGCCTTTGATTAGATTGTTAGGGTGGAGCCCTTACAAATGGCACTAGTGCCCATATATGCATGCATGCTCAGTCACTTCAGCTGTTTCTCATTCTTTGTGACCCTATGAACTGTAGCCCACCAGGCTCCTCTTTCCGTGGGATTTACCAGGCAAGAATGCTGGAGTTGGTTGCCATGCCCTCCTCCAGGGGATCATCCTGATCCCGGGATCAAACCTACATCTCCTGCAGCTCCTGCACTGCAGGCAGATTCTTTACCACTGAGCCACTGGGGAAACCCCTAGTACCTGTATCAGAGACCCCAAAGAGCTCTCTTGACCCTTTTTCCACATGAGGACACAGCCAGAAGATGATTGGTTGTCTGTAAACCAGGAAGTGGGCTCTCACCAGGTACTGAATCTGTTAGCACCTTGATCTTGGGCTTTTCAGCCCCCAGAACACTAAGAAATAAATTTCTGTTGTTTATAAGCCAGCCAGTCTATGGTATTTTTGTAATAGTAGTCCAAATGGACTAAGACAAACTAGGTTAAAGTAACTGCTTTAACAGATCTCTAATAATATGGCGGTGAGTTATGGGGAGAAGGGGAGTGTTCTGTAGTACTAATGATTAGTCTCAGTCTTCAGTGTGTGTATGCTTCTGAACAGTGAACGTCACAAGTTCTTCTCAGCTCTCTAATTTCTTCCCAGATGGGGCATTATGGCTACAGTGGGCTGGAGTTGGGTATTCCCTTCACCCAGGTGAGTTAGACTCCCAAACTCCAATAGTTTATGCTCTGCCAAAATAATTTCTCTTCATGGTAGGTTCTGTTAAGAATAGAATGATCTGGCATAGTTCAAAATGACTTCTTTTCCTGCTCCTACTGGAAACATTAAGGTATTTTCTCCCTGTAGCCTCTCTGAAAACCTGGTAGGGCTCCTAGAGTTAAAGCTCATCAAAGTATTAAGACCTGCTCTGTGACCAGGTCCCCTTGGAGTTTTAAACAATCAGAATTATCCACACTGAGCTTTCAGAAATTCATCAGTGATGGTTTTGGTTTTCCTACCCTGGCCATGGTTCCCATTGAGGCTTCTGTGAGAGAGTTTCTGCTCCAGTAAGTTGTGATCTTTGTATTCGTCTACATCTCTCTTTAATTTGGGGAACAGTGGTTTGTTCTGTGACCTCACTTTGACAGATCTACAAAGGATTTTTGATTTTTTTTGGTTTTGTTCTTCTTTTTACTTATTGTCAAGGTGGAACAGCGACTTCCAAACTCTTTATATATTGGACTGGAAACCAGAAGTTTCATGATATCATTTTAATGATGAAAAAAAGTGACAAAGTAACAAAGAATTGTTGAATAAAAAATGAAATAGTTTATGAGGAAACCAAAATTGAAAAAGTCACATGTACCCCAATGTTCACTGCAACACTATTTACAATAGCTAGAACATGGAAGCAATATAGATGTACATCGACAGATGAATGGATAAAGAAGCTGTGGTATATATACACAATGGAATATCACTCAGCCATAAAAAAACACATTTGTCAGTTCTGATGAGGTGGATGAACCTAGAGCCTGTTACACAGAGTGAAGTCAGTCAGAAAGAGAAAGATAAATATCGTATACTTACAGATTTCCATGGAATCTAGAAAGATGGTACCAATGAAATTACTTGCAAGGTAGCAATGGAAAAACAGACATAGAGAAAAGACTTATAGAAACAGGGAGAGGAGAAGAGAGGGTGAGATATATGGAGAAAATTACATGGAAGCTTACATTGCCATATGTAAAATAGGTAGCCAATGGGAATTTGCTGTATGTCTGTCTCAGAAAATTCAAACAGGGGGTCTCTATCAACATAGAGGGGTGGGATGGGGAGGGAGATGGAGGGCAGGTTCAAAAGGGAGGCTGATTCATGTTGATGGTTGACAGAAAACAACAAAATTCTGTAAAGCAGTTATCCTTAAATTTAAAAATAAATAAATATTTTAAGATAAAATAAAATAGTTTAAAATCCATATATTATCCCTCTGAACACTTCAAATATTGTCAGCATTTGATTTAAATATTATTCCCCTGTAAGAAAAAATAGTTTGTCAATGCTTCCCTCTAATTGAGCATAGAGATACTCAGCTTGAGATATGGGCAAATTTCTTGCTGGTGGAATACAGGTTCTGAGTCTAGCTCAGTGATTATTACTCAATCTACCTTGGGTCTAGCCCTCTGGACATATTTCTGAGTCCTACAGAGAGAAAACTTAAATGGCTTTGAGTAAAAACTGAAAGAGCTGTTTTACTAAAATCTTTAATTCATTGGGTCCCAAACATCTTTGACACTGCACTCAGAGTAAGTTAGGAATCTGCCCATCTCTGCCATGGACAACAATGCAGCTTGGGCACCTTGAGAGCTAAGGGTATTTATCTATGGAAAACCGCTGTGCCTGGCAAAGCTGTAGGAGAGACTATGAAATGCAGAGGAACAGCATGTGATGGTATTAAGTTCACACCAGTGCTCAGTATGGTAGCAATAGTCATCAGCAAAGAATTGCTTTGTTAGTAAGAACAGTAGGAGGGGGTTTTTCTTTTTTTGTTTGTAGTTTATAGAATATACATGATAGGAGTTTAGAACAAATGAGACATCCTAGAAATACTTACTGGGTACTTTGCAAGGAACCAGAGACTCTACATCATCACTAGGCAGAAACTAGGAAGTAAAATTTGAACCTTAAAAAAAATGTGGCAATGTGACATAATTTGTGATGTCAAGTGAAATTTGGCTATACTATATTAATATCTATTCAGGTAGGCTGCAGTCCATGGGGTCATGAAGAGTCAGACACGACTGAGCGACTTCATTTTCACTTTTCACTTTCATGCATTGGAGAAGTAAATGGCAACCCACTCCAGTGTTCTTGCCTGGAGAATCCCAGGGACAGGGGAGCCTGGTGGGCTGCCGTCTATGGGGTCGCACAGAGTCAGACACGACTGAAGCAACTTAGCAGCAGCAGCAGCAGTATCTAGACATGTAAACTCTTTCTACCCTTGTTACTATTAGCAAGAAGTAGCAGATTTTTTTCCCATAGACTAAGTTGTTTTACATGTGTGAATGATGCAAATAAGTAAAAGAACCTCTGCTAAAATGGCATATAATCAGCTGATAAGGGCATAAAGTAAAACTCATGTTGACTTATGATAGTGTCAAAGGGGTAAAGCATGCCAATATTTATTACCCATATGTTACAATATGCTACTTTCAAAATGAGTTTTGTTTTAGTTGTATTTAAAAAAAAGGACTCCTCCTAGTTTCTTTTAAGGAAATTGAAGAATGACTCAATTCACTCCCAAACACATTTGAAAATAAATGCAATTCTAAATTAAAGCCTACCAACATTAACACCATTCCTTCCAAATTAAAACACACAAAGGAAATTTTAATAGCATCCAATAGAAAAAGTTCTCATTATAGAACCTATAAGAAAGAGTTTCTGTGTTATAGAGGAATAAGGAAATGAGATGTTAATTGACTACAAAATGCTACTTTGCCATAGTGTCTCCTGAGGAAGATATTGAATAGATGCTTTTCCTTAAATAGTGATCAAGTTATTTCAAGTGGAATCCCCACTGATTATTTTAATATCTTATTGTCTTAGTCCTAACCCTTAACATTTCCTGAAGATTCTGAAATATCTAGTACTAAAGAGAAGACACTAAAATTTATATTGCTCCAAGAAAGAAATGAGGATTCAGTTCAGTTCAATTCAGTCGCTCAGTCATGTCCGACTCTTTGCGACCCCATGAATCACAGCACGCCAGGCCTCCCTGTCCATCACCAACTTCCGGAGTTTACTCAAACTCATGTCCATCGACTTGGTGATGCCATCCAGCCATCTCATCCTCTGTTTTCCCCTTCTCCTCCTGTCCCCAATCCCTCCCAGCATCAGGGTCTTTTCCAATGAGTCAACTCTTTGCATGAGGTGGCCAAAGTATTGGAGTTTCAGCCTCAGCATCAGTCCTTCCAATGAACACCCAGGAGCAACCCCAAGTCCAAGGAGAGGCGACTGCATGGGCACAAGAGGGCCGAGAGGAGCTATTCCATGTTCAAGGTCAGAAGGGGTGACCTTGTCCAAGGTAAGGAGCAGCGGCTGCACTTTGCTGGAGCAGCCGTGAAGAGATACCACATGTCCAAGGTAAGAGAAACCCAAGTAAGACGGTAGGTGTTGAGAGAGGGCATCAGAGGGCAGACACACTGAAACCATAATCACAGAAAACTAGCCAATCTGATCACATGGACCACAGCCTTGTCTAACTCAATGAACTCAGCCATGCCGTGTGGGGCCACCCAAGACAGACGGGTCATGGTGGAGAGGTCTGACAGAATGTGGTCCACTGGAGAAGAGAATGGCAAACCACTTCAATATTCTTGCCTTGAGAACCCCATAAACAGTACGAAAAGGCAAAATGATAGGATACTGAAAGAGGAACTCCCCAGGTCAGTAAGTGCCCAATATGCTACTGGAGATCAGTGGAGAAATAACTCCACAAAGAATGAAGGGATGGAACCAAAGCAAAAACAATACCTTGTTGTGGATGTGACTGGTGACAGAAGCAAGGTCTGATGCTGTAAAGAGCAATATTGCATAGGAACCTGGAAAGTCAGGTCCATGAATCAAGGCAAATTGGAAGTGGTCAAACAGGAGATGGCAAGAGTGAATGTCAACATTCTAGCAATCAGCAAACTAAAATGGACTGGAATGGGTGAATTTAAATGAGCATTGTTTCCTTTTAAATTGTGATAAAAGTAAGTCTTGAGCTTTCTTGCTCGCTTGAGAAATCTGTCATTCTGAGAAGTCTGACTAATTTGAAAGCAGGAACATTAATTATGTGACAACCCTGAATTGTCCTTGAAGCTGAAGAAATTCTTACAGTCCTTTAGAACAATCCTTTGTTACGATGGTTTTTTCCCCTCAGATTTACTCAATTTTCCCAGAGACATCAGAATAAGTATGTGTTGTGCTGTGCTAAGTCACTTCAGTTGTCTCTGACTCTGCAATCCTGTGGACTGTAGCCTACCAGTCTCCTCTATCCATGGGATTTCCCAGGCAAGAATGCTGGAGAGGATTGCCATGCCCTTCTTCAAGGGATCTTCTGAACATAGATACAATCAACTGATTTTTGACAAAGATATAAAGGCAGCTCAATGGAGAAAGAAAAATCTTTTCAACAAATATTGCTGGAACAATTGAACATCCGTATGCAAAAAAAAAAAAAAAAAGAAGAAGAAGAAGAACATAGACATAGATCTTACACCCTGCACAAAAATTAGCTTAAAGTGGATTCTAGACCTGAATACTAAAATGCAAAACTGTAAAATTTCTAGAAGAAAACATATGAGACAATATACATAATTTTGAGTTTGGTGATGGGGTTTTTGATATAACACAGAAAGCATGATCCATGAAAGAAAAAAGATGAACTTGGGCTTCATTAAAATTCATTTTTTGCCCTGAAAAAAGACTATTAAAGAATGAAAGGACAAATCATTTTCTTGGAAAATATATTTGCAAATCACATATCCAATAGAGGACTTGTAGTCAAAATATAAAAAGAACAATAAAATTCAACAATAAGAAAAGCAATTTAAAAATAAGGCTTAAGAGAGTATCAGTGAAATGACAGACAACCCCAAAAGTCCATCCTTAACAAAAGCAATGAATAATCTGGCAAAAACTATCAGAGTAAACTTCTGGGGGAATATGGAAGCTAAACAAAAGCTCACAGCAAATAGAACAACCCTATATATATACTATATATATATATAAGTTTAGTGAACAGATAAAGTCATGAGGGTGAGGCCCTGATCTGACAGATGCCACAGATTTCTCTTAAGGCATGTATGCATAAAAAAAAAAAGACCATGCAAGGACATAGCAAGAAGGTGCCATCTGCTAGTTGAGAAGGGAAGCCTCACCAGAAACCAACCCTGCCTGACATTTCTATCTTGTACTTCCAGCCTCCGCAACTGTAAGAAAAATTAGTTTCTGTTGTTTAAGCCACCCCGTCTGTGGTATTTTGTTATGGTAGCCCTAGCAATCTAAAATGACCAAGAATTTTATACCCAGCAAAACTATCCTTCAGGGATAAAGAAATTAAGACATTCCCAGATAAACACAGAGAGTTAATAAACCTCTGTAAAAATGCTGGGCTTCTGTAAAAAGCTGAAGAGGATACATTCAATTAGAACACTGACTTTTTTTCAGTTTGATTTTGAGGTTATGCTATTCAGTATCATTAAATAATGACATTTGCATCACAGATTCAGTTCTAAAATTTAAGAAACAATACTACCTCATAAAAAACCATTAACTCAGCTTTATGAGGGACTTTTTTCATTTGATACTTGACCAGAGCATATTTTTAAAGTTCAGATTGGCTTTCTAGTGCCCTAAGCCCTAAATGATTCATAACTGTCTTTACTTTAGGCCTTATAGAATTTGCTGCCTCCTTGGAAGACTTTCTGAAAACTAAAGCCACTTACTATTTAAACAATTTTTAGTTGTTAAGCTGATACTTTTTAAATTCTTGGTTTTTTTTTCTTTTTTTTCTCTCATTCTTTTCAAAAAATATACTTCCTAGTATTGAATGTATATCAGGTGACTTAAAACAAGCAGGGTTAGTTTTTAAAATTTTTTTAAAAATATTAATTTAATTTTTTCTTATTGAATGTATCCTCTTCAGCTTTTTATAAAAGCTATGGCTGCATACTCAGCAACCTATTTGTGAAAGGATTTATTATGATCAGAATTTGTGGCTAAAAAATAATCATCCAGTGGATGAAGAAAATGTGACAATTCATAGAATGGAATACAATCTGCCATTAAAAATAGACAGAGCTACTGACATGCATATTCTGAATGTATTTCAAAATCATTATGAGAAATGAAAGAAGCCAGACACAAAAGAATACCATAGGACTCCAATTATAGAAAACTCTAGGAAGAACAAATCATACTGAAGTGACAAAAACCCATCAGTAGTTGCCTTGGCTGGAAAAAGTAGAGGAGAAACTATACAAGTTACAAGCTTTTGTAGTTATATCTTTTAAAAAATATTTTATTTATTTATTTGGCTGTTTCAGGTCTTAGTTGCAGTGTGTGGGATCTGGTTCCCTGACCAGGAATTGAACCAGGGACTCTTGCATTGGGAGTATGGAGCCTTGGCTACAGGACCATCAGTAAAGTCTCTTGTAACTACATCTTGATATTTATTTCCATTGCTGTATTTATATATTAAGACTTTTCAAACTTCACACAAAAATATACCTCAATAACATGTATTTTATTTTTTAATTTTTATTTTTACTTTATTTTAATTTACAATACTGTATTGGTTTTGCCATACATTGACATGAATCAACCATGGGTGTACATGAGTTCCCAAACATGAACCCCCCTCCCACCTCCCACCCCATATCATCTCTCTGGATCATCCCCGTGCACCAGCCCCAAGCACCCTGTATCCTGCATCGAACATAGACTGGCAATTCGTTTCTTACATGATAGTATACATGTTTCAATGCCATTCTCCCAAATCATCCCACCCTCTTCCTCTCCCTTAGAGTCCAAAAGTCTACTCTACACATCTGTGTCTCTTTTACTGTCTTGTATACAGGGTCATCATTACCATCTTTCTAAATTCCATATATATGTGTTAGTATACTGTATTGGTGTTTTTCTTTCTGGCTTACTTCACTCTGTATAATTGGCTCCAGTTTCATCCATCTCATTAGAACTGATTCAAATGTATTCTTTTTAATGGCTGAGTAATACTCCATTGTGTATATGTACCAAAGCTTTCTTATCCATTCATCTGCTGATGGACATCTAGGTTGCTTCCATGTCCTGGCTATTATAAACGGTGCTGTGATGAACATTGGGGTACATGTGTCTCTTTCTATTCTGGTTTCCTCTGTGTGTAAGCCCAGCAGTGGGATTGCTGGGTCATAAGGCAGTTCTATTTGCAATTTTTTAAGGAATCTCCACACTGTTCTCCATAGTGGCTGTACTAGTTTGCATTCCCACCAACAGTGTAAGAGGGTTCCCTTTTCTCCGCACCTTCTCCAGCATTTATTGCTTGCAGACTTTTGGACTGCAGCCATTCTGACTGGTGTGAAGTGGTACCTCATTGTGGTCTTGATTTGCATTTCTCTAATAATGAGTGATGTTGAGCATCTTTTCATGTGTTTGTTAGCCATCCGTATGTCTTCTTTGGAGAAATGTCTATTTAGTTCTTTGGCCCATTTTTTGATTGGGTCGTTTATTCTCCTGGACTTGAGCTGCATAAGTTGCTTGTATATTTTTGAGATTAGTTGTTTGTCAGTTGCTTCATTTGCTATTATTTTCTCCCATTCTGAAGGCTGTCTTTTCACCTTGCTTATAGCTTCCTTTGTTGTGCAGAAGCTTTTAACTTTAATTAGATCCCATTTGTTTATTTTTGCCTTTATTTCCAGAATTCTGGGAGGTGGATCATAGAGGATCCTGCTGTGATTTATGTCGGAGAGCGTTTTGCCTATGTTCTCCTCTAGGAGTTTTATAGTTTCTGGTCTTATGTTTAGATCTTTAATCCATTTTGAGTTTATTTTTGTGTGTGGTGTTAGAAAGTGATCTAGTTTCATTCTTTCACAAGTGGTTGACCAGTTTTCCCAGCACCACTTGTTAAAGAGATTGTCTTTACTCCATACTCTTGCCTCCTTTGTCAAAGATAAGATGTCCATAAATTTCAGTCTAATCATAAGAAGAACATCAGATAAACCCCAAATTAAGGTGTATTCTACGAAACAACTGACCAATACTTCTCAAAGCTGTAAAGGTCATTAAAAGCAAGGAAAGTTGAGCCTGAGAAGCCATGATGCCTAAATGTAGTATGATATCCCACATGGGTCCTAGAACAAAAAAGGGCCATTAGGTAAAAAATAAGGAAATCAGGATAGAATATGGATTTTAGTTGACAATAGTGTATCAGTATTGGTTTACTAGTTGTGACAAATGTACCATACTAATGTAAGATGTTAACAAAAGGGAAAGATGTGTGGGAAGTATGTGGAAATTCTTATTCTACTTTTGCAACTGTTCTATAAGCTTAAAGTCTTCTAAAATGAAAAGTTTATTTTCCAAAAAAGATATAGAACTTACTTATCACATAAGGATATATTAGTGGGTGATATAGGTAGATGAGTTCTCCCAGCTGTCTCTTTGTAAACCTCTGCATCAATAGCACAAATGAGACTGTGCCCACCAAGTTAGAAAATACAGAGGTGGTATGCTCTGGATTTAGAGCCCTGCCCTAATCAGTCACAATAGACTTTGTTATTAATAACTCTTACTGAAGATAAACAGGAAACAGCTGTGATCAGAAACACTCAGACAAAGGCATTCACATGACATGTAGATATAGCTGGTCAACTCTGCTTTATTTTCTCTGCAGCCATATCTCATAAAACTCTTCCCTTAATTGCTACATTTGGCCATATTGGATTTTTGTAGTTCCTCATAGATATAGCACCCTCTCTTGGAGAAGGCAATGGCACCCCACTCCGGTACTCTTGCCTGGAAAATCCCATGGACAGAGGAGCCTGGTGGGCTGCAGTACGTGGGGTCGCTGAGAGTTGGACACGACTTCACTTTCACTTTCACTTTCATGCATTGGAGAAGGAAATGGCAACCCACTCCAGTGTTCTTGCCTGGAGAATCCCAGAGACAGGAGAGCCTGGTGGGCTGCCGTCTATGGGGTCCCACAGAGTCGGACACGACTGAAGCAACTTAGCAGCAGCAGCAGCTCAGCTCTAGGTCTTTTCCTTCCACTTGCAATTCTTTTTAAGTTCCAGCCTCCATCTTTGCCCTTTTGGCCAGTTAATTCTACTTCATCCTTCCGTGGCAATGCTGACTTTCTAGGGAGGCCTTCCCTGGCATCCTAGACAGCACACTTCTGCTTTTGTGGCATGCATCCTACTTGCAATTACATGTTAAATCTGACTTCCCCCACTAGATTATAAGTTGCCTAAGGACAGGGTTGCACATGAAGTCAAGTTCATGTGTCCAAGCACTTTCAGGCCAAATGAAAACATCAGAGCTTGGAGCAGAGAAAGGTTTATGGCAAAGGCTATGAAAGGAGAACAGGTGGCTTGTACTTAAGAGCAGAACTCCCTGATGGACTTACCAGGACTGTTGTGAAGATTAAATGAAGTAACCCTAGAATGCTTAGAACAGTACTTGTTCACAGCAAGCGCTGAAATAAATAGTAGCCATTATAATAATTATTATTGTTACCAGATTAAAAATTTTTCCTTTGTTTTGCTTTCTTATTCAGAAACACAAATAATAGCTATTTTGTATCTTCTGTGTCTATCATGTATAGTATTAGTTGCTCAGTCATGTCCAACTCTTGACAACTCCATGGACTATAGCCCACCAGGCTCCTTTGTCCATAGAATTCTCCAGGCAAGAGTACTGAAGTGGGTTGCCATTCTCTTCTCCAGGGGATCTTCCCAACCCAGGATCAAACCTGGGTCTCCAACATTGCAGGCAGATTCTTTACCATCTGAGCCACCAGGGAAGCCCTATCATGTATAACATGTTCACAAAAACTATCTTTGTAGTTCATCCCATTTTATTTCTTCATACATACTATCCCCCAGAACTGTGCTTAAATTTTGTTTATTCTATTTTCATTGCTTCTAATATGGCTTTTCATCTCTGTGACATTCTTATTTTTCTGTTTCCTTTCCTAATCTTTCTTGACCCACATTTTTTAGTCTCCTCTACTGGCTTATAAGCTCTTTGAATTGTTGTATTTCTTTTCTCAGTTCTTTTAATGTTAGGTCATGTTTTTAATTTCTTTGAAATTATTTCCTTAACCTTTAAAATAATTTGTATCCCTGGAAGTTTCTGGCTTTATTTTTTAGATGCATGCTTCTGTCTCTCTTTGTACTACTCTTTCTCTCTCTCATTTCTCCTTTTAGCTTTCCTTCCTTTCTTCCCTCTTTCTTTTCCCTCCTTTTCTCTCTCTCTCTCTCTCCCTCTCCTTCACTTCTTCCTGCCTGCCTCTCTATCACTCATGTTTGCTGAATAATATAGGAGAGATGGTGAGAGGGAGCAGGGTAAAATGCAAAGGGATGAGGCAGGGCAGCCCAGCAGCCTCTCCTAGATAGGATTGTTAGATGCACCAAATAAACACACAGGATGCCCCATTAGATTTGTATTTTAGATATACAAGAAATAGTTTCTTTTCCAAATCTTTTTTAAAAAATTATTTATTTATTTGGTTGTCCTGGGTCTTAGTTGCAAACTTTTAGTTGTGGCATGTGGGATCTAGTTCCCTGACCAGGGATCGAACCTGGGAACCTGAGCCCCTTGCATTGGGAGTGTGAATTCTTAACCACTGGACCACCAGGGAAGTTCCCAGATATACAATAAATAGTTTCTTGACGTAAGAATTCATGAATATTGCATACTACATTTTATCTGACAATCATCATCCTTGACTTGCTTTTGCTGGTGTCCTCTCTCTAAATCTAATATTTCCTTTCCCCTGGGAAACCATTTCTGTATTTTCAGAGACTGGTGGTCCTTGCAGCAAAAGTCTCCTAGGATCTTCCCACTTCATCCCACCACATTTCCCTGGGGAATATGTCAGGTGTCTTAGACTTAGGTTTTAGAAATAGCATGGTCTCTTTCTGCATCACTGTCATTCTTTGTTGTAGAATTGGTTCTCTGCAGGATAGCATCTGTTCACATGAATGACTGACACCACTAGATTTTACCATCTTCCTCATAACCAGTCCTCTCTTTCAGTAGACCTGTCCCTGACCCCATAAATGGCATCTCTGTGGCTCTGCTCTGCAACTTAAGGTGGTAGCAAATATGTGTATGGGCCCTCTAGCTCACTTACCTAAGTTCTTTTCCTCCACAAGCCCAGCAGTCACCCAATGGCCACTTCTTAGGCCTTCTTGCAGAAGAGGGTGTGGGTGGGAGAATTCAGCTCTTCTAGATGACTCAGAAGCACACAACACAGCACAGAAGAGGAAAGACAATTAGCTTCAGAGGCATAGAAAAGCAATTTTGCCCTGACATTTAGGGAGTTTGTCCTGGCTCATCTTAGTTAATATATCCTTTGTCAAGATGGTCCACTTTGTCTACATTTCATGACTGTTTTTCTTTATATTTGATAATATTATCAGTTTTGTATCCAATAAAACAGATCTTGTGTATGTAGAGGTTCTGTTCTACAGTGTTTCTCTGAGTGTAGTTTGTTTCATTTAGCTTGTACTTATGTATTTCAAAACTTTTAAGCCTGGAAAACTAAGAACCATTTAATGCTGAGTGTAGGTTTATCTAGCTTGAGAACAAACTGGCCAGACAGCTATACAATAAGAATACAAAAAATATAATATAATGGCTAATTCATGTTGATATATAGCAGAAATTAAACCAATATTATAAGCAATCATCCTTCAATTAAAAAGAAAAAAAATACAACATACACTTGTAGCTTATTTTATAAAACTCATTTTATAAAATTCCTTTCTGTTCAACCTGGGTAATTTCCACAGCTCTCTTTTAATTCACTGCTATGTTTTTCTGTATCATCTTATCTATTATTAATTTCTTCTAGCATATTTTTTATTTCAGTTATTGTCTTCTTCAACTCTGTTTGGTTCTCCTTTGTATTTTCCAGCTCTTGGCTAAAATTCTCACTATTTTATCCATTCTTCTCCTGAGTTTATCCAGAGTCTTTTTGATCAAGTTACCTTGAACTCTTTAATGAGTAAATTGCTTAGCTTCACTTCATTTAGTTCTCAAGTTTTGTGTTATTTCTTCATTTGGAATATATTCTTCTGTCTCCTCATTTTACCTATTTCTCTGTGTTGATTTCTATGCTTTACGTAAGTTGGTTACATTTCCTGACTTTGGAGAAGTGACTTATGTAGAAGACCCCTCATGGGGTTCAGCAACACACGCCCCTCTGGTCACCAGCACTAAATGCTCTAGGGGTGTCCCTTATTCCTTATGTGGGCTGCTTTTGGGCCCCTCTGTTGTGGTAGGGTCAACTGCTTTATCTTCCTTATAGATGAATCTGATCCCCCACATGGGTGGCCGTTTGGCCTGAGAAGTCCTGGGACTGGTGCCAAGCCACTGGTGGGTGGGTAACCCTCGGAACATAGAGACTAGAGGGAGGGCTCCAAATAACTGTTTGCCAGCATCAGTGTCCTTGTGGTAGAATGAGCTCTCCCAAATGGCTGCTACAAGCATCTGTGTCCCCAGGAGAGATCTCAGTTGCCTTTTATCTCCCTGGGAGGCTCTCTAACTTCAGCAAGTGGGTCTGACTCAGGCTCCTTTCAAATTAATGCCTTTGCTCTGGGATTTGGAATGTGTGAGATTTAGCGTTCCCCTTTAAGACAAGTCTGTGTTTCCTATAGCCCTCTGGCTATCCCATGCACAAGCCCCGCTGGCAATGAGAGGGGCAATCAGAGCCATATGTTCCAGGGGCTCGTCCTCCTCCCAACTACTGGGCTGGGAAGCTCAATGTGGGTCTTGGACCCATCATTCTTTGGGGAGACCCTCTGCAGTTGTGGCTGAAACTGTTTACTTCAGATCGGGACTTGAACACAGCCAAAATCCAGTTTTGGACTCAAACCACTGTGCCTGGGACTCAAACCCAGCCAAAACCCAGTTTTGGACTTGAATCCACATGGCTGGGACTCAAACCCAGCAAAAACCCACAGTACCTGGTTTCAGGGTCTAATGAAGCTCAGGTTCTTGATGTCTCATTGCAGAAAGAATTCAGTGAAAAAAAAAAAAGAGAAAGAATTCAGTGAGAGACAAAGTGATTATTCAGATTCACAATATTGTGAAAATGACTATACTACCAAATACAATCTACAGATTTAATGCAATCCCTATCAAATTACCAATGGCATTTTTCACAGAACTAGAACAAAAAATTTCAAATTCATATGGAAACACAAAAGACCCTGAATAGCCAAAGCAGTCTTGAGAAAGAAGAATGGAGCTGGAGGAATCAACCTTCCTGATTTCAGGTTATACTACAAAGCTACAGTCATCAAGACAGTATGGTAATGGCAGAAGAACAGGAATAGAGACCAATGGAACAAGATAGAAAGCCTAGAAATAAACTCATGCACCTATGGGTACCTTATTTTTGACAAAGGAGGCAAGAATATACAATGGGGCAAAGACAGCCGTTTCAATAAATGGTGCTGGGAAAACTGGACAGCTCCATAAAAGAATGAAATTAGAATACTTCTTGACACTATACACAAAGATAAATTCAAAATGGATTAAGGACCTAAATGTAAGACCAGAAACTATAAAACACTTAGAGGAAAACATAGGCATAACACTTGATGACACAAATTAAAGAAAGATCCCCTATCACCCACCTCCTAGAGTAATGGAAATAAAAACAAAAGTAAACAAGTGGAACCTGATTAAACTTAAAAGCCTTTGCACAGCAAAAGAAACTATAATCCAGGTGAAAAGACCACCCTCAGAATGGGAGAAAATAGGCAGCAAATGAAACAACTGACCAAAGGATTAATATCCAAAATAAACAAGCAGCTCATACAACTCAATAATGGAAAAACAGACAACCCAATCAAAAGAGTGGAAAAAAGACCTAAACAGACATTTCTCCAAAGAAGACATACAAAGAAGGCTAACAAACACACGAAAAATGCTCAACATTGCTCATTGTTAGAGAAATGCAAATCAAAACTACAATGAGATCTCACCTCACACTGGTCAGAATGGCCATCATCAAAAAATGTACAAACAAACAAAAAAATCTACAAACAAAAAATCTACAAAATGCTGGAAAGAGTGTGCAGAAAAGAGAACACTCTTGCACTGTTAATGGGAATGTAAATTGATACAGTTGCTATGGAAGATGGTATGGAGATTTCTTAAAAAACTAGGAAAAAATCCACCATATGACCCAGCAATCCCATTCCTAGGCATATACCCTGAGGAAACCAAAATTGAAAGAGACACATATATCCCATTGTTCATTGCAACACTATTTACAGTAACTAGAACATGGAAGCAACCTAGAGGTCCATCAACAGGTGAATGGATAAAGAAGTTGTGGTACACATACACAATGGAATATTCAGTTCAGTTCAGTCACTCAGTTGTGTCCGATTCTTTGCGACCCCATGAATTGCAGCACACCAGGCCTCCCTGTCCATCACCAACTCCCAGAGTTCACCCAGACTCGCGTCCATCGAGTCAGTGATGCCATCCAGCCATCTCATTCTCTGTCGTCCCCTTCTCCTCCTGCCCCCAGTCCCTCCCAGCATCAGAGTCTTTTCCAATGAGTCAACTCTTTGCATGAGGTGGCTGAAGTATTGGAGTTTCAGCTTTAGCATCAGTCCTTCCAATGAACACCCAGGACTGATCTCCTTTAGGATGGATTGGTTGGATCTCCTTGCAGTCCAAGGGACTCTCAAGAGTCTTCTCCAACACCACAGTTCAAAAGCATCAATTCTTCAGTGCTCAGCTTTCTTCACAGTCCAACTCTCACATCCATACTGCTCAGCCATAAAAAGGAACACGTTTGAGTCAGTTCTGATGAGGTGAATAAACCTGGAACCTATTATACGGAGAGAAGTGAATCAGAAACAGAAAGATAAATACAATATTCTAACACATATATACGGAATTTAGAAGAATGGTATTGAAGAATTTATTTACAGGGCAACAATGGAGAAAGAGGCATAGAGAACAGACATACGGACATGGGGAGAGGGGAGGAGAGGGTGAGATGTATGGAAAGGGTAACATGAAAACTTGTATTACCATATGTAAAATAGATAGCCAGTGGGAATTTGCTGTATGGCTCAGGAAACTCAAACAGGGGCTCTGTATCAACCTAGAGGGGTGGGATGGGGAGGGAGATAGGAGGGAGTTTCAAAAGGGAGGGGATATATGCATACCTATGTGACTAAAGTGCATCTAGTCAAGGCTATGGTTTTTCCAGTGGTCATGTATGGATGTGAGAGTTGGACTGTGAAGAAGGCTGAGTGCCGAAGAATTGATGCTTTTGAACTGTGGTGTTGGAGAAGACTCTTGAGAGTCCCTTGGACTGCAAGGAGATCCAACCAGTCCATTCTGAAGGAGATCAACCCTGGGATTTCTTTGGAAGGAATGATGCTAAAGCTGAAACTCCAGTACTTTGGCCACCTCATGCGAAGAGTTGACTCGTTGGAAAAGACTCTGATGCTGGGAGGGATTGAGGGCAGGAGGAGAAGGAGCGACAGAGGATGAGATGGCTGGATGGCATCACTGACTTGATGGACGTGAATCTGAGTGAACTCTGGGAGTTGGTGATGAACAGGGAGGCCTGCTGTACTGCAATTCATGGGGTCGCAAGGAGTCAGACACGACTGAGCAACTGAACTGAACTGAACTGAATGGCTGATTTGGACTGCAAGGAGATCCAAACAGTCCATCCTAAAGGAAATCAGTCCCGAATATTCATTGGAAGGACTGATGCTGAAGCTGACACTCCAATACTTTGGCCACCTGATGTGAAGAACTGACTCATTTGAAAAGACCCTGATGCTGGGAAAGATTGAAGGCAGGAGGAGAAGGGGACAACAAAGGATGAGATGATTTGATGGCATCACAGACTCAATGAACATGAGTTTGAGTAAAATCCAGGAGTTGGTGATGGACAGGGAGGCCTGGTGTGCTGCAGTCAATGGGGTCACAAAGAGTCAGACCCGACTGAGTGACTGAACTGAACTGATGACTGATTCATGTTGAGGTATTACAGAAAACAACAAAATTCTGTAAAGCAATTATCCTTCAATAAAAAATAAATAAATAAGAAATGGATTGATTCAGATTCAGAGAGAAGCACACTCCACAGACAGAGTGTGGGCCATCACAGAGGGCAAGTGAAGCAGTGAAATGTGGCATGGTTAGATTTTATCGGCTGGGCAATTTCATATGGTAATGAGTGAGAGGATTAGTCCAACTATTTTTGGGGAAGGAGTATAGATTTCCAGGATTTGGGCCACCACCCACTCCTTGGGATTTTGACCTCAGTTCAGTTCAGTTCAGTTTCTCAGAGGTGTCCGACTCTTTGCGACCCCATGCACTGCATCACACCAGACTTCCCTGTCCATCACCAACTCCTGGAGTTTACCCAAACTCATGTCCATTGAATTGGTGATGCCATCCAATCATCTCATTCTCCGTTGTCCCAATCTCCTTCTGTCTTTAATCTTTCCCAGTATCAGGGTCTTTTCAAATGAGTCAGTTCTTCACATCAGGTGGCCAAAATATTGAGGTTTCAGCTTCATTTAGAATGTACTGGTTGGATCTCCTGTGTGTCCAAAAGACTCACAGTTCAAAAGTGTCAATTTGTCAGCGCTCGCTTTCTTTATAGTCCAACTATCACATCCATACATGACTACTGGAAAATCCATAGCTTTGACTAGATGGACCTTTGTTGAAAATTTATGCCTCTGCTTTTTAATAAGCTGTCTAGGTTGGTCATCACTTTTCTTCCAAGGAGTAAGTGTCTTTTAATTTCATGGCTGCAGTCATCATCTGCAGTGATTTTGGAGCCCCCCTTCCCACCACCCAAAATAAAGTCTGTCACTGTTTCCATTGTTTCCCCATCTATTTGCCATGAAGTGATGGGACCAGATGCCATGATCTTCGTTTTCTGAATGTTGAGCTTTAAGCCAACTTTTTCACTCTCTTCTCTCACTTTCATCAAGAGATTCTTTAGTTCTTCTTAGCTTTCTGCCATAAGGTTGGTGTCATCTGCATATCTGAGGTTATTGATATTTCTCCCAGCAATCTTGATTCCGGCTTGTGCATCATCCAGCCCGGCATTTCTCATGATGTACTCTGCATAGAAGTTACATAAGCAGGGTGACAATATACAGCCTTGACTTAATCCTTTCCCTATTTGGAACCAATCTGTTGTTCCATGTCCAATTCTAACTGTTGCTTCTTGACCTGCATACAGATTTCTCAGGAGGCAGGTAAGGTGGTCTGATATGTCCATCTCATGAAGAATTTTCCAGTTTATTGTGAGCCACACAAAGGCTTTGGCCTAGTCAATAAAGCAGAAGCAGATATTTTACTGGAACTCTCTTGCTTTTTCAATGGTCTAATGGATGTTGGCAATTTGATTTCTGATTCCTCTGCCTTTTCTAAATCCATCTTGAACATCTGGAAATTCACGTACTGTTGAAGCCTGCTTTGAAGAATTTTGAGCATTATGTTGATAGCGTGGGAGATGAGTGCAATTGTGTAGTAGTTTGAGCATTCTTTGGTATTGGTTTTCTTTGGGACTGTAATGAAAACTGATCTTTTCCAGTCCTGTGGCCACTGCTGAGTTTTCTAAATTTGCTGGTATACTGAGTGCAGCACTTTCACAGCATCATCTTTCAGGATTTGAAATAGCTCAACTGGAATGCCATCACCTCCACTAGCTTTGTTCATAGTGACGCTTCCTAAGGCCCACTTGACTTCACATTCCAAGATGTCTGGCTCTAGGTGAATGATCACATCATCGTGATTATCTGGGTCATGAAGATCTTTTTTGTATAGTTCTTCTGTGTACTCTTGCCACCTCTTCTTAATATCTTCTTCTTCTGTTAGGTCCATACAATTTCTGTCCTTTATTGTACCCATCTTTGCATGAAATGTTCCCTTGGTAGCTCTAATTTTCTTGAAGAGGTCTCTAGTCTTTCTCATTCTATGGTTCTCCTCTATTTTTTTGCATTGATCACTTAAGAAGGCTTTCTTATCTCTCTTTGCTATTCTTTGGAACTCTACATTCAAATGAATATATCTTTCCTTTTCTTCTTTGCCTTTTGCTTCTCTTCTTTTAACAGCTATTTTTAAGGCCTCCTCAGACAACCATTTTTCCTTTTTGCATTTCTTTTTCTTGGGGGTGGTCTTGATCATTGCCTCCTATACAATGTCACAAACCTCTCTCCATAGTTCTTCAGACACTCTATGAGATCTAATCCCTTGAATCTATTTGTCACTTCCACTGTATAATTGCAAGGGATTTGATTTATGTCATACCTGAATAGTCTAATGGTCTTTGTTACTTTCTTCAATTTAAATCTGAATTTGGTAATAAGGAGTTCATGACCTGAGCCACAGTCAGCTCTCATCTTGTTTTTGCTGACTGTACAGAGCTTCTCCATCTTTGGCTGCAAAGAATATAATCAATCTGATTTCTGTATTGACCATCTGGTGATGTCTGTGTGTAGAGTCTTCTCTTGTGTTGTTGGAAGAGGGTGTTTTGTATGATCAATGTGTTCTCTTGGCAAAACTCTATTAGCTATTGTCCTGCTTCATTCTGTACTCCAAGGCCAAATTTGCCTGTTACTCTGGACTCCTAGTTTTGCATTCCAGTCCCCTATCATGAAAAGGCCATCTTTTTCATTTGTTAGTTCTAGAAAGTACGTAGGTCTTCATAGAACTGTTCAAATTCAGCTTCTTCAGGGTTACTGCTCAGGGCATAGACTTGGATTACTGTGATATTCAATGGTTTGCCTTGGAAATGAACAGAGATCATTCTGTTGTTTTTGCGATCGCATACAAGTACTGCATTTTGGACTCTTTTGTTGACTATGATGGCTATTTCAGTTTTTCTAAGGTATTCTTGCCCACAGTAGTAGATATAATGGTCATCTGAGTTAAATTCACCCATTTCAGTCCATTTTAGTTCACTAACTCCTGAAGTGTTAATGTTCACTCTTGCCATCCTCTGTTTGACCAGTCCCAATTTGCCTTGAATCATGGACCTAAGATTCCAGGTTCCTATGCAATATTGTTCTTTACAGCATCGGACTTTATTTCCATCACCAGTCACATCCACAACTGGGTGTTGTTTTTGCTTTGGCTCTATCCCTTCATTCTTTCTGGAGTTATTTCTCCACTGATCTCCAGTAGCATGTTGGGCACCTACCGACCTGGGAGTTCATCTTTCAGTGTCCTATCCTTTTGCCTTTTCACACTGTTCATGGGGTTCTCAAGGCAAGAATACTGAAGTGGTTTACCATTCCCTTCTCCAGTGGACCACGTTTTGTCAGAACTCTCCACCGTGACCCATTCTTCTTGGGTGGCCCTACATGACATGACTGTTAGTTTCCCTGAGTTAGACAAGGTTGTGTTCCATTGAGTTAGAGAAGGCTTTTGACCTTTGAATGTGTCGTCTCACTAGCTGAGTGAGGATCAAGGTCTAGTTTTGTCTGCCATCTTGGTCCCATTTGATTCTAATCAGTTTATGCTGTGTCCTTGGGCTATGTCATTCTTTCAGAAGTTGTGCCCTGCCCCTTTGCCTCCTGTTACATGACTGTCCCACTGTCTTGACAACACTGTGTCTTCACCCTTCCTATTCATTTGGTTGTGATTTCTTCCTTCTTCTTTTTAATATTAGCTTTTGGCTATCCCACGTGGCATGTTCCCAGTTCCCTGACCTGAGATTGAACCCATACCCACCACATGGGAAGCACAGAATCTTAACCACTGGAAATCCCTGAGGTTTCTCCTCTGTATCTTTATTTTTTTTTTTTTTCTCCTCTGTATCTTTAGATGTGGATTTCTTTTCCTTGCTGGTCCTCAGGTTGTTCTCCTAGATGATTACTCTGTAAATGGTGCAATTGTAGAGTGCATGTGCAAAAGGAGAGCTCAGGGTCTTCTTGCTCCATCTCAGTCACACCCACTAAAGACATTACATTTTAAGCAATGGCCAACTGGAGCCAGAAAGCAGAAGCTTCACTGACAGTTTTTTTGTGTGTATGAGGAATGAAAGTTGATGTGAGTCATTCAGTTTCAGGAGAAGACAGAACAGAAAGGACATAAAAATTGAGCCAATGTTCTCTCTGTTCTTGTCTTTTATTTGAATATCTCCCCTATTTTAAAATTTCTCTCCTTCTTTATCTCTTTCAATGTGGTATTTTGGTATATAGACCTAAAGTGTTTACATTTTTATGTTAAGAACTTCTTTCGAAATAATGATTTTTAAAAGTCATTTGGAATATTTCACATTTGTATAGTTTAGGTATTCTGAAAGTCTTCATTTGATTCTGGTCACTGCTTCTCGTATAGCTTTGGATATGCTATGGGCATCGTCAACTTTTTGTGGCTATCTTATTGACTCAGATGTAACATCATTTCAAAAAGTATTTTGAGCAAGTAGGTTCTGTAACAGTAAATTGATAAACTAAGAGTATTGAAAGAAATTTGAGATTGATAAGTGAAAGTGAAGTCGCTCAGTCGTGTCTGACTCTTTGTGATCCCGTGGACTGTAGCCTGCCAGGCTCCTCTGTCCATGGGATTCTCCAGGCAAGAATACTGGAGTGGGTTGCCATTTCCTTCTCCAGAGGATCTTCCCAACCCAGGGATCAAACCCAGGTCTCCTGAATTGCAGGCAGATGCTTTATCCTCTGAGCCACCAGGAAAGCCCCTGAGATTGATAAGAGAAAATTAAACACACACAAAATTTTTAGGGACTTACCCTCAAATTTGTGCTCTGCAAATATTTTACAACAATGAATTTTTATTTTAAAAATCCCATCAATGTCTATTGCAACTATCTATGCTGCTATTAAGTAATTCTCATAGAAAAAATTTCTCCACTCCAAAATGGAAATGTAAAAGATAAAAACAACTGTTCTTTCCATTACAGTTAAAGTCAGTGGGGTCTTAAACTCAAAATTTAATTTGGACCTTATATTTTCTAGTACATTTAAAGACTGAGGATGAGTTCTAAAAGTGTATATAGTACCATGTGTAAAGTAAAGTAATATGGTAAAGTTGTTTTTATATTGCAATGTGCTTCCTTTTAAAAAATATTGAAGCCATTGTTCTCCCCTTCCTGGAGTAAACAGATTTGCTCATAGAAAATTTCAGGGCTGAAATAATAGTTTATTTCTGATATAATTTTATAGAAAGTATTACATAGCCTATTTTTCTTTAGAAATTATGATGATTTCTTCTTAATAACTCTGATCATATCAGTTAATTTGAACCCAATGAAAATGTGTGGCAAGGAGTGCAGAGGTGTCTGGGCAGAAGTTGATACTTTAGGAGGATTTGAAAACGACTTAATTAGCTTTGAGGGTCCTCCAACCATTTCTACCTATGATGCCCATCAATCTCAAATTTCTTACCTCCTGTGTCCATCCCTTTGTTCCATGTCTACGATCTGTCCGGTGCTAGGTTGTATTTTAAAGATGCTAACAGAAAGCAAAAGTAAATCTACCTGCAGGATTATCTGGTTAAGAATGGTACCAGCTGGCAAACCCGGGTTACTCTGGGGATGTCCCTCAGCCCTATAGACACAGCCTCTTGATATCTGACTACTATGTTCTACTGATGGCTTCAGCCTCTTTGTCTTTGCTTCTTTGATCACAGTCTGTCTGCTGCTCTTTGCCGCTGTCCCCAGCATGCCATCAGTAACCACTTCTTCCTCTTCTTGGACTCTTCTTATTTCAAGACCTCAGTTTTTATTCCTCACCACTGGGCTCCCTACATCATAATTCTTCTCTTATTCACTGCTTCCTACCTACTTATGCCATGTTACTTCTCCAGAATGTACTTCTTTGATCCTGGCCCTGCCATGAAAAGGAGGATCAATTCAGTTCAGTCGCTCAGTCATGTCCAACTCTTTGCAACCCCATGAATCACAGCACGCCAGGCCTCCTTGTCCATCACCAACTCCTGGAGTTTACCCAAACTCATGTTCATCGAGTCGGTGATGCCATCCAGCCATCTCATCTTCTGTCGTCCACTTCTCCTCCTGCCCCCAATTCCTCCCACCATCAGGGTCTTTTCCAATGAGTCAAGTCTTTGCATCAGGTGGCCAAAGTATTGGAGTTTCAACTTCAGCATCAGTCCTTCCAATGAACACTCAGGATTGATCTCCTTTAGGATGGACTGGTTGGATCTCCTTGCAGTCCAAGGGACTCTCAAGAGTCTTCTCCAACACCACAGTTCAAAAGCATCAACTCTTTGGCACTCAGCTTTCTTCACAGTCCAATTCTCACATCCATACATGACCACAGGAAAAACCATAGCCTTGACTAGATGGACCTTTGTTGGCAAAGTAATGTCTCTGCTTTTGAATATGCTATCTAGGTTGGTCATAACTTTCCTTCCAAGGAGTAAGAGTCTTTTAATTTCCTGGCTGCAGTCACCATCTGCAGTGATTTTGGAGCCCCCCAAAATAAAGTCTGCCACTGTTTCCACTATTTCCCCATCTATTTCCCATGAAGTGATGGGACCAGATGCCATGATCTTCGTTTTCTGAATGTTGAGCTTTAAGCCAACTTTTTCACTCTCTTCTTTCACTTTCATCAAGAGGCTTTTTAGTTCCTCTTCACTTTCTGCCACAAGGGTGGTGTCATCTGCATATCTGAGGTTATTGATACTTCTCCCGGCAATCTTGATTCCAGCTTGTGCTTCTTCCAGCTCTGTGTTTCTCATGATGTACTCTGCATAGGAGTTAAATAAGTGGGGAGAAAATATACAGCCTTGACGTACTCCTTTTCCTATTTGGAGTCAGTCTGTTGTTCCACACTGCATTTGGGTGAAGCCCTGGGAGAGGATCAGAGGTGAGTCCTTGGGAGGAAGGGCAAGTCCATGCTACCGGCGATATGTACTACATCCTTTCATCCAGTCACTCTGGAGCCCTTCAAAGAATTAGAGCCTCACGATTGAATTGTTTCCTTTCATATTATAAGTGAGGCACCTCTCCTGTGGGTGCAACTTGCTGACAGATTCCTGGCAAAGTTTGAAGATGGTGTCAGTGTTCATTTCACTAGTAGGGACATTGAACCTGCAGCTTAATGCTGCTAAGAATCTGGAGAGGTTTTCTGGCTGTCCATTACCAGAAGCACTGCTGACCTCAGACACTCCCTCAAATTTGAGAACCAGAAGACTGTCTTCTTGCCTTGTGTGAAAACCATACATAAGCACTTCTAAAAAAGGGAATTTAGAGTGTCTCCAAGATGTCTGTGAAAGTCTTCAGATGGAGAGTTAGCAGGAGAGGGGACAGTGTTGGTGGTGATGAGAAGAGAGTGTGCCAAGCGTTCTTTTCCATTCCTATCCTTGGTCTTGCATTTGGATAGCTACTACAGGAAGGTGATGTCTTAGGGGAGAACTGCTGAGAGGTGTGCATTTGTGCTAAGTCGCTTCAGTCGCATCCAACTTGTTGCAACACTGTGGACCATAGCCTGCCAGGCTCCTCTTGTTCATGGGATTCTTCAGGTAAGAATACTCCAGTGGGTTGCCATGCCCTCCTCCAGGGGGATTTTCCCGACTCAGGGATGGAACCCATGTCTCTTATGTCTCCTGCATTGGCAGGAGGGTTCTTCATCACTACAGCCACCTGGAAAGCCCAGCTGAGAGGCAAGAGTCTAGAACTCAGGGCTGACATTGTACGTCTGTCAACAGCCACTAGAGGGTGCCAGAGCCTGAGGTTGGGAAGCCTGAAGAGTCATTTCTTCCTTATGGTGGGGAGAATTTTTAGCTAGTTCAGAAGAAAAGACAATAGATTGTAAGAATGCTGCTCAGTCTGATTATGTGGACAGAAGCAGAATCTGAGAGGGATGATGCCACCCAATTCAATGAAGATCCATTGGAGCCCAGGGCTGGGGGAGGAATAGAAAGCAGTCAGCTTATATCAAGTGATCAACAGTGTGATAGTTCCGTTAGAGGAATCTCTGGAAACCCACAAAATTGCCCTTCGAAAGAGTAGGCTTGGAACATCCAGATTATAGTGGTATTAGTAGATACTACTCTTCCCTGGCCTGGAAGAAGGAGATGAGCAGAGGAGAGAGAATTGGACCACAGCCTTCTGCTCTGTTGCAGACTTCCGTGGTTGGAGCAGACTCAAGTCGGCCCAAGCGAGAAAATGGGCGAAAAGGAGCTTGCAGTTCTTATCACATTGGATTTGTCCTCTATATGTAAAAACAAAAGGATAGTTTGTATATTACCTTAGAGTGACCCAAAGAAACATGGAACCTGTTCAAGATTTCATCTAAGGTCAGGGAATGAATTGTTTGATGGAGCAAGTTTAGTAAGGAGTGGCAGGGAAGAACGTATTCGTTTTATAATTGTATACTATTAATCTTAGCTCATTCAGTACAATTGTTGCATTAAAATAAGATTCATTGGAATTCAAGATGGAAAGTATTAACTAAAACCAAGGAGGATATTTTATACTAATGGAGTGAAGACTTCTATAACTGTGGTACTCTTTCCTGTTTCCTTCTTTGCTCTCTTCCTATCAGTCCACTTTGGACTTTCTTTACTCTGTCTTCCCTGAGCCTCCTCCAATCTGCCTCATACTCTACATTCTATTAATGTGACATAGGTTCCAACTCCCTCTGTCCCTGAAGGTGAAGGTGAATGTGAAGTTGCTCAGTTGTGTCCGACTCTTTGCGACCCCGTGGACTGTAACCTACTAGGATTCTCCAGGCAAGAATACTGGAGTGGCTTGCCATTTCCTTCTCCAGGGGATCTTCCCGACCCAGGGATCGAACCCGGGTCTCCCTCATTGGAGGCAGCCGCTTTAACCTCTGAGCCACCAGGGGTGGCTCCATCCCTCCATCCCTACATATACATATCCTTCCCTCACAAATTAAAAGGTGGCTCCACTGAAGCATCTTTTCTTAAACAAAATATTTATTAATTTATTTGGCTTCATTAGCTCTTAGTGGCATGCAGGATCTTCTGGCTGTGGCATGCAGGATCTTCTTAGTTGTGGCATGTGAACTCTGAGTTGTGGCATACAGGCTCTTAGTAGCAGCACATGGGATCTAGTTCTATGACCAGGGGTTGAACCTGGGCCCCCTGCCTTGGGAGTATAGAGTCTTAGCCACTGGATCACCAGGGAAGGCCCCCACCAATGCATATCTCTGTCAGCAAATTGCCTACCTTCACTGAATTTGCATTTATCATCCATTAAATGCAGATAAAATTTCCTACCTTGAGGATTAAATAAAATAATCCTCATAAATTGCATAACATGGCATCTGGCACATAATAAGTGGCACTAATTGCTAAAGCAAGATTAGGGATAAGAGACATTTATATAACCATTTCATCTTCTTTCACAAACAGAAAATGAACCTTCTCTCTGATATGTGCCAACCTAGCGTATATAAAGTTCAGGATATGTAGCCTGATGATAGTGATTATAATGACAATGAAATAGTAACAATAGGAGTAATGACTGACAACAAGATACCCCAGAAATCTGAAAGCAAGTGGCCCAGGAAAAATACTAGTGTGGGTAACTGAGCCTAGTAGGTTATTGCTAGGAACTGATGGTAGCAGGTTGAGAACTGTAATTGGAGACTTGGGTGGCTCAAGTCAAGCATACATTCCATGCAACTTTCAGAGCAAAACCACACAAAGAGAATATTTGATAAATATGTGTAGCATTCAGACAGACCCTGCAGGTCACCTTCAGTCTCTCAGCTGTTCTAATATATAGAGCAGTATACCATCATATTTAAATAGGAAGGGCAGCAATAAATTTGTTTAATCTAACCTCAGCACCATTACATAATGTCAGAAACATTAAAAGAAAATGCAAATATCTAAAGGCTAAGGGAATCGTAATTTGGAGTAAGCAGTGGGTTCTATAAAACAAATTGCTTCTGACAAAACCAATTGCAGCTTTGATAGAATTATAAAATCATTCCTTTATGGGATGATGGTTATATTTGAACATTATCAAATCATTTGCCAATTGCTCATGCAATTTTAAATAATTCAGATTAGATTTAAACATGAGCAATTACAAAATGGAATGATTCAGTGAAAACTGGCTGAGGATCTATAGATAAAGAGGTCATGGTAATAATAATATGTGAAACTCCAAATGGAATCTGAGTGGGATTGCTCTCTTCATGTTTAATATCTTGATTAATAGAGTGGGTGATGGAGTAGCAATATAAAATGTTTCATTAGGCCCATTTCAGGAGAGTGTTTGAATACAGAGAAAAAAGAACAATGGGAATAGAGACGCAGAGAAGTTTAAAATTGTAACAGAAAATAAAAAGCTGCCATTTAGGTGGTAAAATTCCATGTTAATTATGTTGTATAAAGTATTCTGATATATAGGGCTTATGAAGAATATCTGATGATACCTAAGAGCAATTAGACAAAGGTGGGCAAGACATTTGAAATCAATTCATGATGACAGTTTCTTTTTGCATTCTAACCCTCCTACTCTAAAGATTTCAAGCTGATGCCTATATATAAACTTCATAAAATAGGGAAAACTAGGAACTAGAAGTTAGAATATTAAATGAATGACAACAGTATTGTAACTTGTAAATAATGGCTGTATATAAGTTAACTGTGACAACTAGATTTAATTTTCCAAAAGGCAATGCTTTCTTCTGATTTATTTGGATAACAGTTAAAAAATTAAGTATTAAAGATACTGGATCGAAATTGCATATAGGAAGAATGCAGGATCTAGACTGTAGAAGAGCCGGCTGAGGTATCTGACTCTATAAACTTTAGACATCCTTCATTGTAGACAAAGTTGGGAAAATATGCTTGAATTTTAGAAACTGACTGCGAAGTCACTTGAGTCGTGTCTGACTCTTTGTGACCCTATGGCTTCTCTACCCATGGGATTCTCTAGGGAAGAATACTGAAGTGGTTGCCATGCCCTTCTCAAGGGAATCTTCCCAACCCAGGGATAGAAACTGAATCTCCTGTGGCCCATACATTGCAGGCAGATTCTTTACCACTTAGCCACCAAGGAAGCCCTAGAAACTGACTAAATGTGTGCTAATAATATCACTCATCAAAAGTGTTACTGATTAGCTTAGAAATTTTGAGCTGCCAAAGACCTTAGAGATCTGCGTCCACTCCTTCATTTATTTTTATTGAAGTATAGTTGATTTGGAATACTGTATTGGTGTTCAGTGTATGACAAAGTGATTCAGTTATACATATATGTGTATATATTTGTATTTTCCTCCAATTCTGTTCCATTAGTTCATTAGTTCAGTTCAGTTCAGTTCAGTCGCTCAATCGTGTCCGACTCTTTGCGACCCAATGAATCGCAGCACGCCAGGCCTCCCTGTCCATAACCAACTCCCGGAGTTCACTCAGACTCGCATCCATCGAGTCAGTGATGCCATCCAGCCATCTCATCCTCTGTCGTCCCCTTCTTCTCCTGCTCCCAATCCCTCCCAGCATCAGAGTCTTTCCCAATGAGTCAACTTTTCTCATGAGGTGGCCAAAGTACTGGAGTTTCAGCTTTAGCATCATTCCTTCCAAAGAAATCCCAGGGTTGATCTCCTTCAGAATGGACTGGTTGGATCTCCTTGCAGTCCAACGCACTCTCAAGAGTCTTCTGCAACACCACAGTTCCAAAGCATCAATTCTTTGGCACTCAGCCTCCTTCACAAGATATTTAATACAGCTCTCTGCACTGCACAGTAAATCCTTGTTGTTTATACTTGGTGTGCATCTGTTAATCCCATACTCCCAATTTATGTTTACCCCACCCCTGCCTTCCCCATTGGTAACCGTAAGTTTGTTTTCTATGTCTGTTTCTGTTTTGTAAATAAGTTCATCTGCACTGTTTATCTATACTGAAGAGATGAGACATTGGAACTCAAAAGTGATTTAGTAACTTGCTGAGAATGCATAACAATTTTGAAGTAGAAGCCATCCACTGCCTTGTTTTTTTCCACTCTGGATAAATGAGACTAATCTCTCTTCCTGCTAAGAACTAGGTCCAGAACTTAACTCTGGGAGCCAAGCTGTGCTGTGTGCTAATCACTCAGTCGTGTCTGACTCTTTGCAACCCCATGGAGTGTAGCTGTCCAGACTCCTCTGCCCATGGGGATTCTCCAGGCAAGAATACTGGAGTGGGTAGCCTATCCCTTCTCCAGGGGATCTTCCCGACCCAGGAATCAAACCAGGGTCTTCTGCGTTGTAGGTGGATTCTTTACCATCTGAGTTACCAAGGAAGCCCATGAGCCAAGCTCAGTTCAGTTCAGCTTTACCCTTCACTAGTGTTGTAACCTTAACCTCTCTCTCTTTCCTAATCTGTAAAATGGGATAATAATAGTACTTGCTGCATAGTGTTGTTGAAAGGATTAAATTAGTTATCTTCATAAAATGCCCAGAACAGTCTTCCAGCATATGGAAAATGTTAAATTGTCATTGTTTTGTTATTGTTTAGTCACTAAGTTGTGTCTGTTTTGCAACGCCATGGACTGTAGCCCACCAGGCTCCTCTGTCCCTGAGATTTCCCAGGCAAGAATACTGGAGTTGAGTGCCATTTCCTTCCCCACCCAGAGATTGAACCTGCATCTCCTGCATTGGAAGGAGGGTTCTTTATCTTTTGAGCCACCGGGGAAGCCTAGTCATCCTTATTATACTTGCAATTAAAAGTCTAGATTTCATGCTGCAAAATTTAATGTAGAATATCATAAATGTTTTTGAGAAATGTTCTTGATATTTACGAAAAAGGATCAGTTTACTTCCTGATAAAGCTGTGTCGTTTAGTATGACCTAAATATAATAAGGGAGCTTCCCAGGTGGCTCAGACAGTAAAGCATCTGCCTACAATGTGGGAGATCCAGGTTCTATCCCTGGGTCAGGAAGATACCCTGGAGAAGGAAATAGCAACCCACTCCAGTACTCTTGCCTGGAAAATTCCATGGATGGAGGAGCCTGGTAGGTTACAGTCCATGGGGTTGCAAAGAGTCGGACACGACTGAATGACTTCACTTCACTTCACTGGTGGCTCAGATGGTAAAGAATCCGCCCACAATGCGGGAGACTTGGGTTTGATGCCTGAGTTGGGAAGATCCCCTGGAGGAGGGCATGGCAACCCACTCCAGTATTCTTGCCTGGAGAATCCCCATGGACAGAGGAGCCTGGCAGGCTACATACAGTACATGGGGTTGCAAAGAGTCACACACAACTGTGCGACTAAGCACAGCCCACATAGTAAGAGTCTCTACTTTTATATGTTTTGCATTATTTTAGTTGGGAGAATTTCATAAAGAGGTAGTTCCAATGTTATTTTTGTTTGGGAAACTTTGTTTCTACTTTCTTTGTAGTTTGTAGTGAAATACCTGTGAAAGTAGTCAGTAGTCATCATTGCCTAAATCGGGTACATTCTAAGCTCAGGTCTTCCAAGTCACATGGAGAATTAGAGATATATATGTATATACACATAGATACACACACACACACATATATTTACATATATATACCCATATTTTAAAAATATTATTTCACTCTCATCCCTGTGATTTAGGAAAAAGCAAGACCAAGCAAGAATTCTTAACTGAGATGATGACTGATCACAAATTTAAGTGCAAAGCAGCACACAGAAAAAACTCCTTATTGTCTTAGGCATCTAATGTGATCTAACTATATGGAATATTTTATGAGGGAAGGAAAGCTAATAATTTCATTTCAAATGTTTTATGATGGAGAACTTCAAACATATAAGGTAAGTTTATGAAGGTGCTTGAATCCATCACTGAAGTAAAGAACTTATCAACTCTTGGCCAACCTTGTAACCTGTACACATTCCCTGGTGGCGTGCTGGGACCAGCCCAGATCTGATGGAGAGTGAATGGTGAGCATCTTTTCACAGCTCCAAGTTCAGTACATAACTTGAGAGCTTGAAATCAATCATAGTGTGAATATTTGCACCATGGCAATCTGCAAATGATACATATGTTACAAATCAGCTATTCCAGCCCCAAGCAGGTTGTTTAGCATTTAATAGCACAAGACTGCCCTTCTTGGAGAAGGCAATGGCACCCAACTCCAGTACTCTTGCCTCCAGAACTCCATGGGATGGAGGAGCCTGGTGGGGTACAGTCCATGGGGTCGCTAAGAGTCGGACACGACTAAGCGACTTCACTTTCACTTTTCACTTTCATGCATTGGAGAGGGAAATGGCAACCCACTCCAGTGTTCTTGCCTGGAGAATCCCAGGGACGGGGGAGCCTGGTGGGCTGCCGTCTATGGGGTCGCACAGAGTCAGACACGACTGATGCGACTTAGCAGCAGCAGCAGCAGCAGCAGTCCTCCCTCCTGAGTTAATTTGAGACAAATTTCAGTTAGTACTATTTCATTTCTAAATATTTTAGCCCCAAAAGAAAAGGATGATTTTAATTTAAACGTAACTATTCAGTTCAATTCAGTCACTCAGTCGTATCCGACTCTTTGCAACCCCATGGACCGCAGCACACTAGGCCTCCTTGTCCATCACCATCTCCCAGAGTTTACCCAAACTCATGTCCAATGAGTCAGTGATGCCATCTAACCTTCTCATCCTCTGATGTCCCCTTCTCCTCCTGCCCTCAATCTTTCCCAACATTAGGGTCTTTTCAAATGATTCAGCTCTTTGCATCAGGTAGCCAAAATATTGGAGTTTCAGCTTCAACATCAGTCCTTTCAATGAACACCTAGGACTGATTTCCTTTAGCATGGACTGGTTGGATCTCCTTGCAGTCCAAGGTATTCTCAAGAGTCTTCTCCAACACTACAGTTCGAAAGCATCAATCTTCTGTGCTCAGCTTTCTTTATAGTCCAGCTCTCACATCCATATATGACCAATGGAAAAACCATACCCTTGACTAGATGGACCTTTGTTGGCAAAGTAATGTCTCTGCTTTTCAATATGCTGTCTATGTTGGTCATAACTTCCCTTCCAAGGAGTAAGCGTCTTTTAATTTCATGGCTGCCATCACCGTCTGCATTGGTTTTGGAGCCTAGAAAAATAAAGTCAGCCATTGTTTCCCCATCTATTTGCCATGAAGTGATGGGACCAGATGCCATGATCTTAGTTTTCTGAATGTTGAGCTTTAGGCCAACTTTTTCACTCTCCTCTTTCACTTTCATCAAGAGGCTCTTTAGTTCTTTCTTCACTTTGTTCCATAAGGGTGGTGTCATCTGCATATCTGAGGTTATTGAGATTTCTCCCAGCAACCTCAATTCCAGCTTGTGCTTCTTCCAGCCCAGCATTTCTCATGATGTACTCTGCAAAGAAGTTAAATAAGCAGGGTGACAATATATACCCTTGACGTACTCCTTTTCTTATTTGGAACCAGTCTGTTGTTCCATGTCCAGTTCTAACTGTTGCTTCCTGATCTGCATACAGGTTTCTCAAGAGGCAGGTCAGGTGGTCTGGTATTCCCATCTCTTTCAAAATTTTCCACAGTTTTTTGTGATCCACACAGTCAAAGGCTTTGGCATAGTCAATAAAGCAGAAATAGATATTTTTCTGGAACTCTCTTGCTTTTTTGATGATCCAGCGGATGTTGGCAATTTCATTTCTGGTTCCCCTGCCTTTTCTAAAACCAGCTTGAACATCTGGAAGTTCATGGTTCACGTATTGCTGAAGCCTGGTTTGGAGAATTTTATATAGTACTACATAAAAAATAATGGAGAAGGAAGATCCTTTTCCTGAGGATCTTCCCGGCCCAGGGATTGAACCCAGGTCTCCTGCATTGCAGGCAGACACTTTATTGTCTGAGCCACCAGGGAAGACCTACACATAAAAAATAATAATTCTTTAATATCAAATTGCCAATCAGTGATCAAATTTCCAATTACCTCTCTCTCTTTTTTTTAAAGTTTTTTTGAATTAGGATTTAAATCAGGTTCCTTCGCTGTAATTAGGAAACATGTCTTGAGAGATGTATCTCTTTTCAAATATAGAGGCCACCTCTGCATTCTTTCCTTCTAACCTTGCAATGTGTTGTAGAACCCAGTTTGCTTCTCAGGTAGTTCCCTACAGTGTAGATCTATATAGTATTGTTATATATTTGTGAATTTTATTTTCTTAACTTTGTTATACGTTTAGACATTTAGAGAACTATACTCAGTGAGCTTTTTATTTGCATTTTCTTATGGTTAAGAGTAGTTTTTATTTTTTTCTAGGTTCCACCCCATTTTTCTGTGAAGTTAATGGAGATTTTGTTCTCCATTTTTTAGAAGTTCTTTATATAATAGGACCATTACTTTTCTTTCTGTGATATGATTCCCACCACCCCTCCCCCCAGTTTGTGATTTTATTTAACTTTATTTATAGTGTCTTTTTCCAAGAAAAAACTTTTTAAAAAATTATGGAATTTAATTTTCCTTAACTCAAAGCTCAACTTATTGAGCCTGGTTACTTTTCAATTTTAGCCCATTCTAAATGTCTCTGAGAGTCTTGTAGGGAGATACATGGGCTTTTCAAGGATAACCCTTTGGTGAGAACGTTTAGCCATGGGAGCTTCAAGAGAAAAATTAATTAACACTGCTGAGGAGTATGGAATTTAGCGCAATGTGCTTTGATGTTCAATATTCTCTGTAACTTCTTCATGATTGCTAACAGGTGTTCAATGGCATTGGCTGGGAAAAAATTCAAGTTTGGCCCATTACATTCTCTCTTATTCTCTTCTTGGCTTCTAAACAAGTTGGTGCATTAACATGGTTTCTTTTTATAAGAAATTGATGCTTCACACTGTGCTTATGGTAAACTAATCTGTGTAATAAAAATAGACACCCGACACATTGGAAGCCTCTGGAAAGGGTGAGAGTGGGTTACATTCACTCCCCTGGCATGACCTAATTAAGAGAACTCAATGAAAATTCTGTCACCAACTTAAATATTCTGTTTCATCTCCTGACATGCATCTACAGGTGTATAGCCATCACGGCATGATCCGTGGGTACCCAGATGTTCTTCTGTGACAATTCTCTAACCCAGCTTTCATGAAGAGGTTTGCAATGTAGATGTTACAAGTTCCTTTTTATAGAGATTGTGTGCATGAACTGAAAAGAAGGAGAACCTTTATTCTGGAAGTCAATTTCTATCTAATTTCCTGGTTGGGAATACTTTCAGAAACATGGATGGCTACAAACTCTTGACATTAACATTAGTATTATCAGCTTATATTTGCTTTATGCTTTTCATGTTTGTAGAGCATTTTCACTTAATGGGTCTTGTTTGAGCCTCACAATAACTGTAAGCTAGATGGGCACAGTAACTGCACAGATAGATGGGTTTGACAATTCTGTGCCTGATTGCATCATACTGGGTTTTTTCCTCACACTCACCAAGCAGTTCTCAGACACCATGTGGGGTGTCCTACAACCAAGTCAATTCTGATAATATCTCTCTGGACATGGCATCATATTCCACAGATTAAGCTCTCAGTCCCACCAGATTGCCCTCTGTTTAAAATGCCGATTGCAAGTCCAGATTATTACCTGTGCTTCTGACTGACTGGCTATATATCAAAGGTTCCCATGACCCCCTTCTAGGATTCAGCTAATTTGCTAGAGTGGCTCACAGAATGCAAGAAACCAGTTTATCCATTAGATTTCTGGTTTATTATGAAAGATATTAACAATGTGAATCAATAGCCAGAGGAAGAGAGAGACAGGGCAAGATCCTGGACAAAAGAGCACCCCCTCTCCCCCACCGCCCCCACTGCTTGGAGTTGAGCTTGGCACAGTAACACGTGGAAATATTCTGGCTCACCCACCTGGAAGCTCTCTGAGCCCCTTCCTTTTGGGTTTTTATGGAGGGTTCATTACATAGGCACGATTCATTGAATCTCTGGCCATGGTAATTAATTCAACCTCTAGCCCCTCACCACACCCCAGAAATCAGAGGATGGGAACGAAAATTTCATCACTTTATTTTGTTCTCCTGACAACCAGTAATCCCATCTTCAGAGGATTTCCAAATGTCAGCTCATTAATATAAACTTCCTTGTGGTTTTAAGTATCTTGTTGTGAATGATAAGACAACCCCTTTCCCTTTAGAGCTCTGAAGTATTTTCAGCAACCGAGGACAAGAGAGCAAGTATTATAACAAAAAATGTACCCATTGCTCTTATTACTCAGGAAATTCCTGAAACTGTGAACCAGGAACCACTAAAAAAGACTAAAGTATATATTTATTATAAATCACAATATCACAGGCTTAGTATCTTTATCTCACACAGAAGGTAACTCAGAAATTTTAAATGACTTGCTTAGTGACACACAGCTAGTAAGTAGAGATGTTAGGGCTTGTGACACCTTTGGCTATCATAGATCCCCACACTATATTAGAGGGGAAAGGAAAGGGACATATTCTATTTCATAGTAATATACCATATAGATACTATCAGTTCAGTTGCTTAGTTGTGTCCGACTCTTTGCTACCGCGTGAATCGCAGCATGCCAGGCCTCCCTGTCCATCATCAACTACTGGAGCCTAACCAAACCCATGTCCATCGAGTCGGTGATGCCATTCAGCCATCTCATCCTCTGTCGTCCTCTTCTCCTCCTGCCCCCAATCCTTCCCAGCATCAGAGTCTTTTCCAATGAGTCAACTCTTTGCATGAGGTGGCCAAAGTATTGGAGTTTCAGTTTCAACATCAGTCCTTCCAATGAACACCCAGGACTGATCTCCTTTAGGATGGAATGGTTGGATCTCCTTGCAGTCCAAGGGACTCTCAAGAGTCTTCTCCAACACTACAGTTCAAAAGCATCAATTCTTAGGCACTCAGCTTTCTTTACCATCCAACTCTCACATCTATACATGACCACTGGAAAAACCATAGCCTTGACTAGATGGACCTTTGTTGGCAAAGTAATGTCTCTGCTTCTTAATATGCTGTTTATGTTGGTCATAACTTTCCTTCCAAGGAGCACGTGTCTTTTAATTTCATGGCTGCAATCACCATCTGCAGTAATTTTGGAGCCCCCCAAAATAAAGTCTGACACTGTTTCCACTATTTCCCCATCTATTTCCTGTGAAGTGATGGGACCAGATGCCATGATCTTAGTTTTCTGAATGTTGAGCTTTAAGCCAACTTTTTCACCCTCCTCCTTCACTTTCATCAAGATACTATATACAACTATAAAAGTTAATTAGAAGAACATGCATATAATCTGGACTTCCCAGGTGTCTTTACTTCCCAGGTAAAGAACCTGCCTCCCAATTTAAGAGATGTAAGAGACTTGGGTTTGATCCCTGGGTAGGGAAGATCCCCTGGAGGAGGGCATGACAACCTGATTCAGTGCTCTTGCCTGGAGAATCCCATGGGCAGAGGAGCTTGGCCTGTAACAAATAGTCCATAGAGTTGCACAGAGTAGGACATGACTGAAGCAACTGAGCATGCACGCATGCACATAATCGAGACAACTCTTGCCCTACAAAGAAGGAACACAAGGCCTGTGGCTAAGTGATTTGTCTAAAGTCGTGTTACATGATGCTGGCACAGACAGATCTCCACTGGCTGAGGGGACAGGAAAGTTGAACGCTGGAACCTGCCAGGTAGAGAGTCTGCTTCCCTGGTGGCTCAGTGGTTAAGAATCTGTCTGCCGATACAGGAGATACAGGAGACATGGGTTTGACCCCTGGCTCAGGAAGATCCCCTAAGAGAAAGAAATGGCAACCCACTTCAGTATTCTTGCCTGGGAAATCCCGTGGACAGGGGAGTCTGGTGGGTTAGTCCATGGGGTTGCAAAGAGTCAGACTTGACTTAGTGACTAAAGAATGGCAAAAAACAATAACAGCTGGAGAGGTGTATTGTCTGAGCAACACAACAGATTGGTGGCTCTAGATGAGAGGCATCAGGATTCTGATAGCTGGACTAAGTAGCAAGGAACTGGGAAGAGGCATAGCTGTCCTCTAGTAGGGCTTTTGGTAAAAAGGCTCTCTTTATTCAATACTTATTGCACACTTACTATGTGCTGGGGGTTCAGAGGCACAGGATTATAGGAAGGAAAGCGTCCAGGGCAAGGTGGGTGAGCAGAACCCTAGGCTTATGGAAAGGTCAGGACTTCAATATCTAGGGAAACAGAGCAAAAACAGGGCACCAAAGCAGAAACATTTATTTCTGGGAACTTGGGAACTTGGTCCCTTGGGACAGGCAAAGCTGTCATTCAGGGGCTATCTTGGCCATCTGTGTAGCACTTCCACTTTGCCAGTGTGATGGCAGCAGCAGTTGCAGGGGTAAGTTTTGTTACCAAAGTAGTAGCAACAGCTGCAGTCGACCAGTTTAAGTGACGTTGAGTTCCTGGCTTTCAGGGTCTGGGAGCAGCAGCAAAACCAGTTTTTCACTGGACCTATTCTTTGGGGTGGTTATGGGCACTGTTTCTGGAAGTATTGCCTCCAAGTTATTTCTTCAGCCCTTTTACTCCTTCTCTAATAAATCAATTTTCTGTTTAAACGAGTCAGAAAGGACTCTGTTGTTTGCACTAAGAACCTTGACGTTTGTGTCTTTCTTGTGTTGAATTGGGGGTCTGAGAAATGTATTAAGGCTGGGGATTCGGAGATAAGAGAGCATAGGAAAAAGGCACAGGACTGGAAAAGCAAGGCAATTTACAGTGAAAACCTGCACAAAATTAACTTTTGTAAAGATCTTCAATCTGAGCCTAATTCTTAATATGTAATGTGGCCAGGGAGATAATGAACATTTATAGGATATTTTTGAATATCCTCTGAATGGGAAACATTATATATCCATATTTTGTATCAACATAAACATAACACTTTTGGTGGAAACACAGACAAAATTCTATATGAAAAAATCCACATAAAGAAAATAGCCTCTTGGGTAACAATCAGCTTAAAGATTAAACACTGGTAATTCTGCTTAAAGTCTCCCTGGAAGGGCCAGCAGCAGCCTGAGCTCCAGCTCTGAAAGCTGCTTCCCCACCCCCTTAAAATGTGATGAACGCAATCTCTTCCCCTTTTATCCCCCAGACTTAGGGTTTGCAGCCACTCCCTGCAATTATCTGTAGTGTCACTGTCTTTTCTTTCTGGTCTCAGTACTATAACAGGTACATAACATATTGTCACATTAAATACCTTCTATTTAAATATTTACCATGCATTCTGTTTCCTGGCTGATATAGTAACAACTTAAATTCAAAATCTTAAAGCATGCCCATTTAAAATATAGAAATAAATCATTGTCAAAGCTTAATTTTATAGTTACTTTGGACCAAAAGTATTAATTTTTTTTCCCTGCACAATGATGTTAGTGTCAATTCTTATAATTAACTTTCTGATTTGCACATCAGAATTTATTCTTGAATTCTCCAGTTGAAATTAGTGCCTTATGTACTGATTATTTTTGTTTGTTTCATGTTCTGTATGGCTTGTTTTGACTTTCATAATGAAAAATGGTCTTGGAAAATTGTTCAAAAAATCCAAAGGTTTTTTTTCAACATCAAATAAGAGGTTATCATAGGGAGAATTCAGAGAAGGCACTGGTGACCCACTCTAGTATTCTTGCCTGGAAAATCCCATGGATGGAGGAGCCTGGAAGGCTGCAGCCCATGGGGTCGCTAGGAGTCAGACATGACTGAGCGACTTCACTTTCACTTTTCACTTTCATGCATTGGAGAAGAAAATGGCAACCCACTCCAGTAGTCTTGCGCGGAGAATCCCAGGGACGGTGAAGCCTGGTGGGCTGCCGTCTATGGGGTTGCACAGGGTCGGACGTGACAGAAGTGACTTAGCAGCAGCAGCAGCAGCAGCAGTATAGGCAGAATTTGAGCAACTGAAATGATATAATAAGAATGTTCCATACATTTTGTAAAAATAAGTAACAGTAATAATTTATTAAAATTTGTAACTTAATAACATATAACTAATTTTAATAAATTATTAAATTTATTACTTTTGTTATAATATGTTATTCAGTTTAGTTCAGTCACTCACTCGTGTCTGACTGTTTGCTACCCCATGGACTAAAGCATGCCAGGCCTCCCTGTCCATCACTAACTCCTAGAGTTTACTCAAACTCATATCCCTTGAGTCAGTGATGCCATCCAACGATCTTACCCTGTGCTGTCCCCATCTCCTCCTACCTTGAATCTTTCCCAGCAACAGGGTCTTTTCAAATGAGTCAGTTCTTTGCATCAGGTGGCCAAAGTATTGGAATTTCAGCTTCAACATCAGTCCTTCCAATGAATATTCAGGACTGATTTCCTTTAGGATTGACTGGTTGGATGTCCTTGCTGTCCAAGGGGCTCTCAAGAGTCTCCTCCAACACCACAGTTCAAAAGGATCAGTTCTTTGGTGCTCAGCTTTCTTTATAGTCCAACTTTCACATCCGTAAATGACCACTGGAAAAACCATAGCCTTAACTAGATGGACCTTTGTTGGCAAAGTAATGTCTCTGCTTTTTAACATGCTGTCTAGGTTGGTCATCATTTTTATTCTGAGGAGCAAGCGTCTTTTAATTTCATGGCTGCAGTCACCATCTGCAGTGATTTTGGAGCCCCCAAAAATAAAGTCTGACACTGTTTCCACTGTTTTCCCATCTATTTGCCATGAAGTGATAGGACCAGATGCCATGATCTTAGTTTTCTGAATGTTGAGCTTTAAGCCAACTTTTTCACTCTCCTCTTTCACTTTCATCAAGAGGCTCTTTAGCTCCTCTTCAATTTCTGCCATCAGGGTGGTGTCATCTGCATATCTGAGGTTGTTGATATTTCTCCCAGCAATTTTGATTCCAGCTTGTGCTTGATCCAGCCCAGTGTTTCTCATGATGTACTCTGCGTATAAGTTAAATAAGCAGGGTGACAATATACAGCCTTGACATACTCCTTTCCCGATTTGGAACCAGTCTGTTGTTTCATGTCCAGTTTAACTGTTGCTTCCTGACCTGCATACAGATTTCTCAAAAGGCAGGTCAGGTGGTCTGGTATTCCCATCTCTTCAGAATTTTCCACAGTTTATTGTGATCTACACAGTCAAAGGCTTTGGCATAGTTAATAAAGCAGAAATAGATGTTTTTCTGGAATTCTCATGCTTTTTCGATGATCCAGTGGATGTTGGAATATTTGTTCTCTGGTTCCTCTGCCTTTTCTACACCCAGCTTGAACATCTGGAAGTTTACGGTTCATGTACTGTTGAAGCCTGGCTTGGAGAATTTTGAGCATTACTTTGTTATTGTGTGAGATGAGTGCAATTGTGCAGTAGTTTGAGCATTGTTTGGCATTGCCTTTCTTTAGGATTGGAATGAAAACTGACCTTTTCCAGTCCTGCGGCCACTGCTGAGTTTTCTAAATTTGATGGTATATTGCACTTTCACATCATCATCTTTTAGGATTTGAAAGAGCTCAACTGGAATTCTGTCCCCTCTACTAGGTTTATTCATAGTGATGCCTCCTAAGGCCCACTTGACCTCACATTCCAGGATGTCTGGCTCTAGGTGAGTGATCACACCATTGTGATTATCTGGGTAATGAAGATCTTTTTGTACAGTTCCTCTGTGTATTCTTGCCACCTCTTCTTAATATCTTCTGCTTCTGTTAGGTCTATACCACTTCTGTCCTTTATTGAGCCCATCTTTGCATGAAATGTTCCCCTGGTATCTCTAGTTTTCTTGAAGAGATCTCTAGTCTTTCCCATTCTATTGTTTTCCTCAGCTTCTTTGCACTAATCATTGAGGAAGGCTTTCTTATCTCTCCTTGCTATTGTTTGGAACTCTGCATTCAAATGGTTATATCTTTCCTTTTCTCCTTTGCTTTCCACTTCTCTTCTTTTCACAGCTATTTTTAAGGCCTCCCTAGACAACCATTTTGCATTTCTGTTTCTTGGGGATGGTCTTGATCCCTGTCTCCTGTACAATGTCATGAACCTCTGTCCATAGTTCATCAGGCACTCTGTCTATTAGATCTAGTCCCTTGAATCTATTTCTCACTTCCACTGTATAATCATAGTTCAGTTCAGTTCAGTTCAGTCGCTCAGTCGTGTCTGACTCTTTGCAACCCCATGAACCGCAGCACGCCAGGTCTCCCTGTCCATCGCCAACTCCCGGAGTTCACTCAAAAGGGATTTGATTTAGGTCATACCTGAATGGTTTTCCCCACTTTCTTCAATTTAAGTCTGAATTTGGCAGTAAGGAGTTCATGCTCTGAGCCATAGTCAGCTCTAGGTCTTGTTTTTGCTGACTGTATAGAGCTTTTCCACCTTTGTCTGCAAAGAATATAATCAATCTGATTTCAGTGTTGGCCTTCTGTGATGCCCATGTTTAGAGTCTTCCCTTGTGTTGCTGGAAGAGGGTGTTTGCTATGACCAGTGCGTTCTCTTGGCAGAACTGTATTAGCCTTTGCCCTGCTTCATTCTGTACTCCAAGGCCAAATTTGCCTGTCACTTCAGGTGTTTTTGAGTTCCTACTTTTGAATTCCAGTCCCCTATAATGAAAAAGACATCTTTTTTGGGTGTTAGTTCTAGCAGGTCTTGTAGGTCTTCATACAACTGTTCAACTTCAGCTTCTTCGGCGTTACTGGTTGGGGCATAGACTTGGATTACCGTGAGATTGAATGGTTTGCCTTGGAAATGAACAGAGATCATTCTGTCATTTTTGAGATTGCATCCAAGTACTGCATTTTGGACTCTTTTGTCAACCTGATGGTTCTCCATTTCTTCTAAGGGATTGTTCCCACAATAGTAGATACAATGGTCATCTGAGTTAAATTCACCGATTCCCGTCCATTTTAGTTCACTGACTCTTAAAGTTTCGATGTTCACTCTTGCCATCTTCTGTTTGACCACTTCTAATTTGCCTTGCTTTTTAAATGAGTTTCTAAAGGCATTTACCCTCTGAATCTTCATCTTTGTATTTATAAGCACAGAATTCATATTTAAAAGGAATCGAAGCTTTAATTTCAGGTGAAATATAAATGATTTTGAAAATAGTAGGCAATTTATTATTGATAAAAATCACTACTAGAGCAATGGCTTAAAGCAATGCAAACTAGAAAATCTGAGATTTAGAACAAAGCCTAGAGTCTACATCTAATTCTGAAAGCACTAAGAATATCAACATCCAACTTAGTATTGAATATCAAAGAGGAAACTGAAGTGCTATGATTTTTTTATTCCTTATGAAAGGAGAATTTATCTAAATTCTAAAACATAGCTTGATAAGCAGTCTATTTAAACAACATCTAAATCCATCCACTGCATGTGTGGTGTGAGTGTTCTATCAACGAAGACACAGTGATCCTTTTGTCTTTTTACACTACAGTTTAAATTTTATTCTTTAATTTTCTGAAATGCATCAAATACCAATAGCCTCTGGCTGTTTATAAAATATTTATTTAAAAAATTGTTCAATAAAAAGTCCCAACAGCAGCTGAGCTCATAAATAATTTAGCAAATGGCAAACTGACTTTTACTCATGAGCACAGGCCAGACCACAGGGATGCTGCTGCCTTGAACCCCGAAGGCAAACACAATGTGAGAGAATTCTGGCAGAGCAAGAGGGAGGAAGAAGCCAAAGCAAAATACAAATGGCCCAGCTCTTTCCCATAATATTTGCATTTGGAGGCAGCACTGGCATCTGTCTTAGCTTAGTATCATTTCAGATAAAACTGTACCCATCTCAGCTATGTACATCTCTTAAATGTCTTTCAAGTAAACAGAATGTTTAGAGTGGTGATGTTTTGGTAGCAATGGATTTCCTTTGGCCAATCAGTCTAGTGGATGTGCTTTCATCTGAAGCTTTGGGTGGAATTGCTGGGTAGATTTATTTTTCGTGTGTGGTTATTTTTTTTTAATTTTATTTTTCTTCAGCTTTTAATTTTATATTGGAGTATAGCTGATTAACAACGTTGTGATAGTTTTAGGTGGATAGCAAAGGACACAGTCATACACATGTGCTGTGCTTAGTTGCTCAATCTTTTCTGACTCTTTGTAATCCCATGGATTACAATGCCCACCAGGCTTCTCTGTCCATGGGGATTCTCCAGGCAAGAATACTGGAGTGGGTTGCCATGCCTTCCTCCAGGGGATCTTCCCAACCCAGGTCTCCTGCATTGCAGGTGGATTCTTTGCCATCTGAGCCACCAGGGAAGCCCAAGAATCCCGGAGTGGGTAGCCTATCCCTTAGTCAGGGGAACTTCCTGACTCAGGAATTAATCCGGGGTTTCCTGCATTGCAAGTGGATTCTTTACCAGCTGAGCTATCCGGGAAGTGCCAGTCATACATATACATGTATCCATTCTCCCTCAAACTCCCCTTCCATGCTGGATAAATTTTCTATGGTGTGTGTGTGCTAAGTCACTTTAGTTGTGTCCAACTCTTTTTGATTCTAGGGACTGTAGTCCAACAGGCTCCTGTGTCCTTGGGATTCTCCAGGCAAGAATAGTGGAATGGACTGCCATGCCCTCCTCCAGGGGATCTTCCTGACCCAGGTATCAAACCCTCATCTTCTGTGTCTCCTGCATTGGCAGGCAGATTCTTTACCACTACACCACCTGGGAAGCCATTGTTATGGTACCTGGACCTGAATTCTTTTAACTACTGGCAACTAGGCTTGAAATTCAATTTCACTTACTAATTATACATGCTCCATCTCTATGAAGCTGTAATTCAGTGTTTTTGATTTTACCTATCTACATGAAGAAGTAATGGGCTTTAATAGACTACACTGGACAAATGAACTGATGGCAGTCTCTCCAGAAATGCAATATCCTTAGGCTACTGTTTTCATTCCCTTAGGTGCCAGAAGTGAAGACCACTAGTGAATTCCTCTTTGACAGTGTGGAAAGGCCCAAGGTACACAAGTGCTAACTGTTTTATTAGTGTTTAGATTATAGGTACACAATTGTACTAAGGCCTAGTTTTGTATTTTTAACATTTTGAATCTAACTTTAAAAATGTTGATGCTGGTGTTACTTACAAAAAATAGATGAAATCTTATTTGTTTATTAAAAAAGAAATGAATAGCTTTGAAATGTAACCTCTTAGTCTTAATGGCCAGGTTTATAATTACTCAGTGTGAAGGAGCAAACAGACAGAACAGGCTCCATAGTGAAAGCAGAACTCCATCTTGGGCCGGAGTGTGAACTTTGAGCTCTATGCCCAGTATCTATGAAAATGATATATCAATTGGAAAATCAGACCCCCCAAATGGAAGAACCCCAGGGCTCGTACCTAGACTTTCCATCGCCTAAAAGAATACCCTAATTATCTGCGTAACTGAATAGAATCATAAATTCTATTATGCTTATTGGGGTATGACCATAGGCCTATTGATAATTGTCCACTGTTAACTACCTGGGAAATAGATGGGGAACCAGTGGAAACAGTGTCAGACTTTATTTTTGGGGGCTCCAAAATCACTGCAGATGGTGATTGCAGCCATGAAATTAAAAGACGCTTACTCCTTGGAAGAAAAGGTATGACCAACCTAGATAGCATATTGAAAAGCAGAGACATTACTTTGCCAACAAAGGTCTGTCTAGTCAAGGCTATGGTTTTTCCAATAGTCATGTATGGATGTGAGAGTTGGACTGTGAAGAAAGCTGAGCGCCGAAGAATCAATGCTTTTGAACTGTGGTGTTGGAGAAGACTCTTGAGAGTCCCTTGGACTGCAAGGAGATCCAACCAGTCCATCCTAAAGAAGATCAGCCCTGGGATTTTTTTGGAAGGACTGATGCTAAAGCTGAAACTCCAGTACTTTGGCCACCTCATGCAAAGAGTTGACTCCTTGGAAAAGACTCTGATGCTGGGAGGGATTGGGGGCATGAGGAGAAGGGTATGACAGAAGATGAGATGGCTGGATGGCATCACTGACTCGATGGACGTGAGTCTGAGTGAACTCTGGGAGTTGGTGATGGACGGGGAGGCCTGGCGTGCTGTGATTCGTGGGGTCGCAAAGAGTCGGACACGACTGAGCGACTGAACTGAACTCAACTGAACTACCTGGGCTTAAGGAATACGAATCACAGGTTTAAGGCTGATGAATCATGGGTAAACTTTGATTGTATCTTTCTTTTCCTTTGTTGAGACTAGTTTCAGAGAATTTGGAGAGGTAGCTTTGAGCACATATACTTAGGGTATATAAGGTTTTCACAAAAAGTGGTTGGGGTCCTTGGCTAAGAGGAGACTCTGCCTTGGGCCCGCTGGGGTAATAAGCTGCACTCCACTATCTGCATTGTCCTTCTGAGTGAGTTTGTTTCCCAGAACTTGTGGCTACAACAAGTCGGGTATTTGATTGGCCACTGTAACATAAGAAATGGTAAAACGATGCATAATATTGGGTATGAGAATCTCTTCTTTTTACAAGAAGTATACATTTAATAAAACTGAAACATTACAGAGGATTACTTTATAACTGCTCCCTGTTTTTCCTTGTATTCTTTCTGTTTTAACTTTTGCTTTCCTGGAAAACAAGGTTATGAAAAAAGCAGCAGTTACAGCCTCTTGCTCAGAATTCAAGTGTCATAGGTTAAAAGCATATCTTTGGCTTTCATAAATAGTTAATGTCCTCCAGGGATTTCATTTTGTGTATTACACAGGCTTTAATGTGGGATAAAGGAGACTATTTTTACCTTCCTTTCATATCACTCAAATCATATTTCTCCTTTTCTGCACTCCCAGAAGGGATGTCCCCACCTCCAATGCTGGGTAATTCTACTTAATGGTAAATACTACTTTCATTTAATATTACTGTTGGACTTGTTCACCAAAAGAATATAAGTGAGAATGTTTGATGTCTCTGCAGAATCAGACATATACTTCCCTCTCATCTTTTGAGAGGCATTTTTTTCCTTTCTTTTAAAAGATAGGAGCTATGAAACTCTGAATTCCATGTGTGTGTGTGTGTGTTTTCTTGCTGTTCTACAATCATACCAGGTTGAGTCTTGCCTTAAGCCCATACCCCACAATCCACCTGGACCACCCTCTTACTTCCTTCAGGTTTCTTTGCTTAGTTTTTCTTCTCAGACAGGTCTTCCGACCAAGTTATATAAAATAACAACCTTCCCCAAACTTCATATTTTCTCTTCTGCAGATTTTTTGGGTTTGTTTCATATAATTACTTAATATACTAGGTTCTCAGTTGTTGTTTATTGTTTGTCTTCTCCCACCAGAATGTAAGACAGAAAGGGTGCCTGTTTTATTACTGCTGTATATATCCATTAGCGCTTCCTGCTATACTTAGGGGCCGTTTTAAACAGTGAAATCACCAACAAAAAGCACACAAAAAATGAGAAAAATATGGCACTAAATAGACTACACTTGTTTACAGCAGGAGAGCCAAAACATGAAGGCAGAGTGTCACCTTGTTTGACCTCAGTTGAGAATGTGCGTGTGCGGTGACTCAAATTTTTCACTGCTTAGCAGACATTTGCGAATGACCACAGAAATGCCACAAGTATTAATATTGGAGTGTCATGTGAATATTTGCAAGTAGGTGAATTTGTAAATACAGAATGTGCAAATGATTAGCATCAACTGTCTTTTATTTATTAAAAAATTTTTTGGAGTATACTTGATTTACAATGTTGTGTTAGTTTCTGCTGTACATCAAAGTCAATTATACACACACATATATGCACTCTTTTAAAGATTCTGTTCCCATGTAGGTAATTACAGAGTACTGAATAGAGTTCCCTGTGCTATTCAGTAGGTCCTTATTCGTAATATATCTTATATATAGTAGTGTGTATATATCAATCCCAATTTCCCAATTTATCCCTCTTCCCCATGGCCTCCTGGTAATCACAAGTTTGTTTTCTACCTCTGTGACTCAACTTCTGTTTTGTAAATAGGTTCCTTTGTGCCATTTCTTTAGATTCCACATATAAGTGATACCATATAATATTTGCCTTTCTCTGTCTGACTTACTGTACTTAGTATGATAATCTCTAGGTCCATCTACATTGCTGCAAATGGCAGAATTTCATTCCTTTTTTTAAAGCCTGAGTAATATTCCATTGTATACATGTACCACATCTCTTTACCCATTCATCTGCTGACGGACATCTAGGTTGACACCATGTCCTGGTTATTGTAAACAGTGCTGCAATGAACATTGATGTGCATGCATCCTTTTGAATTATGGTTTTCTCAGCATATATACCCAGGGGTGGAATTGCTAGATCATGTGATAGCTCTATTTTTAATTTTTTAAACATCAACTGTATTTTAAAGGGTAGAGAAAATGGAAGAACATAAAAGAGCTAATAAGAATCTGGGCTAGGTAGGTGGTAGAGAAAGTAACAATGGTAGTTTTGAAACAAATGTATAAAATTAATGTTTTTTTAAAGTGGACATTTAATTTCCAAATATATTGGGTTTTAAAAGTATCTTTGGTATTAATTTCTCATTTTGATATTAATTTCTTATTTAAATTCTTTCTACTCTGCAATCACCCTCTAGGTTTTTTAAGTCTTTTAACTTTATTGAGGATTTCAATGGCTAAGTTAAAGCTCTCTCTTGGTAAATGTTACATTGCACTTGAAAATATGTGGGTCATTTTCAAATATTTTTTGATATTGATTTCTAACATAATTCTACAAAGATCAGGGAACAGACTCTGTATGATTTCAAAACCTTTAGACCATGAATGTTTTGCACCTTGTTTTATGTCCCTGGATATGTTCCAGTGTCTCCTGGTTTATAGTCTATGGGAACTTGAATAGAATTTGCATCTTGCTGTTGTGTGAAAATTGTATAAATCTTAATTATATTGAAAAAAATAATAAAAAGTTAAAAAAAGAGAGAATTAAATAAACAAACAAGAAATTAATGTTAATTGGAGCTCTGGCTGTTTCACTATGTCTCCAAAGAAAAAGGAAACCCAATGTTTAGGGACATTATTAAATCATTTAATTTTGTCAAGATAGCAGATAGTAATACTTTTAATTCAAACATTCTGGCCCTCTGGTTTGTTTCTTATTTTTAATTCTTTACTTTTTATTTTCATTTTCATTCTGGAATGCCCCACCTGAATGTGCCTGTGTTAAATATGCCATATATTACCAGTTCTTAAGGACAATATGTTGTTCTTCTCAAGAAGTTTTATATAGTGCTTTATAAAATTTCCATTTATTCCTCTTAGGATCTTAGTTTTGTCATATTTTGATAACTCACTATGATTCTGATGCTTTTAAATGTACTGATTTTACAGTTTTTATTCTGGTTGTTTCTCACCTCAAGTCCTTGGACATGTGGCCTATCTTGGTCTTTGTATCCTTTGGCTCTCAGTACACGACAGTTCTTTCTTCTCGTGTTCGGCTGTTTTCTCTTGTGGCCTTGTATGTTCTTTGATAATCACATGTGGTGTGTATTGTAGGGCTATGCCTCCACAGTAGCTGTGTGTACTGCACACACAGGGAAGCACTTGCATGGGACAATTTCTAATGCTAATTTCTTGGCATGGGACTTCCTTGACCACTTGGGTTGTGCAAGGCGAACAACCAGGGGTTTGATTTCTTAACAACGTGCTTTTATTTTTTCCACCCAGGATGAAGGGCTTTCTTGCTTGCTTCCTGTTTTTCTAGAATGCAGTTTCACTGAGGGGTGGTCCTTTGAGTTTCCTGTTTTTTTGATTTCAATTTTAACCCCACCTTTTGTAGGCCTGAAGGATTCATTTTCTATTGCTGCTTGAGATGTTAAAATCAAGAGGGTAATGGAGACTAGTAAACACTGCCCAGAGCATGACAGTATCTGCTCGTGTATCCTGCCTTAGTTTTCAGTTTCTGCTTCATTTCTGCCCTTGAAATTTAAACCCCGCATCCCCGCTCCTGCCCCCACCACTTTTTTGCTGTCTGCGGTACACACTCCCATTTTTCTCTTTTACTTTCGTTTTCTAAATGTCTATAGAAGGAAATCTCCATGTTATCTTGATTTCCCATCTTTCCATAGTCTTATTTCTTTGTTTTTCTAAAAATAAAAAAAGTAGGTGGAAGAAAAAAATGCCGATGTAGAGATGAAGAAGATGAGAAGACATTCAACACTGTAACACCCAAAAGAAAAGAAGATGCTGTTTATCTGAAGAAACATAAACTGTTTCCTGAGAATGGCAGTTAATTTAAAGAGAAGGATTCATTGAAAAACTCTGAGGAATCAGAAGGAATAGATTTTAGGTAAGCAGAAATATTACTTTGTCTACAGAGGCCCATATAGTCAATGCTATGGTTTTGCCAGTAGTCATGTATGGATGTGAGAACTGGACAATAAAAAAAAAGCTGAGTGCCAAAGAATTGATGCCTTTGGACTGTGTGCTGGAGAAGACTCTAGAGAGCCCCTTGGACAGCAAGGAGATCAAACCAGACAATCCTAAAGGAAACCAACCCTGATTATTCATTGGAAGGACTGTGCTGAAGCTGAAGTTCCAATAATTTGGCCACCGGATGCAAACAACTGACTCATTAGAAAAGACCCTGATGATAGGAAAGACTGAAGGCAGAAGGAGAAGGGGGTGACAGGATGGTGGTTGGGTGGTATCACTGACTCAATAGACATGAGTTTGAGCAAGCTCCGGGAAATGGTGGAAGACAGGGAAGCCTGGCGTGCTGCAGTCCATGGGGTCACAAAGAGTCAGACAAGACTGAGAGATGAATCAGTAATGACAAAGCAGACATCAGTGTAAGCAACATATTATTAAGTGTCTTAGCTTCATCTAGTGTGCTTTGAAGCACAGAGAAAACAATTTTCAAACTCAGTGTCTCAGATCTATCAGAGAATGAAAAGAATGCCACCATTCTAGTTATTGTATTAAATTAATAACATAGCCATGCATACAATTTTGTGAGAGAAAGAAGATAAGTGAAAGTGCTACTTTGAATGATCTGAAGAAACATTGCCAAGTTTCTGCTCTTGATCCTCTTTAAATTTAAGGATGATATTTTCATCTTTTTACCTCGGCATTTTAACAATGTAAAGATAGTCTATTTTGACATTCTATGAACTTATAGACATTCTAAAACCTCCTGAGAGAAAAAAATTAATATGAGCAATAGAAGTGTTCCTTTCCAAAACAAAATGCATCAGGTTTGGATTAGAAATGGTGTATTAATTCTCTACTGCTACTGTAACATATTACTACAGACTTAGTGCCTTAAAACAATATGAATTTATTATTTTACACTTCCATAGCTTAGAAATTCAATATGGTCTTTCTGGGCTGAACCCTAGGCTGCGTGGTGCTGGAGCAGCGAGCAGTGGCTGCGTGCTCAAGCTGCCGAGAGGAGACACCTCAGGTCCAAGGTCAGGAGCGGTGCCTGTGCTTTGCTGGAGCAGCCATGTCAGAGAAACCCCAGTAAGATGGTAGGCACTGGAGCGGCTGTGAGGAGATACCCTACATCCAAGGGCAAAGGAGAAGCCCCAGTAAGATGGTAGGAGGGGTGAATTTGCATTTAAAATAAAACCCCATTCTCGCCAGAGACACTCAGAAGGGTCAAACAAACTTGTGTGCACCAGGACCCCACAGAGACTGAGATAGAACTGTGTTTGAGCATCTCCTACGGAGGTACGGGTCAGTGACGGACTGCTGCAGGGACAGGGGCTCTGGGTGTAAGTATGGCATAAGCCCTGTTGGAGGAGGTCTCCATTAACCCCACCATAGAGCTGCCAGAACTTACACAGGACTGGGAAATAGACTCTTGGGGGGCACCACAGAAGTTTGTGCACCAGGACCCAGGAGAGAGGAACAGTGACCCTACAGGAGACTGTCCCAGACTTGCCTGTGGGTGTCCAGGAGTCTCTGGTGAAGGTGTAGGTCGGTGGTGGTCTCCTGCAGGATTGGGGGCGCGGACTGTGGCAGTACATGCATGGGATCTTTTGAGGGAGGTCACCATTATCTTCATAACCTCCACCATAGTTTGGCCCCAGGTAAATAGCAGGGATGGCATCACTGACTCGATGAACGCGAGTCTGAGTGAACTCCGGGAGTTGGTGATGGACAGGGAGGCTTGGCGTGCTGCATTTCATGGGGTCGCAAAGAGTCAGACACAACTGAGCGACTGAACTGAACTGAAATAGCAGGGAGGAAACACGGCTCCACCCATCAATAGAAAATTGGATTAAAGATTTACTGAGCACGGCCCTGCCCATCAGAACAAGACCCAATATCCCCCTCAGTCAGTCTATCCCATCAGGAAGCTTTCATAGCCACTTATCCTTCTCCATCAGAGGGCAGATAGACTGAAAACCACAATCACAGAAAACTAACCAATCTAATCACATGGACCCCAGCCTTGTTTAGCTCAAAGAAACTATGAACCATGCCATGTAGAGCCACCCAAGATGGACAGGTTGTGGTGGAGAGTTCTGACAAAATGTGGCCCACTGGCAAAGGGAATGGCAAACCACTTCAAATGAGTAGAAATTCCTGCCTTGAGAACCCCATGAACAGTATGAAAAGGCAAAAAGATAAGACACTGAAAGATGAACTCCCCAGGTCATTAGGTGCCCAATATGCTACTGGAGATCAGTGGAGACATAACTCCAGAAAGAATGAAGAGACAGAGCCAAAGCAAAAACAACAGCCAGTTGTGGATGTGACTGGTGAAGGAAGCCAGGTCCAATGCTGTAAAAAGCAATATTGCATAGGAACCTGGAATGGTAAGTCCATTAATCAAGGCAAATTGGAAGTGATCAAACAGGAGATGGCAAGAGTGACCATTAAGATTTTAGAAATCAGCGAACTGAAATGGACTGGAATGGGCGAATTTAACTCAGATGACCATTATATTTACTACTGTGGACAAGAACTCCTTAGAAGAAATGGAGTAGCCATCACAGTCAACAAAAGAGTCTGAAATGCAGTACTTGGATGTGATCTCAAAAACGACAGAATGATCTCTGTTCATTTCCAAGGCAAACCATTCAATCTCATGATAATCCAAGTCTATGCCCTGAGCAGTAATGCTGAAGAAGCTGAAGTTGAACGGTTCTATGAAGACCTACAAGACCTTCCAGAATTAACACCCCCAAAGGATGTCCTTTTCATTATAGGGGACTGGAATGAAAAAGTAGGAAGTCAAGAAATACTTGGAGTAACAGGCAAATTTGGCTTTGGAGTACAGAATGAAGCAGGGCAAAGGCTAATAGAATTCTGCCAAGAGAACACAGTGGTCATAGCAAACACCCTCTTCCAACAACAGAAGAGAAGACTTTACACATGAACTTCACCAGATGGTCAACACCAAAATCAGATTGATTATATTCTTTGTAGCCAAAGATAGAGAAGCTCTATACAGTCAGCAAAAACAAGACCAGGAGCTGACTGTGGCTCAGCTCCTAATTGCCACATTCAGACTTAAACTGAAGGAAGCAGGGAAAACCACTAGACCATTCAGGCATGACCTAAGTCAAATCCCTAACGATTATACAGTGGGAGTGAGAAATAGATTCAAGGGACTAGAACTGATAGACAGAGTGCCTGATGAACTATGGACAGAAGTTCATGACATTGTACAGGAGACAGGGATCAAGACCATCCCCAAGAAAAAGAAATGCAAAAAAGTAAAATGGCTCTCTGAGGAAGCCTTATAAATAGCTGTGAAAAGAAGAGAAGCAAAAAGCAAAGGAGAAAAGGAAAGATATACCCATTTGAATGCAGAGTTCCAAAGAATAATAAGGAGAGATAAGAAAGCCTTCCTCAGTGATCAGTGCAAAGAAATAGAGGAAAACAACAGAATGGGAAAGACTAGAGATCTCTTCAAGAAAATTAAAGATACCAGGGGAATATTTCACAAAAGATGAGCTCGATAAAGGACAGAAATGGTATGGACCTAACAGAAGCAGAAGATACTAACAAGAGGTGGCAAGAATACACAGAAGAACTGTATCAAAAAGATCTTCATGACTCAGATAATCACGATGGTGTGATCACTCACCTAGAGGCAGACATCCTGAAATGTGAAGTAATGGGGGTCTTAGGAAGCATCCCTACAAACAAAGCTAGTGGAGGTAATGGAATTCCAGTTGGGCTATTTCAAATCTTAAAAGATCCTGCTGTGAAACTCAATATACCATCAAATTTGGAAAGCTCAGCAGTAGCCACAGGACTGGAAAAGGTCCGTTTTCATTCCAATCCCAAAGAAAGGCAATGCCAAACAATGCTCAAACTACCACACAATTGCATTCATCTCACACGCTAGCAAAGTAATGGTCAAAATTCTCCAAGCTAGGCTTCAACAATATGTGAATTTTGAACTTCCAGATCTTCAAGCTGGTTTTAGAAAAGGCAGAGGAACCAGAGATCAAATATCCAACATCCACTGGATCACTGAAAAAGCAAGAGAATTCCAGAAAAACATCTATCTCTGCTTTATTGACTATGCCAAAGCCCTTGACTGTGTGGATCACATAAACTGTGGAAAATTCTGAAAGAGATGGGAATACCAGACCACCTGATCTGCCTCTTGAGAAATCTGTATGCATGTCAAGAAGCAACAGTTAGAACTGGACATGAAACAACAGACTGGTTCCAAATTGGGAAAGGAGTACGTCAAGACTGTATATTGTCACCCTGCTTAGTTAACTTATATGCAGAGTACATCATGAGAAACGCTGGACTGGATGAAGCACAAGGTGGAATCAAGATTGCTGGGAGAAATATCAATAACCTCAGATATGCAGATGACACCACCCTTATGGCAGAAATTGAAGAAGAACTAAAGAGCCTCTTGATGAAAGTGAAAGAGGAGAGTGAAAAAGTTGGCTTAAAGCTCAACATTCAGAAAATAAAAATCATGGCATCACTTCATGATGTCCCATCACTTCATGGTAAATAGATGGAGAAACAGTGGAAACAGTGGTAGACTTTATTTCGGACGGCTCCAAAATCACTGCAGATTGTGGCTGCAGCCACAAAATAAAAAGACACTTACTCCTTGGAAGAAAAGTTATAACCAAAGTAGGCAGCATACTAAAAAGCAGAGACATTGCCTTTCCAACAAATGTCCGTCTAGTGAAGGCTATGGTTTTTCCAGTAGTCATGTATGGATGTGAGAGTTGGACTATAAAGAAAGCTGAGCACAGAAGAATTGATGTTTTTGAATTGTGGTGTTGGAGAAGACTCTTGAGAGTCCCTGGGACTGCAAGGAGATCGAACCAGTCCATCCTAAAGGAAATCAGTCTTGAATGTTCATTGGAAGGACTGATGTTGAAGCTGAAACTCCAATACTTTGGCTATCTGATGCAAAGAGGTGACTCATGTGAAAAAACCCTGATGCTGGGAAAGATTGAAGGTAGGAAGAGAAGGGAACGACAGATGGTTAGATGGCATCACCAACTCAATGGACATGAGTTTGAATAAACTCCAAGAGTTGGTGATGGATGGGAGGCCTGGCATGCTGCAGTCCATGGGGTCGCAAAGAGTCAGACACGACTGAGCGACTGAAGTGAAGTGAACTGAGGCTAAAATTAGCAGGACTGCATTTAATATTTCATTTGTTTTGAATTTTTTTGAGGTTCTGGGAGAGAATCTATTCCCTGTTTATTCCATTTTTTAGAGTTCACCCGCATGCCTTGGCTCATGACCTTCCACTTCATTCATCCTCAACGTGAATAACATTGCATCCCTCCAATCATTTTACCGTAGTCACTGTCTCACTCTAACTCTCCTCTTCTGCCTCCCTTTTTAACCTTTAAGGACCCTTGTGGTTACATTTGGCCCACCTAGAAAATCCAGCATCGTTTCTCTAGTTTAAGGTCAGTAGACTTGCAACCTTAATTCCATCTGCAGCCTTAATTCCCCTTTACCGTGAAACCGAATATATTCATAGATTTTGGGGATTGCTGTTGTTGTTCAGTCTCTAAGTCATGTATGATTCTTTGATTCCCTCTGGACCCCAGCACACCAGGCTCCTCTGTCCTCCACTGTCTCCCAGAGTTTGCTCAAATTCACATCCACTGCGTCAGTGATGCTTTCTAACCACCTCATCCTCTGCCACCTGCTGCCCTCAATCTCTCCCAGCATCAGGGCCTTTTCCAATGAATTGGCTCCTCGCATCAGGTGGCCAACATACTGTAGCTTCAGCTACAGCATCAATCCTTCTAATCAATATTCAGAGTTGATTTCCTTTAGGATTGACTGATTTGATCTCCTTGATGTTCAAGGGACTCTTAAGAGAAGACTCCAGCACCACAGTTTGAAAGCATCAGTTTTTTGGCACTCAGCCTTCTTTATGGTCCAGTTCTTGCATCCATACATGACTATTGGAAAAACCATAGCTTTGACTATATGGACCTTTGTTGGCAAAATGCTTTTTAATATGCTACCTAGGGTTGTCATAGCTTTCCTTCCAAGGAGCAAGCATCTTTTGATTTCATGGCTGCTCTCACCATTCACAGTGATTTTGGAGCCCAAGAAAATAAAATCTGTCACTGCTTTCACTTTCCCCCCTTCTATTTGCCATGAACTGATGGGACCTGATACCATGATCTTAGTTTTCGAATGTTGAGTTTTAACCCAGCTTTTTCATTCTCTTCTTTCACCTTTATCAAGAGGCTCTTTAGTTCTTCATTTTCTGCCGTTAGAGTGGTATTATCTGCATATCTGAAGTTGTTGATATTTCTCCCAGAAATCTTGATTCCAACTTGGAATTCATCCAGCCCAGCATTTCACATGACGTACTCGCATAGAAATTAAATAAGCAGGGTGACGATATACAGCCTTGATGTACTCCTTTCCCAATTTGGAACCAGTCCATTGTTCCACATCTGGTTCTAACTTTTGCTTCTTGACCCACATACAGGTTTCTCAGGAGACAGGTAAGGTGGTCTGGTATTCCCATTTCTTTAAGAATTTTCCAGTTTGTTGTGATCCACATAGTCAAAGGCTTTAGCATAGTCAGTGAGGCAGAAGAAGATGTTTTTTCTGGAGTTCCCTTAATTTCTCTATGATCCAACGAATATTTTAGGATGTAGATATCTCTGAGGATCCATTATGTGGCCTCACACATGTATATTTGCATGCTCAGTAGCTGAAGTTGTGTTTGACTCTCTTTGTGACCCCATGGACTATAACGTACCATTCTCCTCTGTCTATGGGATTTCTCAGGCAAGAATACTGGAGTGGGTTGCCATTTCCTTCTCCAGGGGATCGTCCTGACTCAGGGATTGATCCCAGGTCTCCCACATTGCAAGAGGATTTTTTAATCACTGTGTCACCTGGGAAGATTTGCCACACATGGAAAGCTAAATTTTGGACTTGTCTCTGTGGTATATCCAAGTGGAATTTCCTAGACATTGCTGTAAAGAAGAATCTGGAGCTCAGTAAAAAAAAAATTTATCTGGTGACAAAGATTTAAGGAGGTATCAGTGTATTTGTAACTGAAGTTGTGGATCTGGAGATGCTCATGATGGAAACATGAACAGACTGAGCAGAGAAGGGAAAGGAAGGGAAATAGGAGGATTATGGAGGGGACAGATCAAGGATAGATGATAGGGGAGGAAAATAAATTAAAAAGAGGGGCAATATACACACTTTGGAGGGCATGCTGACATTAAAGGAATTCACTGATGGTTTCATTTGATCCAAAAGTGATGGTTCAAATCATTTGCTACCGGGGACTGTGGCAAGGATCTCAAGGAGACTGATGAAGGTTTGAAATGGTCACTGAAGAGGAGTTGATTAAAGTTTGACTAAAAGGATTGCTGAGTTGTTCCTGAGTTTAGCTGAACTTATTCCAATATTCTTCTGAGAGGTTGATGTGAAGAATCTAAGCTACATTTTATTAACAGAAAAACTCCATTTTGTAAGGTTCCGGGAAAAGAGCCTTTGGAAATCCCCTGACCTCACCCCACCACCCACGAGCCAATCGGACCCCAGACCAGAATCTCCTGACTTAATGTTCAGGAACTTGTGGTCTACCTAGGTAATAGGGACCAATCAGAAACCAACACACAACCCTTCAAAAGAAAGTGACCAATCAGATGTTCCCCTACCTAGAAATTCTTTTTTTTTTCATGAGCACTCCTTTTATAAGCAATGTAATTCAAAACCCGGGGCTCCTCCCTATAGCCACTGCGTCGGTAATGGTGGAAGCCCCAGCTCGAGCTTGGTAATCAAAACTCTCTTGCTTTTGCATCGGATATTGGCTCCCTGGTGGTCATTGGGAGATTTCGTGACTTGGGCATAACAGAAGAAAACTAAAGTTCTCCAAGAAAGAGCAGATAGGCTTGTCACGCGAGTGTATGTTCCTCAATTCTTTGTCTCGTCACAACAAAGATTTGGAGTGACGGACGTTAAAGCCCCCTAGGCGGGTCACAGCTCTCAGGTCTTGGATAGACCGTGTTATTGCTCTCAGGTCACAAATGGACCATGTTATAGCTCTTAGACAAATCAGTGTTACAGCTCAGTGTTACAGCTCTAGTTTATTTAGAAGATAGCAGGAAAATCCATCTTCGAGGCGTGAGGGCACGTTGATCCAAAGACACGAGGAGAAGAGCGCCCCAGTGTGCTGGAGAGAGAGAGAGAGCTGGCTCTGGCTCTTCTATTTATATGTTCATCTCTCCCTGGGCCTGTTCTATATAAATTGGGCCAGTCAGGAGTGTTGTTTGTTTTACCTGAGGTCCTCACTCCGGTCCTTGGACTTTCTTTTGTTTCATTTTCACGTGCTTTTCCCTTCCTTATCTGTAGCCACCACCATTTTGGACTCCTTTTCCCTGTTCTACTTACCTAACAGGCTCGATAATTAATTATGGATATATCTCTCTAGTCTTCTCATGAAAAATGAGAAATGTGTATATTAGGGCTGTTCATGAGTTAGATCACAACTTGTAGGCTTTTGTACATGAAAAAAACGTTTTGAATTCTGAACAAGAAACTAAAAACCAAAGTTTCGCACTTGATTCACAGATAATTCCTCTGCCTTTTACTGCCTTTTGTTACCTTGTCCCACTTATTATCTGATTTTATTCTTGACTACATGTCTCTGATTTCTCTCTGATTTAATACTTTAGCTTTTGGCCCTTATTTACAGTCTTCCTCTTCCACCTGAAATGTAGGCCCTCTCTCCCATGCTTTGGCCAATAGCACTTAACCCGAAAGGCGTGTGCTTCACCATAATGACTTCAGTCCACGTTAATCTCTCTCTTTTTTTCTGAATTCCTGCATCCATTATAGCTGCACCACTGCCTAAGGGAGCGCCTGTGAGTTAACTTGTATCCTTCTCTATAGCTTTCCAAGTGTTAATTTTCTCAGAGCTCCTATTCACTTGTTCAATTATTATTCTTATTGTCTTTCATTTGCCAGACAATATACCAAGGGCTGGCTATAATGTCACATTCAAACCAGATGCAATCCTTATTTCTACTTCCAAATCTCCCACATCACATAAAGTAGTACAGAATCTATAATTAACACCAAATAACACACACTATTGATTATAATATGAAGCAAAATACATATAAAGACTACACTTGCTGCTGGTGTTGAAGGCTGCAGTGAGAGTTCAGGGCTTCACTGCACTGCATATACTGTGGCCTGTGCTCTTTCTGGAAAATTGCTTGGTAATACCCAGATTATTTCCTGAGAACAAAGACATGCTGAGTAGAAAACTTCTTTTAGGTTTGGAATGTAAATGCTTCAGGTGATAACAGACATTTGTCAGACTAATGAATGGTCAGGGAAACCAAAATATAGGCTACAGAAGATTTTGAAATTATAGGTCCCCATACTCAGAGAGTACAGAAAGCAGCATTCTGGCTTTCCTGGAAAACGAAAGACATCCCAAGTCTGCAGCAATTTACGGTAAATTTGAAGGTATCTTGTTAAGCTGTCTTGTAAGTAGAGATAATATCATTTGCAGAGGTCTTGGGGGCCCACTCAAGGTGAAATTAAGCAGAGTCAAAAACTACTTGATTAGAATTTGTGGTATAAGATGAGGAAAGGGGAGAATGGACCAATGGACTCACATTGTGGTCTTTGGGCTCTCCTGTTCTCATGGCCAAAGAGTAGGAAAAAAATCTATCCTGAGATCAATAGGGTTTTGTTGGGTTTTTTTTCTGCAGACACAAAAACTTTGCTACATGTATATATGTGAGTGTGTGTGTTGCATATAATTGTGTGGGGAATGTTAATTTTGTATTGCATTGAGGGCTAACATGCAAGCAACTAAGTAGTTATGGGGTTGATAAGCTAAGATTAGATATGACTTTATAATGAAATGAAAATGATAAAGGAGAGAATGAGGGAGTTAAAAGAATAATATTAGACAGTAGATGAGAGTGAAGGAGGTAGGCAGATGAGGTCCAGGGATGGGTTTTTTGAGTTAGAAGAGGTTGGAATAGCAGCCTTTTAGAATTTGACCAAGAATTGGAAGGTTTGAGCAAGATGAGTTCAAGTGATTACTGGTGAAGAAGAAAGAGACTGTGGGCACAGGATTATGTAGGAGCAAGCTCAGGGAAGCAGAGACCTTCAAGAAGAGAATTTCATCTTGTATCTGTGGATGATCATGTTGAGCTAGTCAGAAAGAGATCAGGACTCATTGGATACCCAGAATAACTCTGAAGAAGTTATTAGCATTGATTTTATTTTCCAGATGAGGAAGCTGATTCCTAAAGTGACATGTGGCTAGGAGATGCAAAATTCAGGAGTTGAACGTTTAACATATATAAGACCCTTTCTTTTTCTTCTGATGGATATGAACTCATGTAATATCCAGAGGCAGGAGGAACAAGGAATTTGAGTCAGATTGTTGTAGCCACCCGTTTCGGGAAACAAACTCACTCAGAAGGACAATGCAGATAGTGGAGGGCAGTTTATTACCCCGGCGGGCCCAAGGCAGAGTCTTCTGTTAGCCAAGGACCCCGACCGGCATTTGTGAAAATCTTTTATACCCCATGTGTACATGTCTGAACCCACCACTCCAAATTCCTTGAGACTTACATAAACCAAGGAAAATACAATCCCAATAATCCCATCATTCACGTACTGTGTTCATGTGCTCAAACAGTCAAACAATTAGCCAATAACCAATAAACCCAAGGTTACACTCCGATAGATACAGAAACATCTATGGCCTGTCTGGAGGAAGGGGTGATTAGTGTATATTTTTCTCTTAGGCGATGAGTAACCTAGATACGATCTTCAAGGTTCCCCTGTCTAGAGGGGGTCTTATCCTTCTGTTGTTTTCGTAGGCACTAAACACAGAGTTCAGAGTCCATTGGAAAGCTGGCCGAGCATGATCAGCATGAACAGGCTTAAGATCTAGTCCAGGCCCTATGAATTCCTTCTTCAAGATGGTTTGACATTGTTAACCTTCATTGATGTTCTTTTCATCCAAAAGTTACTTTCACCCCTAAATTAAAGATACTTAATCTAATTTTTGGAGAAGGCAATGGCACCCACTCCAGTACTCTTGCCTGGAAAATCCCATGGACAGAGGAGCCTGAGTAGGCTGCAGTCCATGGGGTCACAAAGAGTCGGACACGACTGAATGACTTCACTTTCACTTTTCACTTTTATGCATTGGAGAAGGCAATGGCACCTCAACCCAGTACTCTTGCCTGGAAAATCCCAGGAACGGGGGAGCCTGGTGGGCTGCCATCTATGGGGTCGCACAGAGTAGGACACGACTGAAGTGACTTAGCAGCAGCAGCAACAATCTAATTTTAACTTCTCTTCTGAGATCTATATTTAAATTGGTGACTGTTTTTTGGGAACTCCATTTGGGTAACTTTCCCCTGAACCACTTAGGTTCCTCACATCTATTTTCCTCGCCAAAGTTTTTCTGGTCCCCAGGTTCAAAGGCCTAGCATTGTCTTTGACTCCTGCCCATCCCTTACATTTCGCATTCAGTCCTGTCAATAAGTTCTCTTAAAGATTTTCAAAACTGTCTCTTCTGCTCCTCCTCCTTTTATCTTCTATCACTTTACCTATAATTCTGATTCTTATGACTTCTTCCCTGGACAGTTGCAAAGTTTCCCTATCTGGTATTTTAAAATATAACTTTTCAACTTTTTTTTTTTCCCAACTAAAGAGCCTCTTGATGTAAGTGAAAGAGGAAAGTGAAAAAGTTGGCTTAAAACTCAACATTCAGAAAACTAGGGAGGAGCATAAAGATGGTGGAGGAATAGGACGGGAAGACCACTTTCTCCCTCACAAATTCCTCAAAAGAACATTTCAACGCTGAGCAAACTCCACAAAACAACCTCTGTAGGCTGGCAGAGGACAGCAGGCAACCAGAAAAGCAGACCATTGTCTTCAAAAACAGGTAGGAAAAAATATAAACGACGAAAAAGGAGACAAAGGAGGTGGGGAGGGAACTCCATCCCTGGAAGGGAAGCCCGTCCCGGGAAGGGAATTTTAAGAAGAGAGGTTTCCAAACACCAGGAAACACTCTCCCTGCCGAGTCTGTGGCGAGTCTTGGAAACCCAGAGGGCAACATAACAGGAAGGAAAAATAAAGAAATAATTAAAACCAAGAGATTACAAGCCCAACAGTAACTCCCCCAGCGGAAAAGCAGCACAGACGCCTGCATCCGCCATTGGGAAGTGGGGGCAGGGCAGGGACGCGCGGGAGGCGCGGGCTGCAGTGCTTTGTAAGAATCGAGCAGGAACGCCCCACGCGCAACCAGAACGATCTAACTTGCGCTAGCAAACCAGACTGTGGGATAGCTACAGCACGAAAAGCTCGAACATAAGACGCCGCCAGGACCGAGCACAGAACAAAGGACGGAACGGAAAAAGCCGGCTGCAGACCATCCCCCGCCGGGGACAGGCAGCCAGAGCCGTAAGGACTGGAAAGGGGCAATTGCAGACCCGGAGAGACTTTACTTACCTAACTGCAAGCGGGCTTCTTTGCTAAGACTTCTGGGGGTGCTGGACAGTCACAATCTGCCTCACGGGGGACGCCAGCGGTCCACCCAGAAAGTTGAGCAGCAGCGACAGAAAAGGTGACAAGCCGCGGCGATCACGCTCGCCAAACTCCTGAGCTACTCGGACCTGGGAAGGGCACAAAGCGCAGTCCCAGCCGAATCTGTGCCTCTGAGGGCTGCCTGAGCGCCAAACATGAGCGGCTTGGACCGGGAAGTGCACGCAGCCTAGGGCCGGCCCCAGACGGTTCCCGGCTGAGCATTGTAGAGCCGGAGCGGTTTGTGCGCCGCGAGAAGGGACAGGTCAAGCGGGGCTGTGACACTGTGAGCACACGACAGCTCTATTAGTTTGTGGCATTCCCCCTCCCCACAGCGCGACTGAACTAGTGAGCCTGAAAAACCAGCAAACGGAAGAAGTTAAACAGAGGGAACCACCTTGGAAGTGATCCCACACGGCCCAAAACATCAGAGAAGAGCCAGATATATTTTTACTATTTTAAAAATCATTCTTTTTTTTTTTTCTTTTTTTTCTCTTCTTTTTTTTTCTAACCTTTTTTTTTAATTGTTAAATCTTCTATTTCTCCTCTAATTTTTATTACTATAACCTATTATTACTATTTTTAAAAAAAAAGACTTTTTTTTTTTTTTTAAGGCAAACACCATATATAGCCTTTGGATGGTTGTTGGTGGGGTTTTTGTTTGTTTGTTTGTTTTGTTTTGTTTTTGTTTGCTTGTTTTTTTTTAATAATTCTTGGTTTTTTTTCTTTCTTTCTTTCCTGCTTTTTCCTTCTGCTTCTTTTCTTTAATATTGTATTTTTGAAAATCCAACCTCTACTCTAGATTTTTAACCTTTGCTCTTAGGTTTTTGTTGTCAATTATGTTCATTTAAAAACCCAAACTTCACTACCCAAGTTTACCTGAGAGCGAGATTACTGGCTTGACCACTCTCTTCTCCTATGGACTCTCCTTTTTCTTCACCAGGTGGCCTCTGTCTCTTTTCTCCCCCATCTCTTCTCTATCCAACTCTGTGAATCTCTGTGTGTTCCAGACAGTGGAGAACACCTAAGGAACTGGTTACTGGCAGGATTTGTCTCTCTCCTTCTCATTCCTCTCTCTTATCCTCCTGGTCACCTCTGTCTACTTCCTCCCTCTCCTCTTCCCTGTATAACTCCGTAAATACCTGAGTGGGCCAGACTATAGAGCGCACATAAGGAAGTGACTACTGCCTAGCTTGCTCTCTCCTCTTTTGATCTCACCGCATCTCATTCCAGTTACCTCTAACTACCCCCTCCATCTTCTCTTCTCCTTGTAACTCAGTGAACCTCTCTGAGTGTCCCTCAATGTGGAGAAACTTTTCATCTTTAACCTAGATGTTTTATCATCGGTGCTGTATAGATGGAGAAGTCTAGAGGCTACTGTAAAAACTGAAGACCAGAAGCAGGAGGCTTAAATACAAAACCTGAAAACATTAGAGAACTCTTGAATTCAGGGAACATTAAGCAATAGGAGCTCATCAAATGCCTTCATACTTACACTGAAACCAAGCTCCACCCAAGGGCCAACAAGTTCCAAAACAAGACATATCACTCAAATTCTCCAGCAACACAGGAACACTCCCCTGAGCTTGAATATACAGGCAGCTCAAAATTATTCCAAAACCTTTGATGTCTCATAACCCATCACTGGTCACTCCACTGCACTCCAGAGAGAAGAAACCCAGCTCCACCCACCAGAACTCCAACACAAGCCTCCCTAACCAGGAAACCTTGACAAGCCACTGATAGAACCCCACCCACAGTGAGGAAGCTCCATAATAAAGAGAACTCCACAAATCACCAGAATATAAAAAGACCACCCCAAACGCAGCAATATAACCAAGATGAAGAGACAGAGGAATACTCAGCAGGTAAAGGAACAGGAGAGTTGCCCACCAAACCAAACAAAAGAGGAAGAAGTAGGGAATCTACCTGAGAAGGAATTCCGAATATTGATAGTGAAAATGATCCAAAATCTTGAAATCAAAATGGAATCACAGATAAATAGCCTAGAGACAAGGATTGAGAAGATGCAAGAAAGGTTTAACAAGGACCTAGAAGAAATAAAAAAGAGTCAAAATATAATGAATAATGCAATAAATGAGATCAGAAACACTCTGGAGGCAACAAATAGTAGAATAACGGAGGCAGAAGATAGGATTAGTGAAATAGAAGATAGAATGGTAGAAATAAATGAATCAGAGAGGAAACAAGAAATACGAATTAAAAGAAACGAGGACAATCTCAGAGACCTCCAGGACAATATGAAACGCTCCAACATTCGAATTATAGGAGTCCCAGAAGAAGAAGACAGAAAGAAAGATCATGAGAAAATCCTTGAGGAGATAATAGTTGAAAACTTCCCTAAAATGGGGAAGGAAATAATCACCCAAGTCCAAGAAACACAGAGAGTTCCAAATAGGATAAACCCAAGGCGAAACACCCCAAGACACATATTAATTAAATTAACAAAGGTCAAACACAAAGAACAAATATTAAAAGCAGCAAGGGAAAAACAACAAATAACACACAAGGGGATTCCCATAAGGATAACAGCTGATCTTTCAATAGAAACACTTCAGGCCAGGAGGGAATGGCAAGACATACTTAAAGTGATGAAAGACAATAACCTACAGCCCAGATTACTGTACCCAGCAAGGATCTCATTCAAATACGAAGGAGAAATCAAAAGTTTTACAGACAAGCAAAAGCTGAGCGAATTCAGCACCACCAAACCAGCTCTCCAACAAATTCTAAAGGATATTCTCTAGACAGGAAACCGAAAAGGGTGTATAAACCCGAACCCAAAACAATAAAGTAAATGGTAACGGGATCATACTTATCAATAATTACCTTAAACGTAAATGGGTTGAACGCCCCAACCAAAAGGCAAAGACTGGCCGAATGGATACAAAAACAAGACCCCTCTATATGCTGCTTACAAGAGACCCACCTCAAAACAAGGGACACATATAGACTGAAAGTGAAGGGCTGGAATAAGATATACCACGCAAATAGAGACCAAAAGAAAGCAGGAGTGGCAATACTCATATCTGATAAAATAGACTTTAAAACAAAGGCTGTGAAAAGAGACAAAGAAGGCCACTACATAATGATCAAAGGATCAATCCAAGAAGAAGATATAACAATTATAAATATATATGCACCCAATATAGGAGCACCGCAATATGTAAGACAAATGCTAACAAGTATGAAAGGGGAAATCAACAATAACACAATAATAGTGGGAGACTTTAATACCCCACTCACACCTATGGACAGATCAACTAAACAGAAAATTAACAAAGAAACGCAAACTTTAAATGATACATTAGATCAATTAGACCTAATTGATATCTATAGGACATTTCACCCCAAAACAATGAATTTCACCTTTTTTTCAAGTGCTCATGGAACCTTCTCCAGGATAGATCACATCCTAGGCCATAAATCTAAACTTGATAAATTCAAAAAAATCGAAATCATTCCAAGCATCTTTTCTGACCATAATGCATTAAGATTAGATCTCAATTACAGGAGAAAAACTACTAAAAATTCCAACATATGGAGGTTGAACAACACACTTCTGAATAACCAACAAATCACAGAAGAAATCAAAAAAGAAATCAAAATATGCATAGAAACTAATGAAAATGAAAACACAACAACCCAAAACCTGTGGGACACTATAAAAGCAGTGCTAAGAGGAAAGTTCATAGCAATACAGGCATACCTCAAGAAACAAGAAAAAAGTCAAATAAATAACCTAACTCTACAACTAAAGCAACTAGAAAAGGAAGAATTGGAGAACCCCAGAGTTAGCAGAAGGAAAGAAATCTTAAAAATTAGGGCAGAAATAAATGCTAAAGAAACAAAAGAGACCATAGCAAAAATCAACAAGGCCAAAAGCTGGTTCTTTGAAAGGATAAATAAAATTGACAAACCACTAGCCAGACTCATCAAGAAGCAAAGAGAGAAAAATCAAATCAATAAAATTAGAAATGAAAATGGAGAGATCACAACAGACGACACAGAAATACAAAAGATCATAAGAGACTACTATCAGCAGTTGTATGCCAATAAAATGGACAATGTGGAAGAAATGGACAAATTCTTAGAAAAGTACAATCTTCCAAAACTGAACCAGGAAGAAATAGAAAATCTTAACAGACCCATCACCAGCACGGAAATTGAAACTGTAATCAGAAATCTTCCAGCAAACAAAAGCCCAGGTCCAGACGGCTTCACAGCTGAATTCTACCAAAAATTTCGAGAAGAGCTAACACCTATCCTACTCAAACTCTTCCAGAAAATTGCAGAGGAAGGTAAACTTCCAAACTCATTCTATGAGGCCACCATCACCCTAATACCAAAACCTGACAAAGATGTCACAAAAAAAGAAAACTACAGGCCAATATCACTGATGAACATAGATGCAAAAATCCTCAACAAAATTCTAGCAATCAGAATCCAACAACATATTAAAAAGATCATACACCATGACCAAGTGGGCTTTATCCCAGGGATGCAAGGATTCTTCAATATCCGCAAATCAATCAATGTAATTCACCACATTAACAAATTGAAAAATAAAAACCATATGATTATCTCAATAGATGCAGAGAAGGCCTTTGACAAAATTCAACATCCATTTATGATAAAAACTCTCCAGAAAGCAGGAATAGAAGGAACATACCTCAACATAATAAAAGCTATATATGACAAACCCACAGCAAACATTATCCTTAATGGTGAAAAATTGAAAGCATTTCCCCTAAAGTCAGGAACAAGACAAGGGTGTCCACTTTCACCGCTACTATTCAACATAGTTCTGGAAGTTTTGGCCACAGCAATCAGAGCAGAAAAAGAAATAAAAGGAATCCAAATTGGAAAAGAAGAAGTAAAACTCTCACTGTTTGCAGATGACATGATCCTCTACATGGAAAACCCTAAAGACTCCACCAGAAAATTACTAGAGCTCATCAATGAATATAGTAAAGTTGCAGGATATAAAATCAACACACAGAAATCCCTGGCATTCCTATACACTAATAATGAGAAAGTAGAAAAAGAAATTAAGGAAACAGTTCCATTCACCATTGCAACAAAAAGAATAAAATACTTAGGAATATATCTACCCAAAGAAACTAAAGACCTATATATAGAAAACTATAAAACACTGATGAAAGAAATCAAAGAGGACACTAATAGATGGAGAAATATACCATGTTCATGGATTGGAAGAATCAATATAGTGAAAATGAGTATACTACCCAAAGCAATTTACAAATTCAACGCAATCCCTATCAAGCTACCAGCCATATTTTTCACAGAACTAGAACAAATAATTTCAAGATTTGTATGGAAATACAAAAAACCTCGAATAGCCAAAGCAATCTTGAGAAAGAAGAATGGAACTGGAGGAATCAACTTGCCTGACTTCAGGCTCTACTACAAAGCCACAGTCATCAAAACAGTATGGTACTGGCACAAAGACAGACATATAGATCAATGGAACAAAATAGAAAGCCCAGAGATAAATCCACACACATATGGACACCTTATCTTTGACAAAGGAGGCAAGAATATACAATGGAGTAAAGACAATCTCTTTAACAAGTGGTGCTGGGAAAACTGGTCAACCACTTGTAAAAGAATGAAACTAGATCACTTTCTAACACCGCACACAAAAATAAACTCAAAATGGATTAAAGATCTAAATGTAAGACCAGAAACTATAAAACTCCTAGAGGAGAATATAGGCAAAACACTCTCAGACATAAATCACAGCAGGATCCTCTATGATCCACCTCCCAGAATTCTGGAAATAAAAGCAAAAATAAACAAATGGGATCTAATTAAAATTAAAAGCTTCTGCACAACAAAGGAAAATATACGCAAGGTGAAAAGACAGCCTTCTGAATGGGAGAAAATAATAGCAAATGAAGCAACTGACAAACAACTAATCTCAAAAATATACAAGAAACTCCTGCAGCTCAATTCCAGAAAAATAAACGACCCAATCAAAAAATGGGCCAAAGAACTAAATAGACATTTCTCCAAAGAAGACATACGGATGGCTAACAAACACATGAAAAGATGCTCAACATCACTCATTATCAGAGAAATGCAAATCAAAACCACAATGAGGTACCACTTCACACCAGTCAGAATGGCTGCGATCCAAAAATCTGCAAGCAATAAATGCTGGAGAGGGTGTGGAGAAAAGGGAACCCTCCTACACTGTTGGTGGGAATGCAAACTAGTACAGCCACTATGGAGAACAGTGTGGAGATTCCTTAAAAAATTGCAAATAGAACTACCTTATGACCCAGCAATCCCACTGCTGGGTATACACACCGAGGAAACCAGAATTGAAAGAGACACATGTACCCCAATGTTCATCGCAGCACTGTTTATAATAGCCAGGACATGGAAACAACCTAGATGTCCATCAGCAGATGAATGGATAAAAAAGCTTTGGTACATGTACACAATGGAGTATTACTCAGCCGTTAAAAAGAATTCATTTGAATCAGTTCTGATGAGATGGATGAAACTGGAGCCGATTATACAGAGTGAAGTAAGCCAGAAAGAAAAACACCAATACAGTATACTAACACATATATATGGAATTTAGAAAGATGGCAATGACGACCCTGTATGCAAGACAGGAAAAAAGACACAGCTGTGTATAACGGACTTTTGGACTCAGAGAGAGAGGGAGAGGGCGGGATGATTTGGGAGAATGGCATTCTATCATGTATACTATCATGTAAGAATTGAATCGCCAGTCTATGTCTGACGCAGGATACAGCATGCTTGGGGCTGGTGCATGGGGATGACCCACAGAGATGTTATGGGGAGGGAGGTGGGAGGGGGTTTCATGTTTGGGAACACATGTAAGAATTAAAGATTTTAAAATTTAATAAAAAAAAAAAAAGAAAGTGAAAAAAAAATGTAAAAAATAAAAAATAAAAAAGAGTACTATCTAAAAAATAGTACTTTAAAAAATAAAAAAAAATAAAAAAAAAAAAGAAAACTAAGGTCATGGCATCTTGTCCCATCACTTCATGGCAAATAGATGGGGAAACAGTGAGAGACTTTATTTTCTTGGGCTCCAGAATCACTGCAGATGGTGAGTGGTGCAGCCTTGAAGTTAAAAGATGCTTGCTCCTTGGAAGAAAAGCTATGACCAACCTAGACAGCACGTTAAAAAGCAGAGACATTACTTTGCCAACAAAGGTCTGTCTAGTAAAGGCTATGATTTTTCTAGTAGTCATGTATTGACATTACAGTTGAACTATAAATAAAGCTGAATGCCAAAGAATTGATGCTTCTGAGCTGTGGTGTTGGAGAAGACTCTTGAGAGTCCCTTGGACTGCAAGGAGATGCAACCAGTCCATCTTAAAGAAGATCAGTCCTGAATATTCACTGGAAGGACTGATGCTGAAGCTGAAACTCCAATATTTGGCCACCTGATGGAAAGAACTGACTCATTTGAAAAGACCCTGATGCTGGGAAAGATTGTAGGTGGGAGAAGGGGATGACAAAGGGTGAGATGGTTGGATGGCATCATTGACTCGATGGACATGAGTTTGAGCAAGCTCTAAGAGTTGGTGATGGACAGGGAAGCCTGGAGTGCTGCAGTCCATGGGATTGCAAAGAGTCGGACATGACTGAGCGACTGAACTGAACTGAAGTTTCATTGATAAATTATTTACTGTAGAGTTTCAGCTTGAAATATATAGCTCTTCTGCTCAGAAACCTTTGTTAACTCTTCATTGTTTAGTAAATCAAGTACAAACTCACCGAATATAATAGATAATGTTTATTGTCATTTGCTGTATTCCAGGCACTGACCACAACACAGGAATTCTTTCTTTTAATCCTTAAAATAATTGTATGGAGTATGCCCTTCCGTTGTCCTCATTTTACAGAAAAGGCAATTGAGGATCAGGATACTAAATAGCTTGCTCAAGGTCACATGACAAATGAGTGATGAGGCCAGGACTCAATCCAGGCACCTGATTTCAGAGCATGTACATTATGTTGTTATCCCAGCTTCGTTGCTACCTTTTGGCAGCGAAGATCAGGTTCACAGTAGTCAAATTGAACACATCCTGTTCATATTCATATTCAGATAAACATATTCTGTTTCTCTTGGATGGCATTGGAGAATTTTTTTCTCCCTTCCCAAACCCTAAACTGTGAAATTCTACTTATTCTTAAAGACTTGTTCAAACCCTACCTCCTTCATGATGTCACTCACCATCATTCCAACTTGTGATCTTGTCTTCCTTATGAAGGAGGAATCTTACAAAGTTTCAAATTTTTAATCATCTGTTCACTTTATCTTTTGCTGCTGTTTAGATCTCCTTCTTGTCTAAGATAAGAGGTCTTAGTCATACATTGTGAAGTGCATTACGTTGGATGGTTTGATAAAAAGATCCTGGAAAATTTGCAAAGGCTCCAGGTGTTAGACTCTATGCCTGGTCTATGCATAAGTTCTTAATTTAGAGCTGAAGACCTTTGAACAAGGTAGACTTCCAGACCATAACCTGTTGGGCTCCTGGCCAATGTGAACAGGTGATTACTTAATACAATTAATGTAAAATCACCAACAGTTTGCCAACAAAAGTCCATATAGTCAAAGCTATGATTTTTCCAATAGTCATATACAGATGTGAGAGTTGGACCATAAAGAAAGCTGAGTGCAGAAGAATTGATGCTTTTGAACTGTGGTGTTGGAGAAGACTTTTGAGAGTCCCTTGGGCTGCAAGGAGATCAAACCAGTCAATCCTAAAGGGAATCAACCCTGAATACTCACTGGAAGGACTGATGCTGAAGCTGAAGCTCCAATAATTTGGCCACTTGATGCGAAGAGCCCACTTATTGAAAAAGACTCTGTTGCTGGGAAAGATTGAGGGCAGGAAGAGAAGAGGGTGACAGAGGATGAGATGGTTGGATGGCATCATGGACTCAATGGACATGATTTTGAGCAAGCCCTGGGAGATGGTGAAGGATAGGAAAGCATGTGTGGTGTGCTGCAGTCCGTGGTGTTGCAAAGAGCTGGACATGACTGAAAGACTGAACAACAACATCAATTGCCCTCCTGGCTTTAGCTTCATGAGCCTAGTTTTATGACCTAAAAAAGGGAAGGTGCCTCCCTAAACAAAATACTTTTCTTTCAATCAGGAAGGCTAAACTAACTGTTTTCAAAACTCTTTCTAATCCTCCTAATTAAGCATAAGTGCTCCTTCCACTTTCTCCCTGGATTCTGCCCTTGGATGACATGTTGAGAGTTAACCCTCAGGTTTCACACTAATGGAGACCTGAAGGTTTTAATGGAGGCAGGTGTTACATTTCAGTTTAAAATTTTCTAAAAACTTAATTGACAAATAAAATTGACTGAAGTGGAAAACTGAGGAGTTATCTTAGTGATTCAGGCCCAAGGTAATTTTCACCAAGAATATCAAACTACTCAAAGCAATATATAAACAGATTCTGATGCACTCCTTGGAGCTCAAACACAGAAAATGAAAGAGTAACAGAAAGAGGTTTCACTTACTTGTTCAGTCAGCTATATTGATTAAGCCTCTACCATGTGGTGGGGACTGCACAAAGAGCCAGAAATCTGTGGGATATGAAAAATGCAGATCCTTGCTGTCCTTGGCTTATAGCACTCATTGTGTGCTGACTGCGAAACTGCTTACCCAATGAGTGGGCCAGCTGGAAACCTGCTTTCAAGGAGAATTTAGCTTCCTTCTATAGGTATGTAAGTGTCACTGAGGGGGAAATAGTGCTTTTGGAGAACAGATTCCTCTCCCTGTGAGGGGTAGCACACCCTGTCTCACAAACGACCATTTGCCTCCTGCACAAAATTCCTCAGTGACCTAACACAGGACTGAATGGGCGGTTAGTGTATCTTAGTATAGAACTGTTTACATTTCTTTGTCCCTTTTTCTCGTTAAGGAAATGACTATCTCTTCAATCCTCCACTGAAGCACGCAGCTAAAGTTTCTAATCTGTGAAATTCACACTCATCCATTGCTTTTCTTTTACTTATTTAGACCTGCTGCTGCTCCCCGGGGTTTGGGGTGGGGGTGTACTTTTCTTTTTCAGTTACACCAATTTGCAGATTATTATTCCCCCTAGGGTTAAGAAGTCTATGCCCCAACCAGTAATGCTGAAGAAGCTGAAGTTGAAAGGTTCGAAGACCTTCAAGACCTTCTAGAACTAACACCTAAAAAAGATGTCCTTTTCATTATAGGGGACTGGAATGAAAAAATAGGAAGTCAAGAAATACCTGGGGTAACAGGCAAATTTGGCCTTGGAGTACAGAATAAAGCAAGGCAAAGGCTAATAAAAGTTCTGCCAAGAGAATGCATTGGTCATAGCAAACACCCTCTTCCAACAACACAAGGGAAGATTTTAAACATGGACATCACCAGATGGTCAATACCGAAATCAGATTGATTATATTCTTTGCAGGCAAAGGTGGAGAAGCTCTATACAGTCAGTAAAAACAAGACCTGGAGCTGACTGTGGCTCAGATCATGAACTCCTAATTGCCACATTCAGACTTAAACTGAAGGAAGCAGGGAAAACCACTAGACCATTCAGGCATGACCTAAGTCAAATCCCTAACGATTATACAGTGGGAGTGAGAAATAGATTCAAGGGACTAGAACTGATAGACAGAGTGCCTGATGAACTATGGACGGAGGTTCATGACATTGTACAGGAGACAGGGATCAAGACCATCCCCAAGAAAAAGAAATGCAAAAAAGCAAAATGGCTGTCTGAGGAGGCCTTACAAATAGCTGTAAAAAGAAGAGAAGTGAAAAGCAAAGGAGAAAAGGAAAGATATACCCATTTGAATGCAGAGTTCCAAAGAATGGCAAGGAGAGATAAGAAAGCCTTCCTCAGTGATCAGTACAAAGAAATCGAGGGAAACAACAGAATGGGAAAGAAGAGATCTCTTCAAGAAAATTAGAGATACTAGGGGAACATTTCATGCAAAGATGGGCTCAATAAAAGACAGAAATGGTATGGACCTAACAGAAGCAGAAGATACTAACAAGAGGTGGCAAGACTACACAGAAGAACTGTACAAAACAGATCTTCACGACCTGGATAATCATGATGGTGTGATCACTCTCCTAGAGCCAGACATCCTGGAATGTGAAGTCAAATGGGCCTCAAGAAGCATCACTACGAACAAAGCTAGTGGAGGTGATGGAATTCCAGTTGAGCTATTTCAAATCCTGAAAGATGATGCTGTGAAAGTGCTGCACTCTGTATGCCATCAAATTTGGAAAACCCAGCAGTGGCCACAGGACTGGAAAAGGTCCGTTTTCATTCCATCCCAAATAAAGGCAATGCCAAAGAATGCTCAAACTACTGCACAATTGCACTCATCTCACACGCTAGTAAAGTAATGCTCAAAATTCTCCAAGCCAGGCTTCAATAATATGTGAACCGTGAACTTTCAGATGTTCAAGCTGGTTTTAGAAAAGGCAGAGGAACCAGAGATCAAATTGCCAACATCTGCTGGATCATCAAAAAAGCAGGAGAATTCCAGAAAAACATCTATTTCTGCTTTATTGACTATGCCAAAGCCTTTGACTGTGTGGATCACAATAAACTGTGGAAAATTCTGAAAGAGATGGGAATACCAGACCACCTGACCTGCCTCTTGAGAAACCTATATGCAGGTCAGAAAGCAACAGTTAGAACTGGACATGGAACAACAGACTGGTTCCAAATCGGGAAAGGAGTATGTCAAGGCTGTATATTGTCACCCTGCTTATTTAACTTCTTTGCAGAGTACATCATGCAAAACACTGGGCTGGAAGAAGCACAAGCTGGAATCAAGATTGCTGGGAGAAATAGCAATAACCTCAGATATGCGGATGACACCACCCTTATGGCAGAAAGTGAAGAGGAACTAAAAAGCCTCTTGATGAAAGTGAAAGAGGAGAGCGAAAATGTTGGCTTAAAGCTCAACATTCAGAAAACGAAGATCATGGCATCCAGTCCCATCACTTCATGGCAAATTGATGGGGAAACCGTGGAAGCAGTGTCAGACTTTATTTTTTTGGCTCCAAGATCACTGCAGATGGTGATTGCAGCCATGAAATTAAAAGATGTTTACTCCTTGGAAGAAAAGTTATGACCAACCTTGGCAGCATATTAAAAAGCAGAGACATTATTTTGCCAACAAAGGTCCATCTAGTCAAAGCTATGGTTTTTCCAGTAGTCATATATGGATGTGAGAGTTGGACTGTGAAGAAAGCTGAGCACTGAAGAATTGATGCTTTTGAACTGTGGTGTTGGAGAAGACTCTTGAGAGTCTTTTGGACTGCAAAGAGATCCAACCAGTCCATCTTAAAGGAAATTAGTCCTTAATCTTCGTTGGAAAGACTGATGTTGAAGCTGAAACCTCAATATTTTGGCCACCTGATGCGAAGAGCTGACTCATTTGAAAAGACAGTGATGCTGCAAAAGATTGAAGGCAGGAGGAGAAGGGGACGACAGAGGATGAGATTGTTGGATGGCATCACTGACTCAATGGACATGAGTTTGAGTAAATTCCCGGGAGTTGGTGTTGGACAAGGAGGCCTGGCGTGCTGCAGTCCACGGGGTTGCAAAGAGTCGGACACGACTGAGGGACTGAACTGAACTGAAGGTTAAGAATCTTGAAGGTGTTCATTACTACGTTTAACATAAGATAATGTAAACAGCCATTCTGAAGTTTGGGGTCAACAGCTGAAAGGATGAAACACTTTTCAGGTGTTCTTAGCTTCACTTTCGTCCCTTTGTCAGTAGGTGGCGGCACATTAGTTTCTGCTCACCTTTGACGGGGAAAAAGAGGAAATAGGTTTTTCAAATTCTGTTTTGGAAAGATAGCCCTGGAACAAGGTAACTAATTTCCATGTATAATCCTCATTATTTCATAAAGGCATTCTCTTAATTCTATATATTATTTTGTATTTGTGATGCCTTTACATTTTATTCACATTTTCAGTGACACACAATTATATGTGCCAAATTAGCTTCATTTAGATGTTGAGAAATGAAGGTTTTCCTTATTAAAGAACCCAATTAAAAGATGAAAATTCAGAGTAATATGAACTTATTTTCTCTGAGCAACATGAGGCATTAGGGATTGGGGGACTGAGGTGAGAAATTGTCTTCCCTATTTGTTTTTAAGGTTATTATTATATCTTCTCAGGGCGAAACAGATGGGAATAAAAATCACTAATTTGTTATTTCCTCTTTGGACCTTTTCCCTTTTCAAGGATTTTGATTTTTGCCAGTATTTTTTAACATTAATTTTTATTGGAGTATAGTTGCTCTACAATCTTGTGTTAACTTCAGGTATAGAGCAGAGTGAATTGGTTGTGCATATACTTACACATACTCTTCTTAAGATTTCATTCCCATTTGGGTCCCCATAGAGCACTGCGTGGAGTTCCCTGTGCTATATGGCAGGTTCTCCTTAGTTACCTCTTTTATACAGAGCAGTGCATATATGTCAATCCCGATCTCTCAATTCATTCCCCTCCCCCCCACCAACTGGTAACCCTAAGTTATTTTCTACATTTTTCACTCTATTTCTGTTTTGCAAATAGGTCCATCTATACCATTTTCCTAGATTCCACATATAAGCTATATTATACCATATTTTTCTCTTTCTGACTTCCTTTGCTCAGTATGACCATCTCTAGGTCCATCCATGTTGTTGCAAAAGGCATTATTTCTTTTCCTTTTTTTGAGAAATATTCCATTCAGTTCAGTTCAGTTGCTCAGTTATGTCTGACTCTTTGCCATCCCAGGGACTGCAGCACGCCAGGCCTCCCTGTCAATCACCAACTCCTGGAGTTTACTCAAACTCATGTCCATTGAGTCGGTGATGCCATCCAACCATCTTATCCTCTGTCATCCCCTTCTCCTCCTGCCTTCAATCTTTTGCAGCATCAGGGTCTTTTCAAATGAGTCAGCTCTTCGCATCAGGTGGCCAAAGTATTGGAGTTTCAGCGTCAGCATCAGTCCTTCCAAAGAATATTCAGGACTGATTTCCTTTAGGATGGACTGGTTGGATCTCCTTCCTGTCCAGGGGACTCTCAAGAGTCTTCTCCAACACCACAGTTCAAAATATTCCATTGTATATATGTAAAACATCTCTTTTGTCAATTCCTCTGTGGATGGACATTTAGGTTGCTCCCATGTCCTGGTTCTTGTAAATAGTGCTGCAGTGAACATCAGGTGCATGCATTCTTTTGCATTATGGTTTTCGCTGGGTGTCTGCCCAGTAGTGGGATTGCTGGATCATATGGTAGGTCTATTTTCAGTTTTTTAAGGAACTTCCATTGTGGTTGTGCCAATTTACATTCCCACCATCAATGTAGGAGGGTTCCCTTTTCACTACACCCTGTCTAGTATTTATAATTTGTTTATTTTTTGATGATGGCCATTCTGATCAGTATGAGGCGATGCCTCACTGTAGTTTTGATTTGCATTTCTCTAATAATTAGTGATGTTGAGTATCTTTTCATGTGCTTTTTGGCCATCTGTATGTCTTCTTTGGAGAAGTGTTTATTTAGATATTCAGCCCATTTTTTAATTGGGTTGTTTGTTTTTTGATACAGAGTTGCATGACCTATTTGTATATTTTGGAGATTAATTCCTTGTCAGTTGTTTCATTTGCAAATATATTCTCCCATTCTGAGGAGAATATATTTTGTTTATGGTTCCTTTGCTGTGCAAAAGCATGCCAGTATTTTTAAAGGAAGGGGGCATATTTGCTCTTTGGAAAAACTCAAAATAATTCTGAAGGCATGTAAATCGCTTGCTTTTTAAGACCTAAAAGTTTTTAAAGCTTCAAAAAAATATGTAAGGACTAAGTAATCAGTTCTAGTCAACAAGAAATCATTGGGTGCTTGTATGAGGAAAGACTCAGTTTTGTCTCCTTTACTGCTTACACAGAACACACTTCACTTCTGACACTTTGGGTCATCAAATGTGTATGTACGTTTTCCCACAGCAAACAATCTGTGTGACATCAGCTGAGTGTCCTACAGTTACATTCAATTCTGACACTATCTACTTGAAGACTGTCAGATCTCACGAGTTAAAGGCTCTGTCCAGTAAGACTGCCCCCACCCTACTTGAGATGCAGTTGTAAGTCGTAGGTCCCCAGGTTGGTTACCCACAACTTCTGTCTGACTTAACTGCAAATCAAGGGCTTTCATGATCCGCTCAGAGAAGGCAATGGCAACCCACTCCAGTACTCTTGCCTGGAGAATCCCCGGGATGGAGTCACAAAGAGTTGGACATGACTGAGCGACTTCACTTTCACTTTTCACTTTCATGCATTGGAGAGGGAAATGGCAACCCACTCCAGTATTCTTGCCTGGAGAATCCCAGGGATGGAGGAGCCTGGTAGGCTGCCGTCTATGGGATCACACAGAGTCAGACATGACTGATGCGATTTAGCAGCAGCAGCGGCATGATCCCCTATCGGGTCCAATTAACTTGCTACAGCAGTTCACAGAACTCAGGGAAGCATATTTGCAAGTTTCAGATGAAAAGATACATAGAGTGAGGTCAGAGATGATCCTGAGCTCTGTCCCCATGGAGTTGGGGTGTGTCACCCTCCTGGTGTGGTTGAACCCCATACTATTGGGATATTTTGGAAGCTTCCTCACATAAGCATGATCACTTATTAACTCTAATTCCAGCTCCTCTTCCCTCTCTGGGGGATAAGGACTGGGGCTGAAAATCCGAAGTTTCTGATTATGGTTTGATCCTTCTGGTGACCAGCCCCCATCCAGGAGCCACCCAGAGTTGCTGCATTGGAACAAAAGCTGATTCCAGTGCTCTTCTCACTCACTTAGAAATTTACAAGGACTTCCCAGGTGGTGCAGTGGTAAACAATCAGCTTGCCGATGCAGGAGATGCGGGTTTGATCCCTGGGTCGGGCAGATCCCCTGGAGTAGGAAACGGCAATCCACTCCAGTATTCTTGCCTGGGAAATCCCATGGACAGAGAAGCCTGGTGGGCTACGGTCCAGTGGGTCTCAAAAGAATTGGACATGACTTAGTGACTAAATGACAACAACAACAGCAACAAGGGTCTCAGGAGTTTCGTGCCAGGAACCAGGGGCAAAGACCAATACGTCCATTTGTATTATCTCACTAGAGTTCCTTTATTTAACTGTCCAACAGTTTTTGACCTTTAAAGTTGTGTGCTGGGTGCTATAGAAATACCAAATGAATATTCTTAGGACATACTTCCTGTCCTCAGGTATTTTTTCTAAGACAGTTCAGTTCAGTTCAGCTCAGTCTCTCAGTCGTGTCCGACTCTTTGCAATCCCATGAATCGCAGCACGCCAGGCCTCCCTCAGTTCAGTTCAGTTCAGTCGCTCAGTCATGTCCGACTGAGGATAAGATATATACACTCAAATATAGTATAAAGCACATGGGTGTATATAATAAGCATTCATTGAATGAAATGGTCATAAATAGTTGTTAAAACGTGCTTTGGGGCTTCAAAGGGAGATACCAGGTCTATAGGTTGGGGAAAGATATGTGGCAGGCATAGTTTGTGCTGTGACTTAGAGAACAAATATGACTGAGGGGTCAGGGAGGTGGCACTCTAGGTGACTGAAGTACTAGGAATGAAGTCACTTTGGGAAATGATAAGTGGTCCAGTTTGGCTGGAGAGAAGCTCAGGAATCAATCAACCTTTCACTTAGTCCACCTGGAAGGCCCACAGTGGGGCATCATAAGCCGCTGACAGCGTATTTACTAAATAGAGAGTTAGGGCATTGACTCATACAACTGGAACATTGATGGGACACTCAGGGTGGCCTTTAGTATTTAGAGCCCAGTCTCTTGTGAGGTGTGGACAAACGCCTTGTCAACCAAGGTCACAATTGCTAACCATTTGTCTTTGCTTATTTGGAACAATGATTTTTTTAAAGATGATATATACTTAATTAAAAATTCAAACAATTCTGAAAAATATGAATAAGGAAAAAGTACCCCAAATTTCATCACCTAGAAAATAATCACTGTTAACTTTAGGTATCACTTCAGACATCTTTCTTTGCATATATGCAGATGGCAGTGTGTAGCTCAGAAAAATTTTGCAAAAATAGGACCATACTGTGCATGCCAATTTTACATTGAAATACTATATTTAGTTCTGCCTGAACTTAAAAAGAATAAAAATAAATTGTGATTAAAAACGAAGGAATTATGGAATCTTAGGTACACGTTTCTTTAATTTTAGTTACTTTAAAAAAAACAAGTGGTACATTCACATGGTACAAATTTAAAAGCTACATGTTGATGAAAAGCCAGTGAAAAACTACCCCCCACCATCTTTTATCCACCCATTGTCCTTCCCCAGAGGTAACTTGTTATCAATTTCTTGTCCACCTTTCTAGAGAGTTCAGTGTTTAAAAATTTATCACAGAGATATTAGTTTTTAAGATTAAGAAAAAAAAAGATTATAAAAGATTATAAGAAGCCTTAAAATTTTAGAGCTATTATGTTTTCATAATGACATGCTTTAATTTTTGTTTTTTTTTTGTAGTAGTATCTAATGCTGCTGACTATGCTGAGAACTTTATGGATTGTTTGATTTGATACTGACAGTGATATTGTCCTTATCACCATCTTACTGGTAAGGGAACAGAGGCAAGTTGAATAATTTGTCTGAGGACAAAAATGAGAATTGACAAAGCTAAAATTCAAATTCAAGTGCTCTGGCTCCCAAACTACCCTCTGCATACACTCCTCCTTTAAACACCGAGTGTAACGCCAGGACTTTCCCCTCCTGTGTCCACGCCATGTATAGCTTTTGTCTCGGGCAGTTCTTCCCAGAACAGCTGTAGCTGCTAAGGGCTTTCACGTTTGACAATATGTATGTTTGCCTTTATTTGCAAACAATAAAACTGTTTGCATACTCTTAATTCACACTTTTTTCCCTCAGAACTTTGTATACAAAGCCCCACTCTCTCCTGGCACTGATGTTGTGGAGAGTCTAACCCAGTCCGGCTTTGTTCTCCCAGGTAATTGACTTGTTTTCTCTACCTTGATTCCTCTAACGCTTCCTTTTAATCCACAAAGCTAATTAATTCAGCCAGCCTATGTATTATTCTGTATCAGTTTTTCCTGGAACACAAACTGCCTACTTCATATGCAAAATGATTTCTTCATTAATTGTAGGGAAATTTTCTTTTAAAAATACTTTTGTTTTTGTTTCATTTTTTTGTCTCTCTGCTCCAGAGATACCAATTATCCTTGTATAATATCATCATAATCTCTTTCACATCTGTTATTTCCTCTCTAATTTTCAAATCCTTTATCCTTTTTTCTGAATGTGCAATGACTGTACTAAGCCTTCCCTCTCTCTCAGTATTTTAATTCCATTTTCAGTTTATTTGATCTTTAACCTTTCTCATTTTATTAGTTTCTCATGTCTCATGACATGTCTTCATGTCATGGTTTCAACTGTTTTTCTTTTCACCTCTGTTGCTTTGCCATTTTACCTTTAAATTCTTGTTATGTTTTCCTATAGTGTAAACATCCATACATGACTACTGGAAAAACCATAGCCTTGACTAGACGGACCTTTGTTGGCAAAGTAATGTCTCTGCTTTTCAATATGCTATCTAGGTTGGTCATAAATTTCTTTCCAAGGAGTAAGCATCTTTTAATTTCATGGCTGCAGTCACCATCTGCAGTGATTTTGGAGCCCCAAAATAAAGTCTGACACTGTTGCCACTGTTTCCCCATCTATTTGCCATGAAGTGATGGGACCGGATGCCATGATCTTCGTTTTCTGAATGTTGAGCTTTAAGCCAACTTCTTCACTCTCCACTTTCACTTTCATCAAGAGGCTTTTTAGTTCCTCTTCACTTTCTGCCATCAGGGTGGTGTCATCTGCATATCTGAGGTTATTGATATTTCTCCCGGCAATCTTGATTCCAGCTTGTGCTTCTTCCAGCCCAGTGTTTCTCATGATGTACTCTGCATATAAGTTAACTAAGCACCGTGACAATATACAGCCTTGACGTACTCCTTTTCCTATTTGGAACCAGTCTGTTGTTCCATGTCCAGTTCTAACTGTTGCTTCCTGACCTGCATACAGATTTCTCAAGAGGCAGGTCAGGTGGTCTGGTATTCCCATCTCTTTCAGAATTTTCCACAGTTTGTGATGATCCACACAGTCAAAGTCTTTGGCATAGTCAATAAAGCAGAAATAGATGTTGTTCTGGAACTCTCTTGCTTTTTCCATGATCCAGCGGATGTGGCAATTTGTTCTCTGGTTCCTCTGCCTTTTCTAAAGCCAGCTTGAACATCAGGAAGTTCACGGTTCACGTATTGCTGAAGCCTGGCTTGGAGAATTTTAAGCATTACTTTACTAGCGTGTGAGATGAGTGCAATCGTGCGAAGAAAGCTGAGCGCTGAAGAACTGATGCTTTTGAACTGTGGTGTTGGAGAAGACTCTTGAGATTCGCTTGGACTGCAAGGAGATCCAACCAGTCGATACTAAAGGAGATCAGTCCTGGGTGTTCTTTGGAAGGACTAATGCTAAAGCTGAAACTCCAGTACTTTGGCATCATGCAAAGAGTTGACTCATTGGAAAAGACTCTGATGCTGGAGGAGAAGGGGACAACAGAGGATGAGATGGCTGGATGGCATCACTGACTCGATGGACGTGAGTTTGAGTAAACTCCGGGAGTTGGTGATGGACAGGGAGGCCTGGTGTGCTGTGCTTCATGGGGTTGCAAAGTGTCAGACACAACTGAGTGACTGAACTTAACTGAAATGATAGTGAAACATTGGCAGGAAATTATTTTTCTAATTTTTAAATCATGTATTCTTTTAGACTGGTCTTTCACTTGTTTTGTATATGCTTGTTATCATATGCCCTTCTTTTAACTGTTTGCTTTTTATTTTGCTCTAGTATATTTGCTTGATCATTGTACTTATTTTCCTCTTGCTCATGCTTAGCAGGGAAAACATTTGCCAGGAACTTTGATTTACTTTGAATACTATGGATAAATTATTCTTGATTCCCTTCTCATATGAACTAAGTTGTCTCTTCTAAGTTGCAGAGGAATACCAGGGTGCTGTATTTATTAATTCTCCTATTGCCTGAAGTATATGAAGAGGGGAGAGGATAAGACTAGACATCAGCTGGGGATGTGTGCAGCTTTTGAGGGAAAATCAGTGCATGTCTAACTGAATCTCACACCCACACACACACATACATCCCAAGGATATACTTTAATTCCCACAGGTGGTAAAATATAAATTTATATTTAAAAAGAAAAACATTGTCTTAACTACAATGTAACCTATATAGCTACTTCTAGGAACACAAATATGTTTCTCTCATTATTATACTGAAGGCAGTATATTGTGGTAGCTGAGGGCACAGCCCCTTATGCTCAAACCCTAGCTCTGCCAGTTAACAGGCTGTGTAACCACAAACCAAGTATTTTTATATCTAAGCCTCAGCTTCCAAATTGAGGAGGATAATAGAACGTACCCATGTAGCTGTTGTCAGTAATAAATGGATTTGTATATAGGAAGCTTTTAGCCCAGTGCCTAGCATACAGTAAGCACTCAATAAATGTCAACTACTACTGTTATATTATCTTCCCAGGTGACTCAGTGGTAAAAAAAATCTGCCAGCCAGTGCAGAAGATGCAGGAGATTTGGGTTAGATCCTTGGGTCAGGAAGATCCCCTGGAAGGGGATATGGCAACCCACTCCAGTATTATCGAAAAATCTCATGAATAGAGGCGCCCGGCAGGCTGTAGTCCTTGGGGTCGCAAAGAGCTGGATATGACTGAGTGACTGAGTACACATTAGTATTATATTATCCGGATGAGTAGCAGTTCCTTTTGTTTATCTTCTTGCTTTTGGAGTTTGATCAGAAACCTTCATCAGTGAGGACCATCAGTGAGCTATCAGAGCTATCTACCTTCTGATAGCACATCTTGATGAAAGAAAGACCAAAAGAAAGTCTGAGTAAAAATGTGAATCACACATACATTGATAGTGGGAATGCAAATTATACAGTCACTCTGGAAAACAGTTTGGAAGCTTCTGAAGAAACTAGACATGCAATTACCATTCAACCCAGCACTTGCACTCTTGGGCATTTACCCCAGAAAAATGAAAACTTATGTTCACACAAAAATCTGTACACAAATGTTCATAGCAATTTTATTTGTAATAGTTGACAATTGCAGTCAATCCAGATCCCATTTAACAGTTGTCTGGTTAAACAAATAGTGGCATATACACACCATGGAATACCGCTAAGCAGTAAAAAGGAATGAACTTTTGATGCATGCAACAATTCGGATTAATCTCCAGGGAATTATGCTGAGCCAAAAAAGTCAAGTAAAAAAGTTACATGCTATACCGTCCATTTATATAACATTAATGAAAGTAAACACTAACAAATGGAGAACAGATCAGTGATTGCTGGGTCATGGGGACTGCAGTCTGAGGGAAAAGAGATAGCTGTGATTATAAAAAGACAGCATGAGAGTTTCTTGATGGTGAATACATAAACCCATACAAGTGATTGCACAGATTTAATATACACATGCACACACACACACACACACACACACACACATAAGTTGGAATAAAACTGGAGGAATCTAATCTGAATAAGAAAGCTGAGTGATATCAATGTCAGTATACTAGTTTAGATATTATGTTACAGTTTTTAAAATATTTATTTATGTATGTATTTGGCAACGATGGGTCTTAGTTGTGGCACACAGGCCCTAGCGCACTAGGCTTAATAGTTGTGGTCCATGGGCTCTCTAGTGGTAGCACATATGGGATCTTAGTTCCCTAACCAGTGATTAAACCTGTGTTCTCTGCACTGGGAGGTGAATTCCCAACCACTGGACCACCAGGGAAGTCCCTATTTCATAGTTTTGAAAAGTATTATCATTGGTAGAAACTGCACAACCAAAGATCTCTCTATATTATTTCTCACAATTGCATGTGAAATCACAAATTTTGCAATAAAATTTTCAATTAAAAAACAGAAATAGCATTACAAATGTAGAAAACAAGCTTATGGTTACCAGGGGATAATGGGGGAAGGATAAATTGGGAGATTGAGAGTGACATACATATATATAAAATTGATACTATACCATATACATACTAGATATATATACTATATACATACTATATATAAAATATATATATAATTGATAACTAATAAAAAGTTCCCTGTACAGCACAGGGAACTCTACTCAAAATTCTGTAATGGCTTACATGGGAAAAGAATCTTTTATAAAAGAGTGAATATATGTGTATATATATATATGTGTGTGTGTGTGTATATATATATTCATTTTGAATACCAATGAATTAAATTGAATTTGAATCAATTCATTTGAATTCATTCAAAATGAATATATATACACATTCATTTTTCTGTACACCTGACACTAACACAACATTGTAAATCAACTGTACGCCAATTAAAAAAAAAAAAAAAAGAGATTGCCCTAAACTCTCCCGGCCATTCCTACGTACACAGAAAAGTAAATATATTTCTTTACTTTCGGGGCTTCAGCAGATTCCTGGGCAGAGAATTCTTCTGTGATCTCTGTATAGAAATGGAAGAAAAGACAGAATGCATTATTTTCTTTGGCCCTAACTACTCCCCCCCCCAGCGATATAGGTGGGGGCACTGGCAAAGTATGTTCTGCCAACTGAAGGAGGGTGGGATGTGAGCAGGAAAAGAACCTCTAAGTGAGTTTGAGTGATGTGATGTGCTTGGAACCATGAAACAGAATCACCCTGTTGGAACTGAGTTAGAGAAGATATTGAGTCAAGAAATGTGAAATTTAAAAAAAGAAGAAGAAATGTGAGATAAACTAGGAACTTGGGATGCCACTTCATGCTGTAATTTGGGGGATGCTAAACAGTTGTCTCAGTTTAATAAACACCCCTTCTGGCCTTGGGGTTTGAAATTTGCATGTTAGGCAACATGTATATTAAGGTTTAGAATATTCCATTTGCAATGCATTTAAGTTATCTGATGTATTTTATGTTGCTGGTGTATCTCATTTTTGGCATCAGTTTATCTAGCTCAAGTATGTCTAGCTCTAAGAATGAGGGGTAAAGGGATGGATAAAAGATGATGAAATCTGGGGATAGAGGCAAGGCTCAGGAAATGACTGAAGTACCATCCTCCTTATGGGCAAAATCAGCCGCCGTCTTCCTTATGTGCAAAATCTCCAACAGATATTGGTTAAATTCAAAGAGTAGCTTCCATCAAGATTCAAATAAACCCTTTAAAACCCCTTCCCATATTTAATCAGTACCCTATAAGGAAAGAATCCCTTCAAGGCAGAATGCTCATAATAGAAGATTTAAGGGCTCCAGGCCTCATTATCCCTTGTTTTAGGCCCTCTAACCTTCCCATTTTACTGGTGAGAAAATCTAAGGGCCAAGAGTGCAGGTTTGACCAGGACATCCGAGCAGTAGAGAACATTGTTATCCCTTAAGAGCCTGTTGTTCCTAACCCTCATATGTTACTAACATCCATTCCCAATAGAAGCAGATTCTCCACTCTGACTGAGGCAGTGCATCTTCAGTATTCTGGCTGGTGCTAGTCAGTACCAATCTGTCTTCACTTAGGAGAAAAACAAGGGCTTTCCTGAGAGTCCTCACTTCTCACAAATTCTGACAGCTGGTACTGATGATACAAATGTCTCTAGAGATTCTACTTAGTTGCCATAAGTGAATGATTTTCTTCTTTGCTCTCCTTTTCAAGACTCCTCATGGAAGACAGCATCCCCTTACTAAACCTTTCAGCTTTAAGGCGACATAAGACAATCAAAGAAAAATTGCAGTTTTCCTAAACCCCAGTTTGGTATTTGGGCATCTGATACAAGAATAGGGCTATGCCTACATCCAGATAGGCTTTCCAGTGCCCTGCTGCTGCTGCTGCTGCTGCTAAGTTGCTTCAGTCGTGTCCGACTCTGTGTGATCCCATAGACGACAACCCACTCGGCTCCTCTGTCCCTGGGATTCTCCAGGCAAGAATACTGGAGTGGGTTGCCATTTCCTTCTCCAATGCATGAAAATGAAAAGTGAAAGTGAAGTTGCTCAGTCATGCCCGACTCTTAGCAACCCCATGGACTGCAGCCTACCAGGCTCGTCCATCCATGGGATTCTCCAGGGAAGAGTACTGGAGTGGATTGCCATTGCCTTCTCCTTCCAGTGCCCTAAGTTTCCCCAAATCAAAACTAACTGTCCTTTGCAAGGTATTCTCAGACTAGGTGATTATTTCCAAAATTGGATTCCAAATTTCTGTCCTATGGCCAAATCTATAGATTTTACTGAACAATAAAAACCCTGATCTAATTTTATGGGAAGAACCAGATGACAGTTTTTAAGGCCTTAAAGGAGACTTGGATGAGCCCATTGCCTTTCATTATTGTTCAGTCACTCAGTCATGTCGAGCTCTACAACCCCATGAACTGCAACATGTCAGGTTTCCCTGTCCTTTACCATCTTCGGGAGTTTGCTCAAACTCGTGTCCATTGAGTCGGTGATGCCATCAAACCACCTCATCCTCTGTTGCCCCCTACTCCTCCTCCTACCTTCAATCTTTCCCAGCATCAGGGTCTTTTCAAATGAGTCAGCTCTTCACATCAGGTGAACAAAGTATTGGAGCTTCAGCTATAGCATCATCCTTCCAATGAATATTCAAGGTTGATTTCCTTTAGGATTGACTGGTTGGATCTCCTTGCAGTCCAAGGGACTCTCAAGAGTCTTCTCCAGCACCACAGTTCAAAAGCATCAATTCTTCAGTGCCCTGTCTTCTTTATGGTCCAACACTCACACCCATACATGACCACTGGAAAAACCATAGCTTTGACTAGATGGACCTTTGTCAGCAATGTAGTCTCTGCTTTTTAATATGCTGTCTAGGTTGGTCATATCTTTTCTTCCAAGGAGCAAGTATCTTTTAATTGAATGGCTGTAGTCACCATCCACAGTGATTTTGGAGCCTAAGAAAATAAAGTCTGTCACTATTTCCATTGTTTCCCCATCTATTTCCCATGAAGTGATGGGTTCCAATGCCATGATCTTAGTTTTTTGAATGTTGAGTTTTAAGCCAGCCTTTTCCTTCTCCTCTTTCATCTTCATCAAGAGATGTTTTAGTTCTTCTTTGCTTTCTGCCATAAGGGTGGTGTCATCTGTATAACTGAGGTTATTGATATTTCTCCTGGCAATCTTGATTCCAGCTTGTGCTTCATCCAGCCTGGAATTTTGCATGATGTACTCTATATATAAGTTAAATAAGCAGGGTGATAATATATAGCCTTGATGTCTCCTTTTTCAATTTGGAAACAGTTCCTTATTCCACATCTGGTTTTAACTGTTGCTCCTTGAACTGCATACAGATTTCTCAGGAGGCAAGTAAGGTGGTCTGGTATTCCCATCTCTTTCAGAATTTCCCCCAGTTTGTTGTGATCCATGCACTCAAAAGCTTTAGTGTAGTTAACCCAATTATCTGATTCCCTTTTTGTATATAAAACGGAAGGGAATGCCCTTGGGATACTCACCCCATAATGCAGGGACCATCACTGACCCATAGAATACTACATCCAACAACTGGAGCCTGTGCTAAGGGGATACCTTTGCCTTAGGGCCACTAGGGCCACTGTCCTTTTGCTTAAGGGCACAGAGAAAATTACTGAGGGATCTGCTCTAACCATTTTTGTGCCTCATGCAGAAGAAGCTATCCTGAATTCTCACCACATTCAACATTTCTCAGCCAGCAACTCCCACCTCCTATGAATTCCTTCATTAACTTCTTTTCACATAAGTCTTCTATGTAATAACCTTAACTCAGCTACTCTCCTCTTCATGATTGATGAAGCCCCTCACAACTGCTTAATGCTGACTTTTCTAATTTAAAAGGTAGTTTCTAATTTAAAAGGTAGTTGCAAATATTATGTTATTGCAACTCCTTCTGAAGTTGTTGAGGTGGTATATTTACCTATGGCTACTTGGCCCAACAAGCTGAATTATAAAAGATCTTCAAGACCAAGATAATCATAATGGTGTGATCACTCACCTAGAGCCAGACATCCTGGAATGTGAAGTCAAGTGGGCCTTAGAAAGCATCACTACGAACAGTGGTGATAGAATTTCAGTTGAGCTATTTAAAATGGAGGTGATAGAATTCCAGTTGAGCTATTTCAAATCCTGAAAGATAATGCTGTGAAAGTGCTGCACTCAATATGCCTGCAAATTTGGAAAACTCAGCAGTGGCCACAGGACTGGAAAAGGTCAGTTTTCATTCCAATCCCAAAGAAAGGCAATGCCAAAGAATGCTCAAACTACCGCACAATTGCACTCATCTCACATGCTAGTAAAGTAATGCTCAAAATTCTCCAAGCCAGGCTTCAGCAATACGTGAACCGTGAACTTCCTGATGTTCAAGCTGGTTTTAGAAAAGGCAGAGGAACCAGAGATCAAATTGCCACATCCGCTGGATCATGGAAAAAGCAAGAGAGTTCCAGAAAAACATCTGTTTCTGCTTTATTGACTATGCCAAAGCCTTTAACTGTGTGGATCACCACAAACTGTGGAAAATTCTGAAAGAGATGGGAATACCAGACCACCTGACCTGCCTCTTGAGAAACCTATCTGCAGGTCAGGAAGCAACAGTTAGAACTGGACATGGAACAACAGACTGGTTCCAAATAGGAAAAGGAGTACATCAAGGATGTATATTGTCACCCTACTTATTTAACTTCTATGCAGAGTACATCATGAGAAAGGCTGGGCTGGAAGAAGCACAAGCTGGAATCAAGATTGCCAGGAGAAATATCAATAACCTCAGATATGCAGATGACACCACCCTTATGGCAGAAAGTGAAGAGGAACTAAAAAGCCTCTTGATGAAAGTGAAAGTGGAGAGTGAAAAAGTTGGCTTAAAACTCAACATTCAGAAAACGAAGATCATGGCATCCAGTCCCATCACTTCATGGGAAATAGATGGGGAAACAGTGGAAACAGTGTCAGACTTTATTTTTTTGGGCTCCAAAATCACTGCAGATGGTGACTGCAGCCATGAAATTAAAAGACGCTCCTTGGAAGAAAAGTTATGACCAACCTAGATAGCATATTGAAAAGCAGAGACATTACTTTGCCAACAAAGGTCCATCTAGTCAAGGCTATGGTTTTTCTAGTAGTCATGTATGGATGTGAGGGTTGGACTGTGAAGAAGGCTGAGCGCCGAAGAATTGATGCTTTTGAACTGTGGTGTTGGAGAAGCCTCTTGAGAGTCCCTTGGACTGCAAGGAGATCCAACCAGTCCATTCTGAAGATCAGCCCTGGGATTTCTTTGGAAGGAATGATGCTGAAGCTGAAACTCCAGTACTTTGGCCACCTCATGTGAAGTGTTGACTCCTTGGAAAAGACTCTGATGCTGGGAGGGATTGGGGGCAGGAGGAGAAGGGGACAACCGAGGATGAGATGGCTGGATGGCATCACTGACTCAATGGACATGAGTTTGCGTGAACTCTGGGAGATGGTGATGGACCGGGAGGCCTGGCATGCTGTGATTCATGGAGTCGCAAAGAGTCAGTTCAGTTCTCAGTTATGTCCAACTCTTTGTGAGGAGGAAAGTTGACTACAGCCCGTGGGACCACAAAGAGTCAGGCATGCTAAGCTACTGACCTCAAATAACAACATTATTAAGGCTAAATTGGCAAAATTTGTAGAGGCTCTCTACATACCTTGGCCAAAAGCACTGCTGTTGGTTCTTTTAAATCTCAATCCACCCCTTTTGGGATTCATAAGTCAGTTCAGTAGCTCAGTTGTCTCCGTTTCTTTGTGACCCCATGGACTGCAGTATACCAGGCAGCCCTGTCCACACCAACTCCCAGAGCTTGCTCAAACTCATGTCCATTGAGCCAGTGATGCCATCCAACCATCTCATCCTCTGTCATCCCCTTCTCCTCCTGTCTTCAATCTTTCCCAGCATCAGGGTCTTTTCAAATGAGTCAGTTCTTTGCATCAGGTGGCCAAACTAGTGGAGCTTCAGTTTCAACATCAGTCCTTCCAATGGATATTCAGGACTGATTTCCTTTAGGATTGGCTGGTTGGATCTCCTTGCAATCCAAGAGACTCTCAAGAGTCTTCTCCAATACCATAGTTCAAAAGCATCAATTCTTCAGTGCTCAACTATTTTAATCCAGCTCTTATATCCATACATAACTACTGTAAAAACCATAGCTTTGACTAGACAGACCTTTGTAGGCAAAGTAATGTTTCTTCTTTTTAATATGCTGTGTAGGTTGGTCATACCTTTTCTTCCAATGAGCAAGCATCTTTTAATTTCATGGCTGCAGTCACCATCTGCAGTGATTTTGGAGCCCCCCAAAAATAAAGTCTGACACTGTTTCCATTGTTTCCCCATCTATTTCCCATGACGTGATGGGACCAGATGCCATGATCTTAGTTTTTTGAATGTTGAGTTTTAAGCCAACATTTTTACTCTCCTCTTTCACTTTCATCAAGAGGCCCTTTAGTTCTTCTTCAAATTTCTGCCATAAAGGTGATGTCATCTGCATATCTGAGGTTATTGATATTTCTCCTGGCAATCTTGATTCCAGCTTGTGCTTCTTCCAGTCCAGCATTTCTCATGATGTACTCTGCATATAAGCTAAATAAGCAGGGTGACAATATACAGCCTTGATGTACTCCTTCTCCAGTTTGGAGCCAGTCTGTTGTTCCATGTCTTTTTCTAACTGTTGCTTCTTTGACCTGCATACTGATTTCTCAGGAGGCAGGTCAGGTGGTCTGGTATTCCCATCTCTTTCAGAATTTTCCACAGTTTGTTGTGATCCATACAGTCAAAGGTTTTGGTGTAGTCAGTAGAGCAGAAGTAGATGTCTCTGTGAAACTCTCTTGCTTTTTTGATGATCCAGTGGATGTTGGCAATTTGATCTTTGGTTCCTTTGCCTTTTCTAAATCTAGTGTGAACATCTGGAAGTTCTTGGTTTACATACCATTGAAACTTGGCCTGGAGAATTTTGAGCATTACTTTTCTAGCGTGTGAGATGAGTGCAATTATGCGGTAGTTTGAGCATTCTTTGGCATTGCCTTTCTTTGGGATTGGAGTGAAACCTGACCATTTCCAGTCCTGTGGCCACTGCTGAGTTTTCCAAATTTGCTGGCATATTGAGTGCAGCCCTTTCACAGCATCATCTTAGGATTCGTATTTCGAATTCATTAGCTCTTAACCTTTTGAGTTAAGGACACCCAATGGACTTCTGCCTCTTTTAACCCACAATTGATAGAAGGAACAATAATACAATATTACAGTGGTTTAACTTTTTCTATCCAAAGTAATTATGTTCTGATAGAGCAATCTTCACAGTGTACTTCTGGGAGATGAAGACCTAATGCATCACATCTTTGTAACTTGGAGAGTTTGTCTACTAGGAAAGACACTTCCAGAAAGATTCTCTTCAACCTTGCCAAAAAGGCTGTCATCAGGTGTTGCTAACCAACTGTCACACTGCCAAACTCCAGGGAATCGATTCTTGGATACACTTGACATATCTGCAGAAAACATCAAACCCTGACTTAACATTTCTCATCATCTGGCGGCATGAAAGTAAAGGTTCCTTCAACTGAAGCAGATGACATCTGTTGAGACCGTTTTCCCAAGATATCCAGACCTGGCTTGTTGGAAGTTTGTAGATAAACGTTTGATAATGACATCACATCATCATGATCTTGACAACATATTAATTTTAGATTAAAAGTGACTGAGAGATCACACTCCTACTTCTCCTTGTTATTCATATGTGACCTCAATAGGTTTTAAATCTGCATTTTCCTTCAAAATGAGACACTACCCCCAGGAAATGTCCTTCTTGGTACTGAGGGGGGAAAAGCAACTGAAAGTGGTGAAACTGAAAATGGTGCTTTCAGAGAAAGATCTTGATCAAAAGAGGGAAATGTAAAACATTAATAAACTGGACGAAGCCTCAATTAGAGTCAGGAGATTGAAGTGGGAGCTCTCATAGCCTGTGCTGATAGCAGAGCCTACCAGGAAGAAGAAAGACTCCTTTTCCTGGCAAGCTCAGCCAATAAAAAACCATAGACTCTTTGTTTACTGTAGCTCTCCAAAGTCCCCGTTTCCCTCATAAAATCAGTCTCCTTCCCCTTTCATGTGGGGACTTGCATGTGGCTTGCCATGGGTGCAGACTCTGAATTTCAATTCTCTGCTGATCCTGAATAAACCCATCTTTGCTGGAGAAATAACCGGCAGTCTATTTGTTTTAAGTCAATAGATACGAAGAGCTTCAAGGCACAGATGAAACGGTGAAGTCTGGGACCCATAACACAACTCCAGGTCATTTACTGCCGCATTGGAACTAGTTCTGTCCCTGCTTACAAAAAGAGTCTCTAAGTGATGTGTGCAGTCACATCACTTATGCAGAAGAGAGCTGTTTCTTTCATGAAATGTCTCCATTTTGTACTCCAGTAGTTACATAGATCACATGATATTGTTTATGCAATGAAATTCCATAAATCTACAAAGTGCATATTTGATTACCGTGGTCATCAGTCCTAGACAGATCAGGCTCACCTGCTTATAGCATGCCACAGATAAGGATTCTTTCGCTGCAAGCACTAGTAGTATGTTTTCCTGGAGGTCTATCATTATATACTTGCAAGTAAATTGTCCAAATTATCTTTCTTCCATCTTTCCCAGGGATATTACCTCAGTAAAAGGAGAGAATGTGTTACAGGCCTGCTGTTACTCATCTTTCCAGGGCGGCAGAGCCCATAAACATCAGTGCTAGCATTCACTTCCAGCTCCCACTCACTTGCAAGCCCATTATTTCCAATACATCACACTCTGTCTAAACTTTAGGAGGTCCTAGCTAGGGGATTCCACAAGTATGAATACCTTTGCATAGGTCTTTACTTTTAATTTTAGTGAACATTTTCATCAACATCTCTCAAACTACTGTGAATAGTCCTTCACAGGATTCTTTCTGCTGCCACTACTGACAGTCAAACAATCTGGTTTGTAGAGGAAAGAAGAGAGAAGACAAAAAGGAAAGATGTAGGGGGAAGAAAAGGTGGAGAAGTCAACTAATGATATTTTGTTTGAACTCCATATTGAAGTGGGTGACTTTAGCAGATAGATGGACAATAAGTATTGTAGTCACTTATTAGTTTTAACAGATGATAAAGTGGTATTTTGTTTATAAAAGTGGCACGATAATCCTTGGAATTTAATTTTCAGGAAATAACAAGACTTTGGCATGCTTTGCAGATAACAGTTAGTTTAGGCATTGGGAGCCTCTCCTCTTCACGTTGAGGCAGTGATGTCACTGACATTGGTGGTTTGAAATTGGCCATGATAGCAGTATTTACATGACAGAAATGATTGAATACTACAAAAACAGGGCTTTTTCTTCCCAGAAAGCTGGCTGATGAATATTTGCCAGCTCATCAATATTAGTAGATAGGTAGTCCAGACTTTCTCATTTCTGTACTCAGGGTTAAGCTGGTGCTAGAATAAGAAACTCAAATGAAGAATCAAAATATTAGCTATAATAGACAATTAGAATTTACACATATTGAATTTTCTAGGAAGGGCAATAAGTAACATCCCTTTCTTCTTCCCTCCTGAGTTTGGAATCAGGGGAAAGACAAGATCAATATCTCAACTAATGACTCGCAAACCTGATAAGAGTCACAGCCTAGCTCTGTAGCCAAGCTGGTGTCCAAATCCCTTGAGCCTGAAATGAGTTCACCTACACCATTGCTGGACCATGACAGGCTGTGGCTATCTCTCCAAGGAGCAGGCCACTTCCTGCCTGTTTAGAGCAGGGAATGTGCTTGTCCTAAGGTCAGTCCATCCTAAGAGATTGAGAGAAAAAGGCAAAAAGACAGAGCTGGACCCTGCCCACTCAGTTCCTGCTTCCTAGGCATTCCAATCAAACTAATGGGTAGGTCACTTCTCTTCCCCTTGATAGGAATGATGACAGTGACAGGGAAAGTTGCTCAGTGGTGGCCAGTTCTTTGTGACCCCATGGACTATACAGTCCATGGAATTCTCCAGGCCAGAATACGGGAGTGGGTAGCTTTTTCCCTCTCCAGGGGATCTTCCCAACCCAGGGATCGAACCCAGGTCTCCTGCATTGCAGGTGGATTCTTTACCAGCTGAGCCACAAGGGAAGTGATGACAGCAAAGGGAGGCACAAAGGAAGCTCCTACTATATGGGGCAGGGTAGGAACTTAATTGTGGAAGAGAATGGATTGCCATTTGTGGAAGATAATATTGCCCAAATACAATATATTTTATATGAATTCCCTTTCTTACCACTCACTAAAATAAGACATTGGTCATAAGCATCAGACACTTTGTTCTGTAATGCCGCTGAATTGAACAGTTGAGATGAAAGGGTGAGAAAGTCTTTAAACCTTTCTATTGGAAGAGTGGTGCTGGTGGTACTGTATTTTTACTGACAGAAGCATCTAAAGTATATGCTAGGCAGTTTTGATTTTCCTCTTGCCTTTTTTTCGGAGAAGGCACTGGCAACCCACTCCAGTACTCTTGCCTGGAAAATCCCATGGACGGAGGAGCCTGGTAGGCTGCAGTCCATGGGGTCGCGATGAGTCAGACATGACTGAGCGACTTCACTTTCACTTTTCATTTTCCTGCATTGGAGAAGGAAATGGCAACCTACTCCAGTGTTCTTGCCTGGAGAATCCCAGGGATGGGGGAGCCTGGTGGGCTGCTGTCTATGGGGTTGCACAGGGTCGGACACGACAGAAGTGACAGCAGCAGCAGCAGCTTACCTTTTTTAAGTTGTTGACAAAGCGTCTTGTCTTATACCTACCAATGTTAAAATATCAACCCCCTTTGAGCATTTCCTCCAAGCAATCAGTTAATTCATTGAAAAGCAGAGAAACAGACCAAGCACTTATTTAAATGACTTACTGTGTAACTGAATTGACTAACTGGCTTAAAAGAATTGACATCAGTTCTGTCTGAGTTGTTAATCCAGCTGTCTTGCAGAGCAGACAGTCTCTCTTTCTCTGTCATATCACAGCATACTAAAATTTTGTCTACATTCCCAGTTTTATGTGGAAATGTTCAAAAGAATGCACAATCCAGATTTTTTTAAATAATTGCACATATGGTACATTATCCCTTGTATTGAGCACTGTATTTTCTCTTGGGGACCTAAGATAATTATAGGTTTTTTTATGTCTCCTGGCTTTTCCTTTCAGGTCTAATCAGGTCAAACAGCAAATGGAAAGTCTTTATATTAGACTCATCTAACAAGCATGGCCTTTGGAGAAGGTCTGTTATCTAAGCAGTATGCATTCTTTGAAAGACTGACACGGGGGGGTCACTGCTGCTGCTACTGCTAAGTTGCTTCAGTCGTGTCCGACTCTGTGCAACCCCATAGGTGGCAGCCCACCAGGCTTATTCTCCAGGCAAGAACACTGGAGTGGGTTGCCATTTCCTTCTCCAATGCATGAAAGTGAAAAGTGAAAGTGAAGCCACTTAGTTGTGTCCGTGGGGGATCACTAGATCACATCAAAATCCAGTCTAGGTTGGTGGTGACTTGCCTGTGGACATCTGTAGACTATTTTCTCACCCACGGGAAATGAGGTGGTCCCTTCTGAGTGCTGCAGGGCCTCAAAGCTGGTACCAAGTGGCACCATTGTTAACAAGCCCAGTGGAAGGCCAGGGACAGGGTAGTCATCACTACACTCTATCTCTGTGCCCGGGTGTGCACTGGCACACCATGTGAGGAGGCTTGTTGTCCTGTGCACGTGGCCACAGATGAACAACAGTACCAGGGCACCTCGGCTCTGGTGTGAACTGCCCGTCCTGTTCACAAACTCAAGCCAGCAACATCGCTTAGGAAAATTAATGCATTTTTTCTTTTGTCCACTTGATGGACTTCATTTTAGGGACTATCTCATTCCCCTCATCCCATTGAAAAAGTATCATATTGATCATAATATTGGCAGAGATTAATATTCCTTTGTTGTTATTTTGCTACAACAGTCCTGTAGAAAAGAATTACTGCTTCCTTGGAACGTAGGCTATTTATTGGGAATTGCGGGCTCTGGTTGGAATAGAATTTGCATAGATTTGCACATTGTTCATTTATAGTAAAAAATCATGGATGCTTCTTCACACCCTAGTTTCCTTCCCCTTGAGACCTTGAACAACTCTTTTCAAAAGCTCTTCCTTAGTTTCTCTATCTTTTTCACTTCAAATTAAAAAAATTCTACAGGAAGGGCTCTGATTATATATATGAAACAGTGACATTTCACAGATGATTCATAGATGAACAGACTATTGAAATCCTACACTTTGATGAGGTTATGTTTGGAGTTGCAGCTGATAGTGTCATCTGTTATTGCATGCTTATTAAGATACATTGTTATTTTATTAGGGAAATATTAAATGATTATTATTGTTGAAGACAGATTGTTGATGGTTACTGAGACTCTGTGGTTACTTTAAAGACCTGTGGCTTTGTTTTGAATTCCCTTTGGCCAGTTTTTCAACAAATATTTTATGGATACCCACCATGTGCCCGGAGGCATGCTGGCCACTAGGATATAAGGTTGAACTGGTGACCTACAGACTTGGCTTAGTATCCTCCCTGATTGCAGCTCAGAGTCTAAATGTGGGGACAGATAAGTAAAGGATTATAATTAGGGGTAGAGTAGCCATCCTCACTGGGCTGAAATTGAGGCTTGGCTACATTGAAATGTGTAACAAAGCCATATCTCTTTCTTAAGATCATACTCTTTCCACATAATAGGTGGAGAACTTGAAAATGTGTTTAAAATTGAATATGGGCATATTCAAGCATATCTGGTGTGAGACTGTTTGTCACATTTGAAATGTGTTGGGGACAGGAGAGAAGCCATATTACGGGAAGGTGGACTCTGGTATGCTGAGCCAAACTTAGCAAAAGCACTGAGCAGCGGGTGGGGGCAAGTTCGTGCTTCCTACGTACTGTGGCCTTGACCTCTGAACTCCTTCTGTCTTCTAGCCTCCTGTATTTCTGTGTGTGGGTTAAAAATTTCTCCTGTTTTGAAGTTAAAGCAACTTTCTATGGCTGGACTTTAGATCAGCAGTCTCCAACATTTTTGACACCAGAGACCAGTTTCGTGGAAGACAATTTTTCTGTGAATGGGAGTGGAGGAGAGGATGGTTCAGGCAGTAATGCGAGTGATAGAGAAAGCTTTGCTCTCTTGCCCGCTGCTCACCTCCTGCTGTGTGGCCCAGTTCCTAACAGGCCACAAACCGGTACCAATTTGTGGCCCTGGGGGGCTGAGAACCCCTGCTCTAAATAATCTCCAATAGAGAATAAAGTGCATCTTCTTCATTTCACAAGAGATTGCAGAGATGTTACAGCATGGTGAAGATGGCTAGGATCAGTAGTCAACGCAATAAAGCATCAGTAATCTGCTTCTCAGTGGGGACCATGCAGAGCTTGGAGTGGCTGAGGCCAGCAGCGCTCTATGGTTTAGATTGCCAGTAGCCAGCAGATGTAGTGATAAACTGCAATGGACCTTTTCTGTGGTATCTCTTTAAGGAGTTTTGCACCTTTGAACATTTTCTAAGGCCCCTCAAAAATATTGCATGAGATGGTGTCAGGGACACCAATGTAAATGGTGACACAGACTGATTCTTCAGTGTGTCCAAGACCTTCCTTGGGAACTAAGGGCTCCCAAATGACCTCACAAGGGAGCTCCTTTATGCACTGAGTCGGGCTTAACACACTCAAGATTTGATATAAATATTAATGAAACATCTGTTCCCAAAATGCGAAGAACTCTTCGAGCCTGGACCAAATCTTTGTTTTTGTTCCCTTTCTTTCCCAGTCCCATTCCTGTGCTGTGGTGTATGTGCCTCTATATCCTCCAGTGAATTCCATCCCTTTGGCAGTTTTAAAACAAGGGCTCAAATTATTTGGTCCACTTTCCATTAAGAGGCAGCATCTAGAGTCCCTCCCCTAAATCAGGGGAGATTTGTGACTCCTCAACCCATAGGCTAGAGTATAAAAGTGTCTAAATGGTGCTGTGTCACTTCTCAGGCTAAGACTTCTTGTGCTTCTTGGAGGCCTGATCTTCCATGTAAGAAGTCCCACTGCCTGTGGTCACCTTGCTGGAGAGGGGAGAGGCAGCCTGTAGGTGCTCTGGTGGGCAGTCCTGGCTGAGTCCAGCCTTCCAGACAGCCCTGCCAAGGAGACAGACATGTGGATGAACCATCTTGTCTCCTCCAAATCCACCATCTGTCAGCTACCCACAGAGTGACTTCCATTAGAAAAAGTGGAAGTATTTCTTCCTCCACCAGAAGAAACAGAAGAATCACCCAAAAGCCCTTAAAAACATTGCTTTTCAGTCTCATCTCAATTATTAGGGCTCATCTAATTTTTAAAAAATCTCATTTTTAATTAGAAGTTTTCAAGTAGGAACATTGTAAGTAGAGAAAGTTTCTCTTTCAAATCTGTTCAAGCCCACAAAATCATGATATAACAATGATTGTTGGTTCGAGTCACCATTTTGAAGGTGAGGTTCTTTGTTACCCAGCAACAGATAAATGGAACAATTTCCTCAGGATCTGCTTTTGGAGAAGTCTGTTGTGTTCTGAAATTATGTATTCTTATTTCTGAAGTTCAGAATTGCACTTTGGGTAATGCAGAATGCAAGTGGTTTAATGATGTCTGAAAGTGAAAGTGTTAGTCATTCAGTCATGTCCAATTCTTTTGTGACCCCATGGACTATAGCCCTCCAGGATCCTCTGTCCAGGGAAGTTTCCAGGCAAGAATACTGGAGTAGGTAGCCATTCCCTTCTCTGGGGGATTGAACCTGGCTCTCCAGGATTACAGGCAAATTCTTTACCACCTGAGCCACCAGGAAATTCCAAATGATGTCTAAATAGTCTCAATACTATAATCTCAGTTACGTTATGGCTTAAGTTGTCCTTTATGGGCTGATCTGAGGACCTCATCACCAATAAAGAATGATGTGTGCAATCTGAGTACCCAACACTTAACTAGCAAATGCATTCCTGGAGTTCACCTGTTTGTTAGTTGGGGACTGTTTACATTGAAGGCAACTGTAGTGCTGGGAATAAACATAGCTCCACAAGCCAGTGCTGTAAATTGGCCTGTGTAAACTGAGTGGACGTGGCTCCAGAAAGTATGGCAGGGCCAGCTGCATTAGTCCACTTTTCTGCAGTGCCCTCACCTTCAAACTGTGCTTTGCATTAGCTGGGGAGTCTCACCCAACTGCTCTTAGATGCTCAGTAACATTTCGTTTGTATTTCTTCTATGATGCTGCCTCAAACAGTAAACAATTTGCTTGTAATGCAGGAGACTTGAGTTCCATCCCTGGGTCAGGAAGATTCCCTGGAGAAGGGAATGGTTACCCACTCTATCATTCTTGCCTGGAGAATCCCATGGACAGAAGAGCTTGGTGATCTACAGTCCAAAGGGTTGCAAAGAGTCAGACACAACTGAGCAACTAACACACACACACACACACACACACACACACACACATGGTGCTTGCCACACTCTGTACTGAATTTCTATTTTTAAATATTTATTATCCTCTATTTTACTAACTTGTAAGCTTCTTGAGAGTGGACTTGTAAGCTTCTTGAGAGCGGGGGTTATGCTACATCAATTTTTTACCATTGGACAGTACATGAGACAGATAAACATTTGTAGACTAAATGGATAGCTCTTTCCTAAAATGGCTGCAACAGCCAACGGAGGATGTTGTAGCCTTAAATTTCCAACCTGCAGAACTTCTTTCCTTTCTCTTCATGATTTGGAACCACAGAGTATCAGAGCTGGCTGGGGACTTAGCAATCATTTACAGATGGAGGAGCTGGGAACAGGAGCTGCCGAGTGAGTGTGAGAGCTGGGACTGGAGTCCAGGTGTCCTGAATCCACGCCAGAGCTGCTGCCACCAAACTCAACAGCCTCTTAGTGTCATTGACTTACCCCTATCTCCGTCCTGGCAAGGGTGATGAGGTACCATAAGTAGCTGCTCCACAAATCTCTATTCAAGTTTTCATCTTTGACCATTGTTAAAGTCCCTTACTTTTGCTTTCCCAGCTCCCTCAGTTATTGTGGTTACACCATTTTAATAATGCGTTTTCAAGTATGAACTTGGTGGGGGTGTGTCTCCCACAAAAAAAAAGTTTTTCTAATGTTCTGAGACCCACATTAAATGCATTTTTTGATTCAGTAGGTATTCACCACATATGTGTCACTAGTGTTAGACTTCTCAGTGGTCTTTTTTTTATATTCCTCATGCTATTATTAATTGTTTTTAAAATATTCAAAATCATTTATTTTTATTTTTTTCCCGTAAATTCCAATAGTTTATTTCCCATATCCTAAGTTATGAAGTTCAGAGTAGCATTTCAGCATTAAATAATGACACATATCCAGCTTCAGACTATTTATTCATCAGTATAAACCCTAACACAATATACCAACATGATTTCATGCATTTAGAGGGGAAATAATTCTCGGTTAAGTGGAAAATTGTGCAGATGGCTTCTGGAAGACCTTCATTCTAAGCTGCTTTATAGTGAAATATTTCATTTAGAAGTCTGGACCTTCTTTCTTCAGTTTGCTGTAATCTACACTCACAGAGTAGAGCTTGTACTGATCATTAGGACCTAGCTTGTTCCAGGGTTCTGGGCTACTCTTTCTGTCCCAGCTGACATAGGGAGTGAAAAACGCCAGGTGTGCGACACACCATGCTGCTCCAGTTCCTCCACTCCAGTAAATATGAAGATTGGGATCGACCTGACCAGTGATCTCACAGAGCATGGTTGTGACAGAGGCCTGGAGTCCAAACTGAGAGAACTATTTTTATTTCTTATTCAAAATATTTGCAGTCATTTTGGATGTTCTTTTCATTCATTTATTCATACACTCATTCAGTAAGTACTTTTTGGAGCTCTTACAGGCACTGCCCTAGGAATTGGGGATAGAGTGCTTAATGGGAGGGGAATGGTCCTTGCCTTCACAGAGATTCCAGTATTTCTCCCTTCTGGCCCCTTTCCCAGCATCTGGGGTTCTGCTGTTCATATGCGATGCTTGTTCACATCTTTGTGTTGAGGTAAGACCATTCCTGAACTCTGGGGTGCCCTCACCACTCCCCTTCATCAGGAAAACAGCCATTCTTCCTTCAAGGTCTAGATATTTTTCTCTCACGAAGTTTTCTACTCCCCAGACACACTGCTGCTGCTGCTGCTAAGTCGCTTCAGTCATGTCCGACTCTGTGCGACCCCATAGACGGCAGCCCACCAGGGTCCCCCGTCCCTGGGATTCTCCAGGCAAGAACACAGGAGTGGGTTGCCATTTCCTTCTCCAATGCATGAAAGTGAAAAGTGAAAGTGAAGTCGCTCAGTCGTGTCCGACTCTAGTGACCCCATGGACTGCAGCCCACCAGGCTCCTCTGTCCATGGGATTTTCCAGGCAAAAGTACTGGAGTGGGGTGCCATTGCCTTCTCCACCCCAGACACACTAGCCATCTTTAAATAGCTCAATAGCACCCAGATTCTTATAATAAAGACACAAAACCAGGCTACAGTATATATGAATGCAATTTGAATGAGAATACTAAGATGTTAGAAGAAAACTCAAAGAAATTTTTATTTTTTTTAAAGTAATATATGCACAAGCTAGAAATTCAGTTGTATGAAGTTCCAAATTACTTCCTTCTATAGAGGAAAGAAACTATGGTTACAAGTTGTAATCTCTTCCAGAAACATACCCTATGCATATATGAATAGGAATCCTAAAAAATTTGTGGGCGGAATTATTTTAGGTTCATTTGAAAAAAAAATGAAAACCAGGAAACAAGAAAACTATGTAGAAGAAGAGTGGAAGGGGAAGAAAAGGTTTTCCTCAACTCTCTTATGGTCCTTGGCTGGATCTGAACGTTTAACTGACACTAGCAGATTGATAACAGAAAGTGATGTAGGGAGGGCACCTCTGACATGAAGGGGCTATGATTTTATTTCAGGAGAGAAGGACAGGGCAGGGAAGTTTAGAGGGACATTCTTGTTTCTGCTATTTTCTCAGACTTCTTCAGCTTGAAATATTCAATAGGTATCATTTTTGGGGGTAGGGTGTCCTGAATTCCATCAATGACTGCTTTACCGTCCTTACTGACTGCTTCCCTGCTGGCTCAGATGGTAAAGAATCTGCCTGCAATGCAGGAGACCTGGGTTGGATCCCTGGGTTGGGAAGATCCCCTGGAGGAGGGCATGGCAACCCACTCCAGTATTCTTGCCTGGAGAATCCCCATAGACAGAGGAGCATGTAGGCTACAGTTCGTGGGGTTGCAAAGAGTCGGACAGGACTGTGCGACTGAGCACAGCACAGCACTGATCACTTACCCTGTGCTAAGAACTACTCTGAACTCTTTACTTGCATTAGCCATTCAATCCTCATAACAAGCCCTGAGTTAGATACTATTATTATCTCCTACACACATATACACACATATCTATATCTATATACACCATATATGGGCTTCCTTGGTAGCTCAGTGGTGAAGAATCTGCCTGTCAGTGCAGGAAATGAGGTTTCAATCCCTGGGGTGAGAGGATCTCCTGGAGAAGGAAATGGTACCTGCTTGGGTATTCTTGCCTGGGAAATCCCATGGACAGAGGCACCTGGTTGGTGGAGTTTGATCTAAATCCAGATCTTTAATTTCAAGAGCTCCTTCCCCATTTTTATCTCTTCCAAGCCAGCTCAAGAGTTTCTCCATTATGAAGCTTTCATCACTCACTCCGCAGGTAGACTTACCTCTAAGCTTGTTACTCTTACTTTAGCATCTATCAGAGTTAACTGTGTTACGTGTTTACTTGTCTGTCCGCATTTTGCTAGAAAGTAATCCTTCCTTTGCTAGAAAGTAACATAGAGAGACTATGTTTATGTACTTACTTAGTATCTTCTGTGCTTGGCACAAAGTCAGGGCTTGTTGAGCGGATGGAGGGGCTAACTTTAAAGGAAAAAATTACCTCCTCTGGTGTAGTTCACCAGCCTATTTATAGTGCTGTTTAAAAATATCATTATTCTAGTTAGAAACTTTTAAAAAACTGAATGATTAAGGAAATGATAAACTCTCTCTCTTTTTTGGGGGGGGAGGATCATCTTAAATTCATTTGTTAAGAGAAAGCAAAGCAAATATGATTGTCTAACTCTTCTCTTTTGAATTTCTTTTTTAAAAACTTTTTATTTTTTAAAAACTATTTAATTTATTTTAATTAGAGGCTAATTACTTCTATATTGTGGTGGTTTTGGCCATACATTGACATGAATCAGCCATGGGTGTACATGTGTCCCCCTTCCTGAACCCCCCTTCGACCTCCTTCCCCATCCCATCCCTTAGGGTCGTCCCAGTGCAGTGGCCCTGAGCACCCTGTGTCATGCATTGAACCTGGACTGGCGATCTATTTCACATATGGTAATATACATGTTTCAATGTTATTCTCTCAAATCATCCCACCCTCGCCTTCTCCCACAGAGTCCAAAAGTCTGTTCTTTATATCTGTGTCTCTTTTGCTGTCTTGCATACAGGGTCATTGTTACCTTCTTTCTAAATTCCATATATTTGTGTTAATATACTGTATTGGTGTTTTTCTTTCTGACTTGCTTCACTCTATATACACCGTCTTCTGCTGAACCTTAGTGGGGGGAGAAAAAAACCCACAGGACTGGTATATTTAAATCAGCTTTGAGTGGTTAACAGATCAAGTATTTACATTCATAATAAAAATATTTACCCCCTAGTCTGTATTCACTTCTCTGCCCATCAAACACACACAGACATTGGTGACAGACCCAAAATTAGCAATAGGGAAAAGGTATGTCATATTCATTTTTCAACATCTACTTCTATTTTGATTTCCCTAATGGAAAGTATTGTTTAAAAAATTGCTATAAACCTAATACCTAGTTATTGTAAGAAAATACTTCCAATGAAGAGATTTTTAAAAATTTATTTACTTTTTAATTGAAGGATAATTGCTTTATAGTAATGAAGAGATTTTTAAAGAAGAGAATGAAAATCAGCTGGAAACTTATTATCTAGTAATTAATACACTTAGCATTTTAGCAATGCATGTTTTTATCAGATATTTTTCTGTGTCCATGCACAAAAATATTTTCTACAAGAAAAAGATCATATTAATCATACTACTTTGAACTTGACTTTTTCATCTAAAATGAATCTGGTCATTTTCCATATTAATAAATAATTTTATAGTATTTTTTATCTGGATGTATCATAAGTTATTGAACCAATTTCCTATTGATGAAAATTTAAAGTTGCTTCTAATTTTTCATTGGTATAAAAATGTGTCTTGAGATTGTTTTCTTGGGTTCTGAACATTGGTTTCCCAGGTGGTGCTAGTGGTAAAAACCTGCCTGCCAGTGCAGGAGATGTGAAAACCGAGGGTTCAGTCCCTGGGTTGGGAAGATCCCCTGGAGGAAGGCATGGCAACCCACTCTAGTATTCTTCCCTGGAAAATCCCACAGACAGAGGAGCCTGGCAGGCTACAGTCCATAAAGTCACACAGAGCTGGACACTACTGAAGTGACTTAGCATGCATGCATGCATTCTGAACATATCTGATTATTTTCCTAGGATAAATTCCTAACTGTGGAATTGCTAGGCCAGAGGGTATGTGCATTTTATAGTTTTGGAAACACAGTGCCAAAATTTTTTTCCAGAAAATATTTTCCAACTTCTACTCTGGTCGATACTGTAGATAAGTGCCTGTTTTGCCACATTTATCTGTAGGATCGATGAGCACTGATCATTGTTGTTCATTTACATTTCTTTGATCCTTAGTGAGGTCAAATATTTCATCATTGTTTTTCTTTGAATTTTGATTGCAACAAAGTGTGTGTGTGTTAAAGAAGTTTCTTTTTTCTGGTTTTTTTTTTTTTTTTTTAGCATGTTCAGTCTATGACTTTTTTGAGGTATCGACTTTGAGGATCATATTTAGAAAGTTGTCTTTCATGGCTAAGGCAGAAGATTAATGCATCTATGTTTCCTATTATACCTTTGTCATTTTTTAAAATATTTAAATCTTTAATTCACTTGCCAATTATTTTTGCATAAGGTTTGAAAGAGGGTTTGAGCTTAATTTCCTCCTATTTTAATTGATTCTCATACTTCCTTTTGAAAATAATTTACCTTTTTTCCTGTTTAAATAAATAGTAATAGCAAATACTTGAATAGTGCTTTGTATGCCATACATTACTCCATATGCTCTGTGTATAAGAACTCATTTCAACCTTATCACCACACTATGAGACAAGCACTATTATTATCTCTAATTTATTAATAAGGAAACTAAAGACAGAGAAGCTGGATAACTTGCCCAGAATCACGTGGCATATCATTGCTGGAGCCAGATTGGATTCTAGGGAGTTTGGGTCCAGAATTCACTCTTCTAAGCCCTATACTGCCCCAGCAAAACACCCCAGGGTCCAGTTCTAATGCTGCTAACTCTGATACCTTCTCGATTCACCCCAGTGAGATGTGCTTTCCTTCCTTTTACTTGAAATCTGTGTGTTTACAGCACTAAATTCCTGCTTGGCAAGAAGACCGTGTGTACACATGGTCCTTTTCCATAACAAATGCCAATTTCCTTGGTGGCAGGACAGGGAATTAAGCATATTTTCTCCAGATGCAGTGCTTCGCTCATAGAAACACTGAGTCTACATTTCTCTATCATTAGTTTGCTTTAATTTAAAAATAATATATGAACATAGTAAACATTTATAGAGTACAAGCGTGAATACTGAGATATGTCTGTTCCTACAAACTCCTTCCAGAGGTATTTACTTAAAATTTCTATTTACATATAGGTATATATAAATATAAATATCTTATTTTACATAAATTGAAATATTCTAAATATCCCTTCTGCAACTTTCTTAAAATTCATGTTATCTTGAACCTAGTTCCATATGAATATATATAAATATAACTCATTCATTTAATGACTATATAGTATCCCGTTGCAAGGATGGGACATAATTTATACTTAGTCAGTCCCCTATGCAGGGGCATTTAGATTGTTTCCAACCTTTTGCATTTACAGTGATGAAGTGATCATATTTATACATTTGTCTTTAAGGACATATGGGAGAATATATGTAAGATAAAATTATAGCTGAGGAATTGTTCAAAGTGTATGTGCATCATTTGTTTTGATAGATGATGCTAATTGAGCCATAGATTTTTAAAAGTTAGATAATATTTTAGAAATTACATAATTGACTTTCAAAGAGTTATTGAATATGAATGACTTTTGAAGAGAGCAATGTAAACATGTGTAGACAAAAAATACTATTAAGTATGGAAAAAGTCATACAAATTGATTTGGAATTTACTCCAAATAAGGCAAGCTTGGATTGAAATGAATAAAATACAAAGCGATGGTCAAAGTCAAAGACCACTGATAGGATCATACACGGGTTGGGAAGCAGCATTCAAGTGCATAAAATCAGGGCATTGGAAACCAGCCTTCCTGTGTTGAAATCTGTAGTCTGCTTCTTAGTTGTGTGACTTTGGGTAAATCACAAAGTCACTTACTTAGCTTCTCGGAGCTTCAGCTTTCTCATCTTCAAAAGTGGGGGAAGTAGTAGTGCCTACTACATAGGATTGTAATGAGAATGAATGAATACATATGAAATGCTTAGAGCAGGGTTGGTACACTGTACGTGTTCAGTAACTGTTTAATACTAGGTTCAGTCAGTGTCCTTAGAATAACAGTGGTAAAGAAGAAAAGAGTGTCAAATGAACTGACTGGTAACATAGTTACAGAGTAGAGAACTGAAATGCAAGAGAGATTGGGAACAGATATAAAAGCATGTTTATCTGTGATGTTCATTTGACATAGCTGGAGAATCATTGCCTTTGTTTTCCAGGAAACACAATTGTTCTTGGCTCCACTTTAGAGGATGCACATGGCTCAGTGCAGGATGAGACTGACTTTGGCAACAGAATGGAACACTGGAGTGTTTGGTTTAAGGCTGGTTTATGAAAAAAACAATGTCAATTAAGCCATTGATTAAAACATTCTCATACAACAATACAAGAAAATGATTGTTTAGAGTGTTAAATGATATTTTTGACTCTTGAATCAATTGCTTTGTTCCATTCACAAGAACAGCAAGGATTTTAACAAATATTATATAGTATTTTTCATTTTTAAAGAACTTAAAATTTGCTTAATCTTATATAGTGTTGAGGAAAACTGTTAAACAGATATATTTTATCCACATGTGTATACCTAAAATGGCATGCTATTAATGGTCCATCAAATTCATGTAATAATTGTAATAACAATTCTGTACAGTTGTATATTAAAAATATATTTTACAAGTTTTTCCATTTTTGAGAACTGGTTCCATTTTTTTTTTTCGTCATTTGCCCCAATTAACCTCTACTCAAAAAAAAAAAAAAAAAAATTAAGAAACTGGAACATCAGACTTCTTTAACCTTAGGTTGAATTTTTTTTTAAATGTGTTTTCCTATTGTGGAGAGAATGCCTAGTCAGAAGGATGTATAAAATTAATTCTTATTGAAATGTTAAATTTTTAATAACGTTAGCTATAAAAGAAATCATGTGAGAGCCCCATTAAAATCCACTGATTTCTGTAGAACATAAACAACATGGATCCCATGTGGTGGGGTGGAATACAGCTATTTCTAACCTGCAATTTTTTGCATTATTTTTACCAGTAAAACCTCTCAGGAAGAGACAAATTACTTTTCTGCCAGCTAAAACAAAACAGAATCTTGTAATTTAATTGTTTCATTGCACAGACTGTAGGGTTCCAGATGGTGGTGCTGTTTTCATGAAAGAAAACATTCTATAAATCTTATTTTTTTGTGGAGATAAATGATTATAATTGCTCTTTTGTTTGCAAATTGAACTGTTAAACCAACAATACCAAATGGATACAATTTCTATTAACTTTTAAAAAAACTACTGTTTTCAATTTGGGACTATTTAAATCGAGAGTGATTAATCTGCAATGCACTTAGCAAAAAGATAATGGTATTTCTATATAGGGAGGGTAGTAACATACAAATGTGCATCATCTTTTTTTTTTTTTTGTATTTGAAAAGCAAAATGTCCAGAGAATGCCCTTATCTTTGCAAATCACAATGCTGTATTTATGAAGATATAAAAACCTGTAGAAAGTGCAAAATTTGAGGTGGTTAAACTGGCAACACTATTCAAATTCAAACAAGGAAGCAGACTGTTAAAGCCATACAATATATAATTCCCAGCAGCGCTGCTTTTGCTCTAAATAATGCTTTGTTGTTGTTTGTTGTTTTTCTCATTTGGCCTCCTTGGTGTGAAAGTCATAAAGAAAGAGAAGTAAATGCTTACATACTTTTATTTCCAGAAGTCACTTCCCAAGAGATGAAAATTTCTTTCTATAAAGTTTTCTATGTGAAATAATGCCTAAATATCTGAAAGTGACTCTCTAAATAACTGTGGATGCTTAACAGAAAAATAGCACCACATATTTACTTAAATTCGACAAAAGCCAGTGTTTCTTGCAAAGAGTCTGCCGCAGTTCTTTGAATCTGGGCAGAAGACTGTTTTTGGTGTGGAAACTGTCTGTCCCTGCAGAAGTCCGTAATAAAATGATTTAATTAATCTTTTACTGTATGAAAATCGGTCACTCTCTCTAAGGAAATTTGATACCCAACGTCCCTCCCTGAAAAGATTTTGAACTATCTTCATTTCTTAGAAGAACAGACAGCTTGATGTACACCGAACGGAATCCGAAGACGTGGATTCTAGAATCTCATCAGCTACTAACTTTGACCCTGGGCAAGATGCCTCACTTGTCTAAGCTGTTCCTTATAATAGAAGAAAGGGTTGGACTAGAATATAGATTACTTCTAAGGCCGTTTCCAAATCTAACTATGATTTTAAATCAAAGACATTACCAAAGATGTAATATATATATTATATATGCTATGTCACTATAAAAATAAATAAATACATATCAAATACATATACAAAATAAGCAAACAACTGTTATCTCACATAACAGGCAAGGGGATAGGGTAATCAGAGGTTGCTTAATTTAGTACTCAGTGGCATTATTAAGGACATAGATTTTTTTTTCTTTCTGCTCTCATTTGTACTGTCCTGGCTTTGTCCTTAGGCTTATCTCCTCATGGTTGCATGACAACTGCTCTCATTCTAGGTGTGACTTACAGACATGACCTCATCAAATAAAAGAAGAGGCATTTCATTCTGTGGGTCTTTGGTTATTTGTAAAGAAGATCTTTCTTTGAAGCGCTGCTAACCCCCACCCCAGCAGACTCCCTTTCATGTGTCATTATTATTAGGCAGAATTATATATTACATGCTCATGTCTAAACCTTGAATGGCTTAGATTAAGAAAAACCCACTTCCTGGAGGTAGAAAGGACCCTGATGTTCATATCTCAATGAAATTGGGGTTCTCCTAGCAAGAAAGAATGGAAGGAAAAAATGACAGTTGGGTAGGCTACCAACAGAGTCAGCTGTGGTGCTAGAGACTGTTCGATGTCACGATGTCCATAGGCGAGGATCAGAAATATATTGCATGGGTATTAACATCTTGTACTGGTAATAGATGTCATTAATCAATAATGGTGTGACTTTGTCATGAATCACTTATTCAACATCAGATGTTACTTTATTGGACAAGAGTAATACAAATAACTAACACCTCTCATTTGGGCTTGAATTGTCAACATGATGCCCATTACTCACAAATAGAATACAAGTCCTACAAACATGGTTATTCTCTTACAGAACTACAATATATCCATCAAAATTAAGAAATTAACACTAGCACATTCAGTTCAGTTCAGTTGAGTCGCTCAGTCATGTCCGACTCTTTGTGACCCCATGAATCGCAGCACGCCAGGCCTCCCTGTTCATCACCGTCTCCCGGAGTTCACTCAGACTCAACGTCCATCGAGTCAGTGATGCCATCAAATCATCTCATCCTCTGTCGTCCCCTTCTCCTCCTGCCCCCAATCCCTCCCAGCATCAGAGTCTTTTCCAATGAGTCAATTCTTCGCACAAGGTGGCCAAAGTACTAGAGTTTCAGCTTTAGCCTCATTCCTTCCAAAGAAATCCCAGGGTTGATCTCCTTCAGAATGGACTGGTTGGATCTCCTTGCAGTCCAAGGGACTCTCAAGAGTCTTCTCCAACACCACAGTTCAAAAGCATCAATTCTTCGACACTCAGCCTTCTTCACAGTCCAACCCTCACATCCATACATGACCACAGGAAAAACCACAGCCTTGACTAGATGGACCTTAGTCAGCAAAGTAATGTCTCTGCTTTTCAATATGCTATCTAGGTTGGTCATAACTTTCCTTCCAAGGAGTAAGCGTCTTTTAATTTCATGGCTGCAGTCACCATCTGCAGTGATTTTGGAGCCCCAAAAAATAAAGTCTGACACTGTTTCCACTGTTTCCCCATCTATTTCCCATGACGTGATGGGATCAGATGCCATGATCTTCGTTTTCTGAATGTTGAGCTTTAATCCAACTTTTTCACTCTCCTCTTTCACTTTCATCAAGAGGCTTTTTTGTTCCTCTTCACTTTCTGCCATAAGGGTGGTGTCATCTGCATATCTGAGGTTATTGATATTTCTCCCGGCAATCTTGATTCCAGCTTGTGCTTCTTCCATTCCAGCGTTTCTCATGATGTACACTGCATAGAAGCTAACTGAGCAGGGTGACAATATACATCCTTGACGTACTCCTTTTCCTATTTGGAACCAGTCTGTTATTTCATGTCCAGTTCTAACTGTTGCTTCCTGACCTGCATACAGATTTCTCAAGAGGCAGGTCAGGTGGTCTGGTATTCCCATCTCTTTCAGAATTTTCCACAGTTTATTCTGATCCACACAGTCAAAGTCTTTGGCATAGTCAATAAAGCAGAAATAGATGTTTTTCTGGAACTCTCTTGCTTTTTCCATGATACAGCAGATGTTGGCAATTTGATCTCTGGTTCCTCTGCCTTTTCTAAAACCAGCTTGAACATCTGGAATTTCGTGGTTCACATATTGCTGAAGCCTGGCTTGGAGAATTTTGAGGATTACTTTACTAGCATGTGAGATGAGTGCAATTGTGTGATAGTTTGAGCATTCTTTGGCATTGCCTTTCTTTGGGATTGGAATGAAAACGGACCTTTTCCAGTCCTGTGGTCACTGCAGAGTTTTCCAAATTTGCTGGCATATTGAGTGCAGCACTTTCACTGCATCATATTTCAGGATTTGAAATGGTTCAACTGGAATTCCGTCACCTCCACTAGCTTTGTTCGTAGTGATGCTTTCTAAGGCCCACTTGACTTCACATTCCAAGATGTCTGGTTCTAGATGAGTGATCACACCATTGTGTTCACCCAATTCTCAGAAACTTTTGCTTCTGAAAATTAGAATTAAGTTTACCTATTATCCCACTAATGTTCTTTATAGCTATGGAATCCAATTCAAGATTGTTTGTTACATTTTGTTGCAGCCTTTAATATAGAACAGTATTTCTGAGTTTTTCCTTGACTCTCTTGACCTTGACACTTTTGGAAGCTATGGGTCAATTACTCTTCAGAGTATTTCTCGATTTGGGTTTCTCTGATGTTTCTTCATGATTAGATTCAGGTAACAAATTTTGGGCAGAAGTGTCACAGAAATGATGCTATAAAAATATGTATTCTTTATATATTAAACATAAATATTTATGTTATACACATATATAACATATATGCATTCACATTTCAAGAAAGTCTTGATCATATTTAAAGTTTTAGTATAATTTTATACCTAAAGTTTTTTTTTTAATAAAACAATTGCTCATGAATTGTGCCCATATTTATGGTATATATTCTATCCCCTTTTGGTCAGAATTTCTGAGCTTCATAAGAGACAAGACTGATTAGCAAGAAAAGAATAAAGTATATTTGAACCAGTCAATCCTAAAGGAAGTCAACCCTGAGTATTCATTGGAAGGACTGATGCTAAAGCTGGAGCTCCAATACTTTGGCCACTTGATGCGAAGAGCCAACTCATTGGAAAAGACCCTGATACTAGGAAAGATTAAAGCCAGGAAGAGAAGGGGGTGACAGAGGATGAGATGGTTGGATGGCATCACTGACTCAAAGGACATGTGTTTCAGCATACTCTGGGAGATGAGGAAGAACAGGGAAGCCTAGCGTATTGCAGCCCATGGGGTCACAGAGTCAGACACAACTGAGAGACTGAACAACAGCTATATTCGGTTCTCTTCTTTGAGCAGATTGTGACACATATCTTGTTCAAAAGAGAAGGACCTAGTTGAAATGGTGAAAAGTATGTTGAGAAGTAATACATCAAGTTTTAGCATTTGAAGTACAGTTAACAGGACAGCAGGCCTATGGATAATTTAGATTCTACCATGCAAGATGATTTCACCATCACAATATTGTGAAGGAGTACTGCATTCTCTGCTTCCACAGCATGGTCATAATTCTTCTAAATCAATTACTACAATGCAAGTTCATAACCAAAATCTTAGACTTTCTGAAAAGAAATTAAGTTTTGGATCACATGATTTTCTTTTTGATACACTTGTACAAATTAGATTGCAGATCAAGCAACTATAGCTAAGGGTCTTTTGTAGATTGAAGCAATATGTTTTCAGGAAAAAAATAAATACAGACTAAGTATTTATTTTAAATTGATGTGTAGTGAGTTATAATCATGAAAGCTGTTAAAATAATATAAACCAAAATATATCTCCTTTAAGTTTGAGCTATTGAAGCTATTATAGGATGCTAAAACAATCACTAAACAATAAATGAAATTATTATCTGGCCAAAAAGGAAGTAATATATCTATTTGGAGCCTTACCCCTCAGGAAATAGTGCTTTGCATACAGTAGATTCTCAATAAATAATTGTTGAATAACATTGAATTTTAGGGTAGAGAACAATGAAAAACATTTGGTAAGCATAAAATCAAAAGAAACAGGAGTAGAAAATCATTGTGGCAGAAGACCAAGGAATTACCAGCCAGATGGAAGGAATAGATAGTGTTTTCTTACTGTAAATTTCAAAACCAAAATGAAGACATATATTACAAAATTGAAGAGAATAGGATGTACTTTTTACTTCTTTTGCTCACCAGTTTTGTCTCTTGGAGGCTCTGAAGGCTATCCTGGCTTGACTTCTGACCAGCAAAAAGGGACCTGTTAACATGATACAGCAGAAACCTTGTGAAAAAGCAGTTACATCTTGTCAAAATTTTTATTATCAATGAAGGGATTGCAGGGTATAGATAAAATACATATGAGGCTTGAGAAAAACAGATCTCAAGAGTTCAGAGAAAAAAAGTTCATCTGAGACATATCAAAAATAAGGCAGAATTCTGATGATGTGAAATGCTCCTTAGGAGTATGCAATCTTGAATTTTACAGAAGGTGTCAAATGTTGTATATGGGAACGTCAAGACCAAAAATCCAGCAAAAGAAGAACCTTCAAAGGAACGAGCACCTGCTTAGCAACAGAGTTCTAGAGAAAAAGAAAAGAATAAATACCACTCTTAACTCTCAGAATCCAAGTAAAGCTCTGCTTTGGAGTATAGAGTGATGTTTCATTCCATATGTACACAGAAGGAAAACTCATTTTCTTTGAAGAGCAATAGATTACAGATGAAATTTCAATTAGTTAGAAAACTGATTGGTCTGCAGCAAAGAATCAATAAAACTGGGTTATGAAATTATAACTGAGCTTGTTCCCCAAATCCCAAGCTACTATGACTTTTGCAGTCAGATACTCTATTAAAGAATCATTACAAAAAGGTTTAGTTCATGGTCACTGCATAATTTTCCTTTATAGTTTCCAAACCTTTTCTAACTGAGCTGGAAGAAAGCAAATGTATCATAGCTGAATGGTATCACATAATCCTACCAAAACATAAATAGCCCCCTTCTAAACTCCCAAGCTATTTGTGTGACAAGACTTAGAATATAAACCCCAGTGAATCATAGATCTAAATGTAGAAGCCAAAACTATAAAACCCATGGATAGAAACAAAAGTAAATCTTCATGATTTGGGGTTAGGTGACAGTTTCTTAGATACAATACCAAAAGCACAAGTGATAAAAGAGATAATTGATCAATTGGAATTAATCAAAATTAAAAATGTTTGTGCTGCAAAGGACACCACCAGAAGAAAAGGACACCAATGGGGGAGAAAATATTTGCAAGTTATATGTCTTTTAAGACACCTGTAGCTAGAATAAAGAACATTTACAACTCAGTGCGAGCGTGCTCAGTCATGCCCAGTTGCTCAGTCGTGTTTGACTCTGCAACCCCATGGACGATAGCCTACCAGGCTCCTCTGTCCCTTGGATTTTTCAGGCAAGAATACTGGAGTGGGTTACCATTTGCACAAAGGATTTGAATAGACATTTCTCCAAAGAAGATATATGAATGGCTAATAAGCATGTGAAAGGATCTCATCATTAGTTATTCAGTTCAGTTTAGTCGCTCAGTTGTGTCCAACTCTTTGAGACCCCAACCACAGCATGCCAGGCCTCCCTGTTCATCAACAGCTCCCGGAGTCCACTCAAACCCATATCCATTGAGTCGGTGATGCCATCCAACCATCTCATCCTCTGTCATCCCCTTCTCCTGCTCTCAATCTTTCCCAGCATCAGAGTCTTCTCCAATGAGTCAGCTCTTTGCATCAGGTGGCCAAAATATTGGAGTTTCAGCTTCAACATCAGTACTTCCAATGAACACCCAGAACTGATCTCCTTTAGGACAGACTGGTTGGCTCTCCTTGCAGTCCAAGGGACTCTCAAGAGTCTTCTCCAACACCACAGTTCAAAAGCATCAATTCTGTGCTCAACTTTCGTTATAGTCCAACTCTCACATCCATACATGACCACTGGAAAAACCATAGCCTTGACTAGACGGAACTTTGTTGGCAAAGTAATGTCTCTGCTTTTGAATATGCTGTCTAGGTTGGTCATAATTTTCCTTCCAAGGAGGAAGCGTCTTAATTTCATGGCTGCAATCACCATCTGCAGTGATTAAAGAAGTACAAATAAAAATCACAATGAGTTGCCACTTACAATCCACTAGAAGACTTCCCTGGTGGTCCAGTAGTTAAGAATCTGCCTGCCGAAGCAAAGGACATGGGATCTATCATTGGTCGGGGAACTAAGATCCCACGTGCAGTGGGGCAACTAAGGCCATGCACTGCAACTACAGAAGCATATGCACTCTAGACCCTGAACACCACAACGAGAGAAGCCTGCAGTGGAATGAAAACCCAGCACAACCAAAAAAAAAAAACAAAAAAAAACAAAAAACGAGAAACCAACAAAAACTCCCAAACCCATGGGACATGAAGTTAAGAAAACTGGTATTTGAGTTCTAGTTTTGCCATATTCTTGGTGTTATGGTGCATTTCTGAACCTCAGTTTCTTCATCAATAAGTTCAAGATAGTGAGAATATCTGCAGCATATGTTCTGTGATGATGAAAGATATCAGGAAAGTGAACATACTTTTGGAAGCATCAAAGAACTACTCAAAAGTCATTATTTATCACTCTAAATGATGCCTCCTCAGACCTGAGGTGTTGGGGGGAGGGTAGTAGGAAGTAGGAGAACATAGATGCGGGAAGGGGAGATTGACACAAGCTCTTGCCCCAACTTCTGTTTTAGGATCACTGCTTTCAATTCTTCAGAATTCCTAGCACCAAGATTTTCTGTGTGTCAAATTCAGAAATCTTGCTTTCCTTATGGTATAAAACAGCCAAAAGCATCACTGTGAAGGCTTCCATTTAGCTAGAACAGATACTTGGTTATGGGGGAGATGGATGGTGGTATAAGGGATAGTTGTTGATACTTAAATACAGTTACAAAATTATATTAACTTTTCCCTAGGACTTCATCAAACTGACAGTTTTATATGTATCTTGTCTTCTGTGTGAAAGAGGACAACTTGGAGTTATCTAAAGTCTCAATCTGAAAATATCTTCTATAAAAAGAGAACTTTGTAGTTCTTTCCTCCTCAATGATGCAAAAGGGATAGAGCCCTAAGCACTTGCAGGATCTGCAATCCTTGTGGGCTGGAGTCCCAGCCAGAGTCCTCACCAGGATTTTTCTCCTTGGAGGATTCTTGTGCTCTTCCTTTCTTTAGAGAATAGATTACCCCAGCCAGTTCACCTCAAGATGTGTTGCACATACAGGCGCTCTCTTTGTAGCTTAATGTTAAGAGGTCCAATGAGTATGAACAACACTACAATACGATGGATAGAGAGATTTCCTTCCAATGCACTTTCTTGTAGGTTTTAACAAGAGGTTTTTACGTCTTGACTAAAGTATTTCTTTACCAAAATGTTATCTTCACTAGTGTGAAATTGTCTGACTGAATCAAAATGGTGCCACCTGCCTATGCATTTTTTATGTGGTTGATCACTGTTGTTTTAGAGAGAGGGGAATATTTGTTTCCCTCTATTTTTATTCTTTGAGGATTCTTCTGTCACACAGAATTCAGCATGGTTTACCTAGCACTCACTCATGGTTCAAGCAAAGGATGAGTTTGGTCCTAGGTTACCCATAATTTAAAATGGAAGCACCTAGTGATGGTCAGGATTTGGGGAGGGAATAGATTTACTAGGCCAGGAGAGACTGGACACCATCTGGGGTTATTTTCAGCTAGATCAGCCGGACTGTTATTAACCTAAAGCTGGCAGCTTTTCTGTGGCCTGTGCAATACGAACACAGTGAGCTCAGCCAGTTCTCAGCTATAGGCTCTCATACTGCTAGCCCATTCCAGCAGTGGTTCACAGAATGTACGTTTCACGGGCAAGTACAATGACAAATAAAAGAAGTTAGGAAATACATGTGTGCTTGTTTAGTCACTCAGGTGTGTCCAGTTCTTTGCATCCCTCATGGACTGTAGCCTGCCATACTCTTCTGTCTGTGGGATTTTCCCAGGCAAGAACACTGGAGGGGGGTGCCGCTTCCTACTCTAGCGGATCTTCCCAGCCCAGGGATCGAACCTGAGTCTCCCGCGTCTCTTGCATTGCAGGTGGATTCTTTACTGCTGAGCCATCTTAGAATGAAGGTCAGTCCTTTAAGTGGAATAATTTCAAATGTATGACAAACTCACTATAATGTCCTTAATTTTCTCATTTTCCCCCCTGACCAATGAAAGTCAGATTCTGGCTAACATATACATAGATGTTTGTTTGGGAACCATTGCTCCTAGTCCATGGAGTAGTCTGTAACTGTTCAATCTGCAAATCTACTTCAAATATTTAAAGAGGACCTACTATGTGGGAACAAAAAGGTGAACAAGACCCCACCATTATAAACATATCTGTGTAGCTAATTATCCAGAGCACTTTGCCAAAAATGTCTTACTTGAATTCACCATTCTTTTTGTTTTTAAATTTTGTATTGAATTATAGTTGATTTAAAATGTTATGTTAGTTTCAGGTGTACAGGAAAGTGACTTAGTTATACACACATACATTTATATTTCAGATCTTTTCCATTATAGGTTATAGGCATTGAATATAGTTCCCTGTGCTATATGGTAAACCTTTGTTACTCATCTATTTTATGTATAGTTGTGTGTGTCTGTTAATCCCTAACTCCTAATTTACCCCTCTATCTCCCTTCCCCTTTGGTAACCATAAGTTTTTTTCTATGTCTGTGAGTCTATTTCTCACATTTCTCTCTATTTCTGTTTTGTAAATGTGTTCTTTTGTATCTTTTGTATATTCATCATACAAGTGATAACAAATGATATTTGTCTTTGCCTGACTCACTTTACTTAACATGATAATGTCTAGGTCCATCCATGTTGCTGTCAGTTCAGTTCAGTTCAGTCGTTCAGTTGCGTCCGACTCTTTGTGACCCCGTGGACTGCAGCACGCCAGGCCTCCCTGTCCATCACCAACTCCCAGAGCTTGCTCAAACACATGTCCGTTTAGTCAGTGACGCCATCCAACCATCTCATCCTCTGTCATCCCCTTCTCCTCCTGCCTTCAATCTTTCCCAGCATCAGGGTCTTTTCAAATGAGTCAGTTCTTCACATCAGGTGGCCAGAGTATTGGAGTTTCAGCTTCAGCATCAGTCCTCCCAGTGAATATTCAGGACTGATTTCCTTTAGGATTGACTGGTTGGATCTGCTTGCTGTCCAAGGGACTCTCAAGAGTCTTCTCCAGTACCACAGTTCAAAAACATCAATTCTTCAACATTCAACTTTCTTTATAGTCCAACTCTCACATCCATATGTGACTACTGGAAAAAGCATAGCTTTGACTAGATGGACCTTTGTTGGTAAAGTAATGTCTCTGTTTTTTAATACGCTGTCTATGTTGGTCATAGCTTTTCTTCCCAGGAGCAAGCATCTTTTAATATCATGGCTGCAGTCACCATTTGCAGTGATTTTGGAGAACAAAAAATAGTCTCTCACTGTTTCCACTATTTCCCCATCTATTTGCCATGAAGTGATGGGACCAGATGCCATAATCTTAGTTTTTTGAATTATCTCATTCTTTTTATGGCTAAATAATATTGTTTTACATAAAAGATGTCTTTGTGCAGATATTATTACTCACAAAGTCTGGGTATTGTTTCAATCATAATACTGAGTGACTCTGAGACGAATAAAAGAGTAGCATTTCAACATTTTTTTCTTATTTAGGCTGATTATTTTAGGGATGAGGGAGTGGGGTGGGGAGAGTGGGGAAATAGTGGGGAGGGGGTGGAGGTGGGTGCAGAAGGGACTACTTCACTTTAGGTATGATTGGGCAGCGGCCACACAGTTAATAAAATAAAATAGCTCATGCATCAAGTGCCATGAGATACAAGACTGATGCGTTGGGGCTCACAGTTTGTTATAGCAAACTAATTACTGTACGCATAACTCCTAATTACATACAAGGGGCCATTTGCACAGCATCTAGTATTTTCCATATGACCTCACTCTGAAATATGCAAATTAATAGAGGTGATATATTGTTACACAAAAAGATGTAATCTGACAATGATCTCAGACACTGAAGGAACCAGCTGTCCCATAGCACATGTGATTTTTTTCATCCTTCTTGGCAGTTGGGGCTCTGATGAAGTTTTTGCTGGTGAGCTTTTTGCCCTGCTGGTCCTCTTTCTGTGCCCTGACAGGCCACAAATCTGATGCCACAGCAGAATGTGCTTTGCCTTCTGCCAGGAGTCTGCTGCAGGCACACTATTCTGATGAGACTCTACCTTGCTTTGCCTCTTGACTGCATCAGCCTCTGCCAATTATTCTTGTGAAAAGAACTCCTTTTCAAAGTATGCAGTTTCTTTGGCTTTCAGACAATGGTCTAGTCACAGACTCTCTGTGATAGCTCCACCTTGAGTATCCCCTTTAAGAACTCAGTTGCATTTGGACTCTAACTACAACATTCTTTTGGTTTTTATGCTGGTCTCAAACCTGGTATGGGCTTCCCTGGTAGCTCAGATGGTAAAGCGTCTGCTTACAATGTGGGAAACCCAGTTCTATAACTGGGTTGGGAAGATTGGAGAAGGAAATGGCAACCCACTTCAGTATTCATGCCTGGAAAATCCCATGGACCGAGGAACCTGGTGGGCTACAGTCCATGGGATCGCAAAGAGTCCGACACTACTGAGCGACTTCACTTTCACTTTCAAACCTGGTATAAACAGTGATCTTTTGCTGAGTAGAGTTTTCTCGCCCATTTCTGTTGTGAACTCAGAAGCAACATGGACTATGGGCCCACAGGTTAGATCACCATCATGATAGCCAGTAACCTGGATTCCAGGCTCACTGTGCTAAGTGATTTATAATGTGCTGTCCCATATATTCATCCACAGCCACTCTGCTGCTGCTGCTAAGTCACTTCAGTCATGTCCAACTCTGTGTGACCCCATAGATGGCAGCCCACCAGTCTCCCCCATCCCTGGGATTCTCCAGGCAAGAACACTGGAGTGGGTTGCCTTTTCCTTGTCCAATGCTGGAAAGTGAAAAGTGAAAGTGAAGTTGCTCAGTCATGTCCGACTCTTAGCGACCCCATGGACTGCAGCCTACCAGGCTCCTCCGCCCATGGGATTTTCCAGGCAAGAGTACTGGAGTGGGGTGCCATTGCCTTCTGGGATGGTTATTATAATTTCCATTTTGTGATCAAGCAAACTGAACCTGATAAAGATGAAGAAAACCTACTCAAAGACACTTTCTAGCAAAGGTTAGTCTGAGTCCAAGGCTGTGTTCTTTCTACATTCTCCTAGACAAGGCATTTGTCCTTGGATCATGTGGCGAATCCTGGAAGAGAAGACCAGGCATTATGTGCATGCATGTGCACACATACACAAACACACGCACACCCTGTAGTCTAGCTTTGCTCCCAATCAGACAAGGGATTAGTGCTTGTAGAGCTGACTGAAGGGCGTCTCTGCTCTGCTTAGTGCACCAGGTCTCTCCAAGACACAGCTCTTCCTTGATGCCTCACATGGTGACGGGCAGCACTGCTGAGCAGTTTTGTTCAGGCCAGTTCTCCAACTCAAGAAAGGAACTTTGCCTCTACCCCAACCACCTAAGGACCACTCTCCAAAAGAGAGGCCAAGACAGCTCCATAAAGGCAGGGCATGATGGATGCCTGTTTGGACAGGATGGAAGACATCCTGGCTTCCATCCATTGGCTTGCAGGCAATGCTGTAGCTCTGGTGTGTAAGAGAAACTTCCTTAAGAGGACAGACTCCTTTGTCAGTGATGGCTTCACTTTACCCACTTGACATATAAGATGGACCCTCCTTACCAAATTCCTCTCTGTAGTAAAGAATGTTGTGAAGTTCCAGTCTACATTTAATAAATTTTCAAAGCAATCTCTCCCCCAAACAAAGTCAGGAAAATCGGACAAGTAGCCATTTCTACAATACTGTTTTTTTTTCCATTCATCCAACAAGTGTTTATTGAGCTCCAATTATGTACTAAGTACTATGTTAGATATGATTTTTTTTTTTATAGCTAAACAGTCATTTGGTGCAAATTTTCTAAAAGATCTTTACAGTCACTTTTGATTAACCAGTTTAGTCTGAACTGTGTAATTCGGGAGACCTGAGTTCAATTCCTAGGTTTGGAAGATCCCCTGGAAGAGGGGATGGCAACCCATTCCAGTATTCTTGCCTGGAGAATCCCCATGGACAGAGGTTCCCAGCAGATTATAGTTCATGGGGTCTCAGAGAGCCAGACATGTCTGAGCAACTAAGCACAGCACACTGTACTGTACTGTACTATGAAAATGAAAGGTGCTCAGTCATATCCGACTCTTTGCAACCCCAAGAATTATGAAGTCCATGGAAATCTCCAGGCCAGAATACTGGAGTGGGTAGCCATTCCCTTCTCCAGGGGATCTTCCTGGAGGGAAGATGCGGTTGCAAAGAGTCGGACACAACTGAGCAACTTTAGCTTTCACAGTACAGTACAGTGTGCTATGCTTAGTTGAAAAGTCGTGTCTGACTCTTTGCAACCCCATGAACTATAGCCCTCCGGGAACCTCTGTCCATGGGGATTCTCCAGGCAAGAATACTGGAGTGGGTTGCCACCCCTTCCTCCAAGGGATCTTCCCAACCTAGGGATTGAATTCAGGTCTCCTGCATTGTGGTCAGATTCTTTACTGCCTGAGCCACCAGGGAAGCCCAAGAATACTGAAGTGGATAGCCTATCCTTTCTGCAGAGTATCTTCCCAACTCAGGAATTGGACTGGGGTCTCCTGCATTGCAGATGGATTCTTAACCAGATGAGCTACCAGGGAAGCCCTATGGGATCGCAAAAGAGTAGGACATAACTTGGTGACTAAACAATAATAGCAAATAGATTTATGGTTGTTGTTGTTCAGTCTCTCAGTTATGTCTGACTCTTTGTGACCCCATGGACTGCAGCACACCAGGCTTCCCTGTCCATCACCAAATCCCAGAGCTTGCTCAAACTCATGTCCATTGAGTCAATGATGTCATCCAGCCATCTCATCCTCTTTCATCCCTTTCTCCTCCTGCCTTCAATCTTTCCCAGCATCAGGATCTTTTCTAAAGAGTTGGCTCTTTGCATCAGGTGGCCAAAATATTGGAACTTCAGCTTCAGCATCAGTTCTTTCAGTGAACCTTCAGGACTGATCTCCTTTAGGATTGACTGGCTTGATCTCTTTGCTGCCCAAGGGACTCTCAAGAGTCTTCTCCAACACCACAATTCAAAAGCATCAAATTTTTGGTGCTCAGCCTTCTTTATGGTCCAATTCTCACATCCATACATGACTATTGGAAAAACTGTAAATTAATTTTTCCTTGTTTTGTTCTGAAATCTAAGATGATTTTGATGTTGTTATCTGAGGCAGCTGAAAAGTAAATCAAATTAGATGCTTGCCTCAGTCCCCACCTGTATACAAGCACCATTAGATACAATGAAGATTCTCCCAGCCTACCTTGAGGACACTCACTGTGTGAACAGTTTCCTGCTTCATTTATAAAAGGGTGTATGAATAAACTCTATAATATGAAGATTCACACACATCTTTTTAGATGTTTTGAGAACACAAAACTAAAATCCAATACAGAATAAATAGAAATGCCAAAATAACAAACATTTCAGCATACCCCTCTAAAATGATGTCAAAGAGAGCTCTTCCTTCTAAAAGCCAATCAGGTCTGAAGAGACAGGATGTGGTGAAATTTTCCTGTTCTTTGGGAGAGTTTTGGAATTCTGCTTAATGGTCAGAGGTAGTTGGATATTATTTTAGAAAGATAATTTAACACTGGAAAAGAGTCTGTTTAGAATTGGCCTCAATGATAAGAGAAATGAAGTGGATGCAAAGAGCTTTGTTTGAAGGCCACTTCCATGAAAGTGGAATCACTTTATTTTAAAGAGAAGCTGGAATGATAAAAATTCTATTACCTAAATTTCCTCTATTGAACCTCTTTAATACATGTTTTAGAAGATCTTAAGATTATCCAATTATTTGTCAAAATCAAATATAGCTCTAACTTTTGGAGGAACTTCCTTAGATATGAGCTTATACCTGTTTGCTGCTTAGTCAGCGGATTGGTCTGCAAGGTGTAAACAGAAAATCAAAATGGAGTCAGTGTGGCCAAGACAGCTCTCTACAATAGAGCCTGAGGTCACTGAGGAAGTATAATTTATGCACATCTCAGCACGAATGGAATCTGACCTTGTGACCACTTATTGTCTTAATGCAGGCATCCAGAACATCTGCCCAATGTTCCAGAAACTCAAGATACTTATCGGGCCCTGACCCTAAAATAGCTCACCACAGCCTATCCCTTCAGGGCAAATACTTCCTTTCTTGTGATAGAAAACAGTCACATGGTTTTTGCCTTTATAAGACCCTGACTCTTTCTCTTATTCTGCATATTCTTTCAGTTTTACTTGAATCTGTATTCCAAATTGCAGTTATTAAGACCTCAAATAAACTCTTTTCTTATTTGCAGCCTTTGTTTTTCTTGGACAACATTACGTGGTGTCAGACAAATGGGATACAGAATGACCAACCTCCTCATCCAGTGCTGTCACAAATTTAAGTAAGGTATCTACAAAAATTCATTGTGCTCCCTTGTCTCCTGGGTGGCTCCAGGTCAAGGTGGTGAGTCCTGCTGTACTCCAAAATTTACCTCAGTGAGGTTATAGCTCATTTGAGTGTCCTCTGTTGGAATATTCTATTCTTAGGACTTCATTTCCCATTTTGTTCTGATGAGCACTTAGTCTGAGACTAGTAAGAGATGTACTTTTTCAAGGATAAGTTGACAGAGCAGCTTCCTTCTGGAACTTCTGAAGCCTTTATGTACAAGAACTATAGGCCAGCCCTCCTCTTGTAATATTTGTCTCTTTGAACTATGATTACCTGGAATGATTTACAGTTAAGTTGGCCAACTTGGGGTTCCTCTGTAATTCCAAAATTAGTCTGTTTAGTCAGTTAGCAAAAAGTTGTGAGAATACAAGAACAAGAAACACATTTCAAATGGTATTTTGAAGCCTCCAAACATAATAATTAATCCACTATTGCTCCCTTCAGTTCAGTTCAGTTGCTCAGTCCTGTCCAACTCTTTGTGAACCCATGAATCACAGCACACCAGGCCTCCCTGTCCATCACCATCTCCCGGAGTTCACTCAAACTCACGTCCATCGAGTCGGTGATGCCATCCAGCCATCTCATCCTCTGTCATCCCCTTCTCCTCCTGCCCCCAATCCCTCCCAGCATCAGAGTCTTTTCCAATGAGTCAACTCTTCTCATGAGGTGGCCAAAGTATTGGAGTTTCAGCTTCAGCATCAGTCCCTCCAATGAACACCCAGGACTGATCTCCTTTAGGATAGAATGGTTGGCTCTCCTTGCAGTCCAAGGGACTCTCAAGAGTCTTCTCCAACACCACAGTTCAAAAGCATCAATTCTTTGGTGCTCAGCTTTCTTCACAGACCAATTCTCACATCCATACATGATCATTGGAGAAACCATAGCCTTGACTAGATGGACCTTTGTTGGCAAAGTAATATCTCTGCTTTTTAATATGCTATCTAGGTTGGTCATAACTATTCTCCCAAGGAGTAAGGGTCTTTTCATTTCATGGCTGCAGTCACCATCTGCAGTGATTTTGGAGCCCCAAAAAATAAAGTCTGACACTGTTTCCACTGTTTATCCATCTATTTCCCATGATGTGATGGGACCAGATGCCATGATCTTCGTTTTCTGAATGTTGAGCTTTAAGCCAACTTCTTCACTTCCCTCTTTCACTTTCATCAAGAGGCTTTTTAGTTCCTCTTCACTTTCTGCCATAAGGGTGGTGTCATCTGCATATCTGAGGTTATTGATATTTCTCCCGGCAATCTTGATTCCAGCTTGTGCTTCATCCAGCCCAGTGTTGTACTCTGCATATAAGTTAAATAAGTAGAGTGACAATATACAGCCTTGACATACTCCTTCTCCTATTTGGAACCAGTCTGTTGTTCCATGTCCAGTTCTAACTGCTGCTTCTTGACCTGCATATAGGTTTTTCAAGAGGCAGGTTCAGGTGGTCTGGTATTCCCATCTCTTTCAGAATTTCCCACAGTTTATTGTGATCCACACAGTCAAAAGCTTTGGCATAGTCAATAAAGCAGAAATAGATGTTTTTCTGGAACTCTCTTGCTTTTTCCATGATCAAGCAGATGTTTGCAATTTGATCTCTGGTTCCTCTCCTTTTTCTAAAACCAACTTGAACATCTGGAAGTTCGTGGTTCACATATTGCTGAAGACTGCCTTGGAGAATTTTGAGCATTACTTTACTAGCATGTGAGATGAATGCAATTGTGCGATAGTCAGAGCATTCCTTGGCATTGCCTTTATTCGGGATTGAAATGAAAACTGACCTTTTCCAGTCCTGTGGCCACTGCAGAGTTTTCCAAATTTGATGGCATATTGAGTGCAGCACTTTCACTGCATCATCTTTCAGGATTTGAAATAGCTTAACTGGAATTCCATCACCTCCACTAGCTTTGTTCATACTGATGCTTTCTAAGGCCCACTTGACTTCACATTCCAGGATGTCTGGCTCTAGGTGAGTGATCACACCATCATGATTATCTTGGTCATGAAGCTCCTTTTTGTATAGTTCTTCTGTGTATTCTTGCCACCTCTTGTTAATATTTTCTGCTTCTGTTAGGTCCAGACCATTTCTGTCCTTTATCGAGCCCATCTTTGCATGAAATGTTCCCTTGGTATTTTTAATTTTCTTGAAGAGATCTCTAGTCTTTCCCATTCTGTTGTTTTCCTCTATTTCTTTGCATTGATTGCTGAGGAAGGCTTTCTTATCTCTCCTTGCTATTCTTTGGAACTCTGCATTCAGATGGTTATATCTTTCCTTTTCTCCTTTGCTTTTTGCTTCTCTTCTTTTCACAGCTATTTGTAAGGCTTTCTCAGACAGCCATTTTGCTTTTTTGCATTTCTTTTTCTTGGGGATGGTCTTGATCCCTGTATCCTGTACAATGTCATGAACTTCCATCCATAGTTCATCAGGCACTCTGTCTATCAGATCTATTCCCTTAAATCTATTTCTCACTTCCACTGTATAATCATAAGGGATTTGATTTTGGTCATATGGCTGTGTAGGCACAGGAGCGGCCGAGAGGAGCTACCCCACATCCGAGGTCAGGGGCGGCGGCTGAGAGGAGGTACCACACGCCCGAGGTCAGGGGAGGCGGCTGAGAGGAGCAACCCCACATCCAAGGAGTGGCGGCTGTGCCGGCGCAGGAGGGCTGAGAGGAGCTACTCGATTTTCACAGTCAGGAGGGGTGGCCTTGAGGAGATATCCCTCGTCCAAGGTAAGGAGCAGTGGCTGCACTTTCCTGGAGCAGCCACGAAGAGATACCCCACGTCCATGGTAAGAGAAATCCAAGTAAGACGGTAGGTGTTGCAAGAGGGCATCAGAGGGCAGACACACTAAAACCATAATCACAGAAAGCTAGCCAATCTGATCACACAGACCAGAGCCTTGTCCAACTCAATGAAACTAAGCCATGCTGTGTGGGGTCACCCAAGATGGACAGGTCATGGTGGAGAGGTCTGACAGAATGTGGTCCACTGGAGAAGGCAATGGCAAACCACTTCAGTATTATTTCCTTGAAAAGCCCATGAACAGTATGAAAAGGCAAAATGATAGGATACTGAAAGAGGAACTCCCTAGGTCATTAGGTGCCCAATATGCTACTGGAGATCAGTGGAGAAATAACTCCAGAAAGAATGAAGGGATGGAGCCAAAGCAAAAACAATACCCAGTTGTGGATGCAACTGGTAATAGAAGCAAGGTCCAATGCTGTAAAGAGCAATATTGCATAGGAACCTGGGATGTCAGGTCCATGAATCTAGGAAAATTGGAAGTGGTCAAACATGAGATGGCAAGAGTAAATGTCAACATTCTAGGAATCAGTGAACTAAAATGAACTGGAATGGGTGAATTTAACTCAGATGACCATTATATCTACTACTGTGGGCAGGAATCCCTTAGAAGAAATGGAATAGCCATCGTGGTCAACAAAAGAGTCTGAAATGCAGTACTTTGGATGCAATCTCAAAAATGACAGAATGATCTCTGGTCATTTCCAAGGCAAATCATTCAATATCACAGTAATCCAAACCTAGGCAGGCCCCAACCAGTAATGCTGAAGAAGCTGAGTTTGAACGGTTCTATGAAGACCTACAAGACCTTTTAGAACTAACACCCAGAAAAGATGTCCTTTTCATTATAGGAGACTGGAATGCAAAAGTAGGAAGTCAAGAAACACCTGGAGTAACAGGAAAATTCTGCCTTGGAATGTGGAATGAAACTGGGCAAAGGCTAATAGAGTTTTGCCAAGAGAACACACTGGTCATAGCAAACACCCTCTTCCAACAACACAAGAGAAGACTCTACACATGGACATCACCAGATGATTAACACCGAAATCAGATTGATTATATTCTTTGCAGCCAAAGATGGAGAAGCTCTATACAGTCAGCAAAAACAAAACCTGGAGCTGACTGTGGCTCAGATCATGAACTCCTTATTGCTCCCTTAGAGAAACTAATTCAGAATTATCTCAAAGGATTTCTATATTGGAAAAATCCTCTGAGGCTTCTGAGAACTCTCGCTCTTTCCAGGTCCCTCTGTTCCTTCTTTCTGCTCGGAATGTTCACTATAATGCTCTTCTCCTTGCTATCCATTTCTCTCTGAACTTTCTTTTTATAACATGGGGATTGATCCCCTGTAGAAGGCTAGTCATACTGCCTCTGCCCCACCTCATAACCTCCCATAATGATAGCCTCTTTTCTTTTTTTTTTTTTTATAGCCTCTTTTAAAACAAGGTGTAACATAGCTGGATGGGTAGACTGGCCTGTGACGTCATTTAGGTAACATCTTACGAATCTTTGCAAAACTGGAAATCCAGCCCTACAGGCAGTTCAAATTCCACTCATTCCTTTACATGGATACCCATACCTCCCTTATTTATCTAAAAAAAAAATTGTAACCTGGGAACTCTGATCTAGACCATTTCCAATTCCTAAGACAAAAAAGAAAGAAAGAAAGAAAGAAAGAAACACAAATTGCTTTAAACACAAATTGCTAAAAGGACTCTCTTGCTCAAATAGCTTTCTTAAATTTCTTGTCAAGTGTCAATAAAGACATTAAAAATCTCCTGAGTGAGTAGTCTTAATTTGTTCCATTTGTTTCTTACAAGCTAATGAGTTTTATGTTATATCTGATTCATGAATAAAGATTTAAAATGAAAATTACTAGATCTTTGTGTTTACCTGTATGTAGGTCTATGTATGCACATTATAGATAAGGTATTTTTCTGTCTCTGGATGGTATTGCCAAAATTAATTTGTGAAAGAGCTCTACTTAATTGGCTTAAAAAAACAAGTGCCTATATAAAACTCTCAGAAACATTATAGAAACTAACTCAAATGAATTTCAGGTTAATGTGATCTAGGAACATATTTGATATTAAAGTTAGTAAGTTTGTTGGTTTAATTAATACAGACATCTTTAGAATTATCAACATTAAGTATAATACTTTGATTTTACCTAGGTTTACGAAAAGTCAAACAACTTTATATTATTTCTTATAAAATTTGTCTACAAGAAAAACTACTTGGTATGATGAATTATCATAGACAAATTAAATGTAAATGGATAAGAACTTTCAAATGAACTCTTTAATGACAATTATGTTTTGAAATGGCAACCCACTCCAGTACTCTTGCCTAGAGAATTCCATGGACAGAGGAGCCTGGTGGGCTGCTGTCTATGAGGTCGCACAGAGTTGGACACAACTGAAGTGACTTAGCATGCATGCATGCATTGGAGAAGGAAATGACAACCCACTCCAGTATTCTTGCCTGGAGAATCCCAGAGACAGAGGAGCCTGGTGGGATGCTGTCTATGGGGTCATACAGAGTCGGACATGACTCTGAAGCAACTTAGCAGCATATGTCTACTTAAAAATAGTTTCCCCAAATCTTTTTGGTAACTTTAAGCTTCAGAGTTTTGCTAAGTTAAGATAAATGATGGGAATTCATTGATTATCTAGATCATTTCCAAGTAAGTTAAAATACTGAAATATTAATTGGTAAAAAAAGTCTAAGGTTATCTACTTTTGACATATTATTTCATAAAGACTAAATATGCATGGATCTATTAGTAAACGTGTAGACATGTATACATGTGTTTATGTGTACTCAGTCATGTCTGACCCTTTGCAACCCCATGGACTGTAGTTCATCAGGCTCCTCTGTCTATCGGATTTTCCTGGCAAGAATATTGGAGTTGGGTGCCTTTTCCTTCTCCAATAAACACATATACCTTGTGCATTATTGAAAGATTATAGTATGAAGCAGCATATGTTTCTAAAAAGTATAAAATTTATAAGTTCTCCAAGCCACAAAACGTTAATACATTAACAAATGTTTGCTCCTTTATTTTCACTAATAAAGTCAGATTTCAAAGGATTAAGATTCTTAATTAATATAGGTAATTAAAGCTACTAGAATTAATAAGAAAAATCTTCCAGGCAAGGAAAATTTTTTAAAGGTATAAGGAATGGAAATTGATTTTATTAAAGGAAAAGAAGGTAAATTTGTCCCAAAGCTGGTAAATTTTAAATGGGAAAGAAAGCAAGGGATAAGTAAATGGCCAGAGAAAGTTGTGAAAGATTTGGGGGGGGGGGGGGAGGAATCTTTAGAGAGGAATTTTGTGTGTAGTCAGAATTGGCTAACATTAGAATAAATTTAATGCAGTGAAAGAGTTTTAATATCAAAAGTAAGCTGGTATGGACCTTAAATTTGATTTTTATCTTTTTTTATTTTCATATTGGCCTGCTTTTGACAGTAAGAAATTATGAAAGGCTTCCCCCCGCCTCCTTTGAGTAATATACCTCAAAAAAGAAAGAAAGGAAGGAAGAAACAGCAAAGACTTTATATCTTGTCAAGTTAATCTCTTATGTTCTATGTTCTTTATCAGGGCTTTGACTACTTTAGTAAACTTTGTCCTCTTGATATTGAAAGAGCTAAGATTTCCTCAGAACTGTATTTTGAACTTTCTATATTTGTCTATGAGGTCTTTAATTGTTATTTTGGTTAAACAGATAACTAAGCATTGTTTCACAGTGATCTATGATCCTATTTGACCAAGTGTTTTTTAAAACTTTTGATATTTTTGACAAATGTCCTCAAATTGAATTCTAAATGAAGTTCTTTTGACTTAGAACTAATTTTGAGATATGAGAGGGCTCTCATATCTCAGAGGGGTATGGAAATATCTCAAAGATTGCTCTCTTTTTATGAAAAGAGAGATTTTAAATTGATTAGGCTTATTTGATATGGTAAATTACATGGAAAGCATTGTCAAGTTAGAAATAATACTAAGCCTTCTTTATGTTGTGTCTATAAAGGTATATTAGTGTTTTAGGAACTATGTGAAATTCCTGAAAACCTGATAAGTCCTGATATGATATTACCAGCTACAATTCTAGTTGTTATTTTTAAATGCTGTATACCACAGAAATAATTAAAATTTCCTGGCAATTGTACTGTAACCAGATCTTTAACCGTGCCTTTCTAAGTCTTTTAGCATAGTGAAGTCGCTCAGTCGTGTCCAACTCTTTGTGACCCCATGACTGTAACCTATCAGGCTCCTCTGTCCATGGGATTTTCCAGGCAAGAGTACTGGAGTGGATTGCCATTTCCTTCTCCAGCGGATCTTCCCAACCCAGGGATCAAACCCACGTCTCCTGCATTGTAGACAGACGCTTTACCGTCTGAGCCACCAGGGTAATCCTTTTTTTTAGCATATATAGGCAGTTATTGTTTTACTTTGATGCTTTTGCAAAAATGCTTCATCTTTGAGAAAATTCATGGAAAGGACTTTTTGATAAATATAGGTTTCTGATAATTTTCAGATCATACCACTAAACTGGGTAAAAATAACTATATATGTCTAATGGAAAACCTGATGACTTCAAAAAACTGCTAACAAAAGGTCAAGAACTAATTATAACTACAATGATTTTTTGTTTTAAACATTGCTGGTTCTTTTGTGTTTTGCTTTTCTAGATTTAAGGAATCTTTTTCTTTCAAACTATCTATGATTTGCAGCAGTTTGGTAGAGTATACCTTTGTAAACAAAGATGAAGCATTTATCTTTTTCTCTCTACCTGACCCCTCCAGAATTCAGAAACTCAACTATCCTTGTTGTAACGGCAATAAAGTATTTGTAGAAGTAAAACAAAAATCCATTCTCCTTATAATGAATAACATTATCCAATCTGACATGGTCAGAAACACTGACTATATTACCAAGGCGTTGACTTTAGAGCACACATAAACTCAGATATGATCATGTGGCTTTAAGGAACTAAGATTGACTTTTGTAAGCAAAGTTGTCTTAATTTGGCTACATTGGGTAGACATTAGCATTATTTTTGAGAGAAAAATTGTTTCAGTAATATGTATTTGTGGATATTAGATTTTAGTGCTATTAATTGTCTCTGAGGTTTTGGTATTTACCTAAACTGGGCTAGATCCTAAATTCTTCTCAGTTCAGTTCAGTTCAGTGCCTCAGTGGTGTCCGACTCTTTGCAACACCATGAATCGCAGCACGCCAGGCCTCTCTGTCCAGCACCAACTCCCAGAGTTCACTCAAACTCACGTCCATTAAGTCGGTGATGCCATCCAGCCATCTCATCCTCATCTCATCTCATCTCATGCCTTCTCCTCCTGCCTCAAATCCCTCCCAGCATCAGAGTCTTTCCCAATGAGTCAACTCTTCACTGAAACTGGAGTTTCAGCTTTAGCATCATTCCTTCCAAAGAAATCCCACGGCTGATCGCCTTCAGAATGGACCGTTTCGATCTCCTTGCAGTCAAAGGGACTCTCAAGAGTCTTCTCCAACACCACAGTTCAAAAGCATCAATACTTCAGCGCTCAGCTTTCTTAACAGACCAACTCTCACATCCATACATGACCACTGGAAAAACCATAGCCTTGACTAGACGGACCTTAGTAGGCAAAGTAATGCCTCTGCTTTTCAATATGCTATCTAGGTTGCTCATAACTTTCCTTCCAAGGAGTAAGCGTCTTTTAATTTCATGGCTGCAGTCACCATCTGCAGTGATTTTGGAGCCCCAGAAAATAAAGTCTGACACTGTTTCCACTGTTTCCCCAAATATTTCCCATGATGTGATGGGACCGGATGCCATGATCTTCGTTTTCTGAATGTTGAGCTTTAAGCCAACTTTTTCACTCTCCACTTTCACTTTCATCAAGAGGCTTTTTAGCTCCTCTTCACTTTCTGCCATAAGGGTGGTGTCATCTGCATATCGGAGGTTATTGATATTTCTCCCGGCAATCTTGATTCCAGCTTGTGCTTCATCCAGCCAAGCGTTTCTCATGATGTACTCTGCATATAAGTTAAATAAGCAGGGTGACAATACACAGCCTTGACGTAATCCTTTTCCTATTTGGAACCAGTCTGTTGTTCCATGTCCAGTTCTAACTGTTGCTTCTTGACCTGCATACAGATTTCTCAAGAGGCAGGGCAGGTGGTCTGGTATTCCCATCTCTTTCTGAATTTTCTACAGTTTATTGTGATCCACACAGTCAAAGGCTTTGGTATAGTCAATAAAGCAGAAATAAATGTTAACTAAATTATTCTAGTTACCTCCAATATGTGGCTGTGACTCTCAAAATTAATGTTTCTAGTTTTTCTCCTTGAAATCATTGAAAACTAAAATTGCCTTTTCCCCAAAGCCATACAAGCTAAAATTACATAACTTGATATAAACCCCGGAGAAATCACTGTCACTGTCTACATGTATTGACAATCCTTATGACTCTTGCTGTAAGAGACATTCAGAAAGTTTACCTAAACATCCAATGACATCATCAGTTCAGTTCAGTTCAGTCACTCAGTCGTGTCTGACTCTTTGCGACGCCATGAATCGCAGCACGCCAGGCCTCTCTGTCCAGCACCAACTCCCAACTCAAACTCACGTCCATTAAGTCGGTTATGCCATCCAGCCATATCATTCTCATCTCATCTCATCTCATGCCTTCTCCTCCTGCCTCAAATCCCTCCCAGCATCAGAGTCTTTCCCAATGAGTCAACTTTTCTCATGAGGTGGCCAAGTACTGGAGTTTCAGCTTTAGCATCATTCCTTCCAAAGAAATCCCAGGGCTGATCGCCTTCAGAATGGACTGGTTGGATCTCCTTCCAGTCCAAGGGACTCTCATGAATCTTCTCCAACACCACAACTCAAAAGCGTCAATTCTTCGGTGCTCAGCCTTCTTCACAGTCCAACTCTCACATCCATACGTGACCACTGGAAAAACCATAGCCCTGACTAGACGGACCTTAGTAGGCAAAGTAATGTCTCTGCTTTTGAATATGCTATCTAGGTTGCTCATAACTTTTCTTCCAAGGAGAAAGCGTCTTCTAATTTCATGGCTGCAGTCACCATCTGCAGTGATTTTGGAGCCCCCAAAAATAAAGTCTGACACTGTTTCCACTGTTTCCCCAAATATTTCCCATGATGTGATGGGACCAGATGCCATGATCTTCGTTTTCTGAATATTGAGCTTTAAGCCAACTTTTTCACTCTCCACTTTCACTTTCATCAAGAGGCTTTTTAGCTCCTCTTCACTTTCTGCCATAAGGGTGGTGTCATCTGCATATCGGAGGTTATTGATATTTCTCCCAGCAATCTTGATTCCAGCTTGGGTTTCTTCCAGTCCAGCGTTTCTCATGATGTACTCTGCATATAAGTTAAATAAGCAGGGTGACAATACACAGCCTTGATGTAATCCTTTTCCTATTTGGAACCAGTCTGTTTTTCCATGTCCAGTTCTAACTGTTGCTTCCTGACCTGCATACAGATTTCTCAAGAGGCAAGTCAAGTGGTCTGGTATTCCCATCTCTTGAAGTATTTTCCACAGTTTATTGTGATCCACACAGGCTTGTGATCCAAAGGCTTTGGCATAGTCAATAAAGCAGAAATAGATGTTTTTCTGGAACTCTCTTGCTTTTTCCATGGTCCAGCAGATGTTGGCAATTTGATCTCTGGTTCCTCTGCCTTTTCTAAAACCAGCTTGAACGTCAGGGAGTTCACGGTTTACGTATTTCTGAAGCCTGGCTTGGAGAATTTTGAGCATTACTTTACTAGCTTGTGAGATGAGTGCAATTGTGTGGTAGTTTGAGCATTCTTTGGCATTGCCTTTCTTTGGAATGGAACGAAAACTGACCTTTTCCAGTCCTGGTGTCACTGATGAGTTTTCCAAATTTGCTGGCATATTTAGTGCAGCACTTTCACAGCATCAGTTTTCAGGATTTGAAACAGCTCAACTGGAATGACATCACCTCCACTAGCTTTGTTCGTAGTGATGCTTTCTAAGGCCCACTTGACTTCACATTCCAGGATGTCTGGCTCTAGATGAGTGATCATATCATCATGATTATCTGGGTCGTGAAGATCTTTTTTGTACAGTTCTGTGTATTCTTGCCACCTCTTGTTAATATTTTCTGCTTCTGTTAGGTCCATACCATTTCTGTCCTTTATTGAGCCCATCCTTGCATGAAATGTTCCCTTGGTATCTCTAATTTTCTTGAAGAGATCTCTAGTGTTTCCCATTCTGTTGTTTTCCTCTATTTCTTTGCATTGATCACTGAAGAAGGCTTTCTTATCTCTTCTTGCTATTCTTTGGAACTCTGCATTCAGACGCTTATATCTTTCCTTTTCTCCTTTGCTTTTTGCCTCTCTTCTTTTCACAGCTATTTGTAAGGCCTCCCCAGACAGCCACTTTGCTTTTTTGCATTTCTTTTCCATGGGGATGGTCTTGATCCCTGTCTCCTGTACAATGTCATGAACCTCATTCCATAGTTCATCAGGCACTCTATCTATCAGATCTAGGCCCTTAAATCTATTTCTCACTTCCACTGTATAATCATAAGGGATTTGATTTAGTCATACTTGAATGGTCTAGAGGTTTTCCCTACTTTCTTCAATTTGAGTCTGAATTTGGTAATAAGGAGTTCATGATCTGAGCCACAGTCAGCTCCTGGTCTTGTTTTTGTTGACTGTATAGAGCTTCTCCATCTTTGGCTGCAAATAATATAATCAATCTGATTTCAGTGTTGACCATCTGGTGATGTCCATGTGTAGAGTCTTCTCTTGTGTTGTTGGAAGAGGGTGTTTCCTACGACCACTGCATTTTCTTAGCAAAACTCTATTAGTCTTTGCCCAGTTTCATTCTACATTCCAAGGCAAAATTTGCCTGTTACTCCAGGTGTTTCTTGACTTTCTACTTTTGCATTCCAGTCCCCTATAATGAAAAGGACATCTTTTTTGGGTGTTAGTTCTAAAAGGTCTTGTAGGTCTTCATAAAACAGTTCAACTTCAGCTTCTTCAGTGTTACTGGTTGGGGCATAGACTTGGATTACCGTGATAATGAATGGTTTGCCTTGGAGACGAAAAGAGATCATTCTGTCATTTTTGAAATTGCATCCAAGTACTGCATTTCAGACTCTTTTGTTGACCATGATGGCTACTCCATTTCTTCTGAGGGATTCCTGCCCACAGTAGTAGATATAATGGTCATCTGAGTTAAATTCACCCATTCCAGTCCATTTTAATTCGCTGATTCCTAGAATGTCAACATTCACCATTGCCATCTTCTGTTTGACCACTTCCAATTTGCCTTGATTCATGGACCTGACATTCCAAGTTCCTATGCAATATTGCTCTTTACAGCATTGGATCTTGCTTCTATCACCAGTCACATCCACAACTGGGTATTGTTTTTGCTTTGGCTCCATCCCTTCATTCTTTCTGGAGTTATTTCTCCACTGATCTCCAGGAGCATATTGGGCACCTAATGACCTAGGGAGTTCCTCTTTCAGTATCCTATCATTTTGCCTTTTCATACTGTTCATGGGGTTCTCAAGGCAAGAATACTGAAGTAGCTTGCCATTCCCTTCTCCCGTGGACCACATTCTGTCAGATCTCTCCACCGTGACCCACCCCTCTTGAGTTGCCCCGCAGGCAGCGACGTCACAGGAACAGCCGAGAGGAGCTACCCTGCGTCTGAGGTCAGTGGTGGCGGCCGGAAGGAGACACCCCGCGTCCGAGGTCAGGGCGGCGGCCGGGAGGAGCTACCCCATGTCCGAGGCCAGTGGCGGCTGGGAGGAGACACCCCCCCATCTGAGGTCAGGGGCGGCCGGGAGAAGCCACCCCAAGCCCGAGGCCAGGGGCCGCAGCTGAGAGGAGCCACCCACGCTGAGGCCAGGGCCGGTGGCTGGGAGGAGCAACCCGAGGAGCGGTGGCTGCGCAGGCGCAGGAGGGCCTAGAGGAGCTATCCCACCTTGAAGGTCAGGAACAGCGGTGATAAGGAGATACCCCTCGTCCAAAGTAAGAAGCCGCGTCTGTGCTTTGCTGGAGCATCCGTGAAGAGATACCCCACGTCCAAGGTAAGAGGAACCCAAGTAAGACGGTAGGTGTTGCAAGTGGGCATCAGAGGGCAGACACACTGAAACCATACTCACAGAAAACTATGACATCATCAGAGACATTTAAAACTGCAAAAGATGCTTTGAACTTGACATTTAGAGATCTTTTTCCCCGCTGGACTTGGTATCTTATTGATATCTAGATTGCAACTAATTATACTGGTAATAATTCTAATTTGTTTGTTAGAATGTTGTTATTTTACCTCTCATGTTGCTGTATGATGATGCCCTCCACAGGAATAATGATAGCTCAGTGTCTGGAGATGATTAACTACTCCTGTGAGATTCCTCCTGACGAAGATTTATGAACTTCTCCTATTTTGAGTGCGGGCTAAGACTCACTTCCTGGATGGTTCCTTGTTGCTCATCTGCGGCCATAAACTCTCTGACAGCATACCTTTCACACAGCCAACTCTTTCTCTCCTCCACAGTATATGACTCTCTGGGAATGAACCGTCTCAGTGCTGGGAATTAGATGCCAAATAACTAAATGGTTGATCATCAATGCTTTCTAAAGAAAGATTTTAATCAAAAGGGAGAAATGTGAAAGGAAAATAACGCTGGAGTCAATATTGCTAAGAGAGCCTTGTAAAATGCATCTAGGAGGCCATCAAGGACATGTGACTTAGGCACACATCTCAGTCTGGATGGAACCCCATCTTTTGAACGCTTTTTGTCTTAACATAGGCATCCAAAACAATGTTTCAGAAACTCAAGATACTTATTGGACCCTTACCGTAAATAACTCATGACAGCCTATTCCTCAAGGAGAAATATTTCCTTTCTTGTGTCAGATTACAACCTCATAGCTCTTGCCTTTGTAAGCCCCAGAAGCCCCTGATACTTACGCTTTCCTAGAATACTCTTAAGGTTTTAATCCAAATCTGTGTCTCTTGAATTGCAATTCTTAAGACCCAAAATAAGCTCTTTTCTGATTTGTAGCCTTCTGTGTTTGTTGGTTAACAGAGGAAACTATAGTCAAAAACTGCAGTTCTTGAATGATGTGCTGTACCTATTCACTCAGTTGTGTCCAACTCTTTGCAACCTCATGGACTGTACCCCACCCGGAACCTCTGTTCATGGGGATTCTCCAGCAAGAATACTGGAGTGGATTGTCATGCCCTCCTCCAGAGGATCTTCCCAACCGAGGGTTTGAACCCAGGTCTACAACAATACAGGAGGATTCTTTACCAGCTGAGCCACCAGAGAAGCCCAAGTATACTGGAGGGTGTAGCTTATCCCTTCTCCAGGGGATCTTCCTAACCCAGGAATTGAACCGAGGTCTTCTGCATTGCGGGTGGATTCTTTACTAACTGAGTTACCAGGGAGGCACTGCAGTTCATGAGTACATTGTTCTAAATAATGTTATAGATGATAGTCTGCCTAACATGATTTGGTCTTGAGTTAATTGATATTTAGTCATATTTTAGCTATAAGTTTTGTTGTGTTCCTGTTTGTATACTTAGTGTGAAACTATCCATTTTCTCCAGAGGCAATTCTTAAATTTTAAAGGCTTGTTATTCTGAAGTTCGAAGCAGGCAGTTTAAAAGTTCAGCAAAGTCATAGCCAAGAGAAAAGTGCAATTTTTATGCCTGGTTAGGATATGGATGGGTGATTCTTATCCTATACCTAAAAGTGAAAGTGAAGCCACTCAGTCGTGTCCGACTCTTTGCGATGCCATGGACTGTAGCCTACCAGGCTCCTCCCTCCATGAGATTCTCCAGGCAAGAGTACTGGAGTGGGTTGCCATTTTCCTTCTCCAGGGGATCTTCCCAACCCAGGGATCGAACTGAGGTCTCCCACATTCCAGGTGGATGCTTTAACTCTAAGCCACCAGGGAAGCCCATACCTAAAAGTAAGTGAAGTAAAATACAATGGGTCACAGAAATTGTTGAACTAAGTAAATGTCATCCATGACTCCTTGTCAGTCATGAATATGGATTATTTTCTGAATAAAATCTTCTTTTTAGGTTTTTTTTTCCACTCTTTTTCAAAATTTTACTTTACAATACTGTATTGGTTTTGCCATACATCAACATGAATCTGCCATGGGTGTACACGTGTTCCCAGTCCTGAACCCCCCTCCCTCCTCCCTCCCCATGCCATCTCTCTGGGTCATCCCCGTTCACCAGCCCCAAGCATCCTGTATCCTGCATCGAACCTAGACTGGCAATTCATTTCTTATATGATATTATACATGTTTCAATGCCATTCTCCCAAATCATCCCACCCTCTCCCTCTCCCACAGAGTCCAAAAGACTGTTCTATACATCTGTGTCTCTTCTGCTGTCTCACATACAGGGTTATCATTACCATCTTTCTAAATTCCATATATATACGTTAGTATACTGTATTGGTGTTTTTCTTTTTGGCTTACTTCACTCTGTATAATAGGCTCCAGTTTCATCCACCTCATTAGAACTGACTCAAATGTATTCTTTTTAATGGCTGAGTAATACTCCATTGTGTATATGTACCAAAGCTTTCCTATCCATTCATCTGCTGATGGACATCTAGGTTGCTTCCATGTCCTGGCTATTATAAACAGCGCTGCGATGAACATTGGGGTACATGTGTCTCTTTCTATTCTGGTTTCCTCAGTGTGTATGCCCAGCAGTGGGATTGCTGGGTCATAAGCCAGTTCTATTTCCAGTTTTTTAAGGAATCTCCACACTGTTCTCCATAGTGGCTGTACTAGTTTGCATTCCCACCAACAGGGTAAGGGGGTTCCCTTTTCTCCACACCCTCTCCAGCATTTATTGCTTGCAGACTTTTGGACTGCAGCCATTCTGACTGGTGTGAAATGGTACCTCATTGTGGTTTTGATTGGCATTTCTCTGATAATGAGTGATGTTGAGCATCTTTTCATGTGTTTGTTAGCCATCTGTATGTCTTCTTTGGAGAAATGTCTATTTAGTTCTTTGGCTCATTTTTTGATTAGGTCGTTTATTTTTCTGGAATTGAGCTGCAGGAGTTTCTTGTATATTTTTGGGATTAGTTGTTTGTCAGTTGCTTCATTTGCTATTATTTTCTCCCATTCAGAAGGCTGTCTTTTCACCTTACTTATAGTTTCCTTTGTTGTGCAAAAGCTTTTAATTTTAATTAGATCCCATTTGTTTATTTTTTCTTTTATTTCCAGTATTCTGGGAGGTGGGTCATAGAGGATCCTGCTGTGATTTATGTCTGAGAGTGTTTTGCCTATGTTCTCCTCTAGGAGTTTTATAGTTTCTGGTCTTATGTTTAGATCTTTAATCCATTTTGAGTTTATTTTTGTGTATGGTGTTAGAAAGTGTTCTAGTTTCTTTCTTTTACAAGTGGTTGACCAGTTTTCCTAGCACCACTTGTTAAAGAGATTGTCTTTACTCCATTGTATATTCTTGCCTCCTTTGTCGAAGATAAGGTGTCCATAGGTGCGTGGATTTATCTCTGGGCTTTCTATTTTGTTCCATTGATCTATATTTCTGTCTTTGTGCCAGTACCATACTGTCTTGATGACTGTGGCTTTGTAGTAGAGCCTGAAGTCAGGCAGGTTGATTCCTCCAGTTCCATTCTTCTTTCTCAAGATTGTTTTGGTTATTCGAGGTTTTTTGTATTTCCATACAAATTGTGAAATTATTTGTTCTACCTCTGAAAAATACTGTTGGTAGCTTGATAGGGATTGCATTGAATCTGTAGATTGCTTTGGGTAGTATACTGATTTTCACTATATTGATTTTTCCAACCCATGAACATGGTATATTTCTCTATCTATTAGTGTCCTCTTTGATTTCTTTCACCAGTGTTTTATAGTTTTCTATATATAGGTCTTTAGTTTCTTTAGGAAGATATATTCCTAAGCGTTTTGTTCTTTTCGTTGCAATGGTGAATGGAACTGTTTCCTTAATTTCTTTTTCTACTTTCTCATTATTAGTGTATAGGAATGCAAGGGATTTCTGTGTGTTGATTTTATATCCTGCAACTTTACTATATTCATTGATTAGCTCTAGTAATTTTCTGGTGGAGTCTTTAGGGCTTTCTAAGACTCGGTGCTTCCAATGCAGGGTGCCTGGGTTGGATCCCTGACATGGTTTCTTAATGTAAAAACCCCACCCTCTGGGGTTGCTGCCAGCGTTCGAGTATAAGTGCCCAGGTGTGACCTGAAGGTACCTTTTGTTATTAACCTCCCCCCCCACCCACCCCGCGCTGCCAATGCTCCAGCGGAGAAGGCATTGGCAACCCACTCCAGTACTCTTGCCTGGAAAATTCCTGTGGATGGAGGAGCCTGGTAGGCTGCAGTCCATGGGGTTGCTAAGAGTCGGGCAACACTGAGCAACTTCACTTTCACTTTTCACTTTCATGCATTGGAGAAGGAAATGGCAACCCACTCCAGTATTTTTGCCTGGAGAATCCCAGGGACAGAGGAACCTGGTGGGCTGCCATCTATGGGGTCGCACAGAGTTGGACACGACTGAAGCAACTTAGCAGCAGTAGCAGCAGCGGCATGTAGAGGGTCATGTCATCTGCAAACAGTGAGAGTTTTACTTCTTCTTTTCCAATTTGGATTCCTTTTATTTCTTTTTCTGCTCTGATTACTGTGGCCAAAACTTCCAGAACTATGTTGAATAGTAGTGGTGAAAGTGGGCACCCTTGTCTTGTTCCTGACTTTAGGGGAAATGCTTTCAATTTTTCACCATTGAGGATAATGTTTGCTGTGGGTTTGTCATATATAGCTTTTATTAGGCCATGGTTTTTCCAGTAGTCATGTATGGATGTAAGAGTTGGACTGTGAAGAAGGCTGATCACTGAAGAATTGATGCTTTTGAACTGTGGTGTTGGAGAAGACTCTTGAGAGTCCCTTTGACTGCAAGGAGATCCAACCAGTCCATTCTGAAGATCAGTCCTGGGATTTCTTTGGAAGGAACGATGCTAAAGCTGAAAGTCCAGTACTTTGGCCACCTCATGGGAAGAGTTGACTCATTGGAAAAGACTCTGATGCTGGGAGGGATTTGGGGGCAGGAGGAGAAGGGGCCGACAGAGGATGAGATGGCTGGATGGCATCACTGACTTGATGGACGTGAGTCTGAGTGAACTCCGGGAGTTGGTGATGGACAGGGAGGCCTGGTGTGCTGCAATTCATGGGGTCGCAGAGTCAGACACAACTGAGCGACTGAACTGAACTGAACTGAACTGAACTGATATTGAGGTATGTTCCTTCTATTCCTGCTTTCTGGAGAGTTTTTATCATAAATGGATGTTGAATTTTGTCAAAGGTTTTCTCTGCATCTATTGAGATAATCATATGGCTTTTATTTTTCAATTTGTTAATGTGGTGTATTACATTGATTGATTTGCAGATATTGAAGTATCCTTGCATCCCTGGGATAAAGCCCACTTGGTCATGGTGTATGATCTTTTTAATGTGTTGTTGGATTCTTATTGCTAGAATTTTGTGAAGGATTTTTGCATCCATGTTCATCAGTGATATTGGCCTGTAGTTTTCTTTCTTTGTGGCATCTTTGTCAGGTTTTGGTATTAGAGTGATGGTGGCCTCATAGAATAAGTTTGGAAGTTTACCTTCCTCTGCAATTTTCTGGAAGAGTTTGACTAGGATAGGTGTTAGCTCTTCTCTAAATTTTTGGGAGAATTCAGCTGTGAAGCCATCTGGACCTGGGCTTTTGTTTGCTGGAAGATTTCTGATTATAGTTTCAATTTCTGTGCTTGTGATGGATCTGTTAAGATTTTCTATTTCTTCCTGGTTCCATTTTGGAAAGTTGTACTTTTCTAAGAATTTCTTCCACGTTGTCCATTTTATTGGCATATAATTGCTGATAGTAGTCTCTTATGATCCCTCGTATTTCTGTGTTGTCTGTTGTGATCTCTCCATTTTCATTTCTAATTTTATTGATTTGATTTTTCTCCCTTTGTTTCTTGATGAGTCTGGCTAATGGTTTGTCAAATTTATTTATCCTCTCAAAGAACCAGCTTTTGGCTTTGTTGATTTTTGCTATGGTCTCTTTTGTTTCTTTTGCATTTATTTCTGCCCTAATTTTTAAGATTTCTTTCCTTCTACTAACTCTGGGGTTCTCCATTTTCTATTATAGTTGCTTTAGGTGTAGAGTTAGGTTATTTGTTTGACTTTTTTCTTGTTTCTTGAGGTGTGCCTTTATTGCTATGAACTTTCCCCTTAGCACTGCTTTTACAGTGTCCCACAAGTTTTGGGTTGTTGTGTTTTCACTTTCATTCATTTCTATGCATATTTTGATTTATTTTTTGATTTCTTCTGTGATTTGTTGGTTATTCAGAAGTGTGTTGTTCAGCCTCCATATGTTGGAATTTTTAATAGTTTTTCTCCTGTAATTGAGATCTAATCTTAATGCATTATGGTCAGAAAAGATGCTTGGAATGATTTCAGTTTTTTTTAATTTACCAAGGGTAGATTTATGGCCCAGGATGTGATCTATCCTGGAGAAGATTCTGTGAGCACTTGAGAAAAAGGTGAAATTCATTGTTTTGGGGTGAAATGTCCTATAAGTATCAATTAGGTCTAACTGGTCTATTGTATCATTTAAAGTTTGCGTTTCTTTGTTAATTTTCTGTTTAGTTGATCTATCTATAGATGTGAGTGGGGTATTAAAGTCTCCCACTATTATTGTGTTATTGTTAATTTCCCCTTTCATACTTGTCAGCATTTGTCTTCCATATAGCAGTGCTCCTATGTTGGGTACATATATATTTATAATTGTTATATCTTCTTCTTGAATTGATCCTTTGATCATTATGTAGTGTCCTTCTTTGTCTCTTTTCACAGCCTTTGTTTTAAAGTCTATTTTATCTGATATGAATATTGCTACTCCTGCTTTCTTTTGGTCTCTATTTGTGTGGAATATCTTTTTCCAGCCCTTCACTTTCCCTCTGTATGTGTCCCCTGTTTTGAGGTGGGTCTCTTGAAGACAGCATATATAGGGGTCTTGTTTTTGTATCCATTCAGCCAGTCTTTGCCTTTTGGTTGGAGCATTCAACCCATTTACATTTAAGGTAATTATTGATAACTATGATCCCATTGCCATTTACTTTATTGTTTTGGGTTCTGGTTTATACACCCTTTTTGTGTTTCCTGTCTAGAGAATGTCCTTTAGCATTTGTTGGAGAGCTGGTTTGGTGGTGCTGAATTCTCTCAGCTTTTGCTTGTCTGTAAAGCTTTTGATTTCTCCTTCATATTTGAATGAGATCCTTGCTGGGTACAGTAATCTGGGCTGTAGGTTATTTTCTTTCATCACTTTAAGTATGTCTTGCCATTCCCTCCTGGCTGAAGCATTTCTATTGAAAGATCAGCTGTTATCCTTATGGGAATCCCCTTGTGTTATTCGTTGTTTTTCCCTTGCTGCTTTTAATATTTGTTCTTTGTATTTGATCTTTGTTAATTTTTTTAATATGTGTCTTGGTGTGTTTCACCTTGGGTTTATCTTGTTTGGGACTCTCTGGGTTTCTTGGACTTGGGTGATTATTTCCTTCCCCATTTTAGGGAAGTTTTCAACTATTATCTCCTCAAGGATTTTCTCATGGTCTTTCTTTTTGTCTTCTTCTTCTGGGACTCCTATAATTTGAATGTTGGAGCATTTCATATTGTCCTGGAGGTCTCTGAGATTGTCCTCCTTTCTTTTAATTAGTTTTTCTTTTTTCCTCTCTGATTCATTTATTTCTACCATTCTATCTTCTACTTCACTAATCCTATCTTCTGCCTCCATTATTCTACTATTTGTTGCCTCCAGAGTGTTTTTGATCTCATTTATTGCATTATTCATTATATATTGACTCTTTTTTATTTCTTCTAGGTCCTTGTTAAACCTTTCTTGCATCTTCTCAATCCTTGCCTCCAGGATATTTATCTGTAATTCCATTTTTATTTCAAGATTTTGGATCATTTTCACTATCATTATTTGGAATTCTTTATCAGGTAGATTCTTTATCTCTTCCTCTTTTGTTTGGTTTGGTGGGCATTTACCCTGTTCCTTTACCTGCTGGGTATTCCTCTGTCTCTTCATCTTGTTTATATTGCTGAGTTTGGGGTGGCCTTTCTGTATTCTGGCAGTTTGTGGAGTTCTCTTTATTGTGGCATTTCCTCACTGTGGGTGGGGTTGTATGGGTGGCTTGTCAAAGTTTCTTGGTTAGGGAAGTTTGTGTCGGTGTTCTGGTGCATGGAGCTGGATTTCTTCTCTCTGGAGTGCAATGAAGTGTCCAGTAATGAGTTATGAGATGTCAATGGTTTTAGAGTAACTTTGGGCAGCCTGTATATTGAAGCTCAGGGCTCTGTTCCTGTGTTGCTGGAGAATTTCCATGGAGAATTTCCAAGGTATGTCTTGTTCTGGAACTTGTTGGCCCTTGGGTGGTGGTTGGTTTCAGTGTAGGTATGGAGGCGTTTGATGAGCTCCTATCGATTAATGTTCCCTGGAGTCAGGAATTCTCTGATGTTCGCAGGATTTGGACTTAAGCCTCCTGCTTCTGGTTTCAGTTTCATCTTTACAGTAGTCTCAAGACTTCTTCTATACAGCACAGTTGATAAAACATCTAGGTTAAAGATGAAAAGTTTCTCCACAGTGAGGGACACCCAGAGAGGTTCACAGAGTTACATGGAGAAGAGAAGAGGGAGAAGAGGGTTAGAGGTGACTCGAATGAGATGAGGTGGAATCAAAAGAGGAGAGAGCAAGCTAGTCAGTAATCACTTCATTATGTGCACTCCACAGTCTGGACCGCTCAGAGATGTTCACGGAGTTATACAGAGAAGAGAAGAGGGAGGAAGGAGACAGAGGTGGCCAGGAGGATAAAAGGGGGGAATGAAAAGGAGAGAGACAGATCCAGTCAGTAATCAGTTCCCTAAGTGTTCTCCACTGTCTGGAACACACAGAGATTCACAGAGTTGAGTAGAGAAGAGAAGGGGGAGGGAGGAGACAGAGGCGACCTGGTGGAGTAAAAGGAGAATCCAAAGGAGGAGAGAGCAGTCAAGCCAGTAATATCGCTCTCAAGTAAAAGTGGGTACTGAAGATTGGGTTTTTGAAGGTACAAAATTGATAACAAATACCAAAAAGCAAAGATTAAAAATCTAGAGTAGAGGTTGGATTTTCAAAAATACAATATTAAAGAAAAGAAGAAGAAGAAGAAAAAAAAAACAAAGTCACAAGAATTATTTAAAAAAATATATATGAAGTTTGCTTTAAAAATAGGGTCTTTTTTTTGAAAAGTAATAGTAGGTTATAAAAATGAAAATTAAAGGAGTAATAGAGGACTTAAAAATTTAAAAAGTTTAAAAAAAGAAGAAAAAAAAAGAATGATCATAAAAATAGTAAAGATATATCTAGGACTTTCTCTGATGTTCTTGTGGGCAGTGTGGGGTCAGTTCATTTTCGGATAGTTCCTTGGTCTGGCTTATATTTCTCAAGATCTATAGGCCCCTTCCTATGTAGGCGGTACTAATGACAGGGTTTTAATCTATTGCACCTGTCACTTCCAAGGCGGTTCCCTCTGTTTTAGCTTCTTCTGTTTGCTGGTCTCTTCAGTGTCTGATTTCCACCCTGACACAAGGGGGGGCGGTGGTGGACACTTTTTTAGGCTCACTTGCTCAGTCGCACTGTGGGGAGGGAGGGACACTGCAAACAAATAACACTGGTGTGTGCTCGCAGTGTCTCAGCCACACTGGGCCTGCCCCTGCTCATGGTGCACACAGCTCAGGCTCAAGGTTGCTCTGCTGGGAACCGTCTGAGGCTGGCCCTGGGCTGCATACACCGCCCCCCCTTCCCCGCCCCGGTCTAAGCCGCTCAGGTTCAGGCACTCAGGTAGTCCTCAGATGTGCAGACTTGGTTGGGCCTGCGTTTTGTGCCTTTCCCAGGTCCAAGTGCTGTCGCTGTGACTTATCACCTCTCCTGTCCCTGCTGCTCAGTTTTCTGGGTGTACAACTGGTGCACATTCTCAGGTGGATGATGACTGTCCAGAACCCCAAGAAGTCTTAGTTAGCAAAGAAGCCTGCTTGCAGTTTGGTAGATAATGTCTCTCTGGGGCTGCAATTGCCCACTTCTGGCCCTTCTGGCTCTGGCTGCCTGTCACCGGAGGGGGATGGTCTGCAGCCGGCTAATTCTGTTCCTTCCTTTGTTCTGTGCACAGTCCTGGTGGTGTCTATGTTAGAGCTTTTCGCATGGTAGCTATCCCACAGTCTGGTTTGCTAGCCCAAGTTAGCTCGCTCTGGTTACACTTGGGGCATTTGGGCCCGATCCTTAAAAAGCACTGCAGCCTGCGCCTCCCTGCCCAGCCCCCACTTGCTAGTGGTGGATGCAGGCGTCTGTGCTGCTTCTCCGCTGGGGGAGTTACCGTTGGGCTTGTAATCTGTGGGGTTTAACTATTTATTTATTTATCCTCCCTGTTATGTTGCCCTCTGTGCTTCCAAGGCTCGCCACAGACTTGGCAGTGAGAGTGTTTCTGGTGTTTGGAAACTTCTCTCTTTTTAAGACTCCCTTCCTACCAGTACTATTGCCTGGAAAATCCCATGGACAGAAGAGCCTGGCAGGCTGCAGTCTATGGGGTTGCAAAGAGTCAGACATGACTGAGTGACTTCACTCCTGGGATGGAGCTCCCTCCCTACCTCTTTTGTCTCTTTTTTTGTCTTTTATATTTTTTCCCTACCTCTTTTCGAAGACAATGAGTTGCTTTTCTGGGTGCCTGATGTCCTCTGCCGGCATTCAGAAGTTGTTTTGTGGAATTTTGTTTTGTGGAATGTTCTTTTGATGAATTTGTGGGGGAGAAAGTGGTCTCCCCGTCCTATTCCACCATCATCTTAGGATCACCCCCTTCTTTTTTTATGTTTTTAAAGAGTGACATTAAAAAAGATGAGACACAGAATAAAAGATGAAATAGTATAGACAAATTAAACTAGGACAAAGTAAGTCCCTTCACCTATGATAAAAGGTTTTCAAACTTTAACATGCACCAGAACTCTCTAGGGAGTTTATTGAGCATGCAGATTCCTGGCCCAACCGTATGGCTTAACAGATTTTGGGAAAACTCAGAAATCTGCATATTAAAGAGACATCCAAATATTCTCATTCAGGTAGTCCAGAGATCATGCTTTAAAAGACAATGAAGCCATACAAGAGAGGATTAATGATAGCAGATGCTAATCAACATTTCTTCAGACAGTGAAATTTTTGGAAGTTGGAAAGACAAACCTGAACACAGAAACTTTGGAACCCGTTTGTTGACTAAGGCTTATATGTTGTTTTATTCCTTCTGTCTTATAAAAATTATATTCAGGAAAAGTAGAGAGCAGCAACAACACTCTACACACATGCACATCTATAATTTCTAAACTAAATGTCTTCAACAAACATATTCTGAGATGCTTATTTCCTCATTAGTAGAGGAAATGTCCATTAATAAACATTTGACTTTCTCACTTTCTTCACATCCAGAATGTATAGAACAGTTCAAACTCAAGAACTGACAAAGGACTTTCAGTCGAGCCTTACACTGCCCCAAGACTGAGAGAAGCTGCAGGCCTTTTCTCCCTTTCCTTTCACCTACCTCTGCTTTGGCCAGACTCTCCTATCTAAATCCTTTGAGCTAGACGATATCTGTAAGCTCTAATCTGGTCCAGTCTTGACCTCCTTTATTTATTTTTTTGAAATTAGCAGGATGTGAACAGATTTAGATTCTTACCTCAAACCAGCAGAATTTAACATTGAAATCACCTTCCATTCACTCATCATAATTTGAGTGCTACTCAGTATTTGAGTGCCTCCTAGGTGACAGATACAGTTTTAAGACTGGGATACATCTGTGAACACAATAGAAAGACTCCTGACCTTGCAAAGCTTATCTTCCAGTAGGGAGACAGCCAACAAGCAATAAACTTTACTTAGACAGCAATTGTTAAGAGGAAACAAAAAACTAGGGCAAGGGACATTTATGTATATGTATGTGTGTGAGTGGTGGCCTTACGTAAGAGTGGTCGGAATAAGCCTTACTAAGAAAGTGAGAATTGTGCAAGGATTAAAAGGATGAGAGGGAGTTAGCCAGAGGATATTTATGGGAAGAGCTGCAAAGAGCAAAAACCCTATGACACAGATATGACGTGTGTGTTCAAAGAACAGTCAGGAAGCCAGTGTAGCTGGAACAAATTGAACAGGTGGATAATAGAAGAGGATAAAACAAGAGGTAATAAAGGGGAAAGTCAGGAATATATTCAAATTTTTTGTCTGATTTACCAGGAGATTGGAGTTGACATCAACTGAGGGAAGCAGGAGGCATGGAGCAAGTATAGGGAATGAGGGGAAATCAAGAGGTTTGTTTTGGAGATGCTGGGTAGGCACTTGAGTATATGAGCTTGGAGTTCAAGAGCGATATGAAATATGGGAGTTGTCAACATATAGATTTTATTTAAATATATGGAGCTGCCAGCTGTAGATGAAGATAAGATTCAAATCCTGATCTCTTCAGTATTCTAAAGTTAACAGGATAAATTAAGAGAACCAACTAGCAGAAGAAACTGAGAAGAAACAACCAGAAAAGTATGAAATGTAAGAGACTGTGACATGCTGGAGAGTATGAGGGAGAGGTAGGCAGGTTAAGCTGCTGACAGGTTGACGCCTGAGGTCTGACCACTGTAATTAATACCAGTGAGCTCAGCTGGTAAAGAATCCATGTGCAATGCAGGAGACCCTGGTTCGATTCCTGGGTCAGGAAGAGCCACTGGAGAAGGGATAGGCTACCCACTCCAGTATTCTTGGGCTTTCCTGATAAAGAATCTGCCTGCAATGTGGGAGACCTGGGTTTGATCCCTGGGTTGGGAAGATCCCCTAGAAATGGGAACAGCTGCCCATACTCCAGTATTCTGGCCTGGAGAATTCCATGAACTGTATAATCCATGGGGTCGCAGAGAGTTGAACACGACTGAGTGACTTTCACTTTCACTTTTCACTTTGACAAATGCAATTTTGGTGGAATAATGGGGTTAAAGCCTGAAGCAGGTTCAAGGGGAATCAAAGGAATGTAATTGGAGACAGTAAACATAGACAATTATTTTTAGGAAACTTGCTACAAAGGGAAAGGAAAAGAAAAGAGGCAGTTGCTAATAAGGAGTTAAAAGTGGTGTTTTTATGGCTGTCATTATGTCATAGGCTTCCCTGGAGGCTAAGATGGTAAAGACTCTGCCTGTAATAAGGGAGACCTGGGTTCAATCTCTGGATTGGGAAGATTCCCTGGAGAAGGGAATGGCAACCCACTTCAGTATTCTTGCCTGGAAAATCCATGGACACAGGAGCCTGGAGGGCTCCAGTCCATGGGGTTGCAAAGAGTTGGACATGACTAAATGACAGACACTTTCACTTTCACTTTTATGGCTGAGTTTTAAATGGGAGAAATATAAACATGCTAGTATGTCTATTAAGAATGATCCAATAGAGAGGAAGATCAATAGTATGGAAGAGACAAAGGAAAATTGCTAGAGCAATATCCTTGATTAGGTGAAGGAGGGTGGGTTCCTCAAGTACAGATGCTGGCTTTGTAGAGTGTTCAGATAGTTCATCATGGTAACAAGCAGGAAAGCTGAATATCGGGGAGATAATGCCGGTAGGAGGGTACAAGAGATGGTGTGAGTCTAGGGAAGTTCTCTTCTGATGCTTCAATTATCTCAGTGCAGTAGGAAATAAAATATTCCCTTGAGATTGAAGAAGAGGATGAGGTTTTGGGGTTTCAGAAGAGAGAAGGTGTGAAAATTTTGCTTGAGAGAGTGGGAGAATGAGTGAACTTGTAATAAAAGTTGTGATTGCCTGTAGCCAGTAGGGACCCAGTTGTGATTCCTGGTCATAAATTTATAGTGCAACTTGTCAAGAGTTTGTGGTTTTCCTCCAGTCATATTAAGTTATATACACAGGTGCAGGCACAGAGTAGGCTTTCAGCTGGATTTAACTGAGGGAGAAAAGTGAAGTGACTTTCAAGAAGAGTGATTGAGGACAATTAAATGGCGGGACAGTCTTGAAAGGTAAGTGCAACATGAAGGGAACCAACAACAGTGCAGAAGCATCCTAGGGATAGCAACAGCAGAGAGCTGTTACTACCCCAACGCTGAAAGGGCAAGAGGAATAATAGTCATCAGAACTTTCTGAGTAGTACGGCTGCAGGGGAAAGGCCTGCTGATCTGGAGCTGTGGCCTAAGAGAAAATTCGCCACTGCAGAGCTGCAGACTGTTACAAAGGGAGCAGGGAATTAATACCCCTACTTCTCTTTCTTCTGCCTTCCATTCTCTTGCCAGTGCCTCTCATTGACTAAACCTAACTGGTAGCTAAAGGGTGAGGAAGCCATGTTGAAGCATCTATAAAGGGCAGCGCCCAGTGCACAGAGTAGAGTGCAGAAGGATGCATAGGGGCTCTGCAGAAGCAAACACAGGAGAGTACCCAGTCTGACCAGAGCTACGCTTCTGCCAGATGAGGACCCTGAAGTGAGAGAGAGCAAGGGAGGCAAGTCAATATACACAGGAGTCATTATAATGGTTGAATGTGGGATTCAGGTATAACCTAAAACAAATCCCTTACCATTATACAGTGGAAGTGACAAATAGATTCAAGGGGTTAGATCTGATAGACAGAGTGCCTGAAGAACTATAGACAGAGCTTCATGACATTGTACAGGAGGTGGGGATCAAGACCATCCCTAGAAAAAGAAGTGCAAAAAGGCAAAATGATTGTCTGAGGAAGAATTACAAAAAGCTGTGCATAGAAGTGAAAGGCAAAGGAGAAAAGGGAAGATATACCCCTTTGAATGCAGAGTTCCAAAGAATAGCAAGGAGAGATAAGAAAGCCTTCCTCAGCAATCAATGCAAAGAAATAGAGGGAAACAATAGAATGGGAAAGACTAGAGATCTCTTCAAGAAAATTAAATGTACCAAGGGAACATTTTATGCAAAGATGGGCTTAATAAAGGACAGAAATGGTATGAACCTAACAGAAGCAGAAGATATTAAGAAGCGGTGGCAAGAATCCACAGAAGAACTGTACCAAAAAGATCTTCACAACCCAGATAATCACGATGGTGTGATCACTCACTTAGAGCCAGGCATTCTGGAATTCAAAGTCAAGTGGGCCTTAAAAAGCATCACTACAAACAAAGCTAGTGGGGGTGATGGAATTCAAATTCTAAAAGATGATACTATGAAAGTGCTGCACTCAATATGCCAGCAAATTTGGAAACCTCAGCAGTGGCCACAGGACTGGAAAAGGTCAGTTTTCATTCCAATCTCAAAGAAAGGCAATGCCAAAGAATGCTCAGACTACCGCACAATTGCACTCAACTCGCACGTGAGCAAAGTAATGCTCAAAATTCTCCAAGCCAGGCTTCAACAGTACGTGAACCATGAACTTTCAGATGTTCAAGCTGGATTTAGAAAAGGCAGAGGAACCAGAGATCAAATTGCCAACATCTGCTGGATCATCGAAAAAGCAAGAGAGTTCCAGAAAAACATCTATTTCTGCTTTATTGACTATGCCAAAGCCTTTGACTGTGTGGATCACAATAAACTGGGGAAAATTCTGAAAGAGATGGGAATACCAGACCACCTGAACTGCCTCTTGAGAAATCTCTATACAAGTCAGGAAGCAAGAGTTAGAACTGGACATGGAACAACAAACTGTTTCCAAATAGGAAAAGGAGTATGTCAAGGCTGTATATTGTCACCCTGCTTATTTAACTTATATGCAGAGTACATCACGAGAAACCCTGGGCTGGATAAAGTACAAGCTGGAATCAAGATTTCTGGGAAAAATATCAAAACCTCAGATATAAGGATGACACCACCTTCATGGCAGAAAGCAAAGACCTAACAGCCTCTTGATGAAAGTGAAAGTGGAGAGTGAAAAAGTTGTAAAACTTAACATTCAGAAAACTAAGATCATGGCATCTGGTCCCATCAGTTCATGGCAAATAGATGGGGAAAGAGTGGAAACAGTGTCAGACTTTATTTTGGGGGGCTCCAAAAACACTGCAGATGGTGACTACAGCCATGAAACTAAAAGACGCTTGCTCCTTGGAAGAAAAGTTATGACCAACCTAGACAGCATATTAAAAAGCAGAGACATTACTTTGCCAACAAAGGTCTGTCTAGTCAAAGGTATGGTTTTCCCAGTAATCATGTATGGATGTGAGAGTTGAACTATAAAGAAAGCTGAGTGCTGAAGAATTGGTTATTTTGAACTGTGGTATTGGAGAAGACTCTTGAGAGTCCCTTGGACTGCAAGCAGATTTTCTTAAAGGAAATCAGTCCTGAATATTTCATTGGAAGGACTGATGCTGAAGCTGAAACTTCAATACTTTGGACACCTGATGGGAAGAACTGCCTCATTTGAAAAGACCCTGATGCTGGGAACAATTGAAGGCAGGAGCAGAAGGGGACAACAGAGGATGAGATGGTTGGATGGCATCACTGACTCAATGGACATGAGTTTGAGTTAACTCCGGGAGTTGGTGACCAACAGGGAGGGCTGGTGTGCTGTAGTCCATGGGGTCACAGAGAGTCAGACATGACTGACTGAGTGACTGAACTGAACTGAACTGATGGATTCAAATAGGTAAAGGACAAGAGGATATGAACGGCATGAGGAACAGTGAGAATAGAAAAGAATCGCCATCTGGTCAGGGGAGAAGACAGTTGCCATTCAGGTAGCAGAAGGAGTGATGATAGGAGGTTAAAGCAGGTGATGGTCAAAAAGTGAGATGGATGGAATTGAGATTTTAAAAAATTGTTTATTTATTTATTTAGTTGCAGCACGTGGAATCTTCCTTATGGTGCATGGATTCTCTAATTGTGGTCTACCAGCTCAGTAGTTGGTGGCACCTGGGCTTAGCTGGTGGCGTGCAGGTTTAGCTGTTGTATGGTATGTGGGATCTTAGTTCCCGACCAGGGATAGACCCTGCGTCCCCTCCGTTGCGCTGTGCATTCTTAATCAGTGGGCCACCAGGGAAGTTCTTGGAATTGAGATTATGCAGGAGATGCGGTTACTGATGACAACACATTCTTGATATTATGATGTGAGTGAGTGGCTGAGTTAGGGTGAAAAACAAAAGCATTGCCATTATTTCAGAGATTGGACAAGATGGCAGAGGAGTCGATGGATGTGGAATACATCTCTCTTTATGGATACGTCAGGAATACAACTTCAGACACAGAAGTGAATACAGAACACCAGCTAAGAACAGACAGGAGTACCTGACCAGTGGAAAAGAATACCTAGAAGCACACAAAACTCGGTAGGATGAAGGAACTAGGGGAAAAAACAAATTGTTAGTTGGACTGGATCCGCCCTTGGCAGGTGGGGGAACTGAAGCAGGGGTCCAATCCTCACATCGGGACAATTGTCTGAGTCAGAGGGGAAACATTTAAGAGTGAAACAGCTGATCTGTGGCAGCCTAAATGGAATGAGAACCAGACAGTCCTTACCACAGCCATACATATCCTGGACAGGGACGCAGGTACCCTAGAAGGCACAGCGACTGGGAGGTGGAGTTTAGGGATTGTGGAGCTATCCCAGGGTAAGGGCTGCTGTTGACTGCGGAGAGACAGAGTGAGGGGATGTGAGGGAGGAGATGGTGGTGGGAAATGCCCATGGAGAAAAGCCCCATAGCTATGGAAGAAGGCGATACTGCTGAGTAATGTGTAGGGGGTGGAGCCATCACCATGGCCTCTCTCTTGCCACACACCAACATCAGCAACTAAACAATGGAGAGGCTGACCCATCAAATGCTTGATGCACTGAACTACAGAGCAGGACCCCAGCCAGGGGCCTCCCTCTATGTGGCTGATGTGAGGAACAACAGAGGACCCAAGCAAGGGAGCCGTCTAAGTGCCTGAAATGTGGAGCTGTGGAGAAAGACTGGACAAATAGGCCTTCTACAAGAGGCTAGACAAAAGAGTCTGATGAGGCCATAAGTCCTGTGGTGAAGGCACTCTGTGTCCCTGCTCTCTTGGCTCCGCCAGGGTCTCTGCAAGCCAAGCAGCTGCACCACCCTCATGCTCAATTCTCATTAGGGTAGAGCTGCCACAGGCAAAAATTGTCAAGCATGTGTGCACAGGATTGCTTCGGTAGTGTCCAACTCATTGCAGCCGTGTAGACTGTGGCCTGCCAGGCTTCTCTGTTGGGGGTGTGTGTGGGGGGTTGGGTGGGGGTTTCTCCAGGCAAGAATACTGGAGTGTATTGGCCAATACTGGTTGACATACCCTTCTAGAAAACTATATTTCCTGCTGCCCTAGCCACCAACTCCCCTGAGTACCTGGTGCTGCCAGAAGCTCTGTAACCCAAGCAGCTGCACCACCTCCACAGCTGGCCCTCACCTCCTCCAGGGCAGCCTCAGGAGCAAACCCCAGTGGATAACCCACATGCAGAGGCAGAAATAAAGCCACAATTGAAACCAAGGGACAGTGTGGCTAAAGAAGAAGACCCAAAACCTTCCCACCAGCTGTACAAGCTGCAGATTAAATCCACATGATCAACTAGGCAGACTCTGCGTCTATGGAATATATAAAAGATCATTGAAAACTCCCACAAAAGATGTACTAGTTCTGATAGCTGTGGACATTGGAGGCAAGAACACACAGGAGTAGGACCAGATTAGAATCTGAGCTGCCCCCATAGCAGGTCCAGAGATCAGCAAAGTTTTGGAGGGCATCTTAGGGAGGTGAGGTAGACTGTGACTCCCAGCGAGAGAAAGGACTCTGACAGCAGTGATTCAAGAAAAACATTTATTATTCTTATGTTTTGATTTGTTCTCTAGATTTTTTTGGAATTTTTTTTTCCTTTTGTTTTCCTTCCCCCCTCCCCCCCCCCCCTCGCCGGTGTAGTTGTTGATTTTATTGGCTCTATGAAGTCTAATTAAGCTTTTGAGTTTGCTTTTTTTTTTTTCTCAGTCACATTTTTCATTGTTGTTATAGTTTTGTTTTCATTGCTTTATTCCCCACTTGGCACCTTGCTTTAGTTTCGTTTTCCAGTTTGTGCTTACGTTAGTTTTGTCCTTAACTGGTAAATAAAATTTTTATTTCCTTTGTTCACCAGGTCAATATCCTGTATTTTATTTTTGTTGGATTGTTTTGACTTTGCTCATGGGTGTATATGTATATGTGTATGTTCCATTATTTTAATTATTATTTACATGATTTTGTAACTGCCGTTTTTCTAGGGTTCATCTTTGGTTTCTTGTTTTTGGACATTTGTTTTAATTTCACTTACTGCTATAACAAACCACTTGTGGAATGTTTGTTCCTGACCAGAGATCAAGCCCTGAGCCTTTGGAGTGGGAGTACTGATTCCAAGACCCTAGACTCCCACAGAACTAACCCTAGGGAGTATCAAATAGTGAGAACTCACACAAAGGAAACCACTTGAATGCAAGACTGGCATCACCAATCCACCAGTAGCACCCTGTGCAGGATGCCTCATCTAAACAACAAACAAAACAAAAATACAAACCCAATCATCATCAGACAGGATCACCACTTCTTTCAGCCTTGCCCATCAAAGGGAAAACAAACAAAGAAACAAGCAAAAACTCAGGACAAATCTGACCCTATATGAAGTTTACACAAACCACTGGACCAACCTTAGGAGGGCAGAAACCAAAAGGAAGGAAGAATTCAACCTTGAAGCCTGCAAAAAGGAGACTTCAAGCACAATAAGTTTAAAAAATATAACGAAAAGGCAGAGAAATACTATACAAATGAAGGAACAAACTAGAAACACAGAAGTCCAAATAAATGAAAAGGAAATAGGCAAACTCCCTGAAAAAGAATTCAGAATAATGATAGCAAAGATTATAAAAAAACCTTGAAAACAAAATGGAGAAAATGCAAGAATCAATTAAAAAAGACCTAGAAGAATAAAAGAATAAACATACAGAGACAAACAATACAATTACTGAAATTAAAAATCCTCTAGAAGGAATCAATAGCAGAATATCTGAAGCAGAAGAACACATCAGTGGGCTGGAAGATAAAATGGTGGAAATAACGTCTGAAGAGCAGAATAAAGTAAAAAGAATGAAAAGAACTGAGGATAGTCTCAGAGACCTCTAGGATAATATCGAATGTACCAACATTTGAATTATAGGGGTCCCTGAAGAAGAAGAGAAAAAGAAAAGGTATGAGAAAATATTTGAAGAGACTATAGTTGAAAATTTCCCCAACATGGAAAAGCAAATAGTCAATCAAATCCAAGAGGCCCAAAGAATCCCATATAGGATAAACCCAAGGAGAAACATGACAAGACACATACTAATCAAACTAACAAAGACTAAACACAAAAATATTAAAAGCAGCAAGGAAGAAGCAACAAGTAACATACAAGGGAAACTCCATATGCTTAACAGTTGATCTTTCAGCAGAAACTCTGCAGGCCAGAAGGGAATGGCAGGATATATTTAAAGTACTGAAAGGGAAAAAAATCTACAACCAAGACTACTGTACCAGGCAAGGATCTCACTCAAAAGTAATAGAGAGATAAGAAACTTTTCAGACAAGCAAAAGTTTAGAGAATTCAGTATCACCAAATCAGATTTACAACAAATGTTAAACAGATTTATATAGTCAAGAAACACAAGAGAAGAAAAAAACATCTACAAAATCAACCTCAAACAATTAAGAAAATGGCAATAGGAACACATATATCAATAATTACTTTAAATGTAAATGGATTAAATTCTCCAACCAAAAAACACAGTCTGGCTGAATGGATACAAAACAGGACACACATTTATGCTGTCTACAAGAAACCCACTTCAGACCTAAAGACACATATAGACTGAAAGTAAGAGGATAGAAAAATATATTCCATGCATGTGGGAAGCAAAAGAAAGCTGGAGTAGCAATCCTCATATCAGATGAAATAGACCTTAAAGAAAAGTACAAGAGATAAGGAAGGACACTACATAATGAGCAAGGGATCAATCCAAGAGGAAGACATAACAATTGTAAATATCTCTGCACCCAACATAGAATCACCTCAATACATAAGACAAACACTAACAGACATAAAAGGAGAAATTGGCAGTAACACAATAATAGTAGGAGACTTTAACACCCCACTCACACCAATGGACAGATCATCAAAACAGAGAATTAATAAGGAAACACAAGTATTAAAAGATACATTAGATGAGATGGATCTCATTGATATCTTCAGGACATTCCATCCAAATGCAGAATACACTTTCTTCTCAAGTGCACATGGAACATTCTCCAGGATAGACCACATCTTGGGTCACAAATCAAACCTCAGTAAATATAAGAAAATTGAAATTGTATCAGGCATCTTCTCCAGCCACAATGCTATGAGACTAGATATCAATTACAAGAAAAAACTAAGAAACACAAACACATGGAGATTAAACAACACGTTTCTTAATAACCAACGGATTATTGAAGAAAACAAAAGGGAAATCAGAAAATTTCTAGAAACAAATGACAATGAAAACACGACAATTCAAAACTTATGGGATGCAGCAAAAGCAGTTCTAAGAGGGAAGTTTATAGCAATACAATCCTACCTCAAGAAACAAGAAAAACATCAAACAAACAACCTAACTCTACATCTAAAACAACTGGAAAAAGAAGAAGAACAACAGAGAACTCCAAATTAGTATAAGGAAAGAAATCATAAAGATCTGAGCAGAAATAAATAAAAAAGAAATGAAAGAAACAATAGTAAAGATTAATAAAACTAAAAGCTAGTTCTTTGAGAAGATAAAATTAACAAACTTTTAGCCAGACTCATCAAGAAAAAAAGAGAGAAGAATCAAATCAACAAAATTAGAAATGAAAAAGGAGAGGCTACAACAGACAATGCAGAAACACAAAGGATTGTAATACACTACTATGAACAACGATATGGCAATAAAGTGGGTAATCTGTGAGATTGGACAGATTCTTAGAAAAGCTCAATCTTCCAAGACTGAACCAGGGAAAAACAGAAATTATGAACAACCCGATTACAAGCACCAAAATTGAAGCTGTGATCAAAACCCAAAAAACAAAAGCCCAGGACCAGATGGCTTCACAGGAGAATTCTATCAAATATTTAGAGAAGAGCTAATGCCTATTCTTCTAAAACACTTTCAAAAAACTCTTTTCCTGCAGAAGAAGGAACACTTCCAAACTCATTCTATGAGGCCACTATCACCCTGATACCAGAACCAGACAAAGACAACACACAAAAAAGAAAGCTACAGGCCAATATCACTAATAAACATAGATGCAAAAATCCTCATCAAAATTTTAGCAAACATAATTCAGCAACTCATCTAAAAGCTCATACGCCATAATCAAGTTGAGTTTATTCCAGGAATGCAAGGATTCTTGAATATATACATATCAATCAATGTGATACACCATATTAATAAATTAAAAGATAAAAATCATATGATAATCTCAATAGATGTAGAAAAAGCCTTTGACAAAATTCAGCACCCATTTATGATTAAATCTCTTCAAAAAATGGGCATAGAAGGAACCTATCTCAACATAGTAAAGGCCTACAGCAAACATTATTCTCAGTGGTGAAAAACTGAAAGCATTCCCCTAATATCAGGAACAAGACAAGGGTGTCCACTTTCACCACTGTTATTCAACATAATTTTGGAAATCCTACCTACAACAGTCAGAGAAGAAAAAGAAGTAAAAGGAATCCAGATCAGAAAATAAGAAGTAAAGCTCTCACTGTTTGCAGATGACATGATACTGTACATAGAAAACCCTAAAGATAATATCAGAAAATTGCCAGAACTAATCAGTGAACTTAGCAAAGCTGCAGGATATAAAATCAATACACAGAAATCACTTGCATTTTTATATACTAACAATGAAAAATCAGAAAGAGAAATTAAGGAATCAATCACATTAACCATTGCAACAAAAAGAATTATATATCTAGGAATAAACTTACCTAAAGAGACAAAAGAACTGTACATAGAAAATTATAAGACATTAATGAAAGAAATCAAAGATGACATAAACAGATGGAGAGATATTCCATGTTCCTGTTTAGGAAGAATCAATATTGTGAAAATGACTATACTATCAAATGCAATCTACAGATTCAATGTGATCCCTATCAAATAACCAATGGCATTTTTCACAGAACTAGAACAAAAAATTTCACAATTCATATGGACACACAAAAGACCCAGAATAGCCAAAGCAGTCTTGAGAAAGAAGAATGGAGATGGAGGAATCAACTTTCCTGACTTCAGGTTATACTACAAAGCTACAGTCATCAAGACAGTATGGTATTGGCACAAAAACAGAAATAGAGACCAATGGAACAAGATGAAAAGCCCAGAAATAAACCCATGCACCTATGGATACCTTATTTTTGACAAAAGAGACAAAAATATACAATGGGGCAAAGACAGCTTCTTCAATAAATGGTGCTGGGAAAACTGGACAGCTGCATTTAAAAGAATGAAATTAGAACACTTCCTAACACCATACACAAAGATAAAACTCAAAATGTAAGACCAGAAGATATAAAACTCTTAGAGGGAAACATAAGTAGAACACTCTATGACATAAATTAAAGAAAGATCCCCTATGACCCACCTCCTAGAGTAATGGAAATAAAAACAAAAGTAAACAAGTGGAACCTGATTAAACTTAAAAGCTTTTGCACAGCAAAAGAAACTATAATCCAGGTGAAAAGATAATCCTCAGAATGGGAGAACATAATAGCAAATGAAACAACTGAAAAAGGATCAATTTCCAAAATATACAAGCAGCTCATAGAACTCAATACCAGAAAAACAAACAACCCAATCAAAAAGTGGGAAAAAGACTTAAACAGACATTTCTCCAAAGAAGACATACAGATGGCTAGCAAACATGAAAAATGCTCAACATTGTTCATTGTTAGAGAAAGCAAATCAAAACTACATTGAGATATCACCTCGCATTGGTCAGAATGGCCATCATCAAAAAACTACAAATGATAAATGTTGGAAAGGATGTGGAGAAAAGGGAACCCTCTTGCACTGTTGGAGGGAATTAAGTTGATACAGCCGCTATGGAGGATGGTATGGAGATTCCTTAAAAAACTAGGAATAAAACCACCATATGACCCAGCAATCCCACCCCTAGGCATATACCCTGAGGAAACCAAAATTGAAAGAGACACGTATATCCCATTGTTCATTGCAGCACTATTTACAGTAGCTAGAACATGGAAGTAACCTAGATGTCCATTGACAGGTGAATGGATAAAGAAGCTGTGGTACTATACACAATGGAAAATTATACAGCCATAAAAAGGAACACATTTGAGTCAGTTCTGATGAGGTGGATGAACCTAGAACCTATTATACAGAATGAAGTGAGTCAGAAAGAGAAAGTTGTATTCTAACACATATATACGGAATCTAGAATGGTACTGAAGAACTTATTTACAGGGCAGCAGTGGAGAAACAGACATAGAGAACAGACTTACGGACATGGGGAGAGGGGAGGAGAGGGTGAGATATATGGAAAGAGTAACGTGGAAACTTATATTACCATATGTAAAATAGATAGCCAATGGGAATTTGCTCTATGGCTCAGGAAACTCAAAACAGGGGCTCTGATTCAACCTAGAGGAGTAGGATGGGGAGAAAGATGGGAGGGAGGTTCAAAAGGGAGGGGACCTATGTATAGCTATGGCTGATTCATGTTGAGGTTTGACAGAAAACAACAAAATTCTGTAAAACAATTATCCTTCAATTAAAAACAAAAAACGAAAGCCTTGAAGGTGGAGAGATCACGTGACTAAGAGCCCTGACCAGGATCTATTCCCAGATCATCACTTAGTGTTGTACACATGACATCTGGGCCCTCCTGTTGCTCTATAAAGTTCTTAGGAATAATTTTAAAGGGAAGGTAATGGATGGAGGAGACTGGTAGGCTGCAGTCCATGGGGTCACTAAGAGTCGGACACGACTGAGTGACTTCATTTTCACTTTTCACTTTCATGCATTGGAGAAGGAAATGACAATTCACTCCAGTGTTCTTGCCTGGAGAATCCCAGGGACTGGTGAGCCTGGTGGGCTGCCATCTATGGGGTCGCACAGAGTCGGACATGAGTGAAGCGACTTAGCAGCAACAGCAGAGAACCTATATGAAGCAGATTGTAAAATCTTTCTAAAAGATATACAGTAAGATCTACATAAATTGAGAGAGATTTTTGTTTTAGATGGGAGGAAATCTTGGGCTCCAAAATCACTGCAGATGGTGACTGCAGCCATGAAATTAAAAGACACTTGCTCCTTTGAAGAAAAACTGTGACAAACCTAGACAGAATTTTAAAAAGCAGAGACATTACTTTGCCTACAAAGGTCCATCTAGTCAAAGCTATAGTTTTCCAGCAGTCATGTATGGATGTGAGAGCTGGATGTAAAGAAAGCTGAGAGCCCAAGAATTGATGCTTTTGCACTGTGGTGTTGGAGAAGACTCTTGAGGGTTCCTTGGACTGCAAGGAGATCAAACTAGTAAATCCTACTCAGTCCTGAATATTCATTGGAAGGACTGATGCTGAAGCTAAAGCTTCAATACTTTACCCACCTGATTTGAAGAACTGACTCATTGGAAAAGACCCTGATGCTGGGAAAGATTGAAAGTGGGAAGAGAAGGGATGACAGAGGATGAGATGGTTGGATGGCATCACCAACTCGATGGATGAGTTTGAGTACACTCCAGGAGTTGGTGATGGACAGAGAAGCCTGGCGTGCTGCCGTCCATGGGATTACAAAGAGTCAGACACGACTGAGTGACCGAACTGAAGACTCAATATTTTAAAGTCTATTCTTAATACTCTAATAAAATAAGATTAGTGTACTGCCATTCCATCATGAATTCCAAAAGGCTTTAAAAAAATCTAAGAAAATTTATTTTAGAATCAAGAGGGAAGATTAAATATCTAAAAGTAACCAATAGTTTTTTAAAAGGAGCATTAAGAGGGGCTTGCCTTCCCAATTATCAAAGCATGAAATGACTGTAACTATAGTTGATAGCACTGTGTTGTGTAATTGAAATTCACTAAGAGAGTAGAACTTATCTGTTTTCTTTCTCACACACACAAAAGGATAAATATTTGAGGTGATGGGGGTGTTAATTTACTAAATGAGAAGAATTCTTTTGCAATATATGTTTACTCATGATGTTACCCTTTAGATGTATTACATTTTATTTGTCAATTATACTTCAATAAAGCTACAAAAGGAAAAATGTCAAATGTAAATGTAAATGTCAAATGTAAAAAGGAAAAATGTCAAATGTAAATTCAAAATGTTTTTAAAATAAAAAATAAAACAACACCTGGTGGACTAGTGGCTAAGACTTAATCCTCCTGGTGCAAGGGGCCCAGCTTTGATCCCTGGTTGTGAAACTAGATCCCACATGCTGCAACTAAGAGTCCTCATGCCTGCATGCCACAACTAAGGATCCTATGTCTGCAACTAAGACTAGATGCAGCAAAATAAATAAAAAATATTTTAAAAATTAAAAAATGGTTAAGATGGTAAATTAGAGAAAACAACTGTAAATTAGATGGCTTTAGCATAGGACTAGAAAAATTGATGGGAAGAATAGAAAGCCCAGAAACAGGTCAAAATATACTTGAAAACTTAGCAAAAAGTGGACAGAGTGGTTTATATGATATGACTTACCAACCCGTTAATCTATATGGAAAGTTATATCCCCACCTCTCACACACACAAATTTACTTCACATGGGTTGAAGACCTTAAATATTCTAAACAAAATATTAATAACAAACACATTAGATGAATTTTTAAGAAGATATTTTTATTACTTGGTACTAAGAAAGAATTTCTTTATAAAGTCTAGAAATACAGAAAAACCTAAAGCCATCTAGTACAAATAGCTATATTTGATTATATGAAAGCAGAAAATAAAAGGATTCGATATATCACAAGTCCAAAAACAAACACAGCAGACTGGGGAAAAGTAAATATTTAACAATACATGTAATAAGTGTTCCTTTGTCCCTTTTTATAAGAATCAATTTTTAAAATCCTATTGGACAATTGGTAAAGAATATCAATAGGCATTTCATTAAAAAGGAAATGAAAACTGCTAATATATGAAAAAATGATCAATTTGATTAACAGTTTAGAAATTTAAAATAAAAACACAATCCTATTTATTGGTTACAACTTGGCAAAACTTCATAAGTGTCCCAGTGTCAGACTTCTCTGGTGGTCCAGTGGCTACACCTCTGAGTTCTCAATGCAGAGGACCCAGGTTTGATCCTTGGTCAGGGAACTAGATCCCATATGCTGCAAATAAGAATCTGCATGCTGCTACCTAAGAGCCAGCATGCTGCAGTGAAGGCCCAGCCCAGTGAAATAAATAAATAAATATATTTTAAAAAGTGTCCCAGTGTCCAGGTCTAGTGAAAATGCAGAAAAGGGGAATTATATATATATAAAGGGGCAAATTTATATTATTTGTGAGGAAGTGGATTATTATAACAATTTAGAGAGTAATTTTTCAATTTCTATTAAAAATAAATAAACACAGACCTTTCAGCCCAGTAGTCTCACTTTTGAGATTTTTATCCTAGAGAAATAATACTTCAATTCTCAAGGACCTGCAGTCTTACATATTTATTGTAGTCCTGAATATACTGGTAAAAACTGTAAAAGTCTGTAGGTCCATCATTAGGGGAAAGACTGAAAAAAATTATTTCTCTGGCTTTTCCATACCAGGAAATGCTATGAAATTATTCACAGAATGAGTTAAATCTATAAGTACTTTGTTAAAGGGATATCCAAGCTCTACTGTTAAGTGGGGAAAAAAATTAAATCATGTACTTTATACTTACAGTACAATATATACTATTCTAAGTTTTGGTTGTTGTTTTAATTAAGTCATTGAATCCCCCAGCAAGCCTATGGAATGATTCTGTTATTACTACCACAAAGGCAAAAACAAGCATCAAAATATTAAGTAACATGTCTGAGCTTGCAGAGCCAATACATATTTTTGGAATCTATGTGTGCAACCACCATACTTAAATTTTTATTTCTCACGTTTAGTATTAGTCTAGTGGTCTAAAAACAAATTCAGCCCCATATCTATTTGAGATCTGTATGAGTGTAAGGAAAAAGGTATTAATTACTGCTGCCTCAGAGAGCAGATTATAAGAGATTATTAATTACTTCTTAATGCATCTGTACAAAGTTTGCCTTGTTGCAAGGAGGTGCTTATAATTTTAAAAATACCTATAAAAATATTCCGAATTAAACTTAAAAATTTTTTAAAGGGGCAGAAAAACAAATCTGGAAGCATAATATTGAATGCTGAATTAGATTATCACACTTTAAGGAGGAAAATGACTTAAAGTAAACACCTTAATTTACTCATTCAACAAATATTTATTGAACACCTACCCTGTTCCAGTTGCTGGGATTACAGCAATGAATGAAATAGACATAACCCTGTCATCTATGCCATGGAGGAGGAAATGGCAACCAGCTCCAGTATTCTTGCCTGGAAAATCCCATGGACAGAGGAGCCTGGTGGGCTACAGTCCATTGGGTCTCATAGAGTTGGACATGACTGAGCAACTGAATATACTCGCACTGCCCTCTATGAGTTACAGTTCAGACAGGGACAGACATATATATCTTAAATAAATGAACAAAATAAAGCATTTCAGATGGAGATAAGAATTCTAGCAACAAAAACAAAATAAGATAAGTGATGTAGGGCAATGTCAAAGAATGTTCAAACTACCATACAACTGTTCTCATTTTGCATGATAGTAAGATCACGCTCAAAATCCTTCAGTAGTATATGAACTGAGAACTTCCAGACTACAAACTGGGTTTTGAAAAGGCAGAGGAACCACAAATCAAATTGCCAACATTCTTTGGATCATAGAGGAAACAAGGGAATGCCAGAAAAATACCTACTTCTGCTTCATTAACTACATGAAAGCCTTTGACTGTGCAGATCACAATGAACTGTGGAAAATTCTTAATGAGATGGGAATACCAGACCACCTTACCTGTCTCCTGAGAAACATGTATGCAGGTCAAGAATCAAGTTAGAACTAGACAAGGAATGATAAAGTGCTTCAAAACTGGGAAAGGAGTACGAAAGCCTGTATATTGTTACAGCTCTGTTTGTTAAACTTAAATGCACAGTACATCACATGAAATGCCTGGCTGAATGAATCACAGGCTGGAATCAAGATTGCAAGGAGAAATATCAACAACCTCAGATATGTAGATGATACCACTTTAAGGTATTTCCTCTGCAGAAAATGAAGAGGAATTAGCCTCTTGATGAGGGTGAAAGAGGAGAGTGAAAAAGCTGACTTAAAACTCAACATTCAGAAAACTAAGATCAGGGTGTCTGGTCCCATCACTTCATGGCAAATAGAAGGGGGAAAAATGGAAGCAGAGATAGATTTTCATTTCTTGGGCTTCAAAATCACTGTGGACAGTGACTGTAGCCATGAAATTGAAAGATGTTTGCTCCTTGGAAGAAAAGCTATGAAAAACATAGACAGCATATTAAAAAGCAGAGACATCACTTTGCTGACAGAGGTCTGTATAGTCAAAGCTATGGTTTTTCCAGTAGTCATGTACAGATGTGAGAGTTGTACCATAAGGAAGGCTGAGTGCTGAAGAACTGCTGCTTTTGAATTACAGTGCTGGAGAAGACTCTTGAGAGTCCCTTGGACTGCAAAGAGCTTAAACCAGTCAATCCTAAAGGAAATCAATCTTGAATAGTCACTGGAAGTCTATTGGTGAAGTCAAACCTCCAATACTTTGGCCACATGATGTGAAGAGCTAACTCATTGGAAAAGACCATGATGCTGGGAAAGATTGAAGGCAAAAGGTGAAGAGGGAGGCAGAAGATGAGATGGTTAGACAGCATCACTGACACAATGGACATGAATTTGAACAAACTCTGAGAGATAGTGAAAGACAGGGAAGCCTGGTGTGCTGCAGTTCATGGGGTTGCAAAGAGTCAGATGCAACTTAGTTACTGAACAATATAGAGTGAGGTATGAGTCTTAGATGAGTTGCTATTTTTTAAATAGAATGGTCAGAGAGGGTCTTAGAGAAAAAGATCTGAAAGCAAAGAGGTTAACTACCATGTGGATAACTATGAGAAAACGATAACAAGATAAAGAATCAGTTCAGTTCAGTTCAGTTCAGTCACTCAGTTGTGTCTGATTCTTTGTGACCCCATGGACTGCAGCATGCCAGGCCTCCCTGTCCATCACCCACTCTCAGAGCTCGCTCAAACTCATGTCCATCCAGTCAGTGATGCCATCCAGCCATCTCATCCTCTGTTGTCCCCTTCTCCTCCTGCCTTCAATGTTTTTCAGCATCAGGGTCTTTTCCAGTGAGTTAGCTCTTCACATCAGGTGGACAACGTATTGGAGTTTCAGCTTCAGCATCAGTCCTTCCAATGAACACCCAGGACTGATCTCCTTTAGGATGAACTGCTTTGATTTCCTTGCAGTCTAAGGGACTCTCAAGAGTCTTCTCCAACATCACAGTTCAAAAGCATCAATTCCTGGGCACTCAGCTTTCTTTATGGTCCAATTCTCACATCCATACATGACTGCTGGGAAGACCATCTTTGACTAAATGGACCTTTGTCGGCAAAGTAATATCTCTGCTTTTTAGTAGGTTGTCCTGGTTGGTCATAGCTTTTCTTCCAAGGAGCAAGATTCTTTTAATTTCATGGCTGTAGTCATCATCTGCAGTGATTTTAGAGCCCAAGAAAATGAAGTCTCTCACTGTTTCCATTGTTTCCCCATCTATTTGTCATGAAGTGATGGGACCAGATGTCATGATCTTAGTTTTTTGTATGTTGTTTTAAGCCAGCTTTTTCACTCCCCTCTTTTACTTTCATCAAGAGAAAGGATATCTAGTGCAAAGGCCCTGAGGTCAGAGCAAGCTTGATATGTTTAAGGAACAGGGAGGCCAGATTGGGGTGGATAGATAAAATTTTAAAATACCATGGAAACACCCCATGTAGAGAAGGACTTCAGCTTTTTCTGTGAGTAATATAGGAAGCCACTGGAGGATTTTAAACACTGATGTGACAGCTGCAACTTCAATACTTTGGCCACCTGATGCGCAGAACTGACTCACTGGAAAAGACCCTGGTGCTGGGAAAGATTGAAGGCAGGAGAAGGGGACGACAGAGGATGAGATGGTTGGATGGCATCACCAACTCAATGGACATGAGTTTGAGAAAGCTCCAGGAGCTGGTGATGGACAAGGAAGCTTGGCATGCTGCAGTCCATGGGGTCGCAAAAAGTTAGACAAGACTGAGCTATTGAACTGAGGTGTGACAGGTCATTAACTTATGATCTGAAGGATATTTAGTTGGAATTTCAGTGTGAAGGCAGTACAGTATTTGCCATTTACTCCACACAACACACAGAAACACTGCAGTGTCTCCCACAAGGGCCTTATGTGAAAAGAGGATGTGGCCAAGAGGGTTTCCAGAGGATTCTGAGAGGGGCCTGAGTGGGCTTGTTGGGGGCACTTGGAAATTCTGTTGTCATTCGTGTGGGCCCTTTCTTACAAAAAGCGCTGTTCTGTGTCATTTGTTTTGTGGCTATCTTGTTCAGAGAAAAGAAATTCTGGAAAATTGATAAGGATATTTCATTCCAGAAGGATTGTTGTTTTTTTACTTCGAATGAGGGGAAGAAGGTCCCCAGGACTGCACTACTCCCCCCACCCAAAACCCCCCAAAACACAAAATCCCCAGGATTTTGATTTGTTAGAAAGCTCAGATCATTTATTTTATAATGTGTGTGTGTGTGTGGTAAGTCACTTCAGTCATGTCTGACTCTGCGACCCAGTGGATATTAAGTAGCCCGCCAGGCTTCTCTGTCCATAGGATTCTCCAGGCAAGAATACTGGAGTGGGCTGCCGTGCCCTCCTCCAGGGGATCTTCCGACCCAGGGATCAAACCCACATCTCTTATGGCTCCGGCACTGGCAGGAGAGCTCTTTACCACTAGTGCCACCTGGGAAGCTGAGGCAAACTTCATGTCTTAAGTTAGGTTCCCTAGAAGCAAATCCTAAGCAGAATTTGTGTAGGGATGCTTTATTAAGAAGTATTCCTAAGAAGAACCCTCGGGGGCGGGGGCGGGGTGGTGGTGGTGGTCGGGGAGTAGGACTGGGAAGGGAAGGAGTCAGGCAAGGAATTGGGCAGAATTGATCACAAATGTCTGAAGGAAAACTGCCCTGGCCCCCAGAGGAGCTATGCAGACAGTAAGCCTCCACATCAGGCATCTGATTCCACAAGGGTACCAAGCTGTGGTATGTCACACCTGTCGGTCATTGCTCATATGCTGTGGGAAACGAGGAGGTTCTGCCTCCTGAGGCATGTGGGCCACACAGAGGGCTCCACTGGCAAGTGGAAATACTGGAATAAGGACATTGTGTGCCAAAGGGATCTGTGAGGTGGATGAAACTGGAGCCGATTACACAGAGTGAAGTAAGCCAGAAAGAAAAACACCAATACAGTATACTAATGCATATATATGGAATTTAGAAAGATGATAACAATAACCCTGTATGTGAGACAGCAAAAGAGACACAGATGTATAAAACAGTCTTTTGGACTCTGTGGGAGAGGGAGAGGGTGGGGTGATTTGGGAGAATGGCATTGAAACATGTATAATATCATATAAGAAATGAATCGCCAGTCCAGGTTTGATGCAGGATACAGGATACTTGGGGCTGTGCCCTGGGATGACCCAGAGGGATGGTAGGGGGAGGGAGGAGGGAGGTGGGTGCAGGATGGGGAACACATGTGCACCTGTCAGAGATTCATGTTGATGTATGGCAAAACCAATACAATATTGTAAAGTAAATAACCTCCAATTAAAATAAATAGATTTATATTAAAACAAAAAGAAAACTAAATTCCTTTCCACTCTTCCAAACCTTCATGCTTTTCCACAGGAAAACACATGTATACCTCAGATGTAAACTTTGATGTGTGAAAAGTGGAAAGTAAGCTGCTTCCCCAAGCTGAAAAGACTGCTTCTCAACTACTGAGAAGAGCCATCTTCTCAACAGGCAGGGACAGTACATACTACTTCCTCTGACACCCGGTTTCCAAGTGCTGAGATAGTCATATAGACCTAGTTGGTTTCCAAAGCCTGAGAAGGAAATAGGCACCAGCTAGTGGTCAAAGACCTATCTCGCTCTCAGACGTGTTTTGTTTGATCTGTGTAATATGTTTAAAAATTGGACTTTCAATATTTGTCCATAAAAAAGTATCAAAAATTTTGCCCACAAAAAAGTATCAAAAATTATTTTGTGTCCAGAGTGTTCATATTATGAACAAGAGGTTGAGAATCAAAGATAAAAAATAATCTATGCTTGAGGGAACAGTGAATATGGCAACATAAAATATCATAACAGTGGTAGGAATTTCACATCTTAGAGTTTTCGTAATAGAAGGAATATGCTCAAGGTAATACACAGCCAATCTGAAGTAAGATAATAAAACCAGTTTGAAAGGCATTTTTAGGGACTGGTTGCTTATCAGCATTTTAAAAAGAATGAAAAGGTGGCAAGAATACACAGAAGAAGTGTACAAAAAAGATCTTCATGACCCAGATAACCACGAAGGTGTGGTCACTCACCTAGAGCCAGACATCCTGGAGTGTGAAGTCAAGTGGGCCTTAGGTAGCATACTGTGAACAAAATTAGTGGAGGTGATGGAATTCCAGCTGAGCTATTTCAAATCCTAAAAGATGATACTGGTAAACTGCTGCACTCATTATGCCAGCAAATTTGAAAACCTCAGCAGTGGCTATAGGACTGGAAAAAGGTCAGTTTTCATTCCAATCCCAAAGAAAGGCAATGCCAAAGAATGCTCAAATTACTGTACAATTGCACTCATTTCACATACCAGCAAGATTATGCTCAAAATCCTTCAAGCTAGGCTTTAGCATACATGAACTGAGAAATTCCAGATGTACAAGCTGGATTTAGAAAAGACAGAGGAACCAGAGGTCAAATTGCCAACATGCTGGATCATAGAAAATGCAAGGGAATTCCAAAAAAATCTACTTCTGCTTCACTGACTATGCTAAAGCTATTGACTGTGTGGATCACAACAAACTGTGGAAACTTCTTGAAGAGATGGGACTCTCACCTGCCTCCTGAGAAACATGTATGCAGGACAAGAAGCAACAGTTAGAACTGGATATGGAATAACAGACTGGTTCAAAATTGAGAAAAGGAGTACATCAAGGCTGTGTATTGTCACTCTGCTTATTCAACTTATATGCAGAGTACATTATGTGAAATGCCAGGCTGGATGAATTACAAGCTGGTATCAAGATTGCCAGAAGAAATACCAACAACCACACATATGCAGATGATATATATGCCACTTAAGTGGCAGAAAGGGAAGAGGAACTAAAGAGTCTCTTGATGAAGGTGAAAGAGGAGAGTGAAAAAGCTGACTTAAAACTCAACATTCAGAAATCTGAGATCATGGCATCTGGTCCTATCACTTTATCGCAAATAGATGGGGAAAATGTAGGAACAACTCAGATGGTGACTGCAGCCACAAAATTAAAAGACGCTTGCTCCTTGGAAGAAAAGCTATGACAAACCTAGACAATGTATTAAAAATCAGAGACATCACTTTACTGACAACGTTCCATATAGTCAAAGCAATGGTTTTTCCAGTGGTCATGTATGGATGTGAGAGTTGGACTATAAAGAAGGCAGACGGCTGAAGAATTGATGCTTTCAAGCTGTGATGCAGGAGAAGACTCTTAAGAGTCCCTTGGACAGCAAAGAGATCCAACCAGTCAATCCTAAAGGAAATCAACCCTGAATATTCATTGGAAGGACTGAGGGTGAAGCTGAAGCTCCAATACTTTGACCACTTGATGCAAAGAGCTGACTCACTGAAAGGGACCCTGATCCGAGGAAAGATTGAGGACAAGAGGAGAAGGGGGTGACATAGGATGAAATGGGTGGATGGCATCACTGACTCAATGGACATGAATCTGAGCAAACTCAGGGAGATAGTGAAAGACAGAGAAGCCTGGTGTGTTGCAGTTCATGGGGTCGCAAATAGTTGGACATAATTTGGGACTGAACAATAGTAACAGAAAAGAATGATAGAATAAGATTGCTAAATTAAATACAAAGCTTTTCAGGTTTTATTTTGACTGGGCAGAAGTAATTTTCTTCTCAGACAAAAATCTATAAATTAACACTTAACATGTGATATTTAAAATTATGATTTCCAATATTTTCACATTATATATAAAATATGCATTCCATATATAAATATGCAATTATACGTTATAAATTGCATATGTAAATATATAATTACATATTATATTTAAATATCACAAATGTAATTATGTATGTTGTAATATTATAAGCTATGGACTATCACAAAATCTGGGCCTATATACTCAGTAGTGGATTTCCGTAGTGGCTCAGATGGTAAAGAAACTGCCTGCAATGCAGGAGACCCAGGTTTGATCCTTGGGTTGGGAAGATCTCCTGGAGAAGGGAATGGCTACCCACTCCAGCATTCTGGCCTGGACAATTCTATGGACAGAGGAGCTTGGCAGGCTGCAGTTCATGGGGTCACAAAAACAGTTGGACACGACACATTCTTATAGATGATTAAATAATCTGTGGGTGGCACTGATAAATAATGTCCCAGTTCGATATTATGTCTTTCTTTTCTTTGTCTTATTTTTAAGTTTTGCATAATTTTGAAAATATCTCTGGTTATATGACTATAGATTTTATGATTAAATTGGCCTGAAGACAGACTCTAGCATAAATCCTCTGGGGAAGGAAATGGCAACCAACTTTTGCCTGGGAAATCCCATGGACAGAGAAGCCTGGCAGGCTACAGTCCATGGTGTTGCAAAAGAGAACAACAAGACTTAGCAACTAAACAACACTAACAACAAATTCACAAAATATATAAAAGTTACCCATCCTGTTTTGGAACTAGCTATGAAAAATCAAGCTGTGGTTGAACAAGAATCTTCCAATTAAAATTTTCTGATGCATAACATCAGAAAATGTCTCTCATTTCTATCTGGGATGTGGAGCTAGGCTGACTGGGAGCCTGAATATGAAAAATATGGAGGTGGGGCTGGGTTTACTTGTGGGGAAGTGTTAACATAAGGACTGTTCAAGAGTATAGTATGAAGAGACAAAGAAACAGCTGAAGGGAAGCAGAAGCAGGGAAAAAAGAGAGACAGGAATATGAATTGGGATGAACAGATGAGGATCTGATAATATATTACTCATTTATTTTTGTACCTTTTTGTGAGTTAGAAAAATTCACAGATGTGGAATTGATGGGCAAAAGTTAAGAGTATTTACAGTATTAACAGATATTGCCAAATTTATCTCTAAAAAGTTTGCAACAGTTTACACTGTCATCAGTTGCATATCAGAATGGCTGTTTCTTCCATCCTTACTAGAATTACATTAGCAATTGCTTTAATCTTTGCCAGGATGAAAGTAAAAATTTTAAAGTTATATAAATGTTATAGACTACATTTATTTACCTATGAGTTAGATTATTAGATTGGGCACCATTTCAAGTGTTTCTTTTTCTGGTAGCTCCTTTTTACATTTTTGTAGCCCATTTTTTATGGGGATTTAAATTTTTTTCTTACTGATTTTTAAAAGCTTTTGATTCATTAAGGAGATTAGCTCTCTGCTATGTAGCCAAGGACTGGATAGGCAGAACTATAAACTGTTTCTTTGTGAATACAGTTTAGCAACTTTCAAAGAAGAAAAAATCAGTGGAATGGCCTCTCTAAAGTTCTAAATAGGAGCCGAACATACAGGCATCCCCTCAAGGGAGAACTGTACCAGAAATATTTTTGTGGTTTAATGTGACTGTTTGAAGCCAAACATCCCTTGAGGTATCGAAACAATGACAGTTGGAAAGTCAGGCAAATTTGCAGAGACATCACAAAGATAGGATTAATTCTGCTACCAGTACCTTCTCTTTTGAATTTTGCTACTTTAAGAACCTCTGTCATAGATTCCCTAAAGGGGAACTCACCATGAGGGACATACAGAATGGAGATCTGACATCAATATCAGGTTTAAATACCCAGAGGGGTGGAGGGGGGAGGGGAAGAGTGGACCCTGATACCATGTGCAGCTATAATGGGAGTCCTGCCTAAGCCAGACAGCCTGGAGGGCATGAGTTGGGAACAAGCTTTGGCAAACTGCTCTTCTTTGCTTGGGCTCCCAAGGTGGCAGTCACAATAGCACTGCCTGCACTAGTCATCCTTTCTCTGTGGCTTCAACCCTGGACGAGTTGTGGTCCAGCCAGGGCACCACGGTTAACAGTAGAGGCACGTTAACAAACTGTGCAGCGCCAGTGTTCAGCAGCAACGCTGTGTGGCAGCCACAGAAACTGCACCACAGTGGGATGAAAGCCTGCTGTGAGCAGATCAAATTCACTTGGAAGTTCGCTTTTGCCTGGAGTTTGGAAGCAGGCACTTGTGGAACTAAATGCCTCAAGGGTTCTTGGGCAATTTGGAATGGGGACTATCAGGAAGGAAGCATGGAGCATCCTGGTAATATGATCAAGGGACTACTTTGAATAATTTCCACCTCAAATTTGAGAGTCAGGTCATAGTAGTCGCAACTGGCGTGTAGCAAATGTTAGTTTCATCTATTTGAATTTTTTTTTTCTGCACTTTGCTACTTTGCAAGCCATAGAGAGTTTAAAAATATTTATAGCTCAATTACTTTCTTTGTGACATCTGCATTTTGTATGCAGAAAGGCCTTCCCCTCTCCAAGATACTGTATATATAAGATACAGATATCTGTGTGTTGTTTAGTCATGTCCAACTCTTTGCAATCCCATGGACTGTACCCAACCAGGCTACTCTGTCTATGGAATTCTCCAGGCAAGAATACTGGAGTGGGCAGCCATTTCCTTCTCCAGGGGATGTTACTGACAGGGATTGAAACTGGGTCTCCTGCATTGCAGGCAGATTCTTTACCATCTGAACTATAGGGAAGTCCTACAGATACATCGATAGTGATAGGAAAACTCTGAAAGGCTTTGGAATAGGCAAAAAAGATTACTGGGTGTACTTTCAGTGGAATACTACATGGCTCTTTAAGGTTTTCTGGAAGAATAATTAAGATAGAATGGAAACCATTAGTTACCTAGGAAATTAACCACAGCTTTTCAGTCTCGTTATTAAACAGGTTCTATGATTCTTGAAAGTGGTCTGAGGTCCTGCTATAAGCTGCAGGTCAGAGTCTGGATCTTTAGCAGACATTGAAGAAAATAGGGAAAACCACTAGGCCATTCATGTATGATCTAAATCAAATCCGGTATGATTATACTGTGGAAATGACAGATAGATTAAAGGGATTAGACTTGGTAGACAGAGTTGCGGAAGAACCATGGATGGAGGCTCATAACACTGTACAGGAGACAGTGACCAAAACCACACCCAAGAAAAAGAAATGCAAGAAGCAAAGTGGTTGTTCAAGGAGGCTTTATAAATATCTGAGGAAAGAAGAGAAGCAAAAGGCAAGGGAGAAAGGAAAAGACATACCAAACTGAATGTAGAGATCCAGAGAATAGCAAGGAGAGATAGAAGGCCTTCTTAAATGAATAATGCAAAGAAATAGAGGAAAACCATAGACTGGGAAAGACTAGAGATATCTTCAAGAAAATTGGAGATATCAAGGGAACATTTCATACAAGGATGGGCACGATAAAGGACAGAAACAGTAAGGACCCAACAGAAGCAGAAGAGATTAATGAGAGGTGGCAAGAAAACATGGAAGAGCTATGCAAAAAGGTCTTAATGACCAGAATAATCACTATGGTATACTCGCTCACCTAGAGCCAGGCATCTTGCAGTGTGAGTTCAAGTAAGCCTTAGGACGCATTACTACAAAAAAAAAAAAAGCTAGTGGAGGTGATGGGATTCCAGCTGAACTTTTAAAATCCAAGTGCTGCACTCAATATGTCCGCAAAGTTGGAAAACTCAGCAATGGCCACAGGACTGGAAAAAGTCAGTTTTCATGCCAATCTCAAAGAAGGGCAATACCAAAGAATGCTCAAGCTACCATACAATTGTGCTCACTTTTCATGCTAGCAAGGTTATGCTCAAAATCCTTCAAGCTAGGTTTCAGCAGTACACGAACTCAGAGCTTCCAGATATACAAATGGGCTTAGAAAAACCAGAGGAATCAAAGATCAAATTTCCAGCATTCACTGGATCATAGAGAAAGCAAGGAAATTCCAGAAAAACATCTACTTCTGCTTCATTGACCAGGTTTGACTATGGTAAAGCCTTTGACTGTGTGGATCACAAAACAAACTGGAAAATCCTTAAAGAGATGGGAATACCAGACCACCTTACCTGTCTCCTGAGAAACCTGTATGCAGGTCAAGAAGCAACAGAACTGGACATGAAACAATGGACGGCTTCAAAGTTGGGAAAGGAGTATGTCAAGGCTGTGTATTGTCACCCTGCAGAGAACATCATGCAAAATGCAGCGCTGGATGAATCACAAGTGGGAATCAAGATTGCTGGGAGAAATATCGACACCCTCAAATATGCAAATGATACCACTCTAAAGGCAGAAAGTGAAGAGGAACTAAAGAGACTTTTTAATCTTTAAATTTATTTATTTGTTTAATTGAAGGGTAATTGCTTTATAATATTATGCTGCTTTCTGCCAAACATCAACATGAATCAGCTATTGGTAGAGCCTCTTGATGAAGGTGAAAGAGGAGAGTGAAAAAGCTGGCTTAAAGCTCAACATTCAAAAAACAAAGATCATGGCATCTGGTCTGATCACTTCTTGGCAAATAGGAGAAAAAGTGGAAATAGTGATAGGTTATATTTTATTGGGCTACAAAATGAGTGCAGATGGTGAGTGCAGCCATGAAATTAAAAGACACTTGCTCCTTGAAAGGAAAGCTTTGACAAACCTAAACAGCATATTAAAAAGCAGAGACATCACTTTGCTGACAAAGGTCTGCATAGTCAAAGTGGTTTTTCCAATAGTCATGTATGGATGTGAGAGTTGGACCATAAGGAAATCTGAGCACTGAAGAACTGATGCTTTTGAACTGTAGTGCTAGACAAGACTCTTGAGAGTCCCTTGGACTGCAAGGAGATCACACCGGTCAATCCTAAAGGAAATCAACCTGAACATTCATCAAAAGGACTGATGCTGAAGCTCCAATACTTTGGCCACCTGATGCAAAGAACCAACTCATTGGAACAGACTCCGATGCTGGGAAATATTGAGGGCAAAAGGAGAAGGGGGTGACAGAGGATAAGATGGTTAGATAACATCACTGACTCAATGGACATGAGTTTGAGCAAACTCTAGGAGATAGTGAAGGACAGGGGAGCCTGGAGTGCTGCAGTTTATGGGGTTGCAGAGTCAGACATGACTTGGAGGCTGAACAGCAACAACAAAGCAAAGACGCAGAGGCCCATTGCATCATGGAAAAGGACTTGCCACGTATATTAAACTACTGATACTTTCACAGAATAGACATTTGAGTACAAGTTTCTGGGCTGACGTTACTTAGATAACTTTCAAGCTGTACCTGTGAAGTGAGTGTGACTTTCCATGACTCCTTTTAGTCCAGAAGCAGATAAGTTTATGTCAGCAGAACCTTAAACCAAGATCCAGCAGAGCAGAATTACACAGGATGGAAGGCGCTAATGAGGGAGTTTTCTGTGGTTCTGTTGAGACTGTTTTAATACTCTTTTCCGGATAAACAAGGAAGCCATTTCTATTTCTCTGTAAGCTATCTTTAATCTACATTAATTCACTAGACTCTGCTTTTGTAAAATGAAATTAAACTCATTGATCTTCCCACCATCAATAAATTAAGAAGCTACAAGTTCTTTTACTCTTTCATAGCAATGTATAGTTATTTGCATAGCTTCCTTTCTACCAGTATATAATTGAAAAAAATTGTATATCAATTTCTGGGAATGTTGTATTTGTGAAGGATGTTCATTTGATTGAATACCTCTAGTGAACATAGGTTGATTTTACTTATGAAGCCAGTGCCAACAAAGCCATCCCAGGAAAGCCAGTTCTTGCACCATCCTTATAGATTGTGAGAAAGGGCACTTTCTAGAAGACCAGGCTCCTTAGCAAATTTGGGAACTCACATAGAGAGGAATTCATTCAAATTTATAGGCAACATGGGCAAAGTATGGTGGAATTTCTTGGGCTTGATTTCCTAGCCTTGAAAGTGAAAGTCACTCAGTTGTGTCCATCTCTTTGTGACCCCATGGATTGCAGCCCTCCAGGCTCCTCTGTCCATGGAATTCTCCAGGCAAGCATACTGAAGTGGGTAGCCACTCCCTTTTCCAAGGGGTCTTCCCAACCCAGGAATTGAACCCAGGTCTCCCGCATTGCAGGTGGATTCTTTACTTTCTGAGCCACCAGGGAAGCCCTTCCTAGGCTTGAGCTGGCAAATAATAGAGACTTGTAAAAGTGCAATTCAGAGCTCCAGTAGTTGTACAACACAAACCCAAGAAAGCCCTGTTGTTGTTTAGTAGCTAAGTCATGTTCCACTCTTTTGTGACCCCATGGACTGTAGTCCAGCAGGCTCCTCTGTCCGTGGGATTTCATAGGCAAGATATTGGAATTGTCTGCCATTTTTCTCCTCCAGGGTAATCTTTCAGACCCAGGGATTGAACCTGAGTCTCCTGCATTGGCAGGCATGTTCTTTATCACTGAACCACCAGGGAAGCCCCAAGAAAGTCTACTTGGTTAACTGACACTGCACCTATGTGAATTACCAGGTCAAACCTAACGAGGTCATCTTTTTTTAATGACCAAAAATAATCTTAGAGACTTTATGGTTAAAAAGGGGAAAGATATTAAGAAAATTTGGAAAGAATTTGAAGTTTTAAAACGAGCAAAAAAAAAAATTAGTAGGTTTTCTGTGTAATACTAGATGTCCCTTCTGAGTTCTGATTCCAAATGAATTTTGCTCATTTTTTGTTTTTGAGTTGTTTCATAACCCTGTAAACTGTAGAAAGCTAATAGAGACCGAAATGATTATTGCCCAGAGAAGCAAATGAATTCTGTCTGATGGAGATGTAATTGATTTCTCCCTGTGGAAAGAGCCAGTTTTACATCTTTTAGCAAATTCATTTCAGCATCCTTCGTTGCTCATATATGTCTCTTTTCTTTGAATTCTCCTTGGAACCAGTTTAAAACATCTTATTTGTTCCTTTATTAATAATGAGCTAAATAAACATTTTGACACTTGACTACTTTATATGAGAGTCATAGCACTACATTTGTAAAAAAAAAAAAAAAGGCATATTTACCTGTGTGTTTTAAAGTTTTTTAGATGAGCATTTTTTTTTAAGATATAAGGGGCAATATAAGGATGCAGCTTTATTATCTTCATAAAACTAAGTCATTTTTTTCACCATTTATTGAGTATCCCTTATTTTCCCCATTAATTTGAAATGCCACTTTTCTGATGTTATTTGTGTTCTCTATTATGATCTATTTATTTCCACATCATAAGTCTGTTTTAAGTGTTATTGCTTTATAATGCATTTTGATAATTTGGCAGGTTATTTTAATGTTACGCCAACTACTGAAGAACAGATTGTCCTGCCAATTTGGATCAGTCTAAAATTAGAAATAATGAAAGATAAAACACTAGTATACAAAAATTGGCTCAGTTATTTGGGCCTGATCAACTCCTTCTCAGACTATGCTAATGAGAGAATCTAATTATAAATCTAGAAGGTAAGCAAGCAGGTCTTCTAAGTTGCAAGGTAGTCTGTAAGTCCATAGTTTATTCCATTTTGGAAGTCCATAGTTTATTCCATTATGGGTTACTCTCCCCATACCCAAACAATTGTGTATAAAATAGGGCAGAATAGAACATTAGCATGGAATGGTAGTGGAAGCAGTCAGAGCCATTAAAAGTACAGTAGGACCAGAACTTTCGATTCATAACAAAACCTGCTCATATTCTAATGCACTTTTACAGCTGCTTGGGTTTGAAAGTGAAATGACTCACACCCTTTGTCCCTGGGGTTTTGATTAAGAAATAGAAACAGGAGTCAGGAGGCACATAAGGATAAAAGTATCAGCTTTATTGATAATGAAGCTAGGTTGGAGTCCACAGCTTGGACTCCTGTCTCCAAATTTCCACCTTGAGATCCACATGGGCAAGAAGGTGGCCCTGAGGAATGAGCTGTCTCCAGGGCAACCCAGTGAGGGTCAAGAGCAGCTTCACATCCAGTCATACCTTGAGGTGCAGGTTGTTCCTGCACTAACCCTGTCCACAGATAAATGCAGACATCAGACTATGGCCATCTTGCCATCTCGGTCGGATAAACTTTCCTAAAATCATGGGGAGGAGCCAATGATGGACAAGGGAAAAATCAGGCTATAGGAGCTTTCCCTTCACTAGTTCCTGGAGAAATGGAAGTGTTGATAAGATTTCCTATTTTATGAGTGGTTACAATGTGGGCAGAGAAAGACTAGAGTCCCTCCTACAAGACGGCACAGAAACTGATACTCAGAAAGTTGAACTTGAGTTTAAGAAGAAAATATTATGTTCAACCTACTCTGATTATTAAGAGTTGGAGAATTGTAATGTGCTTCAGATCAGATAGACTCCTACTGGAAGTATTTTTCTTTTTTCTAGAATTCTCAGTTGTCTTTAACCACTGAGTTTTAGCTTTTACAAATAATCTTAGAACAATGCAGTGAACTGAGATTTGGGGGGACCAGTTCTTACTGGCACATGAAGAACTGTTCAGTTCCATTGCTCAGTCATGTGACCCCATGGACTGCAGCATGCCAGGCTTCCCTGTCCATCACCAACTCCTAGAGTTTGCCCAAAGTCATATCCATCCAGTCAGTGATGCCATCCAAACATCTCATCCTCTGTCGTCCCCTTCTCCTCCTGCCTTTAATCTTTCCAGCATCAGGGTCTTTTCCAATGAGCCAGTTCTTCTCATCAGGTGACCAAGTATTGGAGTTTCAGCTTCAGCATCAAGTCCTTCCAATGAATATTCAGCACTGATTTCCTTGAGGATTGACTGATTTGATCTCCTTGCAGTCCAAGGGACTCTCAAGAGTCTTCTTCAACACCACAGTTCAAAAGCATCAATTCTCTGGCATTCAGCTTTCTTAATAGTCCAACTCTCACATCCATACATGACTACTGCAAAAACCATAGCTTTGATTAGAGGGACCTTTGTTGGCAAAGTAATGTTTCTGCTTTTTAATATGCTGTCTAGATTGGTCATAGTTTTCTTCCAAGGAGCAAGCATCTTTTAATCTCATGGCTGCAGTCTCCATCTGTAGTGATTTTGGAGCCCCCCAAAATAAAGTCAAACTACCGCACAATTGCATTCATCTCACACACTAGTAAAATAATGCTCAAAATTCTCCAAGCCAGGCTTCAGCAATATGTGAACTGTGAACTTCCAGATGTTCGAGCTGGTTTTAGAAAAGGCAGAGGAACAAGCGATCAAATTGCCAACATCTGCTGGATCATGGAAAAAGCAAGAGAGTGTCAGAAAAGCATCTATTTCTGCTTTATTGACTATGTCAAAGCCTTTGACTGTGTGGATCACAATAAACTGTGGAAAATTCTGAAAGAGATGGGAATACCAGACCACCTGACCTGCCTCTTGAGAAATCTGTATGCAGGTCAGGAAGCAACAGTTAGAACTGGACATAGAACAACAGACTGGTTCCAAATAGGAAAAGGAGTATGTCAAGGCTGTATATTGTCACCCTGCTTATTTAACTTATATGCAGAGTACATCATGAGAAATGCTGGGCTGGAGGGAGCACAAGCTGGAATCAAGATTGCTAGGAGAAATATCAATAACCTCAGATATGCAGATGACACCACCCTTATGGCAGAAAGTGAAGAAGAACTAAAGAGCCTCTTGATGAAAGTGAAAGAGGAGTGAAAAAACTGGCTTAAAACTCAACATTCAGAAAGCTAAGATCATGGCTTCCAGTCCCATCACTTTATAGCAAATAGATGGGGAAACAATGGAAATGGTGGCTGACTTTATTTTTCTAGGCTCCAAAATCACTGCAGATGGTGACTGCAGCCATGAAATTAAAAGATGCATGTTCCTTGGAAGGAAAGTTATGACCAACCTAGACAGCATATTAAAAAGCAGAGACATTACTTTGGCAACAAAGGTCCATCTAGTCAAGGCTATGGTTTTTCCAGTGGTCATGTATGTGAGAGTTGGGATATAAAGAAAGGTGAGCACAGAAGAATTGATACCTTTGAACTGTGATATTGGAGAATACTCTTGAGTCCCTTGGACTGCAAGGAGATCCAAGCAGTCCATCCTAAAGGAGATCAGTCCTGGGTGTTCACTGGAAGGACTGATGTTGAAGCTGAAACTCCAATATTTTGGCCACCTGATGTGGAGAGCTGACTCATTGGAAAAGACCCTGATGCTGGGAAAGATTGAGGGCAGGAGGAGAAGGGGACGGTAGAGGATGAGATGGCGGGATGGCATCACTGACTCAATGGACATGGGTTTGGGTGGACTCCGGGAGTTGGTGATGGACAGGGAGGCCTGGCCTGCTGCGTTTCATGGGGTCACAAAGAGTCAAACACGACTGAGCGACTGAACTGAACTGAAACTGAAAACAGTCTCTCACTGTTTCCGTTGTTTCCCTATCTATCTGCCATGAAGTGATGGGACTGGATGCCAGGATCTTAGTTTTCTGACCAAACAAGGTCTACTGGAGAAGGGAATGGCAAACCACTTCAGTATTCTTGCCTTGAGAACCCCATGAACTGTATGAAAAGGCAAAAAGTTATGACACTGAAAGTTGAACTCCCCAGGTTGGTAAGTATCCAATATGCTACTGGAGAAGAGTGGAGAACTAAGTCCAGAAAGAATATAGAGATAGAGCCAAAGCAAAAACAATGCCCAGTTGTGGATGTGACTGGTGATGAATGCAAAGTGGATGCTGTGAAGAACAACACTGCATAGAAACCTGGAATGTTAGATCCATGAATCAAGGTAAATTGGAAGTGGTCAGACAGGAGATGGCAAGAGTGAACATCAACATTTTAGGAATCGGTGAACTAAAATGGACTGGAATGGGCGAATTTAACTCAGATGACCATTATATCTACTACAGTGGGCAAGAATCCCTTAGAAGAAAAGGAGTAGCCCTCATAGTCAACAAAAGAGTCCATAATGCAGTTCTTTGGTGCAATCTCAAAAATGACAGAATGATCTCTGTTCATTTCCAAGGCAAACCATTCAATATCACGGTAATCCAAGTCTATATCCTGACCAGTAATGAAGAACTATTACATGCTCAATTTTCTGTAAATAATTCAGTTGGTTGGAATAACATTGTCACAGGAACAAGATTATTTTTAAAGCCATAAACAAACATGCATTTCTGCTTACTAGTAGAACTGGAAACATTTTTTAAAGTTTGGACACTTGAATATAAGCTTCCATGAACTCTCAGTGTCCCAAAACACTGACAAGTATGGCAAATCTGTCTCCAACAATCCCAAATAGTGATTTTAGCAAGTACCCAATTACTCCCCTTGCCCTTTTAGTTAGTGTGTGTGTGCGCGTGTTCAGTCACTCAGTTAGGTCCAACTCTTTGCAACCCCATGGCTCCCCATCAGGCTCCTCTGCCCATGGGATTATCCAGGCAAGAATACTGGAGGGGATTACCATTTCCTCCTCCAGGGGATCTTCCCAACCTAGGGATCGAACCCGTGTCTCCTGCATTGTAGGCAGATTCTTAGCCATTGAGCCACCTTTGTATTGTACCCTAGAAGAATGAACACAAAAATTCATAAATGCTTTATTCCACGTTTTAATGCTTAAAAACTATGTTAAAAGAGCAGCTTTACAACAGAACTTTTTACATATCTTTATTTACACCACATCCTGGGGGGAAAAAACAAAACTATGTGTTTAATCAACCATGAATGACAAAGTTTTCTGACGTGTGACTCACTTAAATCATCCATCTGAAACTCATTGACAAGGTTTTACATTAGTAAATCAGTGGTGTGCTACAGGTAGATGAAGTCTAGAATACACTGAACTCTAGAGAGTATTTGACATACCAGCGATCAAGATTCAAGTCTTTTGGGAAAAAAAATTACTTAAGACATCCTATGTTGGCATGGACACTGAAAAGGCAAACATGCAAGACTTTCAAAAGCTTGATAAAATAATACTTTTTTTTTTCTTTCTTTCAAATTTGTGCTCACAGTTAATTTTCAGGTCTTTCCCTTTCAAAGGGATTTGGGAAACAGAAATTCAATTTTGGAAAAAAACAAAATGCCTCTTCCCCAACATCTGTTTTCCTAAATACTGTGTAGTAGTATCAGTGTTAACAGTGAAACAGTATCATGAAGAAATAACTTATTATTCTGGGTATTCTATTTCTATACAGCAATAATTTGGGTCTAAAATGTTCCTTATTATTTGTAGCTCAGAGGACTAGCTTTGAAATAATTAATCTTAATACCAGTATAAGAAATCAGCATAACTATTTCTCAGACATTTCTCTCTCTAAACAAGTAAGATTTGTAGGTTCCAAGTTTACATTCAGAGAACTATGTTACCTGGGAGAGAATGTAAAATTTTCTAATTCCCAAACAAAACCACTAATATCAATGAAGACATTTATTCTTGATACGCAGATACTAGCAACTTCTATTTCAATGTGGATCAACAACTTCAAAAATATACAGCCTCCTATTTATTTACAATGTATTTACATACAAATGAAGTATTTCCTACAATAAGCCTCAACTGCATAGATTCTTCCTTTAAAAAACACGAATTCAAGCCTGTATGCACATGGGCCCAGTTTCACAGTCCTTCCTTATAGAAAACTCTAAAGAAGGAGGTCTGAGCCCTGTGAATTTTACATGCTTTTCAAGAACTTTTCCTTTAAGATTTAGTGGTATTTTTCAGTTGTCAGCCACCCCGTCCCCAATTTTGTATCTGAAAACCTTAGATCATTATAAAGAATTCACTGTATTTTAGAGGAATGGTGTTCTGTTGCTAAAAGATTCTCAGATTTGCCATTCCTAAGGAAAACATTAACATCTTTAAATGATAAAATCTCAATCTTTATTTTGAAAGTGGATAGAAGTTTACCATGAACTGGAATGGAGGAATTACATTCTTAAGGTTTACATCCTAAGCCTCAAGCCAATTTACATTGAAAAACAGAGGGAAACTGATGGCTTTTGGAATAAAGGCATAAAATCAAATACCTGATCATTTCACCAATCTCCTCCGCACCCCCGACCCAACAAGATGTGCCATGCAGCACTCTGATCCACTGAAACAGAGTGGAGCACTAACCTTTTCAGAGCAGTCTGTAGCCCCTTTCAGCAGAGAACTTCCTTTAAAGGGAGGACAGGATTGATCATCACATGATGAACCCAAACATTCTAGAGAAACTTCTGACTTAAATTCACTATTTCCTCTAACAAAGGGTATATCTTTTAACTGCTTTCAAAAAAGAAAAAAAAAATCTAAAACACCTCATTTTCATTTCTTCACAGTTGCCAAAACTGTAACCTTACTGTGTCTCAGGCCCCGTGCAGGCAGCCTTATTTGCAATGATGCACCTATACCAGCATTTCCAGTGGGAAGGGGGCTGCATTTCTCCCCTCCGTAAGTCCTGGTTCCCATTCTTATCCCTCAAGTCCCAGGAACCACTGTCTGAGAATGACAGATAGGACTAATGGGGAGAAAAAGGAGAGATGAATTGGCTGTGTGGGTCTCTAACTGGACCTGTGCCAAGATCACTGGGAGTGATTATAAAATACAGTTTGCTGGACCTCTACCCCTAAAGTTTCTGATCTTATTTGGTCTGGGCTGAGGCCTGAGTATGTGCATCCCATCGAGTTCCCAGGTGATGCTGATGCTGCTCATCTAGGGAGCCCCACTTTGAGGAACACTGACTTAGAGGCTTGAATCCAACTCTAGAAAGAAGCTAATTCTGGGGTGACTGCTAAGGTGTCCTCTGAAATACCATGACACCTTATCGCAGCCATTAGTCCACCCCAAGCTCTATGGCCATCACCCACGTCTTTCTTTCTCAACAGGGTCTGCAAATGTAAGAGGAAAAGTGGGTAGGGAGGTTTTTACCCCTCTTTGACTATTGGGCAGTTAAACTATGACTTCCTAGCGCTAAATCCATTGAAAGTGCTGTGTGCTGGCGTCAGCGACTGGCATGCAAGAGAAGATACACAGTGACATCATCCATGGTAGTGGGCGTGAAGGAGATAAACTCCAGGAGCAAAAGGGCCTAGAGACAGAAGAAGGCAGGCCAGGCCTGAGCCTCCAGAGAAAGGGGTGGCAGCAGAAATGTCCCTGGTGATGTACGGCCCACCAGAGGACCCCTCCTCCTCCTTAACCCTCCTCCTGCTATAAGATCTCTGGTTGCCCTGGACCTGGTCCCCTTCCTTTGCTGGGGACCCAGCTGTAGGCCATCTGGGCACTTCTAATTGGTGGCTACTTTGGTGCCACCACCCAGCAGGCAGGGAGAGGTTGGAGCGGTTGATCCAGATTCCACTAACAACACGAGGGGCAGATTCTCAGCAACTCTGAGCAAACATCTGCTAGGAACAAAATCATATTCATTGCTTTGATTCCTTAGCAATCTTGTTAATATAGTATCCTATTTCAGCTAAACTATGAGTTTAGATCATCTTTTCTAGTTGGTCTGGGGGCCTAACCATCATGTGTAACTTGGTTTCTGAAGGAAAATACATTTCAGGTTGCAAACAACCAACCGACAGTTCTGCACTATGCTCTGCCTATAAGCTGGCTCTGCACTAGCTTATAAATTGGGGACTGCCTATGATTAACAAGACTGAATTTCTTTCCTGTACATATGCTGCTGTCCTCACTTCCAATAAGTAACATGAAGGAAATTAGGGATTTACAGTGTGCTATGTTATTACAACTAGAGAACAGTTTATACCCCAAAGCATGAACCTAGCACTGTCCACTGGTGCTGAGATCCCATCTCCCCAAGGAAAACATGCTCCCAAAGGCTTAGGGTATAAAATTCGTTAGTCTACTCACAAAGCAGAAAAACTTGTACAGCACTTGACTGTGTGATTTAAATTCTACCTAACATCTGTGGTACATGTATTTTTGGCTAAGGGTTCACTACTCTGAAGAAGAATAAGAACAGTACACTTTACAGCTAATCCCACACAAATCATGAAATCACTGATATCTGACAAATTACAGTAGGATCTATTATATTCAGTCAACAATAAACTTAAATAAACATACAAAGAAGGTTTTAAAAACCTGTAGTAGTGCAGACATCAACAAGTGCCTCCTCTAAATAAGCATATTTTAAATAATTAAAAAAGAATCCCCTGTTCTGACACATAAAATCCAGAGATCCAAAAATATTACTACATATCCCAAGCCTCCTCTAAATAAGCATATTTTAAATAATTTAAAAAATCCCGTTCTGACACATAAAATCCAAAGATCCAAAAATATCACTATACATCCCAAGAGCTAATGATAATCTTCTAAACTGACTGTATGGGCAGAAAGTGAATTTTTATAAGTTAATGAAGAAAACAGGAAGTAGCCTAATATAGCTTGCAAATGAAATTTGTATTTTTTTAATGGAGGGTCATCCACTGTCTAGCTATTACATGATTGGGTGCCCCCGGACAAGCTCCAAGGCCCAGGCATCTTGTTTGGTTGAGTTTCTCTTCTGCTTATTTATGGAAGACTGTTGAGAAGGACAGAAATGTCTGTGGGTTTCACTGGGTTAGGAATTCATACATAGGTAGGTACTCATTTCTAAATACCTGAACTCTGATCTCTGTGGATGTAATTCTGGAGCATGACATTAGAAGCTATGATGATACTACTAAGACAGGCAGAAAATAATCTTTCCTTTTCCCCCAAGACGGTCAGGAATGATCCTGATGCTTGCTTTCTGTATGGGATATTAGTCTGTAAAGGGGAGGGGAGAGTTCTGTGTTACTCCTGGTAAGTGTGGAGGCCTCCGTGCAGGAGGAACAGAGCCCAGAGTTAAGTGCCTCAAAACTCTGCCAAGAGTCTGTGGTTAGACGCTACTTATCTCTGGATAAGAAATCTGTTCAGTGAACTGACATGTTTGTTGAATTCAACCAGGATGTAGATATAACACAAGCCCTGTTTCAAGAGACTAGCTCACAGGGTACACATGCTTCTCGTTGTGTGACACAGACAATCCAAGCATGGGTGATGGCCCAGCATAGGAGGAATGTGGTACTGGGTTTCTATTCTGTCCCCAATGCCTTTTCAAGCTACAGTGCCCCAAACTTCTCTTCTTTTGCAGTCTCTCGGGAATTTCCTTCACTTGCTTTCAGGAGAGAGGCTGGGGTAAGAGTGTCAGCAACTCTGTCCCCCATGTGGGTCACATCAGGTAGGCAGTGACAGCCCACCCTTGACCAGGGATGAGGAGAGGGACAGCACTGCCACCAAAGTCCCCATCTTGGGGGAGAAAGGTACACAGTGCTTTCATCACACGCTGTCCTCAAAATCACCTCTGAAGGCTCTTTTTCTTTTTTCAAGACTGGACGGATGGCTAGTGGAGAAGAAATAGGAATGAGGCTTATTTAAGGTACAAAAATCTTGTATTTGCAATAACCTAAATTTATAGATACAAAGTGTTAGTCGCTCAGTTGTGTTCACCTCTTTGCAACTTCATGGACTATAGTCCGCCAGACTCCTCTGTCCATGGACTTCTTCAGGCAAGAATACTGGAGTGGGTAGCCATTCCCTTCTCCAGGGGATCTTCCCAACCCAGAGATGGAATCAGGGTCTTCTGTACTGCAGGCAGAATGGGTTCCCTTGGTGGCTCAGACAGTAAAGAATCTGCCTGCAATGCAGGAGACACCAGTTCAACCCCTGGGTGGGGAAGATCCCCTGGAGAAGGGAATGGCTACCCACTCCAGTCTTCTTGCCTGGAGAAGTCCATGAACAGAGGAGCCTGGTGGGCTACAGTCCATGAGATTGCAAAGAGGTAGACACAACTGAGCAACTAACACTTTCACTGTCATAGGTATAAAACAAATATTTTAAAGACCCCCCCACCCCCAAAGTACCTAATATAAAACAGGACTTACTTTCCCTAGATCAGCCTTGGTTAGATACACATGATTTTCTGTGCAAAAAGCTGATGGACATGAGTAGAAGCTGCTGGGTTTATAATTTAAGAAAATGTTTTTCCCCCTTCAACAATATAGTTGTTGGGCTGAAGGCTATCTGCATCTGAAAAATATTTCCTCATGCATTTTGGACAATCTTTTTGTAGGACTCTTGCTTCTCAATTTGTTATAAAGATGTCATGGGTCTTCCCCAACAAAAGCTGACTCAGATTATATAGAGTAACTTTGACAGAGGGAAACAAAACTTCATTTGCTAGATAACCCATATGTGTAGTTCAGTATATTTACCAAGGTAAGAATCATTCCCACCCCTTTCCGAGCTGAGAACACTCGCTAGAGAAGGTCTCTGCACAGAGTGGATGGAATGCCAGCGAGGTCATGAGCTGCTGAAGCTCGCCTGCCAGGTGATCAGAGCTGCCTCAAATATTGGGCATTCTCTGATCCAACAAGGGTATGTGCCCTGTGACTCTCATCTGATTATCCCTATGTGCTATTTTAACCAAAATAGGCAAATTATTTACGAAACCATTTTTTTCTGCAAAATAAATATATACAATTCAAGATTCTTTTCTCTGCTAAAAAGGTACAGATATAAGCTGAACATCAGTAGGAAAATTATTTCAGAATCTGGATGTACAATAAATAAACACGATGGATGATCATGTCTTCAAAGTTCTAAGAGACGATGAAATCACAAAAAAATAGAGTTAGTAGAGTGAAAAACAATCAACTGTGAAAAGTACTAGAAAATATGATTACATGAAATTTGGAACCAAAAAATCCACAATCTTAAAATTGATCCCCAATCCTGGAGGGGCATGAGGCATGATAGAAACAGGTCTCTTGTTTTGCTTCCAAAGTATTATTTCATTGTGTATCTTGTAAATTTCTGTTTGCTTCTGTAAACTTGCAGACGAAGTGATGAAGGGTTGCTGATGCGTGGTAACTTGACTGTTTTTCTCAGCTGGTCTCAGTGGCCTTCATCACCACTTGATGAGTAGGCCCAGTCGTAGATGACCAAGGGAATGCTTACCAGGGAAAACAACACCCCCAAACCCAAGAAAAGGGCAGCCTGGAGTAACAGAAAGGCAAAGGTTATTTTCAGGGAAGCAAACATTTTCCACGTACACCTGGGAAAAAACGAAAATGATTTCCCTCTCTTTTCAGGTCCCCTCATATTTGGTTGGTTACATCTATTATCGAACTGTGAGATTCTTTCTAAAGTTTCGTGTACCTGATTCTCCAAGGATGGGATACTAAGAAAAACTAGCTGTGCAGAACCGTTCTCTGTATTCTGCTCTTTGACTTCATGGTCATCTTAGAGTGAATCTGCTCTACAACTGACTGGGTATTACTCTTGCTAGCTTCTTTCAGACTAAAGATGAAAACGAAAAAAAACCAAAAAAGATCATCCTTGGACAACATACAGGTCATGTCATCAGCCAGCCTAGTTTATCACTGGCAGGTAAACATTTCTGTTTGAAAAAGTGTTAAAAGGATATCTAAAAGCAGAGTAGATTTGATCGAGTGAGACAGGAAATGGGTATACAAAATTAAATGATTTCAAGGGTTGATGAAGGCCCAGGGGGCAGGTTATTAAATCTAAAATCTGGAGAACACAAGCTTTTAAATTGCTTGGTGCTGAGAGTTTCCAACAAGAGCTGAAATTCAGGGAGAAGGATGAAGCGTCATGAGAGCCAGGGCGGGCTGAACTGGAGTCTGGAGAAGGAGACACGGTTATGGGAAGGGGAGGGGGCGGAGAGTGGGGTTGAGAGGGTTGCATCCAGGCTCACCATCACCAGTCTCGTGTAACTCCCAGTGAGCCCCTACATAGACTGGATCTCTTGTTTAATCGTATTTGGTAGATCTTCCCAGCGGTTTTATAATGGGAGCAAGGTTAGAGAGGCCCAGAGATTCGTGATTAGTAGGTCTCCACCACTGTCAGATTGAATCTTAAGTTTACTACCAAAATTTAATCAACCCCCCCCCCCACAAAAAGCAAAAGTCCGTGACCAGAAGACTGGTCCTTCCTCTCTATTCTCATGAAGCCCCCACTGGTTAGATTTAGAAGGATTTGAGATTTACGGCTTTAGGGATAGTCCTGTTGGGGAAGCAGATGCTCCAGTGGCATCAACGATGCTTCCTCTAAATACACAGGGATGTTCCCCCGTGCCTACACCCCTCACTGGGGTCTGCTGACTCAGGTAACGTGTGTGACTGGAGTGCTTACACTATCTGGGAGGGCGGCCGAGAAGCCTTCTCCAAGGCCACACATAATGGTGCTCCAGAAGGTACTCTTGTAGCAGCCACTTCACCCCCGCTTCCCTCACTGTCTCCAAGTGCACCACCTTCAAGATGCCCTTGAACTTCACCAGACCTGGAAACAAGAATTCCAATATGGAAAGGTAGTTTCTGAATCCAGGTCTGTTGCTCCAAAGCATTTCTGTCAAATCATAAAAAGACTCAATGCTAACTCAGCTGTTTCAATTAAGGCATTGCAGGTTCCCTGGGCTGATGGATGGAGTTACAGGACCAGGGACTATACAGGAACAGTGGACTGCAGAAAATTTTGAGTCCCTTTCCCCTTCAGATCTTGCTAATGACAAGGCACCACCCTGGAGAGACAAAGGATGATCAATGTCTAATTTCTTGGCTGGCCGCTCTGACACAAAAGCAGTAGAACCTCAAGATATTTTGAGGGCATGGAGAAGATCCCGACATGATATTTTAAATTTCCCGAATGGGCAAACACTAGGATGGTTGCCTCCTATTGAGGTCACTGTAAGTACTGGTTGGTGGAGATGGACTATTTACCTGGGACAGTTCAGTGAAAAACAAATTAGAAAAATGAGAGTGGCCGGCATGAGACATACCCAAATTCGCTGAGTTCCCTTATCCCCATCTTGGCTTGTGATTTTTAAATAAAGAGATGAAGGAAGAATGAAAATAAGCATATTAGCAGATGTAACGCCTGGAAAATAAGAAAAATTGAGGTTACCATTGTGAAAGTTTAACTTTCTAAACAGCTATCATAGAATAAGCGGCAGGTCAGAAAGCCATACCAACGACTCCAAAAATATCCTTCATGGAGGGTATGAAGATCACCAACAAGTTCATAATAACCAGGAGTATGAAGGTCACTGAGACATGACGACATAAATTAAACTTTGTTTTCTTAGACAGTTCAAATAAAGAAGATCGAACCTGCAGAAAAAGAAAGCAAAAGGTTCGGTCATGCCTCCAGCTCGATGCCTTTTGTGTTTCTCATCAGTTATGGACGGATTGGGGTGTAGGCATTTGGACATGTTCAGTCCACACCTCGTGAGTTTATAGATGGCTTAACTGTCTGGGGAGCCAGGGGGCTGGACATAAGATGGAAAGTCCTTTTCTTTATGAGTAGGTAGTTTTCTTTTGCAGGGGGCGGGGCGGGGCGGGGGACAGTTTCTATTTTATCTGTGACTGAGCACTCTCTTCTGGTCCTTCTATACTGCCCTGCCTTGGATGACTGGGATTCAAATAGTCTATCTACATTTCTCTGTAAAGAGGAGGGATAGATTAATCAAAATTGACTCATCTGTCAGAAGCCTACCCGAACTCACTGATCCTACTTTCTTTCCAAAGACCCTTGAGATTCTTCCCTGAGGCAGTTTCAATGATGCAGGAATTCCCCACAGCAGCCTTGCTCTGCAAGCGGCTCCTGAAGGCAGCACGGAAGAGGAGCCCTCAGCTTTTCTCAGGTTGCACTAAGGCCTTTTACTCACCGTGAAAAATAACACGGGCACGGTGAGGATGACGGCCACAATGACTGCCAGCCGTACCGTCAGGATAAGGATGTCATCCTTACTCTGATACTTGTGGAGGAGGTCGGACTGCACGCTTTCTAAAATGAGGCGGAATGTGAAAGGGCATTAAAACGAGACAGAAGAATTATCATGGAGTGACGGGTTTTCTGAACCACAAAGGATCTGTAAACTAAAGGAGGCAAGGAAAGCAATGTTCTGGGACTGAAGTGTCTATTCAATTTATAAAGTTGAAGAGCAAAATCCCCCATGTGAGACATGCCCCACCTGTCCATACCTGCAGCAAAAAAGAGTGTAAGAATAATCACCAGAAATTACACAGAGTGTAATTTACACTAAACTAAACCTAGGAGTGAGCTGAGGTTAGGAATACCATACGGTTGAAACACAAAGCCCTTCTTCATCTGGATTCTCTTCAACTTGGTGCCACTCATCCAACAACGTCCATCAGCCTCAGTCTAGCTGCGTGGGCTGCAGGCCACCTGGAGCCTCTTTCAAAGACTTCTGTTATCACTCAACATCCAAGCAGAAGTGCCCATGGAACTTCACTGCTGCAAGGAACTCATTCTTCTCTTCCAGATATGTTTTCTTCATAAAGCTTATATACCAACCACTTTGAACTTTTTCTTAACACTGAACTTCAGAAAGTGTCATTTCAAAGACAATCAAAGCTAGAAAAGCAGTCACTGAGCAAGAAAAAGCTCACCCCTGCCCTTTTTAAAAGAATAATTGCTGTTTTTTAAATATTTATTTTTATTTATTCATTTGGCTATGTCAGGTCTTAGTTGCTGTGTGTAGAATCTTTAGCTGTGGCATGTGGGACTTAGTTCCCAGACCAGGGATCAAACCCAGGCCCCCTGCATTGGGAGCGTGGAATCTTAGCCACTGGACCACCGAGGAAGGCCCACTCCTGTCTTTTCTTAATCGATGACTATACAGTAATTAGTTGTAATTTGGATGTGCTCTGGAGAGGAGCTAAGCTCAAGGTCCTTCTACTCTGCCATTTTGTCTCCAACTCAAAAATCCACTCCTTTGACTAGAGATAGTTTCGTTCCCTTCCCATCTCAAGGTTCAGGGTGTGGAATTCCAGTTCCATTTAACAGTCTGGGCCAGAGACAGGTTTCAATTTTAGAAAAAGGATCCTAGATTATAATAAAAATCTCCTTAGTTGTAATTTCCTTGATTCAAAATTCATAATCATCTAAAAATAGCTGAGCTTTTTTTCTTTGACCTAAGAGTATTGAAAGGCTTTGGTATTCTATTCTACGTGGGAAAAAAATGGATTTGCCAGAAAAAAATCATAGCTTGAACAAGGCAACAGTGAGACCAGTCAACTAATATTAGCCTCTCTCTCTCTCTTTCCTTCCCTTTACCCACCCCCAAGCCCTGCAACTCTGCAGGAAACCTGAGAACACCATCCTTATGCAGAAATTAAATGTGGTATTTATGGATTCCTCAGACAATGCTCTTCTCCACTGCTTGTGAAAACAGTTATTAGGGAATTCCCTGCAGGTCCAGTGGTTAGGAGTCAGTGCTTTCACCACCAAAGGCCTGGGTTCAACCTCTGGTTGGGGAACTAGGTCCTACAAGCTGTGAGGATTCTGGTAATGGTAATAATACAACTGTATAATCAGGGAAGCCTTTCCAGGCTGAATTAATTATCTCAAATGTGTTTAAATTTTGAGACATTTGTGTTTATGAAAAAACTAAGAAAGAAATGTTATTTAATAGGGAATGTAATGTAAAATTTATGTATTCAAATTTAAACCAGGTCCCAAACTGTAATGATAATGAAAGCTGTTAAATAAACCTGCAGGATGACTGGACTAGGAGAGGATGAAGAGGCAGTAAGGTAGACTATTCATACAGGGTCAATAAAAGTTACAAATGAAACTCTGTTCTTTTCCAGATTTCATTTAACTCTGTCATTGCTTCATATTGAAGCAAAGCTCCACCTGCTGCTGAACAATCAGGTGTTTTATTCTTAATTAACGCACAGTGTCATGAGTGTAGCACTCTACTCTTTCTCACTTTCACAATCTGTCTCTGTCTCTCTTTTCTATTAATGGAAAATGACCCAGTTCACAACAGCAATTAGGAAAGCCTTCTCTGATATAGTTCTAAACCTTCCTTAGTAAAGGTGACATGCTTATAAAATGCATTTTTTTTTAAGGACAGTATTAGGAGAAAAAATTATGGCATGTTGTTTCAGTAATTATTCTATTGCATAGTCAGCATGAATATGTAAAGGAACCATAGCCATTTGCTTTAAGCAGAAGAAAAGATCAGTAAAATCAATGGATAGATTTGGTGCTTTTGGGGGTTATCACACTGAAATATCAGTACATATTTTGATACTGATTTTTAATAATTTACTAATACCTATATTTAGGTACTGACAGAAGGTACTTACCATAGAATGTCAAGTAGCCAAAAATGGCAGTCAAGAAATACATAACAAACATGGCGAAAAAGGAGATATTTGAAACCATCTGCATCTTTTTCTGTGATCGACTAAAAACAAAGAAAAAGAAATTTGAAAAATTAAAAACCATGTTATTGAATGTAAGCACAAATATTAACCCTGAAGAATGGAACTTAACATTCTTTCTATCAGGCTTGGGCTGACTTGAGCTGCTGTAATTACCCCCAGTAATTATACCAAATATGCCAGTTTCCAATAACCTTCTTTACACTGATTGGGTATTGTGAGAGAAAGAGCCATGGAACAAACAATCCCTTGAATGTTCTTCCCCATTCTTTTGAAAGAATACTGCGTTCTCATCTGAAGGGCAGAGTGTATTTTTTTTTTTTTTTTTTTTTATTAAATTTTAAAATCTTTAATTCTTACATGTGTTCCCAAACATGAAACCCCCTCCCACCTCCCTCCCCATAACATCTCTGTGGGTGATCCCCATGCACCAGCCCCAATCATGCTGTATCCTGCGTCAGACATAGACTGGCGATTCAATTCTTACATGATAGTATACATGATAGAATGCCATTCTCCCAAATCATCCCGCCCTCTCCCTCTCTCTCTGAGTCCAAAAGTCCGTTATACACAGCTGTGTCTTTTTTCCTGTCTTGCATACAGGGTCGTCATTGCCATCTTTCTAAATTCCATATATATGTGTTAGTATACTGTATTGGTGTTTTTCTTTCTGGCTTACTTCACTCTGTATAATCGGTTCCAGTTTCATCCATCTCATCAGAACTGATTCAAATGAATTCTTTTTAACGGCTGAGTAATACTCCATCGTGTATATGTACCAAAGCTTCCTTATCCATTCATCTGCTGATGGACATCTAGGTTGTTTCCATGTCCTGGCTATTATAAACAGTGCTGCGATGAACATTGGGGTACATGTGTCTCTTTCAATTCTGGTTTCCTCGGTGTGTATACCCAGCAGTGGGATTGCTGGGTCATAAGGTAGTTCTATTTGCAATTTTTTAAGGAATCTCCACACTGTTCTCCATAGTGGCTGTACTAGTTTGCATTCCCACCAACAGTGTAGGAGGGTTCCCTTTTCTCCACACCCTCTCCAGCATTTGTTGCTTGCAGATTTTTGGATCGCAGCCATTCTGACTGGTGTGAAGTGGTACCTCATTGTGGTTTTGATTTGCATTTCTCTGATAATGAGTGATGTTGAGCATCTTTTCATGTGTTTGTTAGCCATCCGTATGTCTTCTTTGGAGAAATGTCTATTTAGTTCTTTGGCCCATTTTTTGATTGGGTCGTTTATTTTTCTGGAATTGAGCTGCATAAGTTGCTTGTATATTTTTGAGATTAGTTGTTTGTCAGTTGCTTCATTTGCTATTATTTTCTCCCATTCAGAAGGCTGTCTTTTCACCTTGCTTATAGTTTCCTTTGTTGTGCAGAAGCTTTTAATTTTAATTAGATCCCATTTGTTTATTTTTGCTTTTATTTCCAGAATTCTGGGAGGTGGATCATAGAGGATCCTGCTGTGATTTATGTCTGAGAGTGTTTTGCCTATATTCTCCTCTAGGAGTTTTATAGTTTCTGGTCTTACATTTAGATCTTTAATCCATTTTGAGTTTATTTTTGTGTGCGGTGTTAGAAAGTGATCTAGTTTCATTCTTTTACAGGTGGTTGACCAGTTTTCCCAGCACCACTTGTTAAAGAGATTGTCTTTACTCCATTGTATATTCTTGCCTCCTTTGTCAAAGATAAGGTGTCCATATGTGTGTGGATTTATCTCTGGGCTTTCTATTTTGTTCCATTGATCTATATGTCTGTCTTTGTGTATGGAAATACAAAAAACCTCGAATAGCCAAAGCAATCTTGAGAAAGAAGAATGGAACTGGAGGAATCAACTTGCCTGACTTCAGGCTCTACTACAAAGCCACAGTCATCAAAACAGTATGGTACTGGCACAGAGTGTATTTTTTTAACGTTTGTTTGATACTATCTCCACACTCAGGATGCACAGGAAAAAGGCAGAATAAGTTCCAATGCTGTTTTCTTGGCTCCAGAGATCAGGTGCTGAGCTAGAATTTGAGTTTGCGAGTTTTGTCATTAAAGCTGCTATTTAAGGTCTGATTTTCCCACCAAATAGCCTCAGGGAGGGTTTCCCCGGTGGCTCAGTGGGTAAAGAATTCACCTGCAGTGCAGGAGATACTGGGTTCCATCCCGGGGTCGGGAAGATCCCCTGGAGGAGGGCATGGCCACCCGCTCCAGTATTCTTGTCTGGAAAAATCCCACAGACAGAGGAGCCTGGCAGACTGCAGCCCACGGGGACGCAAGGAGTCAGACAGGACTGAGGTGACTAAGCACGCACGCACTCACACAGCCTCAGGGAAGCCTGTATGTCTCCACAGCAATTGGTGCCCAAGAACTCACAGCTGGGATAAGGAAAGCCTCTCTCTCTCTTAGGTTAAGTCGATCTTGGGAGTTGGCATGAACCTCTAAGTTTCTTTAGCTGCCTAAACAATTAATCTCCAAGACTTGTACTCAAAGAGTAGGCCACCAAGAAGCCCGGCATTTGACTATGTCATAACAGGAAGTATGGAAAACAAGACAAACTGAGAAGTACCCACATAAGAAAACTACAAACTAAAAGCAGGACCATGAAGTTTAAAAGATGCCGAAGAAACCTTAAATATAAGATCATAAAGCAGGACTAATGTATGCAAAGATAGGCAGATGTAAATACTTCAAAACTTAGTCATAAATCAATTTAAAATGAAAGAGGAACAATCATGAGTGAATTCAACCCTGAATAACATCATCTTTCTTTCAAAATGGAAACAGATAACTATACTGTTAATCTTTTCTGAGCTTAAGACTATGCCATGATGCCTATTTCAAGAAACAAGAAAAATGTCAAACAATCTACCCTGACACCTAAAGAAACTAGAAAAAGAAGAACGAAGTCCAAAGTCAGTATAAGAAAGGAAATAAAAATGAGTGGAAATAAATAAAATAGAAACTAAAAATAAAAAGACAATAGAAAGGATCAATGAAACTAAGAACTGATTTTTTGAAAAGACAAACAAAATTGACAAACCTTTAGCCAGGCTTACAAAGAAAAAAAGACAGAAGGCCCTGATAAATAAAATCAGACACAGAAGAGACTAAGTACCAACAAACACCATCGAAATACAAGGGACGAGTATTATGAAAGTTATACACCAACACACTGGACAACCCAGAAGAAATGGACAAATGCTTAGAATCATATAACTTTTCAAGACTGAGGCATGAAGAGACAGAAAATATGAACAGACCCATCACTAGTATAGAGACTGAAGCAGTCAGCAAAAACCTCCGGAAAAACAGAAGTCCAGGACTAGAGGGCTTCACTGGTGAATTGTACCAAACAGTCAAAGATTTAATACCTATCCTTCTCAAACTCTTCCAGAAATTTGAAGAGGAGGGAATGGTTCATAACATATTATGAGGCCAACATCTTTGTGATACCAAAACCAGACAAAAACAACACAAAAAAGGAAAATTGCTGGTTATTATCTCTGATGAATATAGATGCAAAAACCCTCAACAAAATATCAGCAATGACAAACCCACAGCAAACATCACTCTAAATGATGAAAAATGGAAGTTATCCCTCTAAAATGAGGAAGAGGACAAGGATGCCCACTCTTACCACTCTTATTCAACCTAATAGCAGAAGTCCTAGCCAGAGCAATTAGGGAAGAAAAAAAATAAAAAGCATCCAAATTGGAAAGAATAAAGTAAAACTGTCACTATTTACAGGTGACATCATTTCATATACTGAAAACCCTGAAGACTCTACCAAAAAACTATTAGAGATAATAAACAAGTACAGCAAAGTTGCAAGGTACAAAGTCATACAAAAATCTGCCATGTTTCTATATGCTAACAGTGAGATAACAGAGAAATCAAGAAAACAATTCATTTACAAGTGCAACAAAAATAATAAAATATCTAGGAATAAATTTACAAGGATGTAGCTACAGAGAATAGAGCACGGGTTACCAGCAGGGAAGGGGTAGAGGGAGGACAAAATGGGTAAAGGAGATCCAGTGTATGGTGGTGGATGGAAACTATGTTTTTGTGAGCAGGACATAGTGTGTATGGAAGTAGAAATATCAGGTTGTACACATGAAACCTATATAAGTTGTAAACCAGTTATCTCAAAAACAGAGACTATGACATGATAAATATTTTTATGTAGAAAGTCTGATAACAGTAGGCCAAGAAGAGAACCCATGAGGGAATTCATAAGCAGTCCTTTCGTTCTCTTAGAAGAGCAATCAAAAACTAACCCATAATCACTGCAACAGTTTAAAATGAACAACAATATTCTTCTGTCCAGTTTGTGGTCTTAACATTCATTTCTTCATGCCTGATTTACCAACCTTTTCCAACTAAACCAAAAGGCAAATCATATACAATGTATTCAGTGGTTCACAGATGAATCTGAAGATTACCATTATTCATCTGCAAACTAATCACAAGTAATATAAAGCAACACAAACACTTGAACTCTCTTAAGTAACACAGTATTTGAAAAACCAAATTAATAAGAAAAAGCCCACATAATAAATACTTTTTATACATTTATGGCCAAAATATACTGCAGGTTTGTGTCTTGCTCAAGAATGACAAAGTAAATGTTGAAGTTCATGATATGAGTCCACTTATTTTGATACAGCACTTGTCTAGTAATGAGGGGCTATAAAATGATTCAGTTTGCAAAAAAAAAAAAAAAAACAAATTTCTTACTCTTTAAGCTCACTGTAAATTGGCAGGACCGACGGGTGGCAGACAAAAGCGAACGCAATTGTTGGTAAAGCGTACACGGTCTATTCGAGAAGAAAAAATAAACATTATGGAAAGGCATTTTTACCATAAAAACTGTATTGCTCCAGTATTTCTGAGTTGTCTTTTTATCTGACAGCCCTTCAGAATCCTTGGATTATTTGGTTATTAGGGGAGCTTTGATATCTAAAATAGGAGCAGCTTTTCTAAGACAGCTTATCTAGCTTGAGACATTAGGCACTTGGCAGAGAGGGGTTTTACAGCCAGGCTCACCTACAGTGTATCTTACATCCCCCAGGCGTTGCGTCACCTGTGGCACTAGCTGGTTACCAGCACTTTCCTCTGTTATTTCGCTGAGTCCCCACAGTCCTGAGACAGACCAGCACTATTCTCCTGGCTCCCTCCAAGACAGGCAAGGCAACACAGCCAGAACATGCACCTTCGTTTCACTGCTCTGTGCTTTATAAGGGGTGCAGCAGTCAGACTTAAATATGGCATCTAAAAAGAAAATGACTTTCTTAAAAGAAAACTACTTTACTACTTTGGGGTACTTTTAAGAGTTTAAAGAGAGAGCAGGTGAGAGATCAATCTAAATTAGTTTCTCAGAAAAAGATAATTCAATATAGTAACTTCTTATGCAAAAAGAAGCTGGCAGAGAAGAAGGGAAAAGTAACATTTCTCATGCTATAATTTTGCCCAAGTAAGGTATCAGGCACATTCTAAGAAACCCTATAAGATACACAATAGAATCATTGTTTTACAAATGGAGTTGACAATTTGCCTGAGGATTCAAATCCAAGCCTGACTGTTTCCATAGTCTACCCTTCCCCAATATGTCGTATGAATGTTCCTGAAGTGTCAATTTGTGGTAGAGTCTATATTTTAACTGTACAAGCTGGGGAAGTTTGAGGTATTCCTTTCTGTCACCATGAGACAGAAGCAGTGAGCTGTGGGATGGGGATGGGTGGGAGGGAGGCTCAAAGGTAGGGGTATACATATAGTCAGGACTGATTCAAGTTGTTTGGCAGAAACCCACACAACATTGTAAAGGAATTATCCTCCTATTAAAAAATTAATTTTAAGAAAAGAAGAAGCAGTGGGCTAAGGATGTTATTAATTTGTTTTTAAAGAACTGTAAGAAATAGCAGAGCTGAGATAACTGTGCAGAAAGAGGTTTTCACAGAGAATACTTTAGGTTGTCCTACACTAAACTGGGTCAAGGGGAGCATGATATACACCATTTGTATATTTCTTCAAGGTCATTAAATGGATTGTGGCATTTGAAACCTGTGGTACCCTGTTCCTTTGAGAACAAATACGTCAAAGACAGTTTAATTAAAACAAGTTTAAGAAACACCATGTCCTTTGTAAAAACACTCCTATTTTTATATCTAAAGGACAAGAAATGTACCTTTGAATTGAAGGTAACATATTTTGGCGTACACATGTCCACATTTGTTGAATTAGGACTTGTTGAATTTAGCTCTGGAACAAAACAGGCAATTTGAAATTTCTTGTAGATAACCTGGCATTAAAAAAAATAAAGGAGAAACAAACTTTATCAAATAAAGCCCAATAATGCATAATTATTACGTAGCATCGTACTATGGCAAAACCAGGCCAACCATTTCAACCAGCACTTACCACAATTAGGAAAAAAACCATACAGCTCAAGGAAAATCCACTCGTATAGCCAAGATAACCTAAAAAGAGTTTCAAGAATTATTATTATTATTTTATCATCACCTCTTTCAATGCATTATTTCAAGCACAGTTTGGGGTTCCAATAATATCCATACATGCTAATATGAATATAAGATTTTCTATTTGATAGGGCTATCTTATTTGGCAAAAAAATAGTAACTTTAAATTAAAACAATACAGTAGTATGTGCTTTGATTCCAGTTCTTCCTGACACACTAGAGAATGCAGATTTCCAGAATCCAGGGGAAAAGAGCCTCCCAAATTTGGCTCTAGTCTCTGCTGCTGTGTTCTAATGAATTCCTACAGCCAAATCCATTTACTCCTTGATCCATTCAATAGTTCTTGATTATGTACTTACTGTGTACATACTGAATATGCACAGAAGAGATGAAGTGATTTCTAGGGATAAACTGAGCACCCGAGGCACTCGACCTCGTTCCCCTTAGAATGCCTGGGAGATCTCTGAGCACCATAAGCTCCAGAAAGGCAGAGTTAAGTGGTCTCTGGGGGCTGCACGGTTCTCCCCTCTGGGGGAAAAGAGTCTTTCTCCATTAGCACTAAAAAGAGCTGTATATACACAGAAAAGCTTAAACACAGACTCAGAAACCAGAAAATTAAGTAGCGGTAAGAACTTGAAATGTCTGCCTCGAATGAGCCCAGAATTATAAGGAAATGCATTTCAGAGGCATTGGACTGGATAGAGGTCTGGCTGCATTATTTCACACATGAAATTTTCATAACATCAGGGGTTCTTGTCTCCAAATATAAGCACACATGCAAAAATGTCAAAACCAAGTGGATATGGCTTAGTGATCATCTACCACTTTTCACTTCTCTCTCTCCCTTCAGTGAGACTGGTTAGACTCTGATCATTTAAGATTGATTCATAGTATCAATTTTTGCCTGTTCAGTCACTCAGTCATATCCAACTCTTTGCGACCCCATGGACTGCCAGGCTTCCCTGTCCTTCACCATCTCCTGGAACTTGCTCAAATTCACGTCCATTGAGTTGGTGATGCCATCCACCCATCTTGTCCTCTATTGTCCTCTCCTCCTCTGGGTAAAAATACAAGCCACTTTCTGTCTTGGTATTAGCTGTGAAATTCTGTCCATCTAAACAATCAGAGTGTGTAAGACCTTCTATGAGGAGAATTCCATTTTTGGGACTTTGGGCTTTTAGACAGAGCATTTTCTGCTGCTGGTCCCGGGACCCCCTTTACACTTCCATGGCTTAGAAGAGGGACTGCTTACAAAGTCGCATACAAGCCAGTGTTTTTGTCCCCTATTAAAGTCGTGCCTCATTAATACTTACAATTTATTATTCAATCTTTACCCTACAAGTCAAAGTAGCGAGCAAAGTTGTTTGTTTTTATTAGGTTTCTGATTCATCTGAGTGCTGCAGAGACTGTGATAAAAGCAAGATCTTACCTAAGTTCTTCAAGAGACACAGAGGGAGAATTATGCCAAAGGTAACTACCACCACCATCAGGCGGCCATCCACGTACCAGGCTCTGGAAGGCATTTAAGCAGATAGCCATATTTTCTTAGAAAGCGACTTTTTTCTCACAAGTAAAATTTCACAATATTAAAAAAATGTTTTTATTATTAGTGTTTACCATTAATTGTAATTATTATTACAAATAAATTAATTGTTAATTAATTATTATTAAACACTTTAGGCCAACCACTAGTCATTTACTATCATCTGTCTCTCCATGTGACTGAGGAAGAGATACTGCTTTCCCCCTGCTCTTCCCCACTGGCTAAGTGTGCCATTCCTCTGAATTATTTATATGACTTTAAAGCTGAATGCACACATTACGTTTTGTCAGATTACAACTTGTCGTATCAATTATTTAAAGAGAAAGTTCCTTTTTGCTTGGCTTGGTGAATATCGTCAAAAAATAAGTCACCACGGGTAGGCATTGCTTTCTCCCTAATCGCTTGTATTTGACCTTGAATCCTGATGCTAGAACACTAAGAACTCTGGCTTCTACAATTCTCCCTTGAAAGAAGACAGAGAAACTAAGACTGACAAGAACTGTTCAACAAGAGGTAGTCAAAACATAACGGTGTGCCAAATGCAGAGGCAACATCTTCCAAGGTTAGCTGGACCTTTAACGAGGTTGGCTCATGTCAATTCTGCTCCAAAAATGTTCTGTCTCTTCTTTAAGGAAGAATTTTGGATCTTAATTTTGCATGTTCTATTTCTGCATTAAAAATACTCCATGTCTGTTTTATTTCATAGAAACTAGATGTCAATTTCAAGCTCTTGGGAAGTTGCAGGACTTAGCGTCTTAGCACGGCCGATGGATCTATTTTTTAAATGCTCAGATTCAAACGGTTCTCCTTGCTTCCTTCATTTATATACCCCCAAGCAAACAAGAAACAACAAGAAAAACAAGAAACAGGAAACCAAGAAAAAACAGCCTAGGGAAAATTCTGTTTCTGCAGTCTTCATAGAACAAAAACTTGGGTTATTAGCCCACATTTCAATTAAAAACATTTTAGTTATCTTTTAAACAACAGTCTATAACTTACGAAAATTCCTCTTCCTTTCCCATTAGAAATTTTATGGCAGAAGGTAGCTCATTTTTTACTATGAAGAGGTAGCTCAGTATTGCTAGAAGAAAATGAGAACATTTTTAGAAAGAAGATACTGAGGCTCATGTTGCAAGCTATACAAAAGGTGACCAGACTCTCTCTAGAGTAACCTTCAGTAGTACATAAAGATGGCTGTAGACACTGTCCAAGTACCCGTGGTTGTAACTGTAACTGGGTGTAAGTGACTACTGTCTCTGCTTCACTTTCATTGCACAACTGTAGCAATGAGAATGACACTGCTTGAATTGTATTAAAATTCATGTGGCCACCCAACCACTGAGATTAGAAAAAATAGCAATAACATTCACAACTTTAATGTATAGAAAAAACAATCTTTTTACCTCCAGTGTTCTGTAGGGAGGTGGCTCCAAAGATGACGAGTTTCCCTGTGGTGCCAAAGACCTGTTCTCCCAGCTTTTCATAAACCATGCAGCCTGTTTAAAAAACCATAGTTGAGAACAGAAAAAATGATGAGTTCCCTACATTAAAAATAGCCAAGATTTCACCATTCTATTGACTATTCCCCAAGTTACTGGGTCTTTATCAAAAATCATATACATAGTCTTCTTGGCTTTGCAAGGATTAAGGGATTCTCACTACAAAACAAAAATAACTTGTTAACTTTTAAAAATGTCAGACATGACCACCATTTTTTTTTCAGGTTGGCTACAAAAGCATTACAAGTAAGTGATTAGGTCATAAGCCTTATTTTCATTTTAATTATCTCAAAAATCTCCCTACTTTACTGGGGGGAATTCCCATTCTAATTTTATTTTCAGGCCTGGTGTATATCATTAAAATAAAAATTTGATTTAAAAATAAAAACCCTGATGGGAAGAAAGGTTCCTTTTGAACTGATGAGGTTAACAAGGAATAATAATATTCTAACAATGCCTTGTGGGTTCTAAATATAATAACATAAAAACATGTAATAACCACAACATTAGAATTTTGATCTTTATTTCAGAGATTTGACACTCACAAAAGACAGCAGCAGATAACTCTTTCGAGAGAATAATTAGGCTGTAGTAAAATTCTAAAGTCTTCAACTGGCTCATCTCAACAAATGCTAAACCATTCATTAAAAAAATGGGTTTATGTTTCTGTAACAGTTCAGCTCACATTTTTCAAAAGGTTCACAGAAAGAAATTGGGTTCGACTATAATTAAACTTTCGTTTATTCTTTCATAAGACTGATGTTTGAACTAGACAATGGTTAGATCCACAGTTTATTACAAAATGTTCCAGTTAAATGGAGTCATCTATATACAGTAATGGTTGGCCAATGTGGTTTTAGCTAACGTAAAAGTCAAAGTATTACAAACATAATCCAGTGTCCCAGGAATAGAAAATAAACACTTCAGGTATTACACTGCCCAGAGAACTTAAAGTCTTTTCACAGCACACTGACGCCCACATTGCTCGGGAGTCACATTTTCTCCTTGGAATATGCACAAAAGAGAATGAAAGCTCTGTTTACTTTTAAAACCTTGGAGCCTATAATATAAAAGCATGGGATCCTTGGTCTGAATTTATAAACACTTGAGGAAAAACCAAGGCCTTTAAAATGAAGTCATCTTAAACTAGAAAAGCAAGTATATTTGAGGGTTCTCTTTAAATTGCAATGTTATTTGCTTAGTATTCATAACAAGTTCATTTATATGTTCCTGTATCTACTCTAAGTAAATACCACTATAGGTCTTCCAGCGACAACAGGTCAAAGTACTGTTTTTCTTTAATATACAAGTTGTTGAACAGGGAGAGTATCATTTGTTCATAATGTCACTGTGAGAATTTATCACTTTGGCTTTACAAACAGCTTACCTGTTTCCTTTGAACAGATCAACAGCAGGTTGATTGAATATATAGACAGCAGTGTTACTGAAGTCAAAAGTACCCTAAAGCAAAGAAAATAAGTCTTGTGATAACTATAAAGACTCTACCGTAAACTGTGGAAAGGCCAAGGCTGATTCGTAGGTTAACACTATTCACTGATAGAATCCAAATACTGGAACCTATTAGTCACACCCTCATTAACATCTTCAATAAAAATGTTCTAGCAAGTAAAGAACTGCTCATTGGACTGTAACTCCAAGAATTCAAATCTTTTACGAAATTCTAAGCTTAAATATAAGTGGCACTCTGGGATCATTTCAATTGAGATGACTTTTAAAACAACATTGTGAAAGAAAGCTTTTGTGGTCTATGGTACACTTTCTGTGACATCTAAGTGAGGAAGTGTGAGAAGGGAGGGGTGGGGGCTGGGAGAGGAAGGCATGAAGTGACCTTTAGGTCAGCGACGTGACTTTGGGCACCTTGCCTGAGGTCTCCCATTCCTAGATTCCTTGCCTATAATATAAAGGCAAATGGTGTCTAGGGTTCTTTCCATCTATTTGCTCTATGGCTATTTCTGAATAAATAAACCACTGAGATAATTCATTCTTTTTTTTTTTTTTTTTGCTCCCAGTGTCTCTTAAAAGAACCTCCTTTAATGGATGGGAAAATTCTGACAATCAGCTGTGATGAAAAGACGGTTGAATGGTGAACTCATGGTTTTGTTTTAGTACATCTGGCTCACAGCCGAACCTTCCTCAAGAAAAAAGCACAGTTAAAAATGATGTGGGAGATGATACAGATTTCAGAATCATTTGGTTAAAACAGACCTAAAAATTGAAAATAAAGCTTATTTATTAACAAGAACAAAATTCCAGTCTTCTAAATGAAACCATTCACTTCCTGATGTTGGGAAAAATGTCCTGGAAACAACGCTTTAGTGTAATTGATTCCATGTCTGAGTAATTATGGCAATTATTTTTCTGGCAAGTTCTGCTGGGCAGTGCTTGGCACCTTGTGCAGTTCTCTCTGCAAGGGCCTCTTCCCCGACCTCCCCACATCCCACACACCTGCTGAACCCCTGCTGAGATGCCACCTCCTCAGGTGCCTTCCCTTGCCCCAGGCAGAAAGACAGCTTCTTAGCTTTCCCCTGTCTTGCAGCATTTTGTTTCGCCTGTTTCAACCATGGGGAGATAAATGGGGCAGCAAAGACAGTCAAGGGCGGAGGAGATGAAGGGCCGGAGACTGGCCAGGACACGTAAGAGTGACAGGGCTCACCAGACGTAAAACAAAAACTGGGGGAAAGATCAGAAAACCTAACCCTTTGGGTGAAGGTACAACTGACCAGCTAACAAAGGGGAATTTAGGTATGACTGTAAGGAAGTGCATCTGGATATGTATTGACTCAGATCTCAGAGTAAGAGGGTGAATAAGAGGGTAAGTCCCTTATTACTTATTCTGGTTGAGGGACATGAAAAGCTGAGAGCAAGCATTTATTAAGCAATGGAGCAGTTCTGAGATAAGCAGTGGAACATGACTTGATACGCCACAGAGTAAGACACAGAACACAACTGTGCTATGACTTCTCTTTCATCTTGTAAGATAATATTTATGTTGAGGAAGCAGACCTTGAGTTTCACTCCGAGTTCACTCACGGTGACACTGAACCCTAAATGGCAATTTCTGCATGTGCCTAGGCCAGGCCACAGGGCATTTATTTCTGTGTGGCACAGAGAGCTTGGGCTTCCCAACTGGAGGCTGAGTGGGCGGAACTTGAGGATTAGCCATGTGCTCTTCTGGAGTGACTTTGTCCTCTGCTCAAGTGACTCTCTTGGAACTGAGCTGGGGAGAAGAGTGCATATTACCACTGGCCCCGAGCTATGGAGTAAAGAGTATGACCTCTCAAAATACATACCTGGCAGGAGGGATAACTACTAATGTTTATCTGTGGTGTTGGAGAAGATGCTTGAGAGTCCCTTGGACTGCAAGGAGATCCAACCAGTCCATTCTGAAGGAGATCAACCCTGGGATTTCTTTGGAAGGAATGATGCTAAAGCTGAAACTCCAGTACTTTGGCCACCTCATGTGAAGAGTTGACTCATTGGAAAAGACTCTGATGCTGGGAGGGATTGGGGGCAGGAGGAGAAGGGTTCGACAGAGGATGAGATGGCTGGATGGCATCACTAACTCGATGGACATGAGTCTGAGTGAACTCCGGGAGTTGGTGATGGACAGGGAGGCCTGGAGTGCTGCGATTCATGGGGTCGCAAAGAGTTGGACACGACTGAGTGACTGAACTGACTGACTGACCTAACGGTTAACCAAAGGCCCTCAGCCAGAAGAACTGGGTATTCAGTAGCAAAAGAAAGATTCTAAGGAAACATCTGTTCCCCCAGCTAGGACCATGTGGAGTTCTCATACCAGAAGCCACTTTGCCTTTCTTTTGGGTGGACTTTCTTTGGAGATGATGCACTTGTATCAGGGCTTCCCCTGGTGGCCCCAGTGGTAAAGAACCCGTCTACCAGTGTAGGAGATGCAAGAGTCTTGGGTTCGATCCCTGGGTCGGGAAGATCCCCTGGAGAAGGAAATGGCAACCCACTCTAGTACTCTTGCCTGGGAAACCCATGGACAGAGCAGCCTGGAGGGCTACAGTCCACAGGGTCATAAAGAGTCGACACCACTGAAGTGACTCAGCATGCACGCATGCATATCACTTCCTTTTCTTTTCCAAGTGGGAGAAAAGGGTTGATCAGGGAAGATTTTAGCAGGAAACTCAGCTATCTTCTTCCCCACACTTAACACTGGCAAACTGAGGTCATCCCACAGTGATGACAAGCCCCTTGCTTCCATGTCTGAGAGCCATCAGGCCACACCCCCAACCAAATGACCGCATAGTAAGTCTGATAGCCAATCCCTGAAGACCCTTTCCTCCATGCCTTCAAACCTATACACCTTCCCTTCCAAGACTGAAAACTAATATAAAGCAAAAAGTTTTTTTCTAAGTTGTCACTAAGAGGCAACTTCTGTATATATTAAAACTCTTAAGACTGCTTTAGCCTGTAACAGAATCTAGCACTAATGGGATTAAAATTTAGAAAAATTCACCTCCCTATTTAGATTCTTAGAAGAAGTGATAAGGTTATCAGTTATCAGTTATCACAGATTCCAGAATAGTTTAAGAGGCTCCAGTGGGAGTTGACGTCTAAAAGAAAGACCAGGAAGAATGACTTGAGATACAAAAATGACTTATTTGAACATTTATTTTGAGCATAACTGTGCCCTTATTTGGGCTTCCCTGGTGGCTCAGAGAGTAAAGCGTCTGCCTATAGTGCGGGAGACCTGGGTTCAATCCCTGGGTTGGGAAGATCCCCCGGAGAAGGAAATGGCAAGTCACTCCAGTACTCTTGCTGGAAAATCCCATGGACGGAGAAGCCTGATATGCTACGGTTCATGGGGTCGCAAAGAGTCGGACACGACATTTATCCAAGTAAACATCTGGACATATAGCTTGGTTTCCTGGAGGAGAAACATAAGCTGGTATCCCTGAACTAAGAGCAACAGAAGTGATTCATGTTTTCATCTCATCTGGGTGTCATATAAGCTTTCATGCTGCTACGTGTGTGCGTGCTCAGTCGCTCAGTCGTGTTCAACTATTTGAGACCCTGTGGACTAAAGTCCACAAGGCTCCTCTGTCCATGGAATTTTCCAGGCAAGAATACTGGAGTGGGTTGCCATTTCCTACTCCATGGAATCTTTCCGACCCAGGGATTGAACCTGCGTTCCTTTGCATCTCCTGCACTGGCAGGTGGATTCTTTACCATTGCTCCACCTGGGAAACCTTTCACATTGCTAACCACTGACCAAAAGTTTTCATATGGCTGGGGCAAAAGCTGCTCACTGAAAAAGGCCTGTTTCAATGGGAAGCAAATCTCAGCACCAGACAGTTGTCAAGGTATGAACAGTCCAGACTGATGTTCAGCCTTGAAGAGGAGGGGATCTAGAGCATGACTGGACACAGGTCCTGGGGAAGCAGTGGAGGCGGGGGTCAGTCTTGTGAGGAATGTGGTCAGGAATTTTGAGAACCTTGATGCATCAGTGATATTTTGTAAACATGGTGCAGGGACACTCCACTAGATTCTGTGTCACCTGAGAACCAAGAGGCTGGTTCAGTTCAGTTCAGTTGCTCAATCGTGTCCGACCCTTTCAGTTCAGTTCAGTCGCTCAGTCGTGTCTGACTCTTTGCGACCCCATGAATCGCAGCACGCCAGGCTTCCCTGTCCATCACCAACACTGGGAGTTCACTCAAGACTTATGTCCATCGAGTCAGTGATGCCATCCAGCCATCTCATCCTCTGTCGTCCCCTTCTCCTCCTGCCCTCAATCCCTCCCAGCATCAGGGTCTTTTCCAATGAGTCAGCTCTTCGCATCAGGTGGCCAAAGTATTGGAGTTTCAGCTTTAGCATCAGTCCTTCCAATGAACACTCAGGACTGATCTCCTTTAGGATAGACTGGTTGGACCTCCTTGCAGTCCAAGGAACTCTCAAGAGTCTTCTCCAACACCACAGTTCAAAACCATCAATTCTTCAGTGCTCAGCTTTCTTCACAGTCCAACTCTCACATCCATACATGACCACTGGAAAAATCATAGCCTTGACAAGACAGACCTTTGTTGGCAAAATAATGTCTCTGCTTTTGAATGTGCTGTCTAGGTTGGTCATAAGTTTCCTTCCAAGGAGTAAGCATCTTTTAATTTCATGGCTGCAATCACCATCTGCAGTGATTTTGGAGCCTAGAAAAATAAAGTCTGACACTGCTTCCACTGTTTCCGCATCTATTTCCCATGAAGTGATGGGACCAGATGCCATGATCTTTGTTCTCTGAACGTTGAGCTTTAGGCCAACTTTTTCACTCTCCTCTTTCACTTTCATCAAGAGGCTTTTTGTTCCTCTTCACTTTCTGCCATAAGGGTGGTGTCATTTGCATATTTGAGGTTATTGATATTTCTCCCGGCAATCTTGATTCCAGCTTGTGCTTCCTCCAATCCAGCGTTTCTCATGATGTATTCTGCATATAAGTTAAACAAGCAGGGTGACAATATACAGCCTTGCTGTACTCCTTTTCCTATTTGGAACCAGTCTGTTGTTCCATGTCCAGTTTTAACTGTTGCTTCCTGACCTGAATACAGATTTCTCAAGAGGCAGGTCAGGTGGTCTGGTATTCCCATCTCCTTCAGAATTTTCCACAGTTTATTGTGATCCACACAGTCAAAGGCTTTGGCATAGTCGATAAAACAGAAAGAGATGTTTTTCTGAAACCCTGGTTAGGAAACAGAATTCTAGACTCCTGGACTCAGGAGAGACCTTGAGAGACTACCCTGCCCAGCTTTTCAGCCAGGATGAGAAGCCTCTCTGCTCTGTGCCAACACAAAGGCTTATAGGTCTGCCAGGTCTCCTATCAGGAGACACAAGTACCACCCATCCTGATTCTGGAAAGTGCTGTGCACTGGAACTGAGGCTGAGCTGAAAGCAGTGCTGCTATTTTCATCCTGAGTCCTTATTTTACCCTCCGGACCTACTTGAATCTACTTGAAATCTATCCCCTCTTCCACCTCAAAGTCCATCTGACGGTGCTCATTTTACAGTGCTCATTTTAAGACGGTGCTCGTTGACTTGAACATCTCTAGTACTTTCAGCTGTTCATCCATCCTTTTTAATGGCTGTGTGCATGATGGTCTCACATTAGTTTTGGTCCAAAAAGTGCAAAGCACAATAAGATGATTAATTTGTGTTTTACACCCTGCTTCTTTTAAGGCGACCTATTTTGGTTTTCATTTTTATGGAGTTTCTGGTAGGAACTGCTGTTAGGCCAGTCTTCCTAGTTCCATCCTGTGCACTTTTTGAAAAGTAAAGTATAAGGGTCTGTACTTATTTTCATTACCTTTTATCTTTCCAGTGTCCTGATATTTTTTAAATTGTTGAGCCTTTTTACTTATGTATCAATTACCTCATCCAGCTTCCTATCTTGAGTTTGCCTTCATCCAATTCTTCACCCAAGAAGACTCGAGCTTCATCCTGAGTGTGGTTCTAACTCTGAATGGAACAAGACCGTCTGGAAAGTGGCCCCTTGTCCACACAACTGCTCCAAGCAGACATCATCCCTGACTTCTCATCCACTCTCTCGTCCCTCGTGTCAGGCAAGTGTCTTATTTCTGTCTCCAAAATATAACCCCAATCCATACACTTCTTTTTTTTTCCTATCCCCACATCCACTACTCAAATCCGAGCCACTGTCATCTTTAATTTCTGGGCAGCTGTGATAATCTCTCTGTCTCCTTTTTCTTGACTTTCCTGGATCCAGCAGCCAGAGGAATCTGTTTGATTGCTTTAATATGTGTCTCTGCCACTGGACTGTAGGGCAGGCCACGATGGTTTAATCCACAGCCATGGCCTGTCCTAGGGCTTCCCTGGTGGCTCAGATGGTAAAGAATTCACCTGCAATGCTGGAGACATGGGTTCAACCCCTGGGTTGGGAAGATCCTCTGGCGAAAGGAATGGCTATCCGCTCCAGTATTCTTGCCTGGAGAATTCCATGGACAGAGAAGTGTGACAGACCACAATCCATGGGGTCACTAAGAGTCAGACCCGAGTGAGTGACTAAGCATGCACTCATGGCCTGTCCTATTTACCTATACTTATAATATCACACACAGCACACAGCAGATGCTTACCTAAGAATAAGTGACTTTACAAAGGTTACAATCTCATTTTTAAGTCATGTGAGATTCTGCCAAATATCTTATAAAAACCATGGTACACTCTGCTTAAGCCAGTCCTGTGACCTGCCACTTCACTCTTCTTAAAATTTTTATTGGAGTATAATTGATTTACAATGCTATGTATTTCCACTGTACAGCAAAGTGAATCAGTTATACATATACATACATCTACTCTTTAAGATTCTTTTCCTTGTTAAGTCATTACAGAGTATTGAGAAGTATTCCCTGTGTTACCAGCTCATTCTTCAAAAGATAAATTAGTTTAGCATGACTATTTAGGACATACTTATTTGGCCCATGGAGCAATATTTTCTGCAGTAACTGCACAGAAATAAGCTATTTAGTAATTTGCTCTGGAATGATGTTTGGGCTCTACTTTTTACCACTTTTGAAACCTGGGATGGAATTTGTCAATTTTCAGTCCTCTGGCAATATATTCAGAGACATTTTTCCTCTATTTGCTCCAAGAAAATTTTGTCTCATACATTAAACAATGAACACCTAAACATCTACTTTAAAAACATTTATCTGTCATTGTTTGAAACATATTTATAGGACTGTGATTCTTTGTTCTTCTATAATATATACAAATATTATATGGCTAATTTTAAAAATTTTTCATTTTTAAAAGTATTTTATGCTAATGAAATAGAAAGCTGTGACAATAAACGGAACCAACACTTAAGATGATTGAAATGTTCTATACCATGGCTGTAGTGATTTCACAACTGTATTTGGGTAAATTCATCCAATTCTACATCCTTTAATTTAAATTAGGAATTTTATAAGTTATACCTTCAAAAAAAAAAAAGAAAAAAGAATAAAACCCAACCTCACAACACTGTAAGGCAGATGAAACTATCTTTTTAACAGCCCAGCTATATAACAAGAAATCATACGACATCCTCTAACCGAGCGTCAGAGCCCTTGAAAGAGGTGAAGATGAAGCAGCCATCACCGCTGTGGATCCAGAAATAGCTCAGATGGCGGTGTTCAAGGCTGCCACGCAGGTGAGGGCTTTCAACTCATCCAGGCCCCACTTCTCTCAAAAAAGAGAGAACACTTAACCAATCCTCCCAGCATGACTCTCCCTGTCCTCTCCCTTGCCAGAGTTTAAAGCAGTTATTCTCAAGCTTCGAGTCTATCTGAATCTCCTTAGGTTCTTGTTAAACTGAAGACTCTCAGTCAGCAGGACTGGGATGGGACGTCAGGTTCTGTATTTTTCCCAAGCTCCCAGGTAAGCTGATGCTGCTGGTCCATGGACTGCACCTAGAGTAGCCACGATGCAAAGCTACGAGCTCTGGTCCCCTGGCACGTCCACCTCAGTGTTTATTTCTCACAACCTCTGGACCAGCGCCACCACATCACCTGCCACCCTGTCTGCATGCTCAGTGTGATTACCCGGAACACGGACCCCACCGCTGTCCAGGTGAGACTGGGCTGAAGGGAAGCATTTACAGCTGAACCAATGCCATTCCTGTGGGGCCCTGACCGACTCTCAGCGTGAAAGTGAGTCCTGTCTGTTTCCTTTGGTTGACTTCCTAAGGGTATTAGGGCATGACTTACTTCACTAGGATAAATATATTTTAAATTATTTTTAACTTCACACCCCTCCCCAACTGCCATGTCCTTTCTTCCAAAGGGGCCCTGAAGTTGACCACAGGGCCCCTTTTAATTAACTAAATTAAATTAAATTAATCTCCCCTCTTCTATCTAAACCTGGATGAGAGTATAAAACCTTTTTAAAAAATAATGTCCAGAGATGCCTGTTTTATTTCTTGCCAGGTGATGGCATTTCAGGCTGGTAACTTATTATATCAACTACTTTTATACCTCTGAAGTACAATCCACAAGCCAGCTCAGCAAGGAGCAATAGAGTCTGCACCTAACTGCGAGGGGTGGGTGTGGGTGTGGGTGTGGGGGTCAGGGATGGGGGGCCAAGCTGGATTTTCCAAGTAAAGATCTTGGCTGGCAGAGTGCTGTGACTGGAGCCAAGGGCTAGGCCTGAGGTTGTTTGAGAGACCCTGACACTTGGAACCCTGTGAATTCCTAGGCCTAGTCCTCCAACCCAAACCTTAAGAGCGCAGTTATTATCTTCCTTTTTATAGTCAATTCAGCCCAAACAAGGAGCTGAGCTGGTCCTAGGAAAGTGGATCTGGGGCCTATTTTCAGCTGACCCGTCCTCCGCCTGCACTCCCAACCTTAGGGCACTGCCCTTTCTGCAAGTTCTTAGGAAAAAGCTAGGTTTCTGGTAATTTCCTGTCTCTTTTCACTTCTGCTTTGAGAAGAAAAGGGAACACAGGGGCAACCAGGGGTGGGCACAGGCATCTCGGCAAGAGTTCCGGCGGCCCGAGGCTCAGAGCCACGCAGAGTCGGGTCTGCACTGGCCCGAAGTGTTCCTCTGGGAACTCAGGGCCAGGGCACCCTCCTGGGAGGGTGTCCAAGAGGAAGAATTTACTAACCGCATTCTACACCAGTAGCGGCTGTTCATCTGAGAAGGCAGAGGCTGGGAGAACGTCAAGATCAAGGAAGAAGACCTAGAAGGGAGGATTGAACAGCTCTTTCTTATCACAAGGGAGGCTGTGAAAGTAAGCAGTTACTAGGTGAATCATTACTGTAGCTCCTCTTCTTTCCTCAACAGAAAAGAACACCAGCTTCCTGTGAGATCTGGAGAGCCCCTGCCTAAGAACCGAACAACAAGCTGGTGTTTTTCTCTCAGACCAAGTCACTCAGGAAAGAATGATCTTACTAGCATCCCTACACTAAGGCCTCAGGCGGCCGCGGACGCCTTTCTGCTCTGCCTGCACGTGTCTCTGAGCTGTGGGGCTCTGCGCGTGCGTGCTGGCACCTGAGATAGAGCCAGAGCACCAGTGCTTTGTGACTTGGTGCCCACAAAAGCTTTCTTGAATTGAAAAATATTCTGACATTCTAACGTTATTTTATCATGCAGGTATCTCTGTTTCTATATCCTTTGAAATCCCCAGTGCCTGGGAGAGTGTCTGGCACATAAAATGTACCAATAAATATTTGATGAATAAATGAATTATTTCCTTAAAAAATATTAAAGTTTTGCCATCCTCATCATTAGAATAGTCCATGTGAAAACTTCGCTGGAGAGAAAGTGGTCTTTATTACTCATCCTGCTTTTATCTAACATCGTGTTCCACCAAACTGTAGCCCCTCACTCTCAAACTCATAGACAGAGATGCTGATTAAGGCAGAATATTTGCAAGAAAATGTAAAGCCCCAGGACAAGGGAACTGAACAAAGTGTAGGAAAAGCTCTGTTTCCTGGCCAGTCATCTTTCTCCAGTGCTTCCCTGTGATGCTGGCCTCTCCCAAGCTCTCTTCTACCTCCCAACTTTCTTCCACATTTCCAGGCTGTCTCCACCTTCCCCATTTTCTCATTCACCTCTCATCTCCACTGACTCTCCCCACTCTTTCACTCCACCCTCAACTCTTCATATAAGAAATATCTCTATGAAGTGGATTCCGCTCAGTCGCTCAGTCGTGTCCTACTCTTTGTGATCCCATGAACCGCACCACGCCAGGCCTCCCTGTCCATCACCAACTCCTGGAGTCCATCCAAACTCACGTCCATTGTGTCGGTGATGCCATCCAACCATCTCATCCTCTGTGGTCCCCTTCTCCTCCTGCCCTCAATCTTTCCCAACATCAGGGTCTTTTCAAATGAGTCAGCTCTCCAGATCAGGTGGCCTAAGTATTGGACTTTCAGCTTCAACATCAGTCCCTCCAATGAACACCCAGGACTGATCTCCTTTAGGATGGACTGGTTGGATCTCCTTGCAGTCCAAGGGACTCTTAAGAGTCTTCTCCAACACCACAGTTCAAAAGCATCAGTTCTTCTGTGCTCAGCTTTCTTTACAGTCCAACTCTCACATCCATATTTTAAAATACTGCTGAAGAGAGCAGAGTGCCTGCTGGGGATGAAGGAAGGGCTAGAGAGCCCAATGAGGTGAATTTGAAATGTCATTCATCTGTGTGGTCAGGGAGCTCAGGTTCAGGGCTTTTCCAGGCTAGTGTGATACAGCACCAGTGGAGGAAGGGAATTTCAGGCATGGGGAAGCGAGGAGTTTAAGTGAAGGGCTGTGACATCTAAGCTGGACAGAGAAAGAAGCACAGAGGTCTTAAATGACATACAAGGCACAGTTGGGAGTATCCAAAGGGAAGTCCCTGGAGGGAAGTTGAGGAGGCTGTGGTCTGGAGCAGGGTGTCTGGAGGGTACGTGCAGAGTGGGTGGTGTAGTATAGTTTCTGGTCTGGGTAGTGATGGCAGTGGAGAGGCTTAAGTGGAGAGGAAAGGGCACACAGAAGATGTTTTTTTTTGATGAGAACTTAAATGGAAGAACACACGCCTGAAAATTAGGAGAGAGGGACAAGCTGCTCTAATTCATGAGAAAATTTAAAATATTTTGAAAAATTCAAAATTATTTTTTACATAACAAATGCACCTCCTAGAGCTTTCATTTACTTCAATGAGAATTCAGCATAATTAAGCACTTTGCTGATCACTGCTAACAATAAATTTATATTAACAATAAGACCCTGATGCTGGGAAAGATTGAAGGCAAGAGGAGAAGGGGAACGCAGAGGATGAGATGGTTGGATGGCATTACCAACTCGATGGACATGAGTTTGAGCAAGCTCTGGGAGTTGGTGATGGACAGGGAGGCCTGGTGTGCTGCAGTCCATGGGGTCACAAAGAGTCAGATACGACTGAGCAACTGAACTGAACAGAACAGTAAATTTAAATATTCACTCTGTGAGGCCCACACTAAACACTTTTAACAGTATTTTACTTATGAATAGTACTATTACTACCTATTTTACAGACAAGGAAACTAAAGTTCAGAGAGGTTGAATATTTTATCCAAGGTCACAAAGCCAGCATCATAGCCCTCAAACTCTGGTAGTCGAACTCCAGAGTCTTTATCCACCATGCTTTACTGTCTGCCAAAGTCAAATGTCCACAGAAGAATACCAGTGTCAAAAGCAAGACCCTAGCAGAAGACAAAAAAAACTTAGATTAAAATGTATCCAAGCATTAATAATTGAGCTTGTTTTAACAGACTCTGAGTGATTTTTTTATATTTTATACATTTTCAAAATGGCCTTAATGATTATCTTACTTTTACAATAATAGTATTAAAATAAAAAATATAAAGAATCTTTCAAATGCCAGTATCATTATTCCAAACCCTTTTTTGGGGGGTGTACATCTGTTTAAGCCCAAAGCTTATTAATATAATTCCCATTTAATTTAAGGAACTCATGAAATACTTATGGAAAAGAGCAGAAACATCTAGTTATTCAGTCCCAAAATGGACTTCTTAGTCACTACACCCTGATTAAATTTCAACATTCTGAGGATCAGAAGACCAGCACACTAGGATCTGGTAGCATGTGATTATTTGTAATATTTGCAAAGTGAACAAGAGAATTAAAGGGATGGTTTTTAAAGGGTGGGCAGGGAACAGGTGAGGATCAATTATTTGTACAATTCCATTACTTTTCTTGTAGGCAAATCTAAATTCTGTGGTGCAAAGGTTCTCTTAAACTAGCCTCACTGTGGATTCAGTTCAGTCGCTCAGTCGTGTCTGACTCTTTGTGACCCCATGAATCACAGCACGCTGGGCCTCCCTGTCCATCACCAACTCCTGGAGTTTACTCAGACTCACGTCCATCGAGTCAGTGATGCCATCCAGCCATCTCATCCTCTGTCGTCCCCTTCTCCTCCTGCCCCCAATCCCTCCCAGCATCACTCTTTTCCAGTGAGTCAACTCTTCGTATGAGGTGGCATCATTCCTTCCAAAGAAATCCCAGGGCTTATCTCCTTCAGAATGGACTAGTTACAACTATAGGCAAAAACAATGGGAAGTGGTGGCACATGGCTTTCTTTCTTACTGATACAACTTCCTCATTTAAACTCAGACCTCCTCCTAACTTTCTTAGCTTCTCAAAAGCATCAACTAAACTGATAAACTCTATCTGACAAAAGAACACTGTTGATTAGGTACTTTGTTTCGTCTAAGGCAAGAAATGTATATCACTGGTGATCAAATCAAATAATATCTAATATAATCCTATATAGAGAGAAGTTTTAAAAAGAGATACGCAGATAGAAATAGTGTTTATCAGTTTAGTTGATGCTTTTGAGAAGCTAAGAAAGTTAGGAGGAGGTCTGAGTTTAAATGAGGAAGCTGTATCAGCAAGAAAGAAAGCCATGTACCACCACTTCCTGTTTTTTGCCTATAGTTGTTGATAGAAGGCTGTGGGTTTTGTGAGCGCTCCATTTTTAACTTGAGAAATGGCTTCCTTCCTCTCCTTCCATTCCACAAGGATCACTGGCTTCCCTTCTCCTCAAACTTAGATCCTTACCTTTCAAAATGATGCTGCCTTTATTATACTCTAAAGATGCGACCCCTGAGTGATGAAAGAATTCCATATAACCATTAGGTAAAGGAACCTGCTATGCTTGGACTGTGTGGACTTCCATTCCAGTATGAATAGTGGGATACAGGCTCAATTCACACTTTTTCTTTTTCCAAGGTAACAACCCATACACTTAAGGTGAGTTAAGAGGAATACATCATCATTGTCCTCCCGTCTCCCCTCCCACTCCCAACTGGTGTCATCCTGGGCAAGTTACTTAGCCTCTGTAAATCTTAGCTTCTTTATTTGTAAAATGGGACGAGAAATAGAATTGTTATAAAGACTCCATGAAACAATGCATACTTTTTAAGTATCTTCATTTTTTAACCCTTAAAAAAAAATTAAGCCATTCTCGTCTTGCAAGCCATACAAATAGAGGCTGCAGGTGGCTTTTGTCTGTAGACTATAGTTTGCTGACCCTGGTACAGATGTAGATCACTGATACAGTGTGCCTGACCAAAGGTGAAGCCTGGAGCCATGGAACAAAGCCAGACTAACTGGCCCACACCAGGGCAGTTTTCCAATCTACTGAACTACCTGCGACTCTGTGAGTTCAAGCAAATCTGGAAAATCCAAATTTCTGGACTACTTGGACCTACTGTGCGACACATCGGTCTTACTGTAACCCAGAAGAGTAAACATTAAAGGCATTGTATGCATCACGGCCATGAATAGTACTGTTAAAACCTCAGGCAGTTTAGTTAAGCTGCTTCATGCAGACTAAGAAAAACACAGGGCTCCAAAATGGGGCCACACTGTTGCCCTTGGGTAGCACCAGGGCACTGGATGCAACTCAGCATAGGAAGATCTGAGTGAAGACTCAGTGTACATGCTGCACGTTTATGCATACATGCACACGCACACACACACCACTCCTGTATCTCTGGGGCCAAGAGAATCGACTTCTTGGCAGCCCTTATCAGACTCATCTCAGATGATTCATCAACTAAGCATAACCACTCAATTTTTAAAAACAGTGGGTGGGACCTATCTCTTACACTTGCCAACTCCTTCTGTTTACAAAATAGGCACCCATTTTTAGCACAACACTAACCCCTTTCCTATTTCCCCATTTCTGAAAAGCTTCTTCATCCAGTGAATTTCAATAGAGTTCAAGGGCACTGCCGCTGTCCTTTCTACATGTATTTCAAATGCTGGCAAGGCTGAATGTGCCACTGCTCCCCTTCCAGTATCATTATTCCCAAACAAGAGACTGAGGCCAATGATATTTGCTGCCAGCTGAAGGACAACAATTTTCCCTTCAAATCATTTCTAAGGAACGGAGACCATAACTCAAAGAATTTTGAAAACAAGTAAGTGACTGACAAGATGGAAGATGAGTGAGCCTCTACCCAGGGACCTCCTAGGATCATCAGAAGAGCAGCATTTCCTACTGACTTCCTCTTTATTGTGCTTGTTTTGATATCACAACATCCAATTTGGTCTTTCCTTAGGAGGCAAAGAACTGCCTGCTTCAGAGCCCCCAGAAAAGACAACTCAACATTTACCAGGAATGACTTGACAAATAATCACACAGACCATCTTTGTTATGGCTAAAAGAAAATTATCATCTTTGGTGGGTATGATTCAAACTTTTAGGAATATATCTGAAGTAATAAAGCAATGGGAGTTCAAGATCATGCAGAATATTTGCAAAGGTACACTGCAATCTCACTCCAATTTGGTAAAATTTGCAGAAAAAGATTGAGAGACTCCAGAGAGCTACGCTGAGGTAGTTGTTTAAGACAGTAAATCTCCTAGTAGAACAAGAAGCCCATATTTGTGATACAACAGTAATGATCAAACAACCATAACATATGAACAGGACTGAGGGCAATGTGTTGATGAGTCTGTTGTTCTAATTCCATTTCTGCCTACCCCTTATGCAGGCTGAACTGTAAAACACTAGAGAAGGCATCTGATAGTCTGATCTTGGCTTATAGCATTCTTCATTTTTTAGATTTATCTTTACTGAATGGCTATTTACTGATTTGTTTGCAAACACTGTGATTATAAGCAATACTGTGTTGCATCTTTTTGGTGGTAGGATAATGATAACCATCTACAAAGGTAAATATTAAGAGAGGGACTTTACCTATAATTGAAACAAACAATCCACCACAAAGTGAAGGTAATTGCTATAAACTGACAATGAAAATTACTGTCCTTTCTGCAAATAGCAATTTAGCAACAAATGCCCTTTTAGCGATGCAGTGCTAACCTCATACAGTATTTCTTAACAGTCTCTATTTTGATTTTTCAAATGAAGGAGGCATTCCCAGGAAAGTAACCAAAGGGTGGTGAGACCCTGGCTAACCTTCTATAATTTTCATTACATCTCCATAGCCTACTTAAAATTGGAGGGTGAACGAAATCTCATAGCTGATTTTTTTCCTTCTGATAAGTTTGCAAAATTGTAAGGGACACTGTTTGCCCTAAAGCCTTTGTAAGACTAAGCTAATTCTTACATAGTCATTCATTCATTTCAGGAAAACTTTATTGAGATCAGCTATAGGCAAGCACTGTTTTGGATTTCATGGTGGAGAGGAGAGATAAGGAAGAATTAGACATTAATCCTGCCTGTGTAGGGATCAGTGCTCAACAGGAAATAGAATATATATGCCTAAATAATGGAAGCATGTGTGCTGTGCTGAGTTACTAAGTCATGTCCAACTCGGGTGATCCCATGGACGGTAGCCCACCAGGCTCCTCTGTCCATTTTCTAAGCAAGAATACCGGAGTGAGCTGCCATTTTCTACTCCAGGGGATCTTCCCAACCCAGGGATTGAACCCATATTCTTTGTGTCTCTGACACTGGCAGGCAGATTCTTTACCACTGCGTCATTTGGGAAGCCCTAAATAATGGAAGTGCCATTTGCTATAATGGCTACACCAAAAAAAGAAGAAAGGGAGATCCTTCCCTGTATCTTGGAGGATCAGAGAAACCTTTTTGGAGATGGCATCTGGCCTGGGTCTTATAGGAATGTCAAGATTCAGAAGCACAGGGATGGTATGAGAGTGGGATGGCCCCCACTGGGTAGTGGAAAGGCCAACGTGATGTGCACAGTCCTGGTGGCCTCTGTGGCTGATGCAGAGGCAGTCTGCAGGGAGATGAGGGGAAAATGCAGATTGGAGCAGGTGGCACTGTACTGATGGCTCATTCTAGCTCTTGTCGTCTAAATAACCACACTGAATTATTTTTTTCTCAAGTTTTCTGTAGGTAAGAGAAAAAGTCTCATTGCAGTGGTTTTAAGTTCTTTAAAAAACAATTTTCTTAGCTAGTTTCTTCCCCTAAAGCATATGGTGAAAAAGATACTTTAAAGAGTGTAAATTTTCCACTCCCATTCCACCCCCAGGCCCTGTGTCACACTCCTGAAGTAGCCACTGTCAACAGTTTTCTTGTGAACCTTCCCCACAAAGTCTAGGTAATAAACGTACATATACACAATCTATCCCCATGCTTACTTCCACCGAATATTCAGTTTGCTTCTACATAATAACATCCCTGGAAAATTTTTCCATACCAGGACATATAAGTCTATTTCACTCTTTTAAATAGTAGTCTAATATTCCATTTCATGGAACTAGTATGGTTATTTAACCAATTCCCTAATAATGAACTTGATGTTATTTGACTTTGCTATTTCTTGGTTTTCAATTCTTAATTACAAAAAATTTAGTTAAAGTCCTGGAAGGAATCAGGGTCAAGGGCAGTGAGCAATCTTAACTAGCGCATGAGGCAAAGGCAAGCACAGGGAAAGACAAATATGAGGCAGTTCACAAAGCCTACTGGTTTTACCACATACTGGAGGCTTGTCTAGGGTGTCCCAGGTGGCGCAAGTGGTAAAGAATCCAGTGCAGAGCCGCAGGAGACCCAGCTTAGGACTGGGAAAATCCCCAGGAGGAGGAAATGGTAACCCACTCCCAGGCAAGAATACCTTGCCTGGGAAATCCCATGGACAGAGGAGCCTGGCAGCCTACAGTCCATGAGGTGGACTGTAGAGTCAGATATGACTAGGTGACTGAACACATGAGGCATGTATTATACTTGCTGCGACCAGGAACTTGACCACCCCTGACACACAATTTGGTATCCTTGGTATTCCTGATCTATTTTCATTACAAAAAAGGTGGGTGATGGTTCTTGGTGGAACAGCAGTAAAGTGGTTCAAGAGTACTGACTGATTTTACAAGGTGATTTTGAAGAGTTAAGGGATTAACTTGCAAATACCCATTGATAAGAATAAGATTTGTCTCAAGAAGTACATTAATAATGTAAGTTTGGCTTCTGAAGGCATCACTAAAAGGCAGCAGAGTGTTTTAGGTCACTCAGGTTCTAGAGTCAAGAGATCCTGAATGCAACTCTGGCTCCCCTACTGTCTAAGGTGTAATTAAACATCAGTTACTTCATCATTAAAATGGGGGTAATGTTTGCTTCATAGTGTTGCTATGGGGATTAGATGAGATAATATGGCATATATAGTTCCCGTTCAACAAATGTTACCTGCTATTTAGTAGCTACCTAGTTAATACTTTAGCAAATGCTTAGGACATAGTGTTACTATGTACCAGGCACTCCTGGTTATCTCGCCATCTCCCTCTCTCTATCTCCCCTGCCTGTCTATATTCACACTCATTAGTTTCTTAAAGGAGCTTGATGGGGTCGTTACTAATTAATACATGTTTTCTTGCATGTCATTTTTCAAAGTGTGCTTTTAGACATTATCCTTTTTATTCTCATCACCACTACCTAAGTGAGACAGAAAATGGAAAACACCAAAAACAGGCAGGAGTAATAATCAGCCAAAATAAAATTTAAACTATTATTCCACACAGATTATAATGTTATTTCACAATGATCATTTTGAACAGATAGTTTACAAACTCAGTGTTTACAATAAACTGTGATATCTCTTTGAGCTCCTAGGAATATCATGAATTACATTCTTCTTTTTCATGGTTTTAAACTTAAAGGTTACATGATTAAAATAATAATACATGCTAAGAAGTTAAGGAAAAATATAAAGCATTTATTACTTTATCAGCTTCTATATAGTATAATTAACCTCTCATTCACCTGGCACAGTGAGATGACATGCTGTTCAGAGATTAATTTTCTATAAAATGTAGGCCTTTAATAGAAATCTTCAGAAAATGCAACTTTCCTGTTTTGGGAGATGGTAATGTGAAATAACAAACAAAACAAAAGCCATCATTCTTCCATGCTAATATTTACTTTTAATCCAACTTTTGCTATAATGAAGTTATGGGGAAGCTGTGCAAAGAGATTAGCAAGAGAGGAGGAGGATACAGTGCAGAGAGATTTCTTCAGTATCCACTGCCTTTCCCTTGGACCCCACTCTTAGGAAAACTTGATTCGATAGGAGCATCTCACCCTTACTTTCACGGGCTCCTTGGTGGCTCAGATGGTAAAGATTCTGCCTGCAATGTGGGAGTTCTGGGTTCAATCCCTGAGTAGGGAAGATTCCCTGGAGAAGGGAATGGCAATGACTCCAGTATTCTTGCCAGGAGAATTCCACAGACAGAGGCTACAGTCCACGGAGTTGCAAAAAGCTGGATACGACTGAGCATCTAACACTCAGCACATCGCCAAATTGCTGCTTCAGGGAACAGCCCCATTATTATTATTATTTTTTTAACAAAGAACATATACATTCAGAAGAACTGTAAGCAGAGATTCCCCATGACCATATTTCCTGTTTCTTAAGATGCCAATATAAAGCCTCAGAAAGGCTTTGGATAACACAAATCCTCACAGTATTCTTATAATAGGGCAGAATTCACTGAATCTAACTGAATCAGATGTGCTTTAAACATGAATGATAGCCATTATAGTCAGGTCCCCCAAATAAGCCCCAATCTCATCCAAGGAAAAGCAATCACCCCAGCAAGTTTCCAGATGACCCCAGTGAAGAGTCCAGCACCCAGCCTCAGTGAGACACAGAGGAGCCTTCCCAGCTGCTTTTCTAAAGAAGACTGGGCAGGCTTCGACTCCTTCTCGGTGTTGGCCAATAAGAGTCTGGAACAGGGCCCTGTACCACATGAATTATCTTCATCCTGCCAACTGCTTCTTGGCTTTGAGCAGCTGTGGGAGCAGCTGGTTTACAACACAGAGTGAACCCTTGTTCTGAGGTAGGAAAGTTCTGCCTTCCGTGAAAAACTTGTAAGTTTGGGTCTCTTACAACTACCTTCATGAGCTTTACCCTGAAGATTTGGTGTGTGGTGCTGGCTATTCATGGATCTTACAAAGAACCAAACAACCTATGAAGGTTTTATCCAGAGGAGATCTTCCTACAACTATAAAAATCACCTTTATCTAAGTCTTCGCCTCAATCAGAAACTGAAGAGTCATAAGACGAGGCTTATCCCTGAACCAGTGTAACTAAAAATCAACAACATTTTGGGAATGGTTGATGGAACACTGAAATTTACCCCTGCTTCCCCTGCTCCAATAAACCTGTAAAGGGATTTTTCTTTTTTAAGGCACAAAACTCCTAGGATAGTAAGAATATGAGAAAAAGAGACAATTACAAAGTTTCAGAAGCTGGAAAGCAGACAGATCTGAAACTTAAATTTGCAGTGGAGAAAGCCAAACCAGTTTACACCAGAGAATTCCCAAAAGGGCCTGGGGGCATTACTGGAAGTGGGCAACAATGGACACGATGAGCTAAAATAAACAGGATCTGTCAAACTTCAAGAAATAGCTAGATTCCTCAGACCAGGTATCTACTCTGTAAATTGAGCTGACTGCTCCTCTCCCATAGGCAAAAGATACATAAATATATTCTCTGAAACGTATAAACTGTAAGTCTCCAAGTGAGAGACCCAGTACAACTTGTGGGAGAGGGGTACTGCAATGAAAACCAGGATTGGGCGCACACATGCACAGATATACTCCCCCAAGCCATTTCCCTCTACTTGGTCCCCAGAAAGATGGCAGCAATGCCCAGGCCTTACAGGAAGATCACTGAGTGATGTGAACAGCCAAGGAGAAACTGACATGGCTGGTTCCCCAAGAAAAGGGCTACTGACAGCATCTTTAGTTAAGCTATTTCCAACAAGCTCCACTCATGTATACCAGATCTCAATTAGCCTCGTTCTCCCCCCACCCCCTAGCAATTCTTGAATACAGCAGACAGAGAGGGACAACCTGACATCTAAGGAAAGATTCTAAAATGAAAGAGTCCAAAACAGAAAAGTCAGCTTGCATCACAAGAGTACAATCAGCAGAACTCAGATTATAGAAACTCTCTAGGACCAATGCCCTAGTTTCTTCAACAAATAAATTGCACAGAAGAGAACAGAAGAGAATGGGGGGCCTACAGACTAAGAGACTTAAAACCACATACCAAACACTTGTGCTATATGGACCTTATTTGAGTATTGATGTGAACAATCCAATTGTTTTTTAAAAATGAGATAATCAGAGCAATTTAAATATTGTTTCAATATTTGATGATATTAAGGAACTGTGGTTAATTTTTTGGGTATGACATATTATGGTTATGTTTTACAGCCATATATTAGTGAAATACACTGAAATATTTTTGAATGAAATGATGGCTTGGATTTGCTTCAAGACAACCTGGGAAAGGGGCTGACTAAACAAGCAAGGTCATGAGATAAAGGGAATAAGAGGAGCTTTTAGATTCTGTACTTGGTGTTTGAAATTTTCCATAATAGAGAAAAATGATCACTAGAATCCTCAGGGAAAACAATGAAATCATAAAACAGAAAGAAAATAATATAAAAAAGGGAACATTCAAAGAATGTTTAAAACCTCCTGTAAATAAAAAAGAAGAAATAAAACATTCAGTAAAGAGTTGGAGAAAAACTTGATGGCATATCCCAGAAAGTACAGTGACAAAGTATACAAATTAAATAAAGAAAAGAATAAAAAGTTAGAGGGCTAGTTCAGAAAGTCTAAAATCTTGGTAACAGTTTTAGAAAGAGAGAAAAAGAGAAAGAGCAGGAAGAAATTCATCAAGACAACAATGTAAGAAGATGTTCCAGAACTGAAGACCATAAATTTCTAAAAGAAAAGCTGTACCAGTTGCCTGAGACAATGGATGAAAAGAGATGCATAGCAAGACACATCACTGTGAAACTGCAGAACGTTAGGAACAAAGAGATCTGTCAAGTTTCCAGGAGAGACAAAATAAAAACAAAAACCCTGGCTATATATAAAAGATCTGGAATCAGAAGCATTTTGACTTCATAACAGAAAAAAAACTAGGAAGGAATGAAGCAATGCTTTCCAAATTATGAAGGAAAATGACTGCCAATAGAGAGTTTATATCTAGCCAAACTAGATAGAGTTTATATCTAGGCAATCAATGATGAAGGCAGAATAAAAATATTTTTCAGATATGAAGGTCTCAGAAATTTTATTTCTATTTACTCTTTCTCAGCAGCAAATGCAAGGAAGTAAATCCAAAAACAGCAAGAAATAAAAATACAGGGAACAAAGGATCTAGCAGAGAAGAAAGGAGGAGGGAATTACCAGGATGGTGACAAAGAGAGATTCCAGAGCTAAAGTCTACTCTCTAACCCTCAGTTCCCTTATCTGTGAAACTGGGAACTGACAGTAATACCTGCCTCATAGACTTGTCAGGACTCAGCATAAAACACTCTGAGTAGTTCCTGGCATAGAGTATAAGCCACAAGAATTTTCTCATTATTCTCATTAATGAATTGACACTTTGTATATTACAATAGCTAAAAAGAAAGAAATCAATGTAAAACACTTACATTTGAACCAAACTTACTTTCAGCTTTGGAATAACTGAAAATTGTCACAGAACTATAAGGTTCTGGAGGTAAATAGAGTTGTGAGATTTTTTTTCTAGTGCAATTTTCTTGCTTCAAAGCATAGGGAATTCCAGCTCACAGTAGCTAAGTTACTTGCTGGACTACATAACTATTTAAAAAGAGAGACTAGCAGTCAGGGGTTTCATGTCAATGCACTGAAAATCACAAGTGCAGCTACTCAAACTCCATCTATGGTATCCTCACAGGGTCAGAGTTTCACATATAGAAAAAAAAAATATCACCATAGAAATATTTTGTTCACCTTCTGTCATTTTAAAACCTGGCACTTGGCTCAAGATATACATACACAGAAAGACCACCCAGAAAGATTCAGTCTGGGCAATAAAGAGAAGAGGGTTTCCTGAATTAGGCTGACAAAAAAGGAAGGCAACATATTAGATTCACTGTCCTACACAGAGTTGCTCTGATTCTAGGAAGGACACCTCTAATGGGTTTACACACAAAAGTAAGAATATTAATCCCTATAGCACAGCCTGGGTAGACATTTCTGATGCCTGAGTAGTGGGATGGGTAGCAATGTACTTCTGTCAGGTTTCTAAGTCTTTCTAAAGAAATAAACACAATCTGCAGGGTTAGTAGTCTTTCCAGAAATGCTTCCAAAGAAATGATGGATACAACAATGAGGACTATTGGGCAAACCCAATGAAGAGGGGAAGTGTCGTCAGGGGCAAAAAGGCAAGATCCCAGGAGAAGGGCATTTTGTACTAGCCTCAGCGGGCAAAGCACTACTGATACTCCTTTGAGGTGTGAGAGGGGAATGAGATTGGATAGGAATTTTCCTGGCAAAAACAATGATTTCTATAATCTGCCATCTCATTCCAACTGAAATTAAGCCCTCTGTACTTTTGCAGAAAGTCTTCTTCAACAGTTTGAGATGAATTATTGTGAAATAAAATTGTCCATTTTCTTTTCACTGAACTCAGGGGTAAAGTACACCCTATTTTCTCATCTTTAAACCACTGAAAACTTCTGTGCTTCTTGAATATTTCTTACAAACAAATTTGCAGTTACCTGTGGATATAGTTTATGTCCCACAGCAGTTCAAATACCAAAGTGGTGACTGGATGGATTAAACACCTCTTAGTATTTTCACCATTTAGCTGAGATTTAAAGTGACAAGTCAAGTGTCCAAAAATACAAGTGCTATTTTCAAATCTTTTATCCTCTTTACAAGTACTTATTTTGGTAGTTTTGATTAATAAAACGATTTTCTATTTTCTTAGCTGTACAAATATTAGGTGCTTCTTGGAAAAAAACCATTCAAACAAGCAATACAAAAGTATGCACTATAACTTAGTCAAGCTAGTAAAACATAAAAAGAAATAAGAACCATTTAAAAAGGTTTCCAATGTCGTCTGGGTATGAACAGAAACACACAGAAAATACAGTTTTTAAATGGAAAGTATGGCTGTGTCAACACTCACAGAAAAAGTAGGATTCCAGTGTTTGCCAGGGCGAAGGCGAGTCCTAAAATCCCACTGCCCATAATGGCGTTGCTTAGGTTAAAAACAGACATGCCCAAGGAGGTTGTTCCTGGAATCTGAACAGAGACACAGTCACACTAAACAAAACAGTCCTCCAGAAAGATCATCACTCCAAAGCCTTTAAAGCACTATTAGGAACCAACCGGGAAATGAAACTTGAGGAATTCTCTCTTCATGGTGTAGTTATTTTTTCAAATGGGTTTCAGGAGAGAATACACAGGCTCCGAGGAATGTCTTGGTGAGTAAATAGCTACGCTTTTGGTACTATGCTGGATGAATTAAAAACATCTGTTGCAATTATTGTAATTTAAGAAATAAGCAAACTTTATTAAAATGACACTTACATAGTCATCACATTTCTTTTTTTCCAAGTGGCTGTTGGTGAGACTTCTTCTGCTTTCACGATCAGAAATAAACTTGCTGTAAAGAGAAGCATAAAGATTTAATCTTATTATGATGACTTGGAGCTTAACATCATGACTGAATGATTTATTATTTACCAAAACATCATGCATGAAAAATTATCAATCAGTTATCTAAGAGTTTATAGTCCTATCCAGCTGCTCTCACTGACTTGTTTTTGTTTTGTTTTGTTTTGTTTTGGGTCAGGACTGTTCTTGTTGTTCAGTTGCTAAGTTGTGTCCCATTCTTTGTGACCCTACTAGGCTTCCCTGTCCTTCACTATCTCCTAGAGCTTGCTCAAACTCATACTCATTGAGCTGGTGATGCCATCTAACCATTTCATCCTCTGTTGTTCCCTTCTCCTGCCCTCAATCTTTCCCAGCATCAGAGTCTTTTCCAATAAGTCAGCTCTTCACATCAGGTGGTGGCCAAAGTATTGGAGCTTCAGCTTCAGCATCAGTCCTTCCAATGAATATTCAGGCTTGATTTCCTTTAGGATTAACTGGCTTGATCTCTTTGCTGCCCAAGGGACACTCAAGAGTCTTTTCCAGCACTACAATTCAGAAGCATCAATTCTTCAGTGCTCAGCCTTCTTTATGGTCCAACTTTCACATCCATATATGACTACTGGAAAAACCATAGCTTTGACATTATGGTCTTAGTAAAGTGATGTCTCTGCTTTTTAATATGCTGTCTAGATTTGTCATAGATTTTCTTCCAAGGAGCAAGCGTCTTTTAATTTCACGGCTGCTTTTAATTTTTGTCAGGATTTGTTGCTCACATTCTTGTTTTACCTAATAAACTAAAAGTGCTCCAAGGGCAGATACTCTGCCTCATTCCTTTTTACATCCCTCACTCTCAGTTCAGTTCAGTCGCTCAGTCGTGTCCGACTCTTTACAACCCCATGAATCGCAGCACACCAGGCCTCCCTGTCCATCACCAACTCCCGGAGTTCACACAAACTCATGACCATCAAGTTGGTGATGCCATCCAGCCATCTCATCCTCTGTCGTCTCCTTCTCCTCCTGCCCCCAATCCCTCCCAGCATCAGAGTCTCTTCCAGTGAGTCAACTCTTCACATCAGGTGGCCAAAGTATTGGAATTTCAGCTTCAACATCAGTCCTTCCAACGAACACCCTTTTAGGATGGACTGGTTGGATCTCCTTGCAGTCCAAGGGACTCTCGAGTCTTCTCCAATACCACAGTTCAAAAGCATCAATTCTTCAGCACTCAGCTTTCTTCACAGTCCAACTCTCACATCCATACATGACCACAGGAAAAACCATAGCCTTGACTAGATGGACCTTTGTTGGCAAAGTAATGTCTCTGCTTTTGAATATGCTATCTAGGTTGCTCATAACTTTCTTTCCAAGGAGTAAGCGTCTTTTAATTTCATGGCTGCAGTCACTATCTGCAGTGATTTTGGAGCCCCAAATAATAAACTCTGACACTGTTTCCACTGTTTCCCCATCTATTTCCCATGAAGTGATGGGACCAGATCCCATGATCTTCATTTTCTGAATGTTGAGCTTTAAGCCAACTTTTTCACTCTCCTCTTTCACTTTCACCAAGAGGCTTTTGAGTTCCTCTTCACTTTCTGCCATAAGGGTGGTATCATCTGCATATCTGAGGTTATTGATATCTCTCCTGGCAATCTTGATTCCAGCTTGTGTTTCTTCCAGTCCAGCGTTTCTCACGATGTACTCTGCATATAAGTTAAATAAGCAGGATGACAAGATACAGCCTTGACGTACTCCTTTTCCTATTTGGAACCAGTCTGTTGTTCCATGTCCAGCTCTAACTGTTGCTTCCTGACCTGCATACAGATTTCTCAAGAGGCAGGTCAGGTGGTCTGGTATTCCCATCTCTTTCAGAATTTTCCACAGTTTCTTGTGATCCACCCAGTCAAAAGGCTTTGGCATAGTCAATAAAGCAGAAATAGATGTTTTTCTGGAACACTCTTGCTTTTTCCATGATCCAGCAGATGCTGGCAATTTGATCTCTGGTTCCTCTGCCTTTTCTAAAACCAGCTTGAACAGCAAGAAATACACGGTTCACATATTGCTACTTAGTACCAAACAGTGCAAACAGTAGACGCTCATCTTGAGAGGAAACAAAAGACAACTCTAAGTCAAAAAGAGCTATAGATTTTGAGTAATTTTAATACCAAAGAATTAAAATACTATATGCAATGCAAGTTAACTTTTATATAGATTTTTCTCTAATGGAACATTAGATAAGGTCAAAAATACTATAAGGCTGGCATTTAAAAAGGATACTGGAGACAGAACTCTTTATAAGCTCACATTCTTGGAGTACAAAGTTATTACACAGGAATTCTCTCCTCTCACCCCTGCAAAAATGGAAAATAACTCTTCCCCCATGAAACATTACTTTAGCACCTGCTTATATACGGGCAATGTGGGAGGCATGGAGTGTGTCATAAGTGATGTAGACACTAGCCCAAAGGAGTTAAGATGAGGAAATTATGGTAGATGAGGAGGGGCATATGGTCCATGGTCAGGGGCAGAGCTAGGGCCTAAAGGGATTCAGACCTTGAGTTCAGTCCTTACTTGTTCTGAGGGCATGAGTATGCTACCCCTGTGAAATGGGAATGACACTATTGCATTATCTCACAGTGTTACTGGGACAGTTAAATGAGAGCACATGTAAAATATCAGTACACCTTCAGGCACAAAATGAAAGGAACACTTTCTGAATCTGGGGAAGATTCAGACAGGCTGAATAGAGTCAAGTATATACAAAACATACAGAAGGAGGCAATCAGAATGCTCTAAGAACCAGCAAATATATTATTGGGATTAACATTAGAACTTTATGGCCTAAATTTCTAATTTAAAAAATTTCCCATTAAGAAAAGAAGTGCTATTGACAAGGAAAAGTCCATCCATAAGTAAACTGCTACATGTAATAGTAAAACAGGAATTCTTTTTGGCTTTTCTGGAAATTTAATCATCTGGTTTTAGTAAGAACTAACCCATAAATTTTTCACTAATAAATATAAAGACACTTGAACTAGACTGTTTTAAAGAAGCATGTATTTTTGAACTATACATTTTCAGATGCTTTTCTGAATGAAGCTGTATTTCATAGTAAACCATTTTTTAATGAAAGATATATATCATCAGTGTTGGTTTTATTTATCTACCTCTTTCATCTTGAATCCATATTCTTCAAGTTTGCTTTTTCCACCTGGATAAACCAAAGGCAGGCAACATATGAACTATGAACCTCCCCTGAGGCCACCACCTGGTATGAGCAACACAATCTGTGGTTGATTTCCTTCAGCATCTGCATTTGCCTAGGACCTTTCCAGTGACTGTCAGAAATGAAAAGGAAGTGAAGAAAACCTTGGTCTCCTGAAACACAGGAGGTGATGTTCCAGTTAAGGAGCATTTCTTGTAGTCCTGTATGGATGTGAGACCATAAAGAAGGCTGAGTGACGAAGAATTGATGCTTTCAAATTGTGGTGCTGCAGAAGACCCTTGAGAGTCCCTTGGACAGCAGGAGATCAAACCAGTTCATTGGAGGGACTGATGCTGAAGCTGAAGCTCCAATACTTTGGTTATGTGATGCAAGGAGCCAACCCATTGGAAAAGACCCTGATACTGGGAAAGACTGAGGGCAGGAGAAGGGGGAGGCAGAGGATGGGAATGCTGGATGGCATCACTGACTCAATGGACGTGAGTTTGAGTCAACTCTGACAGTAAAGGACAGGGAAGCCTAGCGCGCAGCAGTCCATGGGTCACAAAGAGTTGGACACGACTTAACGACAACATAGCAACTGAACGACAACAACAGACCAAAACACCAGACTAGGAACATCAGACCATGCAAAACGGAGATGAGATAAGGAAGCCAGACAAGGAAAAACCATTACTGGGTGGGATTAGCCAGAGGAATCTTAAAGGCTGAGGTCTGGGAAACAGCACGGCAGGGTATTAGCAAGAGAATGACATAATGAAAGCCACTTCTCTGGAGACCCATCTGACAGTACTCTAACCCTGGCCCTTCTTTTACCCTTAACATTTTAAATCTTTCCACAGAACTGAGGTTTACAGATCTGGCTGGAGAGGGACAAGGGAGAGCAACCTTCCTTTTCATCCTGGCAGCCCAAGGGAACGGGGGTGCTGGACTTGCCAAAATGAAATGGACTCTTATTGAGTGCTGCTGTTAAATAAAAGACTGCATGTAATCAGATTAATTTTAACAACCAACTTAAGTCTGCCAAATCATTATCCAGAAGGTCCCGTTTGCCTTTCTTGTGGAGGGACTTGCTTTCCAAAGAGAATTTTCATTATTTTCAAATAAAGGGCAAAATCCCCAACATTTTCAAATCAACTAAACCAAACACCAATAAGCCTCCTGTTATGGCAGGTCTAAGCTCCTGGCCTGCCTGTGCACCCCAGATTTGGGGCAGAAAGCTGACAGAGAAAAATGGATCAAGGCACCAGGACGCAGGGGCATTCCACAGGGTCAGAGGCTGCAACAGGAGCAGAGAAAGATGAAGCCCCTGCATGCCTGCTGGCTCCCTGCTGCAATGCTTCCACAGGAGGAAAATAATGCAAGGGACTTGCAGAGCTGTTGTGATGAGTAACCATGAAAACCTTATTAAAACACATTGTGCCTCAAGTGCCTCTCAATTCTGCCTCTTTCTGTCTACCCTACGCCAAAAATCTTTACTAGCGCTCCTACTGAAAGTTTTCAGTACAAATTGCTTGACCTGCAAATTCCGGGTACTGCTGAATTCCTCAGCGATCAATGCAAAGAAATAGAGGAAAACAACAGAATGGGAAAGACTAGAGATCTCTTCAAGAAAATTAGAGATACCAAGGGAATATTTCACGCAAAGATGGGCTTGGTAAAGGACAGAAATGGTATGGACCTAACAGAAGCAGAAGATATTAAGAAGAGGTGGCAAGAATACACAGAAGAACTGTACAAAAAAGATCTTCAAGACCAAGATAATCATGATGGTGTGATCACTCACCTAGAGCCAGACATCCTGGAATGTGAAGTCAAGTGGGCCTCAGAAAGCATCACTATGAACAAAGCTAATGGAGGTGATGGAATTCCAGTTGAGCTATTTCAAATCCTGAAAGATGATGCTGTGAAAGTGCTGCACTCAATATGCCAGCAAATTTGGAAAACTCTGCAGTGGCCACAGGACTGAAAAAGGTCTGTTTTCATTCCAATTCCAAAGAAAGGCAATGCCAAAGAATGCTCAAACTACTGCACAATTGCACTCATCTCACATGCTAGTAAAGTAATGCTCAAAATTCTCCAAGCCAGGATTCAGCAATACGTGAACTGTGAACTTCCAGATGTTCAAGCTGGTTTTAGAAAAGGAGGAGGAACCAGAGATCAAATTGCCAACATCCACTGGATCATGGAAAAAGCAAGAGAGTTCCAGAAAAACATCTATTTCTGCTTTATTGACTATGCCAAAGCCTTTGACTGTGGGGATCAAAATAAACTGTGGAAAATACTTCAAGAGATGGGAATACCAGACCACCTGACCTGCCTCTTGAGAAACTTATATGCAGGTCAGAAAGCAACAGTTAGAGCTGGACATGGAACAACAGACTGGTTTCAAATAGGAAAAGGAGTACATCAAGGCTGTATATTGTCACCCTGCTTATTTAACTTATATGCAGAGTACATCATGAGAAACGCTGGGCTGGATGAAGCACAAGCTAGAATCAAGATTGCCAGAAGAACTATCACTAACCTCAGATATGCAGATGACACCACCCTTATGGCAGAAAGTGAAGAGGAACTCAAAAGCCTCTTGATGAAAGTGAAAGAGGAGAGTGAAAAAGTTGGCTTAAAGCTCAACATTCAGAAAATGAAGATCATGGCATCCGGTCCCATCACTTCATGGGAAATAGATGGGGAAACAGTGGAAACAGTGTCAGAGTTTATTATTTGGGGCTCCAAAATCACTGCAGATGGTGACTGCAGCCAATTAAAAGATGCTTACTCCTTGGAAGAAAAGTTATGACCAACCTAGATAGCATATTGAAGAGCAGAGACATTACTTTGCCAACTAAGGTCTGTCTAGTCAAGGCTATGGTTTTTCCTGTGGTCATGTATGGATGTGAGAGTTGGACTGTGAAGAAAGTTGAGCACCGAAGAATTGATGCTTTTGAACTGTGGTGTTGGAGAAGACTCCTGAGAGTCCCTTGGACTGCAAGGAGATCCAACCAGTCCATCCTAAAGGAGATCAGCCCTGGGATTTCTTTGGAAGGAATGATGCTAAAGCTGAAACCCCAGTACTTTGGCCACCTCAGGCGAAGAGTTGACTCACTGGAAGACACTCTGATGCTGGGAGGGATTGGGGGCAGGAGGAGAAGGGGACGACAGAGGATGAGATGGCTGGATGGCATCACCGACTCGACGGTCATGAGTTTGAGTGAACTCCGGGAGTTGGTGATGGACAGGGAGGCCTGGTGTGCTGCAATTCATGGGGTCGGACACGACTGAGCAACTGAACTGAACTGAATCTTAGCTCCCCCTGCTCTTCCAAATGGTCTTCCCAAGAGGCGGTGAGGACGGAGATAAGACCAGGGCATTCGGAGAATAGGGACTGAAAAGCAGTACCACTAGGAATGCACTCTCCCCTCACGAGACCCTCCTTCCTCCTCTAAGCCAGTGTTCTCCTGCCTGGTGCACGACCCTCATCCTCCGTGTGTGTGCTGGATACTCTCGATTGAACGCATTCTTCTGACTCTGACCTATTTACGATTTTCCTGTGGCACCAACTGTGGCATAGGCACTAATCTCGCATTCAGAGTGGTAGCGTCATGTATCACTCCTTCTATGTACCTGCCCCTCTCATTAGCAACTCAGAGGAACCCTCCATAAATCTAAGGTTCCTCTTCTATTGAGGAACCAGACTGGCTTAGGCTTTGGGGAAATCTTGCTCGGTAGGAATGAAGTACTCAAAGAAAGCCTCTGTATTTTCTTTATGGTGTTTCCACATTTTCTTCTCTTCTGTTTTTCGATCTTTGCTTTGTATTGCTGTAAACTTAAACACACACACATACAACAAAAACAATCTTTTTTTTGTGATGGAAAAGTCTGCTTACAATAACTAGGTCAGCGGCTTATCACAAGTTTCTGTTATTTTACCATTTCAAAAATGCAATTGCCTGTTAAAAAAGCAATGACCTCTGGCAAAGACCTCGTTATTGACTTAAAAATGGGCTACTGGAGAAGGTGTCTTTGACATGTGGTCTCAGGATGATAAGAGTACTATTAAGAAAGAGTTATCGCTGGGTTGGTCTGTACCCATAAAGCAGAATTCGATCAACTCTTAGGTAGGCAACTGTTCTGTGAACAAAACAAAACAAAAATCTACAGTGGCTATCATGCTGACCTTCAATAGACAAAGCCTTAAAAAAAGGATGTAGGCATTATACTGAGGTATGTGAAGGAGGCAAGCAATATAGAGCAGTTATTTAAAACTAAAAATACACCAACAACAACAATCCAATTAAGGATGGGTTGTACAATGGGAAAATAATCTTCCTATTTTAATCTCCACCAGTCAGGTTCTTACTAGATTATAGGGTTTCACTGGAGGATTTATAACACAAAAGAGATGAATAGCTGAACTTAAATAACCTTTCCTAGCTCCTCCCCTATAAATACTACATTCTATATGAAGGAAAGAGAAAAGGAGGAAAAAGCATGTATGAAAGAGACTGGAAAACATGAAAGAATTAAAGAAACAGTAGGTATTTAAAGAGAATGAGAGGTGAACAAAGCCTTATTTGGTGGATAAACCCCTCTGAAACTAGGAGAAAACAGACTTCTGTTGTAGCAGAAGTGATTAAAGCGAGGGAAGAATTTTCCAACATGAAAACTGAATATAAGAAAAAGTTATAGCCTCTTCTACCCAAAGGTACAGAAAAGACATTAGAAGAAAAGAAGTGATAACTTTTCAAGACTTCTCCCAACAATACAAACATAGTTCATCAACTCTGAAAGATAAGGGACCAAGAGAAAAAAGGCTGATGCAAGTGTGTAGTGACAAGAGTTTCTCATTAAGGAAAACCTTAAGGAGAGACTCTCAAATTTTGTTACAAGCTTCCTGGGTCATAACAACAATAACTATACATGGAGATGAGAAGAACAGTATATAAATATTAAAATATGTGAATATTTGCCTGGATAGTTAGTTTCATCTATGACTATTTCAACAACTTTAGGATAACGATAACCAACAATCACCCTAAACCTAAAATAGTTTTGTTAGTCCATGGGTGGAGAAGATGTGCTTGCCAAAGAAAGAGGTCTGTAATTTTGTTAGAGACTTTCCCATATCTTGCCAGACCCTGTGCCAAGTACTTTAAATGAGTTTTCTCATCTCTTTTCATAATAATTAGCTTCGTTTTATGGAAATTAAGTAACTTGACTAAAGTTACATTACTAATAACTAACCCATTGAGCCAGGATTTGAACTTAAGCTGGCTGATAGTACAGCTTGAGTCCTTAATCTACAAACAGCATTGCGTTTAATATTCCCCAGCAATCCCAGGAGATCAGGTATTATTTTCATGCTTGTGGTACAGAGATGGAACTAAGGCTCAAAGCACAAGATCACATAAGACCTATGGATAGAGCCAGCATTCAATACAAGTTGAAATCCAAACCTTGTACTTAACAGCTCTCTCTGTCTGTCTCTGTCACTTTCATTTAACAAATGCTTTGAGATGTTTGCCCTGTACCGGGCACCATTATAGTATCATAACAAGGTATAAGAGATATAAAGACGGTTAAGATGGTTCCTCCTCTCCAGAAGATCACATCTGAGGAGTGTCTAGAGCTTCTTACCCAAAATGAGGTCCACGGACTAGTTGTAAAGGCATCACCTGGGAGCTTGCAGGAAGTCAGAATTTCAAGCCCAGTTCCAGAGCTACTGAATCAGAATTTGCAGATTAACAAGTTCTCCAGGTGTTTCAAATGCACATTAAAATGTCAGCAATACTGGCCCAGTGGACATTTCAAAAGGTTTTGCTGTTCCAGGGGTAGATTTCTATGACTGCAGGGCTTCTGCTGTCTGGCTCAGACAGTAAAGAACTCTCCTGTAAGGCAGAGAATCCAGGTTCCATTCCTGAGTAGGGAAGATCCCCTGGAGAAGGGAATGGCTACCCACTCCAGGACTCTTGTCTGAAGAATTCCATGGACAGTGGAGCCTGGAAGGCTACAGTCCATGGGATCAAAAGAGAGTTGGGCACGATTTCTATGACTACAACTCCAAAAATTAGGGCATGAAATAAAACAACTGAACTGGAAGAAGGGCAGGAGTCCTAATACCCAAAGGGCTCTACTCTATTTGTAACTAAACTTTAAAAAATGCTTCTTAAAGTATCCTAGGGGGAGAAGTTTCCAGGCAAGGCTATCAGCTGGATGCCAGGTAATCAGGGTTCAACATTTGCTTTCAACATTTTCTCTAGCTTCCTTACAAAGATGCACCGTTACCTAGAAGTTCACTGTTTTGGGAGAGGATTCTCTTAGATTCATATAATCAGGCCTACCTTCTTCCCACCAATGTGAAAAAGCTACCAGAAGAGTCAGAGGTACTCAGGTGTAGCTTTGCAGAAATCATGGGGGCTCTTTTCTGATGTTTATTTACCTTTTGGGCTTCATGCTATAACATGTTATTTTTAATTTTTATTGGTCTACAGCCAAAAGTGAAGCAAGATTCATAAACCATGTCAACCAAAGAGGGGAGATAAATAAATGCATCACACTGCATCTGCAGCAGTGGAATCAAATTCCAAAAAATACAAGGCTGTACAGCCCATGCCTAGTAGGCAAGTGGGCTCTCTTGGCAGGCACCCAAAGGAGTGAGAAGCGGTGCCTTCTCTTATTGCAAGGGGTTATCGCATCCAAAACAATACTTTTTCGTAGTAAAACCCTTAAAGATCAAGTTCAGAGCCTGAACCGAATATTATAGAAGACTCTCATTTTAAGGTCCTCAAGGCTTACACTGATTTGGGAATGAAGCTGTTACAAAATTTGCTACTTGTGAAACAGCTGATGGATGTCCCATCCATTGTTCAGTGGAAATCAGTAGTGACTGCAGAACACCCCAGGAGCCCAGAGCAGAAAACAGCACTAGTAGAGTTTAGCCTGGTTTAAACTGAGAGCAGGAACTATCCTGTTCATTCATGCCGGAGCATTTTAATCAGAGGTAGCAGAAAAGGGTAGAAAGACAGATTTCTTACAGACCTGTATGTGTCCTTGAGCAAGTTATTTTATTTCTCTGAGCTTCCACATTCTTATTGGTATACTGAATTTTTAAATTTTCTTATTTGCAAAAGAATACATTGCATGATATTGTAAGGGTTGTTCTAAGGATATGTGTAATATATAATGAAAACTGGCACTCAAGAAATGGCAGTTATTCTTAATAATTACGGAGAAAAGGTGAAAGAGGCAAACTTGGGTCCAACAATAAGAAATATCACCGCACAGTAAATGATACTTGGATGGTAGTGAGGAAGTATTTGGGTTGGAGACTTAATCTCTGAGAACACTTAAGGAAAAGAATAAGGAGGAGAGGGGGCTGAAACTTCTGAGTGTATGTAAATGAGGGCAGCCCAATCCTACTCCTGACTTTCAATTACGCATTGTATCAGAATGCAGAGATTATCAGAAAGGATTGCTGCAGAGATGTCTGGTTAGCTGACAAAATTTCATCCTCCTCCTTCCCAATATCCTTTTGATCCTGCCCTCCCAAGTGCAGCATGGTCTATGTTCTAATAAGCAGTCCCCACGTATTTCACTTTTCTCCCAGCCTTTTAGGAGGCCTCAACTCCAAACAAACCACACACAAACTCCCAAGCTGAAAAGCTTTCCGACAGGGATCCACATGAGCTGGCAGCAACGTGGATGAACCTAGAGATAATCATACTAAGCGAAGTAAGTCAGGCAGAGAAAGATAAATTCCATAAGCTATCACTTATGTGTGGAATCTAAAAATACGACACAAGTGAACTTATCTATGAGATGCAAACAGACTCACAGACACAGAGAACAGACTTGGGGCTGTCAGTGGGAAGGGGGCGGGGGAGAGAAGGACAGGGAGCTCGGGGTGAGCAAGTGCAAACTACTATACACAGAATGGATAAACAACAAGGTCCTACTGTAGAGCATAGGGAATTATCAATATATTCAATTTATCCTATAAGAAACCATACTAGAAGACAATATGAAAAAGAGTGTACATACATGTAGAACTGAATCACTCTGTCATACACCAGCAACTAACACAATGTATAAATCAACTACACTTCAATAAATTAGAAAAAATAAAATCAGGTCAGATAATGCCCTGCATCATTAAAATATATATACATATATATATTTATGTTTAGTCCTACTCTTGTAACTTAAGAAACACAGGACCCAAGGGTTGGAAGGACTTGTGGTCACAGCTGAGGGTGAGAGCTGCCAGGCCAGCGTTCTTCCTATCTGCCCCCCTCACTCACAGTATCTCTTTATTTCTCTCTGTTTCATGTACTATTTCTCTAGTTTCTCACAGAGGCATTTAGCTCTATGTTATTATTACTTAAAATCCATGTTACAAATGACGCTGGTAATGACCTATTTGTCATTTTAACATGGGAACGTTGGCAAACGAGACTTTGACCATTTCTTGATTAAAATGTGGGCGAAGCCAGATGACTGTAGTACACATTCAGATGGCATGCAGCTAAATTCCAACAGTTGGTCTAATTCATAAGCATAAAGCTTTTGAAAAGTTAGGGCTGGTTTGGGTCCAATGTATTTATACATTTTTATTAGACTCAATTCAAAGATTCGAAAGGATGAATAAAATTCCTTTCCTATTTGCTTCATCTGCTATTGCAGACTATGCCCAAGAGATGTCACATATGAAATTCAAATTACATCTTCAAATGGAGCGTAACTTTAGCAATGAATAATTCAAGAGAATAACTGAAAAACCAGAATAATATTTTAGAGACATTTCTTTCATTGGAGAGAAAGTGTTAATGGAAAAATACTCACCTGTTTATCTGACCATTTTCTACTTCAGTGAAATCATTGGAATCATTGCTAATGTTATCATCTTCGGGCACTGTCATGTTTTGCAACTCAGTTAGTTCGAGTCCACTTTTGAAATGCATCATGTTTAGAAACTACCTGTCGTCAAAAAATGGGTCCAAATTCTCTTTTTCTGAGAGTATTTACAACTGGACAGCAGCAAAAATATAAGGCTGACACCCCTAAAATACAACACAAGGAAAAATAATTAAGCATAAAAATACCACTGATTAAAAATAAACTATTATACACAAACAATTACTTTACTGATAACATAACTTTTACATTTTGTTATTCAATGTATTAAAGCAATCTTGGCACATCAAATTATAGAGACTGTAAATTTTATGTCTTTCATAAATCTCCCTATATTTTTAACTATAAAAGGAGTCATGTCCCATAATCTTTATGTTCACGTTTATAGAAATACCATGTCATCTTCAGGCAATAGAGATGCCCTTTTATGAAGCAATAAGTTTAAAAGGAAAGTGATTCAGTTGTTTTAATGCGTCAGACCACAGGGCACACACATACCTGGGTAGAGATTGAACAGACACAAAAGCACCTTTGATTTAGCAATCCCAGTTTAATAAAAATGCAAATCCTCAATAAATGGCATCATGCAGGATCAACCACCCAACTTGGAGGTCAAGCAGCAAAGGACAAATCTGTGTTTTGAAATTTAGCTAACAGTTTATCCATCAACTGCAAGAGATTAAATCAATCTCTTCAATGAAATCACTCCATGTCAGGGAATTAGGGAATTAAAAACTCATACCCTGGGGATTTAGGTTAATCCACCTGAAACTATATTTCCTCACAGAAATGAAAGACTTGCCGAGTTCACATTTTCCCTGACATGGATGACTGTGACTTAAATGTCAAAGGGGTCACCATTAATATAAGAGTTTCAGGCTCCCCAGGTGGCTCAGTGGTAAAGAATCCACCTGCCAATGCAGAAGACGCAGAGGATGAGAGTTCCACGCCTCAGTTGGGAAGATCCCCTGGAGGAGGAAATGGCAGCTCACTCCAGTATTCTTGCCTGGGCAATTCCATGGACAGAGAAGCCTGACAGGCTATAGTCCATAGGGTTGCAAAGAGTCAGACACAGTCAGGCTTAGCAACTGAGCACTGTCACTATAGAGTTTCAGACACACAGCATCACAAATCAAAAAGCAGGTGGCCACAGAGGTGTGATACTGTGATTTATCATACAGTGAAAGTCACTCAGTCATGTCTGACTTGATAGTCCACGGGGTCACAGTCAGACATGACTGAGTGACTTTCACTTTCCCTTCTCCAAGGGATCTTCCCAACCCAGGGACTGAACTCAGGTCTCCCACATTGCAGGCAGATTCTTTACCAGTTGAGCCACAAGGGAAGCCCAAGAATACTGGAGTGGGTAGCCTATCCCTTCTCCAGCGGATCTTCCCAACCCAGGAATCGAACCAGGGTCTCCTGCACTGCAGATGGATCCTTTACCAACTGAGCTATGAGGGAAGCTCCGATTTGTTAGAAAGAATACATATTTGATCTTCGTTCTTACTTCTGGCTCACAGCTCACCAAACCCTTAGAGCTCAGATAGTTAAGAATCTGCCTGTAATGAGGGAGACCCAGGTTTGATCCCTGGGTCGGGAAGATCTCCTGGAGAAGTGAATGGCAACCCACTCCAGTATTCTTGCCTGGAGAATTCCATGGACCGAGGAGCCTGGCTGGCTACACCCCATGCGGTGGCAAAGAGTTGGCCATGACTGAGCCACTTACACATACTGTAAGAGTGATAAATGTCTTTTGTTATGTTAATGAGACAACTCTGGGAAAGCACCTAAGGATGGGGGCTGGTTGCCAGTGGAGTCAAACATCTGATTAGAGGACTGGAATTTTCAGTCCCATCCATGAATTCCGGGGAGAGGAGAGAACTTGAATCAATCACTCATGGCCAATGAGTTCATCAATGATGCCTATGTAATGAAGCCGTGAAAAAAAATCAATAAAGGAGGTTCAAAGAGTACCCATACTAGGGACCCAGAACTCCCCCACGCCCTGGACCCCACACTCCACAAGGACAGAAGCTCTTTTGTTGAGGACCTCACCACTGTACCTCTACCTTTGGCTGTTGGTCTGTATCCTTTCGGGCTTCCCTGGTGGCTCAGCGGGTAAAGAATCTGCCTGCAATGTGGGAGACCTGGGTTCAATCCCTGGGTTGGGAAGATCCCCTGGAGAAGGGAAAGGTTACCCACTCCAGTATTCTGGCCTGGAGAATTCCATGGACTGTATAGTTCATGGGTCCCAAAGAGTCAGACACCACTGAGTGACTTTCACTTTCACTTCACTTGTATCCTTTGATATCCTTTGTAATAAATGGGTAACGAAGTGAGTAAACAGGTTTTCCTGAGTTCTGTGAGCTGTTCTGGAAGATGAACGGAACCCAACGAGGAGGTCATGAAAACCTCTGACTTATGGCCAGTCAGTCAGCAGCACAGGTGACAACCTGGACTTGTGATGGCATCTGAAATGGAGGGCAGTCTCGTGGGATGAAGACCTTGACCTGCAGAATCTCCTTCTATCTACTGGTAGATAAAGTCGGAATTGGGTCGACAACTGTTGGTATGGGGAAGCCTACACCCACGCACATCCACGCATATGCACATGTTGGCACTGGGTCCAGGAATCCTTTTAAGAAGGAAATGCAACTGTCAAAGTCAGGCCTGTAAAGGTATGGGAGCCTGGGGACCAAGGGATGAAGCAGAATGTCATGAATTGTTTTTTTTCACCTCCAATGGTAAACCCCCTTGGATGATGTTTTGATATTTTGTCTGACCCTGAATTCCACAACTGTAACCTAGTCAAGAGTGAAAACTCCAATGTGCCCATGTAAGCATCCTACAATACCCAGGAAGTAATATTTAAAATATGTAATATTTAAAATAGTAAAAATATGGTAATATTTTCTGGACTCTCAGAAAGTACTCTGGAATGATAATTCTTCAAGGATTTCTTTTTTCTCTTCCCAACAGCTAGGCCACACATTACTCCTTTTCATTCACACATTTAGAACAAGACTTCCCTAGTTCCAGGATCCTTTAAAGCTTCCACAAGATAAATACTGTCTACTACCTCAGGTTCCAGAAGGCTCACCCCTTCTGCAGAGCAGGGCCTCTTCTGGAAACCGGGAAGCAGGGACAAGAGACCAAACCTCCTTGAACTCCTGATCTAAAGCCAACCTGGTAGCTCCGAGCTGATTCTTCCAGCCAGGGTGGCAGTACTGGAGCTTGGGCCATGACTAATTGCTTTTAGTGCCTTCACACAGCAGCAATGTCTACAGCCTGTGTTTTCTTTGCAAAAGTTGAAGTGCATTAAAAAGGCTAAAGCCCCGGTCACCTTTTGGCCCCCCTAAAGAAAGCCACACAAGTGGATCGGACTGGGTCATTCCTAGGAGTCTTGCCATCCTGGCTCTCACCTAAATGACTCCCTCAGAGGTTATTGAAGCGATCCTGCAGGGCTTCTAGAAAGTTCACTCAGTGGATAGCGATTCCAGTCTGGGCTAAGGAGTCCTTTTCTCTCCATAAACTTGTAGGAAATAGGATACTAGATGAAAAATTTCTAAGGAGAGGAAAAGGAGACTAACAACAGATTTGGGTCTACTGTTTGTATCCAAACTTTTATATTAATATACATGTGTGTATACAAATATATACTAGGTACACACACACACACGTGTGTGCAATGGACAAAAGAGGAAAAGAACAGAAAGAATAGATGAAGTTCTGGCTGTTAAAATTATGTCAGTATTGGGCAAATGCCAGTACTAAGCTAATCACATAGGATACATTTATTTTTGCCTTTGGCTTAGAAATTCATTTTTTCACAGTTTCAGAAGTCCAAAATCAGGTGCTGGCAAGTCTTGTTTCTTCTGAGGCCTCTCTCCTTGCCTTACAGGTCGCTGTCTTCCTGCTCTGTCCTGACAGCTTTTTGTCAGTCTCTGTTTTGTCTACATTGTAATCTATTTTTTTTTTTTAAGAATAAATTTTTATTGTTGTGAAATAGCCTATGTGAAATCTAACTTAGTCTTGAAAACAAAAACTGGAAAAATGCGGAAAAGTAACAAAAGTAGTGACGTGTGTCACTAAAAAAGTTAAGGCCATACTTAGAAAATACTACCCATTCAATTTATTGTATATTTATTGAGTGCTGGGTGATGAAAGCATTTTAAAAGCTTGAAATGGTCAAATTCAGGGATCTGAGGCAGTTTCACAGAAAAGTCACATTTGAACTGGCTATTGAAAAAGGGGGGAAAAAAAAGTTCTGGTTCTAAAGCTAATATATACCCATTGCAGAATCTTTAGAACAAACATTGTACAAGAAACCCAACACCCAAAATGGGCCACTGTTAAAGTTTAATGTGCTCTTTCCTCCCTTCTTTTCTTCTTTTTCTTTTCCTTTCTTTCTTCCTTTTTATCTCTCTCTTATTAACTTTGAGATTTTAGTGTTTTTAGCCTATTGTTTTTCATGTAATACTACATAGTACACATTTGAAAAATAGACATGTTTTTAAAAAATGTTAGTTCCATATTAATAAATAATATGTGTAGAAAAATTAGAAAATACAAGCTTGCAAATGAAGGAAAAAACAAATAAAAAGAAAAAAAAATCACCTGTTATCTCAGCAAGCAGAGATGATCACTGTATATATATATATTGGAATATCAGCTTCAGGGGTTTTTCTATGCACATAGATATAGTGCCTGGCACACAGTAGACACTTGATAAGTATCTGTTAAATGAAAAGAATGAGTACAGATTTTTTAAAAATATGTACATTTACAAAAATGGAAATCATACCACAGAGTTTTTAAGATGTATTTTTTCACTTAACAAGATATAGTCTCCCATCCTGAGTTATGTCCATAACACAGTTCTACATCATTACTGAAAATGCTCCTTAACTGCTTGACTGTGCCATAAATTGATATCCAGCCTGCTATTGCAGGCCAGTTGCAGTGCCTGGTGGACGGGATACAACAGGTGGAGACGGGCCCTAAGCTGAGACTTCTCAATGAAGGGGAACATGGCCCATGACAAAGAGACAGGAAGTGCAGGTCAAGTTTAAGAAACAAAAGAATTACAGTTTCACTGAAGCACAGAAGCAATTATCAGACTGTACAGTCAATTATAAGATTGAATGAGATCATCACGTGAAGATTTTGATGTTAACCCAACTACAATGACTATCCCCCAGCGTCTATAACAGGTTACAAATGACAGTTGACTAAGCACAGAACATTTCTGATCCTTCACTACAAAATTCAGAGATATTCTTAAGAAGCAGTATTATCTTGGTATGCTTATTGGTACATTTTACTAATAGTACCCATGTAAAAAACATAAACTTCTCTACTCTTCATGGTGATACATATCAAAGAAGAGGTTATACAGAGAATTTAACATTGCTTACAGATTTCCTTGGTAGCTCAGCTGGTAAAGAATCTGCCTGTGATGCAGGAAATCTCGGTTCGATTCCTGGGTCAGAAAGATCCCCTAGAGAAGGGATAGGCTACCCACACCAGTATACTTGGGCTTCCCTGGTGGCTTAGATGGTAAAGAATACACCTGCAATGTGAGAGACCTGAGTTCGATCCCTGGATTAGGAAGATTCCCTGGAGAAGGGCATGGCAACCCCCTCCAGTATTCTTGCCTGGAGAATGCCCGTGGACAGAGGAACCTGGCAGGCTGCAGTCCATGGGGTCGCAAAAAGTTGGACATGACTGAGGAGTAAGCACATACAGCCTACTGAAACAAGCAAGACCTTTTCATATAAAGTAACAATAATAAAACATTTGCATGATAGAGACCAAACTGCACCGTAAAACAAAGTCTAAGTCCAGAAAGATTTCAGAGCCATACATATGTACATGTGGGAAGGACAGAAGGAAGGAAGGAAGTTGAAGCCTGGAGAAATCAGGTAAGATTTTACAAAGAGTTAGGATATGAGCTATGCTTAAAAACAGGATTTAGACTGGAGTAGGGAAGGCATTCCTTGCACTAGAAACAGCACAGGCAAAGACATGGTGGCCAAGTGTGCACAGAACACCCATTCAGATGAATTTAGCTGAAGCACAGAGATCAAGGAACACAGTCTTGAGTAGGAAGAGGTTGTACTGGTTTGGTAAAAGCTGGTTAAAAACTGTAGCGAGGAAACCAAACCAAAGAATATACTATAATTTAAACATTGTCCAAAATTACTTTGGGGGATAAATAAGCAAAAATACATTTAGATTCCACTAACAGAAAGCAGAGTTCCAAAGAATAGCAAGAAGAGATAAGAAAGCCTGCTTCAGCGATCAATGCAAAGACATAGAGGAAAACAACAGATTGGGAAAGACTAGAGATCTCTTCAAGAAAATTAGAGATACCAACGGAACATTTCATGCAAAGATGGGCTTGATAAAGGACAGAAATGGTATGGACCTAACAGAAGCAGAAGATATTAAGAAGAGGTGGCAAGAATACATGGAAGAACTGTACAAAAAAGATCTTCACGACCCAGATAGCCATGATGATGTGATCACTAATCTAGAACCAGACATCTTGGAATGTGAAGTCAAGTGGGCCTTAGAAAGCATCACTACGAACAAAGCTAGTGGAGGTGATGGAATTCCAATTGAGCTGTTTCAAATCCTGAAAGATGATGCTGTAAAAGTGCTGCACTCAATATGCCAGCAAATTTGGAAAACTCAGCAGTGGCCACAGGACTGGAAAAGATCCGTTTTCATTCCAATTCCAAAGAAAGGCAATGCAAAGAATGCTCAAACTACTGCACAATTGCACTCATCTCACATGCTAGTAAAGTAATGCTCAAAATTCTCCAAGCCAGGCTTCAGCAATACGTGAACCGTGAACTCCCTGACGTTCAAGCTGGTTTTAGAAAAGGCAGAGGAACCAGAGATCAAATTGCCAACATCCACTGGATCATGGAAAAAGCAGGAGAGTTCCAGAAAAACATCTATTTCTGCTTTATTGACTATGCCAAAGCCTTTGACTGTGTGGATCACAATAAACTGTGGAAAATTCTGAAAGAGATGGGAATACCAGACCACCTGACCTGCCTCTTGAGAAATCTGTATGCAGGTCAGGAAGCAACAGTTAGAACTGGACATGGAACAACAGACTGGTTCCAAATAGGAAAAGGAGTACTTCAAGGCTCTATACTGTCATCCTGCTTATTTAACTTATATGCAGAGTACATCATGAGAAATGCTGGACTGGAAGCAACACAAGCTGGAATCAAGATTGCCGGGAGAAATATCAATAACCTCAGATATGCAAATGACACCACCCTTATGGCAGAAAGTGAAGAGGAACAAAAAAGCCTCTTGATGAAAGTGAAAGAGGAGAGCGAAAAAGTTGGCTTAAGGCTCAACATTCAGAAAATGAAGATCATGGCATCCGGTCCCATCACTTCATGGGAAATAGATGGGGAAACAGTGGAAACGGTGTCAGATTTTATTTTTTGGGGCTCCAGAATCACTGCAGATGGTGACTGCAGTCATGAAATTAAAAGACGCTTACTCCTTGGAAGAAAAGTTACAACGAACCTAGATAGCATATTCAAAAGCAGAGACATTACTTTGCCAACTAAGGTCTGTCTAGTCAAGGCTATGGTTTTTCCTGTGGTCTTGTATGGATGTGAGAGTTGGACTGTGAAGAAAGCTGAGCACTGAAGAATTGATGCTTTTGAACTGTGGTGCTGGAGAAGACTCTTGAGAGTCCCTTGGACTGCAAGGAGATCCAACCAGTCCATTCTGAAGGAGGTCAACCCTGGGATTTCTTTGGAAGGAATGATGCTGAAGCTGAACTCCAGTACTTTGGCCACCTCATGTGAAGAGTTGACTCACTGAGAAAGACTCTGATGCTGGGAGGGATTGGGGGCAGGAGGAGAAGGGGGCGACCGAGGATGAGATGGCTGGATGGCATCACGGACTCCATGGACGTGAGTCTGAGTGAACTCCGGGAGATGCTGATGAACGGGGAGGCCTGGTGTGCTGCGATTCATGGGGTCACAAAGAGTCGGACACGACTGAGCGACTGAACTGAACTGAACTGAACAGAAAGCAAAATTGATGGAATCTAAATCCTCTCTAGAAGTGTAGCTGCAAATGAATGTGGGAAATGTAGTTTTCAATTTTTCATCCACTGCAGAACTGGACTAGAAAGAAGTGGAAACAAATACTGACTGGGCCAATCTATCACAAAGTGTCTTTGCAATTGAAATTGTATTTTTGCTTATTAATCCCCCAAATTAGAAGGAAAGTTATGACCAACCTAGACAGCATATTAAAAAGCAGAGACATTACTTTGCCAACAAAGGTCCATCTAGTCAAGGCTATGGTTTTTCCAGTAGTCACGTATAGATGTGAGAGTTGGACTATAAAGAAAGCTAAGCGCCGAAGAATTGATGCTTTTGAACTGTGGTGTTGGGGAAGACTCTTGAGAGTCCCTTGCACTGCAAGGAGATCCAACCAGTCCATCCTAAAGGAGATCAGTCCTGAGTATTCATTGGAAGGACTGATGTTGAAGCTGAAACTCCAATACTTTGGCCACCTGATGCGAAGAACTGACTCATATGAAAAGACCCTGATGTTGGGAAAGATTGAGGGCAGGAGGAGAAGGGGACAACAGAGGATGAGATGACCGGATGGCATCACTGACTCAATGAACATGAGTTTGAGTAAACTGTGGGAGTTGGTGATGGACAGGAAAGCCTGGCGTGCTGCAGTCCATCGGGTCACAAAGAGTAGGACACGAATGAGTGACTGAACTGAATTGAACTAATCCCCCAATCTATTGATTAGCAAGGTGGGATTTCCAGGTGGCTTAAACAATAAAGAATTTTCCTGTAAATGCGGGAGATCCAGGTTCTATCCCTAGGTCAGGAAGATTCCCTGGAGTAGGAAGTGGCAACCACTCCAGTATTCTTGCCTGGGAAATCTCCTGGACAGAGGAGCCTGGCGGACTACAGCCTATAGGGTCACAAAGAATTGAACAGAACTGAAGTGACTTAGCACTCACACAATAAAGAGCAAAGTGGTGGGACCCGGCACCCTTTCTGCTGGTACAATTTTAGCAGGTGCTGCAGAGGTGTCCTCTGCAGCCAACAACTGTGGTGGTGAATTCCTGAACATCAGATTTGGCCTCAGTGATGTGTTCCCGGAGGATGCAGTTCAAACAATGAGAAGCTGGCTTCCTGATGGAGGCATAAGAGAAGATCCTTAGGCGAGCTGAGTGGTGGTACTCAGTGTTTATTCCTAGAGACTGAGCCCAAAGCCTGGTCTGCCATCTTTTCTAGCAATTTTACAGGTTTTAATACCCTGTATTCAATCCCTTTTGCTTAACATACAAGAGATCTCTGTTTATATGCAGTTAAACCCTGACTGATATTCTTAATTTTATTTTTTTAAATCTCTGAAATTTTTTATTATGAGAACCTTTAAACATATACAAAAGTGAACACAACATAATAATGAACCCCCATATACCAACTTCAGGCCGGTCTTGTTGAAGTTTTACTCCCAGCATCACCTAGAATTATTTTACAAAACATTCCAGATATCATCTGTAAATACTTCAATACATATTTCTAAAAAGTCAGATCCATTTTTAAAACAATACCACCATATCACAATCACATCTAAAACATAACAAGAACCCCTAAATGACACTAAATAGTCAGCCATGCATGTGTGCTAAGTCACTTCAGTCATGTCCCCCTCTGGAACCCTACGTACTGCAGCCTGCCAGGCTCCTTTGTTCCTGGGATTCTCCAAGCAAGAATACTGAAGTGGGTTGCCATGCCTTCCTCCAGGGGATCTTCCCTGACTCAGGGATCAAACCTGAGTCTTACATCTCCTGCACTGGCAGGCAGGTTCTTTACCACTAGCACCACCTTGGAAGCCAAATATCCAGTCAAGTATACTTAACTGTAAAACTGCTATGAATGACTATTGGTGATTAAGAATAAGATCATACCTCTCCTAGTTCAGCTTCTGGGAATGAATTATGATAGCTAGGTCAGTGGTTTTGAGAATCTGTTAAGTATAAGGCCAGTTATGGTTCTGTCTTCCTGACAACTCTTCCCACGACATCTCTTCCCATAACCAACTGAGTCTATTTACATACTGGGGGTCCCTGGCTCACCGGACTCTCAGATGGTAATAATATAATCTATGAGCTGCTTCACTATATTTCAAAAGGCCTTAAACAGGCTAAACAGGTTAATTAAAATGTCATGAGTCCTTACTTTTGGCAAAACTGCCTTAACTTGGTGTGATAATCCTCGATTCTGACTGGCAATGTTATATATCTTAGAGTAACAAAAGTGGGAAGTGAATTAATATTGATGCTAAAGCTGAAACTCCAGTACGTTGGCCACCTCATGCGAAGAGCTGACTCATTGGAAAAGACTCTGGTGCTGGGAGGGATTGGGGGCAGGAGAAGGGGACGACAGAGGATGAGATGGCTGGATGGCATCACCAACTCGATGGACGTGAGTCTGAGTGAACTCCCGGCGTTGGTGATGGACAGGGAGGCCTGGCGTGCTGCAGTTCATGGGGTGGCAAAGAATCGGACACGACTGAATGACTGAACTGAACTGAACTGAAGTTATAGTCAAAACTCTCTGAACAGTATGCTTCAGATCCAGCTGTTGCACTGCATATAAATTATACTTCAACTAAAATAAAAACTTAGAGTGGATACAATCTTTGAAAACCCAGGGTCCTTGGGAGGTGGGGAATGACCTTTGGTAGTGAAAGACTGGGATTCAGTAAGCAGTCTCAGCAGAGAAGGTGTTTTCTCTCTTCTTACTCAAAACTCATGACTTAGCCAGTGCTCCTGGTCTCGGCTCTGCTAGGACCTGGCCTCCCTCTCTCCCTCTGCTGGCTCCCCCAGCTTCTGTCAATCACGCTTAGCTCGGTATTTGGAAAGCGACTTTGAACAATCAGCCTGCTCCTGTCTCTACTGCCAACAGTCTAAACAGCTTACCCCTGTTCTCATCGCTCCCTTGAATCCTAGTTCTACTGGCAAATCCTGGCTCCACCCCTCAGGAGCTGTGCTGTCTCTGGGCAAACAGGTTAATATCTCTTTGTCTCAGTTTTAGGGGCTTCCCTGGTGGCTCAGAGGTTAAAGCGTCTGCCCACAATGCGGGAGACCTGGGTTCGATCCCTGGGTCGGGAAGATCCCCTGGAAAAGGAAATGGCAACTCACTCCAGTACTCTTGCCTGGAGAATCCCATGAAACAGAGGAGCTTGGTGGGCTACAGTCCACGGGGTTGCAAAGAGTTGGACACGACTGAGTGACTTCACTTCACTTCACTTCTGTCTCAGTTTTGCCATCTGTAAAATGGAGATAAAACAGTATCTACCTCGCAGAGTCACTATAAAGCTTCTGCAACTGGGTCCGTGCCTGCCCTGGTTCTGGTAAGTGAGGGCGACTGTCACTGCGACTATTGCTACCTCTTCCTAATCAAGGCAAGAGGCCTCTTCTCAGTTCTCAGCCTTTCACCTCCCTGCGCAGGAGGGACACTGTTTCCTGAACCCCACCACCCTGCTTCTCACTGCATCTGCAAGCATCTGCGCTCTCAGAGGAACTGTTTCCAGCCTCCACTACCAGCTCCTGCCCTCCTCCCAGCCTCTGTGCTCCGTGTGGGGGCAGCCCCAGCCCCACCCTGCCTCCCTTCACACACTCCAAACTCTTTCCTTTGTAAGTTTCAAGCCTGAAGTGTCAGTCTTCATTCCACAGGGGCGTCTTTCAGATCTCCTTTCCCCAGGGCTTTTCGTTTTACAAAACTAGAACTCCTCTAGAAACTAGGAGATAGGATTTCTGTCATACTTCCTACTTGCTGATGATGACGTCATTTAACATGCCATTTATTTCTTCATCTGTAAACTGAGAAAGCTGGAGGGGAGAGACAATCTCTCAGGTTCCCTCTTCCTGCTCAGAAAAATTTTCACAAATTCTTTTCAGACCCCAGCTGTCTGGGAGGCCTCTTCACGTGAATGTTTGTCATGACCTCCGACTCCACGTGCCCCACTGAACATACCCTCTGACCTCACACATCAGCTTTTCTATTTCTGTTCATGATAATGTTGGTTCCCCTCATCACTCAGACTTGGAACCCAGGTATCTAATCAGTCTCTGAGTCCTATCAACATTTCATACCATCCCTTCCTCCCTCTTGTTCCTTCCGGCTCCACAATCATAGCCTGGCTGGTCGCTTCCCCCCGTGCTGCCTACTGAGCCCAGCCCACTCCATTTACAGACACAGATTCTTCTTGAAAATCCATGTCTTTCGTATTCCTCTTTTCCCCTTGCCAGTCCTAAGTGTTTCTACTAGTCAAACCCCTGGAACAGCAAATTCAAAGCCAAGATTGCCCTGAACACTTCTTTTTCCCCTTAGTATTTATTTATTTATTTGGCTGTGCTGAGCCTTAGTTGCGGCATGTGGAATCTAGTTCCCTGACCAGGTATGGAATTCAGGCCTCCTTGGGAGCGTGGAGTCTTAGCCACTGGATCATCAGGGAAGTCCCCTCTTAACTCTTTAAATTTCTCTCCCAGGATGTTCCTTCTGAACCTTTCACTCCTGTAATGGATCTGCTTTGCAGTTTTCAGCTTTCCTCTCACTGCTCCCCACCTTGGCCCTGAACATACTTCTCAGCCACTTCCTTTCCCATTGAGCCTGTGCTCACTGAAGTACATTTCTTTCAAAAAGCCCAGCTTGCTGGCTTGAGTGTTTTTTTTTTAAAAAAGATTATTTCAAGCCAACCTTCTCTTAAGGTCTTCCTCCAATGACCAACTTGTGATTATTTACCTGTGATGACATCTCATAGCACTTTTGTATACTCACTGGATTATAGGAAGGGGTCTTATATGTTTTCATGATCTCTTTATGGAGTTATCCTCCTTCCTAATTACATTCTCAACTTCTCGAGGACAGGGAGCACAGACCTTCTAGCTCCCTAATACACAGTGATAGTAAAAATGTTAACAATAATGATGACTCAACTGATCATCTGCCTGCAGGCAATACAGCACAATCCTCACAAACACAATTTCTCAGGAAAACAAAGAAGAGAAGTTAAAAGAAGCAACATGTACAGCTGCTCCATATAGTTTTCATTAACTCTGCCACTGTATTTTACTTTCGATCTGAGCATGCACAAAGTATGTGATAATATATTTAAAATTGTAAAGCACTATACTAATGAAAGGTATCTGTCATTAACAACCCAGTCACTACGGCTGGAATGTTTAAGAATTCTTGGTATGATTTCTACAAGCCCACAGAAAGGGTTACATTAAAGTAGTGGTTCTCAACTAGGGACCATTTTGGCCCCCGCCCTCAATGGACATTGGCCATGCCTGGAGACATTTTTGGCTGTCACAAGTGAAGGGGTATTGTAGGCTTCTAGCGGAGAGAGTTCAGAGGTGCTGCTAAACATCATACAATGCACAGGACAGCTATTCACATCAAAGCTTTATCTGGCCCCAAAGGCCAGGAGCACTGGGGATGAGAAGCCCTGTGTTACAGGAAGCTCATAGGGGAATAAGGACTGACCACTCCGGTGGGGGGCAGAGAGGAACAGCTCACTTCCTTGAAATGATGGACCCCTGGTCCTGTCTTGTTTACAGTATCCCAACACCTGCTCCACAAGAACTCTGTTCAGGTTTCCAGATGATGTTTTATTTTTATTTTTGTATTGAACTAATTCATTTTATTAGAAAATATTTGACTAGGTAATACATGTACACAGTACACCATTCATAAAGTACACAAGCGTCTACAGTGAAAAAAGCATCTACAGTGAAAAAAGCCTCCTTCACTGCTGTGCTATGTGCTCAGTTGTGCCAAACTCTGCGACTCCACGGACTGTAGGCCGCCAGGCTCCTCTGTCCATGGAATTTTCCAGGCAAGAATCCTGGAGTGGGTTTCCATTTCCTACTCCAGAGCCTTCACTGCCTATCCCCTCAAAAGTTCCGTCCCATGTTTTCTTCTATAACTTTCACAATTTTATTTTTTACATTAAAATCTTTGACTCATCTAGATGGATTTTTCAAATATCTCTTATTAACATGCCCAGCCTAAGATGTCTAGGAGTTAACCTTCCCATTGAGATCTTTTGGAATTATTCTCATTTCTCAAAGAGAGAAAATACTAATAAACTTTAGAAGTTAATGAAGTTAACCTGCAACTCTGGATACAGGAGGACAGACTGTATTCTACACTACATTTAAAAATTTAACTTTAATTAAAACAGTGAGTGTCTGAGCAGTGTGAATACACAAAAGTAAAAATCTTTCTCATCAACTGAAAATTAATAGATTTAAATAATTATGTACAGAGTTCAAAAACAGCCCAAAATATATTCCTATAACCTTTGAGAAAGTCTCTTTCTCTGCACATGTACTTTTTGCTCTAGCAATACCTCTGATCAAGAATTACTACTGGACTAAAAACAATGAATGGCAATGTATTATTTTTTTTTTTAAGTTCTAGCTAACTCCAAACAAACTACTCTAGGAAAAATAGAAATCATGACAAATTGAAAGCACCACAGAGTGGTGCATATAAAGAGGATCACTTATAAACATTTAAAACTATACTTTTATTTGAAAAGAGAAAATATAATAAAACACCATAATTCATACTAAATGATGTTACAGTCTTTGAACAAGCTTTTTTTCTTTTTGGACTTTTTCTCAGGCAAAATCTGAAGTTCGGATTAACAGATGCACTCTCAAAGATCTCTCCTAGTTCTAAAATCCTCTAAATTTATGATTCTATATACTGTTTCTTAATGGATCACTTTCAGAGATAAGATGGGCTTGTAGACAAGTCTTTTGAATAGGTGACGCAGACTAGTAGTCCTCAATTCTAACTACACATAGAAATCACCTTGGGAGGTTTGGAAAAATAATAGTGATAACATGCCCCCCTAATACACACCAGTTTCTGATTCAGTTCGTCTAGAATGGAATCTAGGTATGGATATTTTAAATGCTTTGAGAAGATTCTAATGTGTTGCTAATATTAAGATCTGCAGATTATATTAAAAGCTAAAAACAAATGTAGCTGGAGCCCAAGTAGGTGAGACAAATGAGCAAAGCAGATTGGGTACAAGAAACTGGAGAATATGTGTCTCATCTATTTCAGTAAAAATAAGACAGATCTTTTTTCTTTCTTTTCAAGAAATGCCAGAAATCAAGTTTTAAGTGAAATTCAGATACTTAAATGTTGACAGCTAATTCCAAACAATTTTAAGAGAACAAGTCTTACAAAATACACCCACAGGTTTCATTTGGTTCTATAGTCACCAACATAACAAAACCAGCTCAATAAATCAAGCCCAACTTTTCCTCTATGTTCTGTCCTGCCATTCTCCCAACTCAAAGGCCCCTCCTCCCAGACCTCAGGCCATAAACTCTCCCTTTTCTTTTCCTTTCCATTGTTCCCTTCTTTTCCAATCTTCTTTGTCTTCCGTCACTCCTAAGAGATGGAAACTGAGATCCACACATTAAATCTTTATGTGGCCCTGGCTGCATCACTCTGACGGGCTTCTCTACCTGGGAAAATTCAAGTTATAAATTGTAACCTGAGGCTGTGACTCCATGATGTCAACAACCAGTTGGTTTCGTGAAGTCGGGGGAAAAGCCAATCAAGCTCATAACTCCATATTACCAAGAGGTTTATCAAACAAACAATATATGTAAGTCGTCATTTAATTTCTGCTCTTGTTTTGTTTTTAAATCTAAATCACTTATAAAAATTACGCCAGTATTGTTTTTTTAAAAATTCCGCTGTCTGAACTCTATGCCAGTCCAACTAAATCTGAATCTCTGGAAATGGAGTCTGGGCATTGGTAGCTTTTAAGAGACTTGAGGTGAATCTGGTGTGAAGCCTGCTTTGAGAATCATTAATCTTAACCTATCCTAAACCTGCAGATTACCAGAGTTTGAACTTGTTCAAGGATATTCTCAGCTCTGTTCTCATTGTACCTTCACAACTCAGACACTGTCATTAGTATCGTACAGATGAGAAAAGAAGGCATTAAAAATGTTAGCTGAGTTACCCAAGGGGACCCAGTTAGTTACAGACAAAGATACACTATAGCATTACCTGAGGCAGAGTTCCTTGACAGGAACCTGGGTGCTTGCAAAGTTTACCCAAACCATGTTGCTTTCCTATCACTGGATTCCTTTATGCTTAGTGAGTAACCCTAACGCACAGGTGCTGAGCTGAAACCCAATGACTAAAATGCGGTCAACTTCCAGATATAAGTTTTTTAAAAAGACTCAATTTAGGGCCAGTGTTCTAAGGTGTCCTTCTCTAAAGTCTATGATGCTATTTGGATTTCACTTCCTTCTATGCACTTGCTTCCCCCACCTCCATACTACCTTTCATAGACAGATGCACGTTCTCCCAGGGACTAAAAAGTTTCAGGTAGTTTCCGTTAAGACATTTTCAGAAAAATATTTTTAAATGATTAAATATTCATTGAACATTAGAGGTAAGGGAACTTTCCTGATCAACTTCCCCCACCTCCTCCGATAGATGAGAAACCTGAAGTCTCTTTTAATTCAATACCTATGGAGTACTAACAAGTGTGCCAAGCTCTTCACATCTATTATCCTCACTAACCCTTCAGGATAACTCAATAAGTACCACTATTATCACCACCATCACTACCATTTAACAAATGGGGGCAGGAAACTGAGGCTCAGAGATGCCAAACAACTTGCCCAAGGTGTCTAGGCTGGTGAGTTGAGACTGGGCATTTACATTTGACTCAAAGTATCTGTCCTTACTTCACCTTCCATCACCTGGACTGATGGTGCAAAATGTGAAAGATAAATATGAAAAGGCTAGGAGGTGATCAGTGAACACTTATTTGAAGAGGCAGAAAGTGGTATTTGGGCTAAGCCTTTTACAAATATATAGCATTTCAGCAGGCATTCCAGTTTGGAATCAGCATCAATATTGAGGCAGAAAGTGACAGGGAGGACATAGGGTGAACTGGGAGAAAGTGATGGAAAGAGGTGAGGAACAGATGGTGGAAGGTCCCAGGTGCCTGACTAAGGAATTTAGACTTTAATTGTAGGCAACTGATATTGACAACCAATGGTTTTAAGAAGGATTAATTAAAAATTAGTTTAAAAAATACAGATCCCATGGAAGTGTTGAGACTGAATTAGGGGAGCAGAGCGTGATACCAAGGAGGCCAACTAGAAGCCCATTACGCCTCCTTTGCTGGCTACTTTACTCTTTACCCTTCACCGTGCTTGCATCTGCTCCCCTGAGTGCTGGTTTCTTCAGGGCACCTCCATGTCTGTTTCACCATTTTTGAATCCCAATAAACTCCTTACATTGCCCTGTCTAAATCAAGTGATAGAGACCTGAACCTGGGCAGTGGGAATGGAGATGAAAAGACAGGTTTATGCGTCATTTGCAGGTTCCTGGTAACTGCTCAGAAATGGAGAGAAGGCATGAGAGACGGAGCAGAGTAGAGACTCTGATGCTTCAACTTAGCAGAGGAACAAATAACGAGATCTAGAAAGAAAGGGATGGTCAACAGCAGCATTAAAAGGTGAAAGATGTTTTGACTAAGATCTCAATCCAACAGGCATTTATTAAGCAGTTATTCTGTGCTGGGCATTAGGGAACAATGGTAAGTAAGACTAGTTTCACCCTCTTGTATCACCCAGAGAGAAAAAAAAGACAGTCTGGCAATAATCAGGTGTCTGGTCTCTTAGTCTCAGGACAAATGTACCCTCTTACAAAGACCCACCTAGAGGGTCATCTATCTCAGGCATCAGCCTTCCTCACAAGATTGATCTGGTTTTATTTGTTCACTGTAAGAACAAATCTCCAACATTCATTTATAGGTGTATTTATTGTCTGTCTCCCCCCAGAAGAAGGGATATCTCACAGAAACAGGAACTTTATCTTGTAGTTGCTAACTGCTGCATAAACTCTCAGTAGGAAATACTCACTGAATATGTTTAGGGGAAAAAAAGTGAATTCACCTCATCAAGGTTAAGACCTCAAGCCAAACCAGGTGAGTTTCCTGATGTCTAAGGAACTACTGAAAACTACATAACTCTTGAGGAGTAAAGCCAATTTGAAGTTGGGGCCCAAACTGAAATCCAGGGGGCCTACTATGATCAGAGAGAGCCCTGACTTGGCTGATAGATTTCAGGAATACCCAGCCGGTGAGAGATTCATTTAACAATGAGGCCAGCCAGCCACCTAGCTCAGGTTTTATTTCCGTCTTCGTTCTGACGTCAGAAAAAGCACGAGTTGCCGCAGTTTCTTCTATCAAGGTGACAAATTACAGTCTTGTTGGGCCCTGGAGTCTGCAAACGATGGATTTATTCTCTCCTTCCCCTTATATTAAGAAGTCTTAAACCCACGGCAGAGATGTCAGATCCTTTTCCAAACGCAAATAAATACGGTTTCCTAGCGCTGGGGTCTTTTCAACTCATGAAATACATCACCAGGGATTCGTCCGCGAAAGTATGTGATGCTGGTGGCAATTAGGTTTTCACCGGAGAACCAGAGCAATAAAAACCCGGTCAGACACAAAGGACTCACAATTGTAGCACCAACTTCCCAAGCCGAAGGCAGCCTGTGAAAGGCACCGGCGAAACGCCGGGACGCGGTTACCGCGAAATTCCTTTTGCCGCCATATGTACTTGTACCTTCTAACTACAGTTCAGTCCAAACCCAGGGCTGGGCACTTCCACAGGGAATCGGCGCCCAGGCAGCCCTGTAGCCTGGGGGTACCAGTGGGTGCTGAGGACCCCGAAGCTCCGGGTGGTGGGGGCGTGCACTGGGGCGAAGGAACACTTTCCTCCGGGCACCCGCCAGGCGAGATTAAATGCCTATTGTGGTAACATTTAGGGACACGAGGGTGATTCGGGCGTGGGGGGAAGAGGTGGGAGTGCTGGGGAGACCACTCGGCGCTCGGGCCCCGCGCAATCGGTGCCCTTTTGTTCGCCAGCTCCAGCAGTTCCTAGCTTTCAGAACGACACTTCTCTCTCTCCTTCCTTTGGGAAAGAACCTCTTTGGGGCGGGAAAGGGCAGTGAGTCACTGCCAGCATCGCTTAATAATCCTCCTCACCCTCCACCCAGTCCCCCAACCTCATAACCCGCATCCTCTCCGTTACTGAGAGCCGGGCAGAGCTCGAGAAGGGCCGGCGAGCGTGTTCCTGTTTACTCGGGCTCCGTGGCTAGTCCCCGAGACCCAGCCGGCCTCACACTCAACCCCGGGCACATCACATGCCTTTCTTGGGGCTCCTAAGACACAGGAAATTCCCCGCAAATGCCCAGCACTCAACCACTGCTCGGCAATGCAGTGGAGCCCTCACCTCGGCGCGCTCTCTAGACCCGCGTGGTCCCTAACCCGCGAATGATTTAACCAGATCCGGCACCACAATCTGCCACTAAGAAAACAGACCCCAGAAGTAAGCCGCAGCCCACGCAACGCTGAAACCAGGGGCTCCGCGCCTCTTTACACTGCCGCAGGGGTCAGCAGAACCGTGGATCTGACTTTTCTCTTGGTAAAAGCAAAATCCGAACGCATCCGGCTCAGCCGCGCACTCCTTCCTTTCACGCTCGCATGGATGACTTCTGCGTTACCGCCTCCTCTCACATCTAAAACGTCCCTTTCCTCCCCACCGCTGCTCCCTCAGCTCTCCCTGGGAACGGGAAATCCTCTTATCTCGGGCCAAAATAAAAAGGGGGGAAAGTGGTATCCGCCCTTCCCGGATTTTCCCCCAGCCTTGCGACGTCCTTTGTGTCAAGGTCTGGCTGCCTTGGCGGATGAAAGGTGCCCTCCGCCAGCGAGGGCTGGGCGGGGAGGCTCGGCGTGGCGTGGCGGATTTCCGAGGAAGGTGAACGGCGGCGACCTTCAGGCGGAGCGGCGTGCCGCCCCAGCCCGCGCCACTCCCGGCTCTCCTCGTCCTTTCGGGGCCGATTGCATCAGAAGCTCCCCCCACCAGCAACCCTTACCCACACGGTACTCGCCAGGCTCGCACTCACATCCGCTCGCTTGGCCGCAGAGGGTTTCGAGTCAAATCAGTCATCTCCTACTGGGGGACGCGTCGCCCTTGCGCATCCATGGCTCGCGATGGTTTAGCTGTTCAGACTATTCTTCCGCGTCTCGCCTGCCGTCGCCTCCCCTCCTGCGCGTCCGCTCTTTAACCGAAGCTGCGTGTCATTGAGCGATGCCCATCACATGGTGTCTCTTGCCTAGGCGGCCGCCCCTGGCTGCCTCCTTGTCGCCGTCCGCCGAGGATGCGGCGACCGCAGCCGGCGAAGGTTGAGCATCGGAAAGAGAGGGAGCGAGGGAGGGGCTGCGGGGCGCTTGTGTGCCGGGAGCGCCGGCGGTGGCACCGGGAGCGGGGTGTGCGCGCAGTCTGGACACCTGCCCCACGCCCTCCTGGTGCCCTGCAGCGAGCCCAGAGCCCAGCTGCAGCGGTGGGCGGAGACTGGGGGCCCTGGAGATGGAGAGGGGAGGTGGCTTGGAGGGCACGGAAGGAGGCGAGGAGGGCTGTGCGATGGGGGGCTGGGGGTGCACTGGGGGTACGCCGGAGCCGGGCCGGGGCGCGTGAGCGAGGGGAATTGCATTGTGGGAAGGGCGCCGCGTGAGGATGGCCGCCGGAGTGGCTGGTCGGCTCACAGCCCTGCAAGCAGCGTGGGAGCCGCTGGCAGCGAGGGAGCGGCGTGGAGGCTCCCGAGGGACTGCGCGGAGGAGGCCGGGGACGGCCGGGAGCGCGGGCACCTCTGGATAGCCTTTGTCCGTCACCCGCAGTGGGAGGCGCCTCCCCTCTTCCGGATCCAGCACCCGCAGTCCCGGCCAGCCCCCACCGCGAGGTCTGTGCTGAGGGGCTCTGTTGAGGGGACTGCGTGGTTTTGCTGAGCTGGGGCGCGCTCTGGGCTGGGGGGAGACCCCACGTGATCGAGCCCCGGGCGTGGCGCGTCGGGGATCAAGAAGCCGGGCGCTCGAAATCGGGGGTCAGCGGGGGGCGAGGGCGCAGGATGGAGGGGTCTGGGGCCGCTGGGCCCGTTCCCCTTTCTTTTGCTCTCTCTTTGTTCCGGGCACAGCCCCTCTGAACTGACTGGCCACTTCCTTGCAGGGCAGTGTGTTTCCTTAAAATGGCGACAGGAAATCCCACCTGCGCGTCAGCCAATGAGACAGTCAGCGCCGCGCGAATTTGCTGGGTGGAAACTCGAGCCTTCTATTGACAGGAATGGTTGCGTCTCCGTGTTCCATGAAAACAGGAAAAGGAAGGTGAATCATCTTTCAAAAATTAATCTACCAGGCGCATTTCACAAGGGCAAACGGAGTAGCCTCTGATGGAGTGGCTATGGCTTTTTGGTCACCGCTGGAAAAGCGAGAGGAAAACCAAACGCCTCATAACTAGAATACTCGTTCCGTCGAGTGGCAGAAATTGGCCTTGGTTAGTTCGACAATGGCTCACTGAGAACCCTATTCAGAAGGCCAGCTCTTGAATAAACCGGAGAAAGGGAAAGGCCTTGCAAACAGAAAGGGGAAGATGATGGATGGGGAGCCTTGCTCAAACAGACCTGCGATCAAATTCGCCCTCTGACACTGCTTCCCTCGCCTGCTTGACGTTGTCCTTAGTTTTGTTCCCAAGTTTGTTTAAAAAAAAAAAAACAAAAACCACACACACCTATATCATAACAATATTATACATGTCGCCCAAAAGTTGGGTTTTCTTCCCCCTCCTTTTCTAGAGGAAGCTAATTTAGAATGAAATTGCTAATTATAAGTAGTGTGCCCTTTGCCTGGCAGGGAAAATGCTTATGAATAAGGAAATCTGAACATGCAAAATGATAGACCGAGCATGGCTCCATCAGCTGGTTGAAATATTTACCTTATCATCACTGGTATATTCACCAGTGTTTAGAGAGCATGTCTGATCGTCTGATGGAAAGCTTATCTTTTGATTAGGGTTTTAACTTATTTCTGTGCACCTAAGGCTGCAGTTAGGTAGCATCAAAAAATTTTTTTAATTGTGGTAAAAGTCATATAGTGAGTGAGTGAAGTTGCTCAGTCGTGTCCGACTCTTTGCGACCCCATGCACTGTAGCCCACCAGGCTCCTCCGTCCATAGGATTCTCCAGGCAAGAATACTGGAGTGGGTTGCCATTTCCTTCTCCAGGGTATCTTCCTGACCCAGGGATTGAACCCAGGTCTCCTACATTGCAGGCAGACATTTTTAACCTCTGAGCCACCAGGGACTGGCCTATTTTAACTGTATTTAACTGTGTAGTTCAGTGACACTAAGTACATGCATATTGTTTTGCGACTCTCACCATCATCCATCTTCTGAATTTTTCAGCATTCTATACTGAAACTCGGTTTCCCTTAAACACTTAATTCCCCATTCCCTTTCCACCCCCAAAGTACTTTCTGACAGCTGTTGTAGCTACCTTGTATAAGTGGAATCAAGCAGTATTTGTCTGCTCTTAATATATGTTGTAATGCATTTTTTAAGGTTAACTTATGTCTTATAAACAGATTGTACCTTTTTATCCCCCTCCCTGTTCTCCCAGTAGACTCTCATTAGTTATCTGTTTTATACATAGTAGTGTATATATGTCAGTCTCAATCTCCCAATTGATCCCACCTGCCCTTTCCGCCTTGCTTTCCATACTCTGTCTCCTCTGCATCTGTGTCTGTATTTCTGCTTCGCTAACGGGTTCATCTGTACCATTTTTCTATATATGTGTGTTAATATTCAATATTTGTTTTTCTCTTTTTGACTTCACTCTGTATGATAGTCTCTATGTCCATCCACATCTCTGCAGATGCCGCAGTTTCATTACTTTTTATGGCTGAGTAATAACTACTGGTGCCAATCAACAAATTTGGTAAAGTTGCAGGATACAAAATTAATGCACAGAAATTTCTTGTATTCCTATACATTAGCAACAAAAGACTGGAAAGAGGAATTAAGAAAACAATCCCATTCACCATTTTAACAGAAAGAATCAAATACTTAGGAACAAACCTACCTAAGGAGGCAAAAGACCTCTACTCAGAAAACTGTAAGATACTGATGAAATAAAGAGGACACAAACAGATGGAGAGATATACCATGTTCTTGGATTGGAAGAATCAATATTGTTAAAATGACTATCGTATCCAAGGCAATTTACAGATCCAGTGCAATCCTATTAAATTACAATGGCATTTTTCACAGAATTAAAGCAAAAAATTTTGCAATTTGTATGGAAACACAAAAAACCCTGAACAGCCAAAGCAATCTTGAGAAAGAAAAGCAGAGCTGGAGGAATCAGGTTCCCTGACTTCAGACTATACTACAAGACTACAGTAATCAAGGTAGCATTTTACGAACTCGATTCAGTAGTTGAATTGGGCTTCACTCCTTGCCAACTACTGTGCTAAGCACTTTACATGTAAATATTATTACATGTTATCCTTTTAATTACTCAATACCATATTAGCCTGTGTGTAAACAAGAAAACAGGTTTGAAGAGGCTAAGTTCACATTAAGACAGTAAGTGGTGATAGGGGGCTTGAATTCTTGTTCAGGCCCAAATTCAAAGTCCACGCTCAGGCTTAACCATGATTCTACAACCGTTTGCAACTAGACAGTCTTGGGCTTTGAGTGTGGAAAGATCTTCACCCCTCATCTGGATTTTAGTTGACAATTTGAAAATGGAGTGTAGATGTCCTCTTGGAGGCTGAAGTGAAGAAGCTGCTGTGGAGATGATTGCCGGGAAGGAGGATGGGATGGTATTCAGGAAGAGTGCCCAGTCGCTTCAGTGTGGCTTTTCCTCCAAAACCACTTGTAGGTGAAACTTCCTGTAAGAGGTCCTTTCAGTAGCTCAGCATTTAAACCCAATTGCTGTGGTCTCAAATGGAAGCAAGGGGTATCATGATGATGACTCTCCTCTTCGCTGTGTGCCTCTCAAGAGACAAGCAACAACAAAAGCACCTAATAGATGGTCTCTCGTTTAATCCTCACATCATTCCTAGGAGGTACAGTCCATTATAACCTCTGATTCAAAGTCTAATGAATTTATTCCAAGTCCACTCAGCTCTAACTGGCATATCTAGGTCTTACATCCAGCACTGATTCCAAAGCCAGTTTTCTGTGCCGGGCTCTAAGATGTTCCCTGATGCTGGAACAACCTCTTTGGAGGACCAAGAGGATGAAGGACCTCCTGCCTTCACATGGGGATCACTGCCCTATTTCCAGGCAGCCCAGGAATCAGTTTGCTTTGTAACAGAGTTATGAGCCCCGAAGGCATTGTTGATTGTATCTAAAATTACTGTGGACCTTTGCAACTGAGTAGATTTCCCCAAATGATACTCACCTAGTCAGGACATATTAATGGGTTATATAGTGGGCTGCCCTATGGTACTGAGAAAAGAAACATTTCTGTATCTGAAAGTGAGGCTGGAGCAGGAATCTGTAGTGTGAAAAGAGAACTGAATCACCTCAGGTCACCTGGGAGTTTTCTAGTAGCTCCCATTGGCCCTTTCTGGAAGGTTCCAGGAAGGAGTGGCAGCTTTGTGAAGAAAGATTAATCACATCCCCAACAAGATTCAGCCTGAACTTGAGCCACACCTGTTCTCACCACAGCTTCACCCTGTACTCACCTGCGTTGTACGTGCTTCCCGTCTGCATGCCCAATAGGAGAGCTGCGCACTTACAAAGAAAAGGTGCTTTCCCCCATGGGTTTTCAAAGCTGCCCAAATATATCGGTAGGTAAATGTATATATATATTTTGTGTGTGTGTGTGTGTGTGTGTGGATGAATTTTGAAATGGGGTCAAAACTATCTCCTGAATATGTATAATTTTCTCTTTTTAATCAATTATAGGACCGTCTGAATTTTGACAATGATGGAAAATAGATCAGTAGGTATAGTGTTTGCAGAATAACTGTTCTGAATATCTTCTATTTATAACAGAAGTAATATGACCATCTATGAAAAAAAAATCTTACCTCTTTATAAAATAAGTTATTTATTCTGAAATCAGTCTTTTACTCCAACTAATATGGTCTAAAACATCAGATGGTCTTTAAAATTACCTAGTTTTTCTTTTGATGGATGTAATCACATTTCTTTGCCAAATTAACCCATTTCAATGTTCTTTGGGTCTCATTCATAGATGACAATATTTTGACAATAGGAGTTAGTTAAAGGAGCCACAGCAAAGAATAACTTTGCAACCTAAGAGTCCCAGTCGTCTGGGCCATCCTTGGAGCAGACACCCCTCCCCCGAATAGCACTGTGACAGGATCTGCTGTCATCTCTTCCAGCATCTCAATAGACAATCTACCTCTCCAGATCTGTAACTGGCTCTGGCAGGAGGTCAATAAATTCTACTGAATCTAAACCGCATTTAAAATAAAATCACAGTGCAGTCCTCTTTAAAAATGTCTATTGTTCCTGATTTTGGCCCAGGTTAGCTTTGTAGGGTCACTTAATTTTCATCTGTTAGGGAAGCAGAGAGTAGGGTTTGTTCCGTATTGTGATTGGATGGCAATATGGTCTCATTCACTGAAGCTAAACTAAAGAACCAGAGCCAGTGATCAGTCCCAGGGGTTTATTTACCTGACCTTTACGCATTGTTATCCAGATCAACATGCGTGGATCTCCCTAGCTTCTTACCAAATGAAGTAACGATACCCATCTGATGTTTGAATGACACTTGTGTCTCCAGATCTTCACCACAATGCTTGGCACACAGTAAGTTCACAATAAGTGGTATCTGTTACTTTCTTGCATGCTTTGCAGAAATAAGCACAGGGCAATGAATTTTCAAAGCCCCAGTTTATAGGCATGAGTATTGCATTAAGCTCATTCTATACTGAAACAGCTGTTGGACCAACACCTCTAATCCATTCTCCCACTATGGGAGTAAGGAGACAAAGTATTTATTAGAAAATAGTCCTCCATGTCCACTCCAAACCTTAATTTTAAACTGACAAAGGGAATTTAAGCTCTACATACGAATGTGCTAGTCAAAATGTAAAATTGTTCCAAAGTTGAGTATTTTATCTACACTTGTTAATGGTGCCAGTATAAGTTATTATAACTTTTTTTGTGATAAAATTAAATTTAATCGCATATAATTTAGTGATTAAAATGTGGGCCTTGAAGCGAAATTTTCTGAATTCTAATTCTGATTCCACCCTAATAACTCTGCGACCGTGGGTGAGTTGCTTAACGTCTCTGTTCCTCAATTTCCTCATCTTTAAAGTGGAAATAATAACACCTACCGTACATGGTAATATGAAATATGTTTGTCAATATGTGTAAACATTTCAAATAAGTCATAATGTATCTTAGGTATTTAATACATAACAATATTAGTTACTGGAAAATAATTTGGCAATAAATAGGAAGAACTTAGATCTCATTGGTGTCACTTCTGGGAATCTGCATCCTAAAAATAATACACAGAGATGTTCACAAATAGCACAGATGATAAGAGCACAGGATTTGGAATCAGGCAAGTAAAGGTAAAAAGCATGTTGGAAAGCATTCATTCAAAGAAAGGATAACATAAATTTAAATAATAGGTCCAAATTAAATACTCAGGTGGCTAGACTCAGGGAGATCTTTAAACCCTCAAACCCTTAGAGATAGTTTGAGAAATGGAATACAGGGCTGACTGTTCCTTAGTTCTGAACCAGTATGATCATTCTTACTTTCTTATCAGTTTGGGTATTCAAAAGCAATACAACGGAGAAAGAATCTTCATCCAAGGGCCAGAGAAATTAAAGCAATAGTAGGGAAGTGATGAGAGGTATCAAGGGAAGTGAGGATAGAAGTAAGAAAATGGGAAAATGAATGACAAAATCAGAAGGCGTGAAAATTTGAAACAAGCCCCAGATGCATAGCATGAGCTAGTTCAGGTGAGGACAAGGGCAAGGTCATCTCAGGAAGTTAGAGGGAGGATATATGATGCTAAAATCTTGCTGGGCAGAAATATAGTTTTTGCCTTTTCTGCTGAGAAGGTAGCTTTGGGGAGGAAGGGGGTTTTTTTTTGTCTTTTTTTTTTTTCCTATTGCTTCTGGCAAGCAATAAAAGGGGAAGAGCCCTATTCATTACTTGAGTAGAGTAACACACTTTACTAAAATAAATTTCTATTTTAAGCAATTGTTCTTAAAATAGGAAATACCCAGTAATTTTCAGTGTGCTTGATTTTGAAGGACTATGTATTCAGTTTTATTTTAGATATCCAATGCTATTTCATAATCACAAATGGGATAATTTTACTGAGAGGTTTATTGATATGTTTCTAGTTAACTATACGCACACATATATATGTGCTTCTAAAGTAAAATACGCCACAGGCTTTTGATTCAGATGTAACATGTCCAAAATTGAACTCATCCTTTTTCCCCCAGCCCAAACCCTCCTCTTCCCATGTAGACCCCATCTTGTGAAAGTCTACAATCATGGTCACAGCTGTTCAGGCTAGAGGTAGGGGGGGTATCTTCATGTCTCCTTCACCTTTCAGAAGTGCATTCTTTGCACTAACGTTTACTAAATGCCAGGCATTCTGCTAGCCCTTCACGGAGCTCAGAAGTACCAACATTCTGTGGATTATCTCGCCAGTGAATGAAGTTTGTAGATGGAGAGAAGTGCTGTGAGGGAGAAGCCTCAGCATGACTCTCTGGGGTAACAGAGGCACATGAGCTGAGCTGGGAATCTGGGGAGGCTCCCCTGAAGACATGAGCCTTGCTTGGATGCTATCCTCCTTATGTGGAGGATTTTAGCAAGGAGCAGTGATGGACATGATCCAGAGAGCATTTTCAAAGGAATAATCACCAATCCTGTCACTGTACCTCCTAAATACTTATGGCATTTGTTCATTTTCCTTCCTCCTTATGACCATAGCTGGCATGAGCCTCCAATAACACACTTCTGGAAAAGTTCTCATCAAAGGGCATTGATAACATATGTCATCCTAAAAACATATATTAAAAAAATTTTTTTAGTTAATTTAACCTAAAGACACCTTGATTTTACTTCTGCAACATAATATGTACCTGTATATATTTGTCACTAATATATCTGTATTATTGTCCTATTTATCATATACATAAAAATATTCACAAAAAAGTTAAATAGCAGGAGTTTATACTTATTTGTTATTTTTTTGTATTACTAAAATATATTTCTAATTATTATTACAGTATTAACATTTTAGTAAGATAAATTCTATTAAGTATGCTTTATTTTTAAAATCTTAGTTAACACTCTGTGATACAGCAATTCACAAGTCTGGTTCCAAATTTGATTAATTTTGATTCTTTTATTTTATGGCTGTCACAGCTGGAAAAGAAACCTCACAGAGACATGGGGACTCAATGGAGGCAACGTACTATTGGCTATACTTATCAAAACCAAGTCACTCAGTTCTTAATCCTATCCACTAATTTGCAAAGATCTGTTGTTTTGTTGTTGCTCTACAAATGTACACTTAGATAAAGGTAATGTTCAATGGTTATAGAAGTGAACCCATGGACCTTACTTGATAATTCTGAATTTGTTTTGATGGACTTCTTATCACATTTGATGGATAGTTATTGCTTTACCTTGCACTATGAAAAAGAACTCTCTCTAGGAGCAAAGTATGAGTTCTACTTTTTCGTATTTCCTTACGCTTGTATTACTATTATTTTTCACCTGAAGTTTCTTTAGGGGAATCTTTCAAATTTACTTTGTCCATTTTTGGAGGATAAGTTAAACTAGATAAAACAGAAAATATATTTTATAAACTCACTAAACCAAGCATACACAAATACAATGCACTGCAATGTACTGAGCAGGGACAAATTCACCAGGGCACAGGTGTTCCCCTCTGTGCTCCTTCCTCAAGATACCTTGGATGCTGCGATTGATGCTGCATCTAACGTGTGAGCTGAGAGAGGGCCATCATCGATCTGTTCATCTAAATAGGAGGAGCGATATTGTCTCCCTGCAGCCCACTTTGTCACCCCACAAGAGCCTCCAGCTGGAGGACCCCTCCAGCCACTTTTGGCCGCTTGATTTTGTCACGGCAGTTTAGAAGTCATTTGCCTGAGATGACAGTTTCTGAAACCTACAAAATGATCTGTTCAGAGATTATCTCCCCCACCAGTCTGCAAGCTTCGTAAGGGGAGATGGCATGTTTTTTAACTGTTTCCAAGCACCTTAGACATAATAGAAGCTCAATAAATATTTGTCCAATTAATGAATGTATGAATGAATAAGTAGAATGTCTTTATAGTTCAGTAGCTCTAAGTCTTTTCTCTTGAATTTAAATTTCAGGTCCTTAAAATGATGAAGAATATAAAAATATTTATAAAATATTTATCAAATGTACATATAGCTAAATTTTTAAAGCCTGAGAACCTATATACACAAAGAAAATGAATAGCCATTTTTGGAAACTTGTGGCTAATGAATTACCATTTTAAAACATCAGGGGTAAGAGCTTATCGAATGACACTTTTAAAAGGAAAAGAGGAACTTCAACCTGTGTTTAAAAAGTAATGTGTTGGGCTTCTCTGGTGGCTCAGTGGTAAGGAATCAGCCTTCCAATGCAGGAGACACGGGTTCGATCCCTGATCTGGGAAGGTCCCACATGCCTCAGGGAAACAGGCCCATGCACAGCAACTATTGAGCCTGCGCTCTAGAGCCCGGGAGCCTCAACTACTGAGGCCATGTGGCAGCAAATACTGGAGCCCTCAAGCCCTGGAACCTGTGCTCTGCAGCAAGAAAATCCACAGCAATGAGAAGCTTGTGCACCGCAACTAGAAAGTAGCCCCCTTTCACCACAGCTAGAGAAAAGCCCATGCAGCAACAAAGGCCCAGCACAGCCAAAAATAAATAAGTAAAGGGGAAGGCGATGGCATCCCACTCCAGTACTCTTGCCTGGAAAATCCCATGGACGGAGGAGCCTGGTAGGCTCCAGTCCATGGGGTTGCGAAGAGTCGGACACGACTGAGCGACCTCACTTTCACTTTTCACTTTCATGCATTGGAGAAGGAAATGGCAACCCACTCCAGTGTTCTTGCCTGGAGAATCCCAGGGACGGCGGAGCCTGGTGGGCTGCCGTCTATGGGGTCGCACAGAGTCGGACACGACTGAAGCGACTTAGCAGCAGCAGCAGCAGCAAACATTTTTTAAGTAATGGAAAACAATACATGTATAAGGCTTTCCCAGGCGGCACAATGGTAAAGAATTCACCTGCCAATGCCGGAGACACAAGGCATGTGGGTTCAATCCCTGGGCTGGAAAGATCCCCTGGAGGAGGAAATGGCAACCTTCTCCAGTATTCTTGCCTAGAGAATCCCACAGACAGAGGAGCCTGGCGGGCTACAGTCCATCAGATCACAGAGTCAGCCATGACTGAGTGCGCTCACACACACACACCCACACACACACGTATGTATAAAGGAAACTGAATAACTTGGCTGTACACCTGAAACATTGTAAGTCAACTATACTTCAATAAGAAATAAAAAATTTTAAGTAATGAATTTAGTTTAATAAGGTTCTAGCTCATCGGAATTATCTAGAAAATTAAGAGCCCCAACCCCTTAAAAATGGCCATTCCTTAATAACGAGTATGGGTTTTCTTCCAGACTTGTCTGGATATGTGCCAGCATGTCTAATTCACATTTGCTATATGAAATTCACATTTGTAAATGGAGTCTAATTAATTTTTTTATTTAAAAGAACAGTTATAAATTAATTTGTCCTGTTGTTCCTCCTTGCTCTTCTTATAACAATATTTAGACATCATCCTATAGTTAAGATACAAAGCACTTAGCAATATCAATTTTATAATGAATTCAACAGTTCTTTATATTTGTTATTGTAACTTTATATTTACATATTTATGTTTATTTTAAAATAAAAATATGAACTGTTATTTCATGTAACTTTATATTTATTGTAACTTTGTATCTTTATATTTGTTATTGTAACTTAGATCAAAAAACAAATGCACTGGTTCTTCCTTTTCAATTTTGAAAAGGAACAGAATGAAGGAAATTGTCTTATTGCTTGGCATTTGTTTGTTCAATACTTGTTCAACGAATGTGTTCAAAATTAATTCCTTTGGCAGTGCTCTTTATCTGACTCTCCTTGGGAAACTTACTCCTGCAATTATTTTTTTTTACTACTGTATTTTCATCCTCTTCTCTACTGACTGTAAAGTATTCAAACTTCTCCTATCATTAAAATAAAGAAAAAAAAGAGGATGGAGGAGTTAGGGAAGGGGGGGAAATTTGGAGGAAATTCCCCATGATTTTACATTTCTCTCTGGCTATAGCCTTTGTCTTCCATTTAAGTGTCAAGCTCCTCCAAAGAATAGTTAACAATATGTTCCAATTCTTTTCCTCTCATTCACTTTTTAAATACACACATACACATACAACTGTAAGATTTATTCTCACCATGGAAATTTGGAAAATGCAGTCAAATGAAAAAAAGACAATCCAAACCATTCATAAGTTGATAGACTCTAGATAACCACTATTGAGATTTAGTTTATTTTGCATATGTGCTTACCATTACTACATATGCAGTTTTGTATTTTTGTGACATTAAATTTTGATCATTTTACTCTCATTAAAAATTCTTCAAAACCATTAAATTTTAAGATTACAAATTATTCCATCATATGGTTTTGCAGTCATTCTCATTGATTTCAGATTTTCACTTTTTTATAGAAGTGTATGGTACTTTTCACCATCTCTGATTATTCCAACAGATAAATTTCTAGAAGAGGAATTCTAGAGTTAAAATGTAGCAATGCTTTAAAATACTTGCTACAAGTTTAAAATCACTTTCTTGAAAGAAAGTATGCAATGAAACACTAATAGTATGTGAAGGTAGTCATGGTCTTGCTTCTTCAGCATTCTTGGGTATTATAACTTTACTCATTTTTATTAATCTAGTAAGTGAAAAGTTTCTGGGTTTAATTTGCATTTCTTTTGTTACCAGTTCTGTTGAACTTTTTAAATGCACTTATTAGACCTTTTATTTCTTCTCTGAATTGTATATTATGTGTATTTTCTCCCAGTATTTTAGTGTTTTGTAATCCATTTGTGTAAGCTTTTTATATTTTAAAAGTCATAAGTTATAGCTAGCTACATTTTTTTCTGTTTTTGTCTGCCTTTTATTTTTTTATGTTCAGAAGTGGAAATTTCTATGTCAATAAATTGTTGTTTTTTTTTCTTAAACTTACAAATTAATTGCTTATACAGAGATAATATTCACCAGCGCATGGCTTTAGTTCTTATGACTTAGATATTTTTCCACCTGTTTACTTCTTTAATCCATCTAGGGAGGCTTAAGAATCTAAACTGATTTGTTCCAAATCACTAACCTATTATTCCAGTGCCAGCTGTGAAAATTCTTTCTCTCCTCAGTTGTGGTGCCTCTTTTATTCAATGTTATTATTTATTACAGTTTATTATGCCAGATGAATTTAAAATTAGTAAGTCAGTAAAACAAAACATTTCAACTTTTGCCACACCTATAATTCAACTTAAACACACACATAAAGGATTTACAAAGAAAACCTAGACTACCCAAGGATTCTCTTAACATGAAATATGTGTGTTGTCTTTCTATATTTTTTAAAGTGTAAAATATATAAATAAAGATCTGAATACATTGAGAAGTATACCACACTCCTGAACAACCTGAATATAGCAACTTTTCCTAAATTAATTTGTAGAAATGGAACTTTGCCAATCCAATCTTACTTTTTAAAATAAAAATATGAACTGTCCTAACTAAGACACCATTTTTAGATAAATTACATTTCTCTATCAGGTAAGCATATATGGGAACTTTTCATGTAGTCAATTTTTAGCTATCCACAATATATTGATTGACATTCTTATTTTGCAGGTAAACATTGACATTCTTATTTTGCAGGTCTAAGTCACCAAGAATGTTTGAAAATCAACCAATCAGACTTCTGTCACAGGTTGGGTTCCCTGGGAAACAGTGTGAGACTGAAATGAATGAGTGTGAGGTTTATCAGACATGCTCTTGCGATCCACACTTGAGGAAGGGAAGGAAAACAAGCAAGATTAGGGAGGAGGAAGTAGTTGGGCTACAACACAGAGCTAAATCCTCAGCCAGCCCTACAGGGAGCTCAAGGCTGGGGTGGTCCTTTAGAGTTGTATTTTTTTCACCACCATATGGACCAGTCATGGGATGCAGACTGCCCTGGGAAAGGACTTCGGACAAATTAGCTTGCTTTTGCCAGATTCTTCCACAAGGGGGCAGATAAGTGAGGGTTTCCGTCAGCTGCAATCTTGAAGGGGGAAGGGACAGTGTCCTACGGTGTGCTCTGTGGCATAAACTTAAAAGTAGACTTCATCATTTCCTTGTTGTGAGTCAATTATCAGTGTCTACTCAGTAAGATTTGTAAAAGTAGAAAACAAATCTTGAGAGAAGTATTTTTAAAAAGCACCCAGCCGAGTATACTCCATGTTATAAATGGATAAGAACTAGATAAGAAAGCCTCCTGAAGTCCTCATTGTTGTGTCTTGTCTGACTCGTAGGCACGCAAAACCAGAACGGAAGAATTTCCATTCCCTTTGCTTCTCATTCCCCCCTTTAGTGAAGGAGCAACATATAAAGAGGCCAGGAAGAAATAGGAGCGGATCAACGTACACATACATTCTTGGTCAGGGAATGTTAAGAGTTGTCTGTCCATATTAACACAGAGCACTCAGGTTTATGGCCTTTCTGAAGTGGGGTTGGGGGATGGGGGGACAGGTAGAAACGAAGGGGAGAATGGAGGGCATTGCAGAGGTGGCAGCTGAGGACGAGCGCGGAGGAGGAAACAGAAGGAAAATGACCAAACCCCTACCAGTGCCCACTTTCAGGTCACCTGCTTGTGCGTCCTGTTTCGCCTTCACAGCAGCCTCTAAGGTAGACACTGGTACTGCTCAGTCACTCAGTTCTGTTAGAGTCTTTGAGACCCCACGGACTGTAGCCTGCCAGGCTGCTCTGTCCATGAAATTTTCCAGGCAAGAAATACTGGAGTGGGTTGCCATTTCCTACTTCAAAGGTAGACACTATTGTGCCCAATTTTCAGAGGGAAATGTGAAAGGCAGAGAGGTACTGTAACTTAGTCGAGATTTCATAGGCAGCAGCTGAGCTGGAATTAGAACTCCCATCTGTTGGCCTTCTGCACCTGTTTCTTTCTGTTATATGCTGTAAATATGAGGGATAGAATAGAAGAAAACAATTAGAAGTATCCTGCCATTCTAGTATCATTCACCTTCATCATCCATGTGGTTTAATGAATATTTATTGAGTGATTATCAGGACCTTTAATATTTGTTGGGTTTAAAAAGAGATGAGTAATATACAGTTTTAGTCATAAGATGTACTGAGTTTATCAATTACTAGCATGTTGGTTTTGCTATTTTGTTCCCTATCAGCGGCAAAGTAACAAAAATGATTATCCAATTAATTTCTTCTTTAGCTTGCCTGAGTTACCAGGCTGCCTGACAAGCTAGCATTCAAAAGACATTACAAACATAAGGTATGCCCTGACAGGTTTCCCAGGTGGTGGAGTGGTAAAGAACTGGTCTGCCAATGCAGGAGACACAGGATAAGCAGGTTGAATCCCTGGGTCAGGAAGATCCCCTGGAATAGGAAATGACAACCGATGCTAGTATTCTTGCCCGGGAAATTCCATGGGCAGAGAAGCCTTTCAGGCTACAGACCATGGGGTCTCAGAGTCGGACGCAACTGAGACTGAGGATGCACATACCTTGACACAGATTTTTGGAGATGAAAGAAGCTGCTGGCATGGACAGGGGACTCATCTTTCCAATGGAGGCAAAGTAAAAGATGTGATGTAGGGACCTCCCTGGTGGTCCAGTGGCTAAGATTTTGCACTCCCAAGACAGGGGATCTGGGACTGATTCCTAGTAGGGAACTAGATCCTGTGTGCCACAACTAACACCCAGTGCAGCCAAATAAATAAATATTTTTTAAAAAGAATGTGATGTAAAGGAGTGGAAAATGAGAGATGAGGACATTCCTAATTGTTTGTTGGCTTCATTGAGGAACCTAAAAGAGTAAGTTAATACTGTTCATTCTTTCTCTTGGTATGGAGTCCTGGTTACAAGCAAAGGCTTTGTTACTAAATATACCCAAGTTTCCATCTGGTCCACATGCAAGATGCATATGTGGGCCAGTGACTTAACTTCCGTTACCTTGAGTGTCTCTGTACTTCTAAAACAAAGAATATTCATAGTACCCATCTCATAGACTTGTCGTGTGGGTTACCTGAGATACAAGCTTAGAGTCTGACGCTTAATGCTTTCTACTTTATTAGCTCTGATTAAGAATTACTATGCTTTACTTGAACATTTATTTAACTCTGTTTTATATTTAATGTGGGAGACAGTTGGTTTAAAAAGTGGTCTCTGAAACTGGACAGCCTGAGTTCAAGCCCAGGCTCTGCCTTGTGCTGACTGCACGTGTGACCTTGAGCGAGTTACTTACTCACACTGTGCCTCAGTTCTCTTGCCTGCAAAGTGGGGATTATAACAGATCTTACTTCAATGTTGTGAAGATCATGAGTTCATGTATGTAAAGCCTCTAGAACAAGACCATCTTGAAGACCTATGTTTTTATAGTTACCTACATACATGCATGTATACGTACTCCTAAAATAAAATATTCCAAGTTCTTGATTTCAGGCGTAACATGTCCAAAATTGAATTCATCCTGTTTTTCCCAACCCAACCCTCCCTTCCTCCCATAGACCCCATCTTGGGAAACCTGACCACTGTGGGCACAGTAGTTGAGGACACACAAACCTTGAGACATACACACACACTGGAATGTATGCACACACACACTGGATGTATGCACACACACACACACACAAATACACCAGCTCCAAATAGTCCATGTCACTACAGTCCCTTCTCTGTGCTGAATTTCCCTGGGAAAGGGACCTGGCTTTTGTCCTAGAATCTAAGGGCAAGATAAGATGGCAGGAATGTGCAGCCCGTGGCACAGTAAGCCCAAGTCGGAGGCTCACCCCAGTGCCCTCCGAACCTCCCTTATCAGCCCGCTTTCCTTCCTTCCGTCATTCCCACCCACCAGTGCTCCCCTGGGGCCTCTTCCTGTGCCCAGTCCCTGGTTTCAGCCAATTTCAGCAATGAGCCTTCACAAAATATGATCTCTAATTAAAGTGTTTGCTGATAACTTCAGGTAGGAAAACTCCCCGGGGGCCTTTTCATTTTTTACAAGAAGGAAAAGGCAATGCCTCCTTCACGGCTTCTGCCCCTCCAGCCCTTCCCCTTCGTCCTTAATATCTGTCTGGCTTGGGAAACGCCCACAGCGGGTGGAGCAGAGGCCTATGTGGTTTTGTTCTCGGTGCTGCTCCTCTGGGGGTGCTGGGTTACAGGGCAGGGTTTGACAGGACACAACCAACATCAGCTCTATTACTCCCTTCCCAGATGAGGGGGCAAAGCAAGGGTCCTAGTTTTGGTTTAGAAACGGTTACTACCATTACCTAGTCAGGTTCTTTGACTATTCCCACCCACCCCCCCAACCCGAGACACTTTCACATTCTTAGTTGGGAAAAAAAGGGAGACAGGGGGCATATTAAAAAGAGGAAGGAGACATAGGTTTAGGTGAGGGCCTTGACAAGTTTTCTGAATAGACTAGATGTGCCTTGGATATACCAGTGGCTAAATGAGTGCCCCGCTGGATCTTGAAAGCATGATAGAAACGTAGCATTTCAAGCTGGGATGCTGGAATTTCCTCCATAGCATCCCTGATAAGGGGCTTCTAGCCCCCTAGGACTGTTTATTTCATTTTCAGGTTATCCTCTCGCTGTCCTTCACCACCCCTTCCTCTCCTCTCCTCTGTCACATGACAAGAACTCTAGATATTCGACAAGAGCTATAGGTAGCACTACCCTCCCCCAGAGCCAGTGATGCCCCAATCTGCCTTGCCTTCTCTTTCTCAGCATAAGCACTTTTGAAATTTCAAGTATGTGATCTGTGCCCACTTTTGCTACCTGCTGTCAAACCATGTGTCCCAGATTTTGTTTGGAGAAGCTGTTACTCTAGACTCCTAGGCTATTCCAATTTCTCTCATTCTGACCCCCTGATCTTGCTATCTTTCTTTCCCTTTGACCCATTACAACTTCTTAAATGTTTCACACAGGTACTTGTAAAATCTGCTGACTTTTAAAGAACTCTAACCATGATCCTAAAGTACTGATGGACATGGAATACAGGGGTGACCGGAACATATGAGCAGAGGGTACAAATAATAACTCTCACATGATATACGGGCACAAGAGGGGAAGACAGAATGAGAGTCTACACTTAATACAAAAGAGGAAAAGTGCATCAGTTTATACCTGAAATCCCTTAAAACTTTGGATCTTTATTTTCCTAGATCAGTATTTGTCTTTTGTAGATTATACTTGCTACCCTATCTCTTTACAAGTTGATATTTTTCTATGGTCCTCAATTAATTGTTCAACTTTTTCCTTAAGAATATCTACTCAACCTTTAGTACTCAAGATACCAGTACCACCCGGAGAACCAATACCATCACATGGGAGCCTGTTAGAAAGGCAGAATCTCAGAACATACATTTTAACCAGATACTCAAGTGATTCCTGTGCCCACTGAAGTCTCAAAGGCACTCTATTAACCTTCACTGCTGTTGCTAAGTCACTTCAGTCGTGTCCAACTCTTTGCGACCCCATGGACTGTAGCCCGCCAGGCTTCCCCGTCCCTGGGATTCTCCAGGCAAGAACACTGGAGTGGGTTGCCATTGCCTTCTCCAATGCATGAAAGTGAAAAGTGAAAGTGAAGTCGCTGTCGTGTCTGACTCTTAGTGACCCCGTGGACTGCAGCCCACCAGGCTCCTCCGGCCATGGGATCTTCCAGGCAAGAGCACTGGAGTGGGGTGCCGTTGCACCTGCAAATACTCCATGCTTCCTTGGCAGGGGCTGCAAAAATCTTAAAATTGTGTTCCAAAATTGCAGCAACACACCCTAGTCATTTATCCTTGACTGTGTGCATTGATTTTCCTCTCAAAGGTGGATATAGTTAAATTTGCTTCCCTGGTGGCTTAGATGGTCAAGAATCTGCCTGCAGTGCAGAAGATCCAGGTTCGATCCCTGGATCAAGAAGATCCCCTGGAGAAGGAAGTGGCAACCCACTCCAGTATTCTTGTCTGGAGAAGTCTATGGACAGAGGAGCCCGGTAGGCTACAGTCCATGGGGTTGCAAAGAGTCAGACACGACTGAGTGACTAACATAAAAGAATAGTTAAATTCAGGGAAATTCAAGATATGGGTGACATAAATACTCCAAGAACTAGAGATAGAGTACTTTACTGTACTTCTAGAAGAAGAAGGAGATTTAAATCATTGTCTTAGGATAAATATGGTGATGGGGAAAGAAAGAAACATGAGCAGAATCTAAAGTAATCTCAGGACTGAAGCTGAAAGGGCAGAAGATGGACTTGCAATGGCCATATTGGGTGGTAGTGAGAATGAATTTCCAGCCACTAACCCAATCCCCCCGGTTGGAAAGCGGAAGCAATGTAGGGGCAGTTAAGAGACTATCTTGTAGATATTTAGCCAAGAAATATTGTGTATAAAAAGGATGCTGAAATGTCTTAAAGAAGTTGTAAAAGGTGGACTGCAGAACTTCCCTGAGCCTCAGTTTTCGCATTTGTCAAATGGAAGGTCATTTCCAGTGTGAAGATTGTAATAAAGAATAAAAGCAAACCATGAGAAGCATGTAGGCCAGGGTGGGCACATAAAAACGCACTGAATGGGCACAGAGGTAGCTGGAGTTATTCTGTTACCACTCTTCAGAGACTGAAAGCAGAGAACACATCTAGGAAGCTCTTCTAGTAGTAATAATAAAAACAGCAGTGAATAAATGCTCACTGTGAGCTGGGCGCTTTTCTAAAAGTGCCTTACAGAAAGTAGCGGATGACTCCTGACCCTAGTCCTCTGGGACAGGTACTGTTAGCCCCATTTGTCAGTTGAAAACTGAAGGACAGGGGAGGCTAGTGATTTTCATAAATTGCCACAGACAGAATTCAGATGTACGGTGTGACTTCAAATCCAGCATTCTTCACCACCACCTATTCCAGTGTTCCACCAGCTACATGTGTTCCAGTAAAGACAAAGAAGAGAGGTTTGGAGGGGGATAGAGAAAAGAAAGGGATGAGCAAAAACCTACCAGGGAGGAAGAGATGGCAGTGAGTGAGCAAACAGCCCTGGATGAATAGCCAGAATCCAAAATAATCCTGAGCTGATGAGCAAAGCTGGGAGGAAAATGGAACTCTTGCCAGGGATGGAGGCTTGTTCGGGTTTTGGCTTGTCATGCTTGGAATGTTTAAGGTTTGAGTGAAATCTCTGGGATCATTTTAAAGCCATAAAGAATTATTTTTTAAAAATAAGATTGCTTGTGCTTTATTGAACAAAGGACATTCAGAACCAACCATTCACCTGAAGCCTGTGTGTTTAGTGATTAGTTCTGTACACAGGTGAGCATTTCTCAAGTAGCACATATTTAAAGAGCATAAGTGGCTTTTTTTCACACCCCATTTAATTTACACTGGTTTTACCTTCCTGCACAGATGGCCTGCTTTTCCTCTTCCTGTGCTTAATTCTCACTGAGCCAGAGAATGTTAAATGCCCATGAGGATTCTAGTGGAGTGAACGAATACAGGAAGAGGAGTCAGATGGTGCTGATATCACAACAAATCTGCAAGGAATGGTTTCTAAAGTTATGATGCTATGTACAAAGCATTAAAAAGATATTTTGCCGCATCATTAATAAGAAGATGCAAGTAATACTAACTGAAAATAAAGAAGGAAACTATATAGTATGCCCAGTATGATTCTTTCAAATGGTGAAAGCAAAATGTGTATAAATATATGTTTTTATTTATCACATATTCTTCAAAGGCCAGGAATTTATTAAAAAACATAATAGTTGTTATTTCTAGGTGATAAGATTTAAGGTGATTTTATTCGTTAAATTCATTTTTATTTTTCTACACTGAGTAGTTATTTTATAATCAGAAAACTTCCATGCTTTAAAAAAAGAAAAGCAACATTTAGAGTCTCTGTTTTTCCTGTTAGGTGTTTAAATCTGAAGGAAAGCAGTAGTTTCTGCTGAATTTTTTGCCTAGCGGGGGCAGTATTAGTCCCCAAGATCTCTGCATTTGCCCTGTTATTGGGCTGTTTGGGAGAGCCTTAAGTTCAGGGAAGAAGTGAGGAGCTTGTCATCACCAGCTGTTGATTGTTTAGCGACATGAAGTAGAACGGCTCTTCCTATGAAGTGGAAAAGTCAGCCAAGAGGGACAGAAAGAGGGGGTGGAAGGAAGGAAGAACCTTCAGAAGAGCCTTCCTCTTCAGCATTTTTCAGTGATGATTACAGGGGCTCTGCCGGCTGCAGCCTGCAGCTGTGTCTCCAGCTGTGCGTGGATGGGGCTGGGTGATGCACCCGTCAAGTGCCTGCTGGTCCTTTTCCAGGGCATGGAGATTCGTCAGTGCACCAGTGGGGCTGGGGCTGCCCTGATACTCTAGGAGCAGGGCTTTCTGGACAGCCTTCAGAACACTGAAGTTCTCAGAAAGATCAAGTGAGTCCATGTACATAAAACTGAAACCTACAAAGCATTATATTGATGCATTTGTTGAGATGATTTCGGTCCTTAAGCTCTACAACTTCAATCACAGTGACTTTCATAAATGCAGCAGACAAAAATTTTATTGTTTAACGTATTTTAAAATTCTGAAAATAACATTACAGTGACCATAAAGAATGCTGTAGAGCAAGAAAATTATGATCCATCACTCAAGAACCAAATTACTTCCATTTGGGGGACTTTAAAGTGTTTATGCTCATAGTATAAGAAAGTCAAATTGCATTACAGAAATTCTGAAGAAAAAAAAGTATCATCCCTCTAAAATTCCATGACCCTAGGACAACTGTCATTAATTATGTATATTATCTTCCAAGTGTTTTTCTAGAGGCAACATCTTTAAAACCTAAGTTGTAGTGGATATACTAAAGTGGTAATCTGATTTCCTTTTGTTTTTCTGTTTAACACCATATTAGGTAGGAGTCAGTTTAGGATAATGGTTAAAAATCCCATGCTCTGCAGTCAGGTAGGAGATTCTTTAAGGAGTTCTCCTTCTATTAAGTGGAAAAGGGAAGTCACTGAAAGAGATCATTGAAAAAGGGCAGGGGAAATGAAGAAGAATATTCAAAAGAGATTTCCAAGGGGGTAATACCCATTTCATAGAATTACTGTGAGACAGCTATGAAGTAATATCCACAACATTGCAAATTTATGGCCTAAAATATAGAAAGCATATGGTACCTATTGTATCATATGTTGTTATATAGACTTTATATTAATTATTTTAATATCAATATAAGATTTCATAGATAAATATACTATAATATCTCTATTATTGACTATTTTCTTAAAATTTTTCAGTGTTAAGTAATGCAGGACATTCCTTTTCTTACATTTTAGATGATCTCTTCTTGAGACCATACACAATTTTATGGAATTACTATGTCAATGAATATTTTCTTGGTTCTGGATACATTTTGCTATATTTATTTCCAAACATGTTCCAATTTACAATGCCATTATCAATATTTGAAAGCAGTAGTCTTACTGCACCATTGCTAGGATTGAATAATAAAGTTAGCTTGTGTGTAGGCACATGTACACACGTGTGTGTTTGTGTGTGCTCACTGATTTGGTACAAAGCTAATGATGATGTATGAGGATTTTTGCTAAGTCAGGGCAAAGCCTCCAATAGGCTGGCATGTGGAATTAGGAAGCAATGCTCCCTAGAGGTATTCTTATGGTCTGGGCAGACTAACTTTTCTGATTATGGCAGAAAGTTCTAGGAATTTAACTCCAGTGGTATGTGCAGGACAGATGCCCAAGTGTGTCTCCTTACTTACATTGGTCCAGAAACTTAGTGGGAATGAATTAGTCTTCAGTTCATGAATGGGGGTCAGCAGGTGTAAAAAGTTTTAATGGTAAAATACAGAACCTCCAAAGAAGAAAGAAAAAGGAGAAAGGAAAGAAGGAAGGAAGGAAGAAAAACTAAACTTCAGGAAGAGGCAACTGAGCTTTCGAGTAAAAATTCTCTTTGAATAAAGGCATGTTCTGATAAAGGCAGGATCTGACTGCTGAAAGGAATTAGTGCTCTTCTAAGCACTTAGAAAGAGAACATGATAATAAGAAAAAGGAAAAATATATCTCCTGGGGTACAACATCTCTGCTGTGGCAAATCTTTCTCGGAAACAACTAGCCAGGAAATGCGAACATTTCCACCCCACCGGAGAGCGAGAAAAGTCCTCGAGTGGGCGGGCCAGGCTGTAGTCTGGGCAGCAGAGCATTAGCACCGGTGGGGCAGGGATGGCCAACATGATGGACACTGAGGCAGGGACAACCCTGCTCTGGGCACCATTCTGATAACATGTGAGGCAGTGGGCCTGCCTGTAGCTGCTGGCCATCCTCTTTCTGAATTTCTGCTTTTGATCTAGTGTCTTGGACACTAGATATCCAATCTTATCAGAATCATCAGTGAAATAACAGTAAAAAGTCCTGGGGAGATATCAGAGTAGGAAGTACCAGAAATGTCACCCCACCTAGAAAAAAAAATTGCACTGGCAGAATCTGATTAACCTTCTCAGAACTTAGGAAATTGTCAAAGGCTTGAAACTTATAGAGGAGGGTGTGGCTGTTAAATTGCAGTTAATTTTAGTTAATTCAGCTCACTGCACAGCAGCAGCTACCCAGTACCCACTCCCCAGACCCTTGGTAGGCAGCCAGCCATGCACACATTCCAGGAGAAGCTTGTATGTAGCTTGTAAGAGTCAGAGGGGACAATAAGGATCCTCTATTAGGCATACCCCAGATCTGTGCTCTGATTACTGCTTCTGAGCATAGAAGTACAAAGAGGTGGGTGGCAACTTTTGTTGCACTTTTCCTCTTTGTTGCAAGATCCTTCTCTTCCTGAAGTTACTTCCAGGGGATTTAAGTGCCAGTGCCTTTCTTCACGGTAAGTTTTCTTTTTCCTTCCCTTCTGGGAGCCAGATATTAAAGACTAAGACTTTCAAAAGATACTGAAAAATAGGGGAGATTAGAAAGTTACTGTACATGCCCAGGGAAAGGCACAGGCTTAGGAGAGACCTGAGAAGATCTTAAGTTTACTCCTTGGCACAGAGACAGTCCACTATAATAAAAAAAAATAAAGACAAAAAAAATAAAGGAAAACAAAAACTAAACCCATCAACCCTAGGGAAGGGGAAGAATCTGACCTCCAAAGTTTCTATATTATCAGATTCAAACATCCAGTTTTCACCACCACCAACAAAAATCACAGGGCATACAAAAAAATAGGAAAGTCAGGCTCATTCAACAGAAAAAATCAGCAAGTGAAACTGTTTCTGAAAAAGACTTTATGGCAGATCTGCTAGACAGTCTTTGAAACAAATGTCTTCAAGATGCTCAAAGAACTAAAGTACAGTAAAAGTAACGTGTATGAAAAAAATGAAAATTAACTAAGGAAAAAGACTTCCGAAGCTGGAAAGGACAATAACAAAAATTTAAAATTTACCCAAAACGATTCAAAGTAGAATTGAACAGAGCAAGAGTCACTGAATTTGCAGATAAGACAGTGGAAATGATCAAGCGTGAGGAACAGAAAGAAAAAGATTGAAGACAAGTGAGCAGAGAAAGCCTAAAGGACTTGGAATACACTGCTGAGCAGACCAACATACACATGATGGAGTCAAGGAGGAAGAGGAGGAGGAGAGAGAATATGTAAAGAAATAATAGTAAAAATCTTTCCAAATTTGAAGGCATGACTACAAACATCAGAGAAACTCAACTGCTCCAAGTAGAATAAACTCAGTGACCCACAGCAAGATACATTTTAGTTAAACTATCAAAAGACAGAGAGAATCTTGAAAGCAGCTTGAGAGAAGTGACTTGTCACAGATGAGGGATCCTCAATAAAATAATCACCAACTTTCTCATCAGAAACTTCGAAGGTCAGAAGGCAGTGGGCAGATATATTTAAAGTGCTAAAAGGAGAAAAGAAAATCAAGAATCTTACATCCGGCAGAACTATTTGTCAAAAACGAAGGGGAAATTAAATCATTTCCAGATAAACAAAATCTGAGGGAACTTGTTATTACTAGACCTGTCCTACAAAAAAATACTAAAGTAAGTACTGCAGGTTGAAATAAAAGGACAATAAACAGCAACTGAAAGTTGTATGAAAAAATAAAGAGCTCAATAAAGGTAAATATATGGGCAATTATAAAATCTAGTACTATTGTAAAAGTGCTTTGTAACTCCACTTTTTGATTTCTACATGAGTTAAGAAACATACTTTTTTAGAAAAAGAATGATTGTTGTAGCTTTGGTCTATAACTCTACATCTTGCTTTCTGCATAATCCAAAAGGCTAATTTATGTTTTGAACACACAATATCTTAAAATGTAATTTTATGATAACAACTGCTGAACCGGAGCAGAGATTTTGTATGTTATTATGGTTAACTGGTACATGTCCAAATTAAAGTGTTATAACTTTAGGATGTTAAAAGTAATCCCCATGGTAACCGCAAAGAAAAGAACAATCCAATTCAAAAATGGGCAAATGACTTGAACAGGCATTTTTCCAACATGGCCGAGAAGCATATGAAAAGATGCTCAACATAATTAATCACTAGGGAAATGCAAATCAAAATCACAATGAGCTATTACCTCACAGTCATTAAGATGCTGTGGTTGTTCAGTCTCTAAGTCATGTCCAACTCTTTGCGACCCCATGGACTGCAACATGCCAAGTTTCCCTGTCCTTCACCATCTCCCTGAGTTTGCCCAAGTTTATGTCATGAACAGTACATGTATTTAAAAAGTATGGCTACTATTTAAAAAAACAAAACAAAACAGAAAATAGCGAGCAAAAAATTGGAAAATTCGTGCACTGTTGGTGAGAATGTGAAGCAATACAGCTGATGTGGAAAATACTATGGCAGCTCCTCAAAAAATTAAAATACAATTTGAGTATGATCCAGCAAACCCCATTTCTGGGTACATACACAAAATGGAAAGCAAGATCTTGGAGAGATGTTTCTACATTCTTGTTCGTAGCAGCAGTATTCACAATAGCTACAACATGGAAGCAAATTGGGGTCCATTGACAGATGAATGGAAAGGCAGAATGTGATACCTACATACAATGGAATGTTACTTAGCCTTAGAAAGGAAGGAAATTCTCCAATACGTCACAACATGGAGCTAGTCACAAAAAGACAAATAATGTATGACTCCACTTACATGAGGCACTTAGAGCTGTCAAATCACAGAAATAGAATGGTTGGTGCCAGAGGTTGGGGGATAGAGGTAATGGGGAATTATGGTTTAGTAGGGATAGTGTTTCAGTCTTGTAAGATCAAAATAGTTCTGGAGATGGATGGTAGTAATGGTTACACAAAAATGTGAAGGTACTAACTTCATAGCACCAAACTTAAATGGTTAAGGTGGTAAATTTCATGTATCTCATTATGTATATTTTAACAAATTAAAAAGTCTTGGAGAGAGAACCCGAGGGATTATCCTATAAGCAATGTGCATATATTTTAGTGTATGGGGTTTATAAAATCTGTTTTGATCACATATTGGTCCTTTTAGTTTCTTTCCCACTCTTAGCTCTGTTCTATTCAAAGAAGTTTGTCTAACAGCTGAGTTCTAAACAGGTGAGGTCCTTTGATAAGTGTTTTTATAGATTTATTTGCCCTCATCCAGGTTTATAACATATAAAGGCACTATAAAGGAGTGGATAAAAATGTAATAGACTGGAATAAAAAAAAGTCAGAAAGACCTGGGATTGAATCTGAGCTCCAGAAGTAACTACCTATGTGACCTTGGGTAGTTATGCACCCTACATGCATATGAAATGATATGATGATGCTGCCTGGCACCAATAAGAGTTGGTGCTTGTTGACATTATACTCAGAAGCCCCAGCAGGAGCTAAGAGCATTCACTCTTTCTCATTCTGCTTGGTGTTGAGATGAATATGTCAGTGTAACACAGCCAGTTCACTTTGCGGTGAGAATTACATGCAGAGCATTGCTTAATGGACAATCAGATGACATCAACAAAATGAGGATTTGTAATGGATTTTGTAAAATATATATATGATTTTTTTCAATTAAATTTAGAAACTAGTCAAGCAGGGAAAAAAACCTTGTTTTACCTGAATTTACCTGATAATCACAAACCTGGCCTGAGTAGGCATATAGCTTCTTAGAATGAGTCTTTCAAGACCTAGCTGTGCAAACCTGGATTCCCCTAGAAGACCATAGCTTTGACTATACTGACAAAGGTCCATTGAGTCAAAACTATGGTTTTTTCAGTAGTCATGTATGGATGTAAGAGTTGGACCATAAAGAAAGCTGAGTGCTGAAGAATTGATGCTTTTGAACTGTGGTGTTGGAGAAGACTCTTGACAGTCCCTTGGACAGCAAGGAGATCCGTCAGTCCTAAAGGAAATTAGTCCTGAATATTCATTGGAAGGACTGATTCTGAGGCTGAAGCTCCAATAATTTGATGTGAAGAACTGAATCACTGGAAAAGACCCTGGTGCTGGGAAAGATTGAAGGCAGGAGGAGAAGGGGATGACAGAGGATGAGATGGTTGGATGGCATCACTGACTCGATGGACATGAATTTGAGCAAGCTCTGGGAGTTGGTGATGGACAGGGAGGCCTGGTGTGCTGCAGTCCATGGGGTTGCAAAGAGTTGATACGACTGAGTGACTGAACAGAACTCAAAAGACCTGGAGATCAGATATTCAAAAGAGATACTTTTTAAAACAATGCTAATATTTACATTTGAGACTCACCTTTCTTAATTACTTTAAAAAAGTAATTTATTTACTTATTTTGTTTATTTGTGTATTTATTTTGGCTGTGCTGGATCTCCATTGCTGCAGGTGAGGCTATCTCCAGTTGCAGTGAGCGGAGGTTGCTTTCTAGTTGCGGTGCACGGGCTTCTCATTGCGGTGGCTTCTCGTGTTGTGAAGCACAGACTCCAGGCGCGTGGGCTCAGAAGCTGCGGCTCACAGGCTTAGTTGCCCTGCAGCAAGTGATATCTTTCTGCACCAGGGATCAAACCCATGTTCCCTGTATTGGTAGGTAGATTTTTAACCACTGGACCACCAGGGAAGCCTCTCAATTATTTTTTATTTTGTAAAGGCTCTGGATGAAGCCTTTACACACACACCACACAAATATACATTGATAGGCTTATGTATATGTGTAAGTGTGTGTGTGTGTGTGTGTTTGTGTGTGTGTGTTTATTCGCAGTTTGCCTACTTAGTTTTTTTCACATGAAAAAGAAAAACACACACTTGGAAGATAACTGTGGTGAACTTCCCACTTCATTTTGTATCAAGAAAAGAGTGTTTGGGGGCTCTTGGTGACTCTCCCTTACTTTCTCTCTTTTCGATTTAGGCTTCAGGAAAGAAAGTATGAGCGTAAATGAGCATAAGGAAAAAGCACATCAATAACCAATACAAATGTGTAGTTAAAGCATGACTGGAATTGACAACATGTGTCCAAAGACTTGTACATGAATGCTGACAGCAGTATTATTCATAATAACCATATTGACAGGCCTAAATGTCCATCCCTTGATGAAAAGATAAGCAAAATATATTTATGCATACAGTAGAATTAATTTGTATTTCTATATAAATACATGCATATTGTATTTGGTGTATTTAACTCTATGAATATACTTAAAAGTCACAGAGATGTATACTTGCAAAGAATGAATTCTATAATATGAATTTAATAGTATGTGAATTACATTTCAATAAAGCTGCTTTTTAAAAAAGAAAAGAAGTGTCAACTAGGTTCTGATGGGATTTTCTTTTTATCACGTCTATATGCATAGTTTCACCCTACAAGTTATAGCATTTTCATAAGCAGCCTGAAGGTTATTTATATAAAACCAGCTTTTTCTGAAAACATCTTCACCTTAGAAATAAAAGAGTTTTCCGGGAAAAGCAGGGAACATTAACAGCAAATTTGCTCAAACTTCTTGGAGGATTATGGAAATGTTTGCATTCTCTATTCACACTCACCAGTTGAAGCTTCTGAGGCAATGTTTGTTTTCAGAACACTGAAAGCTTCCTGGAGAGATTGAAGAATTCTTATTATTAAGAGTAATGCCAAAACAGTATTACACATTTGACATGAAGAATTAAAGAGAATGACTAATGAAGCTCTAGCAAAGCTCCTTCTAAATTCTACCTCTGTTCTCTTCCAGTGTGTATGAGTCTTGTTTTCCTATGTCCAATTCATTTAAGCAATGAATTCTTCCAGAAATTGAGAGACTAGCAAGCAATGACAAAGTCCACTCTAAAAACAAATCTGAGCTTTTGATTGCGCTTCCATTTGATCTTCTTTAAAGATTAAAACCAACAATGCCATCAATATGCTAAAGGAAGGAATTAGTTTAAAATAATATTACAGACGTTCAAGTTATGCAATGCTTTTAATCTTATAGGTATGAAAGTGGAAGTGAAGTCGCTCAGTGTGTCTGACTCTTTGAGACCCCATGGACTGTAGCCTATCAGGCTCCTCTGTCTATGGGATTTTCCAGGCAAGAATACTGGAGTGGGTTGCCAATTCCTTCTCCAGGAGATCTTCCCAACCCAGGGATTAAACCCCTGTCTCCCGCATTGTAAGCAGATGCTTTACCATCTAAGCCATTAGGGAAGTCTGGCAACTGATATTTGGGGGCTGGGGTCATTTTTTAGTTATCTATAGGAAAATTTCTACACAGAAAAAATTACATCATGAGATTAGATTCAGAGCTTATTTGGATCATGCGTTTAATTATACTTATTGAGAAAAAATAAATTTTAATCCTAATAAATTCTAAAACAGATTAGAAAAAATAACACAAATCTCCTTAGCCTGCCAACCAGTATTATTATCAGTTATTATCAGAAATTAGCTATAATATTCAATGAGCTAATTCACTGCTAACTCTTTAAAGAACATAGCCTCCAGAATAAAGCAAAAATAAATTAAAAGATGGAGACAGTCAGTCCTTTGCAATCTCTTTAAAGTCAAATGAGATGATTCCTTCCTGGGTCCAAACAGCCTTCTCTCCAGCTGATATCACCAAAGAATTCCCCATCCAGTAAGCCTGAAGGCTATGGTGGAAGTGAAGGGCAAAAAGATCCTCATTTCCAGGGACAGCTGCCTGTCTTTCCTAGCTAGAGACACCTGAACCCAGAACTGCCCCCCCAACAAGCCTTTGGGGCACATTGAAAAACTTCAGAAGCCACTTTTGGTGGCCCCTCTCTTGACATGACCCACTGACTAGGCAGCCACGGCATCTGGTCATTGTAGACCATGTAGAGATTATCGCACCCACTTTGGATACCTTGAGACTCACTACATTAGATTTCATTTCTCACCAGTGCCTCTCCCAAACCATTCTAACATCTACAGTTCACCAAAGTGATGCACTATTCTTCTACATAGCAACCCTATTTACTTTTATTCTCACTTTCTCTACTTTGCTTGCCAAGGCATACTTTTTCTCTTCACAGACTCAATCTCTCCAATACACATTTTGCCTATCAATTTTGGAAAAAAAAGTTCAAATCTCTCCACTAACCCACCTACCATCTGGGACTGATGGAGCATATTAACCTGGGCCTAGCAGAGTAGATCAACCTGTTGCCACACATCCTACAGACAGCTGGGCTAGCCTGAGACTGAACCACTGTGGTGTTTGTGAACAGGACACCACTTCTCCCATGGTGCATCCAGTTCCAGATCATTTTTTTCTTTCTTTTGTCTGCTATGATTTCTCTGAACTTCTCAGCATCACAATTTCTTTACTACAGGATATTGTCTAGAAGAACCATGGATACCTCATGAGGACTTTCAGAACTTCCAGTAGTCCAAAGAGTACAAAGAAATGAACAACTGACTGAAAATATCCAAATGGGAGACATCACTAGACGCTGCTTCCAACACATGTATCCCCTGCTTATACCCCGAATTGGAAGACCCAAGTATAGAAGTCATCAGATCCATCACCCTCTTAAGTCAACTACTCCATTCCAGCGACCCTGACTCTAACCCCTCTGATACATTTACCCCATGAAGACACTCTATTCATGTCATATCTCAGAGCCTGACTCTATGATATGATAGTAGAAAACCAAGTACCTTATCAAAAAGATACTAGAAGAATGATGATCATCAAAAACATGGATAACACAAAGCCTTGTTGAGGATATGGAGACATTCGAACCGTGCTACTGGAAATGTAAAATGGTGTAGCCACTTTGGAAAACAGCTTAGTGCTTACTCAAAGAGTAAAAAATAAAATTGCCATATAACCTAACAATTCCACTTCCAGATATATACTCCAAAGAACTGAAAACATATGGCCAAACAAAAACTTGTTTACAGCAGCATTATTCTCAATAGCCAAAAGCTGGAAACTACTCAAATGTCCATCAGCTGGTGAATGGATGAACAAAATATGATATAACCCATACAATGGAATATTATTCAGTCACCAAAACGAATGAAGGACCAAGGTAAACTACAGTGTGGATGGACTTTGAAAGCATTATGTTAAGTGAAAGAATCCAGTCACAAAAGATCATATATTGTAGGGTTCCATTTATATGAAATACCTAGAACAGGCAAATTCGTAGAGACAAGAACTATCTTAGTAGCTCCCCAGGACTGGGGCTGGCAGGGGAGGAAGGAATGACAAGTGACTGAGGATGAACTTGGAGTTTCTTGGCTCTGAATAGGCTTTACATTTCCCTCCCTTTGCCTTTCCAGACAAGCAGTGGTAATGGCTCTGTGCTATTGCTTGTCCCAGATTCTTTATCTTCCCTTGTTATTTCCTTTAATCTTCTCCACATCCGTTTCTTGTTGGGACAATGGCTGATATCTGCCCCCTATCTCTGATATGTCAGAATTTCTAACTCTGAGGGTTCTTGCTGCAACTCCAAATATCCACTTCCTTATTCTCTAGGGTTAACCACATTGATGGATCAGGAGTAGAGAAAGGACTACATTACAACTCTTCCTTTCTCTTTTATTCTACACATACTATTGAGAGGTGTCAGCTATCCAGGACACAGTTCAGTGCTGGCCTCTAACTAGGCTGTTAGGGTCTAGGGTGTTAGACAGAAACGGGCTCAGTGGCAACCTTGCTGTGCTCCCATGGAATTTTAAGAGACAGCTTGGTACCCAAGTTGCCCTGAAGCTTTAGGATTTTAGCTATTGTTATTTGTAAACCCCATTGTTTTTGTGAGTTAGGGCTTGTGTTATACAGACTAACTGGCTCCATTTTTCCAGGAAAGGCGTAACTCATTTTCAGAAGACTAAGATAGTTTAGGGTCAAGGCAGAGCCAGACAAGAACCTATATTTATTTCATTATACAAAATACAAATCTTCCATTGTTAAATGTTTACAATGAGTTGAATGCCCTGTCAGCCCAATCAACCCCACATCACTGAAAATAAACCCCTTATTAGGCAAAATCAAATTTATTGGCCCATGGCTATGAGAGAGATCACAAATCAGAGAAACTGTGGAGCGTCTCACTAACCAAAGCAAAAGGTAAAACTAGGATAGAAAGAATTCTGGGTAAATGCTATGGCTAGGGTTAATAAAATTTAAATAAATCAGTGTTTTTATAGTTTCCCTGGGCTCAATCTCTGGGTCAGGAAGATCTGCTGGAGAAGGGAATGGCAACCCACTCCAGTGTTCTTGCCTGGAGAATTCCATGGACAGAAGAGCCTGGCAGGCTACTGTCCCTAGAACTGCAGTCAGACTCAACTGAGTGACTAACACTTTCACTTCATTTTCACAAGCAAAGTAAGGCAGTGTAAAGTGGTCAACCTCATATTCAGAGTGCAAAGGAGAACCAGGGTCTCATTTCCTTGATAAAAAGAAAGCTAACATAGATGTGGAATAGAAACTCTTCATCTGAAGCTCTGCACCTGCTCTGTCAATCCAGATTGCTTCTCTGCATCAAAGCAACTCAGACCACTCCCCTCCCCAGACAAGAGTGCATTGTTCTTCTCTTACTGATAACAATTTAAATCAAATTACTTACATTTCTTTTTAAATATTTTTTTAATTCAAAAGTATATTGTTTCATTTTATGCATTGGCTCCAATGTTTAAACATTATTTTCTTGAAATTGGCCATGATGGCCATATTTACACCACAGAAATAATCAAACTCTACAGATGGGGTGTTTATCCCCAAAGAACTGGTTTATCAACCCCCTACTACCTCTCTCCTAGTCCTTCAGTTCCCCTCCTGGTCAGTGACCCATTGTTATCAAACCCTTCTAGAGCTATTCTATGCACATATTTCACACTGAAACACACACATGCACCTTTCTTATTACAAATATTAGCATACCGTACATATCATTCTCATTTTTGTCACACTATGTTTTGGAGACTGTTTCACACTGGCAAATACACATTTGCCTCAATCTTTTCGACAGGTGCATAGTATTCTGTGTATGGATGTGTCAATTTGTATTTAACCAGTGACATAAAAATGAGTTAGAGAAGGAACTGGCAACCCACTGTAGTATTGTCTGAAAAATCCCAAGGACAGGGGAGCCTGGCAGGCTACAGTCCATGGGGTTGCAAAGAGTCAGACAGGACTGAGTGACTAAATAATATAAAAGGTTTTAGGTTGTTCCCATCCTTTGTCACAGCAGATAAAACCATAATGAATAATATCATATCCACTGTGCACAGAATGTTCATTTTAGTTTAACAGACAAGTTTCTGCCCTAGCAAAGGTATTGAACATTGGAGAGTAACACATCAATCTTCCTCTGAAGCTTCCTTGAAGCATCAAGTTACTTATACTTTTGACAGTCTCTGATTTCAGAGAATAGTTTCCAAGTGAGGAAGAAAGCAGTCACTTAAAGGAGAGAGTTGGTATATCCAACTCTCAGTGCACTGTGTCCTTGGGGGAAATACTGTTTCTTGTTAACTTTGCAGCTGGCTTTATCTTTTATTCCAGTCTAAAGAATGGCAGGACAGATGTTTACAGTCCAAGCTATTTTCACCTTCTCATTGCCTGGGTGAACTGCATTGAGTATGTAGCAATAAGCAAGAACTAAATTTCCCTAAGATTAAGCTGCTGAGATTCTGGGGGTTTTGTTTTGTTGTTTTACCAGAGCATCACCTAACCTAGCCTGGATGCCATAGATTGTTCTGTTTTAATTAAATCTCCACAAAATGAGGTACTAGCTTTGGGGCTGGTAGCAGGGGACAGAAAACTATTATTGGAGGATGCATGGATATATATCCGCATTGTCATGCTAAGTTGTTTCAGTCGTGTCCAGCTCTTTGCGACCCTAATGACTGCAGACTGCCAGGCTCCTCTGTCCGTGGGATTCTGCAGGCAAGGATGCTGGAGTGGGTTGCCATGCCCTCCTCCAGGGTCTCTTCCCAACCCACAGACTGAACCCATGTCTCGTACACCTCCTGCAATGGCAGGCTGGTTCTTTAGCACTAGTGCTATCTGGGAAACCCATATCCATATTATGCACTGGAAAACTTTTGGTAAAATTGTCATCTGAGGTAATTTGAAAGGCATATCAAGTTCCTAATAACTTGTAGCCTTAGAAGAAGAGATTGGCCAGTATTGGTTGTTTATGACCTTGTTTGGCAAGGTATCATAAGAAACAGATGAGCTCAGAAAACAATTGGCCAGTGTGTGAGCAGTGAAGGGAACAGAGAGTATCTATACATTTGGGAAATTATAGGGTTGCAAGAGGACTCAAACAGTAAAAAGTAGCAGTGAGCAATTCTCTGATAACAAAGTCTGATTAGATTAGTCCTGGAGCAAAAATCAAATCAAGATAAAACCGTTGGGCATATTGTGAAAATTTGTGTGGGCTAATCTGGCACCAAAAGACACTTACTCCTTGGAAGAAAAGTTATGACCAACTTAGATAGCATATTCAAAAGCAGAGACATTACTTTGCCGACTAAGGTCTGTCTAGTCAAGGCTATGGTTTTCCTGTGGTCACGTATGGATGTGAGAGTTGGACTGTGAAGAAGGCTGAGTGCCGAAGAAATGATGCTTTTGAACTGTGGTGTTGGAGAAGACTCTTGAGAGTCCCTTGGACTGCAAGGAGATCCAATCAATCCATTCTGAAGGCGATCAGCCCTGGGATTTCTTTGGAAGGAATGATGCTAAAGCTGAAACTCCAGTACTTTGGCCACCTCATGCGAAGAGTTGACCCATTGGAAAAGACTCTGATGCTGGGAGGGATTGGGGTCAGGAGGAGAAGGGGATGACAGAGGATGAGATAGCTGGATGGCATCACTGACTCGATGGATGTGAGTCTGAGTGAACTCCGAGAGTTGGTGATGGACAGGGAGGCCTGGCATGCTGTAATTCATGGGGTCACAAAGAGTCGGACATGACTGAGCGACTGAACTGAACTGAATCTGGCACCTGCTATGTCTTTTCAACTGGACAAAATAGGGTTAATGAACTAAAAGTGTGGCTTTCCCACCAAAGATAGGCCCAAAGTAATTGCAGTTGAGAGAGAAAGAGATAGAGAGCAATAAAGAAAAGACATAGAAAATTCAAGATGTATGAGTAAAGAAAAATCAAAACTATGTCCTTTCAAAAGCTTGTGCATAAATGTATATAGCAGCATTATTCATAATAGCCAAAATATGGAAATAATTCAAATGTCTATTGCTTGATGGATAAATATAGTATATCCACAAAAAGAAATACTATTTATCAGTAAAAATTAAGTACAGATACATGCCACAATGTGGATGAACCTTGGAAATATTATGTTAAGTGAAAGACACCAAGCACAAAAAACCATATATTATATGATCCATTTTATACAAAATGTCCAAAATAGGCAAATCCATAGCTTCAGAGAGTAGATTTTGCCCATTGCTGAAAGAGCTGGGGTGGGAGAAAGTGGGGGAAATAAGGCATGACTGCTAATTGGTATGGGGTTTCTTTTTGAGATGATGAAAATGTTCTGTAATTACTGGCAATGGTTGCATAATTTGGTGAAGATACTAAGAAGCTGTGGAATCTTACACGTTAAATGGGTGAATTGTATGATATATTAATTTTATCTCAAAATAAGCTTGGATTTTAAAAAGTATATCTCACAAAGAACTGTGGGTTTGGCTATTGGTATATGAAATTGATTAAAATCAGATGAGAAAAGGACAAAATTTTTGAGAGAGTTAAAAATGCTAAAGGGACCACTAGCCTAGAAAGGAGAAATTGACTGCTTCGGATTTAAAACAGCGCTTCATCCCAACCTTCGATGAGTAGAAAATGGGCTAGAAAAACTGCCTCACACTTAAGGAAGAGCTATTCAGTAATTCCCACTAAAGACTAAATAGGATATCATAAAGGAGAGACTCTTACAGAGGGTTCATTCAAGGGCTATGAAGACCAGAGAATTTAAGAGTTCCTTGCGAAGGCAGAATTGGAGCCTAGTTAAAAACTTATCTCATCTCAGGTGAGGAAGCCCTCCCCGGGTTGGTTCAGCAATATTTTAGAATTGCTACAGACCTGGACTTCCAGCAGTATTTGGTGCACTGACCTTACCCATGGAACAACAGACTGGTTCCAAATAGGAAAAGGAGTGCGTCAAGGCTGTATATTGTCACCCTGCTTATTTAACTTCTATGCAGAGTACATTATGAGAAACGCTGGACTGGAAGAAACACAAGCTGGAATCCAGGTTGCCGGGAGAAATATCAATAACCTAAGATATGCAGATGACACCACCCTTATGGCAGAAAGTCAAGAGGAGCTAAAAAGCCTCTTGATGAAAGTGAAAGAGGAGAGCAAAAAAGTTGGCTTAAAGCTCAACATTCAGAAAACGAAGATCATGGCATCCGGTCCCATCACTTCATAGGAAATAGATGAGGAAACAGTGGAAACAGTAGAAACAGTGTCAGACTTTATTTTGGGGGGCTCCAAAATCACTGCAGATGGTGATTGCAGCCATGAAATTAAAAGACGCTTACTCCTTGGAAGAAAAGTTATGACCAACCTAGATAGTATACTCAAAAGCAGAGACATTACTTTGCCAACTAAGGTCCATCTAGTCAAGGCTATGGTTTTTCCTGTGGTCATGTATGGATGTGAGAGTTGGACTGTGAAGAAGGCTGAGTGCCGAAGAATTGATGCTTTTGAACTGTGGTGTTGGAGAAGACTCTTGAGAGTCCCTTGGACTGCAAGGAGATCCAAAAAATCCATTCTGAAGGAGATCAGCCGTGGGATTTCTTTGGAAGGAATGATGCTAAAGCTGAAACTCCAGTACTTTGGCCAGCTCATGCAAAGAGTTGACCCATTGGAAAAGACTCTGATGCTTGGAGGGATTGGGGGCAGAAGGAGAAGGGGACCACCGAGGATGAGATGGCTGGATGGCATCACTGACTCGATGGATGTGAGTCTGAGTGAACTCCGGGAGATGGTGATGGATAGGGAGGCCTGGCGTGCTGCGATTCATGGGGTCGCAAAGAGTCGGACACGACTGAGCGACTGAACTGAACTGAACAGACCTGGACTTCCAGGAGTATTTGGTGCACTGACCTTACCTATGATCCTTAGTGTATAGTGTATTGAGGGGCTGATATCTTTTTAGTTCCTAGGACTTTCAGCAAGAAGAATCACATTTAGACCTAATGTAGACACAGTAGGGTAGCAGCCCAATGAAGGAAATGCTTTTCTTCGCCCAGAAGTCCTGGACTTGAGGGTTGATGCTGTGCATGACTTTTGCCTCAACTCCCTCAGGACCACCTGTAGGATTCCCCTCAGCGCAGTAGCGGGCATGTGCTAAGCACTAACTGATGGTGATTATGCTAAACTGTATTAGAAAGGAAGCCAGCTGGGTCATGGACATACATAACCTTAAGGAACTTGCTGGAGATCACACAGCTAGTAATGACAGATCAGATCTTGAACAAGTTTTGCAAAACCACAAGGTCCTGCTTTTCCCCCAGACTTCCCATAAACTGTGGTGGAGTGATGATTAGCTGGAACGATTCCTGGCATTGCTGATTATTCAGTTTTCTTCAACAAGTATTGTGAAATTTGTGGTGCCCTTTTAATTTAATTATTGCTTACATGTAATGTGTGTGTGTGTGTGTCTGTGTGTGTCTGTGTGTCTGTGTGTGTCTGTGTGTGAAGTCTTGTTTCACTAGCTTCTACTCCACTAGTAAGAAGGAATGTTCACTTGCTTGCTTTGTTGCCTCCAATGCAGGCAGTAACTACTAAATATTTCTTTTTGGAGCAGTTTATGAGAGAAGAACATTTTCAAATTTATGAGGCTTTCGTGCATTTTCAGAAGAGATTCTCATATTTCACATATTTCCTTCTTTGGATCTTTCTATTTAGAGATCAGTTTAAAAATACAACTCATCTATCTGGAGCAGAAGGGTTGTGAACCATGAGTTCCACATCTCTGGAGACTTTGAGTCACTTTAAAGGCAAAATATGAAGAAAATAAAAGGAAATTAAAAAGATATAGCTTAGTTTTGGCCTAGAAAGCAGCGTGATTCCATGATAGGTTACAATAGATTGGAGATACTGAAAGAAAATGCATCATTTACCAAAAATTAAGGGATATTTTTTCCCCCAAGAGAAATAAACAGCTGCTTGTTAGAATTGTGTCCTTATAGTAGGCATCCTCAATATATCTGGTTCCTTTTACTGCCTATTTAGACCAGGTACTTTACTCTTAAAAATTATACTGATGTATGATTTTGCCATATTTTCGGTAAGCATGTATAACTTTGGGAAAGTTATACACTTAGGACCTAGGATTAATTCCCCAAATCTTTAAGAAGCAGATGGTTCAGAAGATCAGTTTATGATCACTTGTCCTTTGAAAATTAAAGACCTCCAGAACTAAATCTAAGTGATGGTCACCACGATTTTAAGGTTTCTTGCCCTACCTATTTGGAAAGGCTACAGTTTCAGCAACCTGAAGGCAGTTTTTGGCAATGGCGTCGTTGTTGAGTAGGGAAAGGAAATGGATTATTTGACATTATGTCTCTTTTCCGCTTTGATTTCTTCGCTTCTCCATCTTAGATATATCTGGAAGGACTTGCTTATCTTCTCAGCAACACATTCACCATCAAGGAGACTTGACCTCCATGTGAACTTTGTGTTCATCTTGAGGCTATTGGGTTGTATTGAGGTAAAGAAGACTGAATTCTAGACAGGAAGCCAAGGCGACCATTCTGCCAGTAAGGCAAGAAACAGGGGACACGGCAGCTGAGCTTCTTCCTGGCAGGATTCTTGTTACCTTGGGGTCTCATTCTCCTGAAAGAACTTCAAGCCATGTTTTTCAAACCCCATTGCATAGAGCCCTAGGTTAAGGCTGCACCTTATGAACCATTGTGGTGGGATGAAGCAGGTGCAAAAAATTGGGAGGCTGAGTCCTTAGAATCTAGACTTCACCTCTGACAGTTTCAATCAGCACAGCTCTGTTTTTATCTACTGTACAGGTTGGGCCCTACATCACATTAAATAATAATAATAATAATCAGATGAAAAAGTTGAACTTACCAGAACTCCTTTCAGGGAAAGTACTGTAAGTGGTTAGAAAGAATACTAAGGTCAGACATTTAGAAAGGGTGGGAGCAGAAGTGATATCTTTAAGAGCAGAGTGGAAATAAAAAAGATATGACAAGTAAACTGCCATCTCAGGAGAGTGGGTACTGATGACGCCAAGCTTTTGTTTTTCCTGAGATGAATTGGCTGATTTGAGGACAGAGTTGAACTATTCATGAGAAGAGGGGACATGGTGTGCAAGGAAGGGTGGACAGAGAAAATCTCTACTTTATAGGACAGCCAGGCTGACCTGGGGGAAGAATATATCAAGTGGGATTTTATAAAACTGCACACAGTGGCATGTGCAAGGTAAACAGTCCCTTTACTATGTAATCCTCTGACATCCACACCCAGGTAATATTTAGTAAAACTTGCTTTGGGTCTTTCAGCCAGAGAAGGCAAATAATGCTGAAGTTTGCAGCTTGATGGTTTAGAGAAAAAAAGACACTGTAAGTGTTTCATTTGGTGATTCACTAGAAGGACTCGTAAGACTCAGTAGCAGGTATTACTCACTGCTAAGGGCTTCCTTGGTGGCTCAGATGGTAAAGAATCTGCCTGCAATGCAGGAGACCCAGGTCAATCTCTGGGTCAGGAAGATCCCCTGGAATGGCTACCCACGCCAGTATTCTTGCTTGGAGAATTCCATGGACAAAGGAGCCTGGGGGGCTGCAGTCCACGGGGTCGAAAAAAGTCGGGCGTGACTTAGCAACTAACACACACACACAAGGGTTGTTACAAGAAAGGATATAGAGCAAATGCAACAGGAAAGAGAGACACAGCAGGGGATACCAGAGAGGCCTGTCATGGGCTTCCAAGACCTTTTTTGTCCAAGGTCACACAAGAATGCTTTTTGTTGTTGTTAGCACTTAACTATAGGGGCATGTGTGGAAGATCTGTCTGGGGAAGTCTGAATGAGCCTCAAGTTCCAAGGATTTTATGGAGGAGGCTAGTCACATAGGCATACCCTGCTCTGCAACCAGGCTTAGCTATCAAAACTCAGAATTCCAATAATGATATCAGGCACACATCATAAATCTTGGTGTTTATAATGCAACCTGAAAAGCCAATATAGGATGATCTGTTGCTTCAAGGGTTTGTAACAAAATCATCGATCATCACATAAAGAACATTCTGAGGGTAGAATTCCCAGGAGTTGGCCAAGGGTCACTCAGGGTTCCCTCGAATCAGGCTTGCTGCATTAATGTTTTCTTCACAACATGTTGGGGACAACCAAATTTGACTAGGATTTGGAAAAGAATGTTGCAGCCAGACTCACATTGTAGAGGTTAAAGATGGCTTCTGCCACCCAGAGGCAGACCATAGACTAGGCAAGAAAGCCTTCCAATTGGAGGCCTCTTGTTTTTTTTTTTTTATGTTTATTTTTAATTTTTAAAAAAGCTTTTATCAGAATTTAGTTGCTTTACCATGTTTTTGTTTCTGATGTACAGCAAAATGAATCAGCTATATATATACATATATCCCCTCCCTCCCACCCTCATCCCACTCCCCTAGGTCATCACAGAGCCTGGAGCTGAGCAACCTGTGCTATCTAGCAGCTTCCTGCTAGCTAGCTATTTTAGATATGGTAGGGTATATATGGAGACCTCTTGTTAAAGATGATTGAACTCTATTTTTTAAGTCTAACTGTTTAATTTCATGATACTAGCTATATTTATTTGGCAAGCATTCAGTAAAATTTTGAGCCTCACCTCAACTATGCTACACAGGGCCTATTTATTCATTCAACAATTATTTTCAGAATGTATGTACTATTTGCTAGACATTGTTATATTGGGGGTAAATTAATGAAAACTCAGATATCTGTTTTTATGAAGTGTCCAAGTCTTGTGGGGAGAAATCAGAACAGATGTGATTTGAGGAAGCTATAATCTACTGAGTTTGGAGAAAAGTCATAAGAGAAGGCAGGTGTACTACCTGGAAGTCTAGAAAAAAGAAGTCCAAAGAAACTGGTTATTGGTGTCTGTTGGCTATTTTACTAGATCAGCCATTCTAATTTATCTGGAACTGAGGTGTTTCCCAGGATGCAGGACTCTTTCTGTGAAAACTGTTCTCTCAGCCATGGGGCTGGGTCCTGCAGCCATGACTCTGCTGTGTCACCTGTCCACCTGACTAGAAATTAGGACCCATTATTAGCCAGTGTTTATCTCCAGAAGTTGGCCGGAGAAGTTGCTATGAATCTAACTGTAGAGCCCCATCATGAAGTCTGCACACCTGTCATTGAAGTCTCTAGAATAAATCTAGCCTGTTTAACTTTTTATTTTGCAAGTTTCTTTTTTTTTTTCAATTTTAATTGGAAGCTAATTACTTTACAATATTGTGGTGGTTTTTGCCATACATTCACATGAATCAGCCATGGGTGTACCTGTGTTTCCCATCCTGAACCTCCCTCCCACCTCCCTCCCCATCTCATCCCTCAGGGTCATCCCAGTGCACCAGCCCTGAACACTCTGTCTCATGCATTGAACCTGGATTGATGATCTGTTTCACATATGATAATATACATGTTCCAATGCTATTCTCTCAAATCATTCCACCCTCGCCTTCTCCCACAGAGTCCAAAAGTCTGTTCTTTACATCTGTGTCTCTTTTGCTGTCTCGCATATAGGGTCATCGTTACCATCTTTCTAAATTCCATATATATGCATTAATATACTGTATTGGTGTTTTTCTTTCTGGCTTACTTCACTCTGTATAATAGGCTCCAGTTTCATCCACCTCATTAGAATTTATTCAAATGCATTCTTTTTGATGGCTGAGTAAGGTTCCATTGTGTATATGTACCACAGCTTTCTTATCCATTTGTCTGTCGATGGACATCTAGGTTGCTTCCATGTCCTGCCTATTGTAAACAGTGCTGTGGTGAACATTGGGGGTACATGTGTCTCTTTCAATTCTGGTTTCCTTGGTGTGTGTGCCCAGCAGTGGGATTGTTGGGTCGTATTAGCCTGTTTAACTTTTAATTTTCTGAGGTACCCCAGTCTCCTTCTAAGAAGCTCACTGCCATTTTCTTTTTCGAGAAAGACAATGACTTCAAAATGAAGGGACAAAAGAGTCTTTGCTGGATGTGTTATTGTTTCCATAGCTAAACTACTATTTTGATGCAGTCCAATGCAAATACCAAATGGACATTTTAATGTTATTTTAGAAAGTGATAAAAATGTGTTTCATATGAACCTCATAAAAGTTTCTAGAGGTCCAGTGGTGTGGGACAGAGAAGGCAATGGCAACCCTCTCCAGTGTTCTCGTCTGGAGAATCCCAGGGACGGCAGAGCCTGGTGGGCTGCCGTCTATTGGGTCTCACAGAGTCAGACACGACTGAAGCGACTTAGCAGCAGCAGCAGCAGCAGCAGCAGTGGTGTGGGCATGTCAAGCTCTTTCTTTTATAGCCATAACAGAACGGCCCCTTCTTCCCAGTCCTGGCAGACTGACTCCATCAGGTTGTTCTTAACAAGGCCACTCATTGTTCCAGTAGACAGCTGGTTTCCCACCTTTGACAGGAAGTCTCTGCCATCATTCTTGCTTATGTTAATTAAGTGGATCTTCTTTACTTTGTTGTCAGAAACTGAACTAAAACGAATTCTCCAGGTAAGAGTATTTCCAAGATGATAAACAACTCTGGATTTTTCTGTTCCTTGGCTGTTCTTCAAGCTTACTGGAAATATCTGGCTCTCTGTAGAGCTGAAATTTGATCTCAAGGGACCCACCCACCAAATATATTTCAAATTTCAGATCAATAAACTGGCATCCCGAGTTTAGTATTTCTTAAAATGATTTCACTAGATTTTAAAAATGGTGTGATTGAAAACTATGGATTCTGTGAAAACCTGAGTCTGACACATTACCCCAGCCTCTTTCCATGGGCATGTTACTTGCACACAGTAGGTGTTCCATTAAAGCTTCTCAGATGACTAGAAACTCTGCTAGTCCTTTGTTCTTGAGATGATGCAAATTCTGCTGTACTTTCTAAACACAAACTATTTCCTTCCCTCTTGCACAATGTTAGCAACTGGATATGTCTTACATTTAAGGTTCCCTTTGTCTTTGGAACCGCTCCCTGGCACACCTGTTTTGGATATTTCACTTTCTAAGACTCAAGCTTTCAACCAACCACAGGCCACACCTGAGCTACCCTGTGTATGTCAGTAACCTTCCTCAGTGTCCATCCCTCAGGTAACCTTCAGCTGGTCTGCTCTCTCTCCAGCCATAGCCCTTCCTCTCACAAGGGCTGAACTCATCTGACTTCTTCCCAGGCCTATTTCAGCACCCCTTACTTTACTTATGCATCAGAAATCACTTGGATACTTTTCTGGGGAAACAAAACTTCCCAGGCTGCCCTCCAGACCCATGGGATCAGCCTACATAGGTACATGCTCCAGAAAATTGAATTCCATTCAGGACCCTAGTTCTCGGACCTGGAGTCCCCAGATAGTGGCACATTAAAAAGCTCCCCAGGTGTGATTATGGTGCACTATATTTACTTACAGCAGGTCTGACTTGGTCCTCCAGATTAAAAAAAATTTTTTTCCATTCCTCCAAATACTTGGTATGCAAATGTTTTTGATGACCACTTTTTCTTCATCATAATCACTAACACTATATGAACCCCTACTAAGTGCTACCTTACTATGCTTACAAAACACACCAGACACGACTTATCACTGCTTTAAATAAAACACTGCTACTCAGGATTAAGCATGTATTTATTTTAGTTCAGTTAAAACAAACATACAATGTTTCATTGAAACGTGTAGCACTCTTTGCCAACAAGTCTTACTGGAATTGTTGGCCTCTATAACAGTACAGTGAGGATATTTACATTATATACAGAAAGCTTACCACAATCAGGTTCTCAAAGGTCTTCCACCACACTAGAGCATATTTGATTTCATTACACTAGATCATGTTTTAATAGCTACTACATTTTGAAAATTTAGACCTTATTTAAAATTTTAGAGTTCTGAACCTGCACCAAGTTTTCATGAAAAAAATGTGTTGTTCACGTAGTCTGCTTATTGCAAATACAATTTTAACAGTATTTTAAATTTTTAGTGTTTACACAATTTGTCAATTTGTTTACTGAAATCTCTGTACAGGTACTTTTGGGACAATTCTTATAGATACATAATGTGAATTCATCAAAATGCAGTTAAGAAACTTATAAGGAAGGATATATACATTTCAACCCAAGACCCAAACCTGACATTATATACAACCTATTTACAAATACATATGGACAGACACTGTATGTACATAAGATTATCATAAATATTGAAAAATAGGTTAGCTTTAATGGATTAATGCTGTTCTATAAATAACATTAGTTATAACTGAAACATCCACGGAAGACAGTAATGCAAAATGAGGTGACAAGACAGTGGTTTTAATACTGAAGACTGCTCATTACTGGGAATTCACTGTTTAGGAACCTCCAGGTAGACAAAGATAGCTCCAAGAAAATCATGCAATGAAATTTACCCTTGGCAGTTGATTTGGAACCTCAAACAGCCAGGGGACTGGAGGAACCTTCCACATCGATTTATTTATTTTTTTTCATTTCTTCCTGGTTGCCTCGGTATTTTCTCCCAAATAAAAGGATGTAAACTGTAGAGGTATTCCCAGGCAAGTCTTAAGTTACAAAACCAGCGATTCTTTCCAGGAATTCAAGCAGAAGTGCCAATTCTTGGTCTGAGCTAGAGGTGAGGTTCTGGATTCGAATGGAGTGCCAAAAGCCCAATTGAATGAAAGCAGTGCTGTAGAATCCGTCTTCTCACTGCCTTTCGAGATGGTCCCCACTTTCATTTTTGTAGAAACAAACAAAAATGGACCATTGGTTTCACCCAATGGAGCACTACAAGACGTCTTCCAGTTCAGTTCCACAAGGGTCTCTGACTACAGACACATCTTGTCTGCAACTGAGTCACATATAATACAAGAATGCGTAACAAAAATCATGTCTGCCACATTTCTGGCCCTTGCCTAAAACTAAAAATGTTAAGTTCAAGAGAACAACCTTACAGTCAGGTGACCAATTGATGATTCCATTATTTGCTTCCCTCAACCACTAATGGAATTATGTGTATTAGATTTTAGACATTATGCCTGATGAGCAAAGTACCACATTATTTAATAACATATTCACCATACACCATGACGTACAATAAATGTGCTCTTAAAGCCAAGTAATTTTTTCACGTCTAACTGGGATTGAAATGGAAGGGTGATCATGCAGTCGGACCAATAGTTACACTCAGGTTGCACTGTTTTCCCTAGCTAACCATTTGTTGGATGTAAACAAGTAATTCTACGTTGTACAAGAATGAGATGACAATGCAGTGCACGTGAGTTTTTTTAAAAAGCTTACTGCATGAGAAACCCAGTGGCCTGTATGAAGAGAACTTATACCAAATATAGGTGTAACCTATGGATTAATTAGACCTCTACTGTAGACAAAACATGAACACAACTAAACCACACATTGTCAAGTAATTCACACTTCCATAGCAGATGAGCCATATGAAAAGTTGTACTGTACTCTCTGGATAGAACAGTTTTGGCCTACAGCCATCAAATGCCCATTTTCCACTTCTGGAAGCAATGCCAAAAAAGGGCTGGCCCAAAAAAATCCAGAGCTGTCAACCCAACTCTGGAGGCAATGCAACTGAATAAACCCTGTTTTACCCAATTGCACTATTTGGTACCTCAAAATTAGTTATTTTATTTCCCACAGAAATACCTGCATTATCTTCCACTCTAATAGACTGAAGCCATAAATATTTCAGAGTCTAAATGAACAAAAATATTTGGGGACAGAGAAGAAAAGTGATGAACAGAGTTCACCTGATTTGGTGTAGCCACAATCAACCAGTTGTCCTTTAAAGGTAAAGTCTGAATGGAAAATGCTCCTAATTACAGTGTAATTTTTCATTATATCATTTTCTCTAAAAATTATTTTGGATAAAAAAAAGTATTTGGCTTAGTATGCCTACAAAAAGGCAAATCATTTCATAATACTAGTAGTAATTGTTTTTAAATAACAATGATTTTTTTTTCATGGAATTCATTGACAACTGCTTTTGGATAAAGTTCAAAAAAAGCAATTTTTAAAAAATAAAAGAGTGCTTCTGAGGTCTTCGAATATTTTTGGTACAAAAAAATAATAAGTGTTTTTCTCAATGGTTATTTCAATACTTTGCTGTAAATTAAAAAGAATTATTTCTCACATCGAATGGTTCCATTAGGCACATTCAAGTAAAATCATAAAATATCCAAGTTAAACAATGACACAGCCAAACATGTGGCTTGATTAAAGTTAAGAGTTCGTCCATTCTCTGGAATGGAATAAAATTGTCACTTCCGTTAACCCGAGACTCGTGGTTTGGTGTTAATATCCATTTCTACCATACAGAATAGTTTCTTTAAGAACGAAACAAAACAAAACAAGAGTTCACTTATTCTGCACTCCGAAGAACCAGCGAGGAATCTGCACTTCAAAAGGAAGTGAAACTGAAAACATCAGGTGAAATTTCATAGTAGTTGAGAGCTGTAGACTCAACACTGGCATCAAATGGACTACTGTGGAGTTTTCGAGGTGGTAGTTAATGGCCACCTCCCGGGGCATTGTGGACCCAATCCAACACAATCAAGGCCATGCTTCCGGTCATCACCACTATGCCACTTAGCAGGAAGAACAGAGCCTGCAGTGAGCACAGAGAAAATGGATTAGCAAGCAACAAAACATGTATGCTAAATATTCTTCTACTTTTAAAAACTAGGCTCATAATTTCTAAAGGGCCTCCCAGGTGGCGCTAGTGGTAAAGAACCCACCTGCCAATTCAGGAGACACAAGAGATGTGGGTTTGATTCCTGGGTTGGGAAGATCCCCGAGAGTAGGAAACGGCAACCCACTCCAGTACTCTTGCCTGGCGAAATCCACGGGAACAGGATTTGCACTGGTGAGCAATAGTCAGTGGGTCCCAAAGAGTTGGACAGGACTGAGTGAATTAGCACATACAATAAATTTCTAAAAGTGTGTCCGTATTATTTCACAGAGCTACAGTTTAGCTCGTTAAACTGTCTTGAATGATCAAAGTTAAGTAAGGAAAGTCGCTCAGCCGTGTCCAGCTCTTTTTGACCCCATGGACTGTAGCCTTCCAGGCTCTTCCGTTCATGGGATTTTCCAGGCAAGAATACTGGAGTGGGTTGCCATTTCCTTCTCCAGGGTATCTTCCTGACCCAGGGATCAAACCCAGGTCTCCTGCATTGCAGGAAGACTCTTTATGATCTGAGCTACAAGGGGTTATCCATAGAATACTAAGTTACTGTATTTTTAAAATCGTCTCAAAATTTCCCTTCTCATTCCTTTGTATCAAAAGAAAAAGTAAATAATCTTCTTTACTAAATAAACTGTTGCACGCAACAAAATTGGACTGATATTTCTGCATTTTTGAAAGGGAAAAATCTTAACTTTTAAAATCAAATCTATCTTAAAAATGCAGCCTGAGATGAAGCTGGAGGTTTTTCTAAGAGACATGAGTAGGTCTACTCTAATTCTACTCTTCAATGACTACACCAGATATTCTGAGTAAAACAAGGTAACTGTTGTTGATTCATAAGCATTTCTAGTACTTTAGTCAGACAACAGTTGTGGAGAAAATGGACTGAAATGCAGTCTTTCTTTTAAGTATCCCTACCAGGATCATTTGTGGTGAACATATCATAATCTTTGTAAAATTAGTTGTTATAGTTTATAGTGTAATAACCCCCTGACCCCACCTGAGCTTTGCTTTGAAAACGGTTAGTTTCATTTGACTAAATACTCCATTTTTTTTCTCTTTTATACACTCCAGGCCTATTTAAGTGCCTGTCACACAGCTGGTGGTCAAGGTTATACTTTTAACCTCTATTCCTATTTCTAAAGTATCTAGTAACTTTCTCGCAATAAACTTAAGAATACATATCAGAAGGCAAACCATCTCTCCCCTCCTCCCCCATTCTTCTATCTGTGAAGTTATGGGTATATTTATTAGAAACTTAAAATGAAACTACAATAAATGACATTTAGGAGACTAAAGTTACAATCAGTTGAGGAACTTTGGTATTACATTATTCTTCTTCTGGTCATAAACTCTCACTCACCCCAATCTTTTGTACAGACTTCATAGGTTCTTTCTTCACTAACTTGATATAGAACGCAGACGGAAGAATAAAAATCAACATAGCAGCTGCAGATGCACCTGTAAAAACAGCATTGACTATTTCTTAAGAATTCAATGAATCACTTGCTATTTCTTTAACTTTAAAACTTCTGATATTTCAATCAACTGTGATACTTCCTAAAACTTACCAATGAAACCAAAGATATCCCTAATATTTGGTACAAAGATGACAAGCAAATTGGTAAACACCAAGATAGACACTGTAATGACACTATGACGCCACCAACTGAACTCCTTTGATGCACACAGCAAATGAGTTACGGAACTCCGGATCTGCAAAAAATAAGTGAGTGAATAAAAATTGCAGCTTTAATCAATGAAAATGAGCTACAAACAATAGGAAACAAGTAGCTATTTAAATACTCAAAGCATACCCCTCCTCTACTGCTCTTTTCCTAAACATCTAAGCATTAGAAAGATCATTATATCCTGAATTATGGGGAAAAGATCCCAAGATGTATTTTAAAGCTGGACAAAACATTAAAAAAAAAAACAAAACCCTTTCAAAAACCAAAAACCCTTGATACTGCTGTAGTAGTGGTTTTCTTCTTACAGAACATGAAAATCTCACAAATCTTCATGCCTAACAACTCATTCCTACTGAAGAGAGAGCAGGTGATCACTTACTGGGAAAATGACGACAGGTACTGTTAGGGTGACAGCCACCAACACAGCCAAACGGACAATGAGAAGCAGAATATCAGTTTCCATGACAGAAGAGTAGGTATGAAGCAATTCTGACTCAACGTGTTCTATAGAGAAAGACAAAAAAAGAAAAAATGCTTCTTGTGTGTTGTTCTCTCTGGAGATTAGTTAGAAAATCTAACTTACAGCTATTATCTGCACCAAAGTTATTAGCTACTCACAAAACAACCATAAACTAAGAGGCTAATAAGATTAATTTGGAATTAGGGTTAATGCAATTAAAATAACATTGAAGGAAAATTTTTCTAAATACCTAGGAGAGATTTAGCCACATGACCCCCATTAAAAACAACAGGAGCTAAATAGCTAAATCCCAGGGTTTGGCTTACAGTCTGCATGTGTGTTGTATAATCTGAAGGGAATGGGAGAGGAGAGTCAGGATGAACCTAGATGCAAGCACATCACATATAAAAATGCCATCATATGGCAAACGGTGGATTTTGGAGCCTGTACTCTAGAAATTACTGATTCAATATACACTACAGGGAATTCTAAACTCTAGGTTCAATTGCTCATCACAAATAGGAAACATACTGAAACAGACTGAGCATTTAAAGTGACAGAACTATACACACGAAGTATGAACTTCATTTCACCAAGTGTCCTTTTTGTAAACTGGACATTATTTACCGTAAAACGTCAGGTATCCAAAGAGGGCAGCAAACAGGTACATGAGAAACATAGCAAAAAAGGAAATCTTGGACACATTCATCATTCTTCTACGGCTGCGGCTGCACAAATTCAAAGGAAAATACACATACATATTATAGCGGTAGTTAGAGCAGTAATCTAGTATTTTTCCAGCTTTCCCAATTAATTTATATAAAAGTTGCTAAAGCACTCACCCTTTAAGCTCTTCATAAATAGGAAGAATAGCAGGATGACAGACAAATGAAAAGGTCAGAATTGGCACAGCATAGACAGTCTGCAAAAAAATGTAAAAACCTTCTTAACATCCTGATGTAACAAACTCATGTGATATCACAGTTCTGCAACTTACATTTTATACTCATTAATCTTAGAAATCAAAGCTTAAAATGTTTTCTTGCCCAATTAGCTCTTCTAATTTGTTCACTAGGTGTGAGCAATATTCTCACTTCTGAATGTGGCAGTTACAAGATACAAACCAACACTTTCTTCTCAGTCCTCAATAATGAGCTAATAACCATGTTTCCTAAAGAGGAAGCTATTACCTCACCTCCCTTTACCTTGGGAGTGTTAAAACTTCCAGTGGGTTATTTTCCCTATTTTCTTCCCTAAAATCTTTCTTTGAAAACAAAATGATTATAGTTACCTGTGAGTTGAAGATAAAATAACGTGGTTGGCAAGAATCACTTTCAGTCCTATTAAAACCCACATCAGGTACAAAAGTTGCTGGGTGTGTTAAGCTGCCGTTTACTGTTTCATTAACTAGAAAAGCAATTTCTGCAGGACAAGGAATCTGAAACTTCTTGCAAATCACCTGAAAATATATTATTTTGCATTTGTTAGAATGAATAATGTGACAGGGCTTAGAAAAAGAATCTTTAGCTTTAAAGAAAATTTATACCTACCACAATCAGAAAGAACATCATACACAGCAAGGAAAGGCCACTGGTGTATCCCAAATATCCTATAAGGAGGAAAAAACATGGGATTCATTTACTAAATCAGGTTTAGGGCAAATATGACTCAATTCTGTTTCTAAGACTTCAGTGTGGACACATGAAATTTCTAATTCTTACACAGCGAGACAGAGAATTACTTAAAAATACTTGTTAATTACTAAATCGGTAACAACTATCCCTTTTGCATTTTTTATAAAGCACAAGATGTTCTAAATGGCAACCAAGTGCTTGGGCCTTTTGGTAGAGAATTTCTTGAAGACTGGCAAGTTGCAATTCTCAAAGGTATGTTTTTGGGGTTCTTTAACTCAGCTCTCATTAATTTCTATTAAGAGAAAGCTAACTAGTTGGTGGGGCTCATTTCGATTCTCTTTAGAGATGGATTTGCTCACCTAAATTCCTCAGCAGTGACAAGGGAAGAATGAGCACCAGTGATACCAGCAGAACCAAATAGTCACCATTCAGATACCACAATCTGAATGAAAGAGAAGAAAACCAAGGTCACAACCAGTTACAAATATCCTCAGAACAACATATATTTCTTCTCACAGCACTCGTTTTATACTTAAAAAAATAAAAGAGAGAGAGAGACAGGTTGGAAAGAATTATTACTTATTCAAAAAGCCCACATAGGCAGGAACAGCTTTCTAACTTAGTGGGCACAGTGAATATTCACTCAGGTTAGAAATGGGGTCTGAAACAGTATCATTTTTGTCCCACTGTTTGCTCTGGGAAGGCTGCCAGCTGCTTCATAACATAAAATGCTTCTTAAAGGCTTGATACTAACGTAGGCAACAAAGCAGCACTGTTAAGCCAGTTAATCTTATCTTTAAGCATTTTTAGAAAATTGTACACCAACTTTGTCATAGCTTTAGCACACATTGTTTTAATGCTGGAAACAAGGAAATTTTAAAACAAGTTTCTATCAGACATTTGTTAGCAAATGTACTTACTAAACATTTCAACAAGGAAATTTTTTCACAGTTCTATAAAATACATAGGCAAAAAACAAATAACAAAACCCAGTGCCCTCCAAACAAGAGCTTATTTCAGGCTGTCAAGAGTATGTTGTGACACCTTGACCCACCTTGACTCCAACAGTAAAAAGATCCCTTCTGAACTCAGAGAAAATGTTATGCACCTCTCTAAAAGTTTTAGCAATGCTTTTTCCTTTTTAGGTAATCAACTACACCTTGTTTTAAATCACTGACTTTCAAATTCTAATTGCCCTGTCAATTCTAACTCTGCTCACTTTAGCAATAAAGAACCCCCACAGAGAGCTAACATTTAAAGACCAGCTTATTAGGTTTCAAATGCTGCAGAGATAACCACACTTTTCTGTTTTGAGATAATGAGCTGCATGTAAGCAGGGAAGTACATTATCCTTCCTCATGTTTACTTTAGATAAAAACCTGTTAGTCTGCTCCAATGAGTAACTCTGCGAGAAGGACAAGGTTTCTACAGCATGGCCATATATTTTCTGGTATTCTGCTATTTTCAACAGATTTTCCAATTCACAAAAATCAGACAGGGATTGATTTTTAATGTAATTCAAAATGTTAGTCCTAACTTAGGTTGGGGTATAAGTTATTCAACTATATATTCTGGGGACAGTAAAGAGAAAAGGTAAGTAGTTTCAGAAAACCTGTTTACATACATATATTTGAAATTTTTTATTCAGTTAACTATCTAGCTTCTATCTTGGCCTTTCCTTTGCGAAGTTCAAATCAGTTTCTGGGGGACTTCTTGGTCAGTTTCAACAAGAATATTAACAAAAAATAATTTACTGACAATCATTTTGTATCCAACTTTGATAAAATGTATCTAATCATTTTAGACTGCAATTGTTTCTTATGAGTAACCTTACTTAGCACCTACCCATTTGTATCTTCAATGTTCATTAATGCCTGGATCACCAAAGGTAACTCATATTTCACTATGAAGAGGTAGCTTGACATAGCTGGAGGAAAACAAAATTATACCATTACAAGTGCAAAATGTTGCATGTGACACCAAAAGTAGCGTGTCACCACTCTCTGCTACATAAAGAGCAAAAAACTATACCCAAATCGTCTTTCAAACACTCTTACCTCCAATGTTCTGCATTGTAATGGATCCAGATGCTGTGAGCTTCCCAACCATTCCAAATGCTTTATGTCCCAGCTGTTCATATAATAAAGACCCTATAATTTAAAGAACACAGACGCATGAAGGGAGAGAAAGAAAATCATGATAGGCATAATTGTTTTAGAAATATAGAGTGCTACCATACCTCCTTCATTGGCAGTCTTCAAAAGGAGATGAACAGAATACAGGGAAAATATTGACACAAATGTCAACAGAATTCTGATGAGAGAAGAAAAAGGTACAGGGTTATACATAAGCACGTCTATACCTAAAAGACAATTCCTTTTGACTTTATTTAAACATTAAATACAAAACTTGTCCTAATATTTTTGCTAGACAGAATGACCCCAATGATGTGTGTTCACTCTTTTGGCTAGAGTGTCAACAAGCTCTCTTACCTCCCTAAACATGACTGCATCATGTCTCAGGTGATAGCTCTACAGTCCTGGTTATGAACAGGGTCCACCCACTGAACCAAAGGTGCCAGGAGACACTGGAAAGACTATAACTTCCCAGTGAAAGAGTTGTAAGACTTATACTTTGATTCTGCTACAGTGGTAATTAGTTATGTACTTGCTACTTCTTTGTGTTGTAATAGTTTCTATACCTATAAAATGGTTTTAACACTTGCCAGTTACTTGGGAAATCCAACTGAGACAAGTTCAGGAAAGGTCTGGAGTTCCCTTGAACCATATAGGTAAGCATAGGAATGGGACTATATGAAGGAAGGAGAGATGATATACGCTAAGTGTCAGGGTCAGCTTTACAAAAACTGTCATCAGTTATTTGTAAAACTGATGGGTGTCATCAGCACACATCAGAGGAGTAACTACTGTGACGATATACTATATTGCGCCCCATAGTATGGAAGACAAACCCAGCATTGTCACAAAGTTAAACAATGTCTGTGTGAGAACAAGCAATCTATCAGTGAGACTGGGCTGTCTCCTCCCTCAGTCCTTTCGCTTGGATGGAAGAGGAGAAAAAAAGAAACGAATAGAGAAGAACTAAAGGTTCTCTACTCAGTCACTAAGTTTTCCCTTAGGGCACACATTCTCTCTCATTCCAGCTTTCCTTCCCTCCCCACCAGGCAAGCTGAGAAAAACAAATTTCTTTTTATTAAAATGAGCCAACAACAAAAGCAAAAAATCAAAATCAGGGAAACTCATGGAAGACTCTGCAAACAGGATGACAGTCACATTTTCCAAATTCTGAAATGGCAAATTGATTAAAGTACCATATAAGGTCTGGCAAAGAAATAGATGTCTGTTAGTTAAACATAGACGGTGGCATTAAGCTGCCGTTCCAATGCCAAAAGTTTAAGGGTGTCTAATCTGTAGTAGCAATGACACCATCAGCCTCATCGCTAACTGAACAAAGCATGGCTTAATCAAAAACAATGTCGAAAGTGTGCTAACAAACTCAGTCCCTCTTTTACATAGAGAAGACAATGAGGAATGAACAGACTCCATAACCTTTGAGGTCACTTTCAATGTCAAGACTGGGTCTACTTTATAGGGTAAGCTACAGAGTTGTTTAACCAGATAAGGGCAGCCATGAGGCTTTTGGAGCATTTACCTTTATACCTCTACATAAACCAAGTAAAACAGTGATGGATTTAAAACTCACTTTAGCGCTTGTGATATTGTTTAGCCATTTACTGAATAATCAAACATTCAAACACTATTAAAGTATAAATAATTTCAAAAGTGCAAGGGTAACACAGCAGAATTCTGAGTTCTTTTATGAAACAAAGGTAGCATTTTACCTCATGTAAATTCTGCACCACAACCACACTGGAAGCATTTAAAAATTGCCTCTGGTTTTTACATGAAGAGTTAGGAAGGGTTTCAAACATTTAACAATGATGCCATTCAAATACCCCACTAAAAACTTTGAAAACTCCAGGGTTCTTTCTATGTAAATTCCTGGCTCTTAGTCTTAGACCTCAAAAAGCCTCATGGTTCGTGAAGCAGGGTGAGTGAATCCTAGCTTCCAGTGCTCAAAGCCACACTTAACACATGTGGAATTTCACCACAAAGCAGAGTTTTGCAAAGGCTTGCTTTTCTTTTCAGAACATTCTCTTCTGCTAGGAAAAAATAACTTGAGTAGAAGGCACCAGTCAGCTAACTAAAACAAGACTGTAGCAAAGAGAGAATTCCATGTTCTGTGTATATGTGGTTTCTTCGTCTGCACAGTAAATCACCCTAAAAAGAAAGTGCCTTAGCCAGGAGTCCACCGTAGCCCAATCTTAGTAGCTATGATACAAACAACGCTGAAACATATCCTCAAAATCACAGGTATTTTTCTTTTATGCCTTTTTCCTGGAAATAAGGTCCATAGTTTTATATTCTCCAAGAGTCAGTGACCCTAAAATGGTTAAAAAACACTGTTTGAAAGTCTTCTCCTGCTCCAAAATCCTATTCTAGGTATTCACGTGGGAAAGCACAGGGAGTAACTAATTCTAACTAGACAACTAAGGAAAAAAAAAATAAAGCAATTCAAAGCAGATATTTTTTAAAGTAGTCATATTTTGTTGTGGTAATCACACAGACATGGATTAAAAATAAAAACAACCCCAAAAATTGAGACCAAAAAAAAAAAAGAAAAAAAAAACACATATGGGTTGTTTTTTGTTGTCCAGAAAATTATGACTCACTTTTCTTAAACGTGTTCTAGATTAGACAAATACCATCACACCCTATATATTTAAAACACAAGTTGTTTTCCTTATGTACATAAGAGGCCACAGGTCCTTGGGGAGACTGTCAATTTACGCTACGGAGTTGAAGGTACCATGCTTTTAAAATGTTTCTTGCTTCAAAGTTTGCCAGAGTAAAAATTTTACCCTGGATTCATCCACAGTTCTTTATAAATACCCAATCCCTATTCAACTTTATTCCCTCCAACTCAAAGACTTTTTGGATTATTAGTTTTAAGAGTTGTCCTAATTTTCCCTACCTAATTGACTTTTTTGATATCATGCAGTTATGTAGCAGAATAAAGTGATTTTTGGATTTCTCACATTTTAAATTTTAAGCAAATGATTAAGTCAATTACTGCAACTGTAAATTCAGTCTCTGGAGCCAAAATATATGCTGTATCATCATATTAACTGCCCTGCGTGGCAGACTCACTACTTACACATACTTACATAAAAAGAGCAATTCCAGTATTAGCCATGGCATAAGAAAGCCCAAGGATTCCACTGCCCACAATCGCATTGCTCAGATTAAATACTGACATTCCAAAGGAAGTAGTACCTGGATGCTACATAGAGGGAAAAGGATAACCAAACATATAACAATAATTAAATGGAGAAAACCAGCTTTGGGCAAGTTAGACTTGAAATCTAAAAATAAAACTATTCTTTTACTCCATAAAGCCACAGAAACACAAATGATTATTTTTAACTTACAAAGTCAGTTTCATACTTCTTCTTCCCCAAATTCGACTCAAGTAAAAAGTTCTGGTTTTCAGGATCTACATCGGCATAATGGCTACAAAACAGAAAATCAAAAATTTTAAATTGGTTGAAATACACAAAGGAATTCTTCAACACAAAACGCCCCCGCGTTTAGCTGTCACACATTTTAATTTAAATGCATATTAAGTAGTAGTCGACTTTCACACGACCTGAAGGCGTGTTCCCATACAACAACCAGATAATGTTCCAGAGATTACACGCTCTCTCCAAATGCTACAATAATTTTAAGCAACAGAATTCTACGTAAAGAACTTCCGATGCACACAAGCCGTTTTTAAAAACGCACACATCTCCCACCTTTTCAGAGCAGCTTGTTTGGTGGGGTAGGAGTAGTTGAAGTCGCTGTTGGAACTATAGCTGCTGCTGTCCTCATCTGGGGAAATATTGAACCTTCCCATTTCAGCTTTCTTCATGTTGGGCAGCGGGAGGAATCGGACGCTGAGAGTAGTGCTGGGTTCCTTTTGTCCTTGGAGACGCACGAGCCCGCGCGGCTGCCTGTGAAGGTAGAGGCGGCGCGTCAGGACTGCAGAGCCCGCCCTGGTCACGTGACACCGCCGGGAGGCGCAGCGCGGCTGATTCATCCCCCGCCAGGCGAGTGGAAAAGTACCAGCCGAGCGCGAGGGGCGGGGGCGCGCGCCGAGGGGCGGAAAAGTACAGACCGCGGAGCCGCCGAGAACAAAGATGGTCCCACCGCAACGCTGCGCCCGCTGAGACTCGCGCCCCCCGGGACCCTAAGGACCCTCTCCCGCGCAATTTAACGTTTTGCCCTCTCTGTTAGCCCAAGTTTTACGAAAGGGGCGTGGGGGGAGCTCTGCATCGCTTTTCCCGCAGCCTCCTTGGTCGTGCACAGGCACGCAGGGCACACATCCCACCCAGATATTTGGCTAGGTGTGCACTGCATGTAATCCAGGCACACAGCTCCCCGTTTCCAGCATTTACAATAGCAATGCCGCGTAATCCTTTCACGCCGGGAGCCCCCAGATGGGAAAATGCCTCTGCGGCAGACAGACTCGAAGGGGGCGTTAGGGCGGACACTAGTTTTCTCCCGAGAAGAGGAGCAGAGGGGGCGCAGAGCGCCGAGGGTTTGTTTACACGCGCACGCCCGTGCCCTCGAGCACACCCGTCCACTGGCATTTGACTCGCAAGCTCTTAGCCCGGCCGGCCCCTCCTATGCCCGGAAAGGAAACTGATGCAATATCGATCGCCGATTGTCAAACGTTCCCGGTATGTCTTCCCCAATCGTGGCCTCTGCTACATTAAAAGCTCGAACCCACATCCGCCCTCCCCCAAATTCCAAGACCCATGGATTTAATTATTTTTATTAATTCAAATTAGTCACCAGACTTGTCGCAGTGGAACCGCGAGCCTGGCTGGCTTCCCCTCCCCCTAACGGGAAGATGCGGCTCCGATCTTGGCGGGCACACGGCCCCCGCGCCGCGCCCCTCCCCCGCCCATAAGAAGACAGTGACCCCCGCTGCAGGCCGGGATAGAAGTCTGGCCAGCAAACCGAAAACGCCCTCCCCGGGAAGAAACGACATCCTCAGCTGCCTTCCCGCCGCGGCCCCTCCCGGAGGCCCCTCCCCCACTCCCGCCCGGACCCCGCGGCTTTTGCACAGACGCCCCCGCGCGTGTTACCTTGGTGGTCTGGGCTCCTGTATCCCGGAAACAACACGCAAAAGACTTCGGTGAGTTTTTCTCAATCAACAAAAATCAAAAAGAAAAACAGAACAAAACGAAAACCCCAACAAGAAGCAGGAAAATAATTTTAATTAAACAAGGAAATGGCAAGTTGCCGCCCCAATCGTCCGGCGTCCGCCGTCTGAAGGGAAAGGCGCGAGTGTGCGGAGCGCGTGGTCGGGCTGCTGGCGGCGGTGCGAGGAAAGCGCTCCGGGACGGCAGCGACGCGCGGCTCTGGAGCAGCGGGGCGAGCGGTGGGTTTTAGCGGGAGGACGCGTCAATGGGCGGGGCCCCAGCCTCCGGAGCTTGCTTTTTTGTATATCAACACCACCTGGGCTCCGCCCCCGGCCAGCCTGGGCCCGCGAGGCCCCGCCCAGCCCCCCGCCCCGCCCCCTGCCCCCTCTGCCTCCCTGCCCCCCTGCGCCCCTCCCGGGTGGCGGAATCAGGCAGCCCAGCCCCGCCTGCTTCCTCCCGCGCTCCTTCCAGGCTAACTCCGCTTTGCCGACTCTGGTCAACCTGAAAGACCCCCTCCCCTCGCCCGTGCTTTCCCCTATCTGTCCCTTAAACCCCAGACTGGTGCCAAATATGCTCTTTCTCCAAATATGCTCGTGTCCGAGTTACCAGCAGGCTTTCCTTTCTCCTCTAGGCTCTTTGGGGACACATCCCGCCCATCCAATGCTTTTCTGCATGGTATTTTTATGATTTACAGGGGCATTTTCTCTCGCGCTCTTGGGCCAACGGAGCAACGTAGTCTCCATGGTTAGGTTTCTGTTCTCGTTCTTTCTTCTCGTTCCTAGACCTGCTTTCAATCTTCAGAACTAGCCTGATTAGGTCGGTTGGCAGCTCCATATCGGGATATCCTTTTTGTACGGACACGGAACACCCTATGAAGTGTAAAGCGACATCCTGCCCAGCAAGCCAGACTCTTTGCAAGGGTCCCCAGTGGGGGACTCGGCTCCTCCGAGGGGATGTAGGATCCCATTTTTCCTTCCTGGACACGTTTCGCTCATTCCACCACCCCGAATGAAGAGCTCTCCTCGCCCTCCTCGCCTTTCTCTCCTATTTACAAAGGCACTGCCTCCGTTGGAATGCCGGTGCTCCCCTTCCAGTGTGGATGTGTTCTTGCTGAGCCAGGCAACTAGGGGGACCCTTCGCTGTGGAATACTCGGTGCTGCCGGAAAGGCTGGAAACAAAGGCCTCTTAGGAGAGAGAATTGTTGAATGAATGAATAAACAAACGACCTGACCTACTGCTCTCTTCCTTTTGGAGACGTGGGAGAGACTGAGCAGGGTTGGGTGTGATCACAATTTTTGCTTTCAATGTTTTCCTGAGGAAATCTGTACAACTGTCTGTTTCCATGACACGTGAGGCTGCGGGTGCCCTTGGCCTGCACCAGTGTGTATGATTGACATGGGAGGACCCGATTCCACTTTACACTCCTTTCTTCCCAACCCCTTCAACTGGTCAGACCAGTCTCACTTAAACAATACTCTCGCTTTAGTACCCAACTTCCCATCGCCATCACTCAGGGCTTAGTCACTGAGCCTCAGGAAGGCTTCCTTCCTTAGCCCTCTTATTGCAAGGACTGTTTTCTAAACCGTGTGGTGAAAACGTTTTAGAACCTATGCTGTCTTGTACCCAAAATTGTTCACGTTTGTGGTTTTGTCCTACCAGGGAGACTGTGAGCACGCCAGGGCAAGTTTGGCATTTGATACACAATTGTGACTTTCACACAAATTCCCCGATAACACTGATCAACTCTTCTAGACTGGACAGCAATCTTAATAGTGGGTTAGGGAGGACTCCTTGAAAGTTCCTTATTGTCAAGTTTCAACTGATGAAAATCAAAAGGTCTTCAGTCACTTCTTCATCCAATTTAGTCCCCTGCATAGTCTGAAGTGACTGTGGTTGGCAAGTCCTACTCTCAGACTAGTTCTCTTGTTAGTTGAATTTTTTGGTGGTATGTATTATAGTGCATGGGCTTCCTTTGGTGGCTCAAACAGTAAAGAGATGGCTCAAAAGGTAAAGAGGGGGGCTCAAAAGGTAAAGAGGGGGCTCAAAAGGGCTCCAATGCAGGAGACCCGGGGTTCAATCCCTGGGTTGGAAGATCCCCTGGAGAGGGGAAATGGCCACCCTCTCCAGTATTCTTGCCTGGAGAATTCGATGGACAGAGGAGCCTGGTAAGCTACAGTCCATGGGATTGCGGAGTAGAACATGACTGAGTGACTAATTTTCACTTCCATTATAGTGCATGCTTAAGGGAACCTTTAAATTTGACGTGTGTGTGTGTGTGTGTGTGTGTGTGTGTGTATGTGTGTGTGTTGGGGGGAGGGCTGTAATCTTGTTTTGATTTGTCTATGACAAGAACCTGAACAGTAAATGACAAAAAAGAGGTGGAGGTGCTGAAACATTGATTTTTCCATTGGCAAGTTTGATTCATGTTTTCAAAGGCCAGTCTGAAGCATATCTGATCAGTCAAGTGGCTTCCAAGTGAGGCCTCATGTGTTTGAGATTTTGCCCTTACACTCTGGGCTAGAGTGCATGGGACATAGTACCCTGACCCAATTTCTGGGAAACTGAACTGCCAAATTCTTGTTGGTCAGAAGTGCTACGATTTTGCTCTGTTCCTAAGCGAATGTTTAGCAGAACAGTGCCTTTCAAACTGCAGAGTGGGTCCCAGGAGTCAATAGTGATCCACTCAGTGGATTACTACACTTTTTTCCCCTTTAATTCAATAGTACAAAATAGAATTTAAAATTTCAGTATGCCATACATGGAAATGCTAAGTACTAATCTATAAAACTTTACTTTTGATTATGTATAAATATGTATATATCCTGAGTTATGATGTAAAATCTGTTTCATACTGTGAACTGGGATCAAAGAATTTTGAAAGCTAGTGAGAGTAAAGACAGGGACATAATCACAAATATAAGTTGTCAACTCTGGATTTTCAGAAATGCACTACATTGTCAAGATAGTTTGGTAGCAGTTTTTAAGGAGGGTGGATAGCTTTCTTCCGTAGAATTATTTGACCTTTATCACCTGATAAAAATAGAGCAGGTCTGTTTCTAAGGGTTCTAGTGAATTGTTTCCTAACCTGTGGTTGAACGAGATCATATTTAGGATGGTCCTCAAAATTTTATTCATCCAGCATTTCAGTTTGCTTGAAGTGGGCTCAAACATTATATTGGTTCTCTCTACCCTTTATGGGACTTCCCAGGTGGCACACTGCTAAAGAATCAGTCTGCCAAAGCAGGAAACACAAGAGACGTGGGTTTGATTCCTTGGTCTGGAAGAGCCCTGGAGTAGGAAATGGCAACCCACTTTAGTCTTCTTGCCTGGAGAATTCCATGGACAGAGGAGCCTGGCAGGCTACAGTCCATGGGGTCACAAAGAGTTGGACACAACTGAGCGTGCAGGCACACATCCCTCGTGTCCAGCCGTTCTCAGGTTGGCTTTCACGGCTCTCTCTGATGTGGCACTAGTCTGTGGCCTGCGTGCGTGCTGTTGCTTCAGTCGTGTCCAACTCTTTGTGACCCCGAGGGCTGTAGCCCACAAGGCTCCTCTGTCCATGGGATTCTCCAGGCAAGAAGACTGGAGTGGGTTCCCATGCCCTTCTCCAGGGGATCTTCCTGTCCTGGGGACTGAACCAGCATCTCCTGTGTCTCCTGCATTGTAGCTGGATTCTTAACCCATCAAGCCATCTGGAAAGTCTGGCACTAGCCTTTATTTCCATCCTGATCCCCTACTATTTCTTGTTGTAGGTAGCTTCTGAGATGGACCTCAACGAACCTCACTTGATATTCATACTTATTTGTAACCCCCTTTCCTTGAATGTGGATTGGACCGAGTGATGTGCTTCTATTCAGCAAAGCAATGGTATGTTACTTCTAAGATTAAGTTACAAAGAGTTCTGGCTTCCATCTTGTTCTCTCTTGCTCTCTCCCTCATTTGCTTTGAGGGAAACCAGGTGCCATCTTGTGAACTGTCCTACAGAGATGCCCTAGGGCAAGGAAGTAAGTCTCTGGCAACAGCCCAGGGAGGCCTGCCAAGTCACAAGAGTAAGCATGGAAGCTGATCCTGCCCAGTTGAACCCTGAGATGACTGCAGCCCCAGCTAATACATTCGTGAGAGGACCCAACTAAGCCCAGCGTGGATTCCTGACCCACGGAAATAAGCAATAATAAGTGTATATCATTTAACACCACTAAGTTTTGCTATAGTTTATTACTGGCCATAGGTAACTAATACATTTCCCTTTTATACCTTATGCTTTTGCCACTGTTCTCACTAGAAACCATTTCTCATGTAAGTGATACCCACTGCTTGGAATATTCTTATACCTCCTTGTCCCTGCTGTTACTATGTATCTAAACTTTTTCCTTTGAGACCCACCTTAAATCAGTTTTTCTTTGATACTCCCATTTGAAAGTGGTCTCATTCAATTTTGAACATTGTACTTTTAAAATATCTTTTTGTGGCACTTATTTTTGTGTTGTCTATTTACTTGATTTTATGTTAGTTCTTTCCAGGGTTGTTTTTAAGACAGCTCCTAAGCCCCCCAAAATAGTATTAACTCTGAGCACCCTGGTGACTTTGGCATGTTTTTCTGGTATCGAAGGGTACTCTACCAGGTAGTAATTGCTGTGGAACAAATTATTGCAAAACTCAGTGGCTGAAACTTTCAAACTTCATATGAATCAGAAATCTGAGAGCAACTCAATTGTGTGTTTTAGCTTGGAATCTCTTATGAGGTTGTAGTAATCTGATAACTATATGTATAGTTATCTGATGGCCTGACTAGGGCTGAAAGATCTGTTTCTAAGGTCACACACTCACATGCTGGCAAGTTGGTACTGGCCAGTTGACTCTTCTCCAAGAAGGCTTCTTCACAAGCCCGACTGGTGTCCTCATGACATGGTAGCTGGCTGATTCCAGAGCAAGTTATCCAAGAGTGATCAAGGCAGAAGTTGCAATGTCTTTATAAAGCAGACTTGGAAGTCACACTTTATATTTCCACCATATTCTCCCAGTCACAAAAGCAAGCCTGGATTCAATGTAGAAGGGGATTATACAAAGACATGAATACCAGGAGGTAAGGATCATTGGAGGAGGCTTTCTGGAGGCTAGGTACCACCCAGAGAGGTTGTCAGTTGCAGAAAACTGTTATTGTAAGAAACACAATATGCAATTAGAAGTGGCTTAAATAATGACACTTAGTATCTCATATAATAGAAAGTCTACAGATAGAGCAGTCCTAGAATTAATTCTTGGCCTTTTAATCTCCTCAAAGACTGAGAGGTCACCATCTTTTCATTGTGTCATCTTCAGCATACAGAGATATCTCCTGGCATGGGCACATGTTGGCTGCAGTGGTTTCAGAGCTCCTGGGCAGATGGGGCCACGTCCACTGAAAAAGAAAGAAGTGTCAATTCTGTGAATCGTTTATATTAAGAGAGAGAATATTTCCTGAAAGTACTGCTGTGGATATCTCTGATCCTATTAGCCAGAATTAGGTAATATAGTCCTGCAAAAAAACCACTTTATATTGTGAATCTGTATGTTTGCGGGCATTATGTTTTGCAAGTGCACACCTTCTCATCCAGAGAAGGAAAATTATGGTGCCCACAGAAATTCAAGCTTAAAAAAATTTTTAGAAATATTTAGCTTTACAGACCTGTTAGTATAAGCATACTTAATTATGTCAGGACTGTAGAACAACTACCCAGAGTGTCAGTACTCTGTTTATCTCATTTCCTCCCCAAATAAAAGGGGAAGGAATGACTTGATTAAAGATCTTTTTGTAGTATTTACACAGTGCCATTTTCCTGAGACCCTGGAAGAGTCCATTTTGGTAGACGTGGTATATACTAATGAATATGAACAAAAACAGTGTCAGAAAGATGACAGATGTTTTAACTGACAGTTCTTTCACTCGGAGAAGGCAATGGCAACCCACTCCAGTACTCTTGCCTGGAAAATCCCATGGATGGAGGAGCCTGGTAGGCTACAGTCCATGGGGTCGCTAGGAGTCGGACACGACTGAGCGACTTCACTTTCACTTTTCACTTTCATGCACTGGAGAAGGAAATGCCAACCCGCTCCAGTGTTCTTGCCTGGAGAATCGCAGGGACGGGGGAGCCTGGTGGGCTGCCATCTCTGGAGTTGCCCAGAGTCGGACACAACTAAAGCGACTTAGCAGCAGCAGCAGTTCTTTGGGTAAGTTAACATCTGCTAATTAGTAGTAAGTGACTTAAAAATTTCACTCATAATTTTCCATAATAAATGATTTTAAAATACTTTTATTTTTAGTTTTTAATTGTTAGCAGTCTGCTTTCTTGTCCAGAGAAAAAGGACAGCGACTGAGTGATGTATGCCTGCGAGCTCAGTGGTATCCAACTCTTGGTGACCCCATGACTGTAGCCCACCAGGCTACTCTGTTCATGAACTTCTTCAAGCAAGAATACTGCAGTGGGTTGCCATTTCCTACTCCAGGGGATCTTCCCCACCCAGGGATCAAACCCATGTCTCTTCTGTCTCCTGAACTGGGAGGCGGATTCTTTTCCGCTCAGCCCTTTGGGGCCATGATGGATATTTATTCCTGGTCTTCAGCTTCCCGCTCTTTCTTTGCCCAGGGCTATAAGATACTGAAATAAGGTTTTATGAAAATTAACATATGTACAATTCTGGTTCTTAGATGAAAAGCATTTTAATATCTGGGCTTGGTTCTGGGATCTTTACTCAAGTAAAACTACTGTTTTGACTGAAATATTTGGCACCACGTGTCAGATTAAGGTGCCTGGGTCCACCTCCAAGTAACCTCGTCATGGGATACGTGGTGTACCAACGCCACTTCTCAACCCCTCTCCCCATTCAGCGACACCCATTCGCAAGAATAGTCCAGGGCCCACCAGTCCCCGAAATTGTTAAATTTTGTTTGCCATCTTGAAGTGAACCATGCACATAACACATCCCTTTTGAGTACCGTTTGTCAGCCCTGGGTGGGTGAAGTCAACAAACTCCCCGAAGTTGCTGTCTCGGGAATACATCTTATTCGTGGCTGGGGAAACGAAGTGGGGAATGTCAGGGACAGAGGAAACAACTTGTTTTCCACGTGGTGAGCGGGATAAGGGAACTACAATAGAGCTGACGACACGCTGTGTCTGAATGACGACGCAGTTGCAGGGCGTTAAATGAGTGAAAGCCAAGACGCCCATCGGAACCGTGTCCTCCCTTTGTCTATCCTTGCCCTGAAAGGTGTGGGGGGACCCGTACCACGCGGATCGGAGGTGCCGGGGCTGTGGAGGCTGCGGCGCCCCAGAGGCGAAGGCGGAGGCGCCAAGACGCCGCTCCTTGCCTTTCAGGATGCCAGCGGGGTACAAGCAAGGTCGCGGGCAAGGCCTCACCCCGGCTCGGAGCTCCAAGGTGGGGCGCGAAGGAAGACTGCCGGCCGGAGGGCCAAGGCGCGGGCGGCGCCAGCCTGGGGGGCTGCGGCGGGCGGGGCGCGCGGAGCGCTGCTCCCGGGGGAGAAAGGAACCTCTGCAGAGGCGGCTCGGGCAGCCGCCGGAAGGCTGGGGGCCGGGGTCGGTGCGGGGGACAGAGGGGAGGGAGGAGGGGCGGGGCCCCGGACGCGCAGCCGCAGTAGGTCTCTGAAAATTTTCCACTAGGGCCCAGAGGGACCCAGCAGCCGAGGCGCTGCCAGCCTCTGCGCCTCCACAGCCACGTGACCGTGACTCAACAGGCGCCGCCTCCCGGGTCCCAGGCCGGGTAGTGCAAGGCCGCGGAGGGAAACTGGAGAGAAGGCTAGAGGTGCGTGGATGGGCGTTTATTTAGGCCCCACCAACCCCCCTCCTCCGTCCAGTTCGGCCAACTGGGAGGCTGCCGAGTGCGCGCCAGCCGGGCTCTCCTGGGACGCGCCCAGCTCGCGTCTGCGACGTGGAAAACCTAGAGAGCCCTAAACATCAGGGCTAATCTGGGGTTCTTTGAGGAAAGCTGCAGGGAGCTTCGAGGCCCCGGGGAGTTTTCGCGGACTCGCCTGGCCGCGTGGGGGCATGCATTGCGGAAGACTGCAGCCTGGAAAGTGATCACGCCCTTTTGGCAGCTGTCGATGCTTGTGTACGTGGCTCCTGCCGTGGGGAACTGTGGCTGTGACAGCCTGCACAGGAGGGAGGGACGAAAGGGTGAGGCCTTGACCCATCCCCTATGCCTGGGGAGTCCTGAAGGCACTGGTATTTTTCAGATGAAATTCCCGGACTCACCAGGAAATTCTCGAGGCTTTCGGTGACTGTGGGATTTGTCGCGCAGCAGGTTCCAGATGGTCCCCCGTTAAAGACTTTTGGAAATCGAAATTGGCATACCAAAAATTTCCTCTGATCCTGCTACTGCATTGAATAGACGTTACCCAGACACCCCGCCCCACCTCTGCTCTTGTAAGGAAGGAAACGTTTGTTACAGAAATACTCCCAACTGTTTCATCTCTCGTGTTTTTCTTTTTTTTAAAGATTCTTTCTAGTAACTGACCGTTTCCTTCTCCCGAAGTCATTCCATCAAAGTCTTGGAAGCAAATTAAAAAAAGGAAAAAAGAAAATACTAGACCAAATTAGAAAGTTAAGATCTTTGTTGACCGACTGCTTTGCCTGAAAAGACAGCCTCATGGATCTGCTAGGTTCAGGCTTCCTAACAGCCTCTTCTGGGGGCCTTTTCCTCTCACTCCCACCTTGAGAAAAAAGCCCAGACTGGGACTTGCCCGAGGTCCCTGATTTTCCACACCGGTTTTAACTTTCCCACCAGAACTGCATTTTTTTTTCTTATAGGCTTCTGTAATCAGAATTATTGTAATTAATAAGAATAGCTAATATTCATATAGTACTTGAGACGGTTGTTTATAAATATATGATTACTTAATTCATCTACTTTGTGAAGTATGAACTATTATTGTCCCATTATTCAGCTTACTTCATTCCTTAGAGATGAGGAAATGGAGGCACAGTCAAGTTAGATGACAAGGCTCTTTCAGCTTGTAAGTGGAAGAAGTGGGATTTGAACCCCAAACTGTCTCAGGTAAAATCCATATTGTGGTCACAGTGTTATAGAAACGCTCTACTAACAAGCATGATTGTACTGAAACATGAAATTTACATTTTGTTGGAGATTATTTTCCTTTTACTTATTTAGCCTTCCTGAAGTTTATTTTGGAGAAATGTCTGAATTTAATGTGGACCGAAAACCACACATAATTTAAAATAGAAACTCTTGAGAACAAACCATACATTCTGGGGCAGTTTTATGCTTTTCTTACATGTAAGATTATTGAACTTTTTGACCTAGGAGCTTATTTTCGTTAGTAGACTTGTTTGTCTTCATATGTCTTGAGCCCTGAGAACATGGTGAGCCCTCCAGGAAAATGATAATGAAGTTCTTCAATCGTCAGTTTGAAAAATATATATTGATTAAATGTGCTCAAGAAGTGAACACCCTTGAAGTGATCGATGACATAATGCCAAATGAAAAGGAAATTTCCGAAAAGAAACATAATTATTAGGTGGATTCAATAGGGAAGATACTCCAGGGTGTTGTTTTTTTTTTTTTCTTTTTTCTGGAACCTTCTTCTCTGCCCTTGAACTGACCCTCCACGACTGGGTTAGAAGCCTCTTCTGTATGCTCCTGTGGCACCTAGAATCTATGCCTGTGGTGAAACATTGTATTCTCATTGCTTGCTCGCCTGACTGTACTTCCCAGGAGATTCTTAAGTTTTTGAGGGGCACTCTGTCCTTGTCAACAGTGTGTCTCCAGATCTCAGCACAGTTGTTTGTCTTAAGAAGGAGCTTAGCAATACTAGTTAAAAGGATGAGTTTACTGGTAAGCCTGGTCTTGTTGGGATGTACTGAGTTGAGATTATAACAGAAACTGTGAGACCAGTAGGGGCTTCCCAGGTGGCATAGTGGTTAAGAACCCACCTGCCAATGTAGGAGGTGCAAGAGATGTGGGTTTGATCCCTAGGTCAGGAAGATTCTCTGGAGTAGGAAATGGCAATGCACTCAGTATTCTTGCCTGGAAAATTCCATGGAGAGTGGAGCCTGGCGGGCTACAAAACTGAGCACACAGAAGACCAGTATACCCTCTGTGTATACAGTCTCCATCCAAACCCCTCCCACTTTGCACCTTTCTTACATTTCCTTGTTTTCTTCCTCCCTTCCTTTCCCACTAGATATAAACCAGCTGTATATTTTGAGTGTGTGTATAGACCCTATTGTCCGGCTTGTTATTTTGCACGTAACAGTTTTTAATGTTTATTAAATGAGAACAAAACAACCTGAAAAATTTTGTGTCAGGTTAATTAACTTTATTTCTGCACCCAATTAATAATCCCAGCCTTCATCCTGACCTCACAACTTGCAGTCTTTAGAATGACAGAATCACAGGATTTTCCTTTTTTTTTCTTTTAATTGCTGAAGGAAACCTGATAACTCTCTAAGACAGCCAGTAGCCACAAGAGAGTATTTAAATTTAAATTGATTAAAATAAAAAGTTACTCCATAGCCTTAGGTACATTTCAGGGACTTAATAGCACATGTGAGGAGTGGCTCCTTTATTGGTGAGTACTGTAGTATAGAGATTTTCATTATTGCAGAAGGTACTATTGGACAGAGCTGGTAAGTTTAAAAAAAAGTAGGTAAAAGGGCATAGTTTTATTAACTTAAATATATCACTATTTTATGAAATACTTTTTAGTATTTCATGTGATACTAAAAAGTATCACAGCAGTTCTTTTACATACAAAGAACAGCACATTCCTCTTTAAGATGTGTGTTATTTCACATAGATAAAAATTTTTCCTTAGTAGTTGTGTTTAATGCACATTTAAACGTCTTCAGAAGAATATAGATGGTTCAAAAGTATTCCTGTTTGTATACCCCTAATGTGAATATGCACTCAGTCAATCCTTTGGGAATCTTAATTTTTTTTCTGTTTTAAAATACTCTGATCAACTTTGAGTCACCGCACAAGTTTGACATTCATTAGATTCGGCTGTGCATTTTAAGCTCGCGTGATTGAGAAACTAGAATACTCAGTAATGTTGGTAAAGGACAAATGCCAGATAGTTTTGGACTGACCAAATATATATTTAATGACATCACACATACCATAGAGACAGTTCTCAGTTTACAAACACTATTCAGAAGCAGCCCAAATATAAAACACACTGGTGTACTTTCCTTAATCTCCTCCTTACAACAGTATTGCCAAGGTAGTCATAGTACAAAAAAATTAGTCAATAAATAAATAAATCTTGGAATTTTTAGAGAATGGATACCTTCAATTTTAGAGGCAGTAAAGATGCTGCGAAAAACCCTGGGGAATTGATAGAGGTTATTTCTACAGTAGAGCAGATTTGCTTAAGCGGTAATCCCCCTGACAAAAATAGTCTAGCTCCACCTTTTTCCACAAGGCTCTGCCCCTCCATGTTGAATTTCTGTTTCTCTGTCACTCCCCCAGTCTTTTACAGTTCTCCAGTTTAATTTGTAATTCGGTTTTGTGGCCTCACTTCTCTAAGACTCAGTTTTCTGAACTGTAAAATAGGAATCATAACGTGCTAATTGTCAAGAATTAAAGGAACATTTATGTGAAAATACTTTATAGATTAGAAAATTAATGCAAAACAAGAGACTATGATTATATATCTTAATAAAATTCAGCTCGCTCAACCCCAAGGTTAAATGACCCTCGAATGTGCATATGGTCAGAATCTGGTTCATCAGAATATTTAAGCCAGAGTTGAAGGATCTGAGGCTTGCGGAGGTGTTCTGGGAGATGGAAAAAGATTTAAAAAAGGAAATGGAAGGCTGTGAAAGAAAATAGTTCAAATTTGGCAAGAGTTTGTATAAATAACCACCTTTTCCTTTAAGGAATGAATGTAATTGCTTGCATTTTCTCCCTTCTTCCATCTTCTGTTTCATTGATTATTCCTAAGGCTAAAGTTTCTACTTTACATCCTAATTCATCTGACAGAGCATGTTTTAAAAAACTTAACGTTGCTTACTTTGATTTTCCAGTTGTCTTTTGCTGATGGAGCTTCTGTGAAGGGCAAATTCGAAGTACAACTGACTCCCAGAGCAAAGAGGGAGGAAAATGGTGGTTGTGTTTCTGAGTGGTCCTGGGCAGCTAAGCCTTTAACTCTTGAGGTAGCAGTGCCAGTCACAGCTACTTGCTGGCCTGTAAGGCAGAGGACGCAGTAGTTAGACCAGAGCAAATCAAATCAAACCAAATAAAGACAAATAAAAATGGCGTCGAGGGGTGGGGGAAAGGGAGAGAGAAGAGAGGGAATGAAGACGAGACTGAACAGGGGAGTGGTGGTGAAGAGGAAGGGAAGGATGCCAAAGAGAGTGCTGGGTACTGTCCGTAGCTCTAAGCACAGTACATGTATCAACTCATTAAAGCCTCACGACAGTCCAGTGCATAAGCACTGTTATTTTTATCCCCATTCAGTAGATGAGGAAATTGAGGCACAGAAATGTTGAACAACTGTTCCCAATGTCACACGACTCCTAAGTGGCAGAAGGAGGACTTGAACTCAGCCAGTCTGGCTCTGCAGTTTGTGATCTTAATCACTACACTAGCAATTCTTAAGCTTCCTGGTCTCAGGATAACCCTCCCTCCCCCCAACCCCCCACCTCAACACACACACTTTCAAAAATTATTGAGGACCATGAAGAGTTTTGTTCATGTGAGTTAACTTTTTGATATTTACCATATGAGAAATTAAAACTTTTAATGAATATAGTGCCCTGTGCAATACTGTATGTTCTCATTAGTTATCTATTTTATAAATAGTATTGATAGAGCATATATGTTAATCCCAATCTCCCAATTTCTCCCTCTCATCCCCCATTTCCTCTTTGGTGTTCATACATTTATTCTCTATGTCTGTGTCTCTTATTTCTAGAGACAAATAAAATCATCTATACCATTTTTCTAGATTCCACATATATGTGTTAATATACAACATTTGTTTTTCTCTTTCTGACTTACTTCACTTGGTATGACAGTCCCTAGGTCCATCTACATCTCTGCAAATAACCCAATTTTGTTCCTTTTTATGACTGAGTAATATTCCATTGTACCACATCTTCTTTATCCATCTAGTCAAAGCTATGGTTTTTCCAGTAGTCATGTATGGATGTGAGAGTTGGACCATAAAGAAATCTGAGCCCCAAATAATTGATGCTTTTGAAATGTGGTGTTGAAGAAGACTCTTGAGAGTCCCTTGGACTGCAAGGAGATCCAACCAGTCAATCCTCAAGGAAATCAATCCTGAATAGTCATTGGAAGGACTGATGCTAAAGCTGAAACTCCAATACTTTGGCCACCTGATGCAAAGAACTAACTCACAGGAAAAGACCCTGATGCTGGGAAAGATTGAAGGCAGGAGGAGAAGGGGATGAGATGGTTGGATGGCATCCTCGACTTGATGAACATGAGTTTGAGCAAGCTCTTGGAGTTGGTGATGGACAGGGAAGCCTGGCATGCTGCTGTCTATGGGGTAGCAAAGAGTCTGAGCAACTGAACTGAACTGAACTGCCTACTTTAATTTTCAATGGGTTGTTTGGATTCTTTCTCTCTCTATATATGTGTGTGTGTGCATGTGTATACACGTATATATACATACATACATTTATATACATATATTTACACATATGTACATGTATTTGAGATTCAGTAAAAAACTGAATATAGGATAACTTCTGAATTGGGAGGCTTCCCTGGTAACTCAGAGGGTAAAGAATCTGTCTGCAAAGCAGAAGACCCGAGTTTGATTCTTGGGTCAAGAAGATACCCTACAGAAGGGAATGGCAACCCACTCCAGTATTCTTGTCTGGAGAATCCCATGGACAGAGAAGCCTGGCAGGCTGCAGTTCACAAAGAGTCAGACACAACTGAGCCACTTGCACTTTTTTTTGAATTGGGAGGAACTTTAGAGATTATCACAGGTCTCGTGTGTTCTCATCCACTTCAGGGAATCATGGGTATTAATGAGCTGTATTATTCAGCCATTAGATAATCTGTTTCTACCAGAAAACCTGTGAATTGACAGCCATAAGATCTATGGCACATTCACAGACTTCATCATTGCCATGGTGAAAAATTGCCCTTCTCTTCCCCAAATTGCCTCTCCCCAGATATCTTGCTGTGGTGGATATTTTGTCAGGACTTAGTACCACTCCTTGCTTATTGCCTTTTGCTTTACAAGTATTGCTGAAGAGAACGTGGGCTTGATATTGAAAAGAGGGTAAGGATGCGTGAGAAGCAGCCATTCTGAGACATCTGAGAATCCTGACTGTCAGCCCCGTTATCTGCAGGACTTGCTTTTCTTAAGGATGAGCATATTTGGCTCTGAAGGTTTCCAAGACAAGCACATTCCTGCCAACATGATCCGCGGACAAGCCGTTCTGGAATTTGAGCTTGCTACTGAAAGGGGTTAAGTCCAGGACACACACACTAGCTTCGGTGGGGGGTGAGCCATAGTTGGCTATGTTCGCACCTCATTATACAACAGTTCCAGAGAAAGTGATTCCAGATGTGCTCTCAGAAAGTACCTAGTACTTAATGTTTTTAACTCATTAAGCCAAAAATCTACCTTTTCAATTTTGGAGAACCAGAAATTAGTTGATTTACTAGTAATTTCTAGTTACTTTGTAAAGTTGATTCTAAATTGGCCTTACTTTGCCACATACTTCAAGTTACCTGATTATAACCAGAAAAAAACATATATTTACACATTGTTGTTGTTGTTCAGTTGCCAAATCGTGTCTGACTCTTTGCAACCCCATGGACTGCAGCACACCAGGCATCTCTGTCTCTCACCAGAAGTTGCCCAAGTTCATGTCAATTGAATTGGTGATGCCATCCAGTCATCTCATCCTCTGTCACCCTCTTCTACCTTAAGTCTTTCCCAGCATCAAGGTCTTTTCCAATAAGTTGGCTGTTCACATCAGGTGGCCAAAGTATTGTATATTTACACATACGTCCAAGTAATCATGGGCTTCCTGATGGTGCAGTGGTAAAGAATCTGCCTGCAATACAGGAGACCCCGGTTCAATCCCTGGGTCAGGAAGACCTTCTGGAGAAGGAAATGGCAACTCACTCCAGTATTCTTGCCTGGGAAATCCCATGGATGGAGGGCCAGACAGAGGGTTGGACAGAAGCGTGAACAGATACTCCATCAGGTCGCAAAGAGTCAGACATGACTGAGAGACTAACACACACACACGTGTTCATGCATACATATATCTTTGACTACAATTAGAAATTCATTTTGAGTACTGACTTATGATCACTAAGTTCCTTTGTCCTGGAAATTTCATTATGAAAAGTAAAGAGAACATATGTCTGAAAAGTAGTATTCTAGTTTCCTTCTAAGTAATCACACTGCTTGTGATTCTGAAATTTCATGAAAAGTCATCATTAAAATTCTCCCCCAGCACTCATGTTTTTTTTTTTTAACATAACTTGAAATTTTTGTCTTCATAAACTTTGTAACCTGAATTTACAAAGTATTGAAGAGAAAAGTTGCTGAATGCTTTCTCTGACAAGTCAGATGATTATTAAGAGTGGGATTTTTGCATCCCTTGGTCCCGAAGAGAGGGAAGATGAGGGTGAGTGTTTCATCTTGCTTTAAACTATTTCAGATTGCAAAAATTATGGTTTCTGTTGAATACAAAGCAGATCTTCTTAGCTGGTCTCTGTTTACTTGAGAACATTATATCCTGATATACTCTTTTGATAAGATATCTAAAACGTTAAAAAAGCAACAACTAGGTATTATATCTGGCTTCAAGGACCACAGCATTTATTCGCCAGACTTTAACCTAGGACATTATTTACAACATGGAAGGACTGGAAAATATGTTTTTCAGAGGTGACCATTTTGTTGCAGATAGAGTGGCAACTGTGCTGTGCTTGTGTCAGACTCTCTGCAACCCATGGGCTGCAGCCCCTCAGGTTCCGCTCTCCATGGTGTTAAACTCTCTGCAACCCCATGGGCTGCAGCCCCTCAGGTTCCTCTCTCCATGGTGTTAAACTCTCTGCAACCCCATGGGCTGCAGCCCCTCAGGTTCCTCTCTCCATGGTGTTAAACTCTCTGCAACCCCATGGGCTGCAGCCCCTCAGGTTCCTCTCTCCATGTTATTCTCCAGGCAAGAACAGTGGAGTGGGTTGCCATTTCTTGATCTTTCCAAGGCAATCCAGACCAAGGGATGGACTCTGGGTCTAGACAGACTATCTTGATTCTTGGTTCTGTTTGTTAATAGCTATGAGCTTCAGTTTCCACAAATGTAAAGTGGAATAATAACTTCTGAGGATTTAATGAGTTTGTACTTGCAAAGAAAGCACTTAGAATCCTGCCTCGCTCACGTTAACCATTATGCTAGTGTTTTTTTAAGCAAACAAAAAATCTCAAATTTTCTCTTTGCCATGTCAGAGATGCTAACGTCAAGTGGCAGTTTAAGCAATATATCACTTGTTAAAGTTAAAAGGAAGATGAACCTTGTGATTTATCCCCTCTTATGAAGCACCTCCCGGGTGTTTCTATCAGACTGGGGCTACCATCGGAGGACAAGAAGATGAGGAACACATAGCAGAGTGTGAAGGCTATTGCTTAGAGCCCCAGGCGGGGGCCTTGCTACATACTGATTTGTTTATATTATTTCCAATTGGAGATAAAGGCCCTTGGTAGTACTCTTCAGTGTGAGATGGGCCTTAGTCAGTGTCAAGCAGTTGTAGTTTGATCATGTGAAAGGCTTACTCTGGAAAAAATGGAAAAAGTCATGTTTTTTCCCAAAATCATTTAGGGACTCACTACTAAGTCAGTTAGGTAAGGCCCACTAGTCTTTATGACAGTTTTGTGACAGCTAGCCTTGCAGCCCTTCAGACTCATGGGCTTTTGATCTGGAGAAGGCTCCCTTCTTCCTGGGCTTCCCTGGTGGCTCAGAGGTTAAAGCGTCTGCCTGGAATGTGGGAGACTCAGGTTCGATCCCTGGGTTGGGAAGATCCCCTGGAGAAGGAAACGGCAACCCACTCCAGTACTTGCTTGGAGAATCTCATGGAGGGAGGAGCCTGGTAGGCTACAGTTCATGGGGTCGCAAAGAGTTGGACAGGACTGAGCGAGCAGGCCCATCCCAGGGTGCAAGGCTTGACAAGTGGAATACAGGCTGGATTTCAGCCCCCACCCCCTCCTCCACCCAGCATTTGGTGTGGTACACAGATTGCGCATTGAATGTGGTAGCCCTGAAAGCAGGTGTTTGAATATTACCTCCTATACCTCGACTCAGATGTGCTGTGCATTTGGTTTGATCATAGTCTACTTAAGTAGTTGGAGCTGGGGAAGAGACGGTTGAGTGGTTTTCGTCATTGAATCCATTGGGCAGTTGTTAATTACCACTTAAGATAATCCACAAGCATCTTGCTGACAGTCCAAGACTGTTTTCTCTCAGAGGTTTTACTAAGGTAGTTAATTTAGGGTTAAGATCCTGCTGAACTCTATATGTGTCTAAAAATGAGGAGAAAGGCATCAGAATATTAGACCCTTTTAGCCAGAAATCATATTTCTGCAATGCCGTTGGTTTGTTTTATCTACATGCACCTACAATTTAAGATGATGCTTTTTATTCTATTTCCAATGATTTACAAGCTGAAAGACCAAGTATTTGGTGAAGGCCCTGGCTAACAACCAGTCAGTCTACTGACATAAAATCATGTCAAGAGTGGCCTCACAAGATTTGTGGGTTTTGGCCTCGCTTGTTTCTCATTCAATATACCTTTTATATATTATCGTCAGTTAAATTCCTCATTGGACAGGCAATAGATTAAAATCACATTAAAGTCTGGACTTCAACCAAACATAGCAGAAAGTCTTGACTCTTTGACATTACCTCCGCAGATTCTTCTATTACAGTTTCAGTGGTCATCGTCTCTGGAATCAATTAATATCTCTACTAGCCCGTCAGGGAGAGTGCCACATGTAAAAAGGCATTTCAGAGTTTTATTGTCCCAAATATATTTACTCTCATTCTCAGAGAAACTTGAAAGAACTTCTATCGGTTCTATTCTTATCCTTTTTTTCATTTAGAAACCTTTCCTTTCCATTCCCATCTCCTGCCCTATGTTTTTTTTATGTTCTGAAATGAGTAGGAACTCTGCTTTTTAGCTCATTTGTGGTATAAGCATAACCCTAGAAACAGTTGTTTCTATTATCAGATTTCTGTTTAATAGTAATATGCATTCAACACATTACAGTTTCTAAAGTACTTTTCAAATGTGTTATCACATTTAATCAACCTGAGCGTTCGAGAGGGCTATGATGATTTTCTTCATTTTTACAAACTGGCAAACTGGAGTGCTGTCTACTCTGCTGCCTAAAGGACATAGGAAGAGAAACAGGCTTTGATTTTTCACCTCTTATTGATTAAAAAAAGACATTTGTCTCCCTATTTCCCACTAACCAGTACAACAATTTAAAAACATCTTTCACTTGCTTAGTTGTGTGTAGCATAGTTCATGTGGTGGGAAACACATACCTTGGTAGCTAGCCTGTGAATTTGATCCAATTTATTTAGAGAAAACTTTTGGAATGATTTAAAATTCTTGGGATTTTCAACTCAGACTAGACAAAGGACAGTAAAACAACTCTGGAGCAAATTTTAAGTAGTTAGTATATCTAGCCTTTCCAAGTAAATCAGTCAGAAAACCTTGAATTTCTGTTTTGTTTTGCATATTATATGCCCGAGTTAATTTGACATTTTCGCTTTTTCTAACTTTTTTCTGGGCGTGTTGACACTTAGGTTAATTCTGAACTGCTTTTAAGGACAGCCAGTGCCTAGCATATTATAGGCATTTAATGCATTTCGAGTAAATGATTGAATTGTTCAACATATGGACACATGGCTGTTTGTAAATACATATCCCTAAATACAAATAATCACATTATATTTATGGTTTTAAACTTGAAGGTTTTGACACAGTCTGAAATGGTGAGGAAGAAGCAAGGACTTTGGAATCTGGAAAGATCTGGATCTGAATCTTCACCCTAATATTCACTGCTTGTTATTACACTTTCTTTAGGCAATAACTTCTCTGATCTTCAGCCTCCTTACTTGCAAGTTTGGGATTTTATGGCCCACTCTGCAAGATTGCTGTAGGGATCATTTGAAACAGAACATGCAAAGTATACAAGTATGCGTAAACTGTGCTTTGAGTTTATGGTCAGCAGTTGATGAAGACAGATAACTGTCATGGAGATAACTGTCAAGCAGAGATAACTGTCAAGTAGAGATAACTGCTCTACATTATTGCACTTTGATAAAGATATTTTTGAGTGCCAGTAGGTATTAAACATGTGATAAGAATGTGAAGATAATATATAACATTCTCCTAGCTCTGTAAGATTCCTACGCTTGGGATGGAGGCAGTGACAAGCCTAAAGTTTTCAAAGAAGTACAGACTAATTTAAATCCTATCTCAGAATTTGAGGACTCTGAAGGGCAAGCAGTTTGGAGGAGTGCCGGGGAGCAGTATAGTTGAAGTGGGACATTCTCCAATCTCGCCTTGCACACTGGCCAGTGAAACAGTGCTGGGACTTTCTCCTGTGTCATCAGGAACTGAAGAAGCTGCTGCCAGCTACTGACACTAATCAGGAGGGGAAAGAATCATTGGTCACTGATTGCCATTATATAAAGCAGAGTGAGGTGGCCAAGTCTCATATCGATGAAAGACCCAACATCTGTCAATATTCACAATTAACCAATGTTTTACAGCAATCATTTTTTAATATGATTTGAGGATATGGCACTTTTCGAATGTGTATATGTAACTTATTAGTATTTAAGCTCCCACTGATCAGATGGTACATATCTATTTAACCTTTGTAAAAATCAGCTATACAATCCATAGCATAAAATGCTCATGAGGACAATAGCAGTTCAACAAATTATTTTAAATTTTGCACAGGAGAGCAAAAAGCCAAAAATAGTTAAAATAATTTTGAAGAATAATAGAATTTTGCTTTAAAAGAAGTGCAGAATTTTACTTTAGTAGATAAGACTTACTATGAAGCTGTAGTAATCAAGATAGAATAGTAATGGCAAAGGCTTAGATATTTATGCTTGCGCATAGAATGTAAAGTTTAGAACCTCATCTACACATATCAAGTTTTTATATATGTATAGACCAGGTTCAAAACTTGGCATATATGAGAGGTCACATTGGAGAAAGTTTGATGGCTCAGTAATGGATTTTGTTATAACAGGAAAAAAAGTAACATTAGATTCCTAAATCATACTATACATAAACATCAATTATAGACAGAGTAAAGGCTTAAATGTGAAAATCATATGTTTTAAACATCTAAAAGAAAATATTTTATGAACTTGGGATAAGTAGAGATTTCTTAAACAATGTACGGACTGGGTAAATAAACTTGACTATGTTAAAATGAGATCCTTCTGTAACCAAAAGACTCAAGTGAAAGACAAATGAGCAAGTAAGAAAGAGATTTAAACATATAAAAAAATTCATGCCCAGAATATATAAATAATCCCTCAAAATCAATATGGAGAAGACAACCCAATAGAAAAATGGGGAAATGATAAGACCAGGTAGTGCACAGAAAAGATCACCCCCCATGGCTAGTAATCATGAGAATGTGGTGATCAGGGTAATGCAACATGAAAACTGTCAGAAGTCTGGTCCCACCAGAGAACAAGTGTTGGTGAGGATGCAGAACAAAGAGAAATCTTAGGCATTGCTTGTGGGAGAATTTCACTGGTATTACCATTTTGGAAAACACTTTGACAAAATGTAGTATGGTTGAAGATGAGCCTGTCATACTACCTGTATCTGCATTGCTGGGTTTAATCCATGGAGGAAGTCCCACTGTACCAACCATAGTCCACATAGGAGCTCAGTGTATAGAACTTACAGGAGAGAAGGAAGGAGGGGTGGAAGGAGGGAGGAAGGAAGAAAATGTATGTTTTTGAATTCTTTTTCTTTGTTCTGGGTGTTGAGGAACTGCTTCTTCCTTGCCAGGGTGGTCCCAAACTGTACTAAAAGTTTGTCAACTCCATTGCAACTTTGGGGAGCTCAGAAGATTAGCCTCTATATCTCTGAGAATCTACTGTGAATGGAAATAATGATTTTCATAACTGATGAATTGAGTAATTCTGTAAATGTATTTTTGCATAGAATTCACAGTGGTATGAATACTGAGCTCTAATTGCATATTTAAAATGAATCTATCTAATGCATGAAATGAGATGCACCAGTACATTATGGGTAGCATAAAATAAGAGTTATTACTGGATCCTTAACAATTCTATTGGCAAAGGAAAATGAGACCTAATGCCCCCAACAGATAAAAGTTTGGGGTTGGATGATTTGGGCATTAATTCATTTTGCTGTACAGCAGAAACTAACATGACATTGTAAAGCAACTATCCTCCAATAAAAGTTAATTTAAAAAGAGAAAGGGAGATGAAAAAAATTCCGCTGGTTTATGAAGAAATGGGAGCTCTTTTAAAATAGTAGATATTCATATACACTAAGCCAGTCCTTTTATAACATATATTCCTAAGAGCATAGAAAACATGGCAGCTCTTCCCATAGCTGGAAAAATGTGTGGTTACCCTGGCAACAGCATCTTCGTTCATGCCAAGTACCACCTGGTGATTTCAAGTCTAACAGCTGTGCAGCATCTACATTTCCATTGAGGAAATAAAATGTGTTCATGCATCACCTCATGGCACATTTAAGAAGAAACAAGCTTGCAAATTTGGGGAAGGAGGGAAAGAAATAGCACTACATACTAGCAGAGCCAATGGAGGTTTGAAAACCCTAACTGCAGTCTTGGAAACATGCCCAAAGCAGTCAATGCCACCTAGGGCTCTAGGATCTCGAGGCAGAGTTTTCATCAAAGCTCTAACACTCATTTAGGTCCAGTAGCTTGAGAATATTTTTTATCCCTTACTTAAAATGTGTACATTTAAGTGGAATTCTCACTCTCCATCCTAACAGGCATTTAAACAAAATGATTGTATACCCATTACTATGACAAACAGAGGATTATGAAATAAAGTGTTCCCAGTTTCATGATTTCTCAGTGCTCCTAGTTTTACTCCGAGTATTGGGACCTTCCTGAGATCTAGCCGTATTAAAAGAGTCAAGTCCTACAGTAATTACTACTAGAATAAATTTCATGGCCACTTCTGAATCAGGTAGTTGAGTGCTGCTGCTGCTGCTGCTGCTGCTAAGTCGCTTCAGTCGTGTCCGACTTTGTGTGACCCCTTAGACTACAGCCCACCAGGCTCCTCTATCCCTGGGATTCTCCAGGCAAGAATACTGAGGGGGTGCAATGGGGAAGAATTGCATTATTAGACTGCAGGGGCATAGTCAGATAGGGAATAATTTCCTGCTCTCTCAAAAAACCCAAAGACTATGAACAAACAATTTAAGATATATATATAATTTTTTCTCTTTCCCCTTTTTCTGTATTATAATTCTACACATATGTTATGGAAAATTTAGAAATAGCAAAAATTATATAGAAGGAGAAAAAAATCGCTGAAGATTCTAACCTTGTTAATATATTGGAAAATTTCTTTTATTCTTGTTTATGCATTCTTTTGCCTTTGTGCTGCATTTCAGAAGAGGTACTCAAGTTATCCATCCATACTACAGGTGATTTTGTGCAGGACCAAATGTAATCATTATTACTTCAGGGGAAGACTTTCATTCTGATATGGCATTTTGAATTCCCTTGCATATTTTTTTTCATTCTGTTTTTTTCCTTTCATTGTAATCTATTCATTCTTAAATATCTGTCCTCTGATTTCATGGAGATCATGTTTTCATACACCTCTATTTAGGACACCAAAGACATCGACATTTTCCCTGGTACTGCGAAATCTTTTCAAAGGCATTGAATTGCTTTTGTCCTGCCTCATCTTTGGTCAGGGAGAGCTCTATGTAGCCCAGTATAAACAGGGTGTTTACGGCCCTAGCTCTGTTCTGACAACTTTTCCTCTCTCACTAAATGCTGAAGGCTGGCTATGTGCACAGCTTCTGTCCAGTTTCCAGGGCTTAGAATTCTTTCATTCAGTTACTTTTCTAAATACCTGGATCCCTACTATGGGCAGACAGTGCTGTAGGTGCTGAGGATAGGGCAGTGGACAAAACCAGTTAATGTAAATGAGATTAACCTGTAACTGTGTAATTATATAAGATATATTACAAGGGCAATTGTAATATTAATCTTCTGGTAAGGAAAGAAGGGGCTTCCCAGGTGGTGCTAGTGGTAAAGAACCTGCCCACCAATGCACGAGACATGAGAGTTGTGGGTTTGATCCCTGAGTTGGGAAGATCCCCTGGAGGAGGGCATGGCAACCCACTCTAGTATTCTTGCCTGGAGAATCCCATGGATAGAGGAGCCTGGCAGGCTACCATCCGTGGGGTCGCACAGAGTTGGACAGGACTGAAGCGACTTAGCACAGCTCAGCACAGCACAGCACAAGAGAAGGAGTGGGTAAGGGAGGCAGTTATTTTACCCAGGGAAAGACCCTCAGGTTGATAAGGTAACATTTGAACTAATGGAGATGAGGGAAGAAGTTTTGTGGTTATCTAGAAGACCATTCCCAGAAGAGGACTCCAAAAAGGCCTTTAAAGCCATTCTAAGGTTTTTGTTCTGAGTGAGCTAGAATACCATTCTAGGGTTCTAAGTTGAAGTCCCAGAAGGTGAGTGAATCAAGTGTTTTCAGAAAGAAGCAGGCCTCCAGTGTGTAGCTGATGGGGTGGGTGAGAGGAGGGCTGGGAGCTGACCCTGGGTATAGCAATGTGGAGGGCATCTGTGATTTTGAGGAACTATGTTGATGAAATAACAAGGCCGAGAGCAGTTTGGGATGGATTCCAGAAGGAATAGGAGGAGCTGGACAGGAGGCAGGCTCTAAGGCTACTCTTTACAGGAGTTTTACTCTTAAAAGGAAGAGAAATGGAGTGGTAGCTGGAAGAGGATATGGGACCAGGAACGTTTTACAATTTTATTAAGTGGGAGAGATTCTGACAGCACATTTGTGTGCTGGGAATGACTCAATAGAGAGTAACAGCTCAGTGATGCAAGAGTGAGTATACAATTTGGAGCATTATCTTGGAGGAGGTGAGAGGGACTGGGCCCCAGTGCACAGCAGCAGAGACAGGAAGCGGTCAGTTATGGCCACAAGGGTGAGGCAGGGTTGTGGGCACAGAGGGCCCTGTGCTGGGGGAGGCCCAGACGTCCACTCAGTGTTGCTCGTGTGGACTCTGGCCAGCAGCTGATGTATTTGGCAGACTGAGGCGCCATTTGCTGGCCTCTGTCCCATGCGCACATGTGCTATCTGTGAAGGCCCACCTCTCTGCCCCTCCTCTCATAGGCACACGAGTCCAAGGGCTGTTCCCTGGCCTGGGCTCATTCTCAGCAATTTGTTTAAGCAAATACTACCCTTTTGTCCATTTTGCAGTTTGAAAGACTTGGGCTCACACAGGATCCAGTGGTTGCACCTCTGGGCATCTATCTAGACAGTAAAACTATAATTTGAAAAGATACATGCACCCCTATTTTACAGCAGCGCTATTTACGATAGTCAAGACATGGAAGCAACCCAACTGCTCCTCCACAGATGAATGGATAAAGAACACGTGGTACATAAATACAATGGAATATTATTCAGCTATAAAAAGGAATGAAATAACACCATTTGCAGCAACATGGATGGACTTAGAGATTACACACCGAGGGAAGTATGTCAGACAAAGACAAACACCATATGATATCACTTATATGTGGAATCTAAAATATGACAAAAGGAGCCAATCTATGAAGCCGAAACAGACTTAGAGAAATAGAGAGCAGACTTGTGGTTGCCAAGGGGAAGCATGGATGGGGGAAGGAAGGACTGGGAGTACAGGAATAACAGATGCAAGCTATTATATATAGAATGGATAAACAGCAAGGTCCTACCGTATAGCACAAGAAACTATGTTCAATATCCTGCTATAAACCATAATGGAATAAGAAAAGACTTGCGCTCGGACCAATTTAGTTACTGACACAAGGTCATCTGCGAGTAAATTGTAGAGCAGAGAACTGACCCAGACACTTTGACTGTTTCTGGGTTCTTCCACACCATCATCAGTGTGGATGGAGGAGACAGAGAATGGAGATTTTACTTCCAAAGATTCAGATTCCACATCTTTCTCCCGCTCCTGTCTGCACTGGGGCCCACCCCAGGGGTGATTGTGTAAGTTCAAGTCCATGCAGACTACCATGTTTCTTCATCATGTGGAGGGGGTGCCAGTATGTGCAGGAGATGGGGATACATGCCCCATATGCTGAGTGGAGTCTCAGAGCACTCCAGAGGCTCTCGCTCTCCATAGCTTCTGAGGGACTGCGCTTGGGCGGCACCTCCCTGCCTGCTCAGCCTTCCACCACTTTTCAGTAGATGCTCCACTTTTTCCTTTCGTGTTTTAGATCTGGGGAGAAGCAGTCTTTCAATGCTCGTTCAGTTGCCCCTAGAAGGAGAGCAGACTTTTGAACTTGGAAGGAACCATTCCAGGACCTCTGGTGTAACCCTCTTCTTATGTACCTTGCTTTATTCGGCTTCTGTGTTGGCATGGCAAGCACCACCAAACATCTACTTCTAGAACTTTCTATCTCAACTCAGGAAAACACACACCCCCCTACATTTGCTTGGTTCTCTTCTGGAAGAAGCTCTCAGAAACAAGGTATGAGGATTTGGCCTGAAAACAACTCTCCTGCTCTTCCAAGGACTGTCGTTGGAATCATTTTTGGGGGCCCAGGAGGTAGGGCTTTAGCGTGCTTCTGGCATTACCTTATTTATGACGCATTCTCCTCAAAATGGGGCTTCTCTGATGGCTCAACTGGTAAAGAACCCACCTGCCAATTCAGGAGAAGCAAAAGATGCGGGTTTGATCCCTGGGTCAGGAAGTTTCCCTGGAGAAGGAAATGGCAACCCACTCCAGCATTCTTGCCTGGAAAATTCCATGGACAGAGCAGTCTGGCAGGCTACAGTCCATGGGGGTCACAAAGAGTCAGACATGACTGAGCAGCACCCACAGGGATGCACTCCTCAAAATTTGCTACATTGTGTCAGATGCACTGTACATTCCCAGCAGCAGGCGTTTTCTATTACACATATTAATACACACATGTGTTCAGTCTCTGTAAACAATGGTGTCAGGTCACGGCTGATCCGTTCAAACTCCTAATTGTAATGAGGTGTTATTAACAAGGTTCAGTGCTATAGATGAATGAAAAGGGCATTTCAGGTACTTGAATAGGACACATGTAATAAGGAATGTATTTAGATGACACTTAAAAAGTCCTTAAAAATTAAAGTTTAGAAAACAAGTGTTTAGAAAAAAAATGGTAGAGTGTTTGTGTATGTGTGTGTGTGTGTGTGTATATATATATATGCCTATATGATTATGTATGTAAATAAGATATTTTGGCTCAGCTGGTAAGGAATCCTCCTGCAATGCCAGAGACCTGGGTTCAATCCCTGGGTTGGGAAGATCCTCTGGAGAAGTGAATGGCTACCCACTCCAGTATTCTGGCCTAGAGAATTCCATGGACTGTATAGTCCATGGGGTCACAAAGAGTCGGACCAACTGAGCGACTTTCACTCAGAAGCATACCCCAGGAAAACGTCTCGAAATGAAAGACGTTTAGTTCTCTGCTCTCACAGAAGGTTCTGCATGGGTGCTCACTTTGCTTTGCTGCTCATTGCCGCAAAGGTCCCCTTCTTTGTGGAGAAGCTCAGGCATGGGTATGGGGAGAATCCATCATTTTGGTGGAATGAGATGACGGCTTTCCTAAGTGTTCCATATATGTTGATCGTCTGGTGGGGGTGGGGGTGGAGTTGGAGGACTAGGCAAAAGCTAGAATTAGTCATATGAATTATGTGCTTGTTTGGACACTGGGCCACTGCTGCCCAGAGCAGTGCCAGCAAATGCTGCAGACAGCTTAACACCACTGCTCTGTTTCTGTCCCATTCGTATAAAATCCCATGCCAAGGTACAAACCACAATCCTCCCTTTCTTGGTTTTTCATGCAAAAACTATTTTAGAAGAAATTTAAATGTCAAACCTTCAAGAACTTTGAACAGAGGAAACTTTAGCTCACTCACTTTATAGCATGGCTAAAGAAAGTAAGAAAGTTTTTTTTTTTTTTAATTCTGATGAAATTACTAACATTTTAGTGGTGTCTGTTTTTCACTGAATTTATGTTCCAGAAAGAAACAAAATCACTATCTTGGAAGAATAGGATTAAAGAAGAAGCAGTGAGGAAAGCATACATATCAACAGCAGCACTTTCATGCCCAGGAGAGGCCCCAAGACCCCGGGTGTGAAGGGCATTGCGAGACTGCTTTATGCAGTATGTCAATAAACCCCACACCGTTTAAAATATTCAACATTGACCTAAGCAGGCACAGACAGAAAATGCCTGTCCAGGCAGACATTGATGAATATACACATAGAATATATTGGAGGAAGAACCTGATGCTCCCCTCCACCCCAAACATTTTATTAGGCACAAATTTCAGATTAAATACCCATTCAGAGTTCAGTCTGAGCAGTAGAAAACATGTTTCAGAATTAGTCCTAGACAGCAGAGAAAACCTTCTAAAGGAGTTCTAAGAGGTCTGTTCTTCATTTAAAGTTGTTTATTGATAATGTGTTAACATACTATTCCAAAACATAGTGGCTTAAAAAGCAATGACTTATTGGGACTGTGAATTGACTGGGCTCAGCTGGGCAGTTCTTCTTTTTCATATGCTGCCTGCTGGGATCATTCCTATGGCTTGAGATTTTGACCGGGACTAGAAGGTGATGGACAGGGAGGCCTGGCATGCTGCGATTCATGGGGTCGCAAAGAGTCGGACATGACTGAGCGACTGAACTGAACTGAACTGGCTGAGGTCTAAGATGGCTTCACACATGAGTCTGGTAGCCCGGCTGGGGTGACTCCACTTGGCTCATCCCGGTTCTGTGTGGTCTCTCATCATTCTGTAGTCTAGCCGGGGCTTTCTTATACTGTGCCTGGCCCCCAAGACAGTGGGAAAAAAAAAAGCTGCAAAATCTCTTACACCCTAGGTCTAGAAGTCACACAGCATTCTTCATGCTCCATTTTATAGGTTTAAGCAAGTGACAGGACAAGTCTAGGTTCAAAGGGAGGAGAAAGAGATTTGCATATTTGAGGGGAGGTTAGTGGCACTTGTGTTCAGGGGTGGAAGGAATCTTTGGCAATCATTTTGTAAACAAGCCACCCCAAAAGGTAAGTAAGTAAACAATAGGACAAGTTGTAGCAGAGATGCCAAAAATTGTAGAGGTGTTACATGACTGATATTTACAAGACACTGTGTTAACCTTATACCTAAATATCACCGTAGACAGTCTGTAGACAGACAATTTTTAGTAGCTAGAACATACTAAGCACAGTGCTACACACGACAAGATTAAAGAAAAAAGATAAAACATACAAACTTGCCCTAGAACTGCTTACATTCTAGTGAGGGAGACAGGTGTGTCCCCCATAAATAGCTATGACAAAATACTCAGAGTGTATATTGTAGTAAAGGGTTTAAAATACAGAGCCCTGATATTTTATATCCGTGTGAGAACACATGGATTTTCTTGGACTCATGACTTTGATCAAACTCTTGAGAAGGTGTGAAACCCTACAAGGACCTAAAAGGCACTGAGTGAATCAATAGGCACAGTGGTGTGATGCCCCAAGATGACAGCCGCTAACTGTAGTGGGAAGGAACAGGCTTCACATCAGTGGTAACTCCTACATGTGCGAAGGAGGGACGATTGAGGAGGGCTGCAGGTGGGAACCAATCAGATGCAGCAAGGGGGTTGTGCCAGTGAGATGCATGGAGCGGAAGAAGGAGGAAAACGGTGCAAGAAGACAGGAATGTGGGAGCTGGAGAAAGGAGGAGAGGGTTAATTCCTGGAAGACGGAATTCTCCAGCTGGGGAGAACGGTAGAAAGAATAAAGAGGAGGTGTTCTGGGAACATCTTTCCTGAATTCAGTTTTTTTCCAAGTTGTAATCGAACTGCCCACATGATAAAAACTAACCAACAATTGAAAATGCTGAACTGAAACTCACTACCTTGTACCAGGCTCCTTGATAGGAACTGGGCATGAAGCAGTGAATATCCCGAGAGAGGTGATGCCTGTGTTCCCATGGAGCTTACATTCTGGTGGGGTTGAGGGGAGGGGAAAGGTGGGGAGAGAGGCAATTCATATGTAAGAGAGTTCAAGTAAATTTTGTGTGCATGTGTCTGTGCTCGGCCGCTTCAGTTGTGTCTGACTGTTTGCGACCCGAGGGACTGTAGCCTGCCAGGCTCCTCTGTCCATGGGATTCTCCAGGCAAGAGTACTGGAGTGGGTTGCCATGCCCTCCTCCAGGGGATCTTCCCAACCCAGTGATTGAACCCACGTCTCTTAAGTCTCCTATATTGGCAGGCAGATTCTTTACCACTAGCTCCACCTGGGAAGCTCCCACATAGATTTTACCTGATATTAACCACCAATAATAAAATAAATCTACTTAATGGAATAGAGTGTTGGGGCAGTTGCTTTATGTAGGGTAGTGTGGTAGTGAAGGCAGCTTTAGGAAATACAACTGAAAGCCAGAAAGGAGAACTATACTGTTGTAGCTGAATAAGGTAGGACAATTGTCCTAGCAGGAAATTAACCTTGGCAGTGTAACCTTGTTTTACCCAGAGAGCAGCTCACTGTCAGGGACCTTCCCTCAACTGCCTCCGCCCACAGAAGTCTGCATCTTCCCCGTCTCACAGCAGAGCCACGTGGAGTGGATCATGAGGATAGCTGAGAACACACTCGGATGGCCAGGAGACCAGAGATGGGAACTTCCAGAAAGACAAGAACCGAAGGAGAGAGAGGATGTGTGGAAGATTGGCAAGAGGGAGTTACTCACAGATCCTCAGTGGTGAGGCCATATGGGGCTCCTATAACAGAGACTGAGGCCTGCTCCCAGAGTTAGTACTAGGAATGAGTTAGCTAGGCTAGAGACCTCACCCTCAACTCCTCATCATACTTGGAACGTTGTACACAATGGGTTGCAACACCCGGACTTGAGTGAAGACCCTGTACAGTCTTCTGCCTTTTGGGGGTGCTGATCAGAGTCAGTGGTAGGACCTGAACCTCCCTAACCATACACAGAGAGAGTTGTCTGGATCTTTCTTGGGGGAGCGATGGGCTAAGAACAGAGTTGCCTCTGGATCAATCTACCACCGGTGACACTTTGACTTGTGATTATTCTACTCCATCTACACTAAGGTATAGTTAATTTTTGAGAAAATTATATTTTTTAGTCACCCATTTCTGAACACATCTCCCCCCATACATCAAGAATGGTACAGTGTTAAGTAAACCAGTCTCTGGCAGTGATTCTCACCACATCTACTTTGGCTGGTGCCAGGATGTCCCTCTAGATTTAAGTCGAACAAGGATAAATTAGTTTATGACATGTGTTGAGATGATAGAATCCTGTAAAAGAAAACCTTCAATGATTGGAATGTATCATTATTTTAGAGCTTATAAAGATTTCAAATATTGGATTGGCAAAAAAATAAAATAAAATAAATGATTGGATCTGTTATTTTTTTTCAAACATTAGTTAAAATATAATTTAAAAAAACCACAGCCTTTGACTATTGCTAGATACCGTGGGTAGAAGAAGCAGTGATGATCTGGTTTCTACTTGCCACAGCTCCAGACCTCATTCTGAGAGAAGAGGTTTGGGTTTGGGAACAATTTTAGACTATTACTTCTCTGCCATTTGCTGCTATCACCTTGATTCAATCTATTCACTGGGGTGTTGTTCAAAATACAAAACATTCTTAGGGAAGAATCACTCCATCTGACACAGGCACTATATAGGGCTCTAAAATGCTAAAAAGCTTTAACACATTATAGAAAATTTGGAGAAAATGTGGGGTTGGTATCCTGGAGCTGTCATCTTCCTTTATCCCATTGTTTGTGACCTTGACTCTTTGAGTCTCGACGTAAACGCGTGGAATCAAATCGCTGACATGTTTATGATTCTCTCATCCCGTGTGGTAGTTATTAATACTGTAGAGGTGGCAAGCACACGTTCAACACACAGCGCCTCCTGTCAAAAGTGAAACCCTTCCGGTAAAGTCCCCAGAGCACTGGCTTTGTCCTGAGAGTACAGACTCTTCAAGTGGGGATCTGAACTATTCACCCTGAGCCAAATATAAGGGAGGGAAAGATGACAGTGTTGGAATCCTTGAGTTGGTGACAGAGAAAACTAGTCTTACCACTACTGCTACCAGCAATAATAACAATACAAATGACAGCTATTACCTGGTGCATACTATGTGCTAGGGACTAAGTGCCTTCCCTGTGTTAACCAGTCTAATCCTCACTATAGCAACGGATGCCATTACTACCCTCCTCTCATAGATCAGGCGACTGAGAGGTCATACTTCTGAGAGGTGGAGGAGCGGGGACAGGTGACGGTGCTGGCAGGTGAATGATACTGATAATTAAAGTGCCGCTGTTGCTGCTAAATCACTTCAGTCGTGTCCAGCTCTGTGCGACCCCATAGACGGCAGCCCACCACACTCCCTCGTCCCTGAGATTCTCCAGGCAATAACACTGGAGTGGATTGCCTTTTCCTTCTCCAATGCATGAAAATGAAAAGTGAAAGTGAAGTTGCTCAGTCGTGTCCGACTCTTAGCGACCCCATGGACTGCAGCCTACCAGGCTCCTCCATCCATGGGATTTTCCAGGCAAGAGTACTAGAGTGGGTTGCCATTGCCTTCTCCGATAATTAAAGTGAAGAAGGTAAAATTGTTCTGTGAGGTGAAGAGAGTCATTTGGGAAAAGGCTGCTCCATCTTGGTAGCCATTGCTAACCGTGAGGTGAGAGAGCGACACCCACCTCCCTGCCTCTGGCCTTCGGGAATGGGGATGTGGGCTGAGGGAGCTTCCACTCCACTAGGATGAGGAGGATCAGGAGAAGGGCTGCATGGGGGCAGCTGCTGAGACTCTTCTCATGCACCACTATGGATCCCAGAATCATAAAATGTTTGCGCTGGGAGGATAGTTGGGGTTACATGAACACCCCACATTTTATAGAGAGGTTTCTAAGGTACCACATGGACTTAATAAGTTGGTTTGCCAGGGACACCTTTACTTTGATCCTAGGAAAGTCAGCATTCAGGGGCCAATTAACTGAGAAAGCATCTGGAGCCCAGTTTATCTGTATCCTTCTTTCTTTAAATTCTACTGAAGTATAGTTGATTTACAATATTGTGTTAGTTTCAGAGGTACAGCAAAGTAACTCAGTTAAACATATATGTATACTCATTCTTTTTCAGATTCTTTGCCCTTGTGGGTTAGTACAGAATACTGAATAGAGTTCCCTGTGCTCTAGTAGGTCCTTGTTGGTTCTCTATCTTTTATATAGTAGTGTGTGTATGTTAATCCCAAGCTCCTAATTTACCCCTACTTCCTAAGTTTCCCATTTGGTAACCATAAATTTGTTTTCAGAATCTGTCTGTTTATATTTTGTCAGTGAGTTCATTTATATTCATTAAAAAAATTAACCTCCATATATGAGTGATATCATATATTTGTGTATTTCTTTACTTTCCGTTCCTGACAGACAGGAATGACAAGGACAAAAGCTAGGATAAAGGGAAGGAGAGCCTACCAGATTTTATGAAGAAACGTGTGAATAGGAAGGAGACTTTCAGGCAAGACTTGTTTATAGCACTGTGGCGGGTATGGATTTGTGTTTATGGTATGGACATTCAGGAACTATGAAGCTTAGATTCTTTTAATGTTCTTTGTAGGTGTCCTGGTGGATTCATTATTTTAGCTTTCATACTGATGCTCTTAGGAAAAGCCACATTTCCTCCTAGAAACTCCTGCCGGCCCCTCTTCAGGAGGGCTACTAGGCTGGGTGTTCTTTCACACTGCATATTTTGGACATGGAGTCCTCACTGTTACCTGGACTCTTTGGATGTGAACTGAGGGATGTCAATTAGGCAAGTTGGAGAGAAGGCACTTTCCACTGCTTCTGTATTTTGCCCCAGCTTCTTGTTAATGTGTCTTTTCTATCTCCTAATTATGCCTCTAGGTCCTTTCTGGGAAGGGTGATGTTTTTCTCTCGACAGGCAGTATTATAGTCTAGAACTATCCTTGTCACTTTTTATTGCTTTTAATAACTACAGAATCTCTCACAAGATGTCTAGAGTTTCATAAATGTATGCTGATGGTCCTATTTTGTCAGCCTTCAAATGGTCAAGGTTACAGACAGTGTACCAGAGGAAGGAAGGCAGTGAGCACACTATTATTAATAGATGTGTAGCTTGGAGATACACTTTCAGACATGGGGATATTAGCTGGCAATAGGAAGGAAGTGATGACATGCAGTAATAATTCTATATTACTTAGGGAATTCTCCATATGTGTGCTAAATGCTTGCTGTCTTTAATCTGATAGGCATCTTGGCATGTCAGAGGTTTAAACCTTTATTGTAGCTATTTCATGACAGTCAAAAGTGAATTAAAAGATAAGAATGGAGCAAAAGTACAGCTTGGATAGTTGAAAGTTGGCATAGGATTATTTTAATTTAGGAAATCTAAGTGGGACACATAAGGACAATATTCCTTGGCTTTTGTCATTCTGGACTCTTAGAAAACACAAGCTCTGGGGACCCTTTTAGGTAGAGTTGAAATATTAGTACTGAATTTCATTCCCTTGCCTCTTGATAATCTCATTCATACTCAGAAAGTATATATGTATATATATTTTGTACTTGAAAGGGTTGGAGTATTTTAATAGCCTTTAGGGATAGAAATATTTTTCTTTGACATTTCAAAACTAGGAAAGTGATAGTTTGTTGAAGGTTAGTTGCAATGTGGAAGTAGAAACCGTATCTATAAAACTTTTTTATTCTGTTAACTAAAATCTATTCATCTATTTGCATTTTGTTTATCTTATTTTCTGGTTGTTCATTGCTAGTTTACAGAAATACAACTGATTTTAGTATTTTGATCTTGTTGTATCCTGCAAGCTTACTGAACTGATTTATTAGCTCTAAAAGTTTTTATTTCTGTTTTTTTTCCCTTAATTTTTATTTTAATTTTAACAGGTATATTTCAACAACGAAATATCTGAAAGGTTTATCAGTTTTGTTATCTGGTGCTCAAAATTGTCCCCAAGGCCTTGGTTTAGACTTGTGGGTGCATGGGCTCATGATTTGTGCCTGATGGGCCTCAGAACTCCCAGGATCTGGAGAGAGGGGACAGCAACAAAACAAAAGTGTCATCACAGAAGGCAATAGCACCCAAAATAATGTCGGTAGTGTTCACTAGTAGGCATACACACTAATGTTAACCCTTTCAGCATCCTGTTTAGGCAGGTATTATAACCAAGACTTCCCTAGTGGCTCAGATGGTAAAAAATCTGCCTCCAATGTGGGAAACTCGGGTTCAATCCCTGGGTCAGGAAGATCCCCTGGAGAAGGGCATGGCAACCCACTCCAGTATTCTTACTTGGAGAATCCCATGGACAGAGGAGCCTGGCAGGCTGCAGTCCATGGGGTCACAAAGAGTCAGACACGAACGAGCGACTGACACTTCTGCTTATAAGCATAGGCAAGGATTAGCCTTTGGATAAGTTAACTAACTCCTCTCAGAATTGCAATTTTTCATCTCTAAAGGAAGAAGTATTATTACTTCTAACAATAATTAATACTGCCCTGACTTTTCCCCCCTGAAGATTAGAACTTATTTTATCGTTGCTAGTTATCATCATCATAATCAGTGCTCCATTTTTCAGATGAAGTGACAGCTCAGAGATTCAGGAAGCTGGGAAAAAGAAGGCAGGAATCCAACAGGGAGGCGCCTGACTCTGGACCTCCTGCTGATTGATGGCCCACCACCATATTGCATTAGGAAAGAGAAGGTTAGGTTAGACAGAGGAAGGCATGGGACTGAGGCTTAACTTTTGACTGGGAATCCAACTCTCATTTTGGAAAGAGGTGACAGGAACATGGGGAAAAGCAGTTATTTATAGTCGGGGCCTCAGAGACCTCAGATGGCTGCCTCTATTGGCACTCTCTTCTCTGCTGGATTTCTGCCTTCTCCCAACAGTGTTGCCCTTTCCTTGTATCAGTTCCATGTATCAGGGTTGCCCAACTCTAGACAAATGTTTCTTTAGTTCATTAGCCCAGTTCCCCTTTCTCTGAACTCGCTTCATTTCCTGGAGAACTAAAAGAAGGGAAAGGGAATCTCCCTTCTTATGACCTGGGAGACCCTAGACAATTTATGCAGCTTTAAGTGTATCATCTTTTGGGAAAGGCACAACCCGTGATCTTCTTGAGCATTCGTCTGTTAAAATTACCTTCCTGGAACTCTCAGGACCAATAGCCATGCCAAACTGAGTCTGAATGAAGGTGTTATTGATGAGATTTGTAATATTTTTAAAGTTCTTTCAATAGTCCTCACTTCGATATGGCCTGGATTGTCCAAAAGTCATAATTACCAGTGGTATAGTTAAGACTAGAGAAGGCAATGGCAACCCACTCCAGTACTCTTGCCTGGAAAATCCCATGGACAGAGGAGCCTGGTAGGCTGCAGTCCATGGGGTTGCTAGAAGTCAAACACGACTGAGAGACTTCACCTTCACTTTTCACTTTCATGCACTGGAGAAGGAAATGGCAATCCACTCCAGTGTTCTTGGGGAGCCTGGTGGGCTGCCATCTATGGGGTCGCACAGAGTCGGACACGACTGAAGTGACAGCATAGTTAAGACTAGAATGATCCTGGTGCTATCTCCAACCCAGGACAAGGATACTGAGCCACTGAGATCATCAGATACATGCTGGTATGTGTTGCTCTTCCTGACTAAGAGGTGGAAACATAGCCTTATAAGAAGTTCCTCTAATCTTCTATTTAGTTCCTCTTGTGCTAAAGAATAAGCATTTTTCCTGAGCAACACCCCACCCCTTGCAAAAAGGAGAGATGTTTTTTGAGGTTGAGGATTTTTTTTGTGTGGCATCCAATAAATCTTTATTTTGTACTCTTGTTTATTGAAGTGTTTGTAGAAAAAAAATTTTCTATGGTATAATCTCCTGGTGGGGATTGGCAGACTCATTGAAATTTAATTGCTTGTCCCTCGGTGATTCTCCCTTGCCTTAGATTTGGTTGTTGTCAGGCATGCTTTCCTCTGCTGGAGCAGAGGCTTCTTGCAGGCAGGATGAGGCTTCCTCCTCTTTGCTTATACCTGGAACAGGGCACTGCTCAGCAAGCACCAGAGGATGTAGAGCCAGTGGATTGCTGTGGACTAATTTGGGCTCAATCTTCTTGCTGACAAAGGAGTGAAAAGGAGAAGGGAACTCATAGCCTTAATTCCACAAGACAGAAATAGTTTCAGCAAGTCAGGCTCTTCAGCTTTGGCAGTCAGTAATTGACCCTGGCACAGAATGTGGGGAGGGTCAAAAGAGGGAAAAAAAAGGGGAGAGGGCAGAAAGATGAAGAAGGACCTGACGGTGAGAAAGAGAATACGATAGGGAACATATTATTTCACCCAGTTCCTAATCCCTGTCTTGGGCCAGTGTGCTTTGCCATTACTCTGCAAACATCTCCATTTCTTCGTTTATTTTTAAAGCTTAATCAAGAGTGAAAGTGAAGCTGCTCAGTCATGTCCAACTCTTTGTGATCCCACAGACAGTAGTCTACCAGGCTTCTCCGTCCAAGGGATTTTCCAAGCAAGAGTACTGGAATGGGTTGCCATTTCCTTCTCCAGGGGATCTTCTGGACCCAGGGATCGAACCTGGGTCTCCTGCATTGCGGGCAGATGCTTTACTGTCTAAGCCACCAGGGAAGATTGAGTTTCAAATCAGAAAGAGGTGGGAGTTGAAACTACTTAGGCAGTGAAACATCTGTCACTATTTTTCTTCCTTTAGTCAGGTCAAAGGTTCCAGTATTAGCAGGGAGTTGGAGATGGTAAATCAGATTCTCTGATCTCCCAGATTGAGGGTCATGTGTTTTCTTTCTAGACACTTCTCTGAAGAGAAAGGAAGGTGCAGGAAAAGAGAAGAGGAAAAATGATGGGCAATGAGTAAAGTTAAAAGGAAACATTTTTTAAAAAGTGCAATACCGATTGCAGTGGATAGATTTGATTTTGGTTGTAATGGAGAGTACAGGAACATCTTATTCCCAAAGAGGAATGCAATTCAGTTGGCTTATTCTGCATATGCATGGTGATAGGCAGCTTGGATGTATGGCCAGCCTTTCAGAATCGACTCCATCACGGACCTCAGGGATGATGAGCAACGCAGCCTTCCCTTCCTGTTCCCAGTGTTTTCCATCTGTGACAATTTCTGTCACTTAGTTTCCAATTTGCCTGAAATAGTTTTATTTACTCTAAAGTAGGATGGTGCTTATGTTGCCAGTGATGGTCTCTGTGGCTCCCTCATTACAGAAAATACTATCAGTGCAGTATTGGAGAATAAAAAGCTAACAGGTGGAAGCTGGGTAAAGCCAGCAGCAGGCACAGATGGCAGTGCAAAAACCTTAACTGTATTCTACTTGGGGCATGCTTTGTGCTCCCATACTCTTGCTAACGTGGCACAAAGCTACTGTGAGCCAGACTCTTTTGATCTGTACTCATGGGAGAGGCGACCCTAGAGTTTGATTTTGGGGGTTTGGTTTCAGCATTTGTTTCATCCTCCTGTGACATCTGTTACCTACTTTGCTAAGGAGTAGTACAATAGGTACTAAAGATCAGGGACACTGGCCCAAAGTCTCAGCTCAGTAAACGTTTATTGCTTCCTCTTACTGCGTTTGTAATCCTGGGGTTATAAAGTTGATAACAGCACAGTTCCTTATGGCTTAGCCAAGAGAGACAAAGGCAAAGGCAGCCTGGGCTGAGGGTGAGATGCTGCCTATGCTTCATAATATGTGCGGAAGAAATGGATCAAGTGCTAGATTTCTTGAATCAACAATGCATTTTGGCAAGACAGTTGGAGGTGGAAAGCCCAATGGGTGAGTGGCAAGAAGGGGGAAATCTGGTGATGGTGCTCTGCCACAGTTATGGGAGAGTGAAGGGAACTTGTTCTATAGAAAACTTTCAGACTGACAGAAAAGTTAGAAAAATAGTGTGAAAAAATACCATTTTCTATAGGCACTAACCTTTAACAGTGGCTAACATTTAGTTATATTCATTTGCACTGTGTGCAATAGGTTTGAACTATAAAGTAAGTTGCAGGCGGATTGTTTAATAGGCATGATCACACCCTTAAAATAAATAATAATCCTATAATGGCATCTAATATAGAATCCATATTCAAATTTCTCTAGTTGTCCCAAATATCTTTTATAGATTTCTTTTCTTCCCCAAATCATGATTTGATCAAAGTTCACCCATTGTATTTAGTTGTGTGTGTCTTATTTTCTTTAGATTTATATTTTGCTTTGCTGTGTTCCATGATATTGAATTTTTGAAGAATTTAGGCTGATTAAATTGGAGAATATTCCTTATGTTGAATGTCTCTGATTATATCTTCATGAATAGATTCAGGTTGAACATTTTGTGGCAAGAATCTCACAGATAGGTGTTGATGTAATGTAACAGCTTTAAACTGAGGGTTCATAAACCCATTTCATGGGTTTATGTATATGCATGTATCTGTTTTCCATTGGGGGAGGTTTTTAGTTTTATCAAACTTTTAAAGACTCTATGAGCTCCAAAAGTCAAGAACTGGGGAAGAGGAAGAGTAAGTCATTATTAGCAGGAGGTTAATCAGTCTTCAGTTTACAGCTATTAATCAATCTTAAACCATTAGATGTTTTGTAATTTTTAAACAGTATTTTCACTTGTATTTTTAAAGGAATGTGATATATGGTAAAACATTTGAATAACACCCAAATATTACAGAGTGAAACGTGTCCTTGTGACTCCAGTTCTTCAAATACCTTGTCCTTCCTGGCAAAGGTAACCTGTATTCCCAGTTTCTTGAGTGGCCCTTCAGATAGTCTATGTACAGGTAAGTGTGTATGTGGATATGTGAAGAGCTTCCCAGGTAGCACAGTGGCAAGAGATGAGGGTCTATCCTTAGGTCAGAATATGCCTTAGAGAAAGAAATGGCAACCCCCGCCACTATTCTTGCCTGTAAAATTCGATGGACAGAGAAACCTGTTGGACTTCAGTCCATAGGGTCACACACCTATGTACTTTTAGTTATTTTACACAAGTGGAAGAATTTTGCACAGGAAGTGTACCATAAGTGAATATGACTCAAATCTACCCTATATATCTGAAGTGAAAAATAGAGTTCCCTACATGTACTTGGGAAAAAAGCAACAACAATAACACCAAAATAAAAGAAATTAAAGCAGGAGAAATCCGTGCTGGTGATCTCACCTACCATTCCACTCAATGACTAAGCAGGAGATGGACACAGCAACCCCTGCTCCTTCACCTGGACTCACTTTCAGCATATGCACAGCCCTGCACCCGAAATGAGACTGGCTTCTTATTGTAGTATGGTAAGAAAACTTAACACGAGATCTGCCCTCTTAACAGAGAGCAATACAGTATTTTAACAGTATAATATATTAATATAGTATTTTAAAGTGGGCAATACAGTATTTTAACAGTATAATAGATTAATATAGTATTTTAAAGTGGGCAATACAGTATTGTTAACTCTAGGCACCGTATTGTAAAGCATATGTCCAGAACTTAGTCAGCATGCATATACATCGTCAACCTGTATACCTGGTGATTAGCAACGCCTCCTTTCCCCTTCCACCATCTCCTGGAACTTCCATTCTAACCTGAGTCTGACTATTTTACATACCTCATAGGAATAAAATCATGCACTATTTGTCCCTTTGGGGTTGGCTTAATTCATTTAGTGCAGTGCCCTCAGGTTTCATCCACGTTGCTGCATGTTGCAAGGTCTCCTCTTTTATGGCTGAAAAAAGTTTGGCTTTTTTTTTTTTTCTGAATATTCCCCAAGTCTAGTTTGTCATTTTTATTTTGATAGATCTAACACTCCAAATCTAATGCCATCAGAGAGTAAAAATAAGTTATTCAGAAGCACAGTCAAACATCAACACCAATTTCAAATTCCTATCATAGGAATTTAAAATACAAAGAGAAAGGGAGAGTTACAAATAAACAGCTCCAAAAAAGCAATCTGCACCTTTTCATCTGTTAGCCATTAGTATGCTGTCTTGAGGAAAATATCTATTCAAGTCTTCTGGTTATCTTTCAATAGGATTGTTTGATCTTTTGCTATTGAGTTGTATGAGTTCCTTACATATTTTGGATATTAACCTTTATCAGATGGTTTGCAAATACTTTTTTCCCATTCTGTAAGTTGCCTTTTCATTTTGCTGGTTGCTTCTTTTGCCCACCGGGGCTTCCCAGGTGGCTCAGATGGTTAAGTGTCTGCCTGCAATGTGGGAGACCTGGGTTCGTTCCCTGGGTTGGGAAGATCCCCTGGAGAAGGAAATGGCAACCCACTCCAGTACTCTTGCCTGGAAAATTTTATGGATGGAGGAGCCTGGTAGGCTAGAGTCCATGGGGCTGCATAGAGTCGAACATGACTAAGTGACTTCACTTTCTTTCACTTTCTTCTTTTGCTATGCAGGAACTTTTCAGTTTGATGTAGTCCCACTTTTGATTTTTGCTTTTGTCCCAAACCAGTCCTCTATTGATAAATACTTAGACTGTTTTCAGACTTTTGCTATTACTATTATAATGCTGCAAAGAATATATTCCTTTTTATAATAATACATTTTGTGGTGCTCTCTGGTTTTGAACAAACTCTGATATATTTATGTAATGGAACACTGTGTAACTATTTAAAAGAATAAAATAGATCTCTACTCATGACCAAATGCAGAGAAGGCAATGGCACCCCACTCCAGTACTCTTGCCTGGAAAATCCCATGGACGGAGGAGCCTGGTAGGCTGCAGTCCATGGGGTCTCTAGGAGTCTGACACAACTGAGTGACTTCACTTTCACCTTTCACTTTCATGCATTGGAGAAGGAAATGGCAACCCACTCCAGTGTTCTTGCCTGGAGAATCCCAGGGACGGCGGAGCCTGGTGGGCTGCTGTCCATGGGGTCGCACAGTCGGACACGACTGAAGCGACTTAGCAGCAGCAGCAGCATGGCCAAGTGACCATTGGAGAATGATTAGAATACTTTTGCTATATTTATTGAAAATAAGGACACTCTTTTCTGGTTACTTTTGCCCTGAAATTCCTATGATTTTGACTTTTCAAATTGACTTTAAAAGATATCCATTACCTTTAAAAAGAATCCCAGTTACCAGTTTTAAAATCCACTTAATGACATTAGGATTCTAAAAGATAGCATGGACTGTAGCTGGCCAAGCTTCTCTGTCCAAGGAATTCTCCAGGCAAGAATATTGATGTGGGTAGCCTTTCCCGTCTCATGGGGATCTTGCTAACACCACCCAGGGATCGAACTCCAAACTCTGGATTCTTTACTGTTTGAGCCACTAAGGAAGACATAATACTAGTAGTGTTTATTCAACAAATATTTCTTGAGTGCCTCTATGTACCAGGATTAATGTTAAGGGTTTGCGATTATATGCCTCCTAGTATCACTGGAATTCTGCTGAAATTTAAGATTTAAAAGTACTTATTTAATAATTGCTCATTTATTCCATTAAATTTATAAAAAGACATTTGTATACTGGTGACATACAAAGGAGGGGAAAAGTAATATATTTGTATTGAAAACTGTATTTTAACCTATTTCTAAAGCAGCAGCTATGGAAACTGGTTCCTTTCTTACCTTTAGTTTCTTTCCTATTAAGAAAATACTTATGCTGAGTATTATTATGGCTTAATGTTATATGATTTTGGAATATTAGAGTGGCCTAGATTCTAGGATGAAGTTTTCAAAATATTGTTGTTTAGTTGCTAAGTCATGCACAACTCTTTGCAACCTCCTGGACTGGATTTTCCAGGCAAGAATACCGGAGTGGGTTGCTATTTCCTTCTCCAGGGGATCTTCCCGACCCAGTGATCGAACCCGTATCTCTTTCATTGCAGGCAGATTCTTTACTGCTGAGGCAGCAGGGAAGAATTTCAAAATATACCACATTATAAACTATTTTCTGTTAAGAAGTATAACTAATCACAGATTATGGTTGTAAATCTAATACATGTAATGGATTGTAGGTGTTTAAATGCAATTGATATATGTTTCCCTTAACTTTGTAGATTATTACAGCCTTCATTTATTCAATTTATATCTGTATATTAAAGTTATTTTAAAGTTTTTGAATGGCTCATACATGCATGTATGTAGTGATAAAAAAATGTAAAACTGATACAAAAGGCATATAATTCTGTTCCACAGAACGAAGCAATATAGCAAATTTCTTCTGAGATGTTCAGTGCAATTCCAGACAATTCTATGTATAAATTTCTCCCTCCTTCCATTTCTTCCTTTCTTCTCTCCCATCAGTTTTAATAACTGGTATGATCAACCCTTCCTTATTCTTTTTTTTAAAAAAATTTTTCCTTAGATACTTTTTACTGGCTCGTATTGCTTATTTAGTTTTATACAGGAACTTTAAAATTGGCTTGCCTAAGTCTGAAAAAATCCTATTAGCAATTTTGGGAGTGGGATGCCTAGTATTCATAAATTACCTTCTGAGAGAATTTACATCTTAAGATGCTGAGTCTTTTAAACCAAAAACATGATATGCCTTTCCAATTGTTTGAGTCTTTAAAAAAATAACTATTGAGTTTATCTTGAAGAATTTTAACCTTTTTTTCAGTAAATAGAGTGATTTCCTCTATTGTATCTTCTGATTGTTGTTTGTGTATATGAAAACTTGATTTTTCCATATTACATTTTTCACCATACAAATCTTCATTGTTTGTAACAGTTTTTTAGCTGATTCTCTGGAGTTCTCCACCTAAACAATTATTTTATTGACATAGACTTTCAGAGCAATATTAATTATGGTGATCTTACACTGTATGGCTAGTAACTTACACCTGTGCACATTTTCAAATAAAGTCTCTCTGGCTAATTGCTTAATAGAAAAGCAATATAAACTGTTAAATATGAACACAGAACAAAACATCCAAACCTACAGTCACCACAAAAACAGACCAAACCAAAAACCAAACTAACATAAACTGTTCTCATCTGCAATTACTTGTGAATCAGACATCTCAATTTTGTGTAAACAAAACAAAATGAAATTTTGGCGCACTGAGCGTTAAGATGTATATCACTATCATGAATAATCTCCAATGTCAAAATTTTTTTTGTTCCTTAAAACGTGCCATTTTCCTTTATTAATTTTATAATAAATGTATGTGACAAATTTGGACCAATAAAATATTTTGATAAAATATTGTTGTGACTATCTGTCGTTTATGTTGTAGAGCTACATGAGATTTCATTTGCAAACTGAGTTTAGTTCACATGAAAGGCAGAAATACTGGAATCACTTCCCGGGCCTCTCACTTTACTGGCATAGAACTTGTCATGGTAGACTCAGTGTCAGTAGGTCAGTGACCCTACAGTTCCCGTTTTTGTGCTGGAAATATCTGCAGAGAGGGAATCTTGGTCTCCTAGGAGTGAAATTCTTAACAATCTTAATTGTTTGCTTACCTGCAATGTATGGATTGTTAAGATAAAGCAGGGTGGAACCTGACCGAACCAGGCATATCTTTCATCTGAATATGAAGGAAATGATTCATTGATGCTCAACCAGAAAGACCTTGCCTGGAAAACACAGATCAGTATTGCGTAATCAAGCGCTGAAAAACAAAGTGTCCAAGAAAACAATTTGGAAATCAATTCCCATCACTTTCTCTTATTAGTTAAACTATTTGTGTTGATAGTAGTAATCGCCAATGTGTTTAGTTTTGCCGTTTATTTAATGTCTTCACAGTAACCTTGTGAGGTAGGTGTCTTCATTCTCATTTTACAAGTGAGGAAAGTTAAGCTCACACTTGGCCCAGGGTTGTGTAGGCAGCAAGTGGCAGCGCCAGGAATTACTAAATCTAGGTCTGCCGCGGAGGTGGGAGGGTATGGATTATATAACTTCATCTTCTTGAAATTTCTATTATGCTTCTGTGGAATAAGCCTAATAGTCATTTTGCAGTGCTGTTATAAAAATGAAATGAGAAAATGTAAGTAAAACATTTAGGTTAGTATTTAACATATGCCAGGATTTTAACACATATTTATTTCATTTACTTTCTGCTCTTTTAGTTCCATAGGTCTATAGCTATGGCCTTAGTCACGACACTAAAATTTCCACCGCCTATTTTCTATACTATGACAGTAAATTAGGGTCTTACTGCATTTTATCCTCCATATACTTTTCCTAGAATTAGCTTACATCAAGTTTCTTGTGGTATTTTAGTTACGCTTTCCCCTACTTTTGGGCAAAGGGCCAAGAATATTTTGAAGGGATTAAGATGAACTTACAATTTATTGAATCAGACCATTAAACAGAGTTAGAGTGAAGTTACAGTACAGTTATGAGGTGACATATGTAAAGGGGCAATGAAGAGTGGGTGTAAGCGAAAATCATAAAAATCCATTTATCTGCCAACACATTTATGTAAGAGATTACACTACTGGTCAGGAATTTCCTGCTGTATGTCATTTTTTTTTTTTTTTTTTCATGGAACTTTTCAATAGCTGGTAATGGGCTGTCTTGCTTCCTCTCCAGGCTTGGCTGTTATCAGTTCCACTCAGATATTCCTTCCTATTCAGTTTGGAGTGCTTTGTGACACTTATGAATGAGTGCATCTATTTTTTAACAATGAGAACGTTGATTTACATCACAGAAGGCTCATCATTTCTGCTTCCCCTCACGCAGGACTGTTGTAAGAATTTACTCTTCAAACATACATTCATTATTTGAACCTTCAGGAAAAGGGCACCATAAAATCAAAAGCCACATGTGAGTTTTAAAAAAAATAATTTCCTGCTAAAATAATAGGGAAAGGTAGCAATTAAGAAAATTTCCTAGGTAAGTGAGGAAACACATTTGAGTATTTCTAATTACGTAGAAAAGGCCACAAGAAAGGGACAGCATTGTGAAGGGAATATTTCATGTGAGGCAGAAATCCAGAGTTTGAGACTGGGCTCTGTGTGCATGGCGTGAGCATGAGGAAGACACTCAGGTCTGCCAAGTCTCATTTTCTTCAGCTGCAGAAATGGGTGCCGTGTCACTGCTCTTCATCCCTGTTTTATTTTATTAGGGCAAATGACTCAGAAAAACTTAGTTTACAAATGTGGTGTAAAGCTTTACTCAGGCAACCCTTTTTTAATGGAATTGGATATACGAATTAAATTTGTAGCTATTTCAATGTTTGTACTAGTAATAGGCAAATATAAATATAAAAGAAATAAGTAGATTTAATGTTTTCTAATTTCAACGGTGAAACATGATTTTATATTTTACTTTAACAGATAGATTCAGCAATAGCTGACTCAATGAATTATTTAGGCCTCTAGGCCTCAACCAATTTGTCTTCTTTCCTTTTTATTAATTCTACATCAACAATCTGGCAGCAAAGAGAAAAAAAATTAGTATTTTCTCAAAATGACTTTAGCATCAGCTGTCCCCAGCTAATGTCAATTGTATCAAATCAAATATTTGAATCATATCAGATAATTTGATACTTAAATTAAAACTTCTGTAGCTTATATGGGCCTAAGATTAAAAAAATATTTTTAATATCTTTTCTTCCTGACTGTTAAAATGGAATTAATTTCCAAAATATTAAGTATGGGATAAACACAGGGACTCTATTAGAAAACTTCACTATGCTAATAGATAAAAGGAGAAAATGAACTAGAAATAAGTATGTTTGGAAAGAGATGGCAAAGTTTTCACTATCTGAGGGTATAGTTGTCTATTTGGTGAAACTAGAAAGTCATTTAAAATACTTTTAGAAGCAGTAAGAGAATTTAGTAAAAAGATCAAAAGTAAGTACATAAAACTCAAAAGCTCTTTTATATACCAAATATTACCAGTTAAAAAATATAAGGGAAAAAAGAATTCCACTTTCACTAGGACACAAAGACCGTGAAGGGAGAGAACAATTTTTGTTCACTATTGCTCTCCCAGCTCCTGAAACAGTGCCTGACATGTGTGAGACAACAATAAACATTTATTGAATAAGTGAATGAATAGTAATGAAAACATAAAGTAAAAATAAAAATTTAATTAAAAAAAAAAAAGATGTCCTTGTCAGCATAGGGGACTGGAAGGCAAAAGTAGGAAGTCATATCTGGAGTATCAGGCAAGTTTGGCTGTGGAATACAAAATGAAGCAGGGCAAAGGTTAACAGAATTTTGTCAAGAGAATGAACTGGTCAGAGCGAACACCCTCTTCCAACAACACAAGAGATAACTCTTCACATGGACATCACCAGATGGTCAATACCAAAATCAGATTGATTATATTCTTTGCAGCTGAAGCTGGAGAAGCTCTATACAGTCAGCAAAAATAAGACTGGGAGCTGACTGTGGCTCAGATTATGAACTCCTTATTGCCAAATTCAGACTTAACTTGAAGAAAGTAGGGAAATTCATTAGACCATTCAGGTATGGCCTAAACCAATTCCCTTACAATCATACAGTGAAAGTGACAAACAGATTCAAGAGATTAGATTTGATAGAGAGAATGCCTGAAGAACCATGGACAGAGGTTCATGACATTGTACAAGAGGGCAGTGATTAAGACCATCCCCTAGAAAAAGAAATGCAAAAAGGCAAAATGGTTGTCCAAGGAGGTCTTACAAATAGCTGAGACAAGAAGAGAAACGAATGGCAAAGGAGAAAAAGAAAGATATACCCATCTGAATGCCCAGTTCCAAAGAATAGCAAGGAGAGATAAGAAAGACTTCCTCAGTGATCAATGCAAAGAAATAGAGGAAACAACAGAATCGGAAAGACTACAGGTCTCTTCAAGAAAATTAGAGATACCAAGGGAAATTTTCATGCAAAGAGGGGCACAGTAAATGGCAGAAATAGTATGGACCTAACAGAAGCAGAAGATATTAAGAAGAGGTGGCAAGAATACACAGAAGAACTGTACAAAAAAGATCCTCATTACCCAAATAACCACGATGGTGTGATCAGTCACCTAGAACCAGATATCGTGGAGTGTGAAGTCAAGTGGGCCTTAGGAAGCATCATAAGAAACAAAGCTAGTGGAGGTGATGGAATTCTAGTTGAAGTATTTCAAATCCTAAAAGATGGTGGTGTCAAAGCACTGAACTTAATATGCAGGAAATTTGGAAAACCCAGCAGTGGCCACAGGACTGAAAAAGGTCAGTTTTCATTCCAATCCCAAAGAAAGGCAATGCCAAAAGAATGGTTCATTCTACTGCTGCACCATTGCCCTCATCTCACATGCTGGCAAAGTAATGCTCAAGATTCTCCAAGCCAGCCTTCAACAGTACATGAAACGAGATCTTCCAGATGTTCAAGCTGGATTCAGAAAAGGCAGAGGAACCAGAGATCAAATTGCCAACATTCATTGGACCATCGAAAAGGCAAGAGAGTTCCAGAAAAACATTTACCTCTGCTTTATTGACTAGGCCAAAGCCTTTGACTGGGTCAGTTCAGTTCAGTTCAGTCACTCAGTCACGTCCGACTCTGTGATGCCATGAACTGCAGCACGCCAGGCCTCCCTGTTCATCACCAACTTCTGGAGTCCACCCAAATCCATGTCCATTGAGTTGGTGATGCCATCCAACCATTTCATCCTCTGTCGTCCTGTTCTCCTCCTGCCCTCAATCTTTCCCAGCATCAGGGTCTTCTCCAATAAGTCAGCTCTTTGCATGAGGTGGCCAATATATTGGAGTTTCAGCTTCAATATCACTCCTTCAGAACTGATGATCAAAACACCCAGGATGGATCTCCTTTAGGATGGACTGGTTTGATCTCCTTGCAGTCCAAGGGACTCTCCAGAGTCTTCTCTAGCACGACAATTCAAAAGCATCAATTCTTCTGTGCTCAGCTTTCTTTATAGTCCAACTCTCACATCCATACATGACTACTGGAAAAACCATAGCCTTGACTAGATGGACCTTTGTTGGCAAAGTAATATCTCTGCTTTTCAATATGCTGTCTAGCTTGGTCATAACTTTCCTTCCAAGGAGTAAGCGTCTTTTAATTTCATGGCTGCAGTCACCATCTGCATTGAGTTTGGAGCAAAATAATAATAATAATAATAATAATGTCAGCCACTGTTTCCACTGTTTCCCCATCTATTTGACATGAAGTGATGGGACCAGATGTCATGATCTTAGTTTTCTGAATGTTGAGCTTTCAGCCAACTTTTTCACTCTCCTCTTTCACTTTCATCAAGGGGCTCTTTAGTTCTTCTTCACTTTCTGCCGAAAGGGTGGTATCATCTGCATATCTGAGGTTATTGATATTTCTCCCGGCAATCTTGATTACAGCTTGTGCTTCCTCCAGCCCAGTGTTTCTCATGATGTACTTTACATATAAGTTAAATAAGCAAGGTGACAATATACAGCCTTGACATACTCCTTTTCCTATTTGGAACCAGTCTGTTGTTCCATGTCCAGTTCTAACTGTTGCTTCCTGACATGCATACAGCTTTCTCAAGAGGCAGGTCAGGTGGTCAGATTTTTCCACAGTTTATTGTGATCCACACAGTCAAAGGCTTTGACATAGTCAATAAAGCAGAAATAGATGTTTTTCTGGAACACTCTTGCTTTTTCCATGATCCAGCAGATGCTGGCAATTTGATCTCTGGTTCCTCTGCCTTTTCTAAAACCAGCTTGAACATCTGGAAGTTCACGGTTCATGTATTACTGAAGCCTGGCTTGGAGAATTTTGAGCATTACTTTACTAGGCTGTGAGATAAATGCAATTGTGCAGCAGTTTGAGCATTCTTTGGCATTGTCTTTCTTTGGGATTGGAATGAAAACTGACTGTTTTCAGTCCTGTGGCCACTGCTGAGTTTTCCTATTTGCTGACATATTGAGGGCAGCACTTTCACAACATCATCTTTTAGGATTTGAAATAGCTCAACTGGAATTCCATCACCTCCACTAGCTTTGTTTGTAGCGATGCTTCCTAAGGCCCACTTAGTCCATCCTGGACTTCGCATTCCAGGATGTCTGGTTCTAGGTGAGTGAGTGATCACACCATTGTGATTATCTGGGTTGTGAGGATCTTTTTTGTACAGTTCTTCTGTGTAATACACACACCTCTTCTTAATATCTTCTGCCTCTGTTAGGTCCATACCATTTCTGTCCTTTGTTGAGCCCATCTTTGCATGAAATGTTCCCTTGGTATCTCTAATTTTCTTGAAGAGATCTCTAGTCTTTCCCATTCTATTGTTTTCCTCCTTTTGTTTGCATTTATAGCTGAGGAAGGCTTCCTTATTGCTCCTTGCTATTCTAAGTGGGGAAAACCACTAGACCATTCAGGTATGACCTAATCAAATCCCTTATGACTATACATTGGAAGTGAGAAATAGATTTAAGGGACTAGATCTGATAGACAGAGTGTCTGATAAACTATGGATGGAGGTTTGTGACATTGTACAGGAGACAGGAATCAAGACCATCTCTAAGAAAAAGAAATTCAAAAAAGCAAAATGGTTGTCTGAGGAGGCCTTAAAAGAGCTGTGAAAAGAAGAGAAGTGAAAGCAAAGGAGAAAAGGAAAGATATTTACTGTATGGATCAAAACAAAACTGTGGTAAATTCTTAAAGATATGGGAATACCAGACCACCTGACCTGCCTCCCGAGAAATTTGTATGCAGGTCAAGAAGCAACAGTTAGAACTGGACATGGAACAACAGACTGGTTCCAAATAGGAAAAGGAGTATCTCAAGGCTGTATATTGTCACCTTGCTAATATAACTTATATGTAAAGTACATCATGAGAAACACTGGGCTGGAGGAAGCACAAGCTGTAATCAAGATTGCCGGGAGAAACATCAATAACCTCAGATATGCAGATAACACCACTCTTATGGCAGAAACTGAAGAGGAACAAAAGAGCCTCTTGATGAAACTGAAAGAGGAGAGTGAAAAAGCTGGCTTAAAACTCAATGTTCAAAAACTTAAGATCATGACATCTGGTCCCATCACTTCATGGCCAATAGATAGAGAAACAATGGAAACAGTGAGAGACTTTATTTTCTTGGGCTCCAAAATCAGTGCAGATGGTGATTGCAGTCATGAAATTAAAAGACACTTGTTCCTTGGAAGAAAAGCTATGACCAACCTGAAAGCGAAAGCGAAGTTGCTCAGTTGTGTCCTACTTTTTGCGACTCCATGGATTGTAGCCTACCACAGTCCTCCATCCATGGGATTTTCCAGGCAAGAGTACTGGAGTGGGTTGCCATTTCCTTCCCCAGAGGATCTTCCCAACCCAGTGATTGAACCTGGGTCTCCTGCATTGTAGGCGGATGCTTTACCATTTGAGCCACCCAGGCTGCTTGTGTGACAAACCTAGACTGCATATTAAAAAGCAGAGACATTACTTTGTCAACAAAGGTCCATTTAGTCAAAGCTATGGCTTTTCCAGTAGTCATATACGGATGTGAGAGTTGGACCACAAAGAAAGCTGATTGCTGAAGAATTGATGTTTTTGAACTGTGGTGTTGGAGAAAATTCTTGAGAGTCCCTTGGACTGCAAGGAGATCCAACTAGTCCATCATAAAGGAGATCAGTCCTGAATTATATTGGAAGGACTGATGCTGAAGCTGAAGTTCCAATACTTCGACCATCTGATGCGAAGAACTGACTCATTGGAAAAGACCCTGATGCTGGGAAAGATTGAAGGCAGGAGGAGAAGGGGACAACAGAGGATGAGATGGCTGGATGGCATCACTGACTTGATGGACATGAGTTTGAGCAAGCTCTGGGAGTTGGTGATGGACAGGGAAGCCTGGCATGCTGTAGTCCATGGGGTCGCAAAGAGTCGGACAGGACTGAGCAACTGAATTGAGACTAATCAAAATTTCATGGATTTTCTTTTTTGACCTGGTCAACCTAATACTATATTTCATGGAAGAATGGTTGTGTAAAAAGAACTAGTGAAGTCTCAAAAAAAAAAAAGAGTAGTGGTTGTATGTAGTATGTTTTTCTCTACCAGATAGTCATTCATTCAACAAATATTTTTGAGAATCTATTCTTTTGTTGTCAGTGTTCCAGGCATTGGGGATACAAAAGTGAATACAAGAGAATAAAATCCCTGTTCTCATGAAACTTGTCATCTCGTAGAACTCAGTTTAGAGATTACAGATAATAAGCAAATGAATAAATATAACACTTAGGCTGTCAGATGGAGACATGTGCTAAGGAGGAGAATAAAGCAAAGAAGAGACTGCATTGTGGCAGGGGGCGGGCAGGGGAGAGGGGAGAGGGAAACTGCAATTGTAAGTAGGCTGCTTGGGAAGGATCTCACAGAAAAGGTGGTATTTGGGTAAAGACCTGCAGGAGGTGAGTCATGGGGTTATCTGGGATATTAAAAGCTACAGTAATTAAAACAGTGTGGTCTTAGCTTCAAAGAGCCACAGGGGGAAAAAATGCAACAAAATATTGAGTTCAGGAATTGGCCCAAATATATGTGAAGATTTAGCATGTGATAAAGTGGCTAAAAAGATCAACTGTTTATAAACAGTGTTGTAACAATTTGCTAGATATTTGTTAAAAAAAAAAAAGTTGAGATCCTACCTTTATAGACAAAAATTGCAAATGGATTAAAGACTTTAATGTTGAAATACATACCCGATGGGTCAGTGGGTTAAGAATCTGCCTGCAAGCAAGAGCCGCAGGAGATGTGGTTTCAATCCCTGGATCAGGAAGATCTCCTGGAGGAGGAAGTGGCAACCCACTCCCGCTATCCTGCTTGGAAAATTCCATGGACAGAGGAGCCTCAGCCCTATAGTCCAAAGAGTTGCAAAGAGTCTGAAACAACTGAGCACAGCACAGCCTATATACATTAAACCACAGGGTAAATATTTAAGTAAATATATTTGTACTCAAATGCTTTGACTAGAGAAAGCCTGTTAAAATGTGGTAACAAAGCAGAAAACAAAATAGAAGGTCCACAGAGTTGACCACATGAAAATTTAATGTAGCAAAACAAAACTAAACAAAAAAATAAAATCCTCACTTATGAAAGTTACATTAGTTGTTTTAAAACAACACACATCACAGAAACACTGAATTTCCTTTTTCTATTTTTTTCACCCCTCCTGAAATTTGTATATACATTTAATGTTATGTTTCTTTCCCCTTGTTCTTAACAGTGGTTAAACTGATAGTACATATTCTTATAAACTACTTATTATAAAGCAGAAATAAGATATATAAAGAGTTTTAGGAAGCAAAAAAATGTTTTTTGCATATTCAAATAGCACAAGTAAAAGGAATATGAACAGAATTAACAAAGAAAGAGATGGAAATAATCAACAAAGTTGAAAAAGTATTTAACCTCTTGAGCTATTAAAGAAAGATAAGCTGACACATATTGAGAAGCAATTTATTACTTGTTGGATTGGTAAGGTTGAAGAGGATTAATTATGAGAGACAAAGGGGAAACAGCATTTTCATTTACTTCTAATGGGAGAGTAAACTTGTATAATCTTTCCTCAGAACTACATATGAACTACATATGCTTTACAAATTTTCTCAGATTTTCCCCCAGGTATAACTAAACATGCGGTCAAAGATGTATGTATGAGAATGTTTATCTCAGCATCATTTGCAGTAGTGAGAAATTAGAAACGACCTTGAGGCCTATAATAGACAAATGGTTAAATAAACTATAGTATAGAAAGCGGAATACCAAGCAATTATTATTTATTCATATGGAAAGATGTTTATACTAAATTTTTAATTAAAATGCAGGCTACAGCAATCATTTTGGAAGACAGTTGGGGAGGTTCTCACAAAGCCAAACATGGTCTTATCATATGACTGGCAATCACACTTCTAGGTGTCTGTCCAAAGGAGTTGAAAACTTCTGCCTGCACAAAAACCTACACATGCCTTTTTATAGCAGCTTTATTCATAGCTGCCAAAAACTGGAAGCAACCCAGACATCTTTCAGTAAATAAATAGATACATTAACTGTGGTACATCCAGACAATGGAATGTTATTCAGCAATTAAAAAAATAAACAACTATCACATCATAAAAAGATAGAAAAGACACAGAGGAAACTTTAATGTATATTGCTAGGTGAAAAAAACTAATCTGAAAGGCTACATGCTGAATGATTCCATCTATATGACATTCTGAAAAAGGCAAAACCATGGAGACAGTAAAATGATCAGAGCTTGCTGGAGTTTGGGGGAGGAGTGAGGACTGCTGAATAGGTGGAGCACGGGTGACTCTTAGGACAGTGAAACTTTCCTGTGTGCTACTCTGATGGTGGATACATGACACTACGTATTTGGTAAAAACCATAGAGGAGTGAATCCTATTGTAAACCCTATTTTAATAATATACCAATATTGTTTCATCAGTTGTAACAAATTTACCATGCCAAGATGTTAATTGCAGAGGGAATGGGTGTACGTGTAGGGAGGACTGTTGTTGTTCAGTTGCTCAGCCGTGTCTGACTTTTTGTGACCCCATGGTCTGCAGCACGCTAGGCTTCCCTGTCTATCACCAACTCCCAGAGCTTGCTCAAACTCATGCCCATCCAGTCAGTGATGCCATCCAACCATCTCATCCTCTGTTGTCCCCTTCTCCTCCTGCCTTCAATCTTTCCCAGCATCAGGGTCTTTTCTAATGAGTCAGTTCTTTGCATCACATGGTCAAAGTATTGGAACTTCAGCTTCAGCATCAGCCCTTCCAATATAATTCAGGATTGATCTCCTTTATGATGGACTAGTTGGATCTCTTTGCAGTCCAGGCACTCTCAAGAATCTTCTCCAACACCACAGTTCAAAAGCATCAATTCTTCAGCACTAAGTTTTCTTTATAGTCCAACTCTCACATCTGTATATGACTACTTGAAAGCTATAGCTTTGACTAGATGGACCTTTGTTGACAAAGTAATGTCTCTGCTTTTTAATACCCTGTCTAGGCTGGTCATAGCTTTTCTTCCAAGGAGCAAGCATCTTTTAATTTCATGGCTGCAGTTACAATCTGCAGTGATTTTGGAGCCCAAGAAAATAAAGTATGCCACTGTTTCCATTGTTTACCTATCTATTTGCCATGAAATGATGGGACTGGATGCTATGATCCTAGGTTTTTGAACGTTGAGTTTTTAGCCGGCTTTTTCACTCTTCTCTTTCAGTTTCATCAAGAGGCTCTTTAGTTTCTCTTTGCTTTCTGCCGTAAGGGTGGTGGTGTCATCTCCCTGCACTTTATGTTTGTTGTTTCTGTAAACCTAAAATTGTTCTAATAAAGTCTATTAGCTTAAAAGAAGACAGACTATGAAGCACATGTATGTTTGATTCCGTTTCTGTACTGTATGAATGTGTGTGAGTGTAGGGGGACTTGTGTAGAAATAAATTCAGAAGGACTACACCAAAATGTTAACAGCAATGTCTGCCAGTAGGGGGTTTTGAATGATTTTTGCTTTTCACTTGGTGTCTTTATGTACCACCTAAATATTTTACAGTTGTTCTATAATCAGGAATAAAAAAGTATTTTTATTTTGAAGACAAGACAACACAGCAAAAAGAAAAACAAGCAACACAAAGAAAATTAAATAGATAAAAAAATTCCCATAATCCCACCACCTAAAGATAACCACTATTAATGTTTGGTATAACTGCTTTCAGGCTAGCTAGAATACAATATGCAATATGTAATATATATATATATATATATATTACATACATATATATAATATATATTACACACATATATAACATATATTATATATATACATACATATACACACAGAGATATACACACTGCACGTAATTTTGCAACATAATTATATGTATTGTTCCTTTTGTATTAAGCTTACTTTATTAGTATTAACATTCAGCATGTTCTTAAAAATCTTTTGAAAGTATCACTTTATGTTGCATAATATTCCATCCTAGGCTATATGATCACTTACTGAATATTTAGTTTCTCCCCCAGTATTTTGATGTTTTAAATAGCATTGTGGGTGAACATCATTATATAAAGAGTTTGCATTATGTTCTTATTATTTCAGGACCAAGGATATTTCTAAGGTGATTCATAGGGATCAATTCAAATAAAGGGCAGCAAGGTAACTAAGCATTTAAGATGGGAAGAGATATTAAGAAACCATTTCCTTCCATCCCTGTTTGCACGGAAGCAATGCAACCAACCAGTTTAGGGTCACATTTCCTTCTAACATTAAATTTTTCCAAATGTACACGATGCCTTTATGAAAAAAATCCAAAAAGTGGAAATCTGAACTTATATACATTAGAAGAGGATATTTCATTTACAAAAATATGTGATCACAGTTCAGTCAAGACACCAAAGTATTTTAGAATGATGTATTTAATTTGGGGAGTGAGGCATGAAAGAAGAGAAAAACCAAAGATCCTTTGGAGAAACTCATGAAAATTATGGCCCCTCCACTCAAAAAATGTCCATGGACAGATATATTTATGGTTTTGCATACCCAGGTGACAGTGATGATAGTCCATCAGTGAATCTCAGGTTAAGAACTCGCACTGTAGCAGCTGAACCTTCTCAGGACATTAGTTCACTCAAATAAAATTACTTGTGTTTTATACAATATTTTGCAAAATTCTTTCCTATTTGAAGTTTCATCCAAGCATCCCAACCTTCTGAAATAAATCAAGGGTATAATATTTATTCTAATTTTAATGATTGAGAAGATCAAGTGCTTTGTTTGAGGCCTCTCTGTCACTCAAGTCTGGTTTTTTGTTTTTTTTTTTTATAACTTTAAATCCGATTCTCTTTTTCCTCTGCTTTGATCTGCCACTCTGCTCTACAGGCTTGGGACTCTGTAGAATTTAGCTAAATAGTATTTAGTAGGGCCTTTGTAGTCTCTGATTTGGTGTCACTACAGCACAATATTTTCATCTAAACAGAATAGGTACTCAATCATGGTTTATTTAGCAGCAAATTCTGGTGTTGTTAAACACTGTCACACGTATCTACATAACTCTATGCAGAGTCAAAATTTTGGTAATTATCTGGTTTTTTTGATCTAGGCATGTACCTGCTAACTGATGCTTTAAAGGCATCATTTTCCCTCCCCTCTACCTCCGAATTATTGGACTGTGAAATCATGGAAAATTAAACAGTAACAAACATAATATGTACATATTTGGAGATAGATTTTTAAATAGTTTTACTATTGCGTTTTTTTCCTTGTCAAATGTTATTTATGAATAATGTTAAGGGCAACCAGAGAAGAAAAATGCCACAGAGAACAATTCCCTTGGGTTGAGTCATGTTGTATATTAGTTGCCTCTTGTCAGTGATGCCATTTCTTCTTTCAGTAAAGCAAAGCAAGATTTCTTTGACCTATTTGAGTTATTTATTGGCATCAGAGAGGTCATTCCTGATGTATGTTTATTCATATTTTTTAAGAGTACACAGTACAAAGTTTAAAATACGCAGTACAATGTTCTTGTGGGATGGAAGAAATTGTCCACAGAAACCTAAAGTTTGAAAGTATTTCTTTTAAAGATATTTATTGACTTTTGTGGTTTGGGGGATTAATGGAATCTGCCTAGAGACCAGTTTAGAGGAGAAGACAAAGGGGATGGAATATAGTGTGAATGAGGTAGAGGTGGAGGAGGGCCCAAAGGCTGGCTAGGAATTGGGGCATGAGAGCAGCTGGAAGGGTGTAACTGCTGCTCCTGAGATTTTCTGTGCTTTTCCTGCTCCGTGCTAAGCGCCCTGCATACATCTTCTCATTATTCTTCTTAATAAGACTACGAGGGGACAGATATTATTACCTGTATTTAAAAATGAGCAAACTGGCTCAGAAAGAGTTAGGTAAATAACCCAAGTTGTCACAGCAGATAAACAGCAGAGTCAGGATTCCAATTTATGAATGTTTGGGCTCCAAGTCTTTGTGTTGCATATGCCGGTCAAACAACACTGACTTTACAATAATTTCTCCCAGTTTGGCTTTGGTGAACTGCCCAGAATTTTTTTTTTAAACAGAAGTGGCACATGCTCCAGTTTATTTTTATTCTAAGATAAGGGTCTGTAGAGAGATGCAGTTCCTTTTGTGGCCTGTTGAAGTTTAGCTTGTATTTAATCCTTATTGTGCATCAGAAAGACATTATGAGTTGAAAATAGAATCTTTTAATTCCTGTGTTGTTTGTTGTTTAGTCACTAAGTCATGTAAAGCTCTTTTGAGACCCCATGGGTTGTAGCCTGCCAGATTCCTCTCTGTCCATGGGATTTCCCAGGCAAGAATACTGGAGTGGGTTGCCATTTCCATTGGAACCTGAGTCTTCTGCATTACAGGTGGATTCTTTACCCCTGAGCCAACAGGGAACTTTCCTAATTTCTGTGTAGGATTGGGAAAATGTACTCCATAAGTCTCTAATTTATCTTTTTCCTGGAGTGGGGTAATTTGTATTTGTCTTTATTCCTGTGTGCTTCTGGCAGTAGCCAGAGACTTCAAGTAACAGACATCAGTGAGCTACTGTATATGATTTTCTGTATTGTATAGGAGGAAAAAAGTGGTCTGGGGGACAGATTTGAGTGATGTGAGATTTCAGCTGGACCCTTAGGTCCCTCTGGGGAGCACTGCAGCAACCTGAAGGTATGTAAGATGGCACACTGCTGCTATTGGTTTACTTGGAAATTTTGACAAAGAGCACAGGAAGAACACTCTTGAAGGACCGAGTAATTTCCTTTTGTAGGACAGAAAAATTTCAAAGTTGGAAACTATGAAAATAACCCCATATCTGATAATCCATTATTCATCAAATATTTGTTGGGTAGTAGATGCTGGAAGTACCATGATGAATTAATCAAGGTTCCTACTTTCAAGGAACTCACAGACCAGAGGGAAGACAATATAATATTAAATTCCAGTATGAGAGAGATATCAAGGGCTGTAATCACAGGGCCTTATGAGAGCACAAGTAACAGAAATTGTTTCAGGGTAGGGAACATCGGGTCTGAACAGGACCGACTACCTCATTTGTGGAGTCCACTGCAAAATGAAAAGGTGGACCGCTTGTTTAAAACTATTAAGAATTTCAAAATGGGGACAACAGAGCAGTCAGTCAGACACAGGTGTTTCTAATGAATTTCCTTCCACTTAGACTGTGACACCCACAGTGGGAAAATTCCTGTGACACCCACAGTGGGAAAATTCCAACCCACTGTTTAACAAAATAAACCTGGTCTGGGCACTCATGCCATTTGTTTCTTCTGAAGTATTATTATGATGCAACTAACATCTGTGGATCGAAGAGAATATTTTCGAATCAATTTGGTGTGGCTATAACAATTTTTGGAAGAACCATAGGATATTACGATGGCTCATGACTGTTTATTATTTATTGTATTACCACCCTCCCAAAAGGACAGGGAACGTCAGAGAATATTTAAATACATTCACCAGCAGCCTGAGCCTCTGAAGAACTAATTTGGGTAAATGATAAAAAACGAATGCTACGTTTGTTGGAAATGGAGTCTACCTGTTGACTACAAAGAGCAGAAAACACAGTATCTGTGAAATACTGTATTATTAATCTCAATCATTTGCTGCACCGTTTCATAGTTTGATACATGCCTGTTAGTATCTAGATGATTTATGGGGCCTCTCTGTGGGGGGAGTCAGCCTCCTGGTCCCATTGACATCAGGCTTGGCCACCTGATTTGCTTTGGGCAACCCACTGGGAAGAAGCAGCGTGCGCATGTCTGAATGAAGTTCCAGGCAAACACTATCCGCCTTTACATTTGCCACTCTCCCCTATCACAGGCCTCCTGTCCTCTAAAGAAGCTGTTCGTTCATCTTTGATCCTGAATAGCGAAACTGCATGGAGCAGAGCCACAGACTACTTATAAAACGTGACAGGGAAATAAATCTTTGCTGTTGAAAAACTGCTGAGATTTGGGGATTATTGCCTCTTGAGAAAGCTATATGCAAGTCAGAAAGCAACAGTTCGAACTGGACATGGAACAACAGACTGGTTCCAAATAGGAAAAGGAGTACGTGAAGGCTATATATTGTCACCCTGCTTAGTTAACTTATATGCAGAGTACATTGTGAGAAATGCTGGGCTGGAAGAAGCACAAGCTGGAATCAAGATTGCTGGGAGAAATATCAAGAACCTCAGATATGCAGAGGACACCACCCTTATGGCAGAAAGTGAAGAGGAACTAAAAACCTCTTGAAAGTGAAAGAGGAGAGTGAAAAAGTTGGCTTAAAGCTCAACATTCAGAAAACAAACATCATGGCATCCAGTCCCATCACTCCATGGGAAATAGATGGGGAAACAGTGGAAACAGTGTCAGACTTTATTTTTTTAAGCTCCAAAAGCACTGCAGATTGTGACTGCAGCCATGAAATTAAAAGACGCTTACTCCTTGGAAGGAAACTTATGACCGACCTAGATGGCATATTGAAAAGCAGACATTACTTTGCCAACAAAGGGCCGTCTAGTCAAGGCCATGGTTTTTCCAGTGGTCATATATGGATGTGAGAGTTGGACTGTGAAGAAAGCTGAGTGAAGAAGAATTGATGCTTTTGAACTGTGGTGTTGGAAAAGACTCTTGAGAGTCCCTTGGACTGCATGGAGATCCAACCAGTCCATTTTAAAGGAGATCAGTCCTGGGTGTTCATTGGAAGGAATGATGCTAAAGCTGAAACTCCAGTACTTTGGCCACCTGATGTGAAGAGTTGACTCATTGGAAAAGACTCTGATGCTGGGAGGGATTGGGGGCAGGAGGAGAAGGGGACGACAGAGGATGAGATGGCTGGATGGCATCACCTACTCAATGGACATGAGTTTGGGTGAACTCCAGGAATTGGTGATGGACAGGGAGGCCTGGCGTGCTGTGATTCATGGGGTTGTAAAGAGTCGGACACGACTGAGCGACTGAACTGAACTGAACTGAATGATCATAATGGGCTTCCCCATGGCGCAGTGAGTAAAGAATCTGCCTGCAATGCAGGAGACACATTTGATCCACTGGGGTTTATCCCTGGGTGGAGGAAATGGCAACCCCCTCCAGTATTCTTGCCTGAAAACTCCCAAGGAGAGAGAAGCCTGGCAGGCCTCAGTTCAAGGGTTGCAAAGAGTGGGATACAGTTTAGCAGCTGAGCATTTACAATAGTACGAGGATTCACAAATACCGTATTTGCCTAAAAGCCGTTTCAGTGATACCTCTCCTATGCGGAGTGACATTGCTTTGTATGATGCTTATATAAGTTCTTCTAAGGGCAGATACACTGGGAATTCTGCTGTGATAATCTGATTGCTGGGAAATCATACTGGATCCTAGTGGTGGAAGCAGTGTCTGAGGCTGACAAACCCTGGCCCAGCTGCTTGCTGCCTACTTGTCCCTGAAAAATTGCTGAGCCTCAGCTTCCCCATCTGTAAACTTGGAACAGGACTATTCACTTCCTAAAACTGTTAAGGCAGAGTCAGTTTTGGTGTATTTCTTTCATATCAATGCCTCTTTCCCATGAAGTTTTACCTCTGCTGATCCTCTCAGCTCTTTTTCTGTTTGACTTTATCATTTTCTAAATAATTAAAAAAATATTTTCTCCTGGTATATGGCAAAATGGTTCAGTATACATATATATATAGATAGATAGATATGTATAAGTTTTCAAATTCTTTTCCATTGTAGGTTATTACAAGATATTGGACATAGTTCCCTATGTTATATAGTAGGTTCTTGTGGTTTATTTTATATATCAGGAGTGTATATCTGTTAATTCCAAACTCCTATTTGTCTCCCTCCCACCTTTCCCCTTTAGTAACCGTAAGGTTGTTTTCTATGTCTGTGAGTCTATTTCTGTTTTATAAATCAGTTCATTTGTATCATTTTTTTAAGGCTCCATATATGTGATATCATATGATATGTCTTTTTCTGTCTGATTTATTTCACTTTAGTATGATAATTTCCAAGTCCATCCATGTTGCTGCAAATGGCATTATTTCATTTTTTTGGATGGCTAAGATTTCACTATTTTATATATATATATATATATATCTCACATATTCTTTATCCATTCACTTAAGTTTCTTCCATGTCTTGGAATCACTTCCATAGTCGTGCTACTGTGAACACTGAGGTGCATGTATATCCCCCATTTTAATATAAAAGAAGTAGGACATTTGCAGACCTATGTTGAGCTTCTCTTTGTTTCTTTCCAAGTGCTTATATGTTTACCTCACTCTCCAGTGGCAACTACCATCTCATATTTGTCATATCCTTTATTTTTATATCTAAATATAATTTATTACATATATAACATGTTTACAGTAATATTGTATTATTATATAATACATAATATTTATTGCATTATTTTAGTATATAAGTTAGTATACTACATTTGAACTAAATTTATATCCATATATTATACAAAATACATAACTATATATGTAACTATAATATACAACATGAAAGTGAAAGTTGCTCAGTCGTGTCTGACTTTTAGCGACTCCACGGACTATACATGGAATTCTCCAGGCCAGAATGCTGGAGTGGGCAGCCTTTCCATTTTCCAGGGGATCTTTCCAACCAAGGGGTCGAACCCAGGTCTCCTGTATTGCAGGTGGATTCTTTACCAGCTGAGCCACAAGGGAAGCCCAAAATATATAACATAAACTCCAATATATAATTCAGTGTACTACATTATAACTATATTGGTATACACCGTGTTGGATATATATGTATTGCCGACTAAGGTCTGTCTAGTCAAGGCTATGGTTTTTCCTGTGGTCATGTATGGATGTGAGAGTTGGACTGTGAAGAAGGCTGAGCACCGAAGAATTGATGCTTTTGAACTGTGGTGTTGGAGAAGACTCTTGAGAGTCCCTTTGGACTGCAAGGAAATCCAACCAGTCCATTCTGAAGGAGATCAGCCCTGGGATTTCTTTGGAAGGAATGATGCTAAAGCTGAAGCTCCAGTACTTTGGCCGCCTCATGCGAAGAGTTGACTCATTGGAAAAGACTTTGATGCTGGGAGGGATTGGGGGCAGGAGGAGAAGGGGACGACAGAGGATGAGATGGCTGGATGGCATCACTGACTTAATGGACGCGAGTCTGAGTGAATTCCGGGAGTTGGTGATGGACAGGGAGGCCTGGTGTGCTGCGATTCATGGGGTCGCAAAGAGTTGGACATGACTGAGCAACTGAACTGAACTGAACTGAACTGATACATAATCCAGAGGAGTCTGGCAGTCTATAGGCCATAAAGAGTCGGACATGACTGAGCGACTAACGCTTTCAATTTCACATAATCAAAAACATATATATATAATCATATTCTTAATATAGGGCACATATAAGCTAAAATAATTAGCAAAAATATTACCCTTTCTTTTTAAGAAAAGGTGAGGAATAGCACCTTACATCTACGAAGTTTTTAATTATTTTCTGTCATTTGCTAATTTTTTGTAACTGTCAGTATGAATTAGGCCCTGTGCTAGGAACCAGGAGAACAGGACAGAAACGCACTGGTCCTCTCTGAGGTTACCTCCTAGTGGGAAGAGGCAGAAAAATAAATATTTAAGCAAATAAATATACACAGTTACAGACCGTAAGGGTCACATTATCTAAGAGTCCTTAAGGGGACTCGTCAATGAATGAATAAGAATGATGAGAATGATGGTTAACACGTCTGTGTCAAGAAAGAGAAAGAGTGTTTATTGAGCACCTGAGTTTCAGCTAGTTTATCTGGATTACTTAATTTAAATCTTACAATAATCCTGTGGGTAGTCCATTTTATATAGAAGAAAATTCAAAGTTCATGGCTGTCAACCAACTTTCCCAAGATTATCAACTGGTAAATTGAAGAGTGGACTTTTAATTCTAATCTCCTACTTCTTCCTTATTCCTAACTATCTCTTTTAAACTAGAAAAACCCTCTTCTCTACATATTCTGTTATGCTATTTTTTAGGCAATAAATTATTTTATCTTAGAATAAAGTTAAATTTCAGCTTTCTCTCCCCCTTAAGAGCAGTACTCTTTATTAAACAAAACATTGAATTTAAGTTTGGGAGGACTACCTTCAAACCACAGTTGTAATACTTGACAGCTGTGTGATTTCGGGCAAGTCACTTAACCTCTCTGAGCCTTTGTTTCCCTATCTGTAAATGGAGTGAGTGCCAACATTCAGGTTTTACAACCTCAAATTTTAAATGAGTGGGGTCTGTCCTAATGACTTTTACCACACTTTGCACACTGCCATTTTTCACACTGATGCACATTCCCTACCTGGTGATGGGCACGAGGGTGAGCATAACTCGGATCACTTCCTCAGGGTGAGTGGTGGGCCAGAGTCCTTGGAGGACTAAGGACCCAAATCCCTGGGCCTGTGCAAGGATCCCCTTTTCCTCTGATTTTCACCCTCAGTATTTTTTCTGACTGAGGAAAAGTTTGCCTGTGGTTCACTCTGCCCTTGAGGCTAAAGGGGGCTCAGAGTGACTTCGAAGCTCCTCGGTGAAAGTGGAAGCGCTAGGAATGATCATTTTCATTTTCTTTAGCTGCCTGACTCAGTGCAGCTGCAATAGAGTGCAGTTCAGGAGGGCGAGTACTTGGGAAGAAGACTGGAAAGTGATTCAATTTCAAATCACAAGATCAATTATGTAAGGTTCTAGAACAACTGATACTGGGTATTACAGCAGGTCTGTGGCACAGGTTCAGAAGGTGATTCAGGATGTCTCTTTCCTGACATTAAAACCTGAAAATGACTCAGCCTTAGAGGAATCTTAAGTACCCAGCCCAAATGGCACAATCCTACCTGAAATACCAAGATCTCATGATAATGAATGATGTAGAAAGGGAAAGGGCACTTGTCTGGGTTAGAGCTCATCGATTTGATAATTTCCAACCAAAAGCACACATCTCTAGGTCGTTATATGTCTGTAATGGCAGGGATCTGTGGACTTTTGTGTGCTTAGAGCAAACCATCTCAAGAAAACGAGGCAGCAGGTAGAGAAGGGGGAATGAATTCTCACTTTTTAATGTTCTTACCAATAAATACTCTCAGACAGAATGGGCTCTATTTGATAATTTCTATTCTTACCTGCAAATTGGGAATATTAAATCCTACCTCCCAGGGGCTGTGATGCAGGCAACATAAGATCACGGAAAGACCTCACATGCTGTTTGGCATGGAGCACGCATGGAGAGGAGTCACATTTCTCCTCACACTCTGTTCATTGCACATTTATCTGATGTTTGTTAGGCTCCAGGCTCTGTGTCTTAACAAACCATACGGAAGATGTGCCAGCTTGCCCTCAACGAGCATGTGGTCTAGAAAGAAAGGTGAGATGCAGAAGTAGATGACTACTCATGGGGCTTGAGGAGGCCCAAGAAATAGCTGCCCTTTTCCTGGCAGAGTTGGGAGCCAGGAGATTGAGAGAGTGACGCAGGTGGATTCTGGAGAACACGGCCTGGATCTGTCAGCCTAGGGCACCCACCGATCCTTCAGCAAGGCTTTGGGTGGATGTACCCAAGTGCAGGAACTGGTAACCTAAAGAAGCACAGTCTCCTGTGGGAAGCAGGAAGTGCAGCAGGCTGGTCCACAGAGAGTGGTCAGAGGTGCTGCATGGAACCATGAGACGGGACAAAGGTATAAGGAACGCCCCCGATCAAGTTTGCTCTCAGTTTAAATTGAAGGATTAAAAATAATTGGCAGAAATACTAATACCTCATTACTGACTCATTTATTTGCTTCCCCGATTGTTGGCTTCTGACTCTGTGTCAGAATCACCTAAACAGATTGAAAAAGTTACCAATGCCTGGCTCTCCATGGGAATTCTCAGTGGGAAGATTGGGGATGGGGCCCAGGAGACAGCATAAAAACATGACCTGACCTTCCATAAGTCATTCTGACACACCCACGGTTTTGACACACCATGTTGAGCAATGGTGGGCTTGGTTAATCTCGGGAAAAAAAAATTCTTAGAGAAGGAACTTCCAAATAATTGCATTATGCTTCTGTGAGAATAACACCCTCAGATTTATTTGATTCTTTTCCAAAACAGATAAGAGAAGCTCAAGCAAGTCAGCAGGTAAATTAACTTCTGTATAGTTTTATGTAGAAACGACCCCACAGATTTATTTTTGCTTATCTTTGTGCTGTACTTTGAATTTGCAAAGCCCAAATTTCAAAGGGTGGACTTTCCTAGAAACATAAGTAGGAACATAATAGATTCCTTTGCAGATTTACCTAATTTTTATTACCTATGTACTATGTACTGGGCTAAGTCATCTCCTGTATGTTTCCTCAAGAAAGTCAGGCTATTAATGAAAACACTGTGAACCGGTGAGAATGTTCAGGCATCATGACTTCATGAAGGTTTATCTGCACATGATACTCAGTATGATATGGTGATGTGTAGCATATACACATCATTGGATACACTGAAAATTGGTTCAACTTTTTTAACATACATTTGGTTATATATCTTAAGAACTAGATCTATGTAACTGTTCTTACCATTTCACTCATTAATCCAATTTCTGGGAAGTATCTTGAGGAAATATATATTTTCAAACTACAGGTAGGAAGAGAATAATTATTTTAAAATTATAACAGCGCTGGAAATTGCAGAAATCACTAAGGAAATGATTAAGTAAATTATTGCATAATGACTAATCACAGTTAAATCTTATACGGTCCCTTAAAACTGGTCATTATAAAGTCTATGTAGCAACAGGTAAAATGCTTATGACGAAATGTCAAATGAAAAAATATGTGCCAGGATACTATATGAAAGTTATTCACTAGCATGGCCAGGAAATGTGAAAGTGGCAAGTGGTTTGTGTGTTGAAGTAGTAGAATTTGGAGTGGTTTTTCCATCATGGTTGTGGTAGACAGATACTCTTCCAGTTATCCAACAACCCTTCTCACCCTACACGGACCCAGGAGGGAAAAGGAACTTCCCATCTCTGGCTAATGAACTGAGATGATGTATGCTTGGAGTTGTTGGTGGCTTTGCCCCTTTTTCTCTCTGCCAAATGGAGAACACTTGCCTGAAGTAAGAGACAATCAAAAGCTAGGGAGATAGATCGAAGTCAGAGAGATGGACATGTAGATGTATAAATAAAGGAATAAATAGATGAAAGACCCACCTGACGACAATTTACATGTCTCCGAGACAAACCTCTACCCTTATTTATGCAAGCCCATAAAATTCATTTCTTATAGCAGTTAACTTTGCATTAGTCACCTATAACTGAAAGAATTCTGACTACAACACTGATTCAATTTTAAACAGTTTTTATTCTGTGTTAGAATTTGTCAAGGTTGTTGTTTGTTTGTTTTAAAATAAGCCATTTTACTTTTTGAAGTCACTGGAACATTTTGTACTTGTGTGTAAATACTGCATTTGTGAATCATTTCCCATCACATTACTGATAGACTTTTGGACCCTATTGAACCATAATTTCCTCCCATGTCTCTTTCTCAGCTTTTCCTGCAACATCAGCCTCGTTAACTGTTTCCCCACATCCTGTTTCTGACAATAGCGGCCCTGAGAATGCTGCTTTCCAAAGGGTGGTCTGAACCACAATGCGAATTCAAATCTGTACAAGGCAGGAATGTATGAGGAATTTTGAAATAAATCAATAAACATTAATGGAGCTCCTACTCTATGCCAGGCACTGGGGTTACAACAATGAAAATAAAAGTAGACACAGCCCTGTCCTTAAGATGCCTCTCTCTGTGGACGCACGTGTCTGTTCACTGGGGTAGGTACATGGGAGATCCACTCTGGGAGCTTAGTTAACACTTATTACTCATTTGCTGAATATCAAAAGCACAGGATAATAACCAACGCTTATTGAACTTTTACTCTGTGCCACACCTATATGCATTAATGATTATTTTCCTCATTTACTAGATGAGGAAATTGAGTGCCATGAGAATATTTAATGTGCCCAAGCGGCAGAAGTAGATTTAACCTGAGGCAGTCTGGCAGACAATGCTGGCTTACCCAACGTTATAAGAAAGCTGCTCTCAAATGCTGGATCTGGCCCTTAAATCAATTTTTAAATATTTCGGAAAAAATATTTAAAAGTTTATTAAACCGAATCTTGGTGGTAAAGTTTCCAGATAGCTGGCCAGGATAAGATGAAGGAAGAGTCTCTTCTCACCTTGTTAGGCTTTGAACCATGGAGGAAAATGATCTGAAAAACTGAGTTCATTTGTACATGCATCTACTGATAGGATGCCGTCAGTTTGATAAGGGTAGATGAAAAATAAATCCTTGACGTTTATCACAGTGTGGTAAGTCCTGTAATCAAGGAATTACAAAGGTACTGTATATTTTGGGAGGTGGAGGGAGGGGAAGGGGAAGAGGAAATGCCGTGGAATAGCTGACAAGTAAGCTGACCATTGAAATATGAGAAGAAACTTTTAGTAAACATAGCGGCCAGGTAAGGGTGGTGCTGGAAGAAAGGCTTCTGGGGGAGGATTCACTTCTAAGCTTACTCAAGAGTGTCTTGAGAATTGCAAGTGGCTCTAAGCACAGGGCTAGAAAGATAGGTGGAAGCTATACACACTCAGGGAAAGCATTTGGACTTTCCTTCAAGGTCAGGGATATATAAACTGTTTCAATTGTTAAAATAACTTGAGCCTGTCCTCTCCAACTAGGTAGTTGTTTAATAATTTATATTGATATTTAATTGTTTATGTACATGTACACCATACTAATTTATTGTATTTCTTACAAAATACACAGAGATAAGATTACATAGACAACATTTAAAATTTTTACTCCCACAAAAATATTATTGAATATTAGCATGAGCAATGTGTTTGAAAATGTTATATATTTTTGAAAACTTTTGTGTGATACCTTGTGATAGGGTAATTTGAAGGACTGGTTTTAAGTTCAGTTTATTTTAATTTCTAGTTTTAATCAAAACAAGATACTATACAAAGAGAGTTTCAACAGGAGCGTTTGTTAGCAGGATTGACCAAATCACAACTCTATTTACTTTGAGCACTATATTCAGATCTTTCTTGAAGTTTAATTAATAACTTCATCTTCTCTGGTGTCAATCATTCATTCATTTTTGAAAACTCTTTAGAAGGTGTTGCATTTCTGTATTTTTAACAGTTAGTTCAAATCCACTGATAATTTGATCTGGGATTTAAAAAAAATAGGCTAGCGAATTCTGTTTCTTTTTTTTTTTTTAATGTGCAGATGGGAGAGTTTTTTTATCTTCTTTTATTTAATGAAATGCATTCATATGATTTTCAGCCATCAGCTCATTGATGATTGGAAAGCTTTCTCCATTTGCATGAGTTCTCTATTGCTGTGTAACAAAGTATCCCTAAAATTAGTGGCTTAAAACAGCAGACATTTATTATCTCATGGTTTCTGTGGTCAGGAATCTAGGGGTGGTTTTGCTGTGTTCTTCTGTCTCAAGGCTACAACTAGGGTGGTGGCCAGTTTTCCAGGCAGCTCAAGGCTGGGTTGGGGGCGAATCTGCTTCCAAGTTCACTCACATGCCTGTTGGCAGACCTCACTTGAGACCTCATGGCTATTGCAGAGAGAGTACTTCCTTACCAGTTGGCTTTTCTGTAAAGAGAGCAAGCATAAGACAGAAATCACAGTCTTTTTGTAACTTAATCTCAAAGGTAACCTTGCTATGGGCTTCCCTAATGGTTCAGCAGTAAAGAATCCACCTGCAGTGCAGGAGACACAGCAGATGTGGGTTCAATCCCTGGGCTGGGAAGACCCCTGGAGAAGGAAATGGCAACCTGTTCCATTGTTCTTGCCTGGAAAACCCCATGGAGCCTGGTGGGCTATCGTCCATAAGGTTGCAAAAGAGTTGGACACCACAGAGCGACTGAGCATGAACTCGACCTTCCTATATTCTCTTTGTTGGAAGTGAGTCCTGAGGTCCAGCCCACACTCAAGGGGAAAGGGGTTACACAAGAGCATGAACACCAGGAAGAGGGGATGGGGAGGCGGAGGTGCAACCTCAGACACTGCCTACCACACCCATTTTCAAAATAGCAAATTATTTTAGAAAAGCAGTTACATTCTGATTCACTATCAAAAGGCCATCTTTACCTTAAAGAGATTGACCAAGCATATTCCTTTTCCTGAAAATATCTGCATAATTCTGGCAGCCACTAGTTCTCACATGAAAAAGTCTGACAGCTTGGGATCCTTGTCATTTGCAAAAGGAAAATATGCAAATCATCTTGCAGTGGAATAACTCTTTTTAATTATTTGGATACAAAATAACTAGCAGACTGGTATGGGTGTGAAATTTTTCATCTAACTTAAAAGAATTGCAAAGAATCTCCTTTATGAAGGACTCAGTTTTCATAAACTAACCATCCATGGCATCTTACAACCTATAGCATGCAAATCATGACCATAGGTGAAGGTGAAGAAATGAATGAGGATGCAGCATTACCCCTTGTTTGTGGAATTTCCTTTCTTTTTAGAGAACCTTTGATGTGTTAGGTAAAAGCCAGACAGGGCAAGAGTGCCAGTGTCATTTCATACATCAGTATCAGTATACATTTAAATGACCTCCTAATCATATTCTTTTAGTTTTGTTAAAGACAAAGAATGTGTAAACATAAAAGTGCTAACAATTGTTTTCTCTGTACCACCATGGGCCATCTAATGTATCCCCAGGGTACACCACACCACTTTAGTGACTTCTGCTCGAGACCGAGGAAGAAATTCTTAACTCAGGATTTATTATTTATCCTGAGTGATTTGCTTTTAAAGAGTGACAAAGAGTGACCAAAACTCTAATCAAATGTCCGAAACTATTAAGAACCTCTGCTCTAGGTCATGGATAGCCAATGAAAAGTTTTAAGGCGAACATTAAGAGATTTAAAATTTAGGATGCTACTTGGGTATCAAAGCAGTAGGGTAGGGTGGCATGGAGAGAGTGAGCCTGGAGCCCTGGAAAGCAGTGGCTGCCGATCTCTGTGAGAGGCAAAAAAGTAAAGGCGGGATTAAACCAAAGCAATGCAAGTGGAGGAGAAAGGGCATGGGTCCTGAAATTCAGGATGTTTTCTAAGGAAAGGGATCATTAAGCCACTGTGGAGCACGTGTTCATAAATGCAGCTTAGAAAGAAATCATGCTTCAAAACGGAATTCTGAAATCAGAATTCAGATCTAAAGCCTTCTTTCTTTTTGATTCTTTCCTTTTGATTCTTTCCTTTATATCTGACTTTACTACTACTATTATTATTTTTCCTAGAGATTCAAACTAGGAGAGAGGAAGAGATTCAAAAAGATGATTGTCAATATTAAAAAGATCTAGCAAAAAAAAAGTAATAGAAGAAGGACTTTGAAAATAGAATTTGGAAAGAGGGACTGTAGAATAATATGCATTCCAAATACATTTGCAGCTGGATAAACATTTTCTGTGTTGGAAAATACAAGTGATGTGAATTCAGAAGCTGTGCCTTCTTTATGAAGGATGCAGTGTTAAATATTAATCCCCCTTTTCTTCTAGATTTTTAATTTCTTCCTATTGTGATCAACATTACTTTGGCTTTGTCTAGGCTCTACTGTATATCCTGGCCATCTCCTGTCTCACAGTATAAAGTCACAATGTCACAGCTTCACACTTCATCCAGCCCCTTCACCTACACCTTCTTCAAGAGTGCAGAATGGCTGGCATTGTCCAATTGCGCTAGAAATGCCGTCCCCAGGGCGTGTTGGTCACAGTGAATTCCCAAGGTGGTGACTGTGGTTTTTCTGGGGTTCAGGTAAAAAGACGGGGAGTGCAGGAGCAGTGGGCGTCACCTTGGAAGTCAGGCAGGACGCAGGAGAGGCAGCCCCGTTTCCGCACGGGCCTCTGCCAGTCCCCAGGCGGCCTCCTAGTTCCCGAGGTCTAGACTTGCTCACCCAGCCAGAAACAACAACTTGAACACACTGGCTTTTCCCCGCTGCTGCCTCGGTGGAGGCTGCTGTTATTCCTGCGCGCGGGCCAGGCACCCTCCTGGGGGCGAGGATGCGGAGCCAGCGGGAGGCCAGACCGGTGTTGGGGTGGGCGGCTCTTCTCCGCCCACAGGCGCCTCCCCTTGCAGGGGCCAGGGTGGGCGCGGAAGCGACTGTACCAGATCCATCTTTCTCAGAGGCAAATGTCTCAAGGATATTATGGATTGTTTCCTATGAGATTGTCTTGACTAGTAAGATTGATTTTAGCTGTCAGTGGCTATGAGGTGAGAGCTCAGACTGCAATTATTTTCAACCTCTGGTGTCAGACCTGGAGAGCAGAACTTCTGGCAGGCTGATGGGATGGAGGCCTTGGGGTGCCTGGAGGAATCTGACCTCCTTTCCTCAGGGGATGGGTTGGGGAAGGGCTCTTAGTTGCGGTTCAGGGTCTAGTTCCAACCTTACAGGGGTAACTGTTGGGGCTTATTTACTGGGTATTTAATTTTCTATTTGAAAAACTATCTACGGGTCTACAAAGATAGTTTTTTTCATTTGTTTTTTTTTTTTTTTTAGTTTAAAGCATAGATTTAAGAGATTTCTTCGCGTAATCTGATTCTTAGGTAAGACACCCTCTCCCTTCCCCAACCTCGCTGTGGAATTCAAGAGAGCTGGACTGTAGTCTCCTTTCCATGACTTATGCAACTTGGGAACACGGTCTCTCCTTCAAAGCCCCTGTTTTCTCATATCTAAAGACATCTGCTTTATTACAGGGTGGGATTCCTTAATTAAGGATTGGAGACGAGGAGGAGGAAGGCACTAGAATAGTGTTTGTCACCTCGAATGTGCTCCTTAAAGGAGATATTATTTTACTATTAATATATAAATTGTCACCCACCCACATTGTCACTAGATCTTCGTGGGGGATCTAGTCAAAGTTTCTTGCAAGGAATATGCCTGTGAGTCTTACGACCTGAGTCAAGGGCATGACCAGCTTAGTCAACGAGTATTTTTATAAAAGTCTCCACTGACTACACAGTACTGCTGGATTAGACATTGTTGTTCAAAAAGTAAGACTGTAAACGTTCTAGTCATTAAAAACTTGCCATCATATATGGCAAGCCATGTTAACAAAACCATTTCTGGAAGTTTATTTGTCTTTAAATTATAGGTAGTTCTGTAGTTAAAAGAACTTCTACCGTTCCTCCTGGGTGCTTCCGCTTTTCAGTGAGCCATGTGAGGCTAATAATTCACTTCTGGGGTTTTGAAGTTGTTTGTATGACTTTGGGTTTGGGGCATTCACATTCCCACTATGATAAGTGTAAGTAGAAAGTTAAATACCATTTGTCTGTATTCCACATTTAATACAAACGAACATGGAAGGGGGAAAATGGGCAACATAATTATGTATGCTCCTAATTTGCCATACTCCACTCTTTGGTTCTCTCTGACTATGTAGGTGTCAAGGGGTCCTGGAGAAGTTGGCAAATCCCTTCACTTTTGCTCTCTGCTCTCCAGTGGTCACTTTTTCTGTTATCTCCTGCCATCTCTGCTCTGCTCCCTCTTGTCAACTCTGACATCTGCCTGTCACCCCACTGCCCTTCAGAACTCTTTTCCTTGAAGTGTTTCCAAACAGGTGTTGTCTTGCTTCCCTCTTGACCGTCATCCTGCTAACCCCTGTGTCTTATAGATGTTCGCCCTTCTGAGCACTGATGGGCCTGTCTTTATATAGCCCTGACTGCCTGGGCCTCTCCATGCCCGTCACTTCGTGTTTCCCAGCACTTATCCTAAGTCCTCCAGGGGAACTCAGAGTATCCCGTGTCTCTTTTCATGGAGTGCCTTGCATGGTTATGGATTAAAGGAATTACAGAGACAATGCATACAGGGTGTACTGGGGGAAACTCTCAGTACACTTCTTTTTGCTTTTCAGTTTAGTAATTCTCATCTTAATTTGGTATCTATTAACCAAAAACTTATTAGGCAAGGTTCTGAAGTTTTACTTGCAGAAGATGTACAAGTTTGGACAGGTGGATGACTCATAGACCCTAAGGAATTTAAAAGCCATGGTTTAGCAAGAAAGCCTCTCTCTCTCTCTCTCTCTCTCTCTCTCTCACACACACACACACACACACACACACACACAGAGTTAGGAAACCTCGCACACAGAGTCCGCTAAAAGTGGCCTTGCAAGGCCACCTGTAACTTACCCATAACTCTCATATTGATGTGGTTCAGATGGCATGAGGTGCGTGCCCTGAGGCCATCTGATGGGAGAAGAAGGAAAAAGCGGCAGAAGTATTGATACTTTTCTCACTCCCAGCCTGGTGTAATCAGTAGTAGCGCTGACTGCTTCCACTTACTCAGTCCCTTACTATGTCCAGGCACTATGTTATTATTACTATTTTTTAAGTGCTGTCTCATTTAATCCTCATAAAACACCTCTGAGGAATTTTCACAGTTTTACAGAAGAGGATGTAGAAGCCCAAGGCTACACGTTAGCAAAGTGCCGTCAGATTATGTATCCAGGTCTGTCTAAGCTTAAAGCCTGTGCAAACCTTGTCCTTACCTAGGGCCCTGTTCATTTGGACTTTTGATCTCTCTTTTTTTTTTTTTCCCACTGAGGGGAGTGAGGAATGTGTTTTAGCAGATGAGATGTAGCCATTCCTCCTGGGGCTTAGCCTGCTAGGTTCTCAGTACATGTTGGCTGAATGAATGAGGCAGTCTGTTCCTGTTGCTCTGGGATGGAACATGCGATGAACAGATCAGTGTCTGGGAGAGGGCCGTGGTCATTAGGTGGGAAAGAGGCCTCTCTTACTAGCTACGTGACTTCAACTCTGTGGGCCTGGGTGTTACCTGTAAATCCCAGGGGGGTTAAGGGACAAACAGTGTGTCAGCTGCACATCCCTTTGGGCACGTGTGTCACAATGAATGAGAGGTCACAGGGTCATCTGTCCTTGCCTGGGATTCAGGAATTCTGCTCTTTCTCTTTATCTCGATGATCTGTATTTGTGATTTTTGGTAAACTTGGCTGTTTTCCTATGCTATTTTTCCTATTTGATGAGGAGATACAGCAACACATCCATCCTTTCTTGCTTAATATATTTGTTTTGATCCTTAAAGTTTTGTAGAAGATGAAAATCTAGTTATGTGATGAGGCTTAATGATTATAAAAAGTTCATTGTTGTTCAGTTGCTCAGTCATGTCCGACTCTTTGTGACCTTATGGACTACAGCACGCCAGGCTTCCTTGTCCTTCACCATCTCCCAGAGCTTGCTGAAACTCATGTTCATTGAGTCAGTGATGCTATCCAATCATCTCATCCTCTGTCGTCCCCTTCTCCTCTTGCCCTCAATCTTTCCCAGCATCAGGGTCTTTTCTAATGACTCAGCTGTTTGCATCAGGTGATCAAATTATTGGAGCTTCAGCTTCAGCATTAGTCCTTCTAATGAACATTCGAGATGGATTTTCTTTAGGATTGACTGGTTTGATCTCCTTGCAGCCCAAGGGACTCTCTAAAGTCTTCTCCAATACCACAGTTCAAAAACATCAGTTCTTCAGTGCTCAGCCTCTTTATGGTCCAACTCTCACATCCATCCATGACTACTGGAAAAACCATAGCTTTGACTATATGGACCTTTGTGGGCAAAGTAATGTCTCTGCTAATTAATATGCTGCCTAGGTTGGTCATACCTTTTCTTCCCAGGAGCAAGTATCTTTTAATTTTGTAGCTGCAGTCACAATTACAGTGATTTTGGAGCCCAAGAAAATAAAGTCTGTCACTGTTTCCATTGTTTCCCCATTTATTTGCCAGGAAGTGACGGGACCGGATCCCATGATCTTCGTTGAAAAAAAGTCCATAAACATCATCTAATGAAAATCCAGCCATAGCCTTTTCCTCAGTGGGAAATACTGAATTGTGATGGTTTAACTACAGATGTTTTAATCCTGAAAATATCAGTGCTAGTAGCAGTTAAAGAAAGGTATCAAATATATATTGATTTTTCGGACATGAAATACAATTATCCCCATGTCTTTATTATAATTGAATTCACTAACAATTCCTAAATTAAAATAATCTTTAATCACAAGATTATTCTTGTTCTATAAATTCTTTTAGTGAGAGACTATAGACTTCAGAGAGAGATAAATATTATTCACATCATATAAGCACTGGTAAACAGTGTCAGACTTTATTTCTGGGGGCTCCAAAATCACTGCAGATGGTGATTGCAGCCATGAAATTAAAAGACACTTACTGCTTGGAAGGAAAGTTATGATCAACCTAGATGGCATATTCAAAGGCAGAGACATTACTTTGCCAACAAAGGTCCGTCTAGTCAAGGCTATGGTTTTTCCAGTGGTCATGTATGGATGTGAGAGTTGGACTGTGAAGAAAGCTGAGCGAAGAGAAGAATTGATGCTTTTGAATTGTGGTGTTGGAGAAGACTCTTGAGAGTCCCTTGGACTGCCAGGAGATCCAACCAGTCCATTCTAAAGGAGATCAGTCCTAGGTGTTCACTGGAAGGAATGATGCTAAAGCTGAAACTCCAATACTTTGGCCACCTCATGCGATGAGTTTACTCATTGGAAAAGACTCTGATGCTGGGAGGGATTGGGGGCAGGAGGAGAAGAAGACCACAGAGGATGAGATGGCTGGATGGCATCATGGACTTGATGGACATGAATTTGGGTGAACTCTGGGAGTTGGTGATGGACAGGGAGGCCTGATGTGTTGTGATTCATGGGGTCACAAAGAGTCGGACACGACTGAGCGACTGAACTGAACTGAACTGAACTGAAAGGGCCAGCTTTGTCCAACTCATGGTCATTTTCTGAGATTCTGATGATGGAAATTTATATCTTCCAGAAACCTTTAGTGTGAGTGACCAGATACAGGGGGAAGAAAGACTATATATTGATTGCTTGATTCTTTGTTATTTAGATAGCATCAGGAGAAGACATGGGTAGGCTTTATGAGGGAAGCAGGCAGAGAGGAGTGGAGTTACGAACACAAAGCTGCACAAAACATTGAGTAGCAAAAGCAAAACAAAACCCCCTATCTTTTGAGCTTCTCTTTAAAGTGCTTGTTTACTCTACCACTCCCTAACCTTGTCCCCTCTTTCTGTGACTTCTTGGATTGGCAAGATTAAGATGGAGGAGAACTGGTAAAATTTTCCCCATTGCTTAAATCATTATTAATTAATCACTTCATCCTCTCATGAGAGATGGTTGGAAAGGGATAGTGCTTTGGAGAAGGTGAATGCGGTGAAAAGCAGAGCTGTGAGAAATCTGTTCCTGGTATTATATTCAGTACTATAGCAATTAACACACAAAACAGATAATGGTGAGGTTTGCACTGGAGGGCGAGGATGGAGGGATTTAGGGGAAGAGTGTTTCAAAATCGCAAAGAAGGATTTTGAATCTTCTCTTCTCAAGGTGCCTCACTGGGCAGAAACCTATTTTCTTGTTGAAAATCCTAGTTTGAGAAAGACTTGTGACAGATCTTACTTCAGAGATCTGCGTGGTCTATTCTTTCTCCTGTGTTAGCTTTCTCGTGTTCAGAAGGTCCTTAATATATCTGACCTTCATTCTCTCTGCTGTAACTTAAGCTTATGCCCTCTCTTGTTGCTGTTTAAACTGATCCCTCCAACACTCGTTAACCCCCAGAAAGAGCTTTAGACAAAAGAGCCTCTCGGAACACCCTCTTTTGGCCTTATTTGTCTTTGTAATCCCTTTTATAGAGGGCAGGTTATTTGGTTTCTCTTATAATTGGTGTGGAAGCCTGCTCAGCTGCCCACGTCACTCAGCTCTCAAGGGTCACTTTTGTCATCATTCAAATATTGAAACAGGTGGAACCTGCCACCTGTAATGTGAGCCACAGTGGAAAGAAAGTGACTCAGTCCTGGCAGCTCAAGTCAGGTTTGAGAGAAGTGACTGCGGGAGTCCAAATGTTTCCTTGTGGCTTTTGCAGCAAAGGGTGTCTGAATGGCTTCCTTCTTGAAGAATGTGCCATTCCAGCGTCATCAATGTGACCGGTTTGGTGCAGTCGGACATTCCCCTCTGTAGTCTCCTTGCATAAAGCCTCTTGCCCCGAGCTGGCGGCTGCAGAAGCTGGCCTTCCAGCTCCTGCAACAGCAGTTCCAATAACACAGAGGAGAACTCGGGCTGGGCAGGCACGAGGCACACACAAAACACACGGCCTGAGCCGAAGCCTCAGATGAAACTAACAAGGAAAGAAGTTCGTTAGAAAACACTTCTGTTTCTCACCTTTTCTTACACAGCTTGATTTGACTGTCTTGTTAACAGTAGTTACATGTAGCTCACTGAATATCACAGGACATACACACTTCTCTGAGCCTCACTGTTTCTTTCCAGCCTCAGAGCCGCTGCTGGGTCACATTAACCCATCCTCCAAAAATGTTCTTGGAATTTGCCCAGGTAGTCTGTCCTGCCCAGTTGTCAACCTGGCTGCTCCCTTATGTGAAGGAAAAATAATCCAGTGGGAAAACACCCTACCATATTAAAGAAGATGTGAGTTATAAGGCAAGTTTCCTAATAATAGCTGGTCTTTGGGGAGCAGGTCCCTTCATCCCCTAGTACCTCCAGTTTTAATTTTGTAGGATAAAGATAAGATGCTAGTCCCATACCTATTATGGACAGACATGCTCTGAAAGTAAATAAACGTAGGCATGTCAATCCAAGAACTACTTTGAAGTAAATCCTATGTAAAGTCAGAAAATTGAAGCTATTGTTGCAATGATGTAAGTAGGTGTAAATGCTCAGCAAGTCTTAACTACATAAACATATGGAAGTGGAAGAAATGTGGTGTTGTGCCAAAAAGAATAAATGACTGACACCTCCCCCACCCTTTTCTCCTTATTTCCAGGGTGTATGCAAGTTAACATTTTTTTAAGTGCCCAGTTCCTTCTTGTGAAGCTTTTGCTAAAACCAGTAAGTTTAGACTATCTGGTGAAAAGCCATATCCTCTTGCTATTGATGTTTTACAGCATTTAAATATTTTGACCTAAATGCTAAAGAACAAAGTCAATTGTTCAACTAAAAAAGGCAGAATGTAAATATTTAGCTTAGGTATTCGAAGTATCTATTTTCACAATCACAATACTTCCTTGCACATGTTTGAGAGAGAGTTGTAATATGGCTCTTTGAAAACCGTGGGAAATTAAAGATGAAATAAAAACCTGACCACGGATTTCCTTCCTCAATTTTAAGTGAGATCTCAATAAGGCTCTCTTATAGTTGGACGTGGACTTTATTAGCTTTTTATGTGACTTCATACTACTTATTTTTGGAAAATAATCATTTCATTTTAACAGAAATGTGGTTCACAGTGGATTAAATGAAATGTATTTCTTGGAAAGTTAAAAAAAAAAATGTGGTTTCCATTTTACTCCTCTTTGGAGGCATTTATTTCCAGGTCCTGCAGATCATTTTGAACTTGGTAATTTTGTTATCAGTCATTCACTTTCTTGTTTGAACTTTTGATCATTTATTCCAATTTGTTTTAAAGCACATCCTGAATGCTGGCGAGACATATGCATCTGCCTTAATGGTAGTAAGTGGATTTCTACAGCTCAAGTTCTTAGCCATACTGGGGAAGGCAGGCCATGGGCAATAATGAAAATAGTTCATACAGGCAGAAGCCTGCCATGGGCACCACTTGGTGCTAATTACAAGTGTTTTCCATGAATAAACTAATCTTAATGATAACCATTCACCTTCTCATTTTAGAGAGGATGAAACATAGGCAAAGGCCCTCAGCTTCAGTAACATTTTAAAAGATACAGAGCTTTTTAAATGTTGGATCCAGAAGAACAGTATTACACACCTTAAAGTGTTTTTGTGAAAATTAAAGCAGAAAAATCACATAAATTGATAATATTTCAATAAGCATGAAAAAAAAAAGACCATAGAATAATTATTTATGTGTAATCACACCAAATGACCACTTTAAAATGTGGCTGCTCTTGGGGATTTGAATCTGCCACCTACAAGCTCTGTGACCTTGAGCAAGTTGTTTCACTTCTCGGTGCTTCTATTTCCTCATCTGTCAACTGAGGAAAGTGGCTGAGGATTAAATGAAATAATAAATACAAATAATTTAGCATGTGTCTGGCACATGAAAAACACTGATGACGTATTAGCTGAGCCCAGATTTTTTTTTTTGAGGAACCTATGGAAAAAAAGCATGATGCAGACAGGGTTCATATTTCAGTCCTGCCCTATTAGCTGTGTGACCATATCAATATATTTAACCTTCCAGAGCTGCAGTTTCCTCATCTGTAAAATGACCATAATTCTTGCTCTACCTAAGTAGGGAATTATAAGGCTCCACCAAGGTAAGGGATATGACAGTACCTAAAAGGCTATACAGAATTCTGTGAATATAGTGAAATTTTGTAGTAGTGTCTGTTTTTAAAGTTCTTACCCTTTGCTACTTAAAAAACACGTGTAACCTAAATGGTATACAGAGCAAGTTTTTCTTTGTGTGGTCATTTTTTTTTTTTTAATTAAACATTTCTGGGTTCCTGCTGATTCCTTTGTAAACCACTTCCTCTTGTTGAAATCTTGAACTAGTCGATGTAGAAACTAGCTGCTGGGGCAAGGGAGAATGAGCCTGTTTATTAAAATGATTCCCTGATCTTTGGAGAATCGTGGTCCCTTCTGACTTTTTGTCATAGATGGCAACTCTCTCCCAATCATAGAAACTTCACCCTTTAATACTTTTAATTGACTGCATCTTGTTGTTCCGTAATTTTAGCTTGCAAAATAAGCTCTCCTAAATATATCCTCTGATGACTACTCCAGCTTGCTATGCTTTCAATTTCTCACATCTTGGGTTATTTGAAGAGGTTTATATTTACCTAATCCCTCAAGCAGCCCCAAGGGAAAGCAGGCTGCCCCCAGGCTTTAGGCATGCTGCCTGCACGCCTTGGCCAGAAAGGACAGGACTCACTTCCCTTTGTTTTTCACACAAGTCACTACGGTTCTGACGCAGCCACACAGTTCCTTTGTTATACTCTTACTCGAATCATTGCTGCCCTTGATACCCAAATGCTGGGTAATTTTTGTTTGCCTCTTTGTTTTCTATTCATTGGAAAGTCTAACACCTTGCCCCTTTTATCTTCCCCAAAGAGTAAAACCCAGTATAAACTGATCTTCAGGTTCTGCAACTGCGGATTTCATTAGTACGATTGTCCTTGTCTCACAGGGTTGGCGAATTGAAGGAGGGAGGAAGGAAGCTGTTATTATAGAACTGGAACAAAGTTTTACTTCTATGCCTAAAAACAAAGTTATACTTCTCATTTTTCTCCCTGTTCTTCGAAGCAATGTGTCTTGTACCTCAGAGCTAAAATGCACCCTCCTCTCCTGAAATCTTGGCTATAAGCCCTGGCTCAACAGTTCTTTTTTCTTTTCCAGGAAGATACTTTGCAGCCAAAGCAGATGTTGGGTTGACCAGCATGGGCTGGGCAACCTTTACTGTTGAAGGAAGATCCTGATGGGAGGATCAAAGCTTGGATTGTGCTGTGATGTCTGATCCATAACCAACCTCCTCCCACGCCTCCCTCCTCCTTTCACTTTTTCCTCTTTATCCCCTCCTGACTTGCAGTGTTCTTCAAATGCCTTCTCTTCTGGACAAGTGGGATCTAGGACTCCAGCATGGCGCCCCTTTACCTTACAGCGCCCTCAGCAGAGTCCCCGTCAGCCTCGGATGGAATAGTTTGGAGCTAGAGGTCTCTCTAAACAGCCAGGCTGCCATGAGCAGGATGTTTTGGTGTGTTTGCATCAGCTTCCTGTTGCAGAGTTTGGGAAGTGCATCTGGTAACTGCCTGAATGAAAACACTTCCCCTTACTCTCTACGTCAAAGAGAAGTTACTTGAAATGGATGCCAACTTTTAGGAGTGAGGACAAAGCTCTGAATTTTGAGGAGGCTTCACTGAATAGGAAAAGAACTCAGCTTCACCATCTGGACCTGGTTACACAACCATCTTCACCTCAGTTTCCTCTTGGATCAGATGAGAAGATTCTATCTCCCTTGCCCAGTGGTTATGAGACAGCAACAAGACAATTTAAATGAAGCAGCCACTTTTCTTAGGCGGAATCAGTTCTGTTTTGTATACATGCTATGGACTAGGCCTCTTTGAAGTTTGTTTTGTGAGCTGCACCCATGTGATTCTTGTTTCTAGTCAAGCCCCTGTGCTCTCTGCTGCTGCTGCTAAGTCGCTTCAGTTGTGTCTGACTCTGTGCGACTCCATAGATGGCAGCCCAGCTCCCTTGTTCCTGGGATTCTCCAGGCAAGAACACTGGAGTGGGCTGCCATTTCCTTCTCCAATGCATGCAAGTGAAAAGTGAAAGTGAAGTCGCTCAGTTGTGTCCGACTCTTAGTGACCCTGTGGACTACAGCCCACCAGGCTCCTCCGTCCATGGGATTTTCCAGGCAAGAGTGCTGGAGTGGGTTGCCATTGCCTTCTCCGGCCTGTGCTCTTAGTAGGTGTTTATTCCATGCCCCAGCTCCTGGAGGAATGGGGGCCCTGTGGTGCTCTCCCTTGTGCTGGAGTAAGGGCTACGGAAGCCAGAGCCTAAGAACGCAGGCTGGAGCTGGGCCATCTGGGTTCCAGGGCTTCTCTTTAGGAACTAGCCGTGTGACCTCAGACAAATTACTCAGCCACTCTGTGCTTCAGTTTTTCTCATCTGTAGAACAGAAATCATAGTCGGGGGAAAACCACAGAAAAAAACACACAGGCAGACTCACAAGGGCTATAAGAATTTAAAGAGAAAATCCCCAAATGTGTAAAAGGCTTAGGACTGCTCACCTCGTGATGCATGCTTTCCACATGCAGGCTTGCAGACAATAGGCAGGAGAGCCCTGCTCTCCCCCTGCTCGCTTCCCCTGCAGGGACCCCACATAAATGTGCAGGCTGCACAGGCTGATAAGTCACAGAGTACTGAGTAGAATTCTGCTTCCGGTTTCTGGGTGAGAAGTGGCCAAGAAGGTGGAACAGAGTCTGGCTCACACAGTTCGGGAGCCTCAGAGCACTTCCTAGCAGCATCCTTAATGTCACAGCACGGCTGTCGCCTGCAGATGGTCACTGCCTGCCCTCACACTGGGCACCCAGGTCAAGGGGAAGGCCCGTGTGGGCCCCTGCCTAAACTCAGGCTGGGCCTCTTCCCCTTCTGCTGCCAGGGATGTTGTTTCTCCTGTTCTCTCACGTTCCCCAGCACTGCTCCTCGCCCCCGCGTGCTCTTCCTTCATTTGGAAAATTCTTACTGCCCTTTAAGTCTCATCCTGGATGAAACTTCCGTTAAACATGCGATGGCCTCCAATAAGCCTCCACAGGCCCCTCTAATTCCCTCCCATTGGGAAATCCAGGGCTCCAGGCCACATCCATTTTGGCGGTCAGTTCTGACTTGCTCTGTTTTATCTGTAATTTCTCACCTCGGGCGGAATAGATTCTAAAAATATGTTTAACAAATGATACCTGGAATACTAGAAAGTGCTGTGGAACTAAGCAGTTTGCAGGAGACATTATCCATGCACTCTCTTGAGGGGTGGGAAGGGGTTGAGGGTGGGACTGTAGAGAGGCTCAGGAACATGGCTTTATTTGGAACATTCCCCTATGTTTACAATTACAGGAGCAAATAGGCTCATTAACATCTGATTTAGAAAGCAGTCCTGTTATACTTAATGTTAACCCCATACCTCAGCGTTCAGTTTATGGTAGAATTTAGGGTTAAAAACTGGAGTTTCTGCACAGAAAAATGACAAGTTTAAAATTAAAAATATGTAAAAAATATTGTACATTTTTCTCAAAGCGGTCTTATAATAGCTGTTTCTTGCCTATTCATTGATGGTCTAGCTTTAAAAGACTGGGAAGGCTATCCCACTGTATTTTTAGAAGTACTCAAGTGAGCTCTAATAACCTGAGAGCCATGGCAACCTCTAGCACTTTTGTGTCCCCCTAGCAGATGATATATTCCTGCCTGCCGATCTCAGTGTCTTTGAAGGAATTCTGCCGATCAAGGGCCAGGCCTAGACAGGAGACTTGTTCTAATACAATCATCAGCTGGGCTGGAACAACATTTGAAACATTTCTAGGCTTGCTGAGAACACTGTGTATAGGTAGCCTCTCACTCACCCCAGAGTTTTTGTCCTCTGCATCTTTGAGCTGTTTCCTTGGACACCACGCCCCCATATCATACATGATACCTGGCAGGGGCATGGTGTACCTAAGCTTTTCTGCTTTATCAGGACATTTTTTTTTAAAGAAAAGAAAACTGGAGATTATCATACTCAGTGAAATAAATAGGACAGAGAAAGACAAATATATATCACTTATATGTGGAATCTAAAAAAAGCATACAAATGAACTTATTTACAAAACAGCAGCAGCAGACTCACAGACTTAAAAAACAAACTTATGGTTTCTAAGGGGGTAAGGTTGAGGGGAGGGATAAATTGGGAGTTTGAGACAAGGACCTACCATGTAGCACAGGAAACTACTTAATACTCTCTTAATAACCTAAATGGGGTGGGCTTCCCTGGTGGCTCAGACGGTAAAGAGTCTGCTTGCAGTTCAGGAGACAGGTTTGATCCTTGGGTCAGGACGATCCCCTGGAGAAGGAAATGGTTACTGACTCCAGTATTATTACCTAGAGAATTCCATGGACAGAGGAGCCTAGTAGGCTATGTTTCATGGGATCGAAAAGGGTCGGATACAACTGGAGCGACGAACACAACCTAAATGGGAAAATAATTAGAAAAAGAATAGATTTATGAATATTTATAAATGAATAACTCTGCTGTACACCTGAAACTAACAAAACACTCTGAATCAATTATACTCCAATATAAAATAAACATTAAAAAAAAGAGAAAATTATTGTTCATCTTTGATTCTAGGCTCGTAAAATCATTTACACCCCCAAGGAACTTATCTTCCAGAGAAAATGTGAATCGCAGTGAAAATGGTGACATGTGTATCAAGTCTTAAAACATACTGTGACTTTGGAGCCATCCTGAGGCTTTATTCAGCTGTATATAGTTTTATCATTTTAACAAATAACATGATATTTTATACTTACTAGTGAAACTCCTAGTTCTTATTTTTCTTTCTCAACCAGAGGAAACTAGAAAAAGTAACATTTTTTTGCTTTAGAATTGGATTTATTTTTGGCTTATTTGTTGATTCTGGACCCCTTACAAGCCTCCATGTGGAGAGTAAGGTCCTCAGTCTGCGGACCAGGCTTCCCCTGCTACCTCTGGTGCTGACTAGGGCATATTCAGGGACATGTCGCTCAACTTCTGATGGGCAGTCTCCTAATCTGAAAAGCACAGGTAACATATCTCCCTCGTATAGATGATGTCTATGTCCAGCGCGTATTGGGGAACGAGAATTTTTAAATATGAATTTAGGTTGTTTTTTAAGATACATATTTGTAGGAAGAAAACTGGAATTGAGCCGTAAAACCAGAGTCTGGGTTTTGCTACTTCTTAGTCTGAACACGTTAACTTGGAAACAGAATCTTTAGGGTCTAAGCCCCTTGTCTTGCAAATGATGAAACTGACATCCAGAAAACTGAAGGGCTTTGCCTAATGTCATGCGATGAGCTAGTGGCTGGGTGTTGACCATAAATCAGGAGTCAAGGGGTACCTGGTCCCAGGGTTTTCCAGTCATACTATCCTGCCTTTGGTAAAGTGTTAGTCACTTAGTCGTGTCTGACTTTTTGTGACACCATGGACTATAGCCCACCAGGCTCCTCTGTCCATGGAAGTCTCCAGGCAAAAATACTGGAGTGGGTAGCCATCCCCTTCTCCAGGGATTCTTCCTGACCCAGGGATCAAACCCAGGTCTCCTGCATTGCAGACAAATTCTTTACCATCTGAGCCACCAGGGAAGCCCTTTGGTAAAGAGCTATGTAAGTTCGTTATAATGTATTAATGCTTTTTCAGTGTCCACCTAATTTGATATTATGAGTTCCAAAAAAAAAAAAAACCAAATAGGTGCTTTCGATACAAACAGGAAAATGGGCAACTGTGACGGACCAGTAGGGAATTATAGAGCTTTAGAGTTCAGATCTATCTGAGAAATTTTGAGGCTCAGAGAGGGGATTATTAGTTTGGACTTACACGTGGACACACAGGCTAGCTCCTGATTCCCCTTCTTCCCTCTCACATTGCAGCTGCCTCATTTTGCTGGGAAATGGAAAGGTGGCACACGCACCACATGTTGTTGGAAACCTTCACAATGACTGGCAAAATGTTTGACATGCCATAAGGCCCTCTAGATGCCTTCTGAATCATATGAAAAACTGCTAGCAACATAGAATACAGAGCGGGATTTACAAACAGAATGCACCCATGTGATCACCACCCTGATCCAGAAACAGAACATTATCAGCATTCTAGAAGCATCTTGTATGCCCCTCATCAAGGTGGGCAGCCTATCCTCACTTCTGATAGCATATTAGTTTTCTCCTGTTTTTATACCTTAAGTATAAATGGAATAAAGTACTATGTATTCATTTGTGTATGGCTTCTTTGGGGGGATATTTTGATGTTGACTTAGATCTGACAGAAGTAGAATTCCAAATGGGGGGCTCAGTGGAGGGAAAAAAAGTTTTTCGCATATTGTAGTTTCATATTAATGATGAGAACTGGTGTCAATATGGCAGTTGATTAGAAAGAGTGTTGTAGGTATAATTGAGTTGCAGCTTGTCCTTATTGGCAAGATTTTTGTGCTTTAAATGATTCATTTGACACTAAATTATAGTTTTTAGTTAGGTCAATTGATGGAAGTAATACAAAATCGAGGAAGGAAAGTGAAAAATATAAAACTCTCTTATGTCCTTCTCTTCAATTTATTGTTTTTAAATACGTTTTTGGTGTTATGGTATGTTCAGAAGAGAACAGTGAATTTTCTAAGTAAATATTCTATTCTAAGTAAATAGAAACTCTTGAATAAAGAGTCCAGATGATTCTGTCTTAGTTATCTTTTTCTTCCTGTTGTCTAACTGAATTCCATCATATAGTAGGTATTTGATAAATCGTTGCTCCTAGAATGGGCTTCCCCAACGGCTCAGCAGGTGAAGGATCCACTTGCCATGCAGGAGCCTCAGGAGACATGGTTTCGATCCCTGGGTCAGGACTGCAACCCACACCAGTATTCTTGTCTGGAGAATCCCACAGACAGAGGAGCCTGGTGGGCTACAGTCCATGGAGTCACAAAGAGTCAGACATGACTGAGCGCATGAGCGCAGCTCCTAGATAAATGAATGAGTAAACAAGTTGAAACAAGATGGCAAACAAAGTGCCACAACTTCCTTATTCTAGAGAACATGGGCCATCAGAGTGGCGAGGAAGAACATTTTAACTTAACATTTGACTTAACATTTTTTCTAGATATTGGAAGAATTTTGGAAGTAGTTTTGCCTTGGGGAGCTGGAGTCAAACAGCTGTAATCAGTGGTGGAGAGTTCTAGTTATCTCCTAGGGTCCCTTTGCCTTTGCTTCTTTGAGTGATGAGATTCCTGAGTATTAGCAAGGCACACATATACTCAGGTCGAGACAATAATTCATAGCATCCTTTGCAGCTACAAGACTAAGTTCTTGACAATGGGAAGTCAGCAAAAGTGAGGTGATATCTTCTGAATATTACTTTTAAAAGACAATTCCTGCTGGGTGACAGGCAGTGACACTCGAACAGCTAAAGGGCACCCAGAGATGAAGGTCACATATTGGTAGCAGAGTCTTCCTGCTTGCCTCTGCACTGCTAGGTGAAAGAGAAGCAAGCTTCTACATTATGAAGACATTGTATTTTGGGATGTTTTTTTCTAAATTTAAAAAAGATCTTAGCATGAATCCACATTTTTTCAGATGTCATCATTGAAATCTTTATTAAAAACAAACCAGAAAACAAACAAAAAAAATCCTCATGTCCCCAAAGAAGGAAAGTTAACAAACTGTATCAACTGCCATCACACAGAGACCATGAAACCTTATGCTAGGTTTTTTGTGCAGACACATAACTAACACATCACAAATTTAAAGGTGAAAATTAAACAAGTAAAGAGGATCTGGCAGTACAACTGAAAACGTTCAAAGACATTGCTGTGCAATATTTTTAAGCATTAGATTGTGTAACAAACAAGAAGAGAACTACAAACCTAGGTTAAAATGCAAAAAGTTCCCTAATCATATAATTTTGGAACTATCTGAGACAACTGAACAGTGACATTTGCTTAAAAGGAATAAATAAGCATGTATCCAATTAATATAGAAATTGATACCAGAAATGGGATGTGAACATTTAAAAAACCTAAATTTTGTGACACTGGATAGCAACAGGAAGAGGTGATGTAGGCACAGTATTTCATTTCGGAACATTGGTAGCACTTGTTATTTTGTGACATATCATTTGCTGAGACAGTTACCTATTATAATTGGGAAGACAGGTCATGGGCCTCATGACCTCTAGCTCAAGGAGAGCAATTAAGAATATAGGTATATATTGATTGCCACTCACTACTGTTAATAATGTATTATAAGAGGAAAGGGAAGTCAGGTAATTATTGGTCAGTAAGTGGAGATAGAAGGGAATATAGCTCTGATGAGGGAGGTTTTCTCATTTATGGATTGCAATCTTGTATATCTTAGAGCTTAAGTTTGGACCATGCACGGTTGGAAGATCCGTGTCCCCAGACAACAGTAGATAAGTTTGATGATGGAGGTCTTTCTCGTGGACCTTCTGTTAAGTATTTTCCTTGGCCAGAAAATGGAAATCAGCCCGAAACAAAGACTGGATAAAAGGCACTGCCTTCTTAATTGTTTCAAATGGCTGCCGCTAAAGGTAGCCAACATGAAATGGAAGCAAAGAGGGAAAGGATAAATAGAGAGTCTAGTAAAAAAAAAAAAAAGAGGAATCTTGGCTCAAGAGCTGTGACCAGAGTAGTCTGGTCCCAGTAGTCTGGCTACTGTTTCTTTCACATGGACGCCAATAGATTAGAATTCCACTTAGGTTGTGCGATCTATTTGCAGAAATAAGGGGAGACATGGATATTGGACCGAGGGGTAGACATGGAAGAGAGTGCTGCTGCTGCTGCTAAGTCACTTCAGTCGTGTCCAGCTCTGTGCAACCCCATAGACGGCAGCCTACCAGGCTCCTCCATCCATAGGATTTTCCAGGCAAGAGCACTGGACTGGGTTGCCATTGCCTTCTCCATGGATGAGAGTGACGTTATACTAATAACCATTTTTTTTCTTTTTTTTTCTAACAAAATATCCAATTCTCCCCCTGCAACCCTCCCCAGTGCACCCATAAGTATTAGCAGGGTACACAGTTGCCTACCTAGTCTCTATATTCCCTCAGCTTTCTTTGGGATTAATTTTGCTTTGCAACTCATTTCTAGCCAATGGTATGTGAGGAGTTTTGTATGTGTTTGAAAATCTTTGGATATTTTCTATTCACACCTGCCTTCCACAACTTTGAAATAGCCTCATATTGGACCTTCCCTGGGCCAAAGAGAAGAGCTGCATATTGATGCCAGTAGAGCCATCCCACCTGTGTGATATCACCCACTTCTGTACTATCACGTGGAAGAAAAATAAGCTTTGCTCTCATTTAAGCCACACTATTTTTTGAGTGCCTTTGTTTCAGCTTAACCTGTAGTCTGATGAACACATGGGCTTTTGCACACTCTCAGATTAGACATAAGAAAAGAGAAACCACTTTAAGTATTTTAAACAATTCGGGATTAAATACAGGGGATTGAGTCTGCCCTTGCCAAGTCACTTCAGTCATGTCCGACTGTGTAACACTATGGACTGTAGTCTTCCAGACTCCCCTGTCCATGGGATTCTCCAGGCAAGAATACTGAAGTGGGCTGCCATGCCCTTCTCTAAGGGATCATCCCAACCCAGGGATAGAACCCCATCTCTTCCCCTGTATTGGCAGGCAGCTTCTCTTCCATTAGCACCACCTAGGAATCCCAATAGGGGGATTGGTGGTTGGTGGTTTAGCTGCTAAGCTGTGTTCCACTCTTGTGACCTCATGAACTATAGCCCTCTAGGCTCCTCTGTCCATGGGATTTTCCAGGCAAGAATACTGGAATGGGTTGTCATTTCCTTCTCCAGGGCATCCTCCTGACACGGATCAAACCCCAGTCTCCTGCATTGCAGGCAGATTCTTTATCGACTGAGCTATCAGGGAAGCCAGGGGATTAGGCAGTTACAAAAGCAATAGAAGGGTTGAAGAAACAGGTTCTGAGTTGTTCTAAAGTCGTCCAGGAATGACTGTAAAACTACAAAACTGCCTCTGAGACCAGCAATAAAGCTCTGCAAGGATCAAGAACTTGCTGCTGTCTCTAAATATCAATGTATCTATAAAATGGATGCTGGAACATGGTGCCAAGGAGTCTTAACTTGCTTGCTAGAAGAAGTAGTCAAGGTTTCTGCCTCACTGTGCCTTCTATATTGTCATGTTTCACTTGTGTGTATTAACATTTTGGGACAGAATTTTCTTCCAGAACCCTAGCTGCAAGGGAATATGGGAAATTTAGTTTTTGTCTTTCACTGTGAGAGTGAATGGAAGTGAGAAAATTCAGTTCCAGCACCCAGTAATCTCAACTCTAGGGTGGAAATATATGTTACCTACCACAAAGGGCTCATGGGAGAGTTAAATGAGATTTAATATATGTGAAGTATGTATATATGACTGGCACATATTAAAAACTCAAAACAATTGTAGCCGTTATCTCATAAAATCATCTGGTAGCTTAAAATGTATGCCTGTTCATCACATTCATGTCCCTTTCAACAAAATGATTGATTGGTTATGGATTGATAAGCTTGATAAAGATGCTTTTTATGTATAATAACATAAAAGTATCCATCTCCTATTATTACAAAAGCTAGCTGTTATCTGAAAACTAGGAAAACATAAATTTTCTTTAATGAATTTTTCAGAAAGTAAAAACATACCATGGTTTGACAATAGGGTGAGGCATAAGGTAAGAGAAAGCAGTAAGGGTCCAGCCATTTTTAGACCCTCTTTGAGGGTCAGCATTGTATTTTAGAGCAATGGGAACCTACTGAAGGATTTTAAGTTGGGGAGAGGCATTATAAGACTTGACTTTAAAGGAAGCTCCCAGATTGTTACCCCAGAACCCTATCAGCAGAATTTTAGGGTAATGAATAAATTTATGTTTTTGATTAATATATACAGAATGTCTGTAGGTGCTTTTGAATACTTATTATCTGGTGTGAATTAAAAGCCTGATTCTGATTCATATAAATAAATGAGAGGAAAGAAAGATGATGTCATCTTCTGTTGGTTTGTAACTATGAAGGAAGCAGGTATTACCTAACATTTTCTATGAACTGGCTCCAAAGTTCTCCAATAGTTATTTAATGGTTGAGTGTGAGAGACTTTCAAAGCACAATTATGCTGCACTGTTACCTATTAGTGACCAGAATGTTGGTAAATTGCTTAATGTTTTGTGACCAGACATCGGAATGATTTAGACATTTTACTCAGGTTCTCATAATGAGACACCTCACACAGGGAGACCTCACATTGATGGACAGAGGATGGTGTAGCTACCTACGGTGAGGATAATCCTGCTGGATCAGTGCCAGTTCATTCACTGGTTTGCATCGTCAGTCAGGGATAACAAAACTATGGTAGCATTTTTACAATTCCTTTTAAAAAGAGTGGATTATAAAGTAGGTATGCCTTGTTTTAAGATCAATGAAGTCCGAAGTAATTGTAGGACATTGCACAGCTACAGGGATAGATATCAGGTCAAATGAAAGGAAGCTTTGCTCAGCAAAGCGTGTCTGTCAGCTCTGCTCCACGTCACTGGTGGCACATGCCAGTGTTGCCAGTATCATTGCAGGTAAAAGGTCACATTCCGACTACTTTAGTCTTGACTGTTTCCTGTGCAGTCTAAAATTACACTAGGAGAAAGTAGGCTGAGTGCACTGGCTGGGCGCAATCTGTTTCACTCTGAGGAGAAGCCAGACTTTGTTCATTCAGTATCCAACTGTGGAATATTAAAAGAAATTGTCATTTAAACAACCCCAAACTCTACGATTATATTAAAAGAGGTATTGGGATGGCCACAAAATTCATTTGGGTTTTTTTCATAAGATCTTAGGGAAAAACTCAAACGAACTTTCTGGCATAATTCAGTTGTTGTTGGATTTGATGCTTCTAAAGGTGTTCCTGGTTCTTTTACTTACACTCATAATCTAAGAGTTAAGTTTCCATCCTCCTACTCTTCCTTGAATCCAGTGGAAAAAGTATAATTCAGTGTAAGTGACTTTACGAAACTGTATCTTTGCACTGTTAAGATGTTTAGAAGTTTAATTACTAAAGATGTCTGTGAGTCTGGTTAGTACTTTTACCAATTTGATATACTTATTGAATATTCATTGAGTACCTACTGTGTGCTGGGCTCTCTTGAGCAAAGTTTTTCAAGTATGTACTCTGCTGAGGGCAAATTTTTCTGAATCCTCACAGTCTTTGTATTACAGACATGGAAACTGACTGCTGCCCAGCCAGGAAAAATGAGTTACCCCATGATGACAGAGAGGGTCACTTGACTAGAGTTCCATAGATGAGCCAGATGAATGGTTTACCAACCTACCCCTTTTCATTAGTCATTTTCATGCCATACTTACATGACTTGGAATAACATAAAATAGCTACAAGACCTAAAACATTACTTTAAAGAGGTATTCTTAAAAAAAATTGGCTGTATTCTCATGTTTTACAGTCTCTAAGAATGTGCATGTTTAGATTAGATTCTTAAAAAGAATACACAAACAGATGATATTTATTAATAATTAAGTTTATTAAAATTTTTCAGAAATTATTTGCAGCTTTAAAATCATACAAAAATGATGAAAGAGGGAAAAGTAGGAAAATTTAGGAATTCCACACATCAATCAAAGTGATATACTACATTAAAAAAAATGAAGGATAAAAATCCCTTCACAGTAGATGCAGAAAAAGGATTTGAGAAGATTCAACACTGATTCATGATCAAAACTCTCAACAAAGTTGGTATAGAGGGAACATAGCTCAATATAGCAAACATTTTTTTAATGAGAAATCTCAGCTAACATACTCAATGATAAAAAGCTGGAAGCTTTTCCTCTAGATTCAGGAACAATGCTAGGATGCCTAGTCTCATCAGTTATATTTAACATAGAATTAGAAGTCAGAGTCATAGCAATCAGACAAGAAAAGAAATAAAAGACATATAAATTGAAATGGAAGAAGTAAAACTATACCTGTTTTGCAAATGATATGATACTGTATATAGAAAACCCTAAAAGATCTACCAAAAAACTATTAGAACTAATAAATTTAGTAATGTTATAGGATACAAAACTAATAAACGGAGACCTGTTGCATGTATATACACTAATAATGAACAATCAGAAAGGACTCAAGACAACAATCTCATTTACAATCTATTCACGAAGAATAAAGCACCTAGGAATAAATTTACCCCAGGAGATGAAAGACCTGTATTCTGAGCCCTATAAGATATTGATGAAAGAAATTGAAGATGATATAAATAAATTGAAAGACAGTGTGTTTTCATGGAAAAATTAATATTGTTGCAGTGTCCATATTATTTTAAAAAATCTACAGATTCAATGAAATCCCTGTCAAAACACTCATGGCATTTTTCACTGAACTAGAACAAATTAATCCCCACATTCGTATGTAACCACAAAAGACCTTGAATAGCCAAAGCAGTCTTGAGAAAGAAGAAAGCTGGAGTTATTATGCCCCTTGACTTCAAACTATACTACAAAGCTATAGTAATCAAAATAGTATTGTACCATCACAAAAACAGACACATAAAATCAATGGAACAGAACAGAGCACAGAAATAAATCCATACTTACAAGGTCAATTAATCTATGAGCAATGAGGCAAGTCCATACAATGGGAAAAAGACAGTCTCTTTTAAATAAAAGGTGAATGGAAAATTGGGCAGCTGTTAGTACGTGTAAAAGAATGACACTAAAATATTTTCTCATACCATATACAAATATAAGCTCAACATGGATTAAAGATTTAAATGTAAGATCTACAACCATGAAATTCCTAGAAGAAGACATGGGTAATATGTGAAACAAAAGCAAAAATAAACTAATGAGACATCAGTAAACTTACAAGCTTTTGCACAGCAAAGGAAATTATCAACAAAACAAAAAGAACCTATAGATGAGATCCAGGCATGTTCAGCGTGGTTTGTCTATAGAAAAGACAACCTACAGATGGGGAGACATTTTTTTTTTGTTGCAAATGGTGTAACTGACAAGAAGTTAATATCCAATATATTTAAACAGCTCATATAACTCAGTCTCAAAAACCAAACAACCCAATCAAAAAATGGGCAGAAGACCTAAATAGATATCTTTTTAAAGAAGACACACAGATGGCTAATAGGCACATGAAAAGATGTTCAACATTGCTAATTACTATAGACATGCAAATCAAAAACCACAATGAGATATCACCTGACAATGATCAGAGTGGCTATCATCAAAAGGACAACAAATAACAAGTATTGGTAAAGATGTGGAGAAAAGGGAACCATAGTACACTGTTGGAAGCAACCTAGTGCCCATCAACAAATGAATGGATAAAGAATGCAATGGAATATTACCTAGCCATAAAAAAGAATGAAATCTTGTCATTTGTGTCAACATGGATGGATCTGGAGGATATTATGTTTAATTAAATAATTAAGATAGAGATACATACCATACATTTTCCCTTATATCTGGAATCTAAAAAACAAAACAAATAAACAAATATAACAAAACAGAAACAGACTTATAGATACAGAAAGCGAACAATGGTTACTAGAGGGAAGAGTAGTGGGGACAGAAATGAAATAAGTGAGTGGAGATTAAGAGGTATAAACTACCAGTTACTAAGTAAATAAGCAATAGGAATGCAATGCATAGCGCAGGAAATAAAGTCACTATTTGATAATAACTTTGCATGGTGTGTAATCTATTAAAACATTGAATTATTGTGTTGTACATCTGAAACTAACAGAATATTGTAAGTCAACTATACTTCAACGGAAAGAGTTTCTATGGTGCTCCCACCCCAGCAAGGATGCAATGAGTGGAATAGGATGAAGTGCCTCTAGATAGCATAATTGAAATGGGGCATTAGAAGAATGAGAGTGACATATTTTAAGTACTCTTTTCAGATTTTCCCATTGAAAATATTAAAAAAAAATCCTGCAAACAATTAAAATTGCATTTCTCAGTTTAAAAAGTAGAGGTATAGATCAAAAATAACAACACATATATCTTGTTTGGGTTAGTAGGAACTCCAATTAATTTCTAGGTAAAACAAGTCTGTTTCTATGCTTCAAGGAGAAAAATTATCATTTTAATGAAGCTTATGTGTAAATTTAAATCCTTAATTTTGATAAATACTCATTTTTATTAAAAAACCTTTTCTGTTTTATTCAATTGTCATTTAATGTGTAAGTTCTTTTGTTTTTCATAATTAAAACAATTTTTTTTTATTTTTTAGCTTATTGAAAAATTGAGTTTTATTTGTTTTTGAGAATTTTAATATTTCCCAGTGTGTTTAGTTCAATCTTGTTATTGTTATTTCACTTTTTAAATTTTCCTTTGGATTCATTTGTTATTTCTCCCTGTGTGAAATTCAATGGATGTTTAATTCTTGTCTCACTTTTATTCCTAATGACAAAGAAACTATATTTCTAAAAAAATGCTTAACAGCAATAAAATGTCTCATTAGAATAAGTTTTAACTCTTCAAAGTGCCTTCCTATCTGTCTTTTCATTTGATCCTCAGATTAACCCTAAAGTTGGAGGTTATAATTATAATTTGTCTCCACATGTCAGATGAAGAAACAAAGAGGCCAGTAAGTTATATAAATGACTTGTTCAAGGTAGATAGCTAATTAGTGACAGTATACATCTCACGACAATTTTAAAATTAAAAAATACTATAATAATAATGCAGAAAGTCTACTTTGGAAACCCTGACCAAAACTGTAATGGATATATTTTTTTGATCTAAAGGTGTTCTTATCCAGTTGTGAGCACTCACTTTATGCATGCTAACAACTCTCACATTTCTATTTCTGCCCTGACCTCTCTCTTGAGCTCCAGGCTCACATATTCAAGGGCTTACCTGATGCTCGTCTTTGGTGCCCCATAGTCATCATGATTGGAAGAGGAACAAACAATGGGTCCCGGCCTCACCCCCAACATGTTCTTCTTGCAGAGTTACCCATAACAGTAAATGGCAACTTGGTTTCTCCAGTTGCTTAAGATAAAAATCTTGATGTTATTTTTGCCTCCTCCCCTCCCCACACACTAACACATCTATCAGCAAATTTTCTTGGTTATATCTTCACGACATATGCAGAATATGAGTAATTCTGTTATAGGTTGGGGTCCCTGGAAGCTGATTCAGGAAACCATTGGCAGGTAAAAAGTTATTCTCAAGACCTCTTGGGATCATTGTCTGTGGATGGGAGGGGCTGAAAGTAGGATCAGGCAGGGGCAATTAGTCGACAACTCAGGGAGGATCTCAGCCAGCTCTGCAGGGAGATCTGAGACTGGGATGACTTCAGAGATCACTCACTGTGGAGAATGGGCTCTTTTTTCCTGCTGTTGCCTGGACCAAGTAGTGGATACAGACTGACTGCAGGAAGGGGGTGTAACCCTGGATGTGTCAGCTCTCTCTAGCTAAGGACAGTTGAAAGAGTGATTGCTGCTATGGAGGGAGTTTCAGGGTGATGCAAACAAGAGTCTGGGATTGAGAGGCTACTTCAGAAAGAATGGCTCAGAAGCGCTTTTGTTGGGAGCACTGACATTGAGTTGAGATCTAGAAAACTGAATGATGGACAGGATCTAGCCCTTTCAAGCACTAGTGAAAGAGAATAGGGTGAGCTTGGTGAGTGGAAGGGTCAGAGTGAAAGCCGCAGTGGCTGGAGGGTCATGGGGCAGGGAGGGTGTTAGCTGATGGAGTTGGACGTGTAGACATGGGCTTGATTGTGAAAGATCAGGCCAAGGAACCTGAATTTTATCTTAAGTGCAAAGGAGAGACATGAAAAGTTTGAGTTACATAACAGTCTCTCTGGTTGTTATTGGAGCATGGCTTTGAGGAGGCAAGCGGAAATTTGAGAAATAAATTTTGGCAGCTATTGTGGTTGTCCAGGAGAGAGATGCTTTTGGCCCTGACTAGAATATTGGCCAGGGAACTGAGGAAAGGTGGGGAAACGTAGGATATATCTTATGTTAGAGCTAATGGTAGATTGGGTGTGGGAAGCAAGGAACCAAGGAGACTATTAACAATAGTTTTGGGCTTGAACAACAGGGTGAATGGTAATTTGAGAGAAGGGTTGGCAACCATGTATGCAAATGTATATTAATGATATATTATAGCTAATATTTCTTTTGATAAAAATAATTAGGTTTTTTTTTTGTAGTTCCAGATATTGATGTCTCTTATGAAAATTTAGAAAATTGGTGGGAACTAGTTTGCTGCTGCTGCTGCTAAGTCACTTCAGTCGTGTCCGACTGTGCGACTCCATAGACAGCAGCCCACCAGGGTCCCCCATCCCTGGGATTCTCCAGGCAAGAACACTGGAGTGGGTTGCCATTTCCTTCTCCAATGCATGAAAGTGAAAAATGAAAGTGAAGTCGCTCAGTCGTGTCCGACTTCGCGACCCCATGGACTGCAGCCTACCAGGCTCCTCCGTCCATGGGATTTTCCAGGCAAGAGTACTGGAGTGGGTTGCCGTTGCCTTCTCCGGGGAACTAGTTTACATTAGATTTATTTCTCCAGATGTGGAGGCCAGTGACAATAGAACCTAGCTGTCTATGTTTAGAACTCACAGGCAGTAACTGCCTGACTTTCTTGCTTTGTCTGGAATCAAGTTTACACTTCTACATCAATTGAGTAACTCTGGAAATTTTGTCAAAACAATATAGATTCACCATCGTGGACATTTCAGACATGTTTACATTCCAAGATCTGTACTCCCGACTACAGTGTGGTTCACTGTGTATCTGGAAAAAAGGAAGGAATCTGCTATTTTATATGAATATCTCAAGAACAGGAAAATAACTTGACAAAGGCACCAAAAGACCCCAGAAAGGGCTGTGGGAGAGTCCCCTTCCCATGGTACTTCTGCTGACTCTTCTTACCCCAAACCTGGATGTGCTTATCCCACTCATAGATATAGGATGAAAGTGTGACTTTAAAGGACTCTTAATAATATCCCAAGTTTGTTCAAAGATCTGACTTAAAAGTGCCACAGTGATTGATGTTTACTGCAATGTTCATGTCAGGAGGTTTGCCTGATGTCCCTGAAGACAGTCTTTTCTGTGGAGCTATCTGGCATGTGTGATAGTATCAGAAGTGTCCTCAAGAACAGGTCAATGTGTGGGCTCTGTACTGATTTTTTAAGTAGCTGAGGGTGGGTCATCATCACCAGCCATACTCTTTTGAGCTTTGGGTCTTTTGCTGAACCCTTGGTAAAATGTGTCATAGGTATTAACAGCACCAAAAGTGTGACCTGAGCAAGAGAGCTCTTATACAGGCTTCTGTTGCCAAGGGAGGCAGCACGGTCCATTTACCTGATGGCTTTGGCACATCCTTCCTGGCACCTCAGAGATGAGCAATGCAATGTTATGTCCACTCACATACCTGGTTATGAGTCAGGGTGATTTGGGTGGACACAGAGTAAAACATGGAGAAGGACTACAAGTACATTGCGAGGGTTGTGGGCTGACAAGTCACATCTCAATTTCCCATTCATAGAGATTTGCCAAAGTAATCAAATTCAGTCTCATGAATATAACCCACCTATCAGTAAAATATTTACTATTTCTTGCTAAGTTAAAAATTTAACAAAACTAAATCAAAGATAAAGAGCTTTTATGAGATTCCACATAGTCTTTATTTCGATTTGGGTCTGATCTTTTGTAGGATTCTATTTACCTGTTTTGAAAGGAGCTATTATTTCTTCTTCTTTTTATTATACACATAACGTCCAGTTTCAGAGTCTTTTGCCTGTGAACTGAGAGACAGAGAATCATAGGAGACTCTGGGTTCTGGCTCTCCATCTCCTTTGCAGTCTTCATTCATCTCTGACCTTCTTACTCCTATCTGTTCAGTAAAGACAATGACCCATTAAGAGTCACCAAACAGTCAGGGACAAAGATTGCAATATCTCTTTTCAAAGGCAATCAGTCAACAGCAATATCCTGTGCCCGCTAAGCACTGGGCAAGGCTCAGGAGATGCAGAGGTAAAGACAACCATGATGGCAAAGGAGCAATTGCTTTTACATGAGGTTACTTGGATGGCAAGGGAGACGGAACGAGACGAGACAGAGAACAGGCAAATCATTTATATTTTCAGTTAGACTTAAAAATACATTTAAGACTTTGGATTCAGCATCCCATATCTAGAATAAGGAACCAAGCAGGCCTTTCTTAATTTATTGAGATCATGCGTAGAGTGTTCATATGGGGTCCATTGGGAGGAAGGTGACTGTTATGAATAGAATAGGATGCACAGCAGCAGAAGCCACACAAGAAAAGGAAGAGGGAGAAAAAAGGTCCCCAAAGCATGTATTGATGCCAAAGAATTGATGCCTTCAAACTCTGATTCTGGAGAGGACTCTTGGTAGTCCCTTGGACTGTAAGGAAATCAAACCAGTCCATCCTAAAGGAAATCAACCCTGACTATTCATTGGAAGGATTGATGCTAAAGCTGAAGCTCCAGCACTTTGGCCACCTCATGTGAAGAGTTGACTCATTGGAAAAGACCCTGATGCTGGGAAAGATTGAGGGAAGGAGGAGAAGGGGATGACAAGAGGGTGAGATGGTTGGATGGCATCATCGACTCAATGGACATGAGTCTGAGCAAGCTCTAGAAGATGGTGATGGACAGGGAAGCCTGGCATGCTGCAGTCCGCGGGGTCACAAAGAGTTGGACACAACTGAGCAACTGAACAACAACAAAGCAAGTATATGGTTACAGTTGTGCAGTTTTATGAAGTTGTCTACATACACAGAACAAGTATGTTTTAAAAAAGACTGCTAACTGTTAGAGCCAGAAATGACTTAGAGATCATCAGATTTAAAGATTCTCTAACTTGGTGTGCATCAGAATCTCTTGGGGAGTTCTTAAAAAAATGCAGTTTCATAGACCGTATTCCAATGGCCAAGATACATGGTCCCTAGATAATTCCAGAACATTTTGTGCTTTCAGAAGAACTTATTTGTCTAGTTTTCTTAATTTATAGAAGAGGAAATTGGCATCCTGAAGGGTTAATGTGCTTGTCCAAGGTCATATGTTTAATGACTCCCACCAATTTAATCTTTATTGGCTGTATGCCCAGGCAAGGAAAAAAAATACGTCCACTTTGGGAAGTATCCAGAGATAACTTTTTTCTTGTTTTATGGTAGAAAAAAATGGAAATGTGCAAGCAAGTTAGGAAAAAAAAATGACTACATAGGTGAGTATAGTTGAGTAGTTATTTTTTTAGCTATAAAATTTTGTGATAGATGAAATTATATATTTTCTGCTTTCTATTTTTGCCTACAACTTAAAAAAGGTATTTATTTTATGAGCTACTTCTACCAGAGTTTATGTGGCATTAGGCACAGTAAACCGAATTTCACTACAGCCCTAATATAGGTAGTCAGGGCTTAAACTTTTAGATGAGGAAACAGAGAAAAGCAGTGTAATATCTCACTCAGTAAGACTGGACTTACTGTAATGGAAAGAGACATTGTTTGGTGCACGTGTGTGCTGGGTGCTGGACCTGGGACCTCACTATTCACATAAGATCTAGAGTCCAAGGTACTGAATTTTATGAAAGTAACTAAGGATTTAATCTCATCAACCTATTTGCATTCTACTCTTGCCTTTCTGACAATGATTAACACTAGTGTTTAGTGCATGGTCTAAAGTATGTTCTTCGAACTCTCTTACCAAAAGGAAGTTCTTTTGTAAGGAGCCAGCCCCTAGGTATTTGAAGCGCAGGGAATTGCTTCTCCAAAGGTAGAGATACAGAGCCCAGCTGCCAGGAGAAACAGCCACTTCCTAATGTAACTGCTCAGAAAGGTTAGAGGAGAAAGCATAAGAAATAAAATTGCTTCCCTGTCTTATATAAATTGTCAACTGTGTTTTACAACAGTGTGCCAGAGCTCCAAATCATTCAACTTGAGTAACTGGTTGCACGTCATTGTTAAATTTACTTGGGGATCACATTAATCCTTGTCTTGAACATAATGTGCCAGATTTCTGTGATGACAAGCAATCCACAAAGGGAACTAAGTACAGTCTTGGGAGCGAGGTTTTAATCAGACTTAAAAATAACTCAGAGGCCGTTTTGGCTTTTCCTTGGAGAGGAGATGCTCCCTACTTTGATTCAGGACAATTTGGGGGAAAGTTTTTCCCTTTGACTGTTTCACTTTTTGTGATTATATTTATTTCGAATTATTAAAAAATTAATTTTCAGTTAAGATCGAAACTAAGACAGAGTCACATAATGGTGGTTGGTGAGGAAGCATTCTTGACTGGTTTGTCAGTTACTTGGATTATTTTATTCTGCACACCAGGAGTGGTGTGGCTCCTGGCCTCTGTGAGTGTATATTTTCTGCACCTATAAGAATGTTAAATTGTGATGTTCAGCCAGAATTCATAATTAGAAATGAACTTCAGGGTCCCATTATTTAGGTTCTAATCTTTCAGAGGTGATTCCATAGGATCCCTGATTAGAAGTTCTATAGTTTTATACAGTGTTAAGTGAGCTTTGTGGTTATGGGAGTTGGTAGTACTCTTGTTTAGTTTGCTGGACTTTGATATTTTTAACTGGTTGAAAGTGAAAGTGTTAGTCGCTCAGTCATGTCTGACTTTGTGACCCCATGGACTATAGCCCACTAGGCTCTCTGTCTATGGACTTCTCCAGGCAAGAACACTGGAGTGGGTAGCCATTCCCTTCTCCAGGGGGTTAACACCTATAAAGAATTCAAAACATCTAGCAATATTTTTTTTTTTTTCTGAACTGGTTTCCTAAAGCTGAGGAAATACAAGTAAAAATAGACAAATTGGACCTAATTAAACTTAAAAGCTCTTACATAGCAAAGGAAACCATTGACAAAACAAAAAGACAGCCTGTCGAATAGGGGAAAATATTTACAAATGGTATGATTAACAAGAGGTCAATATTCAAAAAGTATAAACAACTCATACAGCTCAACATCAAACAACCAAACAAACCAATTAATAAATAGGCAGAAGACTACACAGACATTTTCCCAGGGAGGATGTGCAGATGGCCAACAGGTACATGAAAAGATGCTCATCATTGCTATAATCAGGGAAATGCACATTAAAGTCACAGTGATATATAACACCTTTCAGAATGGCTATCATAAACAAAAAAAACAAACACAAATAACAAATGTCAGCAAGGATGTGGAAAAAAAGGGAACCCTTGTACATGGTGGGAATGTAAATTAGTGCAGCCTTGGTGGAAAACAATATGAACACTTCTCGAAAAACTAAAAATAGCACTACCATGTGACCCAGCAATTCCACTCTTGGGCATTGTATCTGAAAAGATCCTCTACTAATTTGAAAAGATATCTGCACCCCAATGTTCACAGCAGTGTTATTTACAATTGCCAAGATATGCTGCTGCTGCTAAGTCGCTTCAGTCATGTCCGACTCTGTGCAACCCCATAGACGGCAGCCCACCAGGATCCTCTGTCCTTGGGATTCTCCAGGCAAGAATACTGGAGTGGGTTGCCATTGCCTTCTCCGATTGCCAAGATATGGAAGCAACCTAAGTATCCATTTACAGATGAATGGATAAAGAAGATATGTTTTATCTCATCCTCTGTCATCCCCTTTTCCTGCCTTCAATCTTTTCCAGCATCAGGGTCTTTTCTAATAAGCTGGCTCTTCACATCAGGTGGTCAAAGTATTGGAGTTTCAACTTCAGGATGAGTCCTTCCAATGAATATTCAGGGTTCATTTCCTTTAGGATTGACTGGCTTGATCTTGCTGTCCAAGGGACTCGCAAGAATCTTCTCCAGCACCACAGTTTGAAAGTATCAATTCTTTGATGCTTAGCCTTCTTATGGTCCAACTTTCACATCTGTACATGACTTCTGGAAAAACCATAGCTTTGACTAGATGGACCTTTGTTGGCAAAACAATGTCTCTGCTTTTTAATATGCTGTCTAGGTTTGTCATAGCTTTTCTTCTAAGGAGCAAGTGTCTTTTAATTTCATGGCTGCAGTCACCATCTAGTGATTTTGGAGTCCAAGAAAACAAAATCTGTCACTTTTTCCACTTTTTCCCATCTATTTGCCATGAAGTGATGGTACCAGATGCCATGATCTTAGTTTTTCGAATGTTGACTTTTAAGCCAGCTTTATTCACTCTCCTCTTTCACCTTCATCAAGACGTTCTCTAGTTTCTCTTCACTTTCTGCCATTAGAGTGGTATCATCTGCATATCTAAGGTTATTGATATTTCTCCTAGCAATCTTGATTCCAATTTGTGATTCATCCAGCCCAGCATTTCTCATGATGTACTCTTCTTATAAATTAAAGAAGCAGGGTAGCAATATGCAGCCTTGATGTACTCCTTTCCCAGTTTTGAATCAGTCTGTTGTTCCATGTCTGGTTCTAACTGTTGCTTTTGACCTTCATATAGGTTTCTTAGGAGGCCGGCAGGTCTCATCTCTTGAAGAATTTCCCAAGTTTGTTGTGATCCACAGATCAAAGGCTTAAGTATGGTCAATCAAGCAGAAGTAGATGTTTTTCTGGAATTCCCTTGCTTTTTCTATGATCTAACGAATGTTGGAAATTTGATCTCTGATTCTTTTGCTGAAGAATTGTGAATCACCATATTTTACACCTGTAACTGATATAGTATTATACATCAACTATACTTCAATAAAAGTTCAAAATATTCATGTAGAGATGTTGAATAAAAAGCCTTCCCTTATCTTCTAGCCATCTAATTCCTCCCCCAATTACTGTCACTTTTAATATATATCTTTCTAGAGGTCTGTTACATATTTACAGACATATACATATATATATGTATATATACTTTCCTAAGATAAGCGCAGAGTACATCATGAGAAATGCTGGACTGGGTGAAGCACAAGTTGGAATCAAGATTGCCAGGAGAAATATCAATAACCTCAGATATGCAGATGACATCACCCTTATGGCAGAAAGCGATGAAGAACTAAAGAGCCTCTTGATGAAAGTGAAAGAGGAGAGTGAAAAAGTTGGCTTAAAACTCAGCATTCAGAAAACTAAGATCATGGCATTTGGTCCCATTACTTCATTGCAAATAGATGTGGAAACAGTGGAAACTTTATTTTTCTTCTTTAAGAAAAATAAACAGTTTGAGAGACTTTATTTTTTTGGGCTCCAAAATCACTGCAGATGGTGACTGCAGTCATGAAATTAAAAGACGCTTGCTCTTTGGAAGAAAAGTTATGACCAATCTAGACAGCTTATTAAAAAGCAGAGACATTACTTTGCCGACTAAGGTCTGTCTAGTCAAGGCTACGGTTTTTCCAGTAGTCATGTATGGATGTGAGAGTTGGACTATAAAGAAAGCTGAGCACCAAAGAATTGATGCTTTTGAACTGTGGTGTTGGAGAAGACTCTTGAGAGTCCCTTGGACAGCAAGGAGATCCAACCAGTCCATCCTAAAGGAAATCAGTTGTGAATATTCATTGGAAGGACTGATGCTGAAGCTGAAACTCCAATACTTTGGCCACCTGATACAAAGAACTGACTCATTTGAAAAGACCCTGATGCTGGAAAAGATTGAAGGCAAGAGGAGAAGGGGATGGCATCACTGACTCAATGGACATGAGTTTGGGTAAACTCCGGGAGTTGGTGATATACAGGGAGGCCTGGTGTGCTGCAGTCCATGGGGTCGCAAAGAATCAGATATGACTAAGGGATTGAATGGAACTGAAGATGATAATTATATGTATATATTTTATTTGTATACAGATGGTAGCATACTCTATACACTGTTCTGAAGAATACTTTTTCCCCTTAACTGTCTCTTGGAGAGCTATCCATCTCAATGTGTAGTAAAATTTCAGTCTTCCATGGAAAGGCATTTAGATTGTTTCCAATTCTTTGATATTATGACAAAGGTAGATTTTTATCTGAGGGAATACATTTTTGAGGCAAATATCTGTGAGTCAACTACTGGTTTAACTAATATAAAAAATTTCAATTTTTTGGTGATTATTGTCACTTGCCTTCCAAGAGGTTAATTTATATTTCTACCACAAACTCAGGAATGAATGTGTCTGTTTCTATAAATACTTGCCAGCATAATATTTTCAAGTATTTTGATCTTTGCCAATCTGATTGCTGAATGCTGGTCTCTCATTGTACCTTAAATTTGTATATTTTATTATTAATGGTACAATGCATCTTTTCATACACCTAAATCATTTGTTTATCCTTTTCCATGGACTATCTGTTCCTATACTTTGCCCTTTAAATTTTTTCTTCTAATTGATTTTTAAAAGTTCAAAAAAAAAAAAAGTTCCTTATGCATGGAGGAAATCAGCTCTTAGTCTGTGATGTAAAGCAAAATTTCTTTTGCTCTTGCTCATGGTATTTTAAGATATTTTAAAACATTTATGTAAAATTTTAGAAATTTTATTTGGCTGAATCTATCAATCACTACTTTTGTGGTTTCTGGGTTTTATGGAAAAATCTAAAAAGTTCCTCTCTACTTTGAGATTTTTAAGACATTCTCCTGTTTTTTCCCCTCTTAGTTCTTTTCTGGTTTCATTTTTCTCATGTAAATTTTGATACATCTGGATTTTGTGTGGGTATGTGGTGTAATGTACAAATTCAACTTTTTCCCTGGGTGCCTGTGAAAATCTTTTGTATGTTTACTAAGCTTTTTGCTTTGGGCGGCCCTGGGCAAAGCAGGGTGCGGCTACAGCATGGAAGATGTGACCCTGCCTTGTAGAGCTACACTGGGCCCTGGACGCACAAGGTAGTATGCTGTTTTATTGTCAGTGTGTTTGCAAATAAAGACATGGGGGATCTGCAGGGGAACTGCTAAGAGTGTTATGTGATGAGGAGAATATTGATTCACCAGAAGAGAGGGAGTCAGGTGAGAGGCTATGCGGATAGTGGTGTAAGTGGAACGAACATTTTAGAGAAACAGCAAGGGCTGCTGTTACCACTGGAAATGAAAATCCTTTCAATAATTTTGTATTTCTAGTTCATCCTTACATAGTGATGGTGGACGTTTTTAAATTTGATTTTTAAAATATGATTTAGGACAACACTACATAAGATTTTTAGGGTATGAGAAAATAGAAAATGTATTTCTTGGTCTCTGCCCCCAGTTCCTGGCACAGAGCTCCTAAAACCCTTGTAATTTCATAAGTCATTAAAGTATTAGGAGCATCTTGTGTTCTAAAATTTGGTCTTTCATTACATCCCTACACAGGGCTCCTAAAATTCTTATAAATTCCTAAGTGATAGGATGGGGCTGACCACCAGAAAGACCAAACTATTGATTAGCAGCTTAGAATTTTTCAACCCTTCCCCCATCCGCCAAAGAGAGGAGAGGGGCAGGAAATGGAGTTAAGAATTGATTGTGCCTACATGAGGAAGCCTCTATAAAAATTCCAAAATTAAGGGATTTGGAGACCTTCCAGGTGGGCGAACAGGTGGAAGTGTGGGGAGAACAGTACCCTCGGAGAGGGCACAGGAGTTCCACATCCCTTCCCATTTACCGCACTCTAGGCTTCTCTTCCATCTGGATATTCATTATATCTTTTATCATATCCTTTTGTAATAAACCAGTCCATGCAGTAAACTGTTTTCCTGAATTCTGCAAGCCATTTGAGCAAATTATTCAAGCCAGTTGAGGGGGTTGTGGGAGCCTATTGGTTGAAGCACAGGTGACAATCGGAGTTTGCTCTAGCCCTCTCAGGTGGGGGACAGTCTGCTGGGACTGAGCTCTTAGCATGTGGGATTGGACCTCCTCTCCAGGTAGACACAGTCAGAATTAAGCTGTAGGACACCCAGCTGGTGCCAGGGAGAACTGCTTGGTGTGAGTAGAACCCCCCCCCCTACCCCCCCACCATATTTGGTGGCCAGAAGTGAAGGGTGCAGTGTGAGCAGTAAAGGAGACAGACAGGAAAGAAACACAGGGTAGGCAAGAAAAGATTTTTCCCAACTCAGGAGGTAGAGCAAACTGAGTTTTTGTAACACAGAAGGCTTGTTTCTCAAACTTTAAGCAAACCTTGTATACTAACAGCCTTTTAGGCACCTACAAGTGGAAGATTGGAAACTTTCAATGAACACGTAAAACAAAAAGGAGGGTGCAAAATGGGTACAAGTGTAAGAATTAAAGATTTTAAAATTAAAATAAAAAAATAAAATAAAATAAAATAAATAAAAATAGGTACAAGTTTAGTTAAGCAATGGTCACATTGATTATATTTTTTTTCTGCTCTCTATTGGAGGTTTGTTTCTTTCAGCTTTTAGTTTTCACAGGAGGAATGAGGTCAGGTTCTTAGGCTAAAATCCGACGTCTTAAACGCTCAATTAAAGTTCAAGATTATCCAGGCATTTCCAGGTTGCTTGCTGACTGGTGTCACTTGAAGTTCATGGGATGCAGCTTCCATGGGGTCCGGGCATGCTGCCCCCCATTCCTACTTTCCAGGTCAGCTGTGTAGTCCATTTCAGCTGATTAGAGTACCTTTCTTTCAACATTTTGTATTTCTAACTCCTTCAGGGTACTGTGATGAAGGGAAATTTTGGCTTTCTCACTTAGGAGAACTAGGAACAGGGTTATGAGGGTTTATGCACATGTAAATGTAGATAAAGCCTTGTTTTTTTAAAAAAATGCTCTTTCCAAAGAATAGATCCATGTATATGTATAATCAAATCACTCTGCTGTACACCTGAGATTAACACAATGTTGTTAATAAACTACACTCCAATATACAATAAAAATTACCCTTTCCAGGGAACCCTCTTATACTGTTTGTGGGAATGTAAATGGATACAGCCACTAGGGAGGTTCTTTAAAAGTATGGAAGTTCTTTAAAAAAACTAAAAATAGAACTACCATATCACCCCACTCCTGGGGCATATCATCCCACTCCTGGGCATATAACCAGTGCTCAGTTAGTTAGTCATGTCTGACTCTTTGTGACCCCATGGACTGCAACTTACCAGGTTCCTCTGTGCATAGAATTTTCCAGGCAGGAATACTGGAGTGGGTTGCCATTTCCCCCCCCCAGGGGATCTTCATGATGCAAGGCTTGAACCAGCATCTCCTGCACCTCCTGCATTACAGGTGAATTCTTTACCCGCTGAGCCATCAGGGAAGCCCCATATACCCAGACAAAACCATAATTCAAAAAGATATATGCACCCCAATTTCATTGCAGCACTATTTACAATAGCCAGGACATGGAGGTAACCTAAATGTCAGTCGACAGAAGAATGGATAAAGAAGATGTGGTACATAGACACCATCGAATATTGCTCACCATGAAAAGGAATGGAATTCTACCAGTTGCTAAGACGTAGATGGGCCTAGAGATTACCATACAGAGTGAAGTTAGTCAGAAAGAGAAAAACAAATATTATAAATTAATGCATATATGTGGAATCTAGAAAAATGGTATAGATGATCTTATTTGCAAAGCAGAAATAGAGACACAGGCATAGAGAACAAACATACGGATACCAGTGGGGAAAGGCTATTGGGAGGTTGGGCTTGACATGTATACACTCGTGATACACTGTACTGTATAGCACAGGGGACTGTCCTCAATCCTCTGTGACCTAAATGAAGGAAATCCAAAAAAGAGGGGGTATAGGTAAACATATAGCTGACTCACTTTGCTGTACAGCAGAAACTAACAATGTAGATCAAAGTCACTTAGTCCTGTCTGAATGTTTGCAACCCCGTGGACTATACAGTCCATGGAATTCTCCAGTCCAGAATACTGATGTGGGTAGCCTTTCCCTTCTCCAGGGGATCTTCCTGACCCAGGGATTGAACCAGGGTCTCCTGCATTGCAGGAGGATTCTTTACCAACTGAGCTATGAGGGAAGCCTGCTAGTATAAAAATTTAAAAATAAATTAAAAATTTTTTAAATAAAAAAATTTATTAAAAAAATCCTTTCCAGAGAAAGACAAATATCATATGATATTACTTATATGTGGAATGTAAACTATGACACAGATGAATTTATCTATGAAACAGAAACAGATTCACAGACAGAAAACAGACTTGTGGTTTCCAAGGGGACCAATAGGTTGGGAATTTGGGATTAGCAGATGCAAACTATTATATATAGGATGGATAAACAACACGGTCCTACACAGGGAACTACATCCAACATCCTGTGATAAACATAATGGGAAAGAATATGAAAAGAATGTGCATATATGTATGTATATGTACTAATGTAACAGAATCACTCGTACGGCAGAAATCAACATGTAAAGCAACTATACTTCAACAAAAATAAATTTAAGAAAATACCCTTTCCACATTTTTTTTTTCTTATTTTCTATTCATAGCACAAGATGTCTCCTGCTTCCCAGAGAAAAGAAACCATTGGGGAGAAGTTGTGGCAGCCTCCTGCTTCTAGTTTGTCTGGACCCATTTCTCAACCTCCCTTTCCTCCTCTTAAACCAGAGAGGGCGGTCCTCCCGTTATTCAGGGCCGTCTCTTCATCTCTTTCCTGGATTTCGTCTCTTTCCATCAGCTCAGGAACTGTTTATGTCAACCTCTCCCTTCTCATCAATATATTATCATGCTCAGAACGTTCTATTTTGAAAATAAATCAGTAGTGACTGCCTCCGACTGCAGAGTCTTTCTTCCCTTACAGCGGAAGTGTACGTCCACCTCCCCTTTCCCCTTCGGCCTTCAGGGATAGGTTCCCAGTCACTTCACTGAAATCAGTTTTGCTAAAGTCTTTAACAACCTCCTCACGGCTAACTTGACTGTAATTTTCAGGCTCCATTTTCCTTGAAATTTGGACCCTTTGGTAGCTTCCACCACTCCCTCCTTTCCGAAAGCCTCCCTCTCCTTCAGGAGGCTCCTCTTTTTCAGACTCTTCCTCCTTTGCTCATCCTCCAATGCCAGATTTCCTCCCAGTCCTCTGAAAACTCCTCATCTCATCTCCTGTTGCAGGAGCCAGTCACATCCATGCTTAAGATCATGGGATGTAGAGCCAGCCAGATCCAGATTTGACACTGAATTTCCAACCCTTTCAAATTTTGTCTTCTGGACAAGTTATTTAATTCTCATAACCTCCATTTTTCTCAATTTTAAAATAAGTATAGTAATTCCCTCATCAAGGGGTGTGAGTCGGGAGTCAGCGAAATCAGGTAGACTATAAAACATTTTATTGGTTGATTGATTCAACAAAAACTAAGTCCACACTAGATCCCCTGGAGTAAGGAATGATTTCTTCTAGGCTCTTGGGTTATATAAGAATTGATAACATGGAACTTTCCTTCCAGAGATGAGCTGTCCATTTGTATTTTCTTCAATGATGGAAATGTTCTATAGCTGTCTTGCCCAATGCGGTATTTGTATTGTACTTGTTCAGTCACTCAGTCGTGCCCGACTATTTGTGATCCTATGGAGAGCAGCATGCCAGGCCTCCCTGTCCATCACCAACTCCTGGAGTTTACGCAAACTCATGTCCATTGAGTTGGTGATGCCATCCAACCATCTCACCCTCTGTTGTCCCATTCTCCTCTTGCGTTCAATCTTTCCCAACATCAGAGTATTTTCCGATGAGTTGGCTTTTCACATCAGATGGCCAAAGTATTGGATATTCAACTTCAGCATCAGTCCTTCCAATGAATAGTCAGGGTTGATTTCCTTTAGGATTGACTAGTTTGATCTCCTTGCTGTCCAAGGGACTCTCAAGAGTCTTCTCCAACACCACAGTTCAAAGGCATCAATTCTTTGGCTCTCAGCCTTTTTCATCATCCAGCTTTCACATCCACACATTACTGGAAAAACCATAGCTTTAACTATAAAGATATTTGTCAGCAAAGTAATGTCTCTGCTTTTTAATACCCTTCTAGGTTGGTCATAGCTTTTCTTCCAGGAATAAGCGTCTTTTAATTTCATGGCTGCAGTCACCATCTGCAGTGATATTGAGTCCAAGAAAATAAGCTCTGTCACTGTTTCCACTTTTCCCTTATCTATTTGCCATGAAGTAATTGTACCAGATGCCATGATCTTCATTTTCTGAATGTTGAATTTTAAGCCAGCTTTTTTTACTCTCCTCTTTCACCTTCATCAAGAGGCTCCTTAGTTCCTCTTTGCTTTCTGCCATAAGGGTGGTGTCCTCTGCATATCTGAGGTTATTGATATTTCTCCCGGCAGTCTTGATCCCAGCTTGTGCTTCATCCAGCAGGGCATTTCTCATGATGTACTGTGAATATAAGTTATATAAGCAGGGTGACAATATACAGCCTTGATGTACTCCTTTCCCTATTTGGAACCAGTCCATTGTTCTATGTCCAGTTCTAGCTGTTGCTTCTTGACCTGCATGCAGGTTTTGCAGGAGGCAGTTAAGGTGGTCTGGTATTTCCATCTCTTGAACAATTTCTCACAGTTTGCTGTGATCCACACAATCAAATACTTTAGCATAGTCAATGAAACAGAAGTAGATATTTTTCTGGAACTCTCTTGCTTTTTTGGTGATCCAATGAATGTTGGCAATTTGATCTCTGGTTCCTCTGCTTTTTCAAAATGCAGCTTGTACATCTGTAAGTTCTTGGTTCACATACTGTTGAAGCCTAGCTTGAATAATTTTGTGCATTACCTTGCAAGCATGTGGAATGAGGGCAATTGTGCAGTAGTTTGAACATTATTTGGCATTGCCTTTCTTTGGATTTGGAATGAAAACTGACCTTTTCCAGTCCTGTGGCCACTGCAGAGTTTTCCAAATTTACTGGTATATTGAGTGCAGCACTTTCACAGTAGCATCTTTTAGGATTTGAAATAACTCAACTAGAATTTCATCACCTCCACTAACCTTGTTGTGGTGATGCTTCCTAAGGTCCACTTGACTTCACACTCCAGGATGTCTGGCTTTAGGTGAGTGATCACAACTTTGTAGTTATCTGGGTCATTAAGATATTTTTTGTATGATTCTTCTGTGTGTTCTTGCAACCTCTTTTTAGTATCTTCTGCTTCCTTTAGGTCTATACCATTTCTGTCCTTTATTGTGCCTGTCTTTGCATGAAATATTGCTTTGGTATCTCTAATTTTCTTGAAGAGACCTATGGTCTTTCCCGTTCTATTGTTTTCCTCTATTTCTTTGCATTGTTCACTTAAAAAGACTCTTGTATCTCTCTTTGCTATTCTTTGGAACTCTGCATTGAGATGGACATATCTTTGCTTTTCTCTTCTTCCCTTTGCTTCTCTTCTTTTCTCAGCTACTTTAAGTCCTCCTCAGGCAACCATTTTGCTCTTTTTGCATTTTTTTCTTGGGAATGGTTTTGATCACCAGCTCTTGTACAGTGTTATGAACCTCCATCCATAGTTCTTCAGGCACTCTGTCTATCAGATCTAATCCCTTGAATCTATTTGTCGCTTTCACTGTATAATTGTAAGGGATTTGACTTAGGTCATACCTGAAGGGTCTAGTGGTTTTCCCTACTTTCTTCAATTTAAGTCTGAATTTTGCAATAAAAAGTTCATGATCTGAGCCACAGTCAGCTCCCAGTGTTGTTTTTGCTGACTGTGTAGAGCTTCTCCATCTTCAGCTGCAAAGAATATAATCAATCTGATTTTGGTATTGACCATCTGGTGATGTCCATGTGTGGAGTCTTCTCTTGTGTTGTTGGAAGAGGGTGTTTGCTATGACCAGTTGCGTTCTCTTGGCAAAACTCTATTAGCCTTTGCCCTACTTCATTTTGTACTCCAAGGCCAAACTAGCCTGTTTACTTCAGGTATCTCTTAACTTCCTAATTTTGCATTCCAGTCTCCTATGATGAAAAGTGTAAACCAGTAGCTACATGTGATTTCAGTCTTTGAAATGTGGTTGGTGCAAATGAGGTATTGAATTTTCAAATCTTTCTAAATTTTAATTTATTGAAATTTACAAAGCAGCATGAGGCTATGGTATTGAACAACACATATAGGTGGGTGACAAACAAGAAAAGAATAAATGAAAGAGCAGATGATTCCTGATAGTTATCATTTGTCAGGGCAGTGATGATACTATTTAGGATGGAGTGATTGAGCATGACTTTGGGGCAAGTTTAGGTTGAGCAGTCACAGAAGACCCCTCGATGGAAGTAATATTTGAGTTGATACCCAAATTTGGCCAGATTTGGCCAGCTGAGGTAAGAGGATCCCTGTTGGAGAGAACAGCAAATACAAAGGCCTAGAAGAGGAAATGAGTTCGGTATATTTAAAGAGAAGAAGACCTATGTGGCTGGATCATAGTGACAGTGAGTAGTTCGGTTCAGTTCAGTCACTCAGTCGTGTCCAACTCTTTGCAACCCCATGAATCACAGCACTCCAGGCCTCCCTGTCCATCACCAACTCCTGGAGTTCACTCAGACTCGCGTCCATCGAGTCAGTGATGCCATCCAGCCATCTCATCCTCTGTTGTCCCCTTCTTCTCCTGCCCTCAATCCCTCCCAGCATCAAAGTCTTTTCCAATGGGTCAACTCTTCGCATGAGGTGGCCAAAGTATTGGAGTCTCAGCTTTAGCATCAGTCCTTCCAAAGAAATCCCAGGGCTGATCTCCTTCAGGATGGACTGGTTGGATCTCCTTGCAGTCCAAGGGACTCTCAAGAGTCTTCTCCAACACCACAGTTCAAAAGCATCAATTTTTCAGCACTCAGCCTTCTTCACAGTCCAACTCTCACATCCATACATGACCATAGAAAAAACCATAGCCTTGACTAGACGGACCTTAGTCAGCAAGGTAATGTCTCTGATTTTAAATATGCTATCTAGGTTAGTCTTAACTTTTCTTCCAAGGAATAAGCATCTTTTAATTTCATGGCTGCAATCACCATCTGCAGTGATTTTGGTCTAGAAAGGTAGTTGTGATGGCAAGAAAAGATTCAGGTCTTATTAATCAACTTATCCACGAATATTTCCCCTGGAGAATCCTGCAGGCATTTCACACTCAGCTTATCCTGTGCAGAATATCCAAATGTGTTCCTCTCCTGGTTCCTATTTCAGTGAGTGGTACCACCATTTAACCTGGCATTATCTTCTTCCACTCCCTCTTCCTCACTCTTATCAACTGTCAAGTCTTGTCATTGTTCTTCTAAATATCTCTAGAATATGTCCACTTCTCCACATGCTTGTGGGATATTTTCTTGATTCATAGACTCATAATGGTTTCTTTGCCTCAATTTATGTTTTACATGGGTTTCCCTGGTAGCTCAGCTGGCAAGGAATCCCCCTGCAATGCAGGAGACCCCAGTTTGATTCCTGGGTTGGGAAGAGCTCCTGAAGGATGGCATGGCAACCCACTCCAGTATTTTGCCTGGAGAATCCCCATGGGGTTGCAGAGTTGGGCATGACTGAGTGACTAAACACAGCACAGCACATTCTTTACACAGCAGCCAGAGTGATCAATCTAAAATACAAATGCAACCATGTCACTTTGGCTTCAAATCTTACCATGCTCCCCAAGGTACTCAGATTAAAGCAGAAATTCTTTAACAAACACTTACTAGGATCCTTATCAGCCAAACCTGTTTTCAACAATTTGAAAATGCCTTGCTCTCTATTATTTGGGCATCTGTGAAGAGTGTTTCTTCTGCATAGGATTTTCTCTTGCTCTTGCTTCTCCAAAGTTCGGATGACATACTTTTCATATAGCTTAAGCAGCACTTCCTCCAATAAACCTTCCATGACTCCCTGGCCCATGTTTGATGTCCTTCAGGTCTTCTCACTCTGAATTTCCCCATATAGCACTTACTTCAGTTCAGTTCAGTTGCTCAGTCGTGTCCGATCCTTTGCGACCCCATGAACTGCAACATGCAGTTGTAGTTCCCTGTCCATCACCAACTCCTGGAGTCCACCCAAACCCATGTCTATTGAGTCGGTGATGCCATCCAGCCATCTCATCCTCTGTCATCCCCTTCTCCTCTTGCCCCCAATCCCTCCCAGCATCAGGGTCTTTTCCAATGAGTCAACTCTTTGCACAAGGTGGCCAAAGTATTGGACTTTCAGCTTCACCATCAGTCCTTCCAATGACTGATCTCCTTTAGAATGGACTGGTTGTATCTCCTTGCAGTCCAAGGGACTCTCAAGAGTCTTCTCTAACACTGCAACTCAAAAGCATCAATTCTTCTGCACTCAGCTTTCTTTATAGTCCAACTCTCACATCCATTCATGACCACTGGAAAAACCATAGCCTTGACTAGATGGACCTTTGTTGGAAAAGTAGTGTCTCTGCTTTTTAATGTGCTGTCTAGATTGGTCATAACTTTCTTCCAAGGAGTAAGTGTCTTTTAACTTCATGGCTGCAATCACCATCTGCAGTGATTTTGGAGCCACAAAATAAAGTCAGCCACTGTTTCCATTGTTTCCCCATCTATTTCCCATGAAGTGATGGGACCAGATGCCATGACCTTAGCTTTCTGAATGTTGAGCTTTAAGCCAACTTTTTCACTCTCCTCTTTCACTTTCATCAAGAGGCTCTTTAGTTCTTCTTCTCTTTCTGCCATAAGGGTGGTGTCATCTGCATATCTGAGGTTACTGATATATCTCCCAGCAGTCTTGATTCCAGCTTGTGCTTCCTCCAGTCCAGCATTTCTCATGATGTACTCTGCATAAGTTAAATAAGCAGGGTGACAATATACAGCCTTAACATACTCCTTTTCCTATTTGGAACCAGTCTGTTGTTCCATGTCCAGTTCTAACTGTTGCTTCCTGGCCTGCATACAGATTTCTCAAGAGGCAGGTCAGGTGGTCTGGTATTCCCATCTCTTTCAGAATTTCCCACAGTTTCTTGTGATCCACACAGTCAAAGGCTTTGGCATAGTCAATAAAGCAGAAATAGATGTTTTTCTGGAACTCTCTTGCTTTTTCCATGATCCAGTGGATGTTGCCAATTTGATCTCTGGTTTCTCTGCCTTTTCTAAAACCAGCTTGAACATCAGGAAATTCATGGTTCACGTATCGCTGAAGCCTGGCTTGGAGAATTTTGAGCATTACTTTATTAGCATGTGAGATGAGTGCAATTGTGCAGTAGTTTGAGCATTCTTTGGCATTGCCTTTCTTTGGGATTGGAATGAAAACTGACCTTTTCCAGTCCTGTGGCCACTGCTGAGTTTTCCTAATTTGCTGGCATATTGAGTGCAGCACTTTCACAGCATCATCTTTCAGGATTTGAAATAGCTCAACTGGAATTCCATCACCTCCACTAGCTTTGTTTGTAGTGATGCCTCCTAAAGCCCATTTGACTTCACATTCCAGGATGTCTGGCTCTAGGTGAGTGATCACACCATCGTGATTATCTGGGTTGTGAAGATCTTTTTTGTACAGTTCTTCTGTGTATTCTTGCCACCTCTTCTTAATATCTTCTGCTTCTGTTAGGTCCCTACCATTTCTGTCCTTTATTGAACCCATCTTTGCATAAAATGTTCCCTTTGTATCTCTAATTTTCTTGAAGAGATCTCTAGTCTTTCCCATTCTATTGTTTTCCTCTATTTCTTTGCATTGATCGCTGAGGAAGGCTTTCTTATCTCTTCTTGCTATTCTTTGGAACTTTGCATTTAAATGTATATATCTTCCCTTTTCTCCTTTGCTTTTCACCTCTCTTCTTTTCACAGCTATTTGTAAGGCCTCCTCAGACAGTCATTTTGCTTTTTTGCATTTCTTTTTCTTGGGGGTGGTCTTGATTCCTGTCTCCTGTACAATGTCACGAACCTCCATCCATAGTTCGTCAGGCACTCTGTCAGATCTAGTCCCTTCAATCTATTTCTCACTTCCACTGTATAGTCGTAAAGGCATTTGATTTAGGTCATACCTGAATGACCCAGTGGTTTTCCCTACTTTCTTCAATTTCACTCTGTATTGGCAATAAGGAGTTCATGATATGAGCCACAGTCAGCTTCCAGTCTTGTTTTTGCTGACTGTATAGAGCTTCTCCATCTTTGGCTGCAAAGAATATAATCAATCTGATTTCGGTGTTGACCATCTGGTGATGTCCATGTGTAGAGTCTTCTCTTGTGTTGTTGAAAGAGGGCTCTTGCTATGACCAGTACATTCTCTTGGCAGAACTCTATGAAACTAAGCCATGCCATGTGGGGCCACCCATAATGGACAGATCATGATGGAGAGGTCTGACACAATGTGGTCCACTAGAGAAGGGAATGACAAACCACTTCAGTATTCTTGCCCTGAGAATCCCATGAACAGTATGAAAAGGCAGTCACTTCACCACCCTGTAAATGTCTGCTTACAAGTCTGTTGGCTGCACGAGTGCAGGGATCAGTCTCCCATGTTTGTTGGTTCATCACCAGCACTTAGCACAATGCTGGGCATCAAGTAGATGCTTAGTAAACATTTGCTGGATACATACAAAAGAAATAACATGAATTCAGATATTTTTATTGACAATCATTACCTATTGATTAGCAACAACAGCTAGCATTCATTGAGCATGCTTAGCAGTTCATTCAATCTCCTTTGTCTCTTCTACCATAACCCACTAAAGGAGGCATTCAATTCAATTTTATAAATAGAAAACTGAAACTTGTATGGATTTAGAATAACTTGCCTGAAGTGACACAACTGGGTAAGTGATAAAATCAGGAAAACCCTGGTGCCTTCCAAGTAAAAAAAACAAAATCCATTTTATTTTAAAATATTTTTTTATTTGTGCAAGTCAGGTTCTAGCTGCAGCATGTGGGATCCTCAGTTGTGGCATGTGGGATTCAGCCCCTGACTAGGGATCTAACTTGGCCCCCGCCTCCCCCTGCCAACATCAGAAGCACACAGTTGCAGTCACTGGACCACCAAGGAAGTCCCTACAGTTATGTTCTTAACTCCTGCACCAGATGTGATGAGCTTTCTGAATTCCTTTATTCTAATAGAGACTTCACAGGCAGCAGTGGTTTGTAACTGGAGAAGGAAGCTGCTTAGGTCAGTTTTCCTGAGCTGAGTCATTATCCTAGACTTATGAAGCTGACTTCCATTTGCTGGGCTTGAAGTGAAGCTTAAGACTAAACTGTTTTCTTCAGTTTGGTTGGGTGTATCTTGAAAAAGTTTTCAGAGAGTAAACTCCAAGGGGGTGCTGGCTGAATGCTCTGACAGTGGGCTCTGGAGCACCTGAGGGACGTGATGGGTGGTCTCCATGGAAAGAGGGAAGCCAGAAGCCTGGGAACTGGGGTGTTCACCATCCTGTGGCAGAAGGCATTTTACATTTTCTTTGTCATCAGTAATCCATCTGGGGAGTGGCTTTGTTTTCCAAAAATTTCTGGAATTGCCACATTGAATTGTGACCTATAGCCTGGTGGAAATTCTGACGGACTGTTGTTTGAGGGCCATTTGGGGGATTTGTAGTCCAGTGGTTTGATGTGACTTTGGGGATTTCGATTCTGTCGTTTTGGCCTCAGCCTGTCATGTTTCTGGTGGGTTGAACAGTTAAGTGGAGTGTCTTCCTCTTGCAAGAGTCCAGGCACTGGCCAAATTTCATCTTGCTTAGTTTTCAGTACGTGTGTTTTTGGCAGGAGAGTGGCAATTGTTGGCAGAAGGACAATAGGGGGCAGAGAGGTTTATTGGCTTACCTTAGTGAAACATTCAGGTTAGAGTAAATGAAGGCCATAGGATTATGTTTCTGAGTTAGACAGTTCAGTCTTACTGGGGAAGAAATGCATGTTTCATATTTAAGGGTCCATATACTTCCATATATATTCATTCTTTCATTCAACAATTAGGCTCCCCAGGTGGTATAGTGATAAAGAATCTGCTTGCCAATGCAGGAAATGCAGGAGATGCTGGTTTGATCCCTGGATTGGGAAGATCCCCTAGAGAAGGAAATGGTAACCCACTCCAGTATTCTTGCCTGAATACTGGAATACTCCATGGACAGAGGAACCTGGAGGTCTATGGTCCATGGGATCACAGAGAGTCAGACACAACTGAGCAACTGAGCAGTACTCAACAATTATTTATGAAGATCCTATTTTGTACTAGGAACTGGGGTTATAATGAGAAATAAGACAGACATGCTATCAAGAACTGACATTGCAGTTGAAGAGGGAGACAGAAGATGTAAACAAATACATGAATTTTTCATTTTGAATGATAATTTTCTACAGAGAAAATAAAAACAGAGGAAGTATATGTAGAATGCTTGGGGTGGGTGAAGGAAGGATCATCAAAAGGCTTCTTCCATGAGATTGTGACATGTAAGCTAATGGCAGAAGGATGTACAAGGGCTAAGCCTGAGGAATCTAGGGACGAGCACTCCAGGCAGAGGGAACAGCAAGTGCCAAGGCCCCGAGGCTAGGGCGAGAGTGTTATGTTTGAGGGTAGGAGTGCTGAGTCTTCAGGGGTTTTTAGGCAGAGGAGTGATGGGATGCTCATCTTTAGTATACAAGATCTCACTATTTTCCATGCAGAGGGAAACTGAAGGAAATAAAGGATAAAACAGGGAGAACAGGAAGAGATTACTACAGGGGTTCATTAATCTGTATCAAATCTGTTGCATCATTTGATCCATTCTTACTCTATTATTTATTTGATTTTCATGCTTGAGCCAATTCAACTATTTCAGTTGTTTCTTCTTCATTTCTTGATTCCAGCCAATCCCTATCCTCTCCAGTTTGTTTTCCTCCAGCCTCTAGGCTTAGTTCTCATCTTAAACCAGAGTTACATTATGCATGCTCTTCTTAAAGATCATTCTGCGATCCCCTTTGCCTCCAGAATCAAGTTCATGATCTTTAGTGTAATAATCAACTCACCAGTATTGAGTCATTCATTTGTTGGTCAGCAGATTGCTTGTTAGTGTGGCACTGGACTTATTTATTTTTGCAGCTGATAACTCTTACCGCGTATAACCAGTCATGTGAAGAGGAAACTTAGGAACATGAAGTCCCCCTGATTTTGGACTGAACTGTTTAGAAGCTGCACGAACCATGCTAACTAATCAGTGGGTGAGACACAGCGTTCAAGGGCCAATAAGGAATTTCCATAGCCTCCTGGTAGAGTTTGTTGACTCAGTAGTTCTGGGAAGTCACTCAGCTGATTACATTTTTGTTGGAATGACTTGCATGAAAGGGACAAAAGGAGGGACCTGAACTCTAAGAAAGATAAAAAGTCCAACCTAACCACAGACTCCCTTAACCTCTTAATGGCATTCTAGAGGGCAAAGACAGCCAGTTCTTATGGATAGAAATTATTTCATTTAAAAAGTGGAAATATCTGGTCAGAAGGAAATGCCCATTCAGTGTGAGATTTATCCTAACCCTACATTGTGTTTTTATAGGCAATACGGCCTTGTGAGTGAAACACCATATAACAGAAGGTTAAGAAAGAGAAAACTTTGTGGTTATTTTCTGAGTTGAGTTTGTAGACTTGTAATGCAATGATTCAACTCTGTCTGTCAGCACCCAGCAAGGATTCTGTCTTTAAGCATTTGTAGTCATGAGGCAAATATATGCTGAAGCATTTTCTTACCTAGCCTTACTAAGGATTCCTTAAACAGAGGGTAGTTTCTCTAGACTGGTTTTCTGGTCTACTAGATAATCAGAGGGAAAATTTAATAAAAATTAATTTTGTTCTATCATTTCTCATTGAAGAAAATAAGATTTTTGAGGTTGTTGCCCATGATGCCAAAGGAGATAAATGAAATTTGTTTCTGCCAATTTTAAGAGCCATGTTAGAAGTTTTTTTTTTTTTTTTTTTTTTTGTAGAATAAGTAATCATTTTAAAAGATAGAATGGTAGAATAGCTCAATATTTTCTGTATTCAACTTTAAGGTGGGGTATAATTTTAATGTCTATACTACAAGTGAATTATAATTTTCCACCATATTTTAAGCATAATACAAATGTTTGGCTGACAACTATATTGTACCAACAATACCATAAGAAGTACCACTGAAATCAAATGTGAGAAAAAGGAAAAGAAAACATTTCTCTAATTTTGACATTTTAAAACCAGCTCTTTTAATCTTTCCTTCCAGTTAGTCAATATGTTACCTAATTTTCATATAGTTACAATCATAACCTAGACAAGACTTTGCAATCAGGTTTTTGTTTCTAATGTTACGTAAGTCTTTTTTCTCAGTCACTTTGCATTTTGAAACCCTGATGTGCCTTTATAGTAGAATTTCTAGGCAATAATGAATCTCTTCAAAAAGGTTATCTAAGTTCTGGAAGTGAAAGGTTTTCATTGCTGTTCTCAAAGTTACCATATTGTGGGTAATCTTTATTGTTTCAACTAAGACAGCAACTTGCCAGGGCCCAAACAAAGCTCCTAAGATTAACAGTCCTGGGAGAACAGGGGATGGGTCACAATCTGTGAGTGCTAAAAAGATGTCAATTTTCCTTTCCTGTTCTATCAAGAGTATAAAGCTCTTAGATTTTACACTGAAGGCATCGAAACTACTGCTTAATTTAATGACAAGTACAGGGAATGCACATAGGGCCTTGTGGTTTGCTGCCTTTACAAGGTATTCAGTAGAAGAAAGGCCACAGATAACAGCATAAATTCTAGCTACTGTTAATCATCTGTTCCATCAAGGGAAAGAACACACTGATATTAGAAGCAAAGGGAGGCATTAATCAAAGTGTTTGTTGCTGTAGTAAAGGTGATCTGTATGGAGTTCTAGGGATCTTTTATCTGCCTTTCTCATATTTGTCCAAGGTTGTACAGACTTTCCCATGGATTTAGTATGTGCCCAATAGCAGACACCAAGAGAATTCTTCAGAAAATATTTTCTGAACTAAAATATTCTCCTCAGAAGTGACCTGGAGGGAAAGTGATGTGGAAGGAAGGGAGGATGTGATTTGCCCCTCGAGCTGGTGAGAAAGCTGCAGGGCATACTCCGGGGAAGGGTCCAGTTTGATGTCTGTGGCTGTATCCACAACACAGAAAATTAAGATGGGCTAAAGGATGCAGGGAAGGTGGCTCTTCCCCAACGTTTCTCACTTGGCACATGAGATAACTTTCCAGAGCTTCTCTTCTATTCTTTCCACTCACTAGCCCAATGTGTTCTGGGACTGAATGTGCTAACATTCATGAGCCTTTTTAATTACGAGACGATCCTCATTGTCGTCATCTGCCTCAGTCATGGATTACCAGATGTCCTTGGTCAATGAGGCCTGCACAAATATGGATTTTACTCCAGAATCATTTGGTTTCTTAAAAATATATATTGCTAATAACAAGCTCAGAGGTTAAAGTGTCTGCCTGCAATGGAAGAGACCTGGGTTCGATTCCTGGGTCGGGAAGATCCCCTGGAGAAGGAAATGGCAACCCACTCCAGTATTCTTGCCTGGAGAATCCCATGGATGGAGGAGCCTGGTGGGCTACAGTCCACGGGATCACAAAGAGTCAGACACGACTGAGCGACTTCACTTTCACTAATAACAATGTACTGGTTTTCACAGATGAGACAACACACTGTTTATCTGGCCCTCCCTAGAGACAGGATGCAATGGCTAAATGACAGAATACTGGGTTGTCGCCTAGAAGATGAGCTGAATGGGCCAACCCTCACATGCTCCAACCACTGCTGGGCCATGTCTGTTACTTGTTTGCTCACTCACCCACTAGTCTGGTATTGGTTGACTGCAATTTGGCTGGTTGTTGTTCTTTGTTCAGTTGCTCAGTCATGTCCGACTCTCTGCAACCCCATGGACTGCAGCACGCCAGGCTTCCCTGTCCTTTACTATCTGCCAGAATTGCTGACACTCATGTCCATTGAGTTGGTGATGCCATCCAACCATCTCATCCTCTGTCGTCCCCTTCTTCTCCTGCCCTCAATCTTTCCCAGCATCAGGGTCTTTTCTAGGCTATTTGCATGAGCTAAGGAGGCAGAATCTCAAAGGGCCTTCAATCTGGCAGAGAACACAGACATAACCTAAAAATCTCTTAATAAATGCGAAATTTTATCAGTCATGGGTGTGAAGAAAGGAGGGTACAAGGGGGCTGCGAGTGCCGATTGGCGGTGGTGACGTGGTCAACAGCTATCCCCAGAAAGGAATGACTGACCTTCAGTTGAAAACAAGAATAAGAACATTGGCTGACAATTGCCAAGTGGTTCCTATGTACCAGGCCCAGATTTTAGTGCTTTATATGGATTTTTGGTGAGTTACGGACTCATGTTAACACATAGGCGAGAAAACTCAGGCTTGGAGATAGTAAGTAACTTGTTTAGGATCATGCAGCTTGAGTAGAAATACTGGAACTCAATTTAATTGCAAAGTCTGGAGTTTTAACCAGTCTGTTGTACTGTCTCCTGTCTTGCTTGAGATATAACTTAAGCAGGTGAAGAGCATGGTGGGAACAGATGCCAGGCAGGTGGAACAGCTTGTGGGGCGCACAGAGGTGGAAGAGAAGAGAAGCAGGGTGGCTGGGGTGATGGGGGAAGAGAAAAGAAGCATGCAGAAGAGGGTGCGAGGTGAGGCAGGGAGGTGGGCAGAACCAGGCTGTCCGGAGCTGGAGAGCCAGGTCAGACTCTGGCACTGCCCAACAGGAAATCACTGAAAGGTTCTAGGCAGGGGTGGATGTGATCAGACTAGTATTTTGAAAAAGTCACTCTAGCTGTAGTATAGAGCTTCAGTTCTGTTCAGTTCAGTTGCTCAGTCGTGTCCGACTATTTGCGACCCCATGAATCACAGCACGCCAGGCCTCCCTGTCCATCACCAACTCCCGGAGTTTACCCAGACTCACGTCCATCAAGTCAGTGATGCCATCCAGCCATCTCATCCTCTGTCGTCCCCTTCTCCTCTTGCCCTCAATCCCTCCCAGCATGAGAGTCTTTTCCAGTGAGTCAACTCTTCACATCAGGTGGCCAAAGTACTGGAGTTTCAGCTTCAGCATCATTCCTTCCAAAGAAATCCCAGGGCTGATCTCCTTCAGAATGGACGGGTTGGATCTCCTTGCAGTCCAAGGGACTCTCAGGAGTCTTCTCCAACACCACAGTTCAAAAGCATCAATTCTTCAGCGCTCAGCCTTCTTCACAGTCCAACTCTCACATCCATACATGACCACAGGAAAAACCATAGCCTTGACTAGATGGACCTTAGTCGGCAAAGTAATGTCTCTGCTTTTGAATATACTATCTAGGTTGGTCATAACTTTTCTTCCAAAGAGTAAGCATCTTTCAATTTCATGGCCGCAGTCACCATCTGCAGTGATTTTGGAGCCCCCCAAAATAAAGTCTGACACTGTTTCCACTGTTTCCCCATCTACTTCCCATGAAGTAATGGGACCGGATGCCATGATCTTCATTTTCTGAATGTTGAGCTTTAAGCCAAGTTTTTCACTCTTCCTCTTTCACTTTCATCAAGAGGCTTTTTAGTTCCTCTTCACTTTCTGCCATAAGGGTGGTGTCATCTGCATATCTGAGGTTATTGATATTTCTCCCGGCAATCTTGATTCCAGCTTGTGTTTCTTACAGTCCAGCGTTTCTCATGATGTACTCTGCATATAAGTTAAACAAGCAGGATGACAGTATACAGCCTTGACGTACTCCTTTTCCTATTTGGAACCAGTCTGTTGTTCCATGTCCAGTTCTAACTGTTGCTTTCTGACCTGCATACAGATTTCTCAAGAGGCAGGTCAGGTGGTTTGGTATTCCCATCTCTTTCAGAATTTTCCACAGTTTATTGTGATCCACACAGTCAAAGGCTTTGGAATAGTCAATAAAGCAGAAATAGATGTTTTTCTGGAACTCTCTTGCTTTTTCCATGATCCAGCAGATGTTGGCCATTTGATCTCTGGTTTCTCTGCCTTTTCTAAAACCAGCTTGAACATCAGGAAATTCACGGTTCACATATTGCTGAAGTCTGGCTTGGAGAATGTTGAACATTACTTTACTAGCATGTGAGATGAGTGCAATTGTGTGGTAGTTTGAGCACCCTTTGGCATTGCCTTTCTTTGGGACTGGAATGAAAACTGACCTTTTCCAGTCCTGTGGCCACTGCTGAGTTTTCCTAATTTGCTGGCATATTGAGTGCAGCACTTTCACAGCATCATCTTTCAGGATTTGAAATACCTCAACTGGAATTCCATCACCTCCACTAGCTTTGTTCGTAGTGATGCTTTCCAAGGCCCACTTGACTTCACATTCCAGGATGTCTGGCTCTAGGTGAGTGATCACACCATCATGATTATCTGGGTCGTGAAGATCTTTTTTGTACAGTTCTTCTGTGTATTCTTGCCACCTCTTCTTAATATCTTCTGCTTCTGTTAGGTCCAGACCATTTCTGTCCTTTATTGAGCCCATCTTTGCATGAAATGTTCCCTTGGTATCTCTAATTTTCTTGACGAGATCTTTAGTCTTTCCCATTCTGTTCTTTTCCTCTATTTCTTTGCATTGATCACTGAGGAAGGCTTTCTTATCTCTTCTTGCTATTCTCTGGAACTCTGCATTTAAATGTGTATATCTTTCCTTTTCTCCTTTGCTTTTCACCTCTCTTCTTTTCACAGCTATTTGTAAGGCCTCCCCAGACAGCCATTTTGCTTTTTTGCATTTCTTTTCCATGGGGATGGTCTTGATCCCTGTCTCCTGTACAATGTCACGAACCTCGTTCCATAGTTCATCAGGCACTCTATCTATCAGATCTAGGCCCTTAAATCTATTTCTCACTTCCACTGTATAATCATAAGGGATTTGATTTAGGTCATACTTGAATGGTCTAGTGGTTTTCCCTAGCGGTTTTCTTCAATTTGAGTCTGAATTTGGTAATAAGGATTTCATTATCTGAGCTGCAGTCACCTCCTGGTCTTGTTTTTGTCGACTGTATAGAGCTTTTCCATCTTTGGCTGCAGAGAATATAATCAGTCTGATTGCGGTGATGGCCATCTGGTGATGTCCATGTGTAGAGTCTTCTTTTGTGTTGTTGGAAGAGGGTGTTTGCTATGACCAGTGCATTTTCTTGGCAAAACTCTATTAGTCTTTGCCCTGCTTCATTCTGCATTCCAAAGCCAAATTTGCCTGTTACTCCAGGTGTTTCTTGACTTCCTACTTTTGCATTCCAGTTCCCTATAATAAAAAGGACATCTTTTTTGGGTGTTAGTTCTAAAAGGTCTTGTAGGTCTTCATAAAACCATTCAACTTCAGCTTCTTCAGTGTTACTGGTTGGGGCATAGACTTGGATAACTGTGATATTGAATGGTTTGTCTTGGAGACAAACAGAGATCATTCTGTCATTTTTGAGATTGCATCCAAGTACTGCATTTTGGACTGTTTTGTTGACCATGATGGCTACTCCATTTCTTCTGAGGGATTCCTGCCTGCAGTAGTAGATATAATGGTCATCTGAGTTAAATTCACCCATTCCAGTCCATTTTAGTTCATTGATTCCTAGAATGTCGACGTTCACCCTTGCCATCTCTTATTTGACCACTTCCAATTTGCCTTGATTCATGGACCTGACATTCCAAGTTCCTATGCAATATTGCTCTTTACAGCATCGGACCTTGCTTCTATCACCAGTCACATCCACAGCTGGGTATTGTTTTTGCTTTGGCTTCATCCCTTCCTTTTTTCTGGAGTTATTTCTCCGCTGACCTCCAGTAGCATATTGGGCACCTAGTGACCTGGGGATTTCCTCTTTCAGTATCCTATCATTTTGCCTTTTCGTACTGTTCATGGGGTTTTCAAGGCAAGAATACTGAAGTGGTTTGCCATTCCCTTCTCCAGTGGACCACATTCTGTCAGACCTCTCCACCATGATCCGCCTGTCTTGGGTTGCCCCGTGGGCGTGGCTTGGTTTCATTGAGTTAGACAAGGCTGTGATCCTAGTGTGATTATGTTGACTAGTTTTCTGTGAGTATGGTTTCAGTGTGTCTGCTCTCTGATGCCCTCTTTTAGGTGAGGGCAAAGGTTGAATTGGGGAGATAAATTAAAACCCTTTAGAGGTGGAGAGGGGTTTCAGAGGCGTCAAGGTGCTGAGATATGTTCTAACCTTATGACTTCGGATAAAGATGTCATGTTGAGAAGGGAGCAGTGGGAGATGATGTTGCTTGGAGGGAAAGATCACACATTTGATTCAGGCTGGTTGAGTCTGAAGTGTCTTTCCGAATCCAGGCGGAGTGGTCTAGTAGATCATATTATATATACATCAGGAGCTCAGGAAGAGGTTGGGGCAGGAGATATTAATGTGTGAGTCACCCCAGGGAGAGGTGGTACTTGTATGCATCGGCATGGGTGAGAATAGTCTGGGGGAGAGTCTTTGTGTTTTCATGGCCCCCTCCATGCTTTCTTTCTTCTTTCCAACTTGTCTCTGGATTGTATGCTTCCCTTTCCTTGCTCTGTCTCCCATCTGCAAACTTGATTCCTTTGCCCCCTTCCCGTCAGTCCGTCCATCCTTGTGCTCATCTGTATTCTCCATCCCTCCATCCGTCTCTTCCTTCTTTCCACTCGCTAACTTGCTGCTGATGCATGCTGATTTTTCTGTTCTCGGCCTCACTGGAGTTTCTTTTTCAAGGCAGCCAGTGACCGCCCCACCCCCACCCCCACTCCCCCCACCCCCACCCCACCCCCCACCCCACCCCCCGCCCCGGCACTAGATCCAGTGCCTCATCCTGACCCAGTCTACATCTCCTGGCTTCTCCTCAGCATCTCCCTCTTGATACCTCTTCCTTTGAACATTCTCCTTCTCTGTGTTCCCTGGCATGTATTATCTTGACCCTCAACTCTTTTCTGATTTCTCTTGTTTTCCTCAGATACAGGACTTTCTATTGGTTTGGCCAAAAATTTGTTCGAGTTTTTCTGTAACAGTGTATGGAAAAACCCGAACGAATGGCCAACCCAACGCTGCTACCCCATAAACGGGTGTATTCCCCAGAAGCGTTTTCTTCCTCCTTCTGTACGTGCTCCACCAGCCACCCACTGTGGATAGCACCAAAAACATATCTTTCTAGGCAGCACCTGAATACCACAGACCTGACTGTCCAACTGTGGGCTAAACGCCTCCTCTCTGCATCCTACTGGCATCCCAAACTCAGCACGGTCCGTACCAAACATTTCTTTTTCCTTTCAAGCAATTCAATGTCCTATACTGTCTGTTTTAGCTGGCTCCCCCTTTCTTCATTCTTTTTATCCCTCTTTAATGCTACCAGATTCAGAACACTGTTATCTATAGCCTGGGACCTTTGCCTTCATCTCCTACCCAGTTTTTCTTCCAGGTTTCTTCTTGTTCTGAATGAATCCTATGCATTCGCTCTAAATGAATCATGTATTCAACCCACTTCATGTCTCCTCAGCCTCAAATCTTTAATAATCCTCTGTTACCCCTGAAATAGGGCTTCCCTGGTTGCTCAGCAGTAAAGAATCTACTTGTAATGCAGGAGATGCAGGAGATGTGAGTTTGATCCCTGGGTTGGGATGATCCCCTGGAGGAGGGCATGGCAACCCACTCCAGTGTTTTTACCTAAAAAAAATCCCATAGACAGAGGAGCCTGGCAGGCTACAGTCCATAGGGTCGAAAAGAGTCTGTCATAACTGAAGTGACTGAGCACAGCGTGGTGCCACTGAAATAAGTACAGCCCCATTAGCCTAGTTTTAGTGATCCTTTTCACCTGGTCCTGATGGAGTCTCCCACCTTTATCTTCTGCTTCCACCTGATACACACATTCTGAGCCAACCTCTCCTCCAGGCTGCATGATACTTGAAGGCAGACACCTGTGCTTCAGAATCCTTGTATCACCTACATTCACACCTGGAACATAGTAGGTACTCACTAAAGGTTTGGCATGTGCAGTCTGGTGCTTCCCAGGCCCTTGCCTTTACTCCTGGTCTGCTTCTTATGTGGAGGGACCTCCTCTCCTTGTCTTAAGAAGTAAGATGGTGTATGTAATGCTGTGCTTAGTTGCACGGTCGTGTCCAACTCTTTGCGACCCCATGGACTGTAGCCCTTCAGGCTCCTCTGTCCATGGGGATGCTCCAGGCAAGAATACTGGAGCGGGTGGTCATACCCTCCTCCAGGGGATCTTCCCAACCAAGGGCTCAAACCCAGGTCTCCTGCATTGCAGGTGAATTCTTTACCATCTGAGCCACCAGGGAAGCCTGATATAATAGGGCCATTTAAAGTTGTGCATTGGGAATTCCCTGGCAGTTTAGTGGTTAGGACTCTGTACTTTCACTGCAGGGGGCAAGAGTTCAATCCCTGGTTGGGAAACTAAGATCTTGCATGGCATGGCCAAAAAAATGTGCATTATATATACATAATTCAACTTTTATAATTTATTTCTAGCACCACTTTCTTCATGAAATCATTACTTATACTCCTAAGAACCATCCCTTCTCTGAATTCTCAAGATATTTCTCTTTCCTTAAAATTTTTTTTTTAGGTACCAGAGGGGGATGCAGGGCTATTTCAAAGGAGATATGATCCCTAGTCTGATATCTTTGTTGAGTTTGATCATTGTGTTTTTATTATAAAACCTTTGATTCTAAACCGTAATATGAAGACTCATCTACCCTATCACCAGCTGCCCACAATCCCTTTCCTGCCATAGTTCACTCCATTGAGCTCAGATTTTGGTCCCCTGGGCATCTAATGTGGTGCCTTGCCCACACCAGTTTCTCACCATTTGTGGACTTGAATTAGGTGAAGTAATGCATATGGCTGCCAATATCACCCATCATAAGTGAGGAGGGAGTCAAAGATGGGAGCTGTGTTTATTTTGCTTCAGTTGCCAGTTTGCTTCAGTTGCTTCAGTGACCAGAAAGTGCTAGTTACTAAGCTGTGTCTTGACTCTTGTCGACTCCATGGACTGTAGCCCTCAAGGCTCCACTGTCCATTTGGAATTCTCCAGGCAAGAATACTGGAGAGGGTAGCCATTCCCTTCTCCAGGGAATCTTCCTGCCCAGAGATTGAAGCCAGGTCTCCTGCATTGCAGGTGGATTCTTTCGTCTGAGCCACCAGGGAAGAGAGGGAAGGCAACAGTGCCTCTCTCACAGGACCAGGAGAAGCAGTAATGGAGCCGTGTGCCACTGTGAGTAGCTATTTCTACCACTTAGTTTGGGGGATACAGGAAATGAAGCCAGTATGAAGGTAAATATTAAATATTAAAGATAAGTATTATGCAAGCACAAGCGTGTTTCTTGTGGAGTTAATCTCTGTGTGATCTTTCATTCCCAGCCCTCTGACTCTGCCAGCCAAGCCCAGGGCAGGCACTTCAAACCTATCACTATCTTGTCTCTACCACAGAGGTTGGGAAATGAGTTCTATAAAATTATACTTTGTGTTCAGAATCCTGTATTTGTGATTTGAAGTTGGTCCACTCCTCAGTCGGTTCTTGGAGGAGCTGTAATTATTCAATCTTCCTAATTATCCCCATGGATATAAAATGTTGAGGACCTTGTAGGATCTTTCTTTAGGACATGATCCATTTCTTGCCCTTTTGAGAGATAGCCAAAATCTTAGGATGAAAAAATAACTCTTTATGAAAGGGTTTTGGACAGTTCTCCCAAAGCAGCCACTGAATTACGGGAAAAACATTTATGGGGAGAAACCACAGGGCATGGAGGCAGGGTCTAATTCAGTCATCAATAAGTCCATTGTTTCTATCTTAGGAATCTTATTTTTCCATGGAAGTTCTTTAAAAGGGCTAGAGCACTCAGAGAACCACTTCAGTTCTATGTGGGGTCCCAGAGAAAGACTTGGGCAGTGAGTAGGGAGGAGAGTTTTCTGCTGATGAAGGGAGCTGAGTCAGGCGTTTCCAGGGGCTTATTTGCAGGCGGGTTGACCATAGTACGGAGGATACTCTTAGACAGGATCGGGTTTCACGTGAGGGTCAGGAGATCTAAGGAGGATCATCAACTCCAAGTAGGAAGGAAGTTACTTTTTTTTGTTTGTTCCCAGAATATTCAATTGCAAAATGAGCATAAGAATACCTGAGCCCAGCCTTCTTAGCAAAGTTATTATGCTGATCAAACCAGAAATGAGGAAGAGGGGGAAACTAAAACGGTTATTAAGCATTTTGAGATGCTAAACATGTTATAGAAATGGCTTTCATTTCATTTTGAAAGAGGCAATAGCATTTTCTGTTTATTAAGTGACCCACAAAATTAATGAGAGATGTTCAAATGCTCGGAGCCCTTAAGGCAGAATGGAGCATGAACACAGGAACCAACAGCCTGTCTTCTGTGAATTGCTGCTGCTGCTGCTAAGTCGCTTCAGTCGTGTGAACTGCTAGTGGTAGTGAAAAGAGGCCCACTTCCAACATCTTCTTTTTAGGTTTGAAGTCTTTGCCTAAACACGGTTATGCAATATTTTGGAAGTCAGTTCCAAGCTTGCTCGAGTTGCTTATGAGAGATTTTGTTTATTAAATAATTTTCTGAAATTTACCAAGTTTTAGTGACTCACAGATTCATGCTAACTTATGTCTGACATTTATAGAATGAGAGGGGGAGAGATCACCTAATTCATCCTGTGTTTTACAGGAAAGGAAACTGGGAGCCAGGAAGTCTAAATGACTTGCCTGGAGCTGTATGCTGTGCCCATGGGAAAGCTGGGCTGGAACCCATCCTCCTACCTTCCCAGCTCAGTGTTTATCTTCAAATACACTTTCCATGAATACTCTGGACATATATCCTACTTTCACGGTCAAAGCTAAATCCTTGGAAGAAAGTAAGAATGAATTTTTCCCTGTGATTTCAAAATAAGAGAAACATTTTGTAATTGTAATACACCATGCTTTTAAGAATGTATAATTCTCTGTAGAATCTGTAGGTCATAAAGTGCTTTCCAACACATTTAATCTCTGTAACAATTCAGGGGAAGATTGTTATTAATAGAAGCAGCTTGGTCAATTTTCCAAAAATCAAAATTGGGACTCAGGAAAGGTTTGGGTTTTTAATTCCATTTTGGGAGTTTTTGTTCTGCTATAAGAAACATGATACCTAAGTGCTCTTAAGTATGAGTGATCATTAGTCACAGAGAGGAGACTCCCAGATACCCACCCCCCCCCACTTCCTTCAGATCCATGCTGAAGCTAGGCTCTGCCTCAGTGTATCCTAAAATGTTGACACCCACACTGCTGTGACATGCCAATTCATCATGGACTGAGTTTTCCAGCTCAACAATCAACAAAAACTCACTTGAGAAAGGCCTAGTTGAATTCACACTAGCAGTGGCAACAATAATAAAAACAGTTGACGTTTATCAGATACTTATCATTCCTAGATTACTTTTAATTTATTGACTGATTTGATTTTCCCAGCAAGGCTATGCCCGTTATATTTCAATTTTATAGATGAGCCACAGAGAGGGTAGGTAACCTCAGGTAACACAGCTAGTAAATGGTAGGTAAGTAAAATTTGCATTTTTGTTTTCCTTATTAAAAGTGTTGGGAAGATCCCTTGGAGAAGGAAATGGCAGCCCACTCCAGTATTCTTGCCTGGGAAATCCCATGGGCAGAGGAGCCTGGTGGGCTACAGTCCATGGGATCGCAAAGAGTTGGACGCAACTGAGCGACTAACACTTTCCTTTTCAGTGTTTTCATATAGTTAACTCCAGCTGTTCAATCCTTTGTCTATGGTCTAAGATTCTCCCCTTACTGAAGCTCAGGTTCTCAGCTCCAAAACCACTGGGTTGAACTAGCAGTTCATTCTAGTGCTATTGTCCCCTCACCACTACTGAGGGCTTCCCTTGTGGCTCAGCTGGCAGAGAATCTGTCTGTAATGTGGGAGACCTGGGTTTGATTCCTGGGTTGGGAAGAGCCTCTGGAGAAGGGAAAGGCTAGCCATTCCAGTACTCTGGCCTGGAGAATTCAATGGGGTTGCAAAGAGTTGGATATGTCTGAGGGACATTCACTTACATCACTTTCACCTACTACTGAGGCAAGAGGCAGAAGGCCCCCACCCAGGGTAAAGCAATTGGATATTCATTCTCTATGGACTGAAACTCCAAGGCAAGAATAGCAGGGCAATTGAGGGAAGAAGCTAGGCCCTGTCCAGAACGCATAATTCTTATTCTCCAAGTCAAGAGAACTCCCTGGCCACACATACCCAGAGAAGGCTCCTTGGAGGCCAGAGCAGAGTTTTGTCAAAGGATGTTCTACCCAGATGCCTTTTTGGTAGGATCCATCTTGACTAAGAGATGCGTGTGCACACGTGGGAGGATCCTGAGGTATACCAGATATGGACTGTGAACCAGGCAAATCAAAACGATTGGTCAAAGGAAACCTGGAAGAAATATCCCATCATAGTAATTCAAACTGCCACGAGGGTGTGACTCAGTGACTCTCACCCCCTGAGTCCTCCTGTGTGACTGTCCACATGTACTGTACTTTTCCCCTCTTAATAAATGCTTTACTTGCTCCATTCTTTTCCATCTTTGTGGAAATTCTTCTCTGCAAAGCCAAAGGATCAGGGCCTATGTCACTGACCACTGGTCTAATTGCGAGGATCTGGTACTTTCATTGCCACAACCCAGCCCAATTTCTGGTGGGGAACCCAAGACCCACTTCAAGGCATTGCAGGCCAAGGCCACTGGAGATCACCACCATATGGTCCATGAGCCTAGGCTGTCCCATCACACCCTAGTCTGCTCCACCTTATCCTACATCACGGCAACACACTGCAATATTCTTGCCTGGGGAATCCCATTGACGGAGAAGCCTGGTGTGCTATGTATGCTGAGGGCTGGCAAAGAGTTGAGCAGGACTGAGCATGCACACACACACACAAACAAAAATATCCCGATTTCCAGGGATAAGCAAAAGTTACATTGTTATTATTTGTATTTATATATAAGCATTAAGCTTACGAAATTTCCAGACATTTTAACATAGGAAAAATGGGATATAAAATATAAAATGGGATAGAAAATAACCACTCCTCTCCTCCCTCCACCCTTTACTTCTTAAAATATTCATTTGAGCAAACTCGTTACTCAGTGGTAATACAAAATCTGCCCACAAAAGAATATAAAGTCCCAAATCTAACAGTTCTTTCCTTTGAGTCGACAAGTGTATACAGAGAAAACTAGGTTAAACGAACATAAGGGCAACCTGTGATGGGACAACAGGAAGGTGACGTCTCCAGGTAAACACCCAGGCTTGTGTAGAGACTTCTGCAGAGCAGATAAGGCTTGCCGCTCATGTGATGCTGTTGCTGGGTGTGATGCTCATGTGTGCTGTGCATATGAGCATGTGCTGGGTGTCCTGTATTGTTTGAATTTAAAGTCTTTTTCAGCATCAGCTACTGAGGGGCCACCCTCCTTGCTGCCCCTGAAGTGTTAGGTCCCAGAAATTCCATCTTTCATTTGAGAAGCCCAGCTGTGAGTTCAACGGTACACTTGATGTAACTCGGAAATGAATCATCTCAAATGATGATTTCCTCTACTTAGAATCAATGAGCTTTCAAAAACTATTAAAGATGTTGAAATGTGTACCTTTTTATATGTGAAAGGCCTTTATGAGGTGCCTTTACCAGTCCTTGAAATAAAGCCAAGTAGGGGGGCAAAAGAGAAGTTCAAATCGTATAGACGGGATTGATGTTGAAAGAAATGGAAATAATTGTTTATGTATCCGTTTGACATGCCAGCCAGAAAGGGGTTAAGTTCCTGCCTGCGCTGCATTTTCTTCCTTATGAACTAAGCACTAAAATATGCCCACTTCATCATTTTCCTCACACACCTCGCTCTTCCTCAATAATGCCTTGTCTCTACTTGCCTGCAGACTGAGCTCCCCATATTTTGCTTCTGACTCTAAACACCCATGATCACTCATGATGAGAGAGCATCGGTTAATGAGATGGCTGTGAGATGTTGAGAAAGTTCTGTTTGGCTTGTAAAGCCATGACTGTCTTTTATAATGGAACTTTTATCTTCTGACAGAGCTTGGAGCTCACATCTTTTTTTTTTTTTTTTGCTTAGCATTTTCATTAGTGGTTGATGGTGACTATTCAAGGATTTCATTCTTCTGTCCTGGAGAGCTGGGTTGAAGATGGGGAGGCAGGCGGACATTTCTTTCTACTTCTCTGTGTGTCCCACAAGGCTTTTACAGGGCAGGGTGATAAACTATCTCCTGAAGGAGAGGAAGGTTTATCCTTATATCATGAACCTATCATTGTGGCCGACACACAAGGCAGATACATAAACCTCACTACCAACTGCAGACGTCACTTTCCCCTTCATTTCATATGGAAATTGGCTTGTCAAATAGGAAGTCATGTGGATGTTGAGTTAGACACAGGTCATTTCCTTTGGCTACAGAGGAGCCTGCGAAATGAGAGTCACCATGACCTTAACCTGCATTCCAGTTCAATCAATAATCCAGGGGCCAAGGTAATCACTTGATGTAGAGTCACTTCTTGACTTTTCTGCTTCATTGTATTTACAGTTAGAGAAAAAACACATCCCACAACGCAATACGTACATGCTTTCTATCAAGGATGTAGCATAAGTGTAAACAAAGTGCCCTCTTAAGTCAATATTTGCTGGGAAAAGCACAGAGTGTTCTTGGTATTATTATGGTACTAAGGTTTCACAAGCTAAGAAAAACATTGAATTTGCTACATAGTTATGTACAAGTACTATGAAGCATAAAAGCAAAAAAGCAGTCATACATTTTAATAAAATCAAATTCATACATGCTTTAATAAGGCAAAAACTTTTGTACTTACATAAACCATGGATGGAGTCTTCTGTCCCGTTTCTCATGGTGGGAAAAGCAGCTTTAAATGTTTTGTTGGGAAATAAAATTGTCTTTTTTGGATTTCCATTAGATGGACATGAAAAGATGAATAATGTATATGTCTTCTGCCAATTAAAAAAAAAAAGGGTCCTGTGATTTGTACAGCTGTGACTGAGAGGAGCCAATTGACACTTGAAGGCAAAGGAAGGTGGAAAATGAAAGAATAAATGAGTGGAAAATTCCACAGCTCAGAATCCCAGTGCTCTCTCAAGGACAAGATTGTTACTTGAGAAGCCTCTGTTGAATTTTTGGAATTCTTGCATTATCTCACTTTGAAGATGGAATGTAAACCATGGTTTTCAGCCAGTATCACTGTTCTCTGAAGTACATTCAGTTAGATTTGCTGGGACTCTTTGGTAATATCAATTTCCCTAAATTTAACTGAACAATTAAGGTTTCAAAAGCTTTGGGCATTCATGATCTCTCTTAGCGGAAAGAGCAGCTGCTATTTCGGATGTCGTGGTAAATTCCCTTTCCGTGGGACTCTGAGTGTTAACCCAGAAAGAGATCCACTCATTCACAAAGCCTTTATAGACAATTTTGGCTACTTGCATAGTCTACTGCTACTCTTAGGGAGTATTGCTAGAAGTTCATTTGCTATAGAGATCGTGAGAACTGCCAACAAGTGGGCCTGGAAAAACTGGACAGGTGCCGGTTGCTGGTGACAAAGATACTTTCTTCTGGTCTGTTATTGTGGCAGAACAGTTATTAAAACTTCATCTCTTCTTAATTTGTATATTTATTAAAAAAGAAAACAGAGGGAAGATTCTGGCGGGGGGTGGTGGTAATGTTAGTTTTTAAAGTCAAATACTCACTAAAACTTCTGGAGTTTGAGTTTCTGTTCTTGTCTTTGTGTCAATAAATAACATATATTGAAAGTTATGTTTAAACATGGATTGTTGATCACCTTGTTTTCAACTAATTAGAGGTCTGTGCCTGATCAAAAAGGGTGGTTTTAGCAGAATTGAAAGAGGCACATGTAACCCAGTGTTCATTGCAGCAAGCTTTAAAACAGCTAGGACATGAAAGCAACCTAGATGTCCATCAGCAGACGAATGGATACAGAAGTTGTGGTACATATCAGTTCAGTTCAATTCAGTCGCTCAGTCATGTCTGACTTTTTGCGACCCCATGAATCACAGCACATCAGGCCTCCCTGTCCATCACCAACTCCCGGAGTTCACTCAGACTCACGTCCATCGAGTCAGTGATGCCATCCAGCCATCTCATCCTCTGTCATCCCCTTCTCCTCCTGCCCACAATCCCTCCCAGCATCAGAGTCTTTTTCAATGAGTCAATTCTTCACAGGAGGTGGCCAAAGTACTGGAGTTTCAGCTTCAGCATCATTCCTTCCAAAGATATCCCAGGGCTGATCTCCTTCAGAGTGGACTGGTTGGATCTCCTTGCAGTCCAAGGGACTCTCAAGAGTCTTCTCCAACACCACAGTTCAAAAGCATCAATTCTTCGGCGCTCAGCCTTCTTCACAGTCCAACTCTCACATCCATACATGACCACTGGAAAAACCATAGCCTTGACTAGATGGACCGTAGTCAGCAAAGTAATGTCTCTGCTTTTGAATATGCCATCTAGGTTGGTCATAACTTTTCTATACACAATGGAATATTACTCAGCTGTAAAAAAGACACATTTGAGTCAGTTCCAATGTGGTGGATGAAACTGGATTATAGAGAGTGAAGTAAGTCAGAAAGAGAAACACCAAAACAGTGTATTAACAAATATATGTGGAATTTAGAAAGATGGTAATGACAATCCTATATGCAAGGCAGCAAAAGAGACACTGATGAAAAGAAAAGACTTTTGGACTCAGTGGGAGAAGGTGAGGGTGGGATGATTTGAGAGAATAGCATTGAAACATGTATATTATCATATGTAAAATAGATGACCAGTGCAAGTTCGATGCATAAGGCAGGGCACTCAAAGCTGGTGGTCTGGGACAACCCAGAGGGATGGGGTGGGGAGGGATGTGGGGGAGGGTTCAGGATGGGGTGGACATGTGCACCCATGGCTGATTCAGGTTGATGTATGGCAAAAACTACAATATTATAAAGTAATTATCCTCCAATTAAAATAAATAAATTAATTTTTTAAAAGGTTGGTTTTAGGACACTTAAAAGATCCCTTAGCATAAATAGCATGAGTATAAATAGCATGTATATATGGCAAATATACAGAAAAATCAATTAATAGAGACTCACTACTCTTTCAGAATTTAGAAATATTTCTTATCGGTTTGTCGCTGAGATTTTCAATGCCTGCTTTAAATTAGAAATTTGAGTTTGCTTTAATATCCAGTATAGAAAGGATTCTGAAAAAAAGGGTTGGCATTCAAAATATACTTGGTCATTGCCAGGAGAACCTGATGAATTATGTCCGTGTTTTCACTTAAGGGTAGACTATGTGCCACGGATGCTCCTCAAAGGATGGGTCCCCTGGTGTGGGTTCCACTGTAGGTCTTTCCTGCTCTTCCTGTAGGGTTGCACTAGGTCCTACAGTTTAGGGCATTTTTCCTGTAAGAATGGTTGAGAAATTTTTCCTTATAGAGGTGTCTCTTTTTGAAATGTAGACTTTTGCTGCTGCTGCTAAGTCACTTCAGTCGTACAGAATTATTTCCCTTTTATCTGATTAGGCATTCTATCACTCATGGGATGAAATATCTTTAATAATAGAGAATGTAGTTTCTGAGAAATTTGAACCAACAAGGAAAATATAGTATTGACAGTTTTTAGTAACATCGCTATTGTATTAGTTAGGAAGATTCTTTTGATGACAAGTCACAGAAAGTGACATAAAAGATAGAGGTTTATTGAAACAATTCTGAGAACTCTCAGAGGCTGTAAGCAAGAATTGTCCAGGGAGGCCTTGGGAAGGGGAGGCACCATGGAAATTTAAAGAGATCATGTCAAATGACTCAGTTCTCCAGACACCAGATTCCCAGTTCTTGGGAGAAAAAGTCTTATTAGGGCAGTGTGGGTCTCTGTCCACCTTGGACACAGACACTTTCAGTTTTCACAAGCAGAAAAAAGGTAACAAACTGAAGAACTTGAAGCTGGGAGAGAGAACAGATAGAAAGCAATAAAAGAACATATCCAGAAATGTTCAAAATCTCAGAGACAATAGAAGGCATTTTTGTTTGAAGAGCTGCAATTAGAACAGTAGGGATTATGGAGAATAAGGTGGGAGATCCTTGAAGTGAGAGATAAGCAGAGGTCAAATAATGAAAGGTATGGTGAGTTATGCTAGGGACTTTATATGGAGGACAATGAGAACTGATTGAAGTGTTTTAAAAGGGGGATACACGATAATATTTTTTAATTATAAAAATTACTCTGAGGCTGAATCAGAGAAGATAAGACTAGAAGTGGGGAAATGAGTTAGGAGAATAACAGGAATGCAAGAGAGAGAGCTCCATGGGGTCACAAAGAGTTGGATGTGACTAAGCCACTGAACTGAACTGAAGAGAGAGAGCAGGGGGCTGAACCAAAGTGGTGCTAGTGGCAATGGAAAAAAGCAGATATAAACAAGAGCTCAATAGGATGTGTTGTATAAACAACTCATACAACTCAATAACAAAAAAAACAAACAACCCAATCAAAAAATAAGAGAAGACATCCAGATGGCTAACATCAAAAGGTGTTAGGAACATCAAAAGATGTACAACACTGCTAATCATTAGAGAAATGCAAATCAAAACCACAATGAGGTATCACTCACTCTGGTCAGAATGGCCATCGCCAAAAAGTCTATACAGATAGCAAATGCTGGAGCGGGTGTGGAGAAAAGAGAACCCCCTTATGCTGTTGGTGGGAATGTAAATTGGTACAACTGCTACAGAAAACAGCATGGAGTTTCCTTAGAAAACTAAAAATAGAGCTACCACATGATCCAGCAATCCCACTCCTGTACATATATCCAGAAAAGATGAAAACTCTAATTTGAAAAAATACATGCATCATCGCAGCACTATTCACAAGAGCTAAGACATGGAAGTGTTCACCAACAGATGAAAAGGTAAAGAAGATGTATGTGTGTGAGAGACACACACACAATGGAATATCAGTGTTAGTCACTTCAGTCGTGTCCGACTCGTTGCGAACCCGTGGACTTTAGTCTGCCGGGCTCCTCTGTCCATGAGATTTTCCAGGCAAGAATAATGGAGGGGGCTGCCATTTCCTTCTCCAGGGGATCTTCCCAATGCAGGGACTGAACCCAGTTCTCCTGCAGTGCGGGCATTACTCAACCATAAAAAGAAAATAATAATACCATTTTCAGCAATTTGGATGGAACTAAAGATTATCATATTAAGTGAAATAAGCTAGACTGAGAAAAAAATATTATATGATACAGCTTATTTGTAGAATCTAAAATAATGATATGAACTAAATGAACTAATTTACAAAACGGAAACCGACCCACAAACATAGAAAACAAACTTATGGTTGCCAGAGGGGAAAGAAGGGGTAGGGATAAATTGGGAGTGTGGGTTTAACAGATAACACAGTGCCATATGAGAAACAGGTGAACAACAAGGATTTACTCTACAGCACAGGGAACTGTTTTCAAAATCCTGTAAAAAACTATAATGGAAAAGAATAAAACGAATACACATACATATGTAATTGAATCCCTTTGCTGTACATCTGAAACTAACACAATATTATAAATGAATTATACTTCAATAAACACTTAAAAAAAAGGTTTGATGAGAAACGGGTAGGGAGGAATAAAGAGTGGGGGCAAGGACAGATTCAGGCTCCTGGTATGGACAACCCAGTGAACAACAGAGTCGGTCTCTGAAATGGGGAGGGGCAAGCCAGGGAGGATAGTGAGTTTTGTGTGGTGAGTTCTTGCATGGTATCCTTTAAATGATCATGTGAGAGCAAGTAGAGGTTTTCAGTAGTCGTTACAAGTCTGATGACCAGGAAAAGGATGTGAGATAGAGGCGAGGTTTAGGGAGTCAGAAGAGTATACAGCAGTGCACTGAGAAGTGTTGGAGGGAGCCCTGGTTTCTCTTGGTCTTCATAGTCTCTATGGGGAAACAGTGTTGGGAGCTTCTGACATCCGTACCTTTGAGAACAATCCCTGATTAGACTGAGGCAAACTTAAACTTATCAGGAAACCCTCCCTCTGCAAGGTAAATTTCTGGTGATGCAAAGGCAAAGAAGAGATTTCTCTTTCCTCACAGAGCACTGTGCATGCTCCAGTGAATTGCTAAGAATGAAAAAATACCTTTAGTGTGTGTTCTCTATCCATACGCATGGAACATTGGTTGATGATCTGGACATATTAACTTCTGGCACAAGGGCTGGAATCAGCACAGTTGGAATGCTGATCAGGTGGGCAAGGTAAGTTCCCTGATGAGATTAGATTTTATCTTCATCCCTTATAGACTCAGATCCTTGACCTGGGGCCCAGCAAGTGCTAAGGAAACATTCATTAATTGTATCGAGGTTCTTCCACAGAACAGCTTCATATTCTAGGGATTCCTTCTTGTGCTGTCCAATCACTTCTGATTTGTCAGTGTGGAGTGAGGATGCACAGGATGGTGGATGGAGTAAGGATGGTCCAGATGCTTTTTTGTGAAGCCTATATTTTTGGGGTATAGAGTGCTTAGAAATTTTTTGACCTTTTAGGAACCCCAAACTGTGAAAAGCTCTCCTAACATTCTATCAACAAATATTCACCCTGAATTTTTTATTTTTGATGCCTTCCTTAGGTAAACTAATTTTAAAACATACTGGTTAAAGGTTATGGCCAGGCTTCTCAGGTAGCACTAGGGGTAAAGAACCTTCCTGTCAATGCAGGAGATATAAAAGACATAGGTTTGATCCCTGGGTCAGGAAGATCCCCTGGAGGAGGGCGTGGCAACTCACTCCAGTATTCTTGCCTGGAAAATCCCATGGATAGAGGAGCTTGGTAGGCTATACAGTCCGTGAGAGTCGGACATAACTGAATCAGCTAAGCATGATGCAAAGGTTGTAGCCAGGGCAGGAAATAGCATTAATGGCCATATCAGTTAGGATTCATCTGATTACAAGTTACAGAATATCTGACCCAAAGTAGCTTAGGCAAAGCAAATATGTGACTTCGGGTATGACTTTAAATAGGACTCAGTGGTGCAGCCATGGAGAGTTACTCTTGTAAATTTTGATTCCACTTCCTCTGGGCTGAATTCATTCTCAGGAAAAATCTTCTTTCGGGGTTGCAAGATATATACTAGGAACTACAAAATCCTTCCAAGTTGAAATTCTGCATAAAAAGTGAGAGTCCTTATCGTAGCATCTCCTACTGAAGTGTATTGGCTTTGATAGGGTTATTTGACCACTGTAACCCTGTCATTATGATTCAGAGAACAGGAAACACTGATTAGCTTGGTCTTATGAGTCTGGTCTACTATTAGCTTAGTGGAGCAAAAGACTGGTCCCAGTTTGATGCTCTACTCTGAGCCCAGAGTATATGGGCTAGTTTGGAAAGATGTGTTGTTTCCCAGGAGAAATGTGGATGAAGGCCAAGTGGCAAGAACAATTGATGGCATGTAATCCACCATTTTCCTTCTTCCACCCATGGCAGACACTGATCACCAATCATGGTACTTTTTCTCACTGTACCTGGACGTGGCTTTATCAGTGCAGTGCGGTAGTCAGCCTCTAACAATCCAGCAGAGTTACTGAGCAAGGCAAAAATGCAAAAAGATATTTGGAAATTCCTAGATAAAGCTATCCTTTTCCTTATCAGTAAATCAGGACAGAAACAGACTACAAGAATTCTATAGTAAGGTCGAAATTAATCATTGATGAGCATTTTTCATTGCCCCTTTTTGGTTTCTTTCTCTCTCTGTGTGTTAGCTTATTAATAAGAAAATTTTGCTTTTAGGTTCTGAGAAAACTCCCTGGGGAGCTGTGGAAAAGTAATAAATTTGTTCTTTTCATGGTGGACATTAAAAGTATTGGAACATATTCTGTGATTTTAGTGGGCACAACGTGGCCAAAATAACTATGTATTTTCCTACAAGAAAAATGCAAAATGTAAACAAATGCAATCAGGCTCAGACAGATGGGTTTTTTCTGGGGCCCAGTGGTCAGGATTTCAGGAATTCTGAGTCTGAAACCTGACTCTGCACCACTGTCACCCAGAACTAACACATAGATGACCGTTTGTACAACCACAGGGACCCCAGAAGGCTCCTGCCTTCCTGTGTCATCATCTCTAAATGCTTTCTGCACTGGCCAGAAATTCCAGAATTAAACGTTCATTTTGTGTGTGTGATTTTTAAGCTTTGCTTCCTTTGTCTCTTTTTAAAAAGCCCTTAGAAAGGCCCCCTGAAGACAGACCATTAAGTTCTCCTGGCCCTTTACAACTTGATAGCAGAAGTGTTTGATTGTCCTTTGAAAGCAGGTTTTATTAGGCGGTGAGTGAGAAAAGCAGTAGGGGGCAGGGAGGGTTCCAAAAAGAGATGAAAGTGTCCTTAAAGAAGACTCTGAGAAACCCACAGACAAATATTACTTCTTGCTTTTTTTACGAGGTCTTAGCTATGCCATTTGAGAGCCTCCAAGTTGTAATGTGTTTATTCTGTCCATGCTCATTTAACAGACATTCATTGAGTATCTACTGTATCCAAGTCACTGGAGGGAACACAAAGGTGTAATTTTTGCTTGAGGAATCTTAATTATAAGTAAGGTGGAAAAATAGTAACATTGTTCTTTTTCACGTAGTGTTTCAAAAATTTTCAAGGTCATGATCTTAAAATTAATCTATGCTGATCTGTACCCTTTCATCTGGAAAAATCTCTTATTTTCGCAATCACAAAATAGTGTACTGTCTAGAAATTCTTCGGGGTTTAGCAAGTAAACTGACACGGTAATGCTGAAACCGTTCACTTGTGAGTTGCGTGTTTGTACAACTGGCCTCCACCTCTTTTCCCCATCATTCCTCTTCCCTCTCTGCTCTCCAGTTCCTTCTCTTTCCCTCCCTTTCCTCGGTATTGCCCGCCCTTTCTCTTCTTGGATCTCTATAGCCCTCGCTCTGCTTCTCTTTCTCCCTAGACATCCTCATTTTTTCTCCTCTTTCTCTCCTTCCCGACTCCATCTTTCTTTCTTCCCATCCTGCCCCTCCTTCCCCTCTTCCCCTGCCCCTCCTTCCCCTCCTCCTCTCCGTTTCCCTCCGCCTTCTTCTCCCCCTCTTCCTCTCTCCCTCTCCTTGTCCCTCTCTCTGCCTCCCTTCCCCCGTCTTCCTCCCCCTGCCTTACTCTATGGGAGTTTGAGGTCATGTCTCCTGCATCACACAGACCTCCATGTGGTGAGAAAAAGGACTTTGACCTTAGAACACTCTAAATTTACCCTTGCCCAATCTTGACCCCCCCCACTATCCTAATATCCATCCATAAATCATTTCAGCTTGAGTTGGATCTACAGGCCTGGGTCAGTCGCCCAGCCATGGGGATGAGTACCATGATGAGCTCACCCTGAGGCCAGGACCACTTGTGACTGTGGTTGGCAGGTCCACCAAAGCTAAGTGGAGGTAGGGGGAATGTTTCTCCCACAAAGTAAGGGTGTTATTATTAGAAGAAATTGAAGGAAGGGGCCCTGAACAGAAAAAAAGCAAGACAAATCGAAGACAAAACAAAAGGCAACACCTACCCCCTCCCTCATGTCTAGAAGACACTTATTTTTAAGACTGCACATCATAAAAAAATACCTTAGGGAATTTAGTAAACTTTTTTTAGGGTAAAATTCACTGAAGATAAGCAAATGTCCCTGAATATTTATTTTCATGCAGCCTTGATAAATTGACATTGAATTCAAGTCATTATCTCCTAATGAAAGGAATAAGAGCATGTTATTTAACCACAGTGACTAAATCATTCACCATGACATAAAGAACAGGATGTTACAGTGGTGTAAAAAATCAGTTTGTATAATAAAAACTATCACAAACACTTAGAGACCAATAGACTAAATAAAGGATCAAATCAGTTCAACTCAACAGATATTGAGTGTGTATTTTTGTGCCAGGATTGCCAAATTAAACTATATACCAGGAAGAAGATAATAAAATGATTAACAGATACACATTTGAAAAGGTAGGGATGTGCTAACTGTATCTTCAGCATAAGTACTCAGCCTGGGGGTGATGATGCTGGGAGTGGGGAGCTAAGCCCACCAGGGTGAAAGAGCTTCACACAGCATGTCTGGAGGCGGAGGTGGTGCTCCGTGGCTGCCTCCTAGCCTCTGAGACGTGGCAAGGTAATATCATTCAGCCAGCTAAACACTTCCCCGTGGACTATTTCATTTGATTCTACATAAGCTCTGGGAGAATCAAGCATCATCTCTGGTGAACAAGAAAGGTCCAAGGAGATTCCAGATGAAGTGACCTGTCCAGGGTCACACAGGCCATCAGAAAGGGATCAAGGATTCAAGTTGAGCTTTACTGAATGCAAGATACGCACTTTCCTCCACTGCATTCCTGCAAAGTTTTCCCGAGGAGGGATGATGGAGGGACAATGGATGGATGATGGTCTCTTCCTGGTGCCCTTCTCCTTAACCTGCACTTGACTGGTCTGCCCAGATCTCTCTTTTTACTGGTCCCTGATCTCTCCAGCTTTCCAAGAGCAGGTATCACTTCAAGCAGTGGAACCCAAAGCTCATTGGCCATCACAATTCCCTTGGGGACTTAAACACCCCTTCCATTACCTGTCACTTCCCACTCCCCTGAAGGCACACACAGGGCTTTGGTCCTACCTGCTTCTTGATTTCTCTTAATATTTGACACTCCTGGGGGTTAGGATCTCCAGAAAGCAGACTCTGAGGCATAGTGAGGATTGCAAAAGGTTTATTGAGGAGCAGCCACTGTGAGAGGAAAAAAGGGGCACAAACCTGGGCAAGGGGGCCTCAGATCTCATGCAGACCTCACAGAGTCCCTGCCAGCTCCATGGAGAGTTCTGAGCAGAGACGGCCGTGAGAGGAATGCTCACTGTGTGGAAATGGTCAGGCCCTGTACTCCTGCCTTGCTCGGTTATTGTCTGGGGACCTCCTGAGAAGAGCGTGACCTTGGCTAAAAGCTGAAGGAGCTCCCAGCTGGAGTCTGTCAGCTCGCCACGGTCCTCACAGCTGGGTAGGGAGTTCTGTCTTGAAGAGGGGGATCCGAGCTGCATCTTTCAGTATGCTGATTCGTGTTGGTCATTTAATTGTTTTCTGTCTTGGGGGTCTTCTCATTAACTAGCTGTTTTTGTTGTTCGGTTGCTCAGTTGTGTCTGACTGTTTGTGACCCCATGGACTGCAGCACGCCAGAGTTCCCTGTCTTTCACCATCTCCGGGAGTTTGCTCACACTGATGTCCATTGAGTTGATGATGCCATCCAACCATCTCATTCTTTGTTACTAACTAGATTATAATCTTATTAAGAGTTAGGGCCTTAGGACAACAACCAACCCTCCCGAAGTAATATAGGGTGAAAACATACATGTAAAAAAAAAGTCAGTGTCATTTAATGGATTTTTTAACCTCTTCTGTGAACTTCCATTTGGAGAAGGAGACGGCACCTCACTCCAGTACTCTTGCCTGGAAAATCCCATGGATGGAGGAGCCTGGTGGGCTGCAGTCTATGGGGTCGTGAAGATATGGACACGACTGAGTGACTTCACTTTCACTTTTCACTTTTATGCATTGGAGAAGGAAATGGCAACCCACTCCAGTGTTCTTGCCTGGAGAATCTCAGGGACGGGGGAGCCTGGTGGGCTACCGTCTATGGGGTCGCACAGAGTCAAGCTGCGAACTTCCATTAAACTTCCATTTTTTTGGTGTGTTATAGGCTACAGATATGTAATGTACTAATCTAATTTAATATGCATGCTCAGTTGTGTCTGACTCTTTGTGACATGCAAAGAGTGTCCTATGAACTGTGGCTCACCAGGATCCTCTGTCCATGGGATTTTCCAGGGAAGAATACTGGGGTGGGTTTCCATTCCTTCCTTCAGGGGATCTTCCCCACCCAGGGATCAAATCCGTGTCTCCTGCGTCTCTTACATTGCAGGTGGATTCTTTACCACTGAGCCACTGGGGAAGCCCCCACTTAATGTTCTGGTGGAAATGAATTCTTGAGGTTTATTATACTCTGGGAGATGCGTTCATCTGGGCCAGTCACAACTCCTGGATTTAGATTTGATTCACTGAATGGCACTGCCTCAAGAAAAGAAGCTGGCTTTCTATTCATGGGGGACAGGCCGATTGTGATTTAGTTTATCTACCTTCACAGAACTGCCTCTAAAAACTCCTGCAGTATCTCTCCTGCTCAGAGAATAAACTTGGGGAATGATCAGTGCCATCAGGAATCCCTCTTTACAGGAAGAGATGGAAGTTGGAATATTTGTGCACCCAGATATTCTGCGTTCTCCCTGTGAGGCTTTCCTACATGTTTAAGCTTCCTTTCATTATGCAGGAGTAACAGCTAAAGCAATCATTCCTACTCACTTCATTTTGACAGTGCAAAAGCTTTAAGAGATGTTTCCCTGGTGGCAAAATATACTTGATAAACAGAGAGAACTATCCTTTAAAAAATAGTTTTTAGAGCACAAACAGCTGTCTTCCATTTTTGGCATAGAAAGGGAACAACTCAAATGACTAATCTCACTAAATATTACAATAAAAGTGCTGACGAAACATTAACTATATCCTTAGCATCGTTAGTAGCCCTGTAATTACAGTTCTAGTTAAAAAAAACCCAGCAACTTCAGGGCACATTTAATTACTATCTGCCTTTATCATTGCATTCTTGCCTTTGGAGTGTTCTTATATGCACTGACCCCCAATATCAGTCATTTATCTGCTCTGAAAAATAAATGTGTCTTTGAATAAAACATTCTTACTTAATACCATACCATAGAAGAGACTCTAGAGGAACAAAAAAGAGTGGTTGATTAGAACTGGGGCTTGAACATCTTACTAAATATTATGCTACTATCTATACTTCATTAAAGTGTTATCCTGCATTTATTTTTATCTCTTCCCATATAAATGGACAGTTTCATGGATTGTATGTCAATGAAACAGAAGCCTCACAAAGAAAGTCATCTCCAGGAATTTATGTTAGAGACTGTTAATTTTTATTTTATTTTTTTTACTGAAGTATAGTTGATTTACAATGAAAGAGAATAGAGGTTGTTAAAATGAAATGATATTTAGGGTTAACAAGGGGTATATTGGAGGAGGATTTTTTTTTAATTGATTAAAAAAATCAGTTTATCAATAAATTTGGAAACTGTCCCTTAAAAGGTCTTCAGTTTATAAATAATTCTGCAGACTTCACTGCCTTTCCTAACATGCTTCTACTTCCACAATTCCTTTCAAAAGCCTGCAGTGAGCAGTACTGGGGCTTGTATGTGTTGGGTGCCCTTTGAGCCCTACCCATAGGACACCAAGAATGTCAGCAGTATCTGTTTCCATAATTCTCAGTTCCACCAGGGCATCACTGTTGGTTTGCAGCACTGGGATGTGGCCACTCCCAGGAGAGCCTCTGGAGGCCCATAACCACATGCCTGCAGGGAGCAGTGATGTGGCTTCATCCTGCCTTGCTGATGATGTAGGAGACATCATCCTGGGGATGGATAGGGGTAGACTTGGAATCACACCAACTAGACTTAGATGCTGGGTCTGCCACTTGTAAATGAATGGCCTTGGGCAATTTCATCCAACCTAAGTCTCGGTTTTCTCACATATAAAATAGGGGTATTGATAGTATTAATACATCCCATTTCAATACATATGAGATGAAATGAGATAACGTGTATGCTACTATCTCATTAGTAGAGGTAGTACTCTGCCCTCTGTCTCTTCTTTGCATCCTGCCTGGCATAAAACAAAGTGTTCAATAACTGATAGCCATGCTCGCTAGAAAAGACCCCGATGCTGGGAAAGATTGAGGGAAAAAGGAGAAGGGGATGAGAGGGTATGAGATGGTTGGTTGGTATCACCTACTCTATGGACATGAGTTTGAGCAAACTTAGGGAGATGGTTATGGACAGGGAAGCCTGGCATGCTCCAGTCCACGAGATCTCAAAGAGTCAGACACAACTGAGTGACTGAACAACAACGTTTATGATCACAAGCAAACTAACAGGAGACTCAAACTACAGTGCAGTGTGTCTGGAAGATGTGTTTAGGCATCTGTTTGGGAGAAGCTCTTTCTGTTAAGACTCTTTTAGAACGAAACCTCGTTCCAGCTAGCTGCAGTCAGGGGGGCTTGAATGAAAGGTTAGAAGAGAATCCCACAGAACAAAGATGAAGGAATGCTTCAGGTTTACAGGCATTGCTGGGAGTTGGAAGCCTCCTGTGGGGTAAATCTCCATATCCCTCAGTTTCCCCATGGCCTTTCCAGCTCTGCTCTGTCTGTAACCTACTCATCTCTCGTGTGACTCTACAGGCCTTCCAGGCCACCATAGATAGGAACATGTTTGTGTGTCTCTTGACACACAGTTTGAGTGAGAAATATGATTGGCTGAGCCAGATCACGTGAGTCGCAGGTCAGCCCCCAGCCAATGGATCCGTTCCATTCAGTCAACAGTTTATCCATGATCCAGTCAGCTGCAGCCAGGGCAGTGAGGGTCATTCAGGAGATTAGAGTTGCCTCTTTCAGGCCAGTGGGCAAAGCAGGGTTTCCAGAAAAGGGTAGCAATAGCTAACACAGTCTGAGAGTTGACAGCCATCCTGCTAGCAGTTTTCCCCATGGAGTCCTAATAACACAGATTTGAGAACTGGGGGTCCTGTCTCCTCTCTCCCCAAATGTGGCTGGTGTCAAGGTAATTGCTGAGGGAAGAAAGCTCTCTGTTGTGACTTTAGGGCCAGTAGGTCCAATGGGAAGGATAGGACTGGATTTTTCTACACAGAGGGAAGAGCATGTGAGACTTGGGGTGGAGTGGGAAGGGGCAAGGTTGGCTGGCACAGAGGGGCTCAGCTTGTTGAGAGGCTGCAACTTCTCAGAGAGGTGGAGGGAAGCAGGACGGGGAGATACTTTGGGCTCAGGGAAATGGCTAACTCCACAAAGAGAAGACTTTCTAATTCCTCTGGCCCGGAGCCCCAGGGACCTGGTTTTCATCTCTTTCCTGGCAAAGGAGGTGGCGTTGGTCCAAGGAGCACTTACTGAAGGCTGCAGCTGTGTGACCTTCCTCTAGGGCACTGAGTCCTCTGGAGATCGGGATCAGGGCAGCCAGTGAGCAACCGTGAGCTTCCTCAACTTAGCAAAGCCTGGGTCAGACAAGCGTTCTTCACCCTCTCCTTATTGAGGGATGGTCTGGAGCCAGTGTCTACAGTTAAAACATGAAAGCAGCACAATTATTAAAATTAAAAATACTCTAGATGCAGTCAATAGCAGAATATCTAAAGCAGAAGAACGAATTAGTGAATTGGAAGATAAAACGGTGGAAATAACTTCTGAAGAGCAGAATAAAGTAAGAAGAATGGAAAGAACTGAGGACAGTCTCAGAGACTTCTGGGACAATATCAAATGCACCATCATTCAAATTATAGGGGTCCCAGAAGAAGAAGAAAAACAGAAAGGATATGAGAAAACTTTTGAAGAGATTATAGTTGAAAATTTTCCCAACATGGGAAAGTAAATAGTCAGTCAACTCTGAGAGGCACAAAGAGTCCCATACAGGATAAACCCAAGGAGAAACACACCAAGACACATACTAATCAAACTAATAAAGACTAAACACAGAGAAAGAATGTTAAAAGCAGCAAGGGAGAAGCAACAAGTAACATACAGGGGACACCCCATATGCTTAACAGCTGATCTTTCAGCAGAAACTTTGCAGAGCATAAGGGAATGGCAGGATATATTTAAAGTACTGAAAGCGAAAAACCTTTATCTGGCAAGGATCTCATTCAAAATTGATGGAGAAATAAAAAGCTTTACAGGCAAGCCAAAGTTAAGAGAATTTAGTACCACCAAACTAGCTTTACAACAAATGTGAAAGGGACTTATTTGGTCAAGAAATACAAAAGAAGAAAAAAGATCTACAAAATCAATCCCAAACAATTAAGAAAATGGCAATAAGAACATATATATCAATAATTACTTTAAATGTAAATGGATTAAATGCTCCAAGCAAAAGACACAGACTGGCTGAATGGATACAAAAACAAGATCCATATGTATCTTGTCTATTAGAAACCCACTGTAGACCTACAGCCACATATAGACTGAAAGTGAGAGGATGGGAAAATATATTCCATGCAAATGGGAAGCAAAAGAAAGCTGGAGTAGCAGTCCTCATATCAGACAAAATAGACCTTAAAATAAAGAATACCGCAAGAGATAAGGAAGGACACTACATAATGATCAAGGGATCAATCCAAGAGGAAGATATGACAATTGTAAATATCTCTGCACCCAACATAGGAGCACCTCAATACATAAGACAAACACTAACAGACGTAAAAGGAGACACTGACAGTAACACAATAATAGTAGGAGACTTTAACACCCCTCACACCAATGGACAGATCATCAAAACAGAAAATTAACAAGGAAACACAAGTCTTAAATGATACATTAGATGAGATGGACCTCATTGATATCTTTAGGACATTCCATCCAAATGCAGAAGAATACACCTTCTTCTCAAGTGCACATGGAACATTCTCCAGGGTAGACCACATCTTGGGTCACAAATCAAACCTCAGTAAATTTAAGAAAGTTGAAATTGTATCAGGCATCTTCTCCAGCCACAACACTGTGAGACTAGATATCAATTATAAGAAAAAAACCTGTAATAAACACAAACGCATGGAGATTAAACAACGTTTCTAAATAACCAACTTACTTTCAACCAACTTTCTTCAGGTTACTGAAGAAATCAAAAGGGAAATCGAAAAATTTCTAGAAACAAATGACAATGAAAACACGACAATTCAAAACTTATGGGGTGCAGCAAAAGCAGTTCTAAGAGGGAAAGTGAGTGAAGTTGCTCAGTCGTGTCTGACTTTTCACGACCCCATGGACTGCAGCCTACCAGGCTCCTCTGTCCACGGGATTTTCCAGGCAAGAGTACTGGAGTGGGGTGCCATTGCCTTCTCCAACTAATTCACTAGTTTACTATGCAATAAAATAACAGAGGCTTTGAATAAGTTAAACTGGCTAGTAACAACTAATTAGTTTTCTTCAGTGATCACTGTTCTTCTGCATGGGCAGGATAATTAATTCACGGATGGTCTTTCTGGTCTTTCTTCAACTATTCTTACACTACATAATCAATTAGGGACATCTTTTTACAGATATATGAAGAGAACACAGGTAGCTTTATGTAAGTTGAGTTTGTTAAATCTATTTGTTATGACAACAGATTTCTGACACAAAAATTGTTCACTGCACACTACAATCCTACCTCAAGAAACAAGAAAAACATCGAATAGACCGCCTAAGTTTAAACCTAAAACAACTGGAAAAAGAAAAATGAAAAAAAAAATTAGTAGAAGGAAAGAAATCATAAAGATCAAAGCAGAAATAAATGAAAAAGACAGAAACAATAGTAAAGATTAATAAAACTAAAAGCTGGTTCTTTGAGAAGATAAACAAAATTGACAAACCTTTAGCCAGACTCATCAAGAAAAAAAGAGAGAAGAATCAAATTAACAAAATTAGAAATGAAAAAGGAGAGGCTAAACAACAGACAATGCAGAAATACAAAGGATTATAAGAGACTATTATGAACAACTATATGGCAATAAAATGGATAACCTGGAAGAAATGGACAGATTCTTAGAAAAGTTCAATCTTCCAAGACTGAACCAGGAAGAAATAGAAATTATGAACAACCCAATTACAACCGCTGAAATTGAAGCTGTGATAAAAAATCTCCCAAGAAACAAAAGCCCAGGACCAGATGACTTCACAGGAGAATTTTATCAAACATTTAGAGAAGAGCTAATGCTATCCTTCTGAAACTCTTTCAAAAAACTGCAGAGGGAGGAACACTTCCAAATTCACTCTACGAGGCCACCATTGTAGATAACAAACCCAAACAAAGACAACACACAAAAAGAAAACTACTGGCCAATACCACTGATGAACATAGATGCAAAAATCCTCAAAAAATTATAGCAAACAAAATTCAGAAACACATCAAAAAGCTCATACACCATGATCAAGTTGGGTTTATTCCAGGGATGCAAGGATTCTTCAATATACACAAATCAATCAATGTGATACACCATATTAACAAATTGAAAGATAAAAACCATATGATAATTTTCATAGGTGCAGAAAAAGCCTTCGACAAAATTCAGCTCCCATTTATGATTAAAACTCTTCAAAAAATGTGCATGGAAGGAACCTACCTCAACCTACCTTGCTGATGCTGCTGCTAAGTCGCTTCAGTCGTGTCTGCCTCTGTGCGACCCCATAGACGGCAGCCCACCAGGCTCCCCCATCCCCGGGATTCTCCAGGCAAGAATACTGGAGTGGGTTGCCATTTCCTTCTCCTTAGCAATATAGTAAAGGCCATATATGACAAGCCTACAGCAAACATTATTCTCAGTGGTGAGAAACTGAAAGCATTCCCCCTAAGATAAGGAACAAGACAAGGGTGTCCACTTTCACTACTATTATTCAACGTAGTTCTGGAAGTCCTAGCTACAACAATCAGAGAAGAAAAAGAAATAAAAAGAATTCAGACTGGAAAAGAAGAAGTAAAGCTCTCACTGTTTGCAGATGACATGATATTGTACATAGGAAACCCTAAAGATAGTACCAGAAAATTACTAGAGCTAATCAATGAACTTAGCAAAGTTGCAGGATACAAAATCAATACACAGAAATCACTTGCATTTCTATATACTAACAATGAAGTATCAGAAAGAGAAATTAAGGAATCAATCCCATTCACCATTGCAACAGAAAGAATTGAGTATCTAGGAATAAACTTACCTAAGGAGACAAAAGAACTGTACAGAGAAAATTACAAGACACTGGTGGAAGAAATCAAAGACAACTTGAAATTAGAAAACTTTCTGACACCGTACACAAAGATAAGCTCAAAATGGATTAAAAACCTAAATGTAAGACCAAAAACTATAAAACTCTTAGAGAAAAACATAGGCAGAACACTCGATGACATAAATCAAAGCAAGATCCTCTATGACTCACCTCCTAGAGTAACAGAAATAAAAATAAAAGTAAACAAGTGGGATCTGATTAAACTTAAAAGCTTTTGTACAGCAAAGGAAACTATAGGCCAGGTGAAAGGACAACCCTTGGAATGGGAGAAAATAATAGCAAATGAAACAACTGACAAAGGATTAATTTTCAAAATGTGCAAGTGGCTCATACAACTCAATACCAGGAAAACAAACAACCCAATCAAAAAGTGGGGAAAAGACCTAAACAGACATTTCTCCAAAGAAGACATACAGATGGTTAACAAACACAGGAAAAGATGCTCAACATTGCTCATTATTAGAGGAATGCAAATCAAAACCACAATTAGATATCACCTCACACCAGTCAAAATGGCCATCATCAAAAAGTCTACAAACAATAGATGCTGGAGAGGATATGGGAATAAAAGGGAACACTTTTGGAACACTTTTGGATAAAAGGGTACACTCTTGCACTGCTGGTAGGAATGTAAATTGATACAGCCACTATGGAAGAAGGTATGGAGATTCCTTAAAACACTAGGAATAAAATCACCATATGACCCAGCAATCCCACTCCTAGGCATATACCCTGAGGAAACCAAAATTGAAAAAGACTCATGTATCCCATTGTTCATTGCAACACTATTTACAATAGCTAGAATATGGAAGCAACCTAGATGTCCTTCAACAGATGAATGGATAAAGAAGTTGTGGTACATAGACAGACTGGAATATTACTCAGCCATAAAAAGGAATGCATTTGAGTCAGTTCTGGTGAGGTGGATGAACCTAGAATCTATTATACAGGGTGAAGTGAGTCAAAAAGAGAAAGATAAATATCATATTCTAATGCACATATATGGAATCTAGAAAAATGGTTTTGAAGAATTTATTTATAGTGCAGCAGTGGAGAAACAGACATAGAGAGTACACTTATGGACATGGGGAGAGGGAAGGAGTGGGTGAGATGTATGGAAGGAGCAACATAGAAACTTACATTACTATCTGTAAAATAGATAGCCAATGGGAATTTGCTGTATGGCGCAGGAAACTCAAACAGGGGCTCTGTATCAATGTAGACGGATGGGACAGGGAGGGGGTTGGGGGGAGGTTTAAAAGGGAGGGGATATATGTATACCTATGGCTGATTCATGTTGAGATTTGACAGAAAACAACAAAATTCTGTAAAGTAATTATCCTTCCAAAAAAAAAAAAAAGGCAAAAAGATGTGAAGGCAGGAAGTCTGTTGCTGGGGAGATACCTGGGGTAGAGTCTGGCCCTTGAAAGAAATGACACATGACCTGAAATCCTCATTCCCAGCTGTGCGCATTTTCACTGTGATCAGGAGGGGTGGTGGTTTGATTATGTGAGTCTCCCAAGCTCATCTAGTTATAATTGCCTTTTGGCAGATAACTGACCCATGAGTCAAATGTGTCGGAAGGAGAGATACTCTCATCAGCAATCAAATGGCCTTGGCTGAGAGAAACAGCCATTCGGGTTGTGGATTAGTGCCCTGGTGCCTCTGGCAGAGAAGGAAGAGGATGGGGTAATGTGGTGGGAGAAAGTCCAGGGAAAGTCATCACTGATAGACTGCAATGATAATAATTGATGTAACAACAATAATAGTAGGATCTATTTATTTAGTACCAATTAAGTATCAGGCACTTTCCATTCACTTATTTCTTCCCTAATGTTACAAAGTATCTATTGAAGTATCTGTTGTATAGATGAGGGACCAAATGTCAGAGAGATTAAATAGCTTTTCCAATTCATTTAGCGGCCCAGTTGGAGTCAGAGCGCAGGTCTATCTGATGCCAAGGTCCTTGGAAATTCTATCACCATTTCCTGCTTCTCCACGTTGAAACAGGTGGCAAGCGGGAGATTAAGGAGGATAGGTGGGAATTTCATGCTGAAAATAATAAAGAGGGTGCAAACAATAATAAAGGAAACAGGTTTTACTTTGAGATCTCAATGGAGGGAAAGAAGGAAGACAAGAAACCAAATCAGCTAGATCAGAAGAGGAGGCAAAGAGTGATTGGCCACGGGAAAGGATGTGCACATAACAGATTCACTGAACGGCAAGTTCGGGTCCTCTGGGTTGTCTGGATAGAGGAAGTCAAAGATGGAGAGGGTTTAGGACCCCTCGGGAGGGTGCGGATGAAAGATGGTTGAAAGGTTCCTAGAAAAGGAAGAAAAAACTCCATCTACTCTTTCCAGGATTACCTGAATTCCAGAAGACTTGACATTAACATTCTGTGGAGTCCCACATAAAAGCAAATTGGTGTGCTTTGGACATCTTTGCCAAAGCTAAGGACAGACGTACTTGTCTTCATCAACGTTCAAGCGACTAGAAGTATTCTGGATGGGACTACGTTCCTTCATAGAGCTCTGGGTAGGCACACGGGGCAGCATCACATTCAGCAGCTGACAGGCCGCTGGCCCCACCCCACCCCCCCCCAACCCCCCAGCCGCTGCTCCATCCCTGCAGCGGCTGATCTCCTGACACAGGCAGGTCAGGTGTTACAGGACAGGAACTAATCAGATGTGGACTTGGGAAAAATGAACTTTCTCTACTGGGTACTTAACACTTTAGTGAGAAAATTATATTGTATTAAGAACATTTTCCAGACACATTCCTGTGTTCTGCTGATTAAGGGGGGAAAGCCCCAACTTTCCTCTTTGTCTATCTTCTCTGTGAGAGTTTCCCCAGAGAAGAAATCTCCCCATTAGGTATACAATAAGTGAGTAGACTTTGGGGACTTAAGATTTTCATCATAAAGAGTGATGTCTTATTTCAAAAAATAACATCAAAATCCTAAACACTCAATTATATTTTTTGTCTCTCTTTTTTTTTAATTTTTAAAATTTGTTTATTTCTAATTGCACTTGATTATTTTTATTAGCAAGACAACACTATGTATCATTGCTGCCACCTCGCCAGCCTTATGAATTCTTACACAATATGCCATTTCGCTCGGTGATTCTAGGGGTGAGATTTCTGAGACATGGAGGAGTGTAGGATGGTGAGGGACATCATTTTTCAGACTGTTTTCCCAAGGGAATTTCCTTGAAAAGAGAGCACTGTAATTAAACAAATTTGGCAACTGTTGCATATAAAAACATCATCTCTTGGAGGTTCATGATGCACATTAACTTATCATAGAAAATCTATTTAAGGTTATTTAACCCAGTACATACACACACATATATATACATATATGTTGTATATGCATGTAATATAATGTATCTATTAATACAATGTATTTTTCAACTACATACTGTATATATTATATACATATATATGATATATATCACCCTTATGGCAGAAAGTGAAGAGGAACTGAAGAGCCTCTTGATGAAAGTGAAAGAGGAGAGTGTAAAATCTGACTTAAAACTCAACATTCAGAAAATGAAGATCATGGCATCTGGTACCATCACTTCATGGCAAATAGATAGGGAGAAAGTGGAAACAGTGACAGACTTTATTTTCCTGGACTCCAAAATCACTGCAGATGGTGACTGCAGCCATGAAATTAAAAGACACTTGCTCCTTGGAAGAAAAACTATGACAAACCTAGACAGGGTATTAAAAAGCAGAGACATTACTTTGCCAACAAAGGTCCATCTAGTCAAGGCTATGGTTTTTCCAGTAGTCATGTATGGATGTGAGAGTTGGACTATAAAGAAAGCTGAGCACCAAAGAATCGATGCTTTTGTGGTGTTGGAGAAGACTCTTGAGAGTCCCTTGGATTGCAAGGATGTCAAATCAGTCAATCCTGAAGGAAATCAGTCCTGAATATTCATTGGAAGGAATGATGCTGAAGCTGAAGCTCTAATACTTTGGCCACCTGATGTGAAGAACTGACTCATTTGAAAAGACCCTGATGCTGCAAAAGATTGAAGGCAGGAGGAGAAGAGGACAACAGAGGATTAGACAGTTGGATGGCATCACCAACTCGATGGACATGAGTTTGAGTAAGCTCTGGGTGTTGGTGATGGGCAGGGAAGCCTGGCATGCTGCAGTCCCAGGGTTCATAAAGAGTCGGATATAACTGAGTGACTGAACTGAACTGAACTGATAGGATATATACAGCATATGTTATGTATTTTATATATTTCTGTTCCCTTCCAGAAATCTCTTAATTTACTTTATATGTGTCATCTAATTTTTTTTGCAGGACACATTACCTATAAAAAAGCTTTGCTAATTTAATAGAATAATGGTATCTCATGATTTTAGTAGGTATTTCTTTGCTTACTAGAGGATATCTGTGTGTGTGTGTGTGTTGTATATAGATACAGATATATTTTACATGTGTGAACATAAATATAATAAATATATGTATGGCAGTATATACAACTATCATTTGCTCATTTTTCTAATTCTTCTTATTTTGAGAGACTTTAGCTTGGAGGAGGACTTCACATTTCTATCTAATTTTAACAGCAGTTTTGGAGCTTAAATCTCAATCCCTCATTCTGGCTGTGCTCTTTTATCTACTGCTGGTGTAAAATATGCTTCAGCATTGCTCCTATAATTGTATCATAGAGATGAAGTTGTTGTTATTGTTCAGTCGTAAAGTCATGTCCAGTTCTTTGAGACCCCATGGACTGCAGCCCTCCAGGCTTCCCTGTCCTTCACTGTTTCCGGAAGTTTGCTCAAACTTATGTCCGTCGTCTCAGTGATCCCATCCAACCATCTCATCCTCTGTCGCCCCTACGCCTCCTGCCCTCAATCTTTCCCAGCATCAGGGTCTTTTCCAGTGAGTCAGATCTTTGCATCAGGGGCCAAAGTATTGGAGCTTCAGCATCAGCCCTTCCAGTGAATATTCAGAGTTGATTTCCTTTAGGATGGACTGATTTGATCTCCTGGCAGTCCAAGGGACTCTCAAGAGTCTTCTCCAACACCATAGTTCAAAAGCATCAATTCTTTGGCACTCAGCCTTCTTTATGGTCCAACTCTCACATCTGTACATGACTAGTGGAAAAACCATAGCTTTGACTAGATGGACCTTTGTTGGCAAAGTGATGTCTCTGTTATTTCATACACTGTCCAGGTTTGTCATAGCTTTTCTTCCAAGGAGAAAGCACCTTTTAATTTTGTGGCTGCAGTCACCATCCAAAGCGATTTTGGAGCCCCCCCAAAATAAAATCTGTTTTCAGTTTTCTCCCATCTATTTGCCACGAAGAACATTTTCACTTTCTGACATGTCAAATACATGAAATTAATCTCATAAATTGTGAAAAATAAGACATAGGTCTGTATATTCTGGGACAAGGTCAGAATAACCAATTTCATGGAGGCCTATCCCACAGATACTGTGCAACTCAAATGTTTTGGTTATATTGCTTATAATTGTGGATTGTCTTTAAGGGGATCACTCGATTTTAACACCTCTGCCTTCCTTTAACTCAGTCCTTTATGATTTTGTAGTGAAGATTAAATAAGAAAAAAAAGTAACACCTAGTTCAGTGATGGTACATAGGTAGATATACAAATGCTAGCTCCCTTTTCCTTTTGCCTTTCCCCTTACAAGTCTTCTGTTTTCATAGGTGGTATAGTTTAAAGCTAAAGTTATTATAACCCAATGGGAGTTGGGGTGCAGATATATAGTGAAAAGTGAATGTGATAGTTGCTTAGTCATGTCCAACTCTCTGTAGGCTTCCAGACACCTCGGACCATGGAATTCTCCAGGCAAGAATACTGGAGTGGGTAACCATTCCTTTCTCCAGGGGGTCTTCCCGGCCCAGGGATCAAACCCCAGTCTCCTACAGCGCAGGCAGATTCTTTATTGTCAGAGCCACCACAGAAATCTCAGCAAATATATAACACAAAGTCAAAACAAATTCAATCCTGTCTTAAAGTAGTTAAGAAATACAACTGTATAGAGCATGATATCTATGTACATATCATCCATTTAGTAAACAAAGCTTTTCAAATAAGATCAAAGCCCCTCATTTAATCTCTTCCCAACCTCATTTCACTCCCTGTATATAACCAGTACTCCAGTGAATCATCATCTTGAATATTGTGCATGCCTTAATACTTACTTTTTGTTCTTATTTGTATATATGTATGAAAATCATATATTACTATTTTGAATGTTTTAAAAGTTTATATAAATGGCATCATCCTGGTATGTATCTTTCTGAAACTTGCTTTCTTCTCTTAATATTACACTTGTGAGACTTATAGATAGCTCTAGTTCGTTTCAAGTTTGTGTAGTCTTCAATAACATGAATATGCCCAAATTAATTTATCCATTTTCCTCTTGGTGGATATTTTTGTTGTTTCTATTTTTTTTCTTTCTTTCCTTCTTTCTCTCCTCCCTCCTTCCTTTTTTCCTCTTTTTCTTCCTCCCTTCCCTTCTTCCTCCCCTTCCTTTTGCTATTACAATGTACCAGTGAACATTCTCACAAATGTTGCCTTGGGAACATGTGGAATTCTGTCTCTGAGCTTTCATTTCTTAAATTTTTTGATTTACACTTCTAAAGGTTACTGAGGATCCCAAAGATCTTCCTTTATGTGAATTATGTCTATTAGTATTTAATATAATAGAAATGAAAGCTTCTCTGCTTTAAAATATTTATTAATATTTATTTTATTTAAATATGATTAATTTACAATGTACTAGCTTCAAGTGTACAGTAAAGTGATTCAGTTATCTGTACATACATATATGTGTATATATTTTTTTCTTTTAGATTTTTATAGGATATTGAATATAGTTCCCTGTGCTATTCCTTGTTACCTGCTTTGTATATAGTGCTTGTTAATCCCCAACTTCTAATTATCTCTCTTTTCCTGCCCCTGCTATCCTTTTTAGTAACCATAGGTTTGTTTTCTACTTCTGTAAGTCTATTTCTGTTTTGTAAATAAGTTTATTTGTATCATTTTTTAAGATTGCACACATAAGTGGTATCACATATTTGTCTTTCTTTGTCTGACTTACTTCACTTAATATGTTAAATTCCAGGTCCATCCATGTTGATGCATGGCTGGGTAGTATTCCATTATATAAATATATACTGGAGTGGGTAGCCGATCCCTTCTCCAGGGGATCTTCCTGACCCAGGAATCAAACTGGGGTCTCTTGCATTGCAGGAGATTCTTTACCAACTGAGCTATGAGGGGAGCCTGCTACATATACGTACATGTTACATCTTCTTTATCCATTCATCTGTCAGTGGACGTTTGGGTTGTTTCCATGTCTTGGCTGTTGTAAATAGTTATGCTATGAACATTGAGTTGCATGTATTTTTCAAATTAAAGTTTTCTCCAGATATGTGTCCAGGGGTAGGATTGCAGGATTATACGGTAACTCTATTTTTAGTTTTTCTTGAAGAAACCATATTCTTCTCCATAGTGGTTGTACCAATTTACATTTCCATCAACAGTGTATGAGGGTTCCCTTTTCTCCACACCCTCTCCGGCAGTTATTCTTTGTAGACTTTTTAATGATGGCTCTTCTGACTGGTGTGAGGTAGTATCTCATTGTAGTTTTAATTTACTAATGCTTAGCAAGGTTGAGTATGTTTTCATGTGCTTGTTGGCCATCTGTATGTCTTCTTCGGAGAAATGTCTATTGAGGTCTTCTTTTTGATTGAGTTTGATTGCGTGGTTTGTTTCCATTGGATTGCTTTTTGATATTAAGCTTCGTGAGCTCTTTATATATTTTGGAAATTAATCTCTTGTCAGTAGAATTGTCTCCTATTCTGTGGATTTTCTTTTCATTTGTTTATGGCTTCCTTTGCTGTGCAAAAGCTTTTAAATTTATTAGGTCTCATTTGTTTATTTTTGTTTTTATTTCCATTACTCTAGGAAACAGACTCCCTAAAAATAGTGCTGCCATTTATGTCAATGAGTGTTCTGCCAAAACACTTATTAAATTGCTGAAAATAATGTAATAAACCCTTTATAGGTTACTATAAATAACCATTATTTTTAATAATGAATAGTGTAAAGCATGCTATTAAATAACTATCTTGAAAAAAGAAAAAATTAGTGAGAAGAGTGGCATTGCTTTAGGTCTTTGTAAGTTTCTTTCACAGATGGTAGCTGAGTTCTCATATCTGCTTCTGCATTTACATGACTGTGATGTTGCACATCACGCAGCCTCTGGAAAACTCCACGGCACACAGGTTGCCACAGAGCACTGGCTTTGGGTGATCTTTCAAAATCATAAATCAGATCATGTCGTTCCTCCGCTTAATACGCTCTAAAGCTTATTACACTCAGAGCAACAGATTTTCATCTGTTTTGGCCTCCTCCTTCATTGCTTACCTACTTCTAGAGCACCTGATATGTGATAGGTGTTCTAAGCATAAATATATCAGCCTTCCACGTATGAGTGGACTTGGTCCTGGGCTCTCTCTTTTGTTCCCTCATTCTAATTGTTTGTCCCACACAAATATGGCACTGTCTTGATTATTACAGCTTTGAAATAAAGAACTCTTCATATCTGACTGGGAAAGTTCCCTGAAGCTTCTACCCCAACTCTGTATCTTGACTTTTTCCAAAACATCTTGTCTATTATTGGTCTTTCACTGCTCCATATGTTGGAGAGTCAGTTTATCAAAACCCTATTAGGATTTTGATTTGGAATTAACTGATAGATTAATTTGGGGATGAATCCATATCTTCACAATATCACAGCTTCTCATCTGTGGACAAGTAATGAGTAGTTTGGTCAGTCAGAGAAACTGAATGAGAAACCAGACTGATCAGCCTTTGACACCAGATCCGTTTCCTTCTGCTGAACTCTGTGGAACTGTTGTACATGTGGCAGGACTGTGGCAGTCACTCTGCTTAGTGTCAGAATCACATCCTAGGAAGCCAGCTGATTAGCCTCCTGCACTTGTAACATGCTCTGCAGCTGACTCATGGAGCTGTTGTCATCCTGTGGTCAAGTGCAGTCAAGCCTGTTTTCTCTGAGTGTGGCAATGACCTTCATCCGTGGAAAAGACTTTTTAGTCATCCTGGGAGGAGGGTATTTGAATTAGTTTAGAATTAATTGCTTTTAGAATAAGAATGAAAATTGAAAAGAAGCTGGTGATTCAGAGAACCCAGCTTCCTTTTATTTCACTTTTCTAATGTGTTCCTTATGAACCTGGGAGTTCATGTGGGCAGTCATTGGAAAGTCATTGGAAAGCTTGAGCCATCCCTTGAGGGACTGCAAGTTTCTGTTATGGTGCCGCTTCTCTCCTGTCATAGGTCAGTGGCAGACCTGGCTAGTCAAACATCACCCTCTTTCCCAGAGAGCCTACATGGATTCTCAGAATCCTCTTAACACGGTGCTCCGGCAAATTCTACTAATAAATCAGTTTGAGTAAAGAAAGAAAATTATCACTCTTTTTGTATTTAGGTCTAGTAAGTTTAGAAGCACTTAAAACTGGGATAGGTCCAGAAATACAGGCTGCTCTGTGGCTTAGGACACTGGGAGACCTCTGAAAGAGAAGGTTGGCACCTTTACCTAAAGACAGGAAATCTTGAGTAGGGGAGCCATCTGAATTTGTCACAGCAGAGGTTTGGTTTTGATGATGATTTAGAGAACAAAGGACTTGTAGGTACCCAGAGGGAGCAGAAAGAACGGAGCTTCCTAGCAAGAGCAGTTCACCAGAAGATGGACAGACAATCCAGCAGATGATATTGGTACAGAATGCAATGTCTGAATACAGTTTTTCTTCAGAACTAGTTAGGGACACTGCAGCCCTTGTGGGTTGGGATGTAGGACAAGTGTCATTAATTTCAGGTAAAACATGTCAGGAAAGTCACATTTGACACCAGAAGTATAAGAATTTTACTCTTCACTTGCTGTTATTGATCCAGGCTGCCTATTGCATTCCTGTGGATATAGGATGGCTGCTGAGCAATATGATGCTTGAATACAGCTGAGCTCTGCTGGAGTCAGAACTGGGTTCAAATTTTTGCTCTGCCACTTTTGAGATATGTGAGCTGGGACAGTTTATAAAACCTCTCTAAATGTTGGTTTTCCCCTCTGTAAATTAGGAGTTATAAGAGAATTCTTCTAAAAGGGTTGCTTGAGGATTGAGCCAATGGATTAGTGTGCTTAGCTTGGCATAGTAAGTACTCAATCCTGAATTAGCATTAAAACTTTCTCCCTTTGTTTCACTCTTTCAATGTCAGTGGGCTTAAAAGTGAGAGGGCGTGGGAAGGATTAGAAGCATGAATTTTCTTGCTATTTGGGGCTTGAATCAATGTAAGTGTGACCTGATTTTGGGTGATAGGGCCATCTTGTACCCACAAATTATATATATGAATTTTTAACAATAAAATTTGGGCTGTAAGTTACAACTTCCCATTGAGTCTATCAAAAAATCCTTGACATTCAATGTCACCATCTTAGAATCATGGATTCTTAAAATCACCTAAGATATGAAATATTTACAGTCTTAAAAAGTCCTTTTGCCTAAAGATTCCTGAAGTTATAGAATCCACATTTTAGTTTCATACACTCGCTCTGTTTTCAAAATAATTACTTATCTAATAGAGCTTAGTTTAAGGATTTCTATAAGTTCTATGTGGTTAAAGAGGTATATGAAGTGGGAATATTTCATGTATATTTTGAACAGAAACTATTTCTAGATGCCTTAGTAAAGGTACAGAAAAGGTTGACTTAGTTTATAAAGAAGAGTTTTAACTGATTGCTGGACAAAGTTTTAACTGATTGTGTGATTGTGCACAATTTGTGCACATTGTGCTAATAGGGACTTAAGACTTCATTCCTGCAATAGTCTCATAGAAACCTTTACATCCATCCAAATAGAAAATCAGAGATATGGATGCAAATGTTCATCTCATTTGGTTATGAAGAAACTGGAAACAATTCGAACATTCAAAAGTAGACAAATATTTAAATAATGATATCTACTGTATAGATTGTGCTTCAAAAATTGCCTTTTATTTTTATGAAAGTAACACATTTATATGGTTCAAAGTTAAATGGTGCTAAAAAGCTTATCACAAAAACAGCAGCTCCATGATTCAACCCTCCTAATTCCTGGTTTGGTTTGGCAGAAGCAATAATATCCAACTCTTTAGTTATTTATCTTCTCCTCCTTAAAATAATCTTTGATTATAATACTACTTCTTAATTTGTTAATTTTTTATATTATGCATTCTTTCTCAAGCACAGTAGTTTTCAGAGCAAGAGAAGTATCAGTGATAGAGAAGTTCAGTTCAGTTCAGTTAAGTTCATTCACTCAGTTGTGTGCAACTCTTTGTGCCCCCATGGACTGCAGGCCAGGCTTCCCTGTCCATCGCCAACTCCCGGAGTTTATTCACATTCTTCCCCATCAAGTCGGTGATGCCATCCAACCATCTCATCCTCTATTGTCCTCTTCTCCTCTTGCCTTCAATCTTTCCCAGCATCAGGGTCTTTTCAAATCAATCAGTTTTTTGCATCAGGTGGCCAAAGTATTGGAGTTTCAGCTTCAACATCAGTCCTTCCAATGAACACCCAGGACTGATCTCCTTTAGGATGGACTGGTTGGATCTCCTTGCAGTCCATGGGACTCTCAAAAATTTTCTCCAACACCACAATTCAAAAGCATCAATTCTTTGGTGCTAAGCTTTCTTTATAGTCCACCTCACATCCATACATGACTGCTGCAAAAACCATAGCTTTGACTAGACTGATCTTTGTTGGCAAAGTAATGTCACTGCTTTTTGATATACTGTCTACGTTGCTCATAACTTTTCTTCCAAGAAGCAAGTATCTTTTAATTTCATGGCTGCAATCACCATCTGCAATGATTTTGGAGCCCAAGAAAATAAAATCTGTCACTGTTTCCACTGTTTCTCCATCTATTTGCTATGAAGTGATGGGACCAGATGCCATGGTCTTCGTTTTCTGAATGTTGAGTTTTAAGTCAACTTTTTCACTCTCCTCTTTCACTTTCATCAAGAGGCTCTTTAGTTCTTCGCTTACTGCCATAAGGGCGGTGTCATCTGCATATCTGAAGTTATTGATATTTCTCCTGGCAATCTTGATTCCAGCCTGTGCTTCATCCAGTCCAGCATTTCTCATGATGTACTCTGCATATAAGTTAAACAAGCAGGGTGACAATACACAGCCTTGATGTACTCCTTTTCCTATTTGAAACCAGTCTGTTGTTCCATGTCCAGTTCTAACTGTTGCTTCCTGACCTGCATACAGATTTGTTCAGTAGGCAGGTCAGGTGATCTGGTATTCCCATCTCTTTCAGAATTTTCCACAGTTTGTTGTGGTCCCCACAGTCAAAGGCTTTGGCATAGTCAATAAAGCAGAAGTAGATATTTTTCTTCTTTTTTGATGATCCAGTGGATGTTAGTAATTTTATCTCTGGTTCCTCTGCCTTTTCTAAATCCAGCTTTAACATCTAGAAGTTCATGGTTCATGTTCTGTTGAAGTCTAGCTTTTCATACTGTTCATGGGGTTCTCAAGGCAAGAATACTAAAGTGGTTTGCCATTCCCTTCTTCAGTGGACCACATTCTGTCAGACCTCTCCACCATGACCCATCCATCTTGGGTGGCCCCACATGGCATGGCTTAGTTTCAATGAGTTAGACAAGCTGTGGTCCATGTGATCAGATTGGCTAGTTGTCTGTGATTGTGGTTTCAGTCTGTCTGCCCTCTGATGCCCTCTCTCAGCGCCTACTGTCTTACTTGGGTTTCTCTTAACTTGGACTTAGGGTATATCTTCACAGCGGCTCTAGCAAAGCGCAACCACTGCTCCTTACCTTGGATGGGAGGTAACTCCTCTCAGCCACCGCCCCTGACTTTGGACATGGGGTAGCTTCTCTTGGCTGCACCCATGAGCTTGAGTGTGTGGTAGGTCTTCTCAGCTGCACCTGCACCATGACAAAAAGGTAGGACACTGAAAGAGGAACTCCCCAGGTCGGTAGGTGCCCAATATGCTACTGGAGATCAATGGAGAAATAACTCCAGAAAGAATGAAGGGATGGAGCCAAAGCAAAAACAACACCCAGCTGTGGATGTGACTGGTGACAGAAGCAAGGTCCAATGCTGTAAAGAGCAATATTGCATAGGAACCTGGAATGTTAGGTCCCTGAATCAAAGCAAATTGGAAGTGGTCAAACAGGAGATGGCAAGAGTGAACATCGACATTCTAGGAATCAGTGAACTAAGATGGACTGGAATGGGTGAATTTAACTCAGATGACCATTATATCTACTACTATGGGCAGGAATCCCATAGAAGAAATGGAGTAGCCATTATAGTCAACAAGAGTCCGAAATGCAGTACTTGGATGCAATCTCAAAAATGACAGAATGATCTCTGTTCATTTCCAAGGCAAACCATTCAATATCATGGTTACCAAATCTATGCCCTGACCAGTAATGATGAAGAAGCTGAAGTTGAATGGTTCTATGAAGACCTACAAGACCTTTTAAAACTAACAGCCAAAAAAGATGTCCTTTTCATTATAGAGGACTGGAATGCAAAAGTAGGAAGTAAAGAAATACCTGGAGTAACAGGAAAATTTGGCCTTGGAATGCAGAATGAAGCAGGGCAAAGGCTAACAGAGTTTTCCCAAGAGAATGCACTGGTCATAGCAAACACCCTCTTCCAACAACACAAGAGAAGACTCTACACATGGACATCACCAGATGGCCATCACCGAAATCAGATTGATTATATTCTTTGCAGCCAAAGATGGAGAAGCTCTATACAGTCAACAAAAACAAGACCAGGGGCGGACTGTGGCTCAGATCATGAACTCCTTATTACCAAATTCAGACTTAAATTGAAGAAAGTAGGGAAAACCGCTAGATCATTCAGGTATGACCTAAATCAAATCCCTTATGATTATACAGTGGAAGTGATAAATAGATTTAAGGGACTAGATCTGATAAACAGAGTACCTGATGAACTATGGATGGAGGTTCATGACATTGTACAGGAGACAGGGATCAAGACCATCCCCATGGAAAAGAAACGCAAAAAAGCAAAACAGCTCTCTGATGAGGCCTTACAAATAGCTGTGAAAAGAAGAGAAGTGAAAGGCAAAGGAGAAAATGAACGATATACCCATTTGAATGCAGAGTTCCAAAGAATAGCAAGAAGAGATAAGAAAGCCTTCCCTCAGCGATCAAAGGAAAGAAATAGAGGAAGACAACAGAATGGGAAAGACTAGCGATCTCTTCAAGAAAATTAGAGATACCAAAGGAACATTTCATGGAAAGATGGGTTCAATAATGGACAGAAATGATATGGACCTAACAGAAGCAGAAGATATTAAGAAGAGGTGGCAAGAATACACCTAAGAACTGTACAAAAAAGATCTTCACGACCCAGATAATCATGATGAAGTGATCACTCACCTAGAGCCAGACATCCTGGAATGTGAAGTCAAGTGGGCCTTAGAAAGCATCACTACGAACAAAGCTAGTGGAAGTGATGGAATTCCAGTTGAGGTATTTCAAATCCTGAAAGATGATGCTGTGAAAGTGCTGCACTCAATATGCCAGCAAATTAGGAAAACTCAGCAGTGGCCACAGGACTGGAAAAGGCCAGTTTTCATTCCAGTCCCAAAGAAAGGCAATGCCAAAGAATGCTCAAACTACCTCACAATTTCATTCATCTCACATGCTAGTAAATTTCCAAAGTTCTCCAAGCCTGGTTTCAGCAATATGTGAACCGTGAACTTCCAGATGTTCAGCTGGTTTTAGAAAAGGCAGAGGAACTTGAGATCAAATTGCCAACATCCACTGGATCATTGAAAAAGCAAGAGAGTTCCAGAAAAACATCTATTTTTGCTTTATTGACTATGCCAAAACCTTTGACTGTGTGGATCACAATAAACTGTGGGAAATTCTTAAAGAGATGGGAATACCAGACCACCTGACCTGCCTCTTGAGAAACCTGTATGCAGGTCAAGAAGCAACAGTTAGAACTAGACATGGAACAACAGACTGGTACCAAATAGGAAAAGGAGCATGTCAAGGCTATATATTGTCACCCTGCTTAGTTAACTTATATGCAGAGTACATCATGAGAAATGCTGGGCTGGATGAAGCACATGCTGGAATCATGGTTGCCGGAGAAATAATAATAACCTCAGATATGCAGATGACACCACCCTTATGGCAGAAAGAGAAGAAGAACTAAAGAGCCTCTTGATGAAAGTGAAAGAGGAGAATGAAAAAGTTGGCTTAAAACTCAACATTCAGAAAACGAAGATCATGGCATCTGGTCCCATCACTTCATGGGAAATAGATGGGGAAATGGTGGAAACTGGCTGACTTCAATTTCGGGGCTCCAAAATCACTGCAGATGGTGATTGCAGCCATAAAATTTAAAGACTCTTACTCCTTGGAAGAAAAGTTATGAGCAACATACAGTATATTAAAAAGCACAGACTTTTGTCAAATACTTTGTCAAAAAAGGTCTGTCTAGTCAAGGCTATGGTTTTTCCAGTGGTCATGTATGGATGTGAGAGTTGGATCATAAAGAAAGCTGAGCACAGAAGAATTGATGCTTTTGAACTGTGGTGTTGTAGAAGACTCTTGAGAGTCCCGTGGACTTCAAGGAGATCCAAGCTGTCCATCCTAAAGGAAACCAGTCCTGGATGTTCATTGGAAGGACTGATGTTGAAGCTGAAACTCCAATATTTTTTCCACCTGATGTGAAGTGCTGACTCTTTTGAAAAGAACCTGATGTGAAAGATTGAATGCAGGAGGAGGAGGGGACGACAGAGGATGAGATGGTTAGATGGCATCACTGACTCAATGGACTTGAGTTTGGGTAAACTCCAGGAGTTGGTGATGGACAGGGAGGCCTGGCGTGCTGCAGTTCATGGGGTCGCAAAGAGTTGGACACGACTTAGAGATTTAACTGAACTGAAATGAAGCCTAGCTTGGAGAATTTTGAATGTTACTTTGTTAGCATGAGAGATGAGTGCGATGGTGTGGTAGTTTGAGCATTCTTTGGCATTGCGTTTCCAGGGATTGGAATAAAACTGACCTTTCCAGTTCTGTGGCCACTGCTGAGTTTTCCTAATTTGCTGGCATATTGAATGCAGCACTTTCACAGCATCATCTTTCAGGATTTGAAATAGCTCAACTGGAATTCCATCACCTCCACCAGCATTGTAGGTAATGATATTTCCTAAGGCCCACTTGACTTTTCATTCCAGAATGTCTGACTCTAGGTGGGTGATCATATCATCGTAATTATGTGGGTCGTGAAGACCTTTTTCGTATAGTTCTTCTGTGTATTCTTGCCACCTCTTCTTAATATCTTCTGCTTCTGTTTGGTCCATATCATTTCTTTCCTTGATTGTTCCCATCTTTGCATGAAATGTCCCCTTGGTATCTCTAATTTACTTCCTGAGATCTCTAGACTTTGCCATTCTATTGTTTCCCTCTATTTCTTTGTATTGATACCTGAGGAAGGCTTTCTTATCTCTCCTTGTGATTCTTTGGAACTCTGCATTCAGATGGGTACATCTTTCCTTTTCTCCTTTGCCTTTGACTTCTCTTCTTTTCACAGCTATTTGTAAGGGCTCTCAGACAACCGTTTTGCCTTTTTGCATTTCTTTTTCTTGGGGATGGTCTTGATCTTTGCCTCTTGTACAATGTCATGAATCTTTGCCCATAGTTCTTCAGAGATTCTGTCCATCAGATCTAATCCCTTGAATCTATCTGTCCCTTCCACTGTTTAAAAAGATAAAAGGTAGGTTCTCTTAAAAGATGTAAAAATCCTAAATATATACTTGCCTAACAAGAGTTAAACTATGTGGGCAAAAATGATAGAATTGCAAGGAGAAATAGATGAACCCATTATAATTGGAGACTTTAACACTCTTCTGTCAGAAGTTGACTGATCCAGCAGGCAGAACACCAATAAGGAACTCAATAACCCCATTAATTAACTGGATATAGTTGACATTTATAGACTATTCCATTCAACAACAGTAAAATACACATTCTTCTCAAGTCCATATGGAACATTCGCAAAGACAGATCACCTTCTGGGCCATAACACATGACTTAACAAATTTAAAAGAATAGACATAATACAATGTATGCTTTCAGATCACAGTGGAATTAAACTAGAAACAAATAATGGGAAGATATCTGGAAAATCCTCCAATACTTGGAGATTAAACAGTACATTTCCAAATAACAGGTGGATCAAAGGGGACATTTCAAGAAAAGTAAATATAAATGTAAATACAGCTTATCAAGATTTCTGGGATGCAGTGAAAGTAGGAGGGAAGTTTATAGTATTGAACACATACATTACAAAGTGAAGAAGTTCTAAAGTCAATAATCTACATTTCTAGAATACTAGAAAGAGAGGAGCAAATTAAATTCAAAAGGAAAAAAAATGAAATTTAGAACAGAAGTGAGTGAAGTTGAAAATAGGAAATCAAAAGAAAGTCAATGAAAATTGAAAAACTAATTCTTTAAAAGATTGATAAAATTGATAAGCCACCAGACACTGAGGGGGGATAAAAAGAAGATACAAATTACTAATATCAGAAATAAAAGAAAGGACATCACTACACATCCATGGACATTAATAGAATAATAAATGAATATTGTGAGCAACTCTATGCCCACAAATTTGATAACCTAGAGAAAATAGACTAATTCATTGAAAGACTCAGCCTATCAAAACTCAGAGAAGAAAAAAATGATACAAATAGAAATATATCTACTAAAGAAATTGAATCAGTAATTAATAACTTTCCAAAATAGAATACCTCCTGCCCAGAAAGGTTCACTGGTGTCCTCTACCAATCATTCAAGGGAGAAATTACAGAAATTCTCTACAATCTCTTCCAGGAGAAAGAGGCAGACAGATATGTCCCAACTTATCCTATGAGGACAGAATTACCCTAGTAACAAACTCTGACAAAAACACCACAAGCAAACTGCAGACCAATATCACTCATGAATATAGATACAAAAATTCTTAATAAATATTAGCAAATCAAATTCAGTAATATGTTAAGAAAATATGCAATCAGACCATGTGGGATTTGTCCCACTGGTTCAACATTTGAAACCAATTAATGTAGTGCAACAAACTAAAGAAGAAAAAGTCACATGATCAGTAGATGCAGAAAAAGCATTTGACAAAATCCAACACACATTCATCATATAACTCTCAGTAACCTTTGAAAAAAGGCATTTTCCCAAGTTTATAACATCTACAAAATTTTTAAATGAATATCATACTTAATAGCGATCCCCTAGAAGCTTTTCAACTAAGTTCAGGAACAAGGCAAGGATGTGTCCCCTCACAACTACTTTTTAATACTGCACTGAATGTCCTAACTGGTGCAAAAAGACAAGAAAAGGAAATAAAAGGTATGCTGTTTGGGAATGAAGAAATAAAACTGGATTTGTTTTCAGATGATGTAATTTTCTATGTAGAAAATCTGAAAGAATCAACAAAAATATTCCTGGAATAAATAACTAAAGCAAGTTACAAGGATACAGGGTTAATATACAAACATCAATCTCTTTCTTGTATAACAGCAATGAACAAGAGGAACTTGAGAATTGAAATACAATACCAATCTACATTAGCACCAAAAAAAAATGAAATGCTTCCACAAAAACAAGTGGAAGATAACTCTGATGAAAGACTGATATCAAGGAACTAGATAAATGGAGAGATATTTCATGTTCCTGATAGGAAGACAGTATTGCTCAGATGTCAATTCTTCCCAACTTGATCTGTAGATTCAACAATCTCAGTCAAACTCCAGGAGAGTTATTTTATGGATATTGACAAACTGATTCTAAAATTTATACAGAGAGGCAAAAGGCTCAGAATAGCCAAAGCAGTATTGCAGGAGAAGCGCAGCTCTGGAGAGCTAACAGTATCTGACTTAAATACTTACTGTTAAGCTGCAGTAATCAGTGTGGCCTTGCCAAAAGAATAAACAAATAGACTGATGGAACAAAATAGGGAACCCAGAAATAGATCCATATAAATGGAGTATAAACAAATAAATATAAATGATTTTCGGCAAAGGAACAAAAGCAATACAATGGAGCAAAAAGTCGTCTTTTCATGAAATGATGCTGGAACAACTGGACAGTCCCATGCAAAAAATGAATTCAGACCTAGATCTTACCTTGTTTACCACAATGAACTCAAATAGACACAAAAGCATAAAACTTCTAGAAGATACCAGGAAAAAAATCTTGGGCTCAGTGATGGCTTTTTAGGTACAACACCTAAGGCAAAATCCATGAAAAAAATAATGATTAACTGGACCCCATTAAAATTAAAAACTTATGCTCTGAAAAAAACTGTCAAGAGTAAGACAAATTTCAGTAAAAAGACAAATTTCAGGTGGGGAGGAAATATTTGCCAAACATATAACTGATAAAGGACTGTTATCCAAAATATAGAAAGAATTCTTAAGCTTAACAATAAGAAAACAAACAGCCTAATTTTAAAATGGGTAGAAAACCTGAATAGCACCTCACCAAAGAAGAGATATAGGTGCAAACAAGCATATGAGATGTTCAGCACTACATGCCATTAGGGAATTGCAAATTAAAACAGTAATGACTATCAGTACACATCTGTTGCTGCTTCTGCTAAGTCACTTCAGTCGTGTCCGACTCTGTGCAACCCCATAGACAGCAGCCCACCAGGCTCCCCCGTCCCTGGGATTCTCCAGGCAAGAACACTGGAGTGGGTTGCCATTTCCTTCTCCAATGCATGAAACTGAAAAGTGAAAGTGAAGTCGCTCAGTGGTATCCAACTCTTCGTGACCCCCTGGACTGCAGCCTACCAGGCTCCTGTGCCCATGGGATTTTCCAGGCAAGAGTACTGGAGTGGTTTGCCATTGTCTTCTCCGCATCTGTTAGAATGTCTAAATTCAAAGTATTGACAACACTAAACACTGACAAGGATGTAGAGCAGCAGAAACTCCTTCACTGCTGGTGGGAATGCAAAATGGTGTGTTTGCTTTGGAAGATAGTTCATACTCCTACCATACAATCCAGCAATCACACTCCTTGGTATTTAACAAAAGAGCTAAAAACTTATATCTATACAAAAAACTGCAGATTCTTTTAGCAATTTTATTCATAAGTGTCAAAATTAAACTTGGAAGCAGAGTTGGACATGACTGAGTGACTTCACTTTCACTTTCAAACTTGGAAGCAACCAAGATGCCCTTTAGTAGATGGATGGATAAATAAACTATGCTACATCCAGACAATGGAATATTTCAGCTCTAAAAAGAAATGAACTAATTTAAATGAAAAGTAATGAAAAGCATGGAGGAAATTTAGATAGATATGACTAAGTAAAAGAAGCAATAAGAAAACTATGAAGACATTAAAAGGATCAATGGTTGTCATGGACTACGGAAGATAAATAGGCAGAGCATAGAGGATTTTTTAAGGCAGAACATCAGTCTGATACTATAATGGCGGGCACGCGTTATATGCTCATCATAATTTAGAACATACAACACGAGAGTGAATCCTGATGTAAAGCAGAGTTTAGGGGATAATGATGTATCAACATAGGTTAATCAATTGTAACAAATGTACCACTGTGATGTTAATATGTTAATAGTGGAAGAGTCTGCATATGTGGGAGCAGCCGGTATGTGGGAACTCTGTACTTTCTTCTCAGTTTGGCCGTAACTGATACCTACTCTAGAAATATGAAAGCTATATACCTAAAAATATACTTATTCTTCTCTCACACACAATTCTTGTCTTGTTTTCTCTTTTTTCCCCCGGCATTCCTTCTTATTAGATATTGGACTTCTTATTCTTTTAATTTTGTTCCCTTTTGTCTCAATCGCCCTTTTTTCTCTTTTATTCTACTTTCTGAGAAATTCCTTCCCCAAACTCCAAACCTGCTATTGATCTTTTTATGCTACAGTATTTAAGCCTTTCCTCTGCTGTTTCTCTTGTTCTGAGCTTTCCTTCCTCCTCTCCCCTACCACATAGCCTCAGGTTCTAGTTCTTATTTCATGTGTGTAGTATTTTCTTTTAACTTTGTCTTATGTATACAGTTTTATTTTCATTTTTTATCCTCTTTCCTGAAAGGTGTTGGGTTCCATTAAGTTCTAATTTTTAAAGCCTGTTTGTTTTACCCGAGGGAAACCTTTCTTCTCTGTCTGGAGATATTGTTTCTTCATCCATATTTAAGAACGAGGCACTATAAAGTTGGTGGGAACTTGTCGTGCATGACATCATTGCAGGGTGATACGGGTGAGAGTTAGTTTTTCTAATTTTTGGCCCACAGATATTAGTATCTGTGGCTTCTTAAACATCTAGGTTTGTTTAGTTTTCATTTCTCCATGGAAAAATTTTCCAATTTATTGCCTTGCTTAAATCAGCTTAGCTGCCATTGTTCTGGGGGTGGGGATTGGGGGTGGGAATCTTATCTTTTTCATTTAGACCTTCAAACCCCCATTTTCAATATCTTGTATCACCTTTGGCTTCTCTCCTAACCTCTGCCAGACTGGGCAATAACATGTCTAGGAGATTCTCTTGTTCATTTTCTCCAGAGAATGAATCTTCTGTTTCTGTGTGGTAGAAAGGCATAGTCCCTTCGTTACTGACCTGAGTTCTTGGCCTTCCTTAGTCAACAGAGATTAATGAGGCCAGACAGGAAATTCAGGCAAGGCTTTATTGGGGTCCCCACAGCTGTAGCGGGGAGCAAAAATAAGTAACAGTTTCCCTTGCTGGCTTCCCAGGGTGGGATAAGCTGGTTCTTTATAGAGGGCGAGGGTAGGGGTATGTCCAGGGGTTGGGCTGGAGGGGTGTGTTAGGTGGTTTGCTACCCATCTGATGGTGTTAAGTGCAGGAGGCATGCACAGCTTTTGATTCCAATACCCTGTTTTTGCTCCTGGCTCTTCAGATGTGCCAGTTAAGCTATTTGGTCTTTTTCTGTCTTGTCCATAATTTGCTCCAACTGTGCATGCATGCAGTTATTTTTAGTCCCTTACAGTTTCTTTGTACTTTGTTGCCTGAGGAGAAGTTTGTCTAGTTGCAAGCACTGCACCAAAGGGCCCCAAGTCCCAGGTCCCAGTCTGTTTTACTTTGGCTATGCCCAGTGGGCCCTGGGGGTCTACTCCTAATACAATTCCATGCTCAGTACTATGATTTACCTCTATCTGTTTATCCCTATGGGGAAAATCCTAGAGTGAGTTTTCTTTGTAGCTTGATAAAATTCCCAGCTGTAGGCACTTAGTTTCAGCTTTTTTTCTGTTCTACTCAGATAGTAACTATGCCTTCATGCAATTTCCATCTTGAAAAAAAAATGATTTTGCTTACTTTTCAGTTCTTTATAATTTTTCCCTTTATATTGAGAGACAAAGAGGATGAACACATGATTTTAATTCACTATGTCTAACTATGGGTAATATGCTTTTGAATAATTTCTTTTAATGTCAAGGGAAGATGCTCAGCATGAGAAAAAATTAGGAGACAAAATTGTGAAAGGAAACACATGAAAGTTTATTCCTTTGTGAAGTTATTGCTAATGATTTATTATTTTCTTTAAAAGTCATTTCTGGCTTGCCAAATTTTCTATAATAATCATGTAACCCTTTCAAAGGGCTTCCCAGGTAGAGCAGTGGTAAAGAATCCGCCTGCCAGCGCAGGAGATGCAAGAGACACAGGTTTGATCCCTGGGTCAGGAAGATCTCCTGGGGTAGGAAATGGCAGCCCCTCCAGTATTCTTGCCTAGAAAATCCCAAGGACAGAGGAGTCTGGCGGGCTACAGCCTATGGATTAGCAAGAGTCGGGCACGACTTAGCGAATAAACCACCACCACAGAGCCAAATCAGTCAATTCATTTGAAAACAGAGTACAATAAAATGAACTACCCTGAATATCTCTTGGGTGGCTTTAGGAGGAAAATATTTTACTGTTTTGTTAGGGGACTGAGGGTAGAATAATTCCTGTTTCATTTGTTTGTTTTTGGAGAAGGCTCAGGAGGTCAGGTTTTTGGATAAGGCCCAGGGCCTTCTCAGGAGAAGGCAATAGTGACCCACTCCAGTACTCTTGCCTGGAAAATCCCATGGACGGAGGAGCCTGGTAGGCTGCAGTCCACGGGGTCACACAGAGTTGGACATGACTGAAGTGACTTAGCAGGGGCCTCTCAGGTGGTTCAGTGGTAAAGAATCCACCTGCCAATGCAGGAGACACTGGTTTGATCCCTGTGTCAGGAAGATCCCCTGGAGGAGGAAATGGCAACCCCCTCCAATATTCTTGCCTGGAGAATCCCATGGACGGAGGAGCCTGGCGGGTTACAGTCCATGGGGTCGCAAAGAGCTGGACATGACTGAGCATGCACACATGCGTGTGCATATCCGTGAAGGGGCTTGAGCTGAAGAAAATTGAGCTTAGCATTGTGCCAGAGGTCAATAATGGAGTCCAAGCTTTAGTTGATTGAAGTCATGAGGGTCAGCATCATTATTCCATCTTCCACCTGGGTGAGGGCCTTAGTTCCTCCAGCATTCTTGCCTGAAAAGATCCCATGGACAGAGGAGCCTGGTGGGTTACAGCTCACAGGGTTGCGAAGAGTTGGATACAACTGAGTGAGCACACACAGGAGGTGGTAGTTTCCAGGTATTTTTTTCTAGTATCCATGGCATTTTGAAATGCCTGGAGCATCTTGCGGGAGGGGGATTATATTTGCAAATATACATGTGTAGTTGCTGGTGAAATTGTACAGTTGGAATCCTGTGATATGAAGGTTTATTGTCTAATTTTTCAAGCAAGCACAATTTTAATGAAAGTAATCATTCAGGGATTTTCTTTACCACATTTACTTTTTATGTCTGGACTCTTTATGAAAGGAAATAGGAAAAATAATTTGGAAATCTTAAATAAATTAAGCTGTATCTGTTGATATTGTTAAGCCAGGCTGAGCATACACAATAAGATAAATTGCTTGGAAATAATAAGCTCTTTTAAAGCAATTTTCCACAGTCTCCCACTCTAGTCTTTCCATAATAGATGGTCTCTGGTCTTACGCGAAAGAGTGAGAGTAGAGATGTGGGTTCTAGTCCTAGCCCTGCCACTAAACAGCTCCAAGATATTGCTACTAGTACCCTGAATAGCAACCTTTATTGAGGGCTTAATTTATGCCAATTATTGTGCATATGTACATGAGCTTTTAACTTTCACTACATCCCATCAGATAGTTGGACTAAATAACTCCTTGTCCCTATTCCAAGCTTAAATGATCCCAGAAAATATGTCCCTGCTGCAAAACCTTACTTCTACTGGAGTGAGGTGTGTGTTGGGGAGAGGCAAGGAGTTAGGAAGCAAATCTTACCTTCACTAAAAGGGATGAATAGACAAGTTTTTGGAATTCAGAACTGTTCTCTATTCTAAACCAATATATAATCTAATATAACATATATTATCATCAGATGTCTTCAGTGGATTTTTCTGATGACCCAAGCATCTGATAACCAAATGTAACATTGTTTGCTTGGGTCACAGTCTATTTAAGTTGAGCAGGAGCGAGGTGGCTCGTATTGACTAGGCTTTCAATCTGGGGTCCTATGTTTGACAATTTCACCATCAGCTGTACCAGCTAAGTGCCATAGTGTATCCCCATCACTGTAACTCCACAATCTGATATTTACAAAGTGTTTTGGGGTTTTAAATACATCTCCTCTCCTATGATCTCATTTGATTCCTGACCCTCAATATTATATTGCTACATGTCTGGATGACAAAGAACTTCTAGAATATTACTTTTACTGCCTGAGTACAGGGCTGAGCCAGCATCCAGTGGACTCAGAGAGGAAGGGTAAAATCCAGAAACTTGTTCTCACTTCTGACTCAGCAGACTGAAAGTTTGCACTGCCCACTGGCCAGAGGATTTCTAATTGGCTTCTCTGCTTTAGTAGTATGGCCCTGTCCAAGGGGCCATTCTGGCATGAGGATGGTGTGGCAGGCAGAGTCCTATTTATTTGTTCTTAGCACAAGTATTCCAATGTACAGAAGTTGGGATGTGTGTCACTTTCATATATATTATGCTGTCTTTTTGATGTGCACGCTTGGTAAAATTCACCATCCATCCTTTATCTTTCTAAAAAGTTGTCTTATGAAATACTCAGGGAGCTTTCAAAATTCCTAGGAAACTGAACTGGAAATTTACTGAACTCTGTTACTCTTCTGAGCGCATCTTTCTTACTGTTTACCCTTTAACTTGTTATCTGCAGAGAGACAATTGGGAAATAGTCTTTCTCTGCTCAGTTCTTGTTAGAGTTTTAATGATTCTCTTCCCCCTTCCCCATTAGAAAGTAACTATATGTTAAATAGTTCACCAAATAAGAAAGATAAGCTTAGTGTTTAAATCAAATCTGCTGAATTGAAATGTCTTCATAGACAAAGCCTTCCTTAACTTTTAAATGTTGAGCCATATTAAAAAACTGAAACATTCGTTTTTTTTTTCCAAGCAGTCTAAGTAATTTGGTAGTTCTAGAAGAATGGCTGGCCATTTAGTTTCAGGCAGACTGATTTCCTAGGGCCCAGGTCACACACAGTGTGATCACACAGAGGTTCTGGTGCCTATAACAATTATGAAAAGGCAATTTGTATACAATATGCCACTGTGTGTGTGAGTCCGGGGTGTGTGGGGTGGTGGGCTGTGAAAGAGTCTCTGACTAGGCTAAAATCACACAATTGGAGATTTATTATTTTGGCTCAAGATTTTATCACCTGTGAAATTATTTTTAAAAAAAAAAAACAATCCTTGTGAGCATTGATATGGTCAGCCTCATGAATATTTCAAAACCTTTCCTGAGAGTAAGTTTTGATATTTACGGCTAGGACCAAACTGGAAAGCTTGGGTCAGAGAGAGGACTGACAGTGTCAAGAAAGTGGAGATGGGGGAAGGGAAGACTGAGAAGGGGCCGCTGGTGATGGGGAAGGGTGGAAGACAGCGAAAGATAGACTTCATTTGTTTCTTTCACTGACTTTGCTCAACAGATATTTATCAGGAATCTACTTTGTTGATAGAAGTACTGTGTTAAGGGCAGGGGAAGAAAAAAATCACACACTCTGGTAGTCTAGATGTGGGCGGTGGGGGTAGGCAGCTATGTTGACAGGTAGTGACAACAGAGTGTATAAAGTGACGTCAGATGGGTGGACACAGAGGACGGTGAGGTCCCGGACCTTCATCTTCCTCATGGAATTTGAACTAGATTCTGTAGGTGGTGAGGAGGTTCTGATGGAGTAGAGGGCCTGGCCAAATCTGCATCGTTGGGATATGGCTCTGGTCAACTTGGGCTTCCCTGGTGGCTCAGATTGTAAAGAATCTGCCTGTCAGTGCAAGAACCACAGGAGACCGGGGTTCGATCCCTGGGTTGGGAAGATCCCTGGAGAAGGGAATGGCATCCCACTCCAGTATTCTGGCCTGGAGAATCCCATGAACAGAGGAGCCTAGCTGGCTACAGCCTACAGGACTGCAAAGAATCAGACACAATTTGTGTCCGAGCGACTAACTTTCACTTTCACCTTGAAGCAGATGGATTGGTGGCCAGGGATGCAGAGAGACTGAAGCAAGAGAGCAGTGCACAGTGTTGGCCATATGGTGCTTCTGGCACATCCTGCAGCTAAAGGTTACTCTGAAAATGAGAACAAAATTGCATTAAAGCTGTGTCTCTGTAGCCCACAAATATATGCAAGCCTCAAGTGATTGCTCATGCCTGAGTTTCAAGTGTTTTTGAAGGTACATAACTCAAAGCCTCACCAAGACAGAAAGACCTACTAGCATAGAGAATTCAGTTATTTAAATCTTGGATGAGATATATAGGTTTATGCACAAGTGTTCTTGTTTTCGGAGAAGGCACCCCACTCCAGTACTCTTGCCTGGAAAATCCCATGGACAGAGGAGCCTGGTGGGCTGCAGTAAATGGGGTCGCTGGGAGTCGGACACGACTGAGCGACTTCATTTTCACTTTTCACTTTCATGCACTGGAGAATGAAATGGCAACCCACTCCAGTGTTCTTGCCTGGAGAATCCCAGGAACGGGGGAGCCTGGTGGGCTGCCGTCTATGGGGTCGCACAGAGTCGGACACGACTAAAGCGACTTAGCAGCAGCAGTTCTTGTTTTCGTGTTTATAACAAACATTTTCAGGTTGTTTTTAGCCCATTTGAATAGTCCACCAAGACAAGAACTAACAAGAAGGTGAAATTTTGTTAAATTCAATTGAAAATTAAATGTAAATCTTTCAACTATGACTTTATGTTGCTGTTTTTTTTAAAACAAACAAACATACAAAAAAAAAAAAAACTCTTTCAAATGTACCAAATAAAAGCCTACAACGTTTTAGCAAAATCTTGGCCTAAAGCATAAAACATGCTTTTTTAGATGCAGTGTCAAAATATGGTGTTCCAAACCAAAAGACACACTCTGATTTGAAGTCCCAGCATCTGAAGCTACAGGCTAGGAAACTCATGGATCCAACAATGTAGACACAGCTTATATCTCATAGTTAAGGACATTACCCCCACAGGCTTCCTTTCAATACTGAACTCACAGCTGGTAAACAGGCTCTCATAGCAACCAATAAATAAATATTGGTGGAAGTGATGCAAATCATACACAAATGATGAGCTGTTAGTTCTCTGGCAGTCAGCGTAAGCCAACTCCAGAATGTGTGTACCTTTGGGTAAGGCAGGCATGAGTTCAGAGGCTCCAAGAGGACCTGTCCCCTGTCCATGTCCTTTCAAAATGCAGCTCTTTATCCTAAAGGGCCCACTTAAGGCCTCATTAGATACTCTCCCTAACGAAGAATCAGTCTCTTGCGTCTGACTTGGGAACACATTTTGGGGGGAGGGCAGGGGAGAAAGCAGTGCCTGTTGGCAAAGTTGGCTCGGAAATGCAGCAAAATACAAACCAACTAATTACGGTAACCATTATGCTATTTTCATGCAGTGCAGCACAGGTCACTCAGGAAAATTAGGGGCAAATAGAAATTTCTTTCATGAAGTTGGTCATCATTCTTTGCCACAATTCAGGCCAACTAGAGAAAGAGAGGAAAACACTCTGGAGCGATGTTGTCTCAATTTTGTTCTAAGCTCACAGTTTCTCCTTTGGGAGGGCTATTGGTAAATCTAACAATGAGACTCCAACGTCTTTGAAGGTAAACTGCAGGGAAATGGACTTGTTAGTCTTCTTGCTCTCTCACCTTTTGGCATGTGTTTGTGTATACTGAGAGGTGTTGGGTAGGATGTGGAATGGAAGAGTGTCAAGAATTAATGGGCATTGCCCAAAAAGATGAATCAGTTGACTGTTTAATAACCACAAACTGTATGGAAGTAAAAATAACTCTAGGGCAGGAAATATTATTATTATGCATATTGTAATTATTGTCTTGGACATGAAATGATAAGAATGTGCCAAGGTCCATTTGGCTACTGATGTCCCCATTCTTGGCCCCCAGGGGCCCCCAGGAAAAGTCTCATTCTCTTCCCTTACCAAAGTACCAAGGGTTTCTGCTTCAAGAATGACTGGGGTGCGGGTTCTCCTACCTGGGGCTTTACTAAATTATCTTCCTTCACCCACACACCCAGTCACCCTCTCTCTACAATATGAGGAGATAGGCAAACTCTGCAGTTTTTGTTGGTATTTCCAGGAGTTGGGACATAGGAAAAGAGCCAATCAGATTATCAACATCAGGTCAAAAGTTGTCTCTTCTCCCTCTCCTTTAATCCTTTTTAATTGTAGAAAGTATTTTATTTAAACATCTAGTAAATATGATACAAATTAGACATCCAACAACAATATCTATATAAAGAGTCATCAAAAAATCAATATTTCTGTTCAAAGTTTAGAGAATTAATATAGCTCCTTTTCTTAAGAGTTCCATTAATATTTGTTTAAAGTAGGCAGCAGTCATTAAGAATAAAACAACCATGACCACAGACAGCAGTATTAAAGACTGAGTAACCTTCCACTGCTCTTGTTTATGTCTTTATCATCAGTTGAGCTTCCCATTTCTTCAAAGGCCTGTACAGATGACTGGTAATTTTCAATCATCAAATCAAAGTCCTTTGTTGGAATTGTCTCTTTGGTGTCATGCAAGATATGCAGTAAGTAATTTGATCAGTCCAGTCCTTTCCATAATTAGAACAAGAGCAAATCTTCCTGAAGTATGTTCTTATACCATGGTCTGAAGTCACACAAAAGCAAATGCACAAAGCCCTCATGTTGTGTGGCCCTGAAATAGCAGCAATTAAAAAATTATTTATTTATGCATCCATCTGTTTATTTACTAACCTCAAACAGTTCTTCCGCCACTCCAGATCTAGACACTGACAGTTCTGCTCCATGTTTGACTTACCTGCTGATAACTAATGAATGCCAGTTGGGGCATTTTGCTTTAAATACATTATTTTTCTGTTCAATGGATGTGTTGTGGAAACCTCTTGGGTTCCTCAAACACTTAAATGCCTTGAGGAGTCCCTAGGCATATTATAATTGGAGAGCTTAATGCATAGGATCCCCTGGGTGCAATGTGGCATAAGAACTTCATGGGATCACTGAGATTGTGGGTACTCTAACTTATTTTAAAGAAGAGGTAATGTGTGGTAGGTGTATTTATGTGCGGTAGGTGTATTTACGTGTGGTACGTGTATTGCTGTTTTGTGGGGCAGTGAATATGACGGTACCTTCCGACTCTCAGGAGAGACTCACACTGCACCAAATGGCTTTCTCTTTCCTCTGTCTTTGGAGGGCTCCCTGCCCTGGTCTCTTTCCTGTCTATGGTCTACCACACTGCAGTTAGAATAAAGTTCCCTGGACCCTTTATCATCTTTGTCCTTATTTGCTAGCTCATAAGATTCAGACATTTCAGCTTACCCTTCCCAACAACTGTCCCTGCGACATGAGTCACTGCAGCCTTTTTATATTTGTCCTTCCGATCCATACCCTTGGATTTACTGAATTAGTCTTCTCACTGCTCTGGCAATTTCTTTATCCTCTTAGCCAACACAAGCCTATCCTATCTGCTGAAATAGTCATGAAAATTCCCTTTATCTGGGCAATCTTCTCAGAGATTGACTTCACCTGGTTCTAAACACCCTTCTCCACATATAATTATGTAAACAAAGAAGCGTTTATCTAATTTTGCAATGATATAACGAAAAAAATTTTGACTCTTCATAACCTTACCATTCTACTTCATGTTTCCTTCATGTAAACATTCACATAGTTGTAATACACACGACTTGTATTACTTTTTCATTCAACATCATTTTGTTGCTATTTTTCCATGTCATTGTACTACCTTCATTTTAAATCATGATAGTACTGTACTCTACGGGTTAGGAGTGATGGTAGAGAGAGTAAGGTGTGTGGCCAAACTGTGTGTACCCTTGAGCAAAGCAGGTAAGTCTCTTTGAACAGTTTATCTGTGAAATGAAGATAAAATGTATGTGTGTAGCACATTGTTTGGTGACTGACATTGAACAAACCTTAGCTGTGACTTTTTCCCTGGTTTGAGGGATGTGACATTGCTGTTATGTTTCGTTGTTTTGGAAATGTTTCTAAAGTTCTTGCTGTTGTTTTGTTGCTGTTTCATGAGCAGTTCTTACACAGTTGTTTAGCTTCTCTATGGTAACGATGGAGCTTTTATTTGTTTTGTATCACTTCATAGATCTTCCATTAAAAGACAAAAGTCTACTTCAATGGACTCTCAATCACACAGTGCAGTGCCTGAATACATTTCCTTCTAAATAATTTTGCTCATTGGATTGAAACCTAGCTGCTAGATTTCTATGCTCTGAGACTCCTCTGAGCTTAGTTATGAGTTGCCAAAATAGAAGTGGCTTTAGTCAGATTCCTTCACTTTCTACATCATTCCTAGCCCCTTCCAGATTAGAGAGTTGAGTTCAGCCAGTCCTTTGTTCTTCCCACCCAATTTCCTTAACTCAGGAGAAATATCAGTAACCTCAGATGTGCAGATGACACCACCCTTATGGCAGAAAGTGAAGAACTAAAGAGCCTCTTCATGAAAGTGAAAGAGGAGAGTGAAAAAGCTGGCTTAAAACTCAACATTAAGAAAACTAAGATCATGGCATCTGGTCCCATCACTTCATGGCAAATAGATAGGGAAACAATGGAAACAGTGACAGACTTTATTTTCTTGGGCTCCAAAATCACTGCAGCCATAAAATTAAAAGACACTTGGTCCTTGGAAGAAAAGGAAAAGGAAGAAAAGGTTGGTCTATGAACAACCTGTTGCTTCTGTCATGTCTGACTCTGTGCGACCCCATAGACGGCAGCCCACTAGGCTCCCCCGTCCCTGGGATTCTCCGGGCAAGAACATTGGAGTGGGTTGCCATTTCCTTCGCCAATGCATGAAAGTGAAAAGTGAAAGTGAAGTAGCCCAGTCGTATCCGACTCTTCGCGACCCCATGGACTGCAGCCCACCAGGCTCCTCCATCCATGGAACTCTCCAGGCAAGAGTACTGGAGTGGGGTGCCATTGCCTTCTCCATGATCAACCTAGACAGCATATTAAAAAACAGAGACATTACTTTGCTGACAAAGGTCCATCTAGTCAAAGCTGTGGGTTTTCCAATAGTCATGTATGTATGTAAGAGTTGGACTATAAAGCAAGCTGAGTGCCAAAGAATTGATACTTTTGAACTGTGGTGTTGGAGAAGGCTTTTGAGAGTCCCTTGGACTGCAAGGAGATCCAGCCAGTCTATCCTAAAGAAAATCAGTCGTGAATATTCATTGGAAGGACTGATGCTGAAGCTGAAACTTGGCCACCTGATGCGAAGAACTGACTCACTGGAAAAGACCCTGATGCTGGGAAAGACTGAAGGTGGGAGGAGAAGCGGATGACAGAGGATAAGGAGATTGGATGGCATCACCAATTCAATGGACATGAGTCTGAGTAAGCTCTGGGAGTTGGTGATGGACAGGGAAGCCTGGCATGCTGCAGCCCACGGGGTTGCAAAGGGTCGGACACGACTGAGTGACTTCACTTTACATTACATTATTTTTTATACTTAAGTAAAAATAAAATAATCTCACTGTAAAAATAAATCTAGGTCATCTTGAGCAAGCAGCTTAGCCTTCATCTAAAAGGGGTATGTTCACTCCTAGGTATACAGTAAGTTCCTCACATAAAAACTGGTTCATTCTGAGAGCACATTCTTAAGTCCAATTTGCTTGTGGGTCCAACAAGATTAGGCTAGCTGGCTACCCAGCTAACACACTGGGTTATATAGTACCTACTGTAATAGGTTTAAAACACTTTTCACACAAATAATATATTAAAAACAAACAAAAAATAAAGAAAGCATATCTAATCTTAGGGTATAGTACCTTGAAAAGTACAAAATACTGTACAGCAGCTGCCATATAGGTACTGGCACTGAGGGAACATGCAAGAATAGTCACTGATTGGAGAAGGGAGAGGAAGGGGGGGATGAGAGAGCTGAAGAATCATCAGCAATAGGAGTCAGAGGGCAAGCTCAGTGTCACTCATGCCTGTCCAATGGAATGCATGTTCACATCTTGCAAAGCTCACAACTTGAAGTTAGGGGACTTACTGTATCTTGTTCAGAACATTCTATTTAAGGGGCTAAGAGAGGGGTGAAGAGAGTGGAAGGTGGTCTGTAGCTCTGATTTGCATGAAGGCACTTCTGTGATAATGGAGTCGGGGGTAGAGCCCTGGTCCCCAACTTATTTACATATGGTTTCCTGACAGCCAATCACCAGTTCTTTAGCTTGACCCTTCCCCTATCTTGAGAAGGGCTCCCTTTAAATTTTACAGCTAGCATTTTCCTGGGCTGGCCTGGTGGCTCAGATGGTAAAGCATCCACCTGCCTGCAGGAGATTCAGTATTCTTGCCTGGAGAATTCCATGGACATAGGAGCCTGATGGGCTACAGTCCACGAGGTTGTAAAGAGTTGGACATGACAGAGTGACTAACATTAATATTTTCCTGACCAGTTTAGGAGATTCAGATTGGAATTTTTTGCTGAGAAATGGCTGCGTACCCATGTATTCTGGTATATTCTTTTTCCTAAAGTATTAAATTGTGTTAAAGTAAGTTCTTTCCTCCTATTTACAAAATGAGAAATAATCACTACACTCGATGTATTTCATGGACCTAGAAGATAATGTTTACTGAGAAGAAAGGTGCTTTTAAAAACTTTCATGCTACTTTGGTTTCAACTGTTTGCATATCCTAACAACTATCTGCAATTTTCCATGTTCTCAATTTTCTGTCTAGTAATAAAACTTTGTTCAACACATTTTGATGGCAGTTGTCCAAAAGGCTTCTGTTTTGTCTTGTAAGCATAACAAGTTTATCAATAGTTAGTTCTGTTTGTAGTAATTCTTTATTTTAATATGGCCTTCTGATATTTTAAGTTGAAAAAATAGTCTTTGTGCTAATTCTCACATCAAATGGGAGGCTCGTTTCTGATGATTGCTTAATCTTTATCCTCAAAAGAATCTTTCAACCATAAAAAAAGTCAAAATGCATACTCTGCACCAACTTGCCTGCACACGTCTTCTTTGCTTTGTTTCCTTTTCTCCTGCTCTTGAAATCTTCTGGCATAACTGAAGCTTGGGAAGCAGCATGATTTGAGATGAAAAGTTTGAAGTCATCAACACACCTGAAAATGCATTTCTAGTCTCAAACCTATGTTTAGATTCTGCTTTTCCACCTTATGTTAGTCTAAAGTTTAGGCTAACTGGCACCATTTCCCTTTGTATTATATTAAATTTGGGGAGAGTCATTTCCTTCAGAGCAGAACTTCTATCAAATCTCTGTATGGCTCACTCTGTAATAATAATGGGAGAAGACATTTTGCTAACGTATGAGCAATCAACCTTTTATTCTTGAAAAGTAATGATGAAATCACCTCTTTTATTATCCCAGTAGATACATTTTTGATTGAAAAGGAGTGAAAACTTTCTTTTGCTTTTTTTTTGAAAATATGATTCTTATCACAAGTTACCAAATGCAATTTATTCTTTATATGGAGTGGTAAAGTCACTAGAAGAACATGTGAGGAAGTAGAGACAGATTTTCAAACATGCTGTCTAAATGATTGAACCAAAAAAGCAGTTTTCAACATGTTTCAGGGGAGGCGGTGCACCATGGTGGATGACAGCATAGACTGGGTTTGAATCCTGGCTCTACCTACTGGCTATGTGACAGCAAGTGAGGTATGTAATCCTCCTAAAGATACTTAATCCTTTACAGATGAGGTTTCCTCATCTGTAAAATGGGGGTAAAACCACTACCAGTGCTAATACTGACCTCAAAGGATTATTGTGATGATTAAATGAGTTAATATTTATAAAGGGCTTAGAATAGTACCTAAGCACATAGTAAACACGAGGCATACACTGTTGTTATCATCACAGATGTAGGATCTTTATATGATAAAGACTGAAAGAGATAATTCTGTAAACATGAATATCTAGGGCCTTCCAAGGAAGTTCCTTTAGGTCTTGACTTCCTATATTAAATTTATACCAACATGTCTTCTGTTTCACTAAGTGGAGAATTGGTTCTACCCTGAAACCTCAATTCTACGCATTATCTAAAAGCCTTAAGTGACAAACAACATACTATGTTGGAAAAGTTTTTTTCAAGAATCACTTGAGGATTAAAGCTGGACTGATAAACAGATTAAAAAACAAACAGGAACATTTGATAGTGAAAATACAGTATTTTCTGGATCATGGTAAGTATGTGTTGTAATTCTATATATATCAGCTTGGGATTCTCTGTGTTATTATTTAGAAAATCTTTGTTTTCCTAATTTGACCTTAAATTCCATGAGGATAGGGACTATGTTTTGCTCACCTTTAAATTTCAGCACCCAGTGCTTGACACATAGTGGGCATTCCAAAGAAGCTGTCAAATGAATGAATGAGTGCATGATGTGGTAATAAAAAATGATTATTTGGAATCATTTTGTTTGTATATTAGCCTCTTAATAAGTTCATATGTAGCTAATACAGTTATTCATACCCAATATTCTATTAAGAAAGTAGAAGTCTGACAGAAACTGAGGGACAGAGAGATTCATTAACTTAGTAAAGAGGCAGGCTTAAGGATCTGCCTCTAGTCTTCTGAGTCCTGGTCTGGGTCTGTTTCTAGTAAGATGAAAAGGATTTATAAAATCAAGAATTCTGTCTTCTTTTCCCCTTCACTATTTCCCATACTTCTTCGCTGAAGCAGTTCCCCAACTTCAGTCTCTAGACTCAGAAAGAAGAAAAGAGAGAACCTTCAGACACTTGGTTAGTGCGCTCCTTCCAGAAGAAAGTGGATGTCAAAGCACAGACTGGCTGTATACCCATGATTCAAGTCCTGCCTCTGAGGGGCCAGGCTCTAGTGACGGTTTCTCACATTCTGATACAGTTGGTGTGTGCTGGCTCCCAGGCAGGTATCATGAACATCAGAGGGTTAGTATCAGCAGTGACGATTTAAAATGAAGATGGCATCCTTTTGAAAAATCACCCCATAAGCCAGTGGATGATTTTGTATTTAGCTTCTGAAAATACTGTACATAGAAAGGCATTCTTAACCATTTGGAAGCAATTTTGAGAAAATTAAACTTTTGGAGCTCAACTCAATGATTCCCTCTTATCTTTGTTATTATTATTATTTCCCTGTTGCTTTGTCCTCAAATCAGATCCTAAAGCTTGTTTCCTACAAAATAGCTCCCAACAAATTTGTAAGCCAGACTCTTTGCCCTCTGTCCTCTTTGACTTTCATCCATTCCTCTGGTTTGGCTCTAAGTTACACGCACACATCACAGACTTAAATGTTCTCATTTTTTGATACTCAGCACATGTGGAGATAATTTAGTTCCTTAAAGAGGCTGTTTTGGACACCTACTTTTTTATAAAATCCAAATCCTGTGGAATCAGACAGAGGTTTTTCTGTCTCCTTAAAGTGTAAACCAGAAGCAAAATCAAACTATGCCATTAGAATAATGTTCTGTAACAAGGGCATGAGAATTTAATGTTAGGTAATTTACAGTTATTACTATTATGCCACACACATCTCTATCCAATTTGGTTACATCAGATGGAGAGGTAATTGTTTTTTGGACTTGTTGGCTCTCTTGTTTAATTTCAGCCTCCATGCTAGATTAAAATTCCATAAAACCATGATTAATTCAAATGCTTGAAGAATGAGAACTTATTTAATTTTAATTTTCTGGTTAGCTGTTAACTGAAGTTGAACCAGAAACACTCTTGGCTTTAATCCTTGTTGAAGAACTTTCTAAAATTATTTCATTTCCTTGCATCAAAAGGATAGCACAGTGGAAAAGTCTGTCATTGGGACTTAGGAACACTACAGGTTCCTGGGGATCATTTTCTGACTGTTATAAAATGTTGCAGATGGAAGGTTGAAAGGATGAAATGAACCTGGAAACACTAGACCCTTGAGGTAGAACAGCCAGTTACCTCTATCTTTTAAAAGTGGACAATAAGCAATAATTATTGAGTAGCTACTACTTGCCAGGGCTCAGACTCTTGCCTTCAGGAGCCCAGCATGCTGGTGGAGAGATGTGTTTACAGATAATTACTATACAATGTAATAAATGGTAAATGTTATTGTAGTAGTGAAAGTGTTACCCACTCAGTCACTCTTTGCAATCCCATTGACTGTATCTTGCCAGGCTCCTCTGTCCATGGGATTCTCCAGGTGAGAACATTGAAATGGGTAGCAAGGTATTCCCTTCTCCAGGGGATCTTCCCTACCCAGGGATCAAATCTGGGTCTCCTGCATTGCAGGCAGATTCTTTATGGTCATTGCAGCTCAGAGCAAGGAAGTACCAATGGCCTGAGGAAGTCAAAGATGGCACCTGGGGGAGGGCAATGGTCTGGGTCTTTGCATATGCACGGAAGGTAAGTGCAGATGAGAAGGAAGGACTTCCGCTGCAAGGGGAGCAGACTTTGAAATACGCAGAGATGTAAATGAGGGTTACCTGTCTGGGGACCTGGTGTGTCTGTCTCTGTGCCAGAGACATTGTCAGTGGATGAGTCCGGACAGCAGGCTAGGGTAGGCTGTAAAGGGCTGTTTATACAGAGTTCATGTGCTAGTTTATATGTAACATTTAGGAATGGAGTTTAAAAATCCAATTTATTTTCCAGAAAGATCATGCAGCAATGGCAGGCAGGAAGCATGGGGAGGAGGAAGAGACTATTTCATTAACTTGTTAATAGTTAAGAAAATCTTTCACTGTCTTATTGACTTGAATTATGGTTTGCAATATTATTTTACCTTTAAGCAGGAGAACATTTTAGTTTTTGTCTCTCCTTTAGGTGCCCCGTTATTTTGGCCTCAATTTGGATATTGGGAAACTAACGTCACTAAGGCCTGTGACTTCCCCAAGGTTCTGAACGGAATCTATTGAGAAATTGACCGAAAGCCAAGTCTCAAAGTTTCTTCCAGCAATTGCTAGACCACACTCCCCACTATTACAGCATATTTATGATATAATTAACTTTCAGAAAGCCATATGGCTCTTGTTACCAAGACTAAAGGAATGTGCTTTTCATAACAAATGGCATATGGCCTCCAATAGCTCTTTGCTTGCATGTTTTAACAAAATGAACATGTGCAGAAATTAGTTGCCTCAGGTCAGTTAGCAGACAGAGATTGATTTTCTTCTGCTTTCTTTAATTGCAATTGAATTTTTGACAAGTATCAAGGGTTTTGTTTTTTTTTGGGGGGGCAGGGTGTAAATATCTATAATGTGACTCTGATGATTCTTTTCTCCTTAGGCCTTGCCCCTTTTAAAGAGCAGGCACAGTTATCTTATTCACAGTGGAGCAGGTAGCCGGCAGAAACAGGGCCATTTCTGATGAAGCTGCACACTTCTGCAATGGTGGGAAAATCTGTGGACTTACATGATAGGCAAATGATAGGCAAAAGGAAACTAAATGAGTACCACTGAGCTGAAAGCTGACGTTTATCTTTGGTCACGTAAGTGATGCAGAGCTGATGGGTACATGATAAATGCTCACATGCTGAACTAATTTAGTACCAGTTAAGCATGAGAGCTCACACTTGATCTCTTAGAGTTATTTAGGAAACTTTCTATTTTGGGAAACATGCCTTACAGTTCTGCTCTCTTAGTTCACACTATATCTCTTCCTATTGTTGCTTTAGCAAGTTTTCTGATGGAGTCTGAGAATAAACTCCTCGTAACTTTCACATTGTTGTATTACAATATTCATTGCCGGTTATTTGTACTCAAGGTCAATGACATTATCTCATTGGAATTCCCTGGGCTCTGAATTCATAACACAGTCCAAAATGCTCTTGTCTGTGATGGAAAAATACAGCACAATTACTGTAAGTCTGCTGGTTCACAAAGAATCTAAGTTTCAAATGTAACTACTCATCATATTGGCAAAGCACTTGCATTTTTTCAAGTGCTTGTGTTTATATTACCCTAATCATTGGAAAAGACTCTGATGCTGGGAGGGATTGGGGGCAGAGGATGAGATGGCTGGATGGTATCACTGACTCGATGGACATGAGTCTGAGTGAACTCCGGGAGTTGGTGATGGACAGGGAGGCCTGGCATGCTGTGATTCATGGGGTCGCAAAGAGTCAGACACAACTGAGTGACTGAACTGAACTGAACTGAATAATATATACTATATAATATATTATATAATAATAATATATATCATATACCAATAACAATATGCTTCTACCTCTGTTAGTGAGGTGGAAGTATATCAATTTTAAAAGGAAAATGAAAATATACATTATTCTTCAGTAACTAAAATGAGTTCGTTCATATTGAAAGAATGAGTTAGTTCATATTGAAATAGCTAAACCTTCCTGCTGCTGCTAAGTCACTTTAGTCATGTCCAACTCTGTGTGACCCCATCGACAGCAGCCCACCAAGCTCCCCCGTCCCTGGGATTCTCCAGGCAAGAACACTGGAGTGGGTTGCCATTTCCTTCTCCAATGCATGAAAGTGAAAAGTGAAAGTGAAGTTTCTCAGTCGTGTCCGACCCTCAGCAACCCCATGGACTGCAGCCTTCCAGGCTTCTCAGTCCGTGGGATTTTCCAGGCAGGAGTACTGGAGTGGGGTGCCATTGCCTTCTCCAAAACCTTCCTATTCAAAGCTTAATTTTCTAAAAACAGAACCCACATAATTTAGGATAATTTATTCATGAAGATTAAACCAAATGTTTTAAATAATAAACTTTTAGTCTGTCTTTTTGTCATCTAAAAGGACTCATTCCAATCCTGTTCATACAAAAATGAAAATGTTTGTTAACATATTCTAATTCATCTTCTATTTACTATAAACTATATTTCTTTTTTTGGACAAGTCATAGCTTCTCCTTTCATAAAATAAGATCTTCCATTATGTTATAATGACAAAGTGTGGATTCTTAGGACTGATGAATCATAAGGCTGGATGAAATAAGCCTTTAGCAATCATCTCTGGCTCTAGGCACCTATAAATGATGAATTGAAAAACAAAGTGAGTAAGAGACACCTTTAGCCAGAAACATGGCTTTGACTGGATAACAAATAAAAGTAACCCTGGGAATTCTTTTTCTCTTTAGCAAAAATACATCTTCCTTCTTTTTTTTTGTTAAAAAAAGTTAAACTCACCCCAAACTGATATTATTAGAATAATAACCCCAACTTAAAATTGTTGTGTGTAAAACTGTGAATGAGTTAGACTCACTTCATATTTGAGAACTGGTTCCTAGTATCCGTAAGACTCCAGATAAATAATGTTTGAGAAGGAAAGATTCTGCCTCATCTACTCAAGCATCATTTATTACCTGAGTGCAAAATATAAATACAGTATGTAAGTACAAGATTTATCAGCAAATTAATGCTTCCTCACCTATAGAAAGCCAAACAAACAAACAGTTTGGAAGAAAAAGGCCTTAGGGTAGCATTTATGTACTGCTGCTGCTGCTGCTAAGTCGGTTCAGTTAAGTCCGACTCCGTGCGACCCCATAGATGGCAGCCTACCAGGCTCCTCCCGTCCCTGGGATTCTCCAGGCAAGAACACTGGAGTAGGTTGTCATTTCCTTCTCCAATGTATGAAACTGAAAAGTGAAAGTGAAGTCACTCAGTCGTGTCAGACTCTTCGCGACCCCATGGACTGCAGCCTTCCAGGCTCCTCCGTCCATGGGATTTTCCAGGCAAGAGTACTGGAGTGGGGTGCCATTGACTTCTCCTACATTTATGTACTAATAAAAGTCAATTGGAAGTTAGACTAGAATCTTATTTTCTTAATTGTTACAATTCACTCAGGTTATGACCATTGCCACTTTGCTTATAGGTTTTGTATCGATACAACTTGGAGATAGCTGCATTTGAAAATATGCTTCCAATCACTGTGATGGTCTGGCTCACTGTGTGGAGAAGTCAGGGCAAAATTTCAAGCAAACTTAAACGCTTGGCTGTTTATAAGATGGTCCTTTCAGGATTGAACAAATATGGACACACAAAGAGAGACCTGGCTCCCTAAGATTACTTTGAATATTTGGATTAATTTTGAATATCATATTCTAAGGAAGTTATAATATGCAAAACACAAACAACTTGTTTCTCGAGAGTTTCAAATCTTGCACAAATTATCTAGGCAAACAATTATGGCTATAACGTAAATGGGGAAAATGGCAAAGACCAAAAAACAAACCCTAATCCTAATTGACTTTAGAGGAAGGTGGATTCTATTACTCAAAGATATGTCTCATTCTGCTGGGCACCATATTATGTCTGAATATTTTAAGGTGATCTTAGAACTAATCTGAAGGTTGAACATGCAGAGCTCTGAACTGGAATTGGGGAGATGTAGGAAAGGAAGGGTTCGGTTCAGTTCAGTTCAGTTCACTCAGTCGTGTCTTACTCTTTGTGACCCCATGGACTACAGCATGCCAGGCTTTCCTGTCCATCAACAACTACTGAAGCTAGCTCAAACTCATGTCCATCAAGTTGGTAATGCCATTAAACAGTCTCATCCTCTGTTGTCCCCTTCTCCTCCCTTCAATCTTTCCCAGAATCAGAGTCTTTTCTAATGAGTCAGTTCTTCACATCAGGTGGCCAAAGTATTGGAGTTTTAGCTTCAGCATCAGTCCTTCCAATGAATATTCAGGACTGATTTCCTTCAGGATTGACTGGTTTGACCTCCTTGCAGACCAAGGGACTCTCAAGAGTCTTTTCCAACACCATAGTTCAAAAACAACAATTCTTTGGCACTCACTTTCTTTATAGTCCAACTCTCACATCCATACATGACTACTAGAAAAATCATAGCTTTGACTAGATGGACCTTTGTTGGCAAAGTAGTGTCTCTGCTTTTTAATATGCTGTCTAGGTTGGTCATAGCTTTTTTTTCTTTTTTCATTTCATGGCTGCAGTCATTATCTGCACTGATTTTGGAGCCCAAGAAAACAAAGTCTCTCACTGTTTTCATTGTTTCCCCATCTATTTGCCATGAAGTAATGATACCAGATGACATGATGTTTGTTTTTTGAATGTTGAGTTTTAAGCCAGCTTTTTCACTCTCCTCTTTCACTTTCATCAAGAGGCTCTTTAGTTCCTCTTCACTTTCTGCCATAAGGGTGGTGTTATCTGCATATCTGAGGTTACTGATATTTCTCCCGGCAATCTTGATCTCAGCTTCTATTTCGTGCAGCCCGACAGTTTGCATGACATACTTTGCATATAAGTTAAATAAACAGGGTGACAATATACAACTTTGATGTACTCCTTTCCCAATTTGGAACCAGTCCATTATTCCATGTTGGGTTCTAACTGTTGCTTCTTGACCTGCATTTAGATTTCTCAGGAGGCAGGTAAGGTGGTCTGGTATTTCCATCTCTTTAAGAATGTTCCGCAGTTTGTTGTGATCTACACAGTCAAAGACTTTGGCGTAGTCAGTAAAGCAGAAGTAGATGTTTTTCTGGAACTCAATTTCTTTTTCAATGATCCAATGGATGTTGGCAATTTCATCTCTGGTTCCTTTGCCTCTTCGAAATCCAGCATGAACATCTCGGAGTTCTCGGTTCACGTAATGTCGAAGACTCGCTTGGAGAATTTTGAGCATTAATTTGTTAGTGTGTGAGATGAGTGCAATTTTTTAGTGGTTTGAACATTCTTTGGCATTGCCTTTCTTTTGGATTGAAACGAAAGCTGACCTTTACCAGTGCTGCTGAGTTTTCCAAATTTGTTGGCATATTGAGTGCAGCACTTTCACAGCATCATCTTTTAGGGCTTGAAATAGGTCAGGTAGAATTCCATCACCTCCACTAGCTTTGTAGGTAGTGATGCTTCCTAAGGCCCACTTGACTTTGGACTCTAGGATGTCTGGCTCTAGGTGAGTGATCACACCATCATGGTTATCTTGGTGTTGAAGATCTTTTTAATATAGTTCTTCTGTTTATTCTTGCCACCTCTTCTTAATATCTTCTGCTTCTGTTAGGTCCATACCATTTGTGACCTTTATTATGCCCATCTTTGCATGAAATGTTCCCTTGGTATCTCTTATTTTCTTGAAGAGATCTTTAGTCTTTCCCATTCTATTGTTTTCCTCTATTTCTTTGCATTGATTACTGAGGAAGGCTTTCTTATCTCTCTGTGCTAGTCTTCGGAACTCTGCATTCAGATGGGTTTATCCTTCCTTTTCTCCTTTGTCTTTCATTTCTCTTCTTTTTTCAGCTATTTGTAAGACCTCCTCAGACAACCATTTTGCCTTTTTGCAAAATGTTTACCTTGTTTTTCTTGGGAATGGTCTTGATCCCTGTCTCCTCTACATCGTCACAAACCTCTGTCCATAGTTCTTCAGGCGTTCTATCCATCAAATCTAATCCCTGGAAACTGTCACTTCCACTATATAATTGTAAGGGATTTGATTTAGGTCATACTTGAATGGTCTAGTGGTTTTGCCTACTTTCTTCTATTTAAATCTGAACTTTGCAATAAAGAGTTCATGATCTGAGCCACAGTCATCTCCCAGTCTTGCTTTTGCTGACTATATAGAGCTTCTCCATCTTTGGCTTCAAAGAATAGAATCAATCTGATTTTGGTGTTGACCATCTGGTGATGTCCATGTGTAAAGTCATTTTTGTGTTGTTGGAAGAGGGTGTTTTCTATGACCAGTGCATTCTCTTGACAAAATTCTGTTAGCCTTTGCCCTGTATGCCAAAGCCAAACTTACCTGTTACTCCAGGTATCTCTTGACTTGCTACTTTTGCATTCCAGTCCCCTATGATGAAAAGGACATCTTTTTTGGGTGTTAGTTCTAGAAGGTCTTATAGGTCCTTATGGAACCATTCAACTTCAGCTTCTTTGGCATTAGTGGTTGGGGCATAGACTTGGGTTACTGTAATACTGAATGGTTTCCCTTGGAAATGAACAGAGATCATTCTGTTGTTTTTGACAGTGCACCCAAGTACTGCATTTTGGACTCTTGTTGACTATGATGGCTACTCCATTTCTTCTAAGGGACTTTTGTCTACAGTGTAGATATAATGGTCATCTGAATTAAATTCACCCATTCCAGTCCATTTTAGTTCACTGATCCTAAAATTTCGATGATCACTGTTGCCATTTTCTGTTTGACCACTTTCAATTTACCTTGATTCTTGGACCTAACATATCAGGTTCTTATGCAGTTTTGTTCTTTACAGCATCAGACTTTACTTCCATCACCAGTCACATCCACAAGTGGGCATTGTTTTTGCTATGGCTCCTTCTCTTCAGTTTTTTTTGAGTTATTTCTCCACTCTTTTCCAGTAGCATATTGGACACCTACCGACCTGGTGAGTTCATCTTTCAGCGACATATCTTTTTTGGCTTTTCAACTCGCTGCTGAAAAACCATTAATGGGAGAATGTTGGATCCTACCAAAAAAAGATACCCCATGTCCAAGGGCAAAACAAGACAGTAGGAGGGGCCAAATCATGTTTAGAATCAAACCCCTTCCCGGCCAGAGATTCTTGGAGGGCTCAAACAAAACCTTGTGTGCACCAGGACACAGAGGCATGACAGAGACTGAGCCAGACCTGCCTTTTATTGTTTGAATGTCTCCTCCAGAGGCACAGGTCAGCAGTAACCTGCCATGGGGACGGGGGCTCTGGCTGCAGCAGACCTGGGTCATGCAGCATGTGGCATAAACCCTCTTGGAGGAAGTTGCCATTAGCCCCACCACAGAGCCACCAAGCAGATGACCCACAAACTGCAGAACAATTATACCAAAGAAGTTCTCACACTGTTAAGAAAGTTCTAGGACCCACAACAGATTTCCCAACCTGGGGATCTGGCAAAGGGACTGAGAACCCCCAGTGAATTTGACTTTGGGGGCCAGTGGGTTTTGCTTACAGAACTTCCACAGAACAGGGAAACAGACTCTTGGTGGGCACAAACAAAACCTTGTGCACACCAGGAGCCAGGAGAAAGGAGCAATGACCACACAAGAGACTGACCCAGATTTGCCTGTGAGTGTCCAGCAGTCTCCAGTGGAGGCGTGGGTCAACAGCTTGGCCTTAGGTCAAACAATAGGGAGGGAACATAGCCCTGCCCATCAACAGAAAATTGGATTAAAGATTTACTGAGCATGGTCCTGCCCATCAGAACAAGACCCAGTTTCCTTCACAGTCAAGTCCCTCTCATCAGGAAGCTTCCATAATCCTCTTATCCTTATTCATCAGAGAATAGATAGAATGAAAATCACAATCACAGAAAACTAACCAAACTGATCACATAGACCACAGGCTTGTCTAACTCAGTGAAACTATGAGCCACGCCATGTAGGGCCACTCAAGACAGATGGGTCATGGTGTAGAGTTCTGACTAAACGTGGTCACCTGGAGAAGGAAATGGCAAGCCACTTCAGTATTCTTCCCTTGGGAACTCCATGAACAGTATGAAAAGGCAAAAAGAAAGGAAGGGTAGGGGATGAGAAATCGCAGGAGAGAGAGGAGAGCATCTGGGGAGAGGATGTGGTCCTGGGAAACCTCCAAGGGTAAAAGCAGTGAGTGAAAGATGGAGCGTCGAGGTGCCTGCAGATTCTTAACAATAAGAATGCTTCTTATTGAATGAAGTTGTTACTGTTTCTGAAATTATAAATTATTTCAACTCATCAAATTTTAGTGACGTCTGTTATAAACATTCATGCATTATGGACCTCCTTTTGTTTTTGGATGGAAAATTATGGGAAAGAGTTCATTCCAATTTTTTAGGCTGATGAATTAAATTCCTAATTGATGGCCTCCAGGTTTGCTTCCCCAGTCCCAGATGGGGGCCCAGACAGGGCTTTGCTGATTGTCACATTTGAGGTGCCAAGACAAAGTTTGGGAGAACAAGGTCAGCATGAACAGGAAGAGCCATAAGTGGACACGTTAAGTTGAAACAGACATTCAGAGCCCAGAAAGCCCTTCCCCATCCCCCAATTCCCCAAATGTCTAGAACTTTTGAAGTGGCCTTTGGTTTCCCACAACCCATGGGATGGATATTTGAATCAGGGAGAGAGTAGATTCCAGTTGATACTTGGGTTATCCATGCAGTCTGAAGACAAAATGATTTATTAAGGGTGGAAGTAGGGATGGAAAATTTTAGTCTCTAGGGCTCCACTTTCTATCACAGTGTTCATTATCAGCAGCCCATGATGCTGCTGGCATTTTCTTCTACAAACATATCAGGGATTTAGCATTTATTTTGATTTTTAAAACCAAGTCCAAACTAGTCAACTATGTATTTGGTAAACCAAAAGATATTGCTGAAATCCATGGTGACAGTTTTGAAACTATTTTGCGCATTTGCATTTATTGAAAGTGTAATTATAGGTTGTCGTTCTCTGTAGCATTCCCCATGGCACATAGGGCAATTTGTTTGTGTGTAGAAATCTTTATAGGAAGTAGCATTGTTGTGTGAGGCTTGCAGACTGGTACCTACATGTTTGAAGACGCCCACATTCTTCTGGTTTATCATCACTTATGAATAATGGCCCTGGGCTATAGTGAAAAAATATCAATGACCCATCGCTTGAACTTTTCTTTTAAAAGGGCAAATTTCATATATGTCTAAAATGAAGATGATCTATTTTTTTATGTTAGAGTTTTAATCTACATGTGTGTGCATGCGCGTGCTTAGTCGCTCAGTTATGTCCAACTCTTTGCAACCCCACTGGCTGTAGCCCATGAGGTTCCTCTGTCTACGGGGATTCTTCAGGCAAGAATACTGGAATACAGGAGTGGGTTGCCATGCCCTCATCCAGGGGATCTTCCCAACCTAGGGATCGAACTCACTGCAAGTGGATTCTTTACCATATGAGCCACCAGGGAAGCCCAAGAGTACTGGAATGGGTAGCCTATCCCTTTTCCAGGGGATCTTCCAGACCCAGGAATTAAACCAGGGTCTCCTGAATTACAGGCAGATTCTTTACCAGCTGAGATACCAGGAAAGTCCTTTAATCTATATACCTCCATTGCATTTTGATGCATTATTACTGCCAAGATGTGCACATTTATGGGCTCCCAGATGACGCAGTGGTAAAAAAAAAAATCCACCAACTGGTGCAGGAGATGCAAGAGATGAATGTTCAGTCAGTTGGTTGGGAAGATCCCCTGGAGTAGGAAAGGACAACACATCCAGTATTGTTGCCTGGAAAATTTTGTGGACAGAGGAGCCTGGCAGGCTACAAATTCCATGGGGCTGCAAAGAGTTGGACACCAACTCTGAGCGATTGAGCATGCACACAATGCATATTTATAAATGGATGAGAAAGAAAGAAAGACAGAAAGACAAAGAAAAGAAGAAATGTTTTAAGATACAGCTTGTCTAATTTCTTCATTTGGAAAGTCTTTCATATTCTGTTTTTAACTGATGTCTTACACTGCCATATCTTGATGTTCTGATAGGATCTTCAAGGAAAATTTATCTGATAGAGTAACTTCTGGATGGATGGCATATCTTCACATTTGAGAACCTTCCAGAAAACAGTGAAGTGTACTAACAGAACAAGTGCCTTGACTAGTTGTCTACATTTAGCCACAACTTTGCTATTCTCACAGTTATGGGAAAGTCTGAGGGCCAAGTTCTTGTCTGGCTTTGAATCTAGTCCAGTCCTGACATGCTATGAAGTTTCAGGGCAAAGTTTAATTTTCCCAAGACTCAGGGAGTCTACTGTGTAGTGATACAAAGTTATATTTTTGCTTTAAAAAGATGACATAGTCAAACTGATTTTACAGAAATCCGAAATGAAAGCCAAACTTTAGGTGATTTTAACCCAAACAAAATATAACCCATAGAAATCTGAAGATCGTTTCTATAGTTGGAAACACAGAATCTTCCATTGCTTTTCAAAATGAATCTATGATCATTTAGACTACATAAAGTCACCTTGTTTGAGAGTTTGGAGACCACTTCACTGTGTAGCTTCCAAGTATGTTCTCAAAAATCTGTTCCTATCTCTGTTCTCTAATCTTTATTGGTAGAGGACTGTGCATCTGTGAGGCTCAGATGGTAAAGAATATGCCTGCAATGTGGGAGACCTGGGTTTGACCCATAGGTTGAGAAGATGCCCTGAAGGAGGGCATGGCAACCAACTCCAGTATTCTTGCCTGGAGAATCCACACGGACAGACAAGCCTGGTGAACTATAGTCCAGGGGATTAGAAAGAGTTGGACATGACTGAGTGACTAAGCACATGTGCATCTGTGTTTGCAGAAACAAGAATTTGTGTTTCTACCAATTTATTTATTCCTAGCAAACTTTCCATTCAAAAAATACCCAGTGTATCATGTACAAATTCATTTGATTATTGATCAATATGGAAATGAGGGCAGGAACAAAGAGAATTCTATAGCATGGCACTGCTGCCACCTTGCAGGGTGACATGGGTCTGTTAATGATCACTCTGTGGGTGTGGTTGCTCATGCTGGGTGGTAGAAATTATGAATGATACTGTCCTTGACTTCAACCACCTCATTGGGAGAGAGGTACAGAAATGATGAGCTGTTAAAAGTGTGAAGACGCCAGGAAGATCCATGAGGCAAGGGACTTAAAACCCAGCCTAGGATTTTTTGAAAAATAAACTGAGGAGAGTAAGAAATGTTTTGAGTTGTTACAAATGTATTCAGTTTATCTCATTAATTTTAGAAGCATTTCACCAAATTACTAAGAAAGTTCTATCTGAATTTTGATTTGATTATAATTGCATTAAACCTTTAACTTTATAAATTAATATTATCTTGAACTGTGATATAGCTCTCATTTAATTCCCATATGTTTTTAAAAGGTGATTTTTAGATATTTAGTTTCTGTTGCTCTTGAAAAAGGAAAGTGAAAGTTGCTCAGTCGTGTCCGACTCTTTGCGACCCCATAGACTGTAGCCTTCCAGGCTCTTCTGTCCATGGAAATCTCCAGCCAGAATACTGAAGTTAGTAGCGTTCCCTTCTCCAGGAGATCTTCCCAACCCATGGATTGAGCCCAGGTCTCCCACGTTGCAGGCAGATTCTTTATCATTTGAGCCACCAGAGAAGCCCTCAAGGCGCTTGTTGCTCTTAAGTTAGGACTTTTTCCATACTTTATATTAATACATGATTTTTGTGAATTTCCAAGAAGGTTATGGTGCTGATGCTAATAGTTTCAGGTGATAATATTAGTGTTTTCTAAATCAAGTGTCATTTTTGAATAGTGGATAATGATACTTTATGTATAATTTTATGTAATATGTATGGGGAAACAGTAGAAACAGTGTCACACTTTATTTTTTTGGTCTCCAAAATCACTGCAGATGGTGACTGCAGCCATGAAATTAAAAGATGCTTACTCCGACCTAGATAGTATATTCAAAAGCAGAGACATTACTTTGCCAACTAAGGTCCATTTAGTCAAGGCTATGGTTTTTCCTGTGGTCATGTATGGATGTGAGAGTTGAACTGTGAAGAATGCTGAGCGCCGAAAAATTGATGCTTTTGAGCTGTGGTTTTGGAGAAGACTCTTGAGAGTCCCTTGGACTGCAAGGAGATCCAACCAGTCCATTTTGAAGGAGGTCAACCCTGGGATTTCTTTGAAAGGAATGATGCTGAAGCTGAAGCTCCAGTACTTTGGCCACCTGATGTGAAGAGTTGACTCACTGGAAAAGACTCTGATGCTGGGAGGGATTGGGGGCAAGAGGAGATAATTCCTTCTTTTCAAACCTCCTATGTGGTTGTGTATTTCACAAAATCTAGATTTTTTTTTTCAATTATTGTAACATAAAACACTTGACTAATCATATTCACTTGCATTTCAAAAATCTGCAGTCCAGCTTCCCAGGACATCAGCAGACTTACAATTCAGCAGGAAGTAGAAACCGGAAGTATTGTGCGTACTCACGTCCCATGGGAAATTCAACTTTCTGTCTTTTTCCAAGACATGTTCAAGATGCTGTCACCAGCTTACTTTTTAAAAATGTGTAGGAAATGTCATTGGAAAATTTTTAAAATTCTTGAAATAAGAATGGTAATAAAAGTGAGAAAAAATGGAATGTAAAAATATGAAGGAACTCTACCATGACAGTGGTGATTCAATTTATGAATACTTTATCAGGGTTATATATGGTTGTTAGCAGAGTTAAATAACTGTGGTTAACAGGTATAGTAAGTGGTTCAGTTGCTATTGTATATCCTTGACATCTATATTCTTATTTCCCAAAATAGGAATTTTCACAGTGCAGCAGAAATAATTCTTATTTTAGGTTTTCAAACTTGGAAGTCATATATATGTATTTGCACTTTAGAAAGGTCACTCTGATGACATGGTGAAAGATGGCTAAAGGTAGACCAAAAGGACAAAAGGCACTATTTGGGGACTAAAGTAATATTAGAAAATATGAAGAAGGGGGCTAGATTTGTGAGCGTGAGGAGGTAGAATCAGTTTTTCATGAAGTAGATGCCATGTTGAGTAGAGGAGAGTCAAGACAGTCCCAGCATTTCTGACTGGGTAAGGAGAGGACTATTATGATTTCTTGAGAGTGGAAGAACCGGTACAGCAAAGAAACAGTTCAGTTGTGCATACTTTGGGCTTGGGTGCTTCTCTCGTGGCTCAGATGGTAAAGAATCTGCCTGCAATGCAGGAGACTTGGATTCAATCCCTGAGAAGGGGATGGCTACCCACTCCGGTATTCTTGCCTGGAGAATTTCATGGACAGAGGAGCCTGGCAGGCTATAGTCCATGGGGTTGCAAAGAGTAGGACATGACTGAGCGACTAACACACACTTGGGTTTGAGATGCCTGTGTGACATTAAGTAGAAATGGCAGCTTACAACTAATTTTTAAAATAGGCTTTGTTTTTTTTAATTATCATTGAGTTGTGAAGAAGACTCACACCATAAAGAGAGGGGTGAAATTCTGACCATTTGCAGAATTCTTATCTCCTTTATTGGCAGCTAGCAATTTTATTCCTTTAGAAAACAGAATATGAACTGTAAGTAGAACTCATTTCAGGTACATTTGGCATGTATCTAATATTTCTAGCTATCTTTGCCCAGTCAGGTGCTTGAGATAATTTTCCCACACAATGAATAAATGCATATTTCTGTTTTGTCTACATTCATGACTATTTCTGAACTCAGTCAAAAGTTCTAAGAACTACGCTCAGCCTCTTTTCTTGCCTTCAAAAATACTGGATAAATATATACAAATGACAGTGTTTTTCCATTTCCAGGATATATTTGGCATTAGACTCAGCACAAAAGGAGACACAGACTTTAGCCTGTGGTTTGGGTCCCCCAACCCTCATGAAGGTGTTCGTATCCACCCACTGTCTCTCAATGGTGCCACTGCCCTGTGCATACATGAATCTGTTTATAATCTGAGACTAGAGGGGAGAAAGAATGTTGATTTTCTATTTTGTGACATTTTTGTGGTGGTACAGATATTTTTATGAAATCCAGCCATGAAATTTCCCTTTTCTGAAAAGATAACATAAGAGGAATTCTTTTAGAAGAGTAAACTATTTAACTAACTACCCTTAAGTGCTCCAAATAAGTCTGCATTCAATTGTTTATAATTGGTTTAGCTGGCTGATTTGGGGGCAGTAAATTTTAGTAGATTTCTATGATATTCAGCTATTTCTACACCAACAAAGGGAAACTGTATTATTTTAAAATGCCCCAGAGTATAAAGTAGTGTTTATAGAGGCACTCAGTAAAATGTTGCTTTGTAAAGTAAATGTCCTAAAATTGTTTTCAGATGTTACCATTTATTTATTCCTAAACAGATTGTAAGCAACTCAAAGGAGCTGTTTCTAATCCTCTTTCATTGCATAATATAATGTTCTTTGTACAGTGTTAGCTAAATAAATGTTGCTGACTGATTGATCTGGCACTTGATGGAACTTTTTTATTGGCTATTCAAAAGTTATTTTAAATTTTGGGTAGAAGGAAAAGAGACATAAATGTCATAGCATTTCTGTTAGATAACTAGTTCTAATACATTCTGAGGATTTAAAATATAATGGGTGAGCAGACCCATATGTCCTACATTTTAAGCATTCTCTTTGGCCATATCCTATTGCTCTTTGGCCATGTTCTATTCATTTTCTTTTACCATTTCATTCCATTAACGAAATTGACATTCATCAGCCTTTGGCAGACAACTTCATATTTAAAATCTATTTACTCTTCACATGCTATATTTTGAAGTTTTTTTAGGGGTGTCCTAAATTTTATCCCTGTCTTGTTCAGATCTAAGAAAATATTTTTGATTGAAATATAGTTGGTATACAATATGTTAATTTCAGATGTACTACATAGTGATTTGACAACTGCATACATTATGAGATGATCACCAAGAGAAACCTAGTAACCATACAAAGTTATTAAAATATTATTAACCATATACCTTGTGCTGTATATTACCTCCCCATGGCCTACCTATTTTCTAACTGGTGGTTTGTATCTCTTAATTCCCTTCATGTCCACTCCATCCCTTTCCACTTTTGCAACCACCTGTTTGTTCTCTGTTTCTATGAGTCTGTTTTCATTTTGCTTTGTTTTCTTTGTTGTTTTGTTTTTTAGGTTCCTCACATAAGTGAGATCATATGATATTTGTCATTTTCTGTGTGACTTATTTCACTAAGCATAATATATTTTAGATTAATCTGTGTTGTTCCAGTTGGTAAGATTTCATTCCTTTTAAAGCTGAGTAATATTTCATTCCGAATCTTCTTTATCCATTCATCTATCAGTGAACACTTAGATTGCTTCCTATCTTGGCTATTGTAAATAATGCTGCAATGAACATTGATGTGCATATGTCTTTTCAAATCAGTGTTTTTGTTTTCTTCAAGTAAATGTCCAGAAATGAAACTGCTGGATCATATGTCATTTCTATTTTAAACTTTTGGAGGAATCTCCCTAATGGCTGCTCCAATTTATAATGCCACCAATAGTGCAGTCGAGTTCCTTTTTCTTCGCATCCTTGCCAACACGTGTTATTTGTTGTCTTTTTGACAGTAATCATTCTGACAGATGTAAGGCTGTATCTCATTATGGTTTTAATTTGCATTTCCTTGATGGTTAGTGATGTTGAGCATCTTTCCATGTACCTGTGACCCATGTATCTGTATGACTTCTTTGGAAGACAAAGTCTATTCAGGTCCTCTGCCTACTTTTTAGTTGTTTTTTTTTTTTTTTTTTTTTTTTTGATGTCGAGTTGTGAGTTCTTTGTATATATGTTGGGTATTAAATTTTTATTGGATATATCATTTGCAAATATTTCATTCACTAGGCTGCCTTTCTGTTTTGTTGATAGCTTCCTTTGTTCTGAAAAAGTGTTTTAGTATGCTTTAATCCCATTTGTTTATTTTTGTTTTTGTTTCCCATGCCTCAAGAGACATATTAAAAAATATTGCTAAGACCGATGTCAAAGAGCTTACGGCCTACGTTTTCTTCTAGAACATTTATGATGTTAGGTCTCACATTAAGTCTTTATTTCATTTGCAGTTTATTTTTATATGTAAGTATCAGAGAGTAGTCCTGTTTGATTTTTTTCTCATATAGCTGTCCAGTTTTCCCAACAGCATTTTTGAAAAGGCTGTTTTTTCCCCATTGTATATTCTCACTTCCTTTGTCATAGATCGTGTAAGTGTGGGTTCATTTCTGGGCTCTCTATTCTGTTCTGTTGATCTATGCATCTTTTCTTGTGCCAGTACCATACTGTTTTGATTACCGTCACTTTGAAGTACAGTTTGAAATCAAGGAGTATGTTACCTTCAGCTTTGTTCTTTCTCAAGGATGTTTTGACTTCTTGTTATCATACAAATTGTAGAGCTATTTTGCTTTTACTGCAAAAAAAAATCCCATTGGTATTTTGATAGAAATTGCATTGAATCTATAGATTGCCCTGAATGGTATGGCCATTTTAACAATATTAATTCTTTCAATTCATGAGCATGATATATCTTTCCATTTGTTTGTGTTTCATCTTTGGTTTATTTCATCAACATCTTATGGTTTTAAGAGTACAAGTCATTTTTCTCTTTGGTTAGATTTATTCCTAAATATATTTATTCCTTTTAATGCAGTTGTAAATGACAGTTTTCTTAATTTCTCTTTATAATAGCTCATTATTAGTGTATAGAAAGCAACAGATTTCTGTATATTATTTTTTTTCTGCAACTGAATGTATTTATTCTATTATTTTTAGTAACATCTTTGGGGTTTCCTACACATAGCATCATGTCATCTCAAATACCGACAGTTTTACTTCTCCCTTCCTGATTTGGATTTCTTTAATTTCTTTCTTTTTCTCTAAATGTTTTGCAGAAATTCATCTGTGAAGCCATTTTGGACTTTTATTTGTTAGGAATTTAAAAATTACCCTTCAGTAATTCATTAACTGATAATCTACTTATGTATTCTATTTCTTCCTGATTCAGTCTTGAGGACTGTAGGTTTCTAGGGATTTATTCATTTCTTGTGATTTGTCCACTTTATTGTTGTATAATAATTATTTGTGGTAATCTCTTATGATCCTTTGAATATCTGTAGTGTCAACTGTAACTTCTCCTCTTTCACTTATAATTTTATTAGTTTGAGATCTTTTTATTATTTTCTTAATGAAAGTTTTATCAATCTTATCTATATTTTCAAAAAAACCAGCTCTTAATTTCATTGATTTTTTTATTGTCCTTTTGATCTTTCTTTTATTTCTGCTTTAATCTTTATGATTTCTTTCTTTTTACTAACTTTAGATTTTATTTGTTCTTTTTCTAGTTCCTTTAGGCATAAGGTTAATGGCTCAGATGGTAAAGAATCTTCCTGCAATGTGGGAGACTCAAGTTTGATCCCTGGGCCTGGAAGATGCCCTGGAGAATGGAATGGCTACCCACTCCAGTATTCTTGCCTGGAGAATTCCATGGATGGAGGAGCCCGGGGGGCTACAGTCCATGGGGTAACAAAAAGTCGGCCACAACTGAGTGACTAACACTTTTACTTTCACTGCGACAACCAAAAATACTTCCAGACATTGCTAAATATCCCCTTAGGGTTATATGTGAAATCTCCCTACTTGAGAGCCATCCTTGAGAGTGTAAAATATAGTTGTAGAGATATTCATGAGGATGTTGCTTTGTACATGCTCTAAGGTAATTTTTTTTCAGGTTTAAAGATTATTTTTCTATATGGATCACACTTATTGGACCATTTTCAACCTGACTTTGGTGCACAATATGTATATAATGTTCTGTGCGAGGTGGGATGTCATTAATTGCTTTTTACTTTTACAGTCTTAATTTTTACCACCCCCAACTTTTCAAAGCTGTTTGTTCACAAAGTAGAAGGGGTTGTATGTCGTATTTCAGTATTCCAAAATCTTGGTATTTAGCAGTTACTGTCAACAGTGTTGTTTTTATATATATGGGCAGTGCTTTGAGTGGATTAATCATACAAGGCTTTTGCCAAGCACAAAGTTCACAAAAACTGTCAGTATATTTACTGTCTGGGAAGGGTTTAAGAGCAGCCAGAGCCCCTGCAATAGTCCAAAGATATTATAATAGAAGCTCACTAATTTTAGAAGAAATTTTCATTTTGGTCACAGCTGTTGGCATTCCAAGGGGCTTGCATTCTGTCTGTTGAAATGAGGAGGGTCTGTTAGAGATTTTGTTCTATTGGAGGATTTGGTGGTATTGTTTAGAGAGTTATTAGGCTGTCAGTGAATATATTTTATGTATAGTGACTATTTAAAACTGGTTAAGAAAGATATGGATGGGATTCTAAACACTTGATCAGGGGTTGGTTCTCAGAGAAAAATGCCTTGTTTATGAGAGAATTTTCCTAAATTGAAGTGGGGAGATTGCTTTTCTGGAGAACATACCAATGTCACAGGACCCTCATATACAAAAATCTACTGAGGGCCAAAGCAAGGTTTGCTGGTCCCATAGCTGTATCTCTGACCCTTTCCTTCATATCTCTAATTTCCAGCATTTGAGTAACTTGGCAGCAATTTATATAGTTATAGAGGTGGCATTTACTTTGAAACCATGATTTGGATACAACTGTGTCTTAAGAAAGCCCTCCATCCACTGCCACAAACTTTGTAGATCTCACTTTTTGCAGGGGCTGTAGCAGTTCTGTCTATTGGACAGTGGGTCAGTTTCTTGCTCGCCTCCAAATATGCTTAAAAGCTACTCTGAATGGGGACTATGGTCACTGACTACTTGTTTAGCATTATCAAATCGGTGGGTAACTGTGATTGAACTCAATTAAATTTAGCCCATATTCTAATAAAGAACAAGTTTCTACTCTCTGAAAGCGGAGTATTCCTTGGTTTACTAGATACTTCTCCTAAAATATGTTAGTTTCCTTTTTTGTTAATTTAAACATTGGATTTGTTAGGCCAATATTCATTACTTGGAGTTTAAGTATGGTAATTTTACTGTTGACTCCTGTCATACACTTTGTTATGATATAGAGAAAAGTGTTTAGGAGAAATTCTACTCAGAATGCAATATTTTTCACTTAGAACCCAGAAGTTGGTTAATTTCAAATCAGGTCACCCCTAAAAGTTGTGCTTTTGATTATCATCTTAAATTATTAGTGTACTTATTTCTGCCAATAGACTATGAGTGCAGTAAATGAAGGAACCATGTCTTGAAAGAATATAGCATGCTCAAAAATGTTAAAAATAGATATTTTGATGTATCAGGAGGCAACAGGCTTTTCATGGTATTGGAGAGGGAGGGAAACCAGATATATCATGGATTCAAAATATTCGACTTCCTAGACTTGTTGAAAATAAACCATATTACCATCTCTCAGAGCTGACTTTTAACAAAAATAAAAAGTGATGTAGCAAGTCCTATCCATTTCCTCATTAGAGGTAGTCTAATTAGGGTACTTGAATTTATCTTCTGAGTGTCTGTGTCTTAAAAAAAAAAAAATCTTAGAAATGAAGCTCTGACTTTAGCTACCCCCTCAAAATAAAATAAAGAAAAATAACAACAACCCATTTATACCCTGTCCTCTCCTCAAGATGCAATAGTCACCATTGCTCCTAGAGTTATGTGAGTAAAGCAGTTTAAAAGCCATTCGTGGAAAATGGTGAGACTGGAAAATTTAATCAAGTAAGTTTAGTGTCAGGAATTCTACAAATTGGTTATGGTCTCAACTTGGACATAAATCCACTGCATTTGGAAGTCACTTATACTTGGCAACACAAAATACAATTTTGTGTGATTTGAATGTTTTGGCTGATATTAATCTGTAACTGCCAATATGAGTTTAAATAATAGGGTTACACCAAATTTCATGGGCCACAAAGTACTATTTTGTTCTAAATTCTAGTAAATGATAGAGTATCATTTTTTTGAGCAAACAAGTAAGATAAATAGTGATAGAAATAACTCACCTTATTTTGACCACTCTTATTTTGATTATCCTATTTTCCCAGTCTTTCTCAAATTCCACATAATTGCTTATAAATTCTTTGCTTGCTCAAAGAAAGATTTATTTATCAAATATGCCTACTGAGTACAAATTATTCAGGTATTTTCAACTCTGATTGCCTGAGCCCCTTGCTTTGCCTTAAACTCTGTTTTATATTGCTTTGCTTTATATTGCAATGAGCCACTTCATAGGTGTAACTTTTATTTTCATTCCAACTCCACAGCTAACCAAGATTATAAGGAACAAGGAGATCAATGCCCAGCAGCTTTTACATACTTTGTATTCCCTATGGCACTGAAAAGATCATCCTAAGTCCATAACAGTCCCAGTGATATTGAGTTGCTAATGTTAATTTCATAAAAGAGAGATTTTCACTGGATTTGTTCCCTGTTTAGCTTTGATGCTTATACCCAATGCATATAATGCTTATAATGATGCATTATAAGTGCTCAGCAAATATTTTTTTGAATGAGTAAATGAATTAATCCAGAGTGATAATTTACACTACTTAATGGTGGCTCAGAGGTTAAAGCGTCTGCCTCCAATGCTGGAGACCCGGGTTCGATCCCTGGGTTGGGAAGATCCCCTGGAGAAGGAAATGGCAACCCACTCCAGTATTCTTGCCTGGAGAATCCCATGGACTGAGGAGCCCGGTGGGCTGCAGTCCACTGGGTCACAAAGAGTCGGACACAACTGAGTGACTTTACTTACTTACCTTTTTTAAAAATGCAGATGATAGTTCATTCTGGCACAATTGGCAAGTATCACTTGACTTAGGAGCATTATTCATGTCTTTTAAACGTACTGATTTAGTGAGCATTTTAGATCAGATTTATGTAAATTTCTTGAAAAATCCCCATGTTTATTTTTGCATTTGACTAGATCTGGCCTTCGGAGAAGGCAATGGCACCCCACTCCAGTTCTCTTTCCTGGAAAATCCCATGGACAGAGTAGCCTGGTGGGCTGCAGTCCGTGGGGGTGCTAAGAGTTGAACACGACTGAGTGACTTCACTTTCACTTTTCACTTTCGTGCATTGGAGAAGGAAACGGCAGCCCACTCTAGTGTTCTTGCCTGGAGAATCCCAGGGACGGGGGAGCCTGGTGGGCTGCCATCTTATGGGGTTGCACAGAGTTGGACACGACTGAAGTGACTTAGCAGCAGCAGCAGCAGCAACAGATCTGGCCTTAGTACTCTTATTCTGAAGAGGACTTCAATCTAAGAAAGATCAAGAAAACATTCCACCATTGGAGGCAGTCAGATGAAGAGCACTCTCAGTCAAGGAGTTGGGGGAAAGGGAGACAGGCACCAGCTCCAAGTAAAAGAATCTCATTTTTCTTCGTTTGAGAATGAAAGATGAAATTAAAAGATGCTTGCTCCTTGGAAGAAAAGCTATGACAAACCTAGATAGCATATTCAAGAGCAGAGACATCACTTTGGCAAAAAGTTCTGTATAGTCAAAGCTATGGTTTTTCCAGTAGTCATGTATGGATGTGATAGTTGGACCATAAAGAAGGCTGAACACTGAAGAATTGATGCTTTTGAACTGTGGTGCTAGAGAAGACTCATGAGACAGCAAGACTCCTTGGACAGCAAGGAAATCAAGCCAGTCAGTCCTAAAGGAAATCAACCCTGGATATTCATTGGAAGGACTGATGCTGAAGCTGAAGATCCAGTCCATTGGCCCCCTGATGTGAAGAGCTGATGCATTGCAAAAGACCCTGAAGCTGAGAAATATTGAGGGGAGCAAAAGAAGAGGGCAACAGAAAATGAGATGATTGTGTGGCATCATCGACTCAATGGACATAAGTTTGAGCAAACTCTGGGAGATAGCGAAGGACAGGGAAGCCTGGAATGCTGAAGTCCATGGGGTTGAAAGTTTTTCATAACTGAGTGACTGAACAAGCTCTAATGGGTGAAGATATTTAGTGGGTTTAGATATTTTCTTTCTTATCTATTAATTATTTATCTATCTATGTACATACCTATCTCATTTTTTTTAATCGAGAAAGGACCAAAGATTGAACTGGTTCATTGCTTGCAAAGATGGCTCTTTGTATATACTTCATATGGATACAAGTTTGTTCATGCGCTTATACAATGGTAGCTAAATTTATTGAATTCTTACTACCATTTTGAACTACATGTTAAAAAAAACCTCTTTAAACTTGAAACAATTCATCAAGTTGATAACTATTTTTTATCTCCTCTATTTCACAGGTAAGGAATCTGAGGCTCAGAGCAGTCAATATACTTGCCCTAGAGTTCAAAGACTAATAACATGGGATTCAGTTCAGTTCAGTTCAGTCACTCAGTCATCTATGACTCTTTGCTACCCCATGAGTCACAGCACTCCAGGCCTCCCTGTCCATCACCAACTCCCGGAGTTCACCCAGACTCACATCCATCAAGTCAGTGATGCCATCCAGCCATCTCATCCTCTGTCGTCCCCTTCTCCTCCCGCCCCCAATCCCTCCCAGCATCAGAGTCTTTTCCAATGAGTCAACTCTTCGCATCAGGTGGCCAAAGTACTGGAGTTTCAGCTTCAGCATCATTCCTTCCAAAGAAATCCCAGGGTTGATCTCCTTCAGAATGGACTGGTTGGATCTCCTTGCAGTCCAAGGGACTCTCCAGAGTCTTCTCCAACACCACAGTTCAAAAGCATCAATTCTTCGGTGCTCAGCTTTCTTCACAGTCCAACTCTCACATCCATACATGACCACTGGAAAAACCATAGCCTTGGCTAGATGGACCTTAGTTGGCAAAGTAATGTCTCTGCTTTTGAATATGCTATCTAAGTTGGTCATAACTTTCCTTCCAAAGAGTAAGCATCTTTTAATTTCATGGCTGCAGTCACCATCTGCAGTGATTTGGGAGCCCCAAAAAATAAAGTCTGACACTGTTTCCACTGTTTCCCCATCTATTTGCCATGAAGTGATGGCACCAGATGCCATGATCTTTGTTTTCTGAATGTTGAGCTTCAAGCCAAATTTTTCACTCTCCTCTTTCACTTTCATCAAGAGGCTTTTTAGTTCCTCTTCACTTTCTGCCATAAGGGTGGTGTCATCTGCATATCTGAGGTTATTGATATTTCTCCCGGCAATCTTGATTCCAGCTTGTGCTTCTTCCATCCCAGCGTTTCTCATGATGTACTCTGCATATAAGTTAAATAAGCAGATTTAATCCCACTAAAATTGGGATTTAAAGCTGGGAGGTGTGACTCCATGATGTGGACTTTTCATGCTAAAATAAAATGCTTTAACAGTCCTATTGTTGTTTTTGTTTCTCTTACTTGATTGTGAGTCTTGAGAGCACAACTGGGTCTTATGTATCTATATAGTCCTCATAATACCTTTCACAGATCAACACATTAAACATAGTGGATACTCGGTAAAAGTATCATATGGCAGCCTATGTGCAGATAGCAAATGACCCTGTCATTCTGAATCGCACTGGTTGAGAAGCATTTGTGCCTACATTTAAATTTTTTTAATTAAAAAACACAAAAATAAGAATAAAGCAACCAGAATGCTCAAAAATTTTATGATTCAGTTTTAATCTATTGTTTTAATCACTTGATCTTCTTTTTTTCATACTATGAACTGTGAAACCAGTGTGTGGGTCATGGTTTTCCAGGAACATTTAGTAAAGAATGTGGGAATTTGTTTGCTTTTGACTTGGAGAATTACATGTTCTTGCAAGATGCGATTTGACCTGAGAGTACTCACAGGGAAAATATATTGTGGCTACTGATCCAGAGATGGTAAAAATATCCTATCAAAACTTTGGATGAGCTGGACATAGGAACATTTTCTCCTTCACATTGGAGTCAGATTGGTAAGAACTGGCCAAGAAGGTTTGTGCTCAGTGGCCTTTTCCAATCTGGGTTTCTCCCAGTGAGATCCTGAGGCAGTTTTGAGCACTTATATTGATTTCAGACTTCTCATATCATGTTCCATTTGTCTGTGCTGTGCTCAGTCATATCAGACTCTTTGTAGCCTGTCAGGCTCCTCTGTCCATTGAATATCCCAGGCAAGAGTACTGGAGTGAGTTGCCATTTTCTCCTCCAGGGGATCGTTCAGACTCAGGGATTGAACCCACATCTCTTGCATCTACTGTGTTGCAGGAGGATTCTTTACTGCTGAGTCACTGGGGAAGCCCAACGTGTACCCATAGTCAACATTAATGTGTCTCACACACAGAATCAGTATAACATCTGCACAAGCAGCTCATCAGAGGATGAGGAGCTACTTAAGTGATTGGTTAGAGTTCAAGACATTGACATGTTCACTGGTAGGACCACAGCGCTAAAAGGCCATGTATGTTCAAGCATTCTCTCCTGCCTCTGTCTCTGCTTTTATATCTATGAATTACTGAGTTAAGACAAAGTCTTTTGTAAAGTTTCACACTTTTTCACCCTCATTCTGAACTTGCTGGTTTTCGGATTTTCATTTATAATGGGAAAGAGGGTGAACCCTATTTTGGTTCGCTAAGGTAGAGTCCCTGAATCTATGACTGAAAGCTACTTCTTGGCATTGAAGGCCCTTGATCAGCTTTTAGTAGCATGGGGTTCATGGAGTAGATCCTTATTCAGGAGCATGCATGAAAGAGGGACATTTGATAGAACCGGATCTGGCTATTTTTGTATTGATTGTAATCATGATATCTGAAATGCTTCAATCTTATCTTAACCTCTACCAATAGTGTCCAAGTTTATGACATTATCCTGGACATTTCAGAGCTAATAAAATACTATACAAACTATCTTTACACATGTTGGTAAACAATGGTGGGAGTTATGTAATCACATGCAAGTACAGATTATAAATAAATAAGTCTTTTGTGGATGGGTTTATAGAAAAAGAATTCATTTGTTGTATAGTCCAAGGGCATTTCCTCTCCAGTCCTGAGGAGGACTGGTGAAGAGGAATAGGTAGAAAATTTCCCAGTATCAGATGCATTTGAGATTGGAATTCTGCATGGATTACATAGATTACAGAATGTGGTGAGGTGAAAAGAGAACTGGTTTGGGAGACAAGAAACGTGGGTTTCTCTCATCAACTCATCTTGAGAACTGGAGCAAGGGACATTTGGGGGCTTCCAGGTCGCCATCGGCAGGATGGAATAGTTGGCTGTGGTTGCTCTGCTGCTTTCCCCTTCAAGTATCCAATGCTTGACCTGGCTCTGTTTGAAGGGGAACACATCTTAGGCTGAAATACATTTGCTGGAGAAAGGTTGGATTTGAGATATGGAAAAAAATTTTTATTGCTCCTAACACGCCCTTGTCCCTCCTTGTTTCTCCCTTTTGGTGAAACGTGAATGTACACATAGTAAGGAAACTATGATCTAAGAGATGAATGTCCTTAGCTTCATGGAAATGTTTTCTCTTTCTCTTCCTCCTGTCAGCTGAAGTCAGTGCCTTTAGTTTGTTTATCCCACTGCCCCCTTCCATTCCCTAGCATCTCCCTTAATTAAGGTCTTAGTGATAAGCTAGGTTTTTCTTTAATATGTAAAAAAAAAAAAAAAATCCCAGAAATATTAGAAGCAGCACCTTGCATGGGTGACAGTGATAGGTTCCTGGGCTCATTCTCAGAGCCCAGGAGCCATGATGGACAGAATGCATTCCTGGAATGAGGCCCAACACAACAAGAACAGAAAAACATTAAGTGTATGTTCAGTTGGAGGCATAGAAGTCTCACCAGAAATAAGTGCTTGTGGCTGCCTTTAACTAGGTGTGTGCTTCTGAGGTTTGTGGGAGTACCAAGGTGGAAATGCTGCACAGTTTAAGAGCCTGAACCCCTTTATCCTGACTCCTTCTTCTCTCATTCTGTAAGTAAAAATAGCCTTGTGACCTGGCAGTGATCTTAGTCTTTGCTTGTCCTTTCTCTCTTTCTGTAAGCTATTGTTTATTCTGCAGAATTTTTAAAAAGCTTCTTGTAAACCAGGTACCCAATGCCATTTTATTTTAGAACTACCACACAGACCAACTTTACAGGAATTTGTCCACATTTAAATCTGGCCCAGCACATTCCCCTTTTCCCAGTTCAGCAAAGATGACCTCGTCCACTTTCTGCTATGTGAGTAGGAGAAGAAAACTCCTGGCTTGTTTTCTGGCAGCAAAGCATGCAAATACAGCTCACATCTTCAATTTTGGTAAAGTTGGATCTTCTGATTTATTTCTCAATTAGAAACCAGCTAACAGATTCCCCCACCCCACCATGAGAGGGTGTTGAAATGAGAGGATTATTTTTTCTTTTTCCAGATCCCTATAGAATAGAGTGTTCCATCTCCATGAGATTTCAAATTCTGTAGTGGAGTCAATCATATTTTCCTGTTTGTTGGTCATGTGATCATATGACAACTCCAGGGGTGATGTTCCACATGGTGACTCAGCTTCAGTGAACAGTCACAAGCATGTCTGGCTCCAGCCTGAGGCACACAAGTCTTTTGGAGGTTTGGGGGAACAGCAGAACTACAATTGAAAGAACATAAAAGTGAGGAAGCACTTGAGAGTCTCTAGATGGCTTAATATTTACCATGTGTCTTTCTGTATATGGTGTCAGGCTTGTTGCAAAGTAAACTTCTCAAGGCGGGACTTGCACCAACCTGAATGAATGAAACATTTTCCTGGTGATTCAGTTCGGTTCAATAAGGATTTAGTGAGCTTTTGAACATTGTTATGGAAAATACAAAAGAAGTTCAGCAATTGAAGGCATGATCACAGCCCTTGAGAAAATTTTGATCTGGCCAGGAAGACAAAATTTAACAGTGAAAAGTGTAATACAATATTTAATTAGCTTTGAAGGCAGGCTACTTTCCAACTTCTTAACATTTTTCACATCATAATACACATAGAAAGGATATTTAAATAGTATCTGAATATATTTAGAAGTACTTACATGAGATTTGGTTAAAAAAAAAACTTAAACACTTTTATAATGTACAGTTGGGACAATAAAAAATGTAATGTGAAGTATTAGAGGATATATGAAATAGTGAATTTATGAAAAACTTCCAAAAATAGTTTCAAATATTTTAAGGGGAAATTGAAGTTTTTTTTACAAACATATATATGTGTATATATATATATATATATATATATATATATTTTTTTTTAACAATTGAAAGTTTGAAGTGGTTACATGCAATTCCTGATTAAGACTTTCTAATGATGATCACTTCAAGGTCTGGAGAACCATAAGTGAGAAACCTTGTTTAAACATATATGATACAAAATGTAAAGCAAATTTTAACACTGTAAAGAAGTTTGCAGAAGTTGAAATTACATTTAAAGATCCTAACAAGGTTCTTTCCTTTTACTGACAAAGGAAATTAACTCAAGTTTTTCATATATTCACATGAACTTTTTCTTATTGAGGTGAAAATAACATAATACACAATTAACCATTTTAAAGTATATAATACAGTGACATTAGTACATTCACAATGTTGTGTAACAAAACACCTCTCTCTAGTTTCAAAACCTTTTCATCATACAAGAATATCTCATACCCATGAAGTAATCACTTTCCATTCTCCTCTCCTTCCATCTCCTGATGACTACCAACCTGCTATCTGTATATTTGAATCTGATTATTCTGGATATTTCATATAAAAGGAAGCACACAATATGTGATCTTTGTGTCTGGCTACTTTCACTTAACATGTTTTTGAAGTTCATTCAAATTGTAGCATGTATCAATACTTCATTCAAAAAAGCCTCTTGATGAAAGTGAAAGTGGAGAGTGAAAAAGTTGGCTTAAAGCTCAACATTCAGAAAACAAAGATCATGGCAACTGGTCCCATCACTTCATGGCAAATAGATGGGGAAACAGTGGAAACAGTGTCAGACTTTATTTTGGGGGGCTCCAAGATCACTGCAGATGGTGACTGCAGCCATGAAATGAAAAGACGCTTACTCCTTGGAAGAAAAGTTATGACCAACCTAGATAGCATATTCAAAAGAAGAGACATTACTTTGCCAACTAAGGTCCGTCTAGTCAAGGCTATGGTTTTTCCAGTGGTCATGTATGGCTGTGAGAGTTGGACTGTGAAGAAAGCTGAGCACTGAAGAATTGATGCGTTTGAACTGTGGTGTTGGAGAAGACTCTTGAGAGTCCCTTGGACTGCAAGGAGATCCAGCTAGTCCATTCTGAAGGAGATCAGCCCTGGGATTTCTTTGGAAGGAATGATGCTGAAGCTGAAACTCCAGTACTTTGGCCACCTCATGCAAAGAGTTGACTCATTGGAAAAGACTCTGATGCTGGGAGGGATTGGGGGCGGGAGGAGAAGGGGACGACCGAGAATGAGATGGCTGGATGGCATCACCGACTCGATGGATGTGAGTCTGAGTGAACTCTGGGAGATGGTGATGAACAGGGAGGCCTGGCGTGCTGTGATTCATGGGGTCGCAAAGAGTCAGACACGACTGAGCGACTGAACTGAACTGAACTGAATATTGTGTTTGTTTATCCATTCATCCATTGTTGATCATTTGGTTTGTTTTCACCTTTTGGCTACAATGAATGTTATGAACATGCATAAGCAAGTTTAGTTTGATTGCCTATTTTCAGTTCTTTGGCATATATACCTAACAGGAGAATTTCAGAGTCATATGGTAATTCTATGTTTAACTTTTTTGAAGGAACTGCCAAACTGTTTCCACAAAAGCTGTACACTTTTACATTCCCACTAACAATGCATGATGATTCTTATTTCATCTCATATTTATCAGAATGATTATCATCAAAAAAACTTCAGATAACAAATGCCGGTGAGGGTGTGCAGGAAGGGGAATCAGTTCAGTTCAGTTCAGTCGCTCAGTCGTGTCTGACTCTTTGCGACCCCATGAATCACAGCACGCCAGGCCTTCCTGTACATCACCAACTCCCGGAGTTCACTCAGACTCACATCCATCGAGTCAGTGATGCCATCCAGCCATCTCATCCTCGGTTGTCCCCTTCTCCTGCCCCCAATCCCTCCCAGCATCAGAGTCTTTTCCAATGAGTCAACTCTTTGCATCAGGTGGCCAAAGTACTGGAGTTTCAGCTTTAGCATCATTCCCTCCAAAGAACACACATCTCCTTCAGAATGGACTGGTTGGATCTCCTTGCAGTCCAAGGGACTCTCAAGAGTCTTCTCCAACACCACAGTTCAAAAGTATCAATTCTTCGGCACTCAGCCTTCTTCACAGTCCAACTCTCACAGCCATACATGACCACTGGAAAAACCATAGCCTTGACTAAATGGACCTTAGTTGGCAAAGTAATGTCTCTGCTTTTGAATATGCTATCTAGGTTGGTCATAACTTTTCTTCCAAGGAGTAAGCGTCTTTTCATTTCATGGCTGCAGTCACCATCTGCAGTGATTTTGGAGCCCAAGAAAATAAAGTCTGTCACTGTTTCCATTGTTGCCCCATCTATTTCCCATGAAGTGATGAGACTGGATGTTATGATCTTTGTTTTCTGAATGTTGAGCTTTAAGCCAACTTTTTCACTCTCCTCTTTCAGTTTTATCAAGAGGCTCTTTAGTTCCTCTTCACTTTCTGTCGTAAGGGTGGTGTCATCTGCATATCTGAGGTTATTGATATTTCTCCCGGCAATCTTGATTCCAGCTCGTGTTTCTTCCAGTCCAGTGTTTCTCATGATGTACTCTAAGTTTAACTTATAAGTTAAATAAGCAGGGTGACAATATACAGCCTTGACGTACTCCTTTTCCTATTTGGAACCAGTCTGTTGTTTCATGTCCAGTTCTAACTGTTGCTTCCTGGCCTGCATACAGACTTCTCAAGAGGCAGGTCAGGTGGTCTGGTATTCCCATCTCTTTTAGAATTTTCCACAGTTTATTGTTATCCACACAGTCAAAGGCTTTGGCATAGTCAATAAAGCAGAAATAAATGTTCCAATCCCAAAGAAAGGCAATGCCAAAGAATGCTCAAACTACCGCACAATTGCACTCATCTCACATGCTAGTAAAGTAATGCTCAAAATTCTCCAAGCCAGGCTTCAGCAATACGTGAACCGTGAACTTCCTGATGCTCAAGCTGGTTTTAGAAAAGGCAGAGGAACCAGAGGTCAAATTGCCAACATCTGCTGGATCATTGAAAAAGCAAGAGTGTTCCAGAAAAACATCTATTTCTGCTTTATTGACTATGCCAAAGGAAAGGGAATACTTGTACACTTTTGGTGGGAATTTACAATGGGAATTTACCAAGTTACAGTGCAATATCTGTGGAAACCAGTATAGAAGTGCCTTTAAAAACTAAAAATAAAACGACAGTATGATCCAGCAGTTCCACTTCTGGCTATATATCTGAAAAACATGAAAACACTAATATGAAAAGATACATGCACCCCAATGTTCATAGCACCTCTGGTTACAATAGCCAAGACCTAGAAGCAACCTGTGCTGTGCTGTGCATAGTCGCTCACTCATGTCCGACTCTTTGTGACCCCATGGACTGCAGCACATCAAGTTCCTCTGTCCATGGAGATTCTCCAGGCAAGAATACTGGAGTGGGTTGCTATGCCCTCCCCCAGAGGAACTTCCCAACCCAGGGACTGAACTCAGGTCTCCCACATTGCAGACAGATATTTACCAAGCGAGTCACCAGGGAAGCCCAAGAATACTGGAGTGGGTAGCCTATCCCTTCCCTAGGGGATCTTCCCAACCCAGGAATCGAACCCAGGTCTCGTGCATTGCAGGCAGATTATTTATCAGCTGATCTACCAGGGAAGCCCAGGAGCAACTGAAGTGTCTCTTAACAGATGAACAGAGAAAGATGTGGCCTATATATACAATGGAATACTCTTCAGCCATAAAAGAATGAAATTTTGTCATTTGCAACAACATGGATTGATCAGGAGGGTATTATGCTTAGTGAAACAAGTTAGAGAAAGACAAATACTGTATGTGATCACTTATGTGTTTTGTTTGTTCTCTGTGCTTAGTCACTTAGTTGTGTCTCACTGAGACCCCATGGACTGTATGTAACCTGCCAGGCTCCTCTGTCCATGGGATTTTCCAGGCAAGAATACTGGAGTGGGTTGCCATTTCCTTCTCCAGAAGATTTTCCCAACCCAGGGATGGAATCTGGGTCTCCTTTGTCTCTTGCATTGCAGGTAGAATCTTTGCCCACTGAGCCATTGGGGAAGCACTTATGTGTGGAACCTAAAAAATAAAACAGATGAACAAACATAACAAAACCAAAGCAGAATCACAGATACAGAAAACAAACTAGTGTTTATCAATAAGGAGAGGACTAGGGGGAGGGGAAAGATAGGAGTAGGGGATTAAGAGTTACAAACTTCTAGGTAAAAAATAAACAGGCTATAAGGATATATGATAAAGCAAACGGGGTATAGCTAATATTTTATAATAGCTTTAAATGAAGTATTATCTATAATATATATTTTATTATTTTATTATTATTATTTTTACTTTACAATACTGTATTGGTTTTGCCACACATCAACATGAATCTGCCATGGGTGTACACGTGTTCCCAATCATGAACGCCCCTCCCACCTCCCTCCCCGTACCATCCATCTGGGTCATCCTAGTGCACCAGCCCCAAGCATCCTGTATCCTGCATCGAACCTAGACTGGTGATTCTTTCCTTATATGATATTATACAGGTTTCAATGCCATTCTCCCAAATCAGCCCACCCTCGCCCTCTCCCACAGAGTCCAAAAGACTGTTCTATACATCTGTGTCTCTTTTGCTGTCTCGCATACAGGGTTATCATTAACATCTTTCTAAATTCCATATATATGCATTAGTATACTGTATTGGTGTTTTTCTTTCTGGCTTACTTCACTCTGTATAGTCGGCTCCAGTTTCATCCACCTCATTAGAACTGATTCAAATGTATTCTTTTTAACAGCTGAGTAATACTCCATTGTGTATATGTACCGTAGCTTTCTTATCCGTTCCTCTGCTGATGGACATTTAGGTTGCTCCCATGTCCTGCCTATTATAAACAGTGCTGCGATGAACATTGGGGTACACATGTCTCTTTCAATTCTGGTTTCCTCGGTGTGTATGCCCAGCAGTGGGATTACTGGGTCATAAGGCAGTTCTATTTCCAGTTTTTTTAAGGAATCGCCACACTGTTCTCCATAGTGACTGTACTAGTTTGCATTTCACCAACAGTGTAAGAAGGTTCCCTTTCCTCCACACCTTCTCCAGCATTTATTGCTTGTAGACTTTTGGATCGCAGCCATTTTGACTGGCATGAAATGGTACCTCATTGTGGTTTTGCTTTGCATTTCCCTGATAATGAGTGATGTTGAGCATCTTTTCATGTGTTTGTTAGCCATCTGTATGCCTTCTTTGGAAAAATGTCTGTTTAGTTCTTTGCCCCATTTTTTGATTGGGTCATTTATTTTTCTGGAATTGAGCTGCAGGAGTCGCTTGTATATTTTTGAGACTAATTCTTCGTCAGTTGCTTCATTTGCTATTATTTTCTCCCATTCTGAAGGCTGTCTTTTCACCTTGCTTATAGTTTCCTTTGTTATGCAGAAGCTTTTAATTTTAATTAGGTCCCATTTGTTTATTTTTGCTTTTATTTCCAATACTCTGAGTCATAGAGGATCCTGCTGTGATTTATGTCGAGAGTGTTTTGCCTATGTTCTCCTCTAGGAGTTTTATAGTTTCTGGTCTTATGTTTAGACCTTTAATCCACTTTGAGTTAATTTCTGTGTATGGTGTTAGAAAGTGCTCTAGTTTCATTCTTTTACAAGTGGTTGACCAGTTTTCCCAGCACCACTTTTTAAAGAGATTGTCTTTTCTCCATTGTATATTCTTGCCTCCTTTGTCAAAGATAAGGTGTCCATAGGTGCGTGGATTTATCTCTGGGCTTTCTATTTTGTTCCATTGATCTTTATCTCTGTCTATGTGCCAGTACCATACTGTCTTGATGACTGTGGCTTTGTAGTAGAGCCTGAAGTCAGGCAGGTTGATTCCTCCAGGTCCATTCTTCTTTCTCAAGATTGTTTTGGCTATTTGAGGTTTTTTGTATTTCCATACAAATTGTGAAATTATTTGTTCTAGCTCTGTGAAAAATACCGTTGGTAGCTTGATAGAGATTGCATTGAATCTATAGATTGCTTTGGGTAGTATACTCATTTTCACTATATTGATTCTTCCGACCCATGAACACGCTGGATTTCTCCATCTATTAGTGTCCTCTTTGATTTCTTTCACCAGTGTTTTATAGTTTTCTCTATATAGGTCTTTTGTTTCCTTAGGAAGATATATTCCTAAATATTTTGTTCTTTTCATTGCAATGGTGAATGGAATTGTTTCCTTAATTTCTTTTTCTATTTTCTCATTATTAGTGTATAGGAATGCAAGGAATTTCTGTGTGTTGATTTTATATCCTGCAACTTTACTATATTCATTGATTAGCTCTAGTAATTTTCTGGTGGAGTCTTTAGGGTTTTCCATGTAGAGGATCATGTCATCTGCAAACAGTGAGAGTTTTATTTCTTCTTTTCCAATTTGGATTCTTTTATTTCTTTTTCTGCTCTGATTGCTGTGGCCAAAACTTCCAGAACTATGTTGAATAGTAGTGGTGAAAGTGGGCACCCTTGTCTTGTTCCTGACTTTAGGGGAAATGCTTTCAATTTTTCACCATTGAGGATAATGTTTGCTGTGGGTTTGTCATATATAGTTTTTATTATGTTGAGGTATGTTCCTTCTATTCATGCTTTCTGGAAAGTTTTTATTATAAATGGATGTTGAATTTTGTCAAAGGCTTTCTCTGCATCTATTGAAATAATCACATGGCTTTTATTTTTCAATTTGTTAATGTGGTGCATTACATTGATTGATTTGCAGATATTGAAGAATGCTTGCATTCCTGGGATACAGCCCACTTGGTCATGGTGTATGATCTTTTTAATGCATTGTTGGATTCTGATTGCTAGAATTTTGTGAAGGATTTTTGCATCTATGTTCATCAGTGATATTGGCCTGTAGTTTTCTTTTTTGTGGCATCTTTGTCAGGTTTTGGTATTAGGGTGATGGTGACCTCATAGAATGAGTTTGGAAGTTTACCTTCCTCTGCAATTTTCTGGAAGAGTTTGAGTAGGATAGGTGTTAGCTCTTCTCTAAATTTTTGGGAGAATTTAGCTGTGAAGCTGTCTGGACCTGGGCTTTTGTTTGCTGGAAGATTTCTGAGTACAGTTTCAATTTCTGTGCTTGTGATGGGTCTGTTAAGATTTTCTATTTCTTCCTGGTTCAGTTTTGGAAAATTTTGGAAAGTTCTAAAAATTTGTCCATTTCTTCCACGTTGTCCATTTTATTGGCATATAATTGCTGATAGTAGTCTCTTATGATCCTTAGTATTTCTGTGTTGTCTGTTGTAATCTCTCCATTTTCATTTCTAACTTTATTGGTTTTATTTTTCTCCCTTTGTTTCTTGATGAGTCTGGCTAATAGTTTGTCAATTTTATTTATCCTTTCAAAGAACCAGCTTTTGGCTTTGTTGATTTTTGCTGTGGTCTCTTTTGCTTCTTTTGCATTTATTTATGCCCTAATTTTTAAGATTTCTTTCTTTCTACTAACCCTGGGGTTCTCCATTTCTTCCTTTTCTAGTTGCTTTAGATGTAGTTAGGTTATTTATTTGACTTTTTTCTTGTTTATTGAGGTATGCCTATATTGCTAGAGCTCATCAAATGCCTCCATACCTACACTGAAACCAAGCACCACCCAAGGGCCAACAAGTTCCAGAGCAAGACATACCACTCAAATTCCCCAGCCAGACAGGAACACTGCCCTGAGCTTCAATATACAGGCTGCTCAAAGTTACCCCCAAACTATTGACATCTCATAACTCACTACTGGACACTTCATTGCACTCCAGAGAGAAGAAATCCAGCTCCACCCACCAGAACACTGACACAAGCTTCTCTAACCAGGAAACCTTGACAAGCCACCTGTACAACCCCACCCACAGCAAGGAACCTCCACAATAAAGAGAATGCCACAAATTGCCAGAATACAGAAAGGCCACCCCAAACACAGCAATATAAACAAGACAAAGAGACAGAGGAATACCCAGCAGGTAAAGGAACAGGATAAAAGCCCACCAAATCAAACAAAAGAGGAAAAGATAGGAAATCTACCTGATAAAGAATTCAACATAATGATAGTGAAAATGATCCAAAATCTTGAAATAAAAATGGAATCACAGATAAATAGCCTGGAGACAAGGACTGAGAAGATGCAAGAAAGGTTTAACAAAGACCTAGAAGAAATTAAAAAGTCAGTATATAATGAATAATGCAGTAAATGAGATCAAAAAAACTCTGGAGACAACAAATAGTAGAATAAGGGAGGCAGAAGATAGGATTAGTGAAGTAGAAGATAGAATGGTAGAAATAAATGAATCAGACAGGAAAAAAGAAAAACTAATTAAAAGAAAGGAGGACAATCTCAGAGACCTCCAGGACAATATGAAACGCTCCAACATTCGAATTATAGGAGTTCCAGAAGAAGAAGACAAAAAGAAAGACCATGAGAAAATACTTGAGGAGATAATAGTTGAAAACTTCCCTAAAATGGGGAAGGAAATAATCACCCAAGTCCAAGAAACCCAGAGAGTCCCAAACAGGATAAACCCAAGGTGAAACACACCAAGACACATATTAATCAAATTAACAAAAATCAAACACAAAGAACAAATATTAAAAGCAGCAAGGGAAAAACAACAAATAACACAAGGGGATTCCCATAAGGATAACAGCTGATCTTTCAATAGAAACGCTTCAGCCAGGAGGGAATGGCAAGACATACTTAAAGTGATGAAAGAAAATAACCTACAGCCCAGATTACTGTACCCAGCAAGGATCTCATTCAAATATGAAGGAGAAATCAAATGCTTTGCAGACAAGCAAAAGCTGAGAGAATTCAGCACTCCCAAACCAGCTTTCCAACAAATGCTAAAGGATCTTCTCTAGACAGGAAAAACAGAAAGGGTGTATAAACTTGAACCCCAAACAACAAAGTAAATGGAAATGGAATCATACTTATCAATAATTACCTTAAATGTAAATGTGTTGAGTGCCCCAACCAAAAGACAAAGACTGGCTGAATGGATCCAAAAATAAGACCCCTATATATGTTGTCTACAAGAGACCCACCTCAGAACAAGGGACACATACAGACTGAAAGTGAAGGTCTGGAAAAAGATATTCTATGCAAATAGAGACCAAAAGAAAGCAGGAGTGGCAATACTCATATCAGATAAAATAGACTTTAAAACAAAGGCTGTGAAAAGAGACAAAAAAGCACACTGCATAATGATCAAAGGATCAATCCAAGGAGAAGATATAACAATTATAAATATATATAGGAACCCCACAATATGTAAGACAAATGCTAACAAGTATGAAAGGGGAAATTAACAATAACACAACAATAGTGGGAGACTTTAATACCCCACTCATACCTATGGATAGATCAACTAAACAGAAAATTAAAAAGGAAACACAAACTTTAAATGATGCAATAAATCAGTTAGACCTAATTGTTATCTATAGGACATTTCACCCCAAAACAATGAATTTCACCTTTTTCTCAAGCGCACACGAAACCTTCTCCAGGATAGATCATATCCTGGGCCATAAATCTAGCCTTGGTGAATTCAAAAAAATTGAAATCATTCCAAGCACCACCTTTTCTGCAGTAAGATTAAATCTCAATTACAGTAGAAAAACTATTAAAAATTATGACATATGAAGGCTGAACAACACACTGCTGAATAACCAACAAATCACAGAAGAAATCAAAATATGCATAGAAAAGAATTAAAATGAAAACACAACAACCCAAAACCTGTGGGACACTGTAAAAGCAGTGCCAAGAGGAAGGTTTATAGCAATACAGGCATATCTCAAGAAACAAGAAAAAAGTCAAATAAATAACCTTGCTCACAAAGAGTCAGACATGACTGAGCAACTGAGGTGAACTGAGCTGGGATTAGCAGATATGAACTACTGTATATAAAATACATAAACAACAAAGCCCTAACTGTATATCACAGGGAACTAGATTCAATATTCTATAATAAACCATAACGGAAAAGATATGTATATATATGTATAAGTGAATCGCTTTGCTGTTCACCTGAAACTAACATTGTAGATCAACTATCAGTTCAGTTCAGTTCGGTTCAGTCGCTCAGTTGTGTCCGACTCTTTGTGACCCCATGAATCACAGCACGCCAGGCCTCCCTGTCCATCACCATCTCCCGGAGTTCACTCAGATTCACGTCCATCGAGTCAGTGATACCATCCAGCCATCTCGTCCTTGGTCGTCCCCTTCTCCTCCTGTCCCCAATCCCTCCCAGCATCAGAGTCTTTTCCAATGAGTCAACTCTTCACATGAGGTGGCCAAAGTACTGGAGTTTCAGCTTTAGCATCATTCCCTCCAAAGAACACCCAGGGCTGATCTCCTTTAGAATGGACTGGTTGGATCTCCTTGCCCAAGGGACTCTTAAGAGTCTTCTCCAACACCACAGTTCAAAAGTATCAATTCTTTGGCACTCAGCTTTCTTTACAGTCCAACTCTCACATCCATACATGACCACAGGAAAAACCATAGCCTTGACTAAACGGACCTTTGTTGGCAAAGTAATGTCTCTGCTTTTGAATATGCTATCTAGGTTGGTCATAACTTTCCTTCCAAGGAGTAGGTGTCTTTTAATTTCATGGCTGCAATCACCATCTGCAGTGACTTTGGAGCCCCCCAAAATGAAGTCTGACGCTGTTTCCACTGTTTCCCCATCTACTTCCCATGAAGTGATGAGACCAGATGCCATGATCTTAATTTTCTGAATGTTGAGCTTTAAGCCACCATTTTCACTTTCACCAATAGGCTTTTTAGTTCCTCTTCACTTTCTGCCGTAAGGGTGGTGTCATCTGCATAGCTGAGGTTTTTAATATTTCTCCCGGCAATCTTGATTCCAGCTTGTGCTTCTTCTGGCCCAGCATTTCCAATGATGTACTCTGCATATAAGTTAAATAAGCAGGGTAACAATATACAGCCTTGACATACTCCTTTTCCCATTTGGAACCAGTCTGTTGTTCCATGTCCATTTCTAACTGTTGCTTCCTGACTTGCATACAGATTTCTCAAGAGGCAGGTCAAGTGGTCTGGTATTACCATCTCTTTCAGAACTTTCCACAGTTTATTGTAATCTACACAGTCAAAGGCTTTGACATAGTCAATAAAGCAGAAATAGATGTTCTTCTGGAACTCTCTTGCTTTTTCGATGATCCAGTGGATGTCGGCAATTTGATCTCTGGTTCCTCTGCCTTTTCTAAAACCAGCTTGAACATCTAGAAGTTCATGGTTCACGTGTTGCTGAAGCCTGGCTTGGAGAATTTTGAACATTACTTTACTAGCATGTGAGATGAGTGAAATTGCACGGTAGTTTGAGCATTCTTTGGCATTGCCTTTCTTTGGGATAGGAATGATCAACTATACTTCAATTTTTAAAAAGACACCATTCTAAATCATTCAGGATATGAAATTTCTTTCAAAATTTTCTTAGTGTCTGACCTTTAAGTAGTCTCTTGGTGAGCTTCTCCTCACCAAGAGCACAGTGTTATCAGTGGGTGGCAATTGGAGAAATGATTACTCTTGGAGTCCATTGTTTTTATCTATTGTTTTTGCTTTCTATTTCTAAGGATTGGGGCTCCAATGAACCAAGAGGCCTTGTTAAAGATGCTAAAGGCATGGAGTAAAAGGCATATAATTGCTGGCAGGCCTAAGCTTTGGGAAAGTTCTGGCCACAGGAGGAGGCTCTGTTCCTTTTATTGCTTGTTTTAGGTGAATTATTATAATCAGTTCAATGAACAATTATGGTTGGAGTAGGAAACTGGGAAGTGTTTAAATTAGAATCAGATGACAAAGGGCAGGGATTACACATATTTCACACTCTTTCTCCAGTGAGATGATCTAGATTATACATGTGGGTTTTGGGACATCAGAATTTTCTAGAAATTGATCAAAGCTCAAGGTGTGAATATAGCCACATGAAGGCTGCTGCTTAGGGAGCAAGAGTGTAGCTGATCCTTGGTTCCTTCAGAAGTGAGTAACGGCTTCTCTGGATTGGCCTAGCCATTGGAGTCTCCATGCCATTCCCCTAGTGCTGGCTTGTGGATCTTTTTCCTGCTTGTTACTTCCTGTACTGAAGAGGACTGGTGGCCAGGGCTATTGGGGGAGAGTAGGGAGAGTGACCCCAATTAAGGATTTTTTTTCTTATTTTTCAGTTTTAGCCTGGGGTGCATGGTAAAGGAGACTAATGCTCAAAATGTGGTTTGGAGGCTAAAGATAGGTTTAATTTATTAATGCTGCCCTTCTCTCTCTCCTCTCTTACTACACATAGCCAGGAATTGACAATATAGCAATTCTCTTGTTCTGGGAAAATACAGTTTGAGGGTGTGTGTAAAGGAGGAAGAGGACTAATCCCACCTTTCTTACTATGAATCCCATTTTTTAAGTGTACAGTGTTCTCTTGACTGGGTTGAGTTATTATCAAAGGACCAGAAGCTTTCCTCTTTTGTAATTGCAGTGGAAACAGCTGCAGGGAAAACAGCAGGCAGGTCAGAAAGTTGTTGTTACTGAGTTTAGTTGCTAAATGGTATCTGCTTTAGGAGATGAAAATGGTGTTTACAACATTGACCTGGTGTTGAACTTTGGCTCCTGATCAGAGTTGTTTATTTTCATGTCTGTCTATGGGAACTACTCTTTAAATGTTTTAATCAAAATACATCTTCTATTCTATCAACAGATATTTCCTGATGTCTTGGGGACTGTGAACTTGATTGAGTCACAAGTTTGTAGATTTTCTCTTTAAATATCATAATGGTGATGACAATAATGCAGATGATGATGAATGAAACCTACAGTCTCACCTGCACAAACTCACCTGTCCCTAAAGTCTCCATCAAGTGGAGGCTTTGGAACCCGAGGAGAGCAGAGAGTCATCAGCATCAGACAGACTGATTTAGCCACTTGCCATCTCTATGACCTTGGGCATGTCAGTTATCCTAAGTTTTCTGATCTGAAAAATAGAATTATAGTAGTGGAAATACTTAGAGTGGATATTTGTCACTCCTTTTAGTTGCCCAGCATGCAGAATCTCCCTCCTATGTTCAAAGGGTGCTTTCACTATATAATGTCACCTACTTGCTCTCCCAGACTCACTTGCAATTAGAGTAGGCACCTGCCCCAGAGGTGCAGGTCAAAGGGAACTTTTCCCAGGGGATGGTGGCAGAAGGACCAAGTTCCTGGGGCAGCAGTGGTAGCAGATATGGCAGTGTTAGTTGTGGCATCATGTCCAGGGTTAGGAGAGTCAGAAGGCTCATTACTACAAGCTGCACTGGCCATTGCCCAGATCAGTAATGGTCGTCTCAACAAACTGGGTCAGTGGTAAGATTTTAGGTGGTTGTTCCTAGCTGTAGAACTTCAAAACTGGTGCTCTCTGTCAACAGACCTGAGCTGCTATGAACTTTTCTAGGTAGAAATTTTGAAAGTGATTGTGGGAAGGAATCTATATATGCAACCTTGATTTTCATAGAGTTAACTGGAAGAGACTGGACTTAGTCTCACTTTCTCATTTACAGATAAGGATGGCTCAGGGATTTTAAGTGAATTGCTCTGTGCCACCAGCTAGTGGCAGGTATGAGCTAAAGCAAGAATTTTCTAAATTCTGAGCCTTTTGTTCTTTATCCCACGTACTGCCTCATACTATTTCAATTTAAGTGTTTAACAGACCAATATGGCTGGTATGGCTGAAGTTCTATGAGGAATTGTAAGAGACTGTGGGTGGCATTCTAGATTGTTCAGTGAAACAGTTGAATAAATACATAACCAGAAAAAACAGAGATCAGAGGCAGAATATACACATAACCAGAGAATAAAAGTGAAAGTGAAGTCGCCTCCGACTCTTTGCCACCACATGGACTGTAGACTACCAGGCTCCTCCATCCATGGGATTTTCCAGGCAAGAATACTGGAGTGGATTGCCATTTCCTTCTCCAGGGGTCTTCCTAACCCAGGGATCAAACCCAGGTCTCCCACATTGCAGGCAAATGCTTTACCATCTGAGCCAAGATGGAAGCCAAGAGAGAGTAAAGACCAGAGTAAAAGAGCACCGCACACACCAGTCCCTGTGGCTGTGGACCCACAGGGAAAGGAATTCTCCATGGACTGAAGTTAGGGAACTTCTCATGCAGAGGGTGTGAACTGAAGTGTGTGGGTGCAGATTACTTTTTTTTTTTTGGCCATACTGTGTGGCTTGTAGGAACTTAGCCCCCCAATCAGTGATTAAACCCATGCCCTCAGCAGTGAAAATGTGGAATCCTAACCACTGAATTGCCAGGGAATTCCCATAGATTATTAAAAAAAAAAAAAAAAGTTAAGATAAAGGCAAAGTAAGACATTTACTTATGAGCTTTTTTCTGAGGCAGTATCATGGTAGACTTTTTAAAAAATATCATGGAAATGATAGAATATGAAGTATGATGCTGAATTAAATAAAACACAATTTTAAATCTGCAATAAACTCTTTGAGGATGTTCTGTTGATTGTCTTAATCATCTTTGGACATTTAAATCATAACCATAATAAGTTGGAATGTTAATGAAAACATCTTTATGGCATTTCTATATCATTCAGTGGTTTTTTAAAGTACATTTATGTGCATAGCCTTTGATCACTATGACAATAATGAGACATAGACAGGGTAGACATTTTCAAAACTCAAAGATGAAGAAACTAAAGCTCAGCATGGTAAAAGAGCTTGCCCACATCATAAAGCAAGTTGGTTTATTTAACAAAACTAAGTTCAGATGTCTTGATTTCTGGTCTAAAAACCTATCTCCTAAAAATCTCCAAAAAATCCATGTGCAAAAAAGCAACTTGGGAAAATCTTTATATTGTGGTAATAGCCTAATTTGACTGGATATACTTCTGCTTTTCTCCCTATTTCAAAGCTTATTTGCCTCTGCACATAAAGACACATCTATACACACCACCAATTTCAGGTTGTCTAAATAATGGTTATGAAATGAGTCTGTTGGTTTACTGATGGCTAACTGGCTTGGAGCTCCAGGCTATAGAGAGGTCATGAACTCGATCTTATGAGGAATCAAGATGCTCACTGAGCCTGGCATTTTCTTCTGGAGAATGTTGACGTAGGAGGTGAAAGTTTTACGCCAGACAGTCCCATATCTAGAATTCTTCTCAAGAGAGGGCCCTGATGTAATTCTAAACTGTCAGAGGTGAAGAAGTTATTTCTCCTTGATAGCCAGAAAAGATAATGAGAAGAGGAATCTGAAACTTGAAATCTGCAGTTCATAGGTAGAGAGTGCCAAGAATCGTGCCTCGGGTTGTTTTTTTTTTTTTTTAATCTTAAAATATTATCTCTTTTCTTCCTCTTTCCCACCTTCTCTCTCTCCTTCCCTTCTCTCCCTTCCTCCCACCCTTCCTTCTTTTCTCTCTTTCTTTCACAAATAAGAGTCTACTTAGCTGGAAGCTATATCCTGTTATAAAATAGTTTGCCAATCCAGTTCTCAAGTTACTCAGCTTTTCAGCATCATTTAACACTGTTGATCACCCCCTACCCCTGCCATCTTGAAACAGCTTTCTTCTGGCTTCTACTCTCTACTGGTTTTAGACAAAGTCAACTAACCTTCTGCTTCTTCTTTGTTGATTTCGTTTGAGGCTCGATTAAATGTTAGAATTCCTAAAGGCTCAGTCCTAGACCCTGTTTGTTCTTGTCTTACTCTAAGCATTGTCCTTAGATGAGCTCTATGACCAAGCTTGAATTCCCATCTATAGAACTGTGACTTGGAAATTTTTATTTATTTATTTTTCATAGTTTTCTTTTTCTTTCTTTTTTTTTAGAGCTGAACTTTTAATTCTCTCTCTCTCTCTCTCTCTCTCTCTCTTTACAATATTGTATTGGTTTTGCCATACATTGACATGAATCTGCCATCGGTATACGTACATTCCCCATCCTGAACCCCCTCCCACCTCCCTTCCCATACCATCCCTCTGGGTCATCCCAGTGCACCATCCCTGAGCATCCTGTATCATGCATCGAACCTGGACTGGAGATTCATTTCACATATGATAATATACATGTTTCAATGCCACTCTCCTAAATCATCCCACCCTCGCCCTCTCCCACAGAGTCCAAAAGACTGTTCTATACATCTGTGTCTCTTTTGCTATCTAGGTTGCTTCCATGTCCTGGCTATTATAAACAGTGCTGCGGTGAACACTGGGGTACACGTGTCTCTTTCAATTCTGGTTTCCTCGGTGTGTATACCAGCAGTGGGATTGCTGGGTCGTATGGCAGTTCTATTTCCAGTTTTTTAAGGAATCTCCACACTGTTCTCCATAGTGGCTGTACTAGTTTGCATTCCCACCAACAGTGTAAGAGGGTTCCCTTTTCTTCACACCCTCTCCAGCATTTATTGCTTGTAGACTTTCACATCAGGGACGGTGGAGCCTGGTGGCTACTGTTTATGCAGTCGCACAGAGTCGGACACGACTGAAGCAACTTAACAGCAGCAGCAGCAGCAGACTTTCGGATCACAGCCATTCTGACTGGCATGAAATTGTACCTCATTGTGGTTTTTATTTGCATTTCTCTGATAATGAGTGACGTTGAGCATCTTTTCATGTGTTTGTTAGCCATCTGTATGTCTTCTTTGGAGAAATGTCTGTTTAGTTCTTTGCCCCATTTTTTGACTGGGTCATTTATTTTTCTGGAATTGAGCTGCAGGAGTCGCTTGTATATTTTTGAGACTAATTCTTCGTCAGTTGCTTCATTTGCTATTATTTTCTCCCATTCTGAAGGCTGTCTTTTCACCTTGCTTATAGTTTTCTTTGCTGTGCAGAAGCTTTTAATTTTAATTAGGTCCCATTTGTTTATTTTTGCTTTTATTTCCAATACTCTGGGTCATAGAGGATCCTGCTGTGATTTATGTCGAGAGTGTTTTGCCTATGTTCTCCTCTAGGAGTTTTATAGTTTCTGGTCTTATGTTTAGATCTTTAATCCATTTTGAGTTTACTTTTGTGTATGGTGTTAGAAAGTGTTCTAGTTTCATTCTTTTACAAGTGGTTGACCAGTTTTCCCAGCATCACTTGTTAAAGAGATTGTCTTTTCTCCATTGTATATTCTTGCCTCCTTTGTCAAAAATAAGGTGTCTATAGGTGTGTGGATTTATCTCTGGGCTTTCTATTTTGTTCCATTGATCTATATTTCTGTCTTTGTGCCAGTACCATACTGTCTTGATGACTGTGGCTTTGTAGTAGAGCCTGAAGTCAGGCAGGTTGATTCCTCCAGGTCCATTTTGCTTTCTCAAGATTGCTTTGGCTATTCGAGGTTTTTTGTATTTCCATACAAATTGTGAAATTATTTGTTCTAGCTCTGTGAAAAATACCATTGGTAGCTTGATAGGGATTGCATTGAATCTATAGACTGCTTTGGGTAGTATACTCATTTTTACTGTATTGATTCTTCCAATCCATAACCATGGTATATTTCTCCATCTATTAGTGTCCTCTTTGATTTCTTTCACCAGTGTTTTATAGTTTTCTCTATACAGGTCTTTGTTTCTTTAGGTAGATATATTTCTAAGTATTTTATTATTTTTGTTGCAATGGTGAATGGAATTGTTTCCTTAATTTCTTTTTCTATTTTCTCATTACTCTTGCCTGGAAAATCCCATGGACAGAGGAGCCTGGAAGGCTGCAGTCCATGAGGTCACTGAGGTTTGGACACGACTGAGCGACTTCACTTTCACTTTCATGCATTGGAGAAGGAAATGGCAACCCACTCCAGTGTTCTTGTCAGGAGAATCCCATGGACGGGGGAGCCTAGTGGGCTGCTGTCTCTGGGGTTCCACAGAGTCAGACACAACTGAAGCAACTTAGCAGCAGCAGCAGCAGCAGCAGTGTGTAGGAATGCAAGGGATTTCTGTGTGTTGATTTTATATCCTGCAACTTTACTATATTCATTGCTTAGCTCTAGTAATTTTCTGGTGGAGTCTTTAGGGTTTTCCATGTAGAGGATCATGTCATCTGCAAACAGTGAGAGTTTTATTTCTTCTTTTCCAATTTGGATTCTTTTATTTCTTTTTCTGCTCTGATTGCTGTGGCCAAAACTTCCAGAACTATGTTGAATAGTAGTGGTGAAAGTGGGCACCCTTGTCTTGTTCCTGACTTTAGGGGAAATGCTTTCAATTTTTCACCATTGAGGATAATGTTTGCTGTGGGTTTGTCATATATAGTTTTTATTGTGTTGAGGTATGTTCCTTCTATGCCTGCTTTCTGCAGAGTTTTTATTATAAATGGATGTTGAATTTTGTCAAAGGCTTTCTCTGCATCTATTGAAATAATCATATGGCTTTTATTTTTCAATTTGTTAATGTGGTGCATTACATTGATTGATTTGCAGATATTGAAGAATGCTTGCATTCCTGGGATACAGCCCACTTGGTCATGGTGTATGATCTTTTTAATGCATTGTTGGATTCTGATTGCTAGAATTTTGTGAAGGATTTTTGCATCTATGTTCATCAGTGATATTGGCCTGTAGTTTTCTTTTTTTGTGGCATCTTTGTCAGGTTTTGGTATTAGGGTGATGGTGACCTCATAGAATGAGTTTGGAAGTTTACCTTCCTCTGCAATTTTCTGGAAGAGTTTGAGTAGGATAGGTGTTAGCTCTTCTCTAAATTTTTGGTAGAATTCAGCTGGGAAGCTGTCTGGACCTGGAAGATTTCTGAGTACAGTTTCAATTTCCGTGCTTGTTATGGGTCTGTTAATATTTTCTATTTCTTTCTGGTTCAGTTTTGGAAAGTTGTACTTTTCTAAGAATTTGTCCATTTCTTCCACGTTGTCCATTTTAGTGGCATATAATTGCTGATAGTAGTCTCTTATGATCCTTTGTATTTCTGTGTTGTCTGTTGTGATCTCTCTATTTTCATTTCTAATTTTATTGATTTTATTTTTCTCCCTTTGTTTCTTGATGAGTCTGGCTAATGGTTTGTCAATTTTATTTATCCTCTCAAAGAACCAGCTTTTTGCTTTGTTGATTTTTGCTATGGTCTCTTTTGCTTCTTTTGTATTTATTTCTGCCCTAATTTTTAAGATTTCCTTCCTTCCACTAACCCTGGGGTTCTTCATTTCTTCCTTTTCTAGTTGCTTTAGGTGTAGAGTTAGGTTATTTATTTGACTTTTTTCTTGTTTCTTGAGATATGCCTGTATTCTATGAACCTTCCTCTTAGCACTGCTTTTACAGTGTCCCACAGGTTTTGGGTTGTTGTGTTTTCATTTTAATTCTTTTCTATGCATATTTTGATTTCTTTTTTAATTTCTTCTGTGATTTGTTGGTTATTCAGCAGTGTGTTGTTCAGCCTCCATATGTCATAATTTTTAATAGTTTTTCTACTGTAATTGAGATTTAATCTTACTGCATTGTGGTCAGAAAAGGTGCTTGTAATGCTTTCAATTTTTTTTGAATTTATCAAGGCTAGATTTATGGCCCAGGATATGATCTATCCTGGAGAAGGTTTCATGTGCACTTGAGAAAAAGGTGAAATTCATTGCTTTGGGTGAAATGTCCTATAGATATCAATTAGGTTTAACTGATCTACTGGATCATTTAAAGTTTGTGTTTCCTTTTTAATTTTCTGTTTAGTAGATCTATCCATAGGTGTGAGTAGGGTATTAAAGTCCTCCTGCGTTGGGTGCATATATATTTATAATTGTTATATCTTCTCCTTGGATTGATCCTTTGGTCATTATGTAGTGTCCTTCTTTGTCTCTCTTCTTTGTCTCTTTTCACAGCCTTTGTTTTAAAGTCTATTTTATCTGATATGAGTATGGCTACTCTTGCTTTCTTTTGGTCTCTATTTGCATGGAATATCTTTTTCCAGCTCTTCACTATCAGTGTGAATGTGTCCTTTGTTTCGTGGTGGGTCTATTGTAGACAACATATATAGGGGTCTTGTTTTTGGATCCATTCAGCCAGTCTTTGTCTTTTGTTTGGGCATTCAACCCATTTACATTTAAGGTATTTATTGATAAGTATGATCCCGTTGCCATTTACTTTGTTGTTTTGGGTTCAAGTTTATACACCCTTTCTGTTTTTCCTGTCTAGAGAAGATTCTTTAGCATTTGTTGGAGAGCTGGTTTGGGAGTGCTGAATTCTCTCAGCTTTTGCTTGTCTGTAAAGCATTTGATTTCTCCTTCATATTTGAATGAGATCCTTGCTGGGTACAGTAATCTGGGCTGTAGGTTATTTTCTTTCATCACTTTAAGTACGTCTTGCCATTCCCTCCTGGCCTGAGCGTTTCTATTGAAAGATCAGCAGTTATCCTTATGGGAATCCCCTTGTGTTATTTGTTGTTTTTCCCTTGCTGCTTTTAATATTTGTTCTTTGTGTTTGATTTTTGTTAATTTGATTAATATATGTCTTGGTGTGTTTCACCTTGGGTTTATCCTGTTTGGGACTCTCTGGGTTTCTTGGACTTGGGTGATTATTTCCTTCCCCATTTTAGGGAAGTTTTCAACTATTATCTCCTCAAGTATTTTTCATGGTCTTTCTGTTTGTCCTCTTCTTCTGGGACTCCTATGATTCGAATGTTGGGGCATTTAACATTGTCCCAGAGGTCTCTGAGATTGTCTTCATTTCTTTTAATTCATAATTTCCAGCTCAGGCCTCTCCTTTGAATGACAGGGCATGTATAACCTTATATATCCACTTAGTATCACAAAACACCTTAAATTCAACATGAGTAAGACAGTCATGTTCCCCAACCAATCTTGCTGTTCCCAAGTCTCAGTGAACAAAGCAGCATTCTGCAGTTGCAGTGACCTGGGCATCATTTTCTGTCTCAAACTCAGTATCAGTCCATCAGCAACTATAATATTCCCCACATCCAGCCTCTTCTTGCCATGCTGCTGCCACCACTGGTCTTGACTTAAGTTACCTTTCATCTACACTATTGCATGATCCTCCTAACAGCTCTGCCTGTGTCTTTTAAGCCTTCTTAAATTATTACAGGTTAACAGTGAAGTTCAAGTTGTGACAGTATTGACATAAGGAGCCTCCAATATATTTAAGTCGAGGCAACCACTAAACATGTAGTAAACACTTGTTGGCTGCTCTATTTTTTCTGTAATGTGAAATGCCTGTAGCCTCAGCTCTGTTGTAGGGCAAGCTTATTACTCTATCATTACCTCTTACCTTAGTTTCCATATTCTCCTTCTTCACACTTCAGAGCAAAGGACAGAGAACTTACATTTTTATAACAATTTGTTTTGGTTGTTTTTCAGTTGCTAAGTCATATCCAACTCTGTGACCCTGTGGACTGCAGCACACCAGGCTCCTCTGTCCTCCATATCTCCCAGAGTTTGCTCAAATTCATGTCCATTGAATCAGTGATGTGATCTAACTATCTCATCCTCTGTTGCCCCCTTGTCCCTTTGCCTTCAATCTTTCCCAGCATCATGTCTTTCCAGTGAGTCAACTCTTCGCATCAAGTGGCCAAAGTATTGGAGCTTCAGCTTCAGCATCAGTCCTTCCAATGAGTATTAAGGGTTGATTTCCTTTAGAATTGATTGGTGTACCCCTCCTTGCAATCCAAGGGACTCTCAAGAGTCTTTCTTCTCCAACATCACAATTCGAAAGCATCAATTTTTCGGTGCTCAGCCTTCTTTATGGTCCGACTTTCACATTTGTATATGATTACTGGAGCAATATCAGGGACAACATTAACTGAGAACTGGTTGAAATAATCCATGATGCACAATTTCTATTTTAGCTCAAAGATGCAGGAAGAAGGACAAAGCAATGATGGTAACTTTTATCTGAACTTACAAACACACAGATAAACACATACACAATTATAGATATACGTAGGCACACCAAGCATTTCCCTGGTGGCTCAGATGGTAAAGAATCTGCCTGCAATGTAGGAGACCCAGGTTCAATCCCTGGGAGAAGATCCCTTGGAGTAGGAAATGGAAACCCACTCCAGTGTTCTTACCTGGAGAATTCCATAGACAGAGGAGCCTGGAAGACTACAGTCCATAGGTCAAAGAATCAAATACGACTGAGTGACTAACACTGGATGCACACCAAGGATACACAAACACGTGCATGCACATACACACTCTGTAGTCAGTGCTTAATTTGATTCAGGCCTGGGACATAGTAAATATTCTTTGAATGAATGAAACAAAATTTTATCAAATTTGCACAAGTTATTAGCTGCTTGTGTAACTCATTTGTAGGTCACCAGAAAAATGAAATCAAAACAAATCAATTTTCTAGTTAAAACACATTCTCTAAGAATTTTTTTCAAAATCATACTAAGCAAACATTTATCACTCCTGAATTCTTACAGTCAAATAGGATTACACTTCTTGAATTTCACTCTCCTACTCTATCTCTGTATACCTCCAGTTGCAAGCTTTAAAGATAAGTATTATTTTCTGCTTTATAGATTAGGAAAGTGAAGCATATCCAAATCATGAAGTTCAGACTTGACTTTAAGCTTGGCAAAGCTAAATTCAGAAAAAGGGAAGTAATTATAAAACAATAAATGTCCTTTAATTTTGATTTTTATGTTAATAATATACCCCCAATTCACTGACATTGTAGAAAATACACAGCCAAGTCTTTGTATTTTTTAAAGGTTCAATTTTCCCTAAATTGGTCTATAGATTCAGTGTATTGTCAATCAAAATCTCAGCAGCCTGCATAGGCAGAAATTAAGACGCTGATTCTAAAATGTATATGAAATGCAAATAACCTAGAATGACCAAAGCAATTTTTAAAAAGAATTTTAAAACTTAATAAAGCTTAATAAGGACTTAATCAAGACAGTGTGATATTAGTGAAAAGGTAGACCTATAGCTCAATGAAACAGAAAAGTTCAGAAATGCATGTATTTATGAACAGTTGCTTTTTTTAACAGAGAAAGCAATTCAACAGGAAAAAGATTCTTTCAGTAAATAGTGACGGAGAAATTGTAGACTTGTAAGAAAAAAATAAACTCATTCTTACCTCATACCCTATACAAAATGGATTACAGCCTAAATTCTAGAAGGAAATATAGGAAAAAAGTCGTTATACCCTTGAGGTAGGCAGAGTTCTTAGACACAAAACTCATGAAAGGAAAACACAAAACTATTAAGGAAAAAAGTAATAAATCAGACTATCAAAATTAAAAGCTTTTGTTCTTCAAAAGACAACCTTGGGAAAATGTAAAGGCAAGCTATAGAATGTGTGAAAATTTTTGCAATGCATATATGTTAGTTATCTCTTGCTGCATAACAAATTACCCTCAAACTTAACAACTTTAAAGCACAAATATTTATTATCAGCTCCCTGTGGCCAACAATCTGGGAGGGTGCAGTTAAGCTGTTGGCTGGGATTTCTGTCATCTCAAGGTTTGACTGCCTTCACTTCTAAACCTACTTAAGTGGCTGTTGGCAGGAGATCTACCAAGCCTTCTTGGTTTTTAATCATGTGAGCTCTTCCATAGGCTGCCTGTCTTTCCTCGTGACATGGTTGCTGGTTTTTCCTAGAGTGAGTAGCTCAGGAGAGAGAGGGAAGGAGAGCAAAGTGAAACAGAAGCTGCAGCCTTTTTATGACCTGATTTCCGAAGTGATATCTCATAACTCTATCATATTCTGTGTACTAAGAGTAAGTCCCTACATGCAGCCAACGCTCACAGGAAGTTAGAATAAGCTCCACTTCTTGATGGAAAGAGTAACCAAGAATTTTCAGACTAGATTTAAAGCCACCACAACACATAGCTTACACAAATTTGTGTACAGAATATACAGAGAACATAAACTCTACAATAAGCAAACAACTCTATAAAAATATGTAAAAGAATTGAGTACTTTATAAAAGAAGATATTATAATGTCTAATAAGGACATGAAAGGATATTTAGCATCATTGGTCATCAGTACACACATGAAATGAACATAACAACACATACGAATCAAGAACCATCAAAGCCAGTATACACCTACCAGAAGGGGTAAAATGAAGAAGACTGGACATTTTGACTAAATGTTTGCAAGGATGTGAAGACACTGGGACACAACATTGCTGGTGGGAATGTGAAATAGTCTAACCACTTTGGAAGCCTTTCAGTTTATTAAAAACTTAACGATGCACATATATTTTCTAGGCATCCCACTGCGGCTATCCAAGAAAAATAAAAACAGATGATAGCATAAAGGTTTGTACACGTGTGTTCACAACAACTTTATTCACAATAGCTATAAGAACTGGAAACATCCCAAATATCTATTAACAGGTAACAGAGAGAACATGGCACCTCCATGCAGTGGAATATTATTCAGCACATAAAGGAACAAAGTACATGAAATATACATAAAAACACAGTTGAATCAAGAATAATTATGCTAAGGGAAGTAATCCAAACACAAAGGGGTACATACTGTATGAATTCAATTACACAAATTCTAGGAAATGGAAACTAATCAATAGTGAAACTAATCAACCAAAGCGGATCAGTTTTTGCCTCGGGCTGTGGGTCCAGGAAAGAATAGCCTACAAAGAAGCATGAGGAGCTTTGGGGACGGGTGGGAATGTTCTGTATCTTGATTGTCAGAGTGGTTTTAAGAGTGTATACATCTGTCAGAGCTCATTGATTTGTATATCTTAAATGGATGAAGTCTCCTGAATATGAATTATACCTCAATAAAATTAACTTTTAAGAGATGGGGTTGATGCATATGTAAGAATCAATGATTTTGCATCTTTAAAACTGTTAAAAATCACTTTGTATGAATATTTTCACCACTTGCATTACTTGTCACTTGGCAAAGTATTAAATTATCTGATTTTCAGTGTTCTTGTCTGTGAAATGCGTGTATTTGGCAGAGTTGTAAGCAGATGGAGAGGGAGAGAGAGAGGGTTTGTCCTGTTGGATTAATTGATCTCTGAGGCTCCATCCAGTTGTTGTAAAATTCTGCCTCCCTACGATGTGGACAAGAACCCATGCCTTGGAATTCAACAGACCTGGATTCAGTCCTGGCTCTGCTATTTCTAGCAGTGTGACTATGGGCCAGTAACCAAGTCTCAGTTTCCTCAGAGGTAAAATAAGGATACAATTTCTTACACTGAAATGAACTGACATATAAAACACCCAAGAAACAAAAAGATAGCACAGAGAAACTGTTTAGTGAATCTTCATTTTATTCCTGCCCTTTCTAGAAAGGTTGTAATACAATCAAGATTGAAATTATGGGTCCTAAGGACATCAGGACAATTTTCAAGAGCATTGAGATGTCAGTAGAATCTGTTTCTTTTGACTGTGCAGACAAAGGATAAAGGCAAACTGATTAATGAAAATACATCTAAGGAGGAAAGTAAAATGTGAGTAAGTATTTGTTTCAAATCAGTATTTCAAATGCCAAAGAGACACGAGTCATTCTTCAAAAATAGGAAAATGCATTATAAGATATATATGTGTGTGTGTGTGTATACATATATAAAGCCACACTATTAAAAGCCTAATTTGAACAATAAAAATTAGTGGATAGTTGATGATTAGCATCCTCACCCACAAAACACCAGACAATCTGAAACATATGACCATTGCTAGGCTCCAAAGAAAACACACATCATCAGTGTGTTATCCTGCTCATTTTATCTCCATTGATGGTTTCAGCTTTTTTTTTTCCAAGTTAGTGAATATTATATATGCATTTTTTGGTCTAAAATTAATGAGCTGTATAATAGGCTTCCCTCATAGCTCAGTTGGTAAAGAATCTGCCTGCAATGCAGAAGACTCAGGTTGGATTCTTGAGTTGGGAAGATCCCCTGGAGAAGGGCATGGCAACCCACTCTAGTATTCTTCCCTGGAGAATCCCATGAACAGAGGAGCCTGGCGGGCTACAGTCCATGGGGTTGCAAGAGTCGGACACGACTTAGTGACTAAACCACCACTGTAATGTCTATATCAAAAAAGCAAGTATTGGGTATAGAGTGAAAAAATGCAAGAGAAAAAATAACTTTAAAAATAAAAAATTTTTATCTCCTGATTTAAAAGAAAGGGTCAAGAAAAGAGGTAATTTGCCTGTAAATATTTGAATTTTTTAATGGTTTTTATTACAGTTTGTTGAATATTTCACTCAGGAATTTTAAATGTTAATTAGGAATGTTGTTTTTCATTTCATCCGCTGTAGCATGCAGCCAGGAGTTTGTTTTTCCTAGTTGGTGCAATAGCTTATTTTCAGTTATGTTAAGACTCACTTAAACCAGCTAAATGGGAGTAAATGTTCCTTAAAATCAAATGAAGCTTTTAGCAAATAATTCAACTCATCAAGTAGCTATTGAATGCCTATTTTGTGAGGTTGCATCTCCCAGTTTCTGCTTTATCACTTCTTTCTCATGTCATTTCCTTTTGTTCTGTCTTCCTTTTCTTAGATTGCATGCTCCCTATTGGGGAGCAGGTTGGCACTTATTTTACCAGTGGACGCCTATACCCATAAATGCCCTATACACAAAAGGCTTTCAGTGTGGAGTGGCAGCAAGTTAGAAGCCCAGTTCCACTCCATATAGATCATTCTATGTATATCATGTCCTATGTCTCTTACACCTCTTCTTTCCATGAAGACAGGTGAGAGATGTTGGAAATGAATGCAGTTGGACTTTAGGACCTAACTATGGTGGCTCAGACAGTAAAGAATCTGCCTGCAATGTGGGAGACCTGGGTTCGACCCCTGGGTTGGGAAGATCCCCTGGAGGAGGGCATGGCAACCCACTCCAGTATTCTTGCCTGGAGAATCCCCATGGACAAAAGAGCCTGGCAGCTTGGGGTCCATGGGGTTGCAGAGTTAGGCACAGCTAAGCAGCTAAACACAGCATAGCACATGGTGCTCAAACAGGTAATGAATGCCTGTCACCCATGGCTTCAACTGCTTAGAATGTTCTCTTCTGAGAAGCACAGCCACAATGGTGAGTATCAATGAACCAGAGACCCCTTGTAAGTTTCAGGGAGCTGCTTCTCTGAATTTGGAACAGAAAAAAATTTGTATTTGACTAGACCACCACTTCCTTTCCAGATTTTCCTTTAGAGGGAATGAAAGTTATACCCAAGCCCAATCATCTAAAACATTGAGAAGGAATCCAGAAGGTCAGCTCTGCAAAGGTGTAAATTTCTTCCTCTGAGGTTGAAAATGGAGCCACCAGGCTGTAAATTTGACCTCTGTGATGTTTTCCTCAGCCTCTGAGAAATACGCAATGAAACTTTTGTAAATAGAGAGCTGAATAGTTTGTTTTGTTCAGGATGACTTAGGCGTAGGGCTGCCTAGAAATGAGAGAAGTGGACCAAATGACTCCTGAGGTTCTCCCAGGAGTCTTGTATTTGTGAGTTCTTGGCAGACATTCCAAGCTCTCCCTATTTGTCTCCAAACTGTCTGCCCAAATTCATGAACCTGATTCCCTCATGTCAAAGCTCTATTTCTGTCAATTTGATATTTTAATAATAACCTGATCATAAATAACTTAAGCTCCCTACAAACAACTTATTTATTTATTCAACAAATGTTTACTGAGTACTTCTCAGTGCCAGGCAGTATTCTAGCTGCTGGGAATCCAGTAACAAACCAAACAGACAAAACTCCCTGCCTTGTGGAATTCACATTCTGGTGGAAGAGACAATGAAGAAGATTAATAATTAAAATGTAATGCAGATTAGATAATGATAAGTACAGAAGAGAAAATCTAAAGTGGGAAAAAGTAACATGCAACATTAGGGCAAGGCAAGGATCGGAAGTTTATACAAGGTAGCCAGGAGAGGCCCTAGTGAAGGTGGGCTTTAAGTACAGACCTGAAATAGTGAGGGGTGAGTTGTTCACACCTCTAAGGGGAAGTGCGTTCCAGGGGGAGGCAACGGCACACGCAGAGTCTCTGAGTACATTAATTGATCTGTGTGTCTTTCCCGCATGTATACTTTTCCTATTGTGCTCTTCTCTCTTCCAAATTACACTTTCTTTAAGACATCTCTTTATGTCTCTATTTCTTCCACAGAGTCTTCCACATTCAGTATTTGGTCTCTTCCAACTCCAGATTCGGAAGCATTGTTTGGGGTTGGACTGATTCTGTAGCACTTAGGATAGGCTGCCTTCTTAAAGTATCATGTGCTTGCATGTATGTATGTATATCTAACCAAACAAAGAACAAGGCCAGAAAGAACTGGGCATGCATCCTGAAAAGGATGCCACAGAGCAGGAAATCAACATGTTTCTTGATGTCGCTGTGCTTTCAGAAATGTAAGGGTGTGGGGTTTCACTCTACATCTAGAATTATCGTTTGCTCCACTTTAATAATTAGCCTGTTTTAAAGTTTCCAGCATTGTTTACAAAGGTCAGATCATTCCCTTGGGAATGCTTTTCTCCATGATCATCTGGCAAACTTTAAACAGTAATTGGAAGCTAAAATCTGGAGAATTTCACTCCAGAAACAGTTTTGAGCTGACTGTTACTTTCCAAAAAGTTCTTTTCAAAGACTGGGGACGCTATTTAATATGGAAATTTTTAATAAAGGAATATGCCTTTAAAGTGTTAGTCACTCTATCATGTCTGATTCTTTGCGACCCTATGGATTATAGCCCACCAGGCTCCTCTGTCTGTTGGATTCTCCAAGCAAGCATATTGAGGTGGGTTGCCATTCCCTTCTCCAGGGGATCTTCCCAACCCAGGATTGAACCCAGGTCTCCTACATTGTAGGCAGATTCTTTACCATCGGAGCCACCAGGGAAGCCTGAATATGCCCTTTGTTTGTTTTTTCATTATAAGTGTCATTTTGCTCTTTCCTGATGTGTGTGGATATATACATGCACATGGGCTTCCCTGGTGGCTGATGTCATACATATTATGACAATTCATTTCAGAATGTGTAGTATTAGTGGCATATTAGTATAAAAAATTCAGTTACAAATAGTCTGAACTCAAATAATCATCAAGCAAGCACTATCAGATGTATCATTAAACTAAGCAAGCCACTGTAATGAAACTTTAGACATATCATTGGTAGTTTCATTTTATTCTTAACAAAAGGAAAATTTAGGTTTAAGGAAAAGTCTTCTTTTAGTTTGTTAAGACTCATATGTTTATTTGGAGAAGGCAATGGCACCCCACTCCAGTACTCTTGTCTGGAAAACCCCATGGATGGAGGGGGCCTGGTAGGCTGCAGTCTATGGGGTGACTAAGAGTTGGACATGACTGAGCGACTTCACTTTCACTTTTCCCTTTCATGCATTGGAGAAGGAAATGGCAACCCACTCCAGTGTTCTTGCCTGGAGAATCCCAGGAACAGGGAAGCCTGGAGGGTTGCCGTCTATGGGGTCCCACAGAATCGGACACGACTGAAGTGACTTAGCAGCAGCAGCAGATGTTTATTGGTTTAAGTCTTGAGTCTGGGCTTTTCATGTCTTCAAATAAGTTTATGATCTGTTCTCTCACTCCAGTTATTGCTTCTAATTTTTCCTCTGTGTGGCCTTTGTGAGCATTCATCCTCAAGGTGGGTCTTCTCATGCATGCCTGTGAGTGAACTCTCCACCCAGAAAATCCCTTTCAAGAGAACTCTTTATTGAGGAGGGAATCCTACTGGGACTTTGAAAAACTTAGTATTGTACAGAGTACTAAGAAATCTTTGGATAGGTAGAGGCATTTTCCACTACATGACTCCTAGAACTGGATGCCCAGTGAAAGATATCTCAATAATGTCATGCCAGGAAATGATGCATATTCAGTTCAGCCCTGGGCTTTGACTTGCTGCATCGCTTATACACTGGATTTCTAGACATTATCTCACACCAACTATGATGACTTCATTATTACTTCAGTTCCCTCTCTGGTTATTCTTGAACTTTGTCTCTTGCCTTCCATAAAGTAAAGGACTCACCTGTCCCCTAGGCACTCTACTCGTTCATTTAACTAGTATTCATTTGCATCTATGATGTGTACTGGGAAATGGCAAAAAGATGATAGTTTCAGCTCTCAAAACTTCATAGGCTACCAGAGAAACAGGCCCATAATGTCAACACAAGGTACTAACCGCTATAATGGTCATTTGCCCAATGGAAGCAAAAATCAAAAGGATGTCTTAATCTAGAATAGGGGCAAACCCAGGGGAGACTTCCTAAAGACACAGTGGTTTAGCCAAAACTTAAAGTAAGTAGGAATTTCCCAAGAGTAGAGCTGGATGGTAGGAAATTCCAGTCAAGGAAGCAGAGGCTGGCTTAATCAAGGAGTAGTAAACCAAGGGTGGTGTGGCTCAGTGCACCGGGAAGAATGCAGAAGATGAAGCAGAATGAGTAAGTGGAAACTTCTTTGTGAATAGCATCATATGCTTAGATTTTGTCATATGGGAGGAGAAAATTAGATATTGAGGATGGTGACAGAAGTATAGTTGCATATAAATATAATTATTTTAGGATGGATTTCCAGGAAAGGGTGAGACTAAAGACCAGAGGCCAGTTAGTAGATGATTGCTACAAGTAGAAAGAAAGTGAAGTTGCTCAGTCGTGTCCAACTCTTTGTGACCCCATGGACTGTAGCCTACCAGGCACCTCCATCCATGGGATTTTCCAGGCAAGAGTATTGAAGTGGGTTGCCAGTGAGTGGCATTTAAATCCAGTAATCTGGCTCCAGACCGAGTACTCTTAACCACTATCTAGGCTGCCTCTCTTGCACAGAATTCAGGAGTGGAGGCTCAGGAGGCCATCTGCTTGAGTTCAAAACTCTGAACCCTTAGGAGTGGTGGGATTATTGGCAGTTTGCTTAAGCTCCCTTTGCCTCAGGTTCTCATGTGTAAAATGGAAGGATACAAATACAGTATCAACTTTATGATTTGTGCTTGGGGGGGGAAGGTTAAGTGGATAAAGTTCTAGTAACAGTGTCCAACATATTAATCATTATGTAAATGTTGCCAGCGATGATGATAGTGATGGTTATTGTGATGATGATGGCAACTGTGTCTCCCAGCAATTCCCATAGGAGACAACTCAGCTGGAGTTGATTCTTTGTATCATCAATTTCCAGTACATAATGGATTTCTGGAAATTGTTGGAACAGATCCATTACTCTGGAAAGGAAAGTGGAGTGATTTCTCAAATTCTCCTGAGTGTGACCTTGACAAAGTACTGGCAGTGAGGTTTCCAGTGAGTTTGTGGAAAACTAGGGAGAAGGCAATGGCAGCCCACTCCAGTACTCCTGCCTGGAAAATCCCATGGATGGAGGAGCCTGGTAAGCTGCAGTCCATGGGGTTGCTGAGGGTCGACATGACTTAGCGACTTCCCCTTCACTTTTCACTTTCATGCATTGGAGAAGGAAATGGCAACCCACTCCAGTGTTCTTGCCTGGAGAATCCCAGGGACAAAGGAGCCTGGAGGGCTGCTGTCTATGGGGTCACACAGAGTCAGACACGACTGAAGTGACTTAGCAGCAGCAGCAGGTATGCCATATCCAGAAGCAAGTTTAAATTTTTTTGAAAGGCAGTATACACAAATGGTCACCTGATTACCTCTGGTTGTGGGGTTCTCAAATACTGGGGAGCACCAGAATCGCCTGGAGGATTTGCTAAAACAGGTCCTCACTTACAGAGTTTGTCATCAATAGATTTGTGGTGGAGTCCAAGAATTTGCTTTCCTAACAATTTCCAGGGTGATGTTGATGCTACTGGTCTGAGCGCCAGACGTGGAGGACCACTGCCCCGTTGTGTGCTCTGGTGCCTTCCACTGAAGAGACTGAAGGAAACACAACATTCCCCACTTCCTGCTGCTCCCTAGACCCTCCTGCTGAACAACTCTCCACTCCCTCGCTGTGTCCTTGCTCTGACTCTGACTCTCACCGGGGTGTGTGCATTGCTTGGATCTTTCCTTCATTCGCTGGCCAAGAGACTGGCCCAAATCCCCAGGTCTGCAGAATCAGAACTGAGAAATGTGGATGGGACCCAGGTACTTGCATTTGACCAAGTGTCCAGGGGATTCTGATCCTTATTAAGAGTCTGAGAGATACAGCACTGGTATCCCCAAACTCCTCCAGCTCCAACACTGCAGGATTCCAGACTCCCTCCGTGGGAAGTTCCCAAGCTGCCTCTGAGGCTAGGCGCTGCCTTTTAAGAAACTGAGATATAAATGACATATAAGACGTGGATGGACCTAGAGACTGTCATCCAGTGTGAAGTAAGCCAGAGTAAAACAAATGTAGTATATTAATGCGTATATGTGGAATCTAGAAAAATTAGTACAGATGAACTTATTTGCATAGCAGAAACAGAGACACTGACTTAGAGAATAAAAGTATTCTGGGGGAACGCGGTTGTGTGGGATGAACTGGGAGATTGGGATTGACACGTTTACACTGCTATGCATGGAATAGATAACTAGTGAGAGCCTGCTGTATAGTGCAGGTAAGTCTACTCAACACTCTGTGGCGATGTAAATGGAAGGGAAATCCAGGAGGGAGAGGATATATACACACATATATATATTTACTTTGCTGTACAGCAGAGACTAGTACAATGTTGTGAAGAACTATTTCCCAATAAATTTTTTAAAAAAGGTTGTTAGTTTCAGGTGTGGAACATACTGATTGCTATTTGTATGTATTGCACAATGATCACCACAGTAAGTCTACTTAACGTGTCATGACGCATAGTTACAAATCTTTTTTTGTGATGAGAATTTTTAAGGTCTATTCTCTTAGCAACTTTCAAATATACAATACATATATAGTCACTATGTTGTATATAATATTCCCATAACTGTTTTTTTTTTCTCATTTTAAGATTGAAGTATAGTCAGTGTATAATATTATGTAAGTTATGGGTGTACAATACAGTGACTCACAATACAATGATTTTAAAGGTTATAGTCCATTTATACTCATTATAAAATATGGCTGTATTCTCTGTGTTATACATATATTCCTGTAGCTTATTTTATATATGGTAGCTTGTATACCTCTTTTATCAATGGACATTTCTCCCTTTTGACCCCCTTATTCAGGACGTGCCTTCTGATGGTGAGAGGTGGAACTGCCCCTTCAGACCCTGCTTATACTTAGGGGCCAAGGCCCTCCCACCCAGGCATGCCTATATGCTCAGTCATGTCCTGCTTGGCTCGGCAACTCCATGGACTGTAGCCCACCAGGTTTCTCTGTCCATGGAATTTTCCAGGCAAGAATACTGGAGTGCATTGCTATTTCCTACTTCAGGAGATCTTCCTGACCTGGGGCTCAAACCCGAGTCTCCTGTGGCTCCTGCACTGGCAGAAAGAGTCTTTGTGCCACATGGGAAGCCCCGTCCACCCAGGAGACAGAAACCGATCAGGTAGATCTGTTGGAATCTCAGCCTTAGGTATCCCTTTTGATAACACCCTCATTCACCTCATGCTCTGATGCCATGCTCCTGCTTATCCTTCTTTGACCTCCACAGTATGTTTACCTGAACTGCCCCTCCACCTCCCGTCTCTGCCTTGTGTACTCTTTTCTAACAAGTGGGCCAGGCCTGCCCACCTCCACACCCCAAGTGGACTAGCAAACCTCCTTCATCTGGTGGTTCGCACTCAGCTACTCAGCTGGCAGTTTGGGGCAGGGCCAGTACAGATGAGAATGGCTAAGAAGCCAGCGAGCCAGCTAATGAATGAGCATTCACGGTGCTCACAGGTCAAGCCAGTTCTGTTCCAGGCACTGAGGACACATCACTAAGAAGACACGGACCTCACCTCCAAGACCTTTCAGTCTAGTGGGGCCAGAGAGAGAAGATCAATATGTATACAGCAAATAAAGATGAGGATTTTGAGTGATGTTCACCCAGAGGGAATCTGTGAGTCCCTGCCCTACAAATGACTTCTCACGGATGCCCTCCACAAGCCCATGATAATGGATTCATTATCTTCATTTTACAGAGAAGGGACCTGAACTGAAGCTTAGGGGATAAGTAACTCACTGTGGGAAAACATAAATACTGGCAATACATTCAGTTACCACAAATAGATAACTCTTAAGTGTGTTGTTGCTGCTGCTGCTAAGTCGCTTCAGTCGTGTCCGACTCTGTGTGACCCCATAGATGGCAGCCCACCAGGCTCCCCCGTCCCTGGGATTCTCCAGGCAAGAACACTGGAGTGGGTTGCCATTGCCTTCTCCGATGCATGAAAGTGAAAAGTGAAAGGGAAGTCGCTCAATCATGTCCGACTCCTAGCGACCCCATGGATTGCAGCCCACCAGGCCCCTTCGTCCATGGGATTTTCCAGGCAAGAGTACTGGAGTGGGTTGCCATTGCCTTCTCTGAAGTGTGTTGTTAAGTGAATATAAAACCACTGAGAAGTATTCATAAAAGGATTTTATAGATAAGTTTTGATAATATATTATGGATGTGTGTATATGCATAAATATATGTAATGGTTATATATTAATGTTTGCTCAGTTATGTCCTACTCTTTGTGATCTCATGGACTGTAGCCCACCGAGCTCCTCTGTCCATGGGATTTTCCAGGCAAGAATATTGGAGTGGGTTGCCATTTCCTTATATACATGTGTCTTTATAAACACACAGGAAAAAGATCTGAATGAACTTGTGCCAAAATTTCCATTGGGAATCTCTGGAGAGAAGAATGAAACTGGTGGGAGTGAAGAAGGACCAACCCTTCTTGTTATATTGTTCTGTATTGTTTGTGTTACCTAAAATGAGCATGTATTCTTTTTTTAAAAATAAAACGTTTAAGAAAACTTCTTGTCAACACTTGTATACAGTTAGTGTTGCTGAAAAGAGCTTTAAATGTGGATCTAATGCCCTTTTAACCCCACCACGTGTCACCTCCAGGCAGATGTGGAGGTAACATCATGTTCACTCTTGGGCAGAGGAAGTGTGGGTGATGTGCCCTGGCTAAGAGGCACGTATATCAGAAGCCATCTGCATGATTTTGCCACTCACTAGAATCACTTGCTGCTGAATTGCCTACAGCTCTTTGATTTTGAAGAAAACAGGCAACTCTGACATTTTTCATTTGTGATTTTGATTTTTCATCCCATTGTTAACTAAAGGATCACGAACCAGAGTCTGTCAACATTACTGGTTAATGATGCCAACATCATCTGGATAATGAATGCATAACAAACTATTTTGGCAACTCAGTGATTCTGATCACTGCTGCCAGCTGGGATATAGAGGCTTGACGTGTCATGCTCTAACTTGAATTTCAAGAATCTGCTTCCTGCCACTTGGCCTGCTTGCTGGCTGTGCCTGTCTGCAATGCTGGGCTCCGGGATGAAACCCTGGAATGAAAGCCTGGTAAAAATGACTGGGCAGTTCTTAGGATGAGACAGAAAGAGACATTATAATACTTCAGGTTGCTGAGCAGCCTCTGTACCACTAAAAACTCAGTTTTTGCAGTGGGGGAGGTAGAATTTCAGTGGCATGTTACATAACCACCCTCCAAGGGAGGGCATGTAAATTTCAGTGGCAGGAAAAGAAAATCACTCTGTTCTACCATAATTAATGGTCATTAATAATTTAAAGGTTGCCTTATCATATTACATATTTCAGCTTACATCCAGCGACCTACATAAGGAAATCCTTACAGTCAGGTTTTTGGTTTAAATAATCTTTTCTTTTTAAAAAAGCATATAAACTCAAATTTCAGCTCAAGTTTTTCACTGAGATCTATTAGGATATCTCTTCTTAAGGCTTTCAAATATTTTAGAATAATACATATAAAGATTAATCTTAGTAACATACTGGTAATGGTGGCAGACTAAACATTTTGTCTCTGTTCAGTGTGGCATATACTTACTGAGTTCCTACTGGAGCAGGGCACAGTACTAGGTATTGTGGGAGGAAGAAATGTTCTTGCCTTTTTACCCTTTAATAGAGGTTTAAGCAATTACACATACATACCGGAAAATGAACATTTAAAATATCGTGATCAGTACAGAATGTGACAGAGGCTGAGCAGAGGGAGCATTTTTTTGTGGTTGTGGGGATTTGCAGGGGCCTCAAGAGGGAGGATGGAGATCCCACAGGTGTGGCTGAGGGAAGGGCCATCTGCTTTGGCATCCCGGAAGGCAATGTTTTGGCTCCATGTGAGGTCATTGCAGGATGACTCTAACAAAGCTGGTCTCAAGACACTTCTTGTTTCCACCCAGAGGCTGTCTACTGACTCCCATGGACACCCTGTCTTAGAGGAACTGTCACACCTCAGAATGTGTGTGAAATGATAGAGAGGCAGTCACTGCGACTGAGTTTCAAGATGGGTTCATTTCCTTCGTTCTGTTGTGCCCTCCTCAAGTTGTTCCAAGGATGGAGTTTAGGGAGGGATAGAAGCGTCAGTTGATAGCTTACAGAACCCAGTGCTGACTCTTTCAGCTCAGGGATGCTGCACACCTCTGGTGGTTAAAATAAACCTAGAAAAGCTGGACTTCTGGCCTCTTGTGAAATGAAAGTCAGGGGAGGTGGTGGGTGTTGCTGTGATGGGGAAAGTTTGTACTCTGAGCCAGAAAGACATTGGCCCCAGAGTGTGAAAAGATGTGGGATACAAGGTTGTCAGGGCTGAAGCCAAAATGTCTTTGGTGAATATTACTCAGCTATAAAAAGGAACACATTCGAATCAACTCTAATTAGGTAGATGAATCTGGAGTTAGTCAGTAGAAGAAAGACAAATGCTGTATATTAAAGCATATATATGGAATTTAGAAAGACAATACTGACAATTCTACATGCAGGGCAGCAAAGACACGGATGTACAGAAAAGACTTTCAGACTCAGTGGGAGAAGGCGAGAGTGGGATGATTTGAGAGAATAGCATTGAAACATGTACATTACCATATGTAAAATAGATGACCAGTGCAAGTTAGATGCATGAAGCAGGGCACTCAAAGCAGGTGCTCTGGGACAACCCAGAGGGATGGGGTCAGGATGGAGGAGGGAGAGAGGTTCAGGATGGGGTCAACATATGTGTACCTGTGGCCAATTCACACTGATGAATGGCAAAAGCTATCACAATCTTGTAAAGCAATTATCCTCCAATTAAAATAAACTAATTAATTTTAAAAACTAAAATGAAGACAAATGTAAAGAAAAACAAAATGTCTTTGGTGTTTGTTCTCTAGAAGTATGGTAGTCTGTGGCAAGCAGGTGTAAGTGACAAATATATTTATGCAAATTAAGGCTTCAGGGAAGCCTTGTCTCCCTGGTATGTGAGTGTGGACACTTCAGAAGTGACTCAGGAAGTTCTGTTTATTCTAAAAGAGAGTGTCAGAATCGGTTCTGTCTACTTCCCGAATAGGTGTGAGGCAATTTCCATGAGAAATGATTCATAGAATGTCAATCCCCTAAAACATTGCTCTTCTCATCCATATCACCAGGAAGACCCTGAACATCACACTTCTGCCTTTGAAGCAATTCTCAGTGGAGCCCAGAGGCCAAAAAAGCAGCTGATGGTTGGACAATGTGTCTAGAAAGATGATTAAACTTTTACTCTGGGTTAAGATGGGAGAAAAGATAAATGAGTATTCTTCCTCCCATCCCACCCCCATTTTATTTTTTTATGATTATTTCTAACTGGGATCAGTTCAGTTCAGTCGCTCAGTCATGTCTGACTCTTTGTGACCCCATGAATCGCAGCACTCCAGGCCTCCCTGTCCATCACCAACTCCCGGAGTTCACTTAGACTCATGTCCATCGAGTCAGTGATGCCATCCAGCCATCTCATCCTCTGTTGTCCCCTTCTCCTCCAGTCCCCAATCCCTCCAGAGGTGACGTTATATTAGTTTTAGGTGTACAACATAGTGATTTGATATTTTGATAGCTTATGCTTTATTTAAAGTTATTATTAATATTGACTACACTCCCTGTGCTATGCAATATACCCTTGTAAGTTGTTTTATACACAATAGTTTGTACATATTAATCCCTTCTCTCTGACTTGCCTTTCCCTCACCCCGTTCCCTACCAGTAACCCCTACTTTGCTCTCTGTATCTGTGACTCTCTTTCTGGTTATATCCAATCCTTTGTTTTATTTTTCGCATTCCACCCATAAATGAAAACATACAGTATTTGTCTTTCTCTGTCCAACTTATTTCACTAAGCATAATACCCTCTAGGTCCATCCGTATTGTTGCAAATGGAAAAATGTCATTCTTTCTATGGCTGAGTAATAAGATTTCATTGTATATATAAACACATCTTCTTTATCATCTGTTTATGGACACTTAGTTGCCTCCATATCGTGGCTATTGTAAATAATGCTGCTATGAACATTGCGATGCATGTTCTAATTAGAATTAGTGTTTCATTTTCTTTGGATAAATATCCAGGAGTGGGATATCTGGATCATGTGATTGCTGTATTTAAAATTTTGTTTTTTCCTGAGGAATGTCCATACTATTTTCCATAGGGCTGTACAAATTCACATGCCCTCCAACAGTGTGCTAGGGTTCCCTTTTCTCCACAGACTCATTAAACATTTGTTTTTTGTTGTCTTTTTGATAGTCATTCTGACAGGTGTGAGATGATCACTCATTGTGGTTTTGATTTGCATTTCCCTGATCATTAGTGATGTTCAGCATCTTTTTATATGCATATTGGTCATCTGTATGTCTCCTTTGGAGGAATGCCTATCCAAGTCTTTGGCCCATTTTTAAATCGGGTTTTGTTTTTTTACATTGAGTTGTATGTAAGCTTTATTTTGGATATTAATCCCTTGCTAGATACATCATATGCAAATATCTTCTCCCATTCAGTAGGTTGTCTTTTCATTTTGTTGACAGTTTCCTTCACTGTGCAAAAGCTTTTTAAGCTTGATTAGGTCCGATTTGTTTATTTTTACTTTTGTTTTCCTTGTCTGAGGAGACAGATCCAAAAAAAAACTATTGCAAAGACCAATATCAAAGAATGTGCCATCTCTGTTTTCTCCTAGGAGTTTTATATTTTCCCGTCTTACATTTAAGTCTTTAATCCATTTTGTTTTTGTATATCATGTGAGAAAAATGTTCTAGTTGCATTCTCTTAGAAGTACCTGTCCAATTTTCTCAACACCACTTATTGAAGAGACTTTCTTTTCCCCATTGTGTATCTTGCCTCCTTTGTCATAAATTAATCATCAGTATTTGTAGATGGCATGACACTAAATACAGAAAACACTAAATCTCTACCCATGAACTATTAAAACCAATAAAAGAATTCAGTAATGTTGCATGATTCCAGATTAATATACAGAAATATGTTGCTTTTCTATACACTAACAGTAAACTATCAGAAAGAACAAACAAGAAAATTATTTCAATTTCCAAACTATTCCCATTCCAACTATTCCAATCAAAAAGAAAAAAGTGTGCAGGAATAAATCTAACCAAGGAGGAGATAGATCTATAATAAGATATTGATGAAGAAAATTGAAACTGATACACATAAATGAAAAAAATATCCTGTGTTAATGGATTAGATGAATTAATATTATTAGTGTCCCTACTACCCAAAGCAATTTACAGATTTAATATGATTTCTATCACAGTACCTATGACACTTTTTCACAGAACGAGAACAAATAATCCTAAAATTTTTATGGACCTTGAATAGCCAAAGCAATCTTTAGGAAAAAAGAAAAAGCCAGAGAAATCTCACACTTTGACTTCAAACTATACTACAAAGCTACAGTTATCAAGGCCTTCTTATCTCTCCTTGCTATTCTTTGAAACTTTGCATTCAAATGGATATACCTTTCCTTTTCTCCTTTGCCTCTCACTTCTCTTCTTTTCACAGCTATTTGTAAGGCCTCCTCAGACAGCCATTTTGCCTTTTTGCATTTTTTTTCCCTTGGGGAAGGTCTTGATCACTGACTCCTGCACAATGTCAAGACCTCTGTCTATAGTTCTTTAGGCACTCTGTCTATCAGATCTAATCCCTTGAATCTATTTGTCACTTCCACTGCATAATCTTAAGGGATTTGATTTAAGCCATACCTCAGTGGTTTTCCCCACTTTCTTCAATTTAAGTCTGAATTTGGCAATAAGGAGTTCATGATCTGAGCCACAGTCAGCTCCCAGACTTGTTTTTGCTGACTGTATAGCGCTTCTCCATTTTGAGCTGCAAATAATAAAATTGATCTGATTTTGGTATTGACTATCTGGTGATGTTCATGTGTTGAGTCTTCTCTTGTGTTGTTGGAAGAGAGTGTTTGCTGTGACTAGTGTATTCTCTTGGCAAAACTCAGTTAACCTTTGCCCTGCTTCTAACTTTACTCCAAGGCCAAATTTGCCTGTTATTCCAGGTACCTCTTGACTTCCTACTTTTGCATTCTAGTCCCCCATAATGAAAAGGACATCTTTTTTGGGTGTTAGTTCTACAAGGCCTTGTAGGTCTACATAGTACTGTTCATATTCAGCTTCTTTAGCATTACTGGTCGGGGCACAGACTTGGATTACTGTGATAACGAATGGTTTCCCTTGGAAATGAACAAAGATCATTCTATTGCTTTTGAGATTGCATCCAAGTACTGGATTTCGGAGTCTTGTTGACCATGATGGCTACTCCATTTTTTCTAAGGGATTCCTACCCACAGTAGTAGATATAATGGTCATCTGCATTAAATTCACCCATTCCAGTCCATTTTAGTTCTCTGATTCCTAGAATGTTGACATTCACTCTTGCCATCTCCTGTTTGACCACTTCCAATCTGCCTTGATTCATGGACCTAACACTCCAGGTTCCTATGCAATATTTCTCTTTATAGCATCAAACTTTACTTCCAACACCAATCACATCCACAACTGGGTGTTGTTTTTGCTTTGGCTCCATCTCTTCATTCTTTCCACTCATCTCCAGTAGCATACTGGGCACCTACTGACCTGGGGAGTTCATTTTTCAGTGACCTATCTTTTTGCCTTTTCATACTTTTCATGGGGTTCTCAAAATAGAGGAAAACAATAGAATGGGAAAGACTAGAGATCTCTTCAAGAAAATGAGAGATACCAAAGGAACATTTCATTCAAAGATGAACATAATAAAGGACAGAAATGCTATGGACCTAACAGAAGTAGAGGATATTAAGAAGAGGTGGCAAGAATACACAGAAGAACAATACAAAAAAGATCTTCATGATCCAGATAACCACAATGGTGTGATCACTCACCTAGAGCCAGACATCCTGGAATGCAAGGTCAAGTGGGCCTTAGGAAGCATCACAAGAAATAAAGCTAGTGGAGATGATGGAATTCCATTTGAGCTATTTCTAATCCTGAAAGATGATGCTGTGAAGGTGCTGCATTCAATATGCCAGCAAATTTGGAAAACTCAGCAGTGGTCACAGGACTGGGAAAGGTCTGTTTTCTTTCCAATACCAAAAAAGGGGAATGCCAAAGAATGCTTAAACTACCGCAGCATTGCACTCATCTCACACGCTAGCAAAGTAATGCTCAAAATTCTCCAAGCCAGGCTTCAACTGTACATGAACCATGAACTTCCAGATGTTCAAGCTGGATTTAGAAAAGGCAGAGGAGCCAGAGATCAAATTGCCAACATCCATTGGATCATCGAAAAAGTAAGAGAGTTCCAGAAAAACATCTATTTCTGCTTTATTGACTATGCCAAAGCCTTTGACTGTGTGGATCACAACAAACTGTGGAAAATTGTTCAAGAGATGGGAATACCAGACCACCTTACCTGCCTTTTGAGAAATCTGTATGCAGGTCAAGAAGCAACAGTTAGAACTGGACATGGAACAACAGACTGGTTCCAAATCAGGAAAGGAGTACATCAAGGCTGTATATTGTCACCCTGCTTATTTCACTTATATGCAGAGTACATCATGCAAAATGCTGGGCTGGATGAAGCACAAGCTGGAATCAAGACTGCCAGGAGAAATATTAATAACCTCAGATATGCAGATAACACCATCCTATGGCAGACAGTGAAGAAGAACTAAAGAGCCTTTTGATGAAAGTGAAAGAGGAGAGGGAAAAAGTTGGCTTAAAACTTAACATTCAGAAAACTGAAATCATAGCATCCGGTCCCATCATTTCATGGCAAATAGATGGGGAAACAATGAAAACAGTGACAGACTTTATTTTCTTGGGCTCCAAAATCACTGCAGATGGTGACTGCAGCCATGAAATTAAAAGATGCTTGCTCCTTGGGAGAAATGCTTTGACAAACCTAGTCAGCATATTAAAAAGCAGAATGTTACTTTGCTGACAAAGGTCCATGTAGTCAAAGCTATGCTATGGTTTTCCTAGTAATCCTATATGAGTGTGAGAGTTGGAGCAGAAAGAAGGCTAAGTGCCAAAGAATTGATGCCTTTGAACTGTCACGTTGGAAAAAACTCTTCTGAGTCCCTTGGACTGCAAGGAGATTCAACCAGTCAATCCTATAGGAAATCAGTCCTGAATATTCACTGGAAGGACTGATGATGAGGCTGAAGCTCCAGGTTTTTTGGCAACCTGGTGCAAAGAGCCAGAGTCTCATTAAAAAAGACTCTGATGCCGGGAAAGATTGAAGGCAGGAGGAGAAGTGAATGACAGAGGACGAGATAGTTGGATAGCATCACTGACTCAATGGACTTGAGTTTGAGCAAGCTCCAGGAGATGGTGAAAGACAGGGAAGGCTGGGGTGTTGCAGTTCATGGGGTCACAAAGAGTCGGACATGACTGAGTGTTGAACAACAGCAACAGCAATATTGATGGTAACTTTAGAAATAATTTTGTATTGCTCTGAGATGCTGGGTTTTTAAAATAAATTTATAAAGTTTTATATAAAAATAGACTTTCATTTTAAATGATAGGTATTTTATTCAAATATTCTTGATGAAAATAGACAACTCATATTTTTCAGTTGGGATTTTTGATTGCTACTCCATTGTTAACTGAAAGGGTTAATAGAAAGGGTCACAGACCAAAGTTCATCAGCATCAGCAATTAATCCAGATAATGAATGCAAGACTAACAATTTTGACAATTGAGTGATTCTGTTAACCGTGTGACTCTAAAAAGCACTTCAGTCAGTGGGAAGGAGGAAGATAAATTGGAGAGTTTGGAGAGGTGAAAATGTTAAATTGTTTTCTATCATTCATGTTATTTTTCTTCTTTTAACTAGGACTTACCCATGTTCCATTCTTTCTTTGTATCTTCAAAATCATAATACTTGGATTCTGTAGTTTTTCCAGGGGAAATAATTTAATCTCTTTTTAAAAGGAAAATCAGAATGCTATCAATTACCTTATTTACCCAAATTTAACAAGCATGTGAAATTTAACTCCATGGGCTGCATGCAAAATCTTCTGGCATATATTAATTTCCTGTAAGGTGAGTGGAGAAACAGCATTGCTGCTGCCCCCATGATTTTAGGGATTATCTCTGGTCAAGAGCTGCCTTGGGCCCTAATGCTTTTTTAGCTAGTTGTGTTTGTCTAGATGGGACCAGGCAGTGATAGCATCATTCCCATCACGCCTGAATAGCATCATTCCCATCATGCCTGATTTAACTTGGCCTTGAATGATATCATAGATGGGGTTCGAACCTTTCACAGTAGATTACATCAATCTAACCATTATTTCAAGATCTTATCTTTTTGTTTGAACAGCTTAGCTTAGAGCTTAGAGATAACATTTTATAGACCCATGCTCCTTCTAAACAAATGTCACTGTCATTTGGACCTATTCTGATGTCTCTCCCATAGACAATGGAGTTTACTGAGTCATCCTTGACCTGATCTTTACTGATTCTCACTGGGTTATTTGTGATAGAGCTGGGGCCACTAGTGGAAGCTCTGACTTTCAGCCACTGATTTTATCTGTGCAGAGCAGACCAGAACAGACAGGGATAAAGCCATTTAAAGAACACTTTCACCACCATGCCAGGGAGCACAGGTTTAGATTGAATTAATGCACAAGGCAGGGGGTTTGTATTGGACTTTAGTTTGATCCTAATTACATGGTAAGGATAAAATCTATTTGGGTAGGATAAAATTGCTAAAATAACGTCCGTGAAAGTAAATAGCTGGTTGATAAAGTTTGGGCTGGTCTTTTCATCCAGATCTCTGAACAAAATCCAGTGATAGGTGCTGGGTTAAGCCGTGACCCTTGGGTTCCTGGTGACAGGGTGCCAACTTTTTTTCATTGCTGAGATTGTGTCCATTCCCTACTTCTTATTTGGCAGCAGAAAACAGCTCCCATGGGCCAATAGAGCCAGAGAAATTTGGAAAGTCAAAATTTAATATATTTAGAGCTAGAAGAGCCAATTTAGACAATTTAAGCAAAAGACTATTTTCTTTGAGTACAGACTGTCCAAGAAGACTCAAATTCTATGCCGGGCTATGAAATTTTGTTTTGGCTGGCTGACTTACATGTTCTGTTTTTCTCCCATCTCCAGAGTTAAAATATTGACAAGTATGAATTCAATGAGATGATTAGGGGAAAGGGATGGATGGGGTGATAGCAAGCAGATTCTGAGAGTCTATAAACATTGTGCTGCTTTGGGAGGCCTTGGGCATGATCTGATGTCTTCTAACGAGACGCTGAAGCATCCCAGGCAGCCAGCAGAGCTCTCCGCTTCAGTTCCGTGTATCACTCCCCTCCTTCTCTGAGAGCTGAGGCTAATGCCAGTGCCACCTTGAATGACGTCTCACAGGTGTCCTTGCCTCCTGGTCAGCAGTACATCCTGGTTCTCATCAGGGCTCCTCTTTTCACTGATGCCCCCCAAAGCTGGAACTTGTGTGTGTATGTCATCCCCAGGACCCAGGAAACTTGCCAGGATGTCCCCATCCAGCACTTTCAGCCCTCAGTAAAACCCTGACCTTAACAGAGGGGTGGCCTCTGTACCAGCAAACCATACACTTGATACAGGAATTAAGTAACCTGAGTCCTCTCCCCAAATCAGTTCTAGATTTGGGCTCTCCAGCTTACAGACTGCTGATTGTGTGTTACATTGCACAGCTCATGATAAAACTATCCTTTAATCTTACTACAACTCCCCTGCCTAACTAATTCAAGAATATCAAGTTCTGGTCACTGAGGTTAGGGGAGGCAGTTGGAACCTCCTCGGCCTGAGTTTCTGATTTCCCCTGAAAAGACTCTCTTCAGTCACTCTCCAGATGCCCTCCACTCATAATACCGAGACCCAGGCTGGCCAGCTGCGTGTGGACCAGCCCTTCCTCTACCTCTCTTCTCATTCCAGTCTGTTCTTCCATTTTACTGTTATTTTTATTGAATTATAGGTGATTTACAATGTTGTGTTAGTTTCAGGTGTACAGGAAAGTGATTCAGTTATATATATATATCTACGTATATATAGCGGAGAAGGCGACGACACCCCACTCCAGTACTCTTGCCTGGAAAATCCCATGGATGGAGGAGCCTGGTAGGCTACAGTTCATGGGGTCGCTAAGAGTTGGACACAACTGAGCGACTTCCCTTCCACTTTTCACTTTCACGCATCGGAGAAGGAAATGGCAACCCACTCCAGTGTTCTTGCCTGGAGAATCCCAGGGACGGGGGAGCCTGGTGGGCTGCCGTCTATGGGGTCACACAGAGTCGGACACGACTGAAGTGACTTAGCAGCAGCATGTATATATAGGCTTCCAAGATGATGCTAGTGGTAAAGAGCCTGACTATCAATACAGGAAATCTAAGAAACAAGAATTCAATTATTGGGTCGGGAAGATCCCCTGAAGAAGGAAATGGTAACTCAGTCCAGTATTCTTCCCAGGGAAATCTCATGGACAGAGGAGCCTGGCAGGCTATAGTTCATGGTATCGGAAAGAGTCAGATACAACTGAGCGACTAACACTTTCACACTTTCTTATATATGTGTGTGTGTGTGTGTGTGTGTGTGTGTGTGTACACACACTTCAGATTCTTTTCCAGATTCTTTTCCATTATAGGTTGTTACATGATACTGAATATAATTCCTTGTGCTATACAGTAAACCCTTGTTGTCTATTTTACATATAGTTGTGGTTATCTGTTAATCCCAAACTCCTAATTTATCCCTCCTTCCCTTTCCCGTTTGGTAACCATAAGTTTTTTTGTACGTCTGTGTGTCTGTTTCCTAAGTTCATTTGTATCATTTTTTTTAGATTCCACATATAAGCAGTATCATATGATATTCTATAACATTTGTCTTTCTCTGTCTGACTTACTTAGTGTGATAATCCCTAGGTCCATCCATGTTGCTGCAAGAGTGGGCACTTGTGGTTTTCCTGGCATTGGCCACAACTGTGACTAAGACTGGGGTTTGACATCAAGAAGACCATGGTTCCTACACACTGAGCCACCTCCTCCAGCTTAGCCTTTCTTAGTAACGAAGCTGATATATATATATTTTTAACCTACATCTGCCTTATTCTTTTGTCTTACCCCTCATTTGGTTTAGAGCTCAGGTGGGAAAACAGAAGTATAGTTGCCCCTCCATATCCATGGGTGCAGAACCTGAAGACATGCAGGACTGAGTGTATCACGCCACTTTATACAGGGAACTTGAGCATCTGTGGATTTTGGTATAATTGGGGGTCTTGGAACCAATCCCTTGGGGACACTGACTGATGAGAACATACTTTATTGGGCTCCTAATGCTGTACAATAGTCTCTACTCTCAGGAAGCTCACAGAGCAGTGAGAGGGAGATAGGGTAGATGAAGAAAGAAGTAACAAGTTGTGAATTCATGTGAGGGGGAGTATAGAGTAAAATTCAAGAACTCCAGTTCTGGATTCATTTAACCTTGGCTGTGTTCCCAGAGATGCCACTTACTAGATGAGTGATTCTGGGGAAGTTAATTTACTTCAGTGCCTCAATTTTTCCATCCGTAAAATGGAGACAGTTATGACTACCTCACAAGGTTATTGTAAAGTTTCAGTGAGATGACACATGTATGTAATTGATTGGCACAGATCTAAACACACAGAAAACACCAGGCTTTTGATTCACTGTGATTATCAGAAGTATTATGCACATGGTATGGAGTCAGAGGAGGGGCACCCGACTCTGTGTGAGTACTATTATCCTCAAAGAAATAGAAAATGTCTCCCATACCATGAAGTGATGATAAGAAAAGCAACCTCAGATTGTACCTAATATTTATTTTTTTGAGCATCTGTAGGTTCCAGTTTGCTTTTCATTACTAATAGGTTGTACTAATTGAGTGGTAGCTATTGTCTAGATTGGGTTCAGGCAACAGAGGAAAGGGCTGTCATTGAGTATGTAGGGCACTAATATATATTTTGTTTACTAAAGCAACTGCTTTCCCTGGTGCCAGAGAAGGACACAAGAAGAAAGGGGAAAGGAAGAAGAAAAAGGAAGAGAAAGAAAAGGAAGAGAGCGAAGGGAGGGGAAAGTTGTGTCTCAAATAGAGTGATTGAAAGGAAAACACTGAGGAAGGTGGTTCCTGTCCATCAAATAGAGTCACTCAGCTAGGTTAGACATGAGAGTGACTTCACCCATCACCACACGTCCTCACTCATATAGTCTAACCTAGCTGAGGGATTCTATGCTGACAGACAGGAACTACTTTCTTCAGTGTTTTTCCAATTTGGCTTTTTGTTGTGTGTAAGGTTTCACATATTTGGGGGAATGGTGTGTGTGTGTGTGTGTGTGTGTGTGTGTGTGTGTGTGTGCGTGTGTGTGCGTACTCCCATGGGTACATGAGCTTCTGTCCAGCTGAGGAAGAGATGTAGGACTTGGCTTGTGTCGTATATTTAGCTACAACATGGCTTACAATGTTTGAGTCATGTGCCTTAAGATGCTTTCATAATTCACCTTGGAAAATGGGGAAAATAGGTTTTGGTGAAACAGAAGAGGTCTATTGAGATGTCAGAGTGGTTATACAATGATGGATTATATAATACTTGATGGTTTGGGCTGGAGAGGGGACATTGTTCAGAAATGTCTAGTAATTTGAAGACATTAAGAAACAACAGCGTTCTCAGGCATTATCGTGTTTGTTGCTAGCATTTGGCAGAGCTGTTTTAATGGTCGCAAGCCCTCCCCAGGCTGGGCAGTCAGGAGTGGGGTCTCTGGCTCTGAGTGTCTATCTCACCTCTGCCCCTTTCTTGCACTGCCTTTACCCCCTTAGTGGGTGCTTTTGATGGGCTGGTCTCTCACCCACCCCTTGGAACAGTTGCTTTGATGCCTGCCGTGTCTAATGGGGCGCACCCTGCTAATTCATTTTTCTGGGTTTGTGCTTGAATTTCTTCTAGATTTAGAGCTTTGATTGGAGGGGTATAAAGTGTCAGAGAACTAGATGGTTTGATTCACTAAATACTAATTTTTTTGCAAGATGATAGTTTCCTGAATGCTAATTAGGTATTAAATATGCTTTATATAAGTTTATTGAACATGAGAATGTTTTTTAAAAGAAAAGGTGGATGCCATGATTCATTAATTGAATGCTGAGTTACATAATGGTAATATGGTAGAATGGGAGGAGTCCTGGACTAGGAAGCAGGAGGGACTGATTCCTAGCACTGTTTGTGACTTTTGGCAAGTTGCTTGATCTCTTTTGGCCTCAATTTCTCCATAAGACTTAGGTAAACTTTTAAGGACCCCTTTAATTCTATGAGAATGATTCAGATCTATGGACCTGGAAAGTTTGCAAAACTAGCAAGGATGTGTGTTTTCATTCAGGTATCTTAATCTCCTAGAACTTTGGGTGAAATTTGGACTTGTGAAGAATGGAAACAAGCAGTGATGTCTCCAGCTTATCAGACCCCTAACTTAATTTTGATCAAATGTTGTTTTTTTAATGAAGTAGACTGCTACAATAATAATGTGCTTGGGTGAAGGGTATTGGCTCCAGACAAAAGAATTGTTTTCGGTCCTCCCAGTTCTTTTAAGGGAAAACTGATCTCTTTATCAAAACTGGGTATATTTTCTCTTGGGAAAGGCATAGAAGCCAATACATATATTGTCCTGGGGCTTAAAGGGAAATTCTGTACTGGAGACAATCAGAAATATTCACGTATTTCTTTTTTTCTTAAGCAAAAATAGAGTTTCATCAACAAATTTGGAAAGTTGTCATAATGGAAAAGTTTTCTTTTTCAGAGGAAGGGAAGAGTAACCAGTACTGGATAAGGGAAGGAAGACTTTTCCAGGAAGTGTGTTTTTTCTTTTTTCAGCATTGAGGAACCCACTTTTGAGGCATCATTGGCATGAAAGGTTACTTATATGATGGCCCATATACAAAAACCCTGTCCCTTTGCAGAGGGGGTTGTGTGTTCAAGGACAGCCAGTCACACTTTCTGAATATCTCATTGCAGACAGAGGAACCATTAAGGCGATTAGCTGTTACTTATACTAAGCAGAGTAGAATGAATGGAAAATTGGCAAGTAGGGTTGTTATTTTTTCCCTTGCAGACTCATTAAAATAAAGTTCTATAGGGGCTGAGTGTCTAGAGTGGTTTAGTTGTTTGGGTTATTTCATTAATCCTAGATCAGAATTACCTTCACAATCTCTTTGCCCTTCTAATGTGTTCAGACCCTCAGCTAGAGTGGGTGCTACTTGGATGATGTAGAGCTGGGAAACAACCCCCAATTCCATAGACATTTCCATATGAGGGCTTGAATTGGCTATAAAGGTACTGCACACAATTTCAGGGTTTTTCCCCCAACATGATAAATATGATAAAAAGAATCATATTAACTTAAAATATGGTAGTTTATTTAATGGTATAAGAAAAACCTTCTGCAGGGCCTCCCAGGTGGCTCAGCGGTAAAGAATCCACCTGACAGTGGAGGAGATGTGGGTTTAATCCCAGGGTCAGGAAGATCCCTTGAGGAGAAAATGGCAACCCACTCCAGTATCCTTGCCTAGAAAATACCATGGACAAGAGGAGCCTAGCAGGCAACAATCCATAAGGTTGCAACTGAGCATAGAACCTTGGGCACTATTAGCCATTCTTCTGGACATGGCTATTGCAAGATATTTTTTCAATAATCATGTAAGGATGTGAGAACTGGACCATAAAGAAGGCTGAGAGCTGAAGAATTGATGCTTTCAAACTGTGGTGCTAGAGAAGACTCTTGAGAGTCCCTTGGACAGCAAGGAGGTCAAACCAGTCAATCCTAAAGGAAATCAACCTTGAATATTCATTGTAAGGACTGTTGCTGAAGCTGAAGCTTTAATAGTTTGGCCATCTGATGCGAAGAGCTGACTCATTAGAAAAGACCCTGATGCTGGGAAAGATTGAGGGCAGGAGGAGAAGAGGGCACCAGAGGATGAGATGGTGGATGGCATCACCAACTCAATGGACATGAGTTTGAGCAAACTCTGGGATATACTGAAGGATAGAGAAGCCTGGTGTGCTGCAGTCCATGGGGTTGCAAAGAATCAGAAATGACGGAGCAACTGAACAACAACTGTGAAAAGAGATGATCTTGGCAAGTCAAGGGTTAATGGACTACAAGAGCCATTTCCAACCTCACTTCAGAAGAAGCAAAAGCCTCAGTCATGACTATTTACTTCCCGTTCTTGATTTATTAAATTTTACAGGAAATTTAACATGGTATGTCTTTTGTATCAAATCACTAAATGATGGTATTTCACTTTGAGGAAATCCTATACACTAAAAAAGGAATTTAGCAATTAGTAGGGTACAATTCACACTGCTAGCAAAAGTTTCATTACTTCACAAAAGGCCCTTTTAGTGAGCTACCCAGTGCTTTAAAAAGAACTCGCTAAGTGAGGAACACAAGCTTGTTTCTTGAGTAATGACTTCAGGTAAATTGACATAAACATGGCCAAATAGTCTGTGTGCAGGGCCGGCCCCAGGAACGATCAGCTCATTTATAATTATAAAGCCCCTCTGCACTGGCTTCGAACCTTTCATCTCGCTTGGATGCAAAACTCACTTCAGTGCTCAGAAAGTTGCTCTTGTTGGTTCTTCTTTTGACCACTTCTGTGCCTCCCAACAAGAGGTTCTTCTAGGTAACAACTTTTTATTTATAAGAAAAACATTTGCAAATCTTTTATTTTGTGTTGAACTTTGTTTTGACCAGAAAGTAAGGGGCCACATCTATCATGCATTCATGGAGACCAAATTAACTAACAGGGTTTCACTGTGGGCTCAGTGATCGAGGGCAGTGTTTGGGAACTGAATTTCCAGACAGAAGGCCAGTGTTCAGGGTCCCTAGAGAAATAATGACGGGCCTACTCACTGAACATTCTGTGCTTCGGGCGGGGTGGCTGAGTGTGGCAAGGAGGCTAAGAGACCAAGTGTGGGTACAGGTTAGAGGAATGTTTTGACCCACCGATTGATAGGTATTTAAGAAAAAAACAATGATATAGCCAAGTTGTTATTTGGAACAACTGATGAAATCATGTAATAAATATCTTTGTGGATGATGGGGGTTGGCTGTTAAGGGAAATCCAGGGCTGTTTTTAAAAATGCCTTGCAGATTCTGGCTTCCTTCTGGAATGCTTTTTGCAGGCTGCTCACAGCCACTACCTCAGGGAAGCTCATTTCATCTGTGAGCTGGTGACCCTTGAGGATTTTTTTTTTTTAAGTTGTTGTGTTAAAACCTATTTTGAACCAATGGTCAAGTGAGAATAAAAATGGAAATGTCTCTGGCTCAAGGAAAGAGGAAGATATAGCTAAGAAAATCTTAAGCCACTGTTTATTTTAAATACAGGAAGTATTCATTTTTTTACTTTTCTGATATACATCTGTATCATCTCCCACCTGAAGTGATCAGGGTGGAGTTTGAAGAACCAAGACTTTCTTTTTTTTTTTTTTAATAACAAGCATGCTACTTTTTGTCTGTGGCAAGCACAGAGATCAATAAAGCAAGGCCTTTGTCTTTGGTCTTCTCTGTCCCTCTCTTTGCCCCATTACTTCCTTTCCACTTCCTCATTTAGTCTGAATTTTAATATGTAATATTCAAGTGAATTCTGAATAGTCATTTCCTTTCAGTGGGATTTTCCAGTAAACACACTGATTATATTGTTCATAGGAAATTATCCAATTGGTTGTGGGTGTTTATGTGATTTACATACATCTGCCACCTGGGCATCTGCTTCTTGTCTCCAGCAGCCAGCTCTACCTACTCAATGAACTGTCTTCATTGCTATTTTTATTAAAACATTCATCTCAACATGCAGAAGCAAAGATTTACTTTTGAGGGGCCATGAATTGACTAATTGGTATGTCATTTTCATTCTTGCAAAAATGGATTAGAGGTATTAATTGGAATAGAAAACTAGAAAAATCTATATTTTTTAAATAACAATGGCATAGGAGTATTTTAAAGGAGTTACAGAGAGAAGACAAATGTAGTCATGTAGAGTGTGCTCAGAGGTGTCAGAGGAAGAAGTCTTTAGAAGAAATGCTTCCCAAGTGGTGCTATGGTAAAGAACCTGCCTGCAATGCAGGAGACTCAAGAGATGCGGGTTCGATCCTTGGGTCAGGAAGATCCCCTGGAGAAGGAAATGGCAACCCACTCCAGTATTCTTGCCTGGAGAATCCCATGGATGGAGGAGCCTGGTGGGCTACAGTCCATGGGGTCGCAAAGAGTCCGACACAGCTGAGCACACCAGAGGGACCCTCCTTAAAGAAAGGGCTCACGGGGTTAACAGAGCAGAGGAGAGGAATAGGGAGAGAGGAATAGGGTGAAAGAGAAGACAGTCTGTCCAGCTAAGGAGGCAGATACTAACTTGCCCTGGGGGCCAAGGCAATCTTGAAACATTGTTTACCTAAAGAAGTTTTCTAAGGAGACTTTTTAAAGGTAAAATATTAAGAAAGTAAAATTTTTAGATGAATAGTTTCTAAACACAGACACAATGTGATCACAAGCTCATCAATTTATGCCTGCTGTCTGTCATCATTAATATCTGCTATACTCTCAAAAATGTTCAGTATGTGTAAAAAATCATGCTAATGAAGATCAGCCTTTGGAAAGGGGTTGTTATTGAATTAAGTGTTAGACCATAGAATCTCATTTTTGCTGCTAAGGATTTTGCAATCCAAAATAAAAATTGTATGAACAGTATTGAGGGTGGAGGGAGTATGAAATACTTCTGCTTTGTATTAAGGACATATGAAGGAGTAGCTTCAAGTTCTTATTTTTTACTTCCTTTCCTGGTAATGCCTGCCTGGGTTTCTCTAAGAGATTTCATCTTCCTTTGTACAAAGGTCAGGAAAGGAACAGGGGACAGGCATTTATATGACATAGGTACATAAATATCTTTTACACGAGCAAGGCAAATATAACTTGCATTTTCCTGCTAAACTTAAACAGTGAGATTGCCAGAAATTTCCATCTCAGAGTATTAGCGAAAACACAGAGAGCTCTCTGCTTATCCTGATTAAAGCCTAGAACTCAACCTCATTAGAAAATTCACAGGGAGACAGTTATCGCTCCGTGGCCGTTGCAATGATAAGGAGACACACTTGTAAATATTGATGCTGCCACCTAACCACAGCTCTGAAATAAAATTCTTTCCTTACAGCCTTGGACTGCTTAGAAATCCTCAAAGGACGTCTGCTGTCTCCCCAAGGCTCCCCCACAGAAGGGAACACTATGACAACAAAAGCAGTTCAACAATCCGTCCAGTAGGGAGAAGCTACCAGCACAAACACTGGTTTCAGTCTCCAGTTTAGTTCTTGAATTTCCTGCTAGTTCAGTGTCCTCTAGTGGTAACTTGGTCTCGTGAATGAATAAGCTTCCACAGCAAACTGACTGTGAGACCTGTAGAGATCGTGACCTTTTCATCTTGGTTTATAATGGATACAAAATCTGAAGGCCTGCTAAATGCCAGGTAGATGTCCTCTCAGTAAGCCTATGAGAAACAGACTAATTATACCATTGTGTGTGTGTTAGTCGCTCAGTCGTGTCCGACTGTTTGCAACTACATGGATTGTAGCTTGTTAGGCTCCCCTGTCCATGGAATTCTCCAGGCAAGAATACTAGAATGGCTAGCAATTCCTTTCTCCAAGGGATCTTCCTGACCCAGGGATAGAATTCGAGTCTTCTGCATGGCAGACAGATTCTTTACTGTCTGAGCCATCAGGGCTGCCCCAATTAAACCATTATCTAGGCAAGAAAACAGGTTCAGGGAGCCTAAGTCATACGTTGTCAGAACAGATGCAGAATCTGAAACAGCATTCCTGATGTATTTGATTTGTTTGTTTGTTTCATTTTTCACGGTACCATACCTTTTCATGGTTCTAAGAAGATAGACATTTCCTGGCTACAGATGAGTTATGGAAGCAATGGGGTGAGGAGCCTCCATTTATCCTGCTGCACTTCAGGTGCCCCCGACTTTCCTGACATGTGAGCTCTGAAAGGCCACAGGATAGAGTGAAAATACAGCTGGCTTTGAACCCAGATATGCCTGCGTTTAAATCCTAGCTCCACCACTCACCATCCACTCAATAAAAAATTTATGTTTTATGTTCCACTCTGCTCTAAGCCCCAGAGTACAGCTTTGTACAAGAAGGGAAATTCTCCTGGTCAAATTTTGTATTCTAGTTGATCCTCAGTTTTGTCATCTCCTAAACATTTGTGGAAGACAATCTTTAAAGTCATTCAGCATATTATGGAAAGGATAATCTGTGGTAAATACAGGCAAAAAATGACCGTGACGACCCAGTGCCAAGCAGGTTCTGCAGGCTGAGGACAACTGATTGGTCCATCATTTTAAGACCCCCACTTTGAACTGGCTGTCTCAGAATATAAGGATGCACATTATCACATATTTCAAGCAGCCAAGTGATAATATCTTTTTGCGATATTAAAAGAATTAGTTGCCCCTTCTTCCATTTTGTATAGACTGAACGTCTGTGTCCCCTCAAAACACAAATGTTGAAATATAAAAACTCATGTTATGGTGTTAGGAAGGGGAGCCTTTGGGAGGTAAACGCCTTTATAAAAGAGACCAGGGAGCTCCCTTGCCCCTTTTTCCAAAGAACACAGTAAGAAGGTGGCTGTCCATGAACCAGCAAGTGGGCTTTCTTGCCAGACACCAAATCTGCCAGTGCTTTGACCCAGTCTCTGGAACTGTGAGAAATAAACTTCTGTAGTTTATGAACCTGGAGAAGGCGATAGCACCCCACTCCAGTACTCTTGCCTGGAAAACCCCATGGACAGAGGAACCTGGTGGGCTGCAGTCCATGGGGTCGTGAAGAGTCGGACATGACTGAGCGACTTCACTTTCACTTTTCACTTTCATGCATTGGAGAAGGAAATGGCAACCCACTCCTGTGCTCTTGCCTGGAGAATCCCAGGGACAGGGGAGCCTGGTGAGCTGCTGTCTATGGGGTCTCACAGAGTCGGACATGACTGAAGCAACTTAGAAGCAGCAGCAGCAGCAGTTTATGAACCACCAGCCCGTGGTATTTTTATTATAGCAACTGAACTGAATAGGACACACTCCAAACTGTGGAGTCTTCCAAAATGAAGATGGTTTGTGATGATAGATTTGGATATCAAAGAGTTGCCACAAGGAAGTGGAAAAATTCTTTTTTTCAGAAAAGAAAAGGTGTCTTTTCCAGAAAAAGGTTGGTATCTGGATATTTATGATGATGTCTTCGGAGCGATACATTTAACAGACTGAATGGGAATGGATCTGTTTTTCCAGTGAGCAATGCTTTAGGTACTAATGATGGAAAAGTTCATATTTGCTTAAAACTTTTGGGCTCCAAGATGCATATTGTCCTTAGATGTTTTTTCTTTCCTTTTACTAATATAATGATTGAGAACACTAAGCTAAGAAAGTAAAGAATTATGGAGTATTAGAACAGGAAGAGAAGTTAAATATTGCTTTTTTAAATATTGTTCCAAACTGTAAAATGAGGTTGGATCAGAAAATGTTAATTATCCACCTCCTAGAATAATAAAGACTTTCTGATCCAACCTCCTCATTTTACAGAACAGAACACAAGTGGGACTGTGAGTCTTGCCCAAGGTCATCTTTTAATTCATTCATTCTCCAGGTGTTTATTGTATCCCTAGCATATGCTAGGTACTGTTCTACATGGTGGGGTTACAGCACTGAGCCAGACAGATGTGGTCACTGCTTTCGTGGATTTATATTCTGATGGGAAGGAGTTGTTGTTGTTGTTGTTGTTGATTACTCGCTAGGTCGTGTCTGACTCTTCTGAGACCCCATGGACTGTAGCCCCCCAGGCTCCTCTGTCCATGGGATTTCACAGGCAAGAATACTGGAGTGCGTTGCCCCTTCCTTCACCAGGGGAATCTTTCCAAGCCAGGGATCGAACTCAAGTTGCCTGCATTGCAGCAGTCATCAGGGAAGCCCAATGGAAAGGGGGAGATTCGATGAACACCAAACAAATATTTAGTAGGTCAAGTGTTAAGAAGCATGTTAAACAAGATAAGAGATAAAGGGTGATGAAGATGAGTGCTCTTTTACGTAAAATGTTCAGTGAAGGTGATAGTTAAGCAGCGTCCTGAATCAGATGAGAGAGTGAATCACGTGGCTATATGGGGAAAGAGCATTCTAGGCAGATAGAATAGCAAGCGCAAAGGCCCTGAGGCAGATCCGCTCAAAGGTCAATGTGTCCAGAATGGATAGATGGAGGGATGGAGGGAAGGGTGGCAGGGAATGTGATCTGAGGGCAGCGAGGGGAGAAGACACATCACCAAGGGCCTGATAAATGTAGTAATGATGCTGGGCTTTTAGGCCTTGGAGGATTTTGAGTAGCGAATTGACACAATTTATTTGTGTTTGAAAAGGATGACTCCCAAGCCAAGCCTGGACTAGAATCCTGATCTCTTTAAGGTACAGCTCATAGGTGTGCCCACTCTCTCACATAGCTCTACGCATTTGCAGTCGAACCTAAAGAACAGATCTTGGAAATTTTTAGGAAATCTCTGTATTTATAGTATTACCACGATTCACACTTTCAACCAGAGTCTGGTAAACACGAAGCAATATGAAACATGCTCACACACTTCCCTTATCTGTCTGAAGGAGAAATAGTATCATTTAGATTTTTAAAAAGCGTTTCTTCATCAGGAACCTCATAATTTTAAAAGAATAATATTTAGAGAGGAGAAAATGTGTCTTCTTCTGAGAAATCATGCACCCCGTACTTGGGATTTAAATGAATGGAAAAAGAAGCTGCTCTCTGAGACTGGCTGTCATCTCTTAACCTTCTCATCCCTTTTGCTTCTGTGCATCACTACTGAGCTATGTTTGCCTCTAGCCAGAGGTTATCACTTTACACCCTCCTCTGTGGGATTGAGCAAACAGGTGTTTGAGCAATCTGGAAAGCTGCAAAAGTTTGAAGGATTCTACACTTGTGAAGAAAGAAGTTTGATACCCTTCTTTAAAGTTGAATGAGGTTTTTGTAATTGAAGTATAACTAATTTACATTGTTTTATTAACTTTGCTGTACAGTGAAGCAGTTCAGTCACACAAATATAACTGAATTTTATATATATTCTTTTCCATTATGGCTTATCACAGGATATTGAATACAGCTCCCTGTTTCATACAGGATTTTGTTGTGTATCCCCTCTATTTATAACAGCATGCATTTGTGTATGTGTGTGCTCAGTTTGTGCCTGACTCTGTGCGAGCAGGCTGCACACTGCCCATGGAATTTTCCCAGCAAGAATATTGGAATGAGTTGCCATTTCCTTCCCCAGGCGATCTTCCTGACCCAGGGATCAAACCCAAGTCTCTGGCATCTCCTGCATTGGCAAGCTGATTCTTTACCACTGTGGCACCTGGGAAGCCCCCTGCTAGTTCCAAACTCCCAATCGATCCCTCCCTAACCCTTGCCTGTTTTCAACCCAAGTCTGTTTTCAATGTCTGTGAATCTGTGTGCTTCATGGATTCACTCGCCCTCAAAGTTGAGACTAGTATTTTCTTCCTTTCATTCCTTGCCAGATTCAGTCAGTATTTTTCTTTCACTTGAAGCAATAAAATTCATCAAGTTGTGCTGAGTTCAGTTTTGCTTTATTGTAACTGGACTATTGTTTTTCAGATATTCTCTGCAGTGATGATAGTAATAGCTGCTGTGAATTGAGAATCTTTCTGGAGTTAGACTTCTCAGATACACTGCCTATCGGGTGTTTGTCTTAGTCCCATTCTATAGGAAACTGAGGCTCTCAGAGCTTAACAGTTAATCCACTCAGTCACCAAGTTGCAGAGCCAATATTTGAACCCTGTCTGGCTTCACTGCTGGTTAGCTTTCTCTCCATGACTGTCTCACCATGATGAATGGAGAATTTCCATTAATTGAAATAGTGGCTCAGCGGTAAAGAATCCGCCTGCTAGTGCAGGAGATGTGGGTTTGATTCCTGGGTCAGGAAGTTCCCCTGGCGAAGGAAATGACAACCCACTCCAGTATTCTTGACTGGGAAACCCCATGGACAGAGGAGCCTGGTGGGCTACAGTCGATGGGGTAAAGAGTCAGACATGACTTAGTGACTAAACAAGTACCATGGAGTTAAGATGGCAAGTGTGCCCTCATGTTTGGCTGCATTTAAATACTTGTTTTAGAGAAAGGAATCACAGAATTCAGATTGAGAGAGATCTAAATGACTAAAGGTCATTTAGTCCAAACTCACTGTTTATTCCTACAGAAACCTTGTCGAGTGGTCCATCTCCCCACCACCACTCACCATGCTTGTGCTTTTTAGGCGATATGAAACTCCCAAGGCTGTTTTGAAAATGATGAAGTTTTTCCTTGTACTGAGTCATCATCAGTCTCCTTTTCCACCCCTGAAGCATGTAGAATTGAATGTACCAAGTATTGGAAGATAATATTTGTGTTCCCATCTGGGCTTCTGTACTCAATTCGTTTTTACCTATTTTTATTTTCATATGATATACTTTGAGGTTAAATTTCCAAACCCTGCTTAATTTCCTCTTCACACATTTGCGTTGGCTTCTATCCCTTTCACTAGGGACATCTAGGGCCCAAGTTTTCTCGGTGAGGTCACACCACATGCCTGCAACTGAGTGTAAGGTAATGTCGCTGTTGACTCATCCTGAGGTTACTGCTGACTCAAGCCCTGCTATTTTGCCCATGTTACTGCTTATAAAACACAGCTACTAGTACCTTATTATGTACTAGTCCAATTTTTATTTACCCTTTCCAGAATTTATCTTTATTCAGTTCCTTTTATTAGATCACTCCATTGCCCTAAATTATCAGGATATTTTAAATTTTAATTTCAAACAAACCCTAAGTCATTTTGCTTCACAGACAATTTTTTAATTTCTTTTGAATGATGTCATTTATTTTCATTATACAAAGAAGGTTTTGTAGCACAGATGGAAATTTGTTTATGCACTGTTCTGGAAGTTGTGGGGATTGCTGGACCGTCTTCACAGTGAAAGACTGCACAAAAGGGTCTAGAGATGCTGTCTGCTTCCTGGTAGGTCAGTCTGCAGCAGTTTAACCTTGCTTGTAGCAAAATGTTGGGCGTAGAACTTGGGATCTCAAAGGATATGTGAAATTCTTAAAAGCCTTGCCAATGTCCCATTTCACTGTGAGCTATTCTAATTTTTAGTATTTGAAACAAGGATGAAAAAGGAGGTTTGCCAGTCTGCAACACAAAATAATGAAGTTCTAGTAGTTCTATTGTGATTATTACCAAGAGAGAAATCCTTAAAAGGTAGAATGAAAACAGATAACAAACATTACCTACAACTGAGGTTTAATCATTGACAAATGTAGCAGTTACCTGAGGCCTCAGTGTAGGCAAATGGGAATGACCTTAGGTCTAATTGATTTTTCCAAAACCTGGAATGGACAACACCCTTATTTCTTACTCTGGAAGGAACTATATAACACAAATCAGATCTTGTATAGGGATATATTTCCTTTTCTGTATGTTTTGCTATTACCAGCAAACCTGTGGATGTACATGTCCAGAATGAAAGTGCAACAAAATTACATGTTTACCATTTTTCTGTCTAGATATCAGCTCAAATATTTTCTGAAAATATTATAAAATTAACAATTTCTCTAGGTAAAGAATAAAAAGAAAAACTTGGTGAATGGCGACAGTATTTGAGTTAAGCTAAAGTTAACTATAGGTTGAAGAAACTAACTTGTAGTCAGTAACTAAAGTATGTACAACAAAACATTTTTGGCAACAGTCACAAAATAAAAGCCATTCTCAAGTTTATCCCAATATGCGCAGTGGATTTTTAAAAATGTATACACACACACACACACACACACCTTTATTTGGCGGCACCAGGTCTTAGCTGTGGCACACTAGATAGTTGTGACATGAGAACTCTGCAGTGACTCTATCAAAGCTACACAAAGGAACATATATTTTTGTTGTTTTATTTCAACATCATTTCCATTGTTTTTATCATTATAGTATGCAGTGTATATATTTTGGGCTTCCCAGGTGGCACGGTGGTAAAGAATCTCCTGCCAGTGCAGGAGATACAAGAGATGTGGGTTTGATCCCTGGGTCTGGAAGATCCCTTGGAGGAGAAAAATGGAAACCTGCATCAGTATTCTTGCCTGGAAAATTCCATGGACAGAGGAGCCTGGCAGGCTCATGGCAAGTTCATGGTGTCACACAGAGTCGTACACAACTAAGCACGCACACAGGAACAGCTGTGTATATTCTAATGAACTAACATTATAAGATAATGGAAGTCCCTCCATTTATTTATTCTTGTTTATTTTCTAGTTGAAGTTTGGTATTTTTTTTTTTTACCAAATTTCAAAACATCCATTCTTAGGAAATTGAGGCAATATCATGAATTTTATACATTTATTTTATACATTACTTTTAACATATTAGTAACTTTAATCTGGAAGCATCAACAACTCTACAAAATAAAATCTTCCCATCAAGTTAAATTGGATTTATTTATGATTATTTTTAGTTTACTCCATTTTTCTTTCAAGTAAAAACTTGAAGTTCACTGCAATAAAATTATCATACACTTCTGTTAAGTCACTTACTATGCAAGATCTTCATTCTGTTAAGAAAACCATCTTTTCCATTACGTTTTCTGAGTTTTGTTGGTGTTTAAACAGCAATTTTCTTTAATAAGGGATTACCTTGATGAATTCCTATTATAATTTTTGACTTAATTCTCTAGAGTTTTGTAGGCAGAGAATCTACTGGTATCGTAATTTGGTCTCTCCTTTATTCATAGTTCACAATATCTTCTCTTTAATTCAGTTTTATAAGTTTAGGGACTAAAATCTGATTTGAATGGCTGTAAGACAGTTTTTATGTTTCCATTCTGTTAACATTTTCACATTTCAATGTAGAAATATCATTAATTACAGAAATATGTGTCAGTTTTTATTATTACATAATATATTATATTTAACTTCAGGGGCGGTGTCTGGGAGGAGCAACCCCATGTCCGAGAAGCGGTGGCTGTGCGGGCGCAGGAGGGCCGAGAGGAGCTACTCCACGTTCAAGGTCAGGAGGGGTAGCCATGAGAAGATACCCTTCGTCCAAGGTAAAGAGCAGCAGCTGCACTTTGCTGGAGCAGCCATGAAGAGATACCCCACGTTCAAGGTAAGAGAAACCCAAGTAAGACGGTAGGTGTTGCGAGAGGCATCAGAGGGCAGACACACAAATCATAATCAAAGAAAACTAGTCAATCTAATCACACAGACCACAGCCTTGTCTAACTCGAAGAAACTGAGCCATGCCATGTGGGGGCCACCCAAGACGGGTGGGTCATGGAGGAGAGGTCTGACAGAATGTGGTCCACTGGAGAAGGGAATGGCAAATCACTTCAGTATTCTTGCTTGAGAACCCCTGAACACTATGAAAAGGCAAAATGATAAGATACTGGAAGAGGAACTCCCCAGGTCGGTAGGTGCCCAATATGCTACTGGAGGTCAGTGGAGAAATAACTCCAGAAAGAATGAAGGGATGGAGCCAAAGCATAAAACAATACCCAGCTGTGGATGTGACTGGTGATAGAAGCAAGGTCCGATGGTGTAAAGAGCAATATTGCATAGGAACCTGGCATGTCAGGTCCATGAATCAAGGCAAATTGGAGGTGGTCAAACAGGAGATGGCAAGAGTGAAAGTCGACATTCTAGCAATGAGCGAACTGAAATGGACTGGAATGGGTGAATTTAACTCAGATGACCATTATATCTACTACTGTGGGTAGGAATCCCTTAGAAGAAATGGAGTAGCCATCACGGTCAACAAAAGAGTCCGAAATGCGGTACTTGGATGCAATCTCAAAAACAACAGAATGATCTTTGTTCATTTCCAAGGCAAACCATTCAATATCACAGTAATCCAAGTCTATGCCCCAACCAGTAATGCTGAAGAAGCTGAATTTGAACAGTTCTATGAAGACCTACAAGACCTTTTAGAACTAATACCCCCAAAAGATGTCATTTTCATTATAGGGGACTGGAATGCAAAAGTAGGAAGTCAAGAAACACCTGGGGTAACAGGCAAATTTGGCCTTGGAATACTGAATGAAGCAGGGCAAAGGCTAATAGACTTTTGCCAAGAGAACACACTGGTCATAGCAAACACCCCTTCCAACACCATAAGAGAAGACTCTACACATGGACATCACCAGATGGCCAAAACCAAAATCAGATGGATTATATTCTTTGCAGCCAAAGATGGAGAAGCTCTATACAGTCAGCAAAAACAAGACTGGGAGCTGACTGTGGCTCAGATCATGAACTCCTTATTACCAAATTCAGACTCAAATTGAAGAAAGTAGGGAAAACCGCTAGACCATTCAGGTATGACCTAAATCAAATTCCTTATGATTATACAGTGGAAGTGAGAAATAGATTTAAGGGACTAGATCTGATAGACAAAGTGGACTGTGGACTGAGGTAAGTGACATTGTACAGGAGACAGGAATCAAGACCATCCGCATAGGAAAGAAATGCAAAAAAGCAAAATGGCTGTCTGGGGAGGCCTTACAAATAGCTGTGAAAAGGAAAGGAAAGATATAAGCATCTGAGTGCAGAGTTCCAAAGAATAACAAGGAGAGATAAGAAAGCCTTCCTCAGCGATCAATGCAAAGAAATAGAGGAAAACAACAGAATGGGAAAGACTAGAGCTCTCTTCAAGAAAATTAGAGATACCAAGGGAACATTTCATGCAAAGGTGGATTCAATAAAGGACAGAAATGATATGAACCTAACAGAAGCAGAAGATATTAAGAAGAGATGGCAAGAATACACAGAAGAACTGTACAAAAAAGATCTTCATGACCCAGATAATCACGATGGTGTGACCACTCACCTAGAGCCAGACATCCTGGAATGTGAAGTCAAGTGGGCCTCAGGAAACATCACTATGAACAAAGCTAGTGGAGGTGATGGAATTCCAGTTGAGCTGTTTCAAATCCTGAAAGTTGATGCTGTGAAAGTGCTGCACTCAATAAGCCAGCAAATTTGGAAAACTCAGCAGTGGCCACAGGACTGGAAAAGGTCAGTTTTCATTCCAATCCCAAAGAAAGGCAATGCCAAAGAATGCTCAAACTACCACACTATTGCACTCATCTCACATGCTAGTAAAGTAATGCTCAAAATTCTCCAAGCCAGGCTTCAGCAATACGTGGACTGTGAACTTCCAGATGTTCAAGCTGGTTTTAGAAAAGGCAGAGGATCCAGAGATCAAATGGCCAACATCTGCTGGATCATGGAAAAAGCAAGACAGGTCCAGAAAACATCTATTTCTGCTTTATTGACTATGCCAAAGCCTTTGACTGTGTGGATCACAACAAACTGTGGAAAATTCTGAGAGATGGGAATACCAGACCACGTGATCTGCCTCTTGAGAAACCTGTATGGAGGTCAGGAAGCAACAGTTAGAACTGGACATGAAACAACAGACTGGTTCCAAATAGGAAAAGGAGTACGTCAAGGTTATATATTGTCACCCTGCTTATTTAACTTCTATGCAGAGTACATCATGAGAAACGCTGGGCTAGATTCCAGCACAGCTGGAATCAAGATTGCCAGGAGAAATATCAATAACCTCAGATATGCAGATGACACCACCCTTATGGCAGAAAGTGAAGAGGAACTAAAAAGCCTCTTGATGAAAGTGAAAGTGGAGAGTGAAAAAGGTGGCTTAAAGCTCAACATTTAGAAAACGAAGATCATGGCATCTGGTCCCATCACTTCATGGGAAATAGATGGGGAAACAGTGGAAACAGTGTCAGACTCTATTATTTGGGGGCTCCAAAATCACTGCAGATGGTGACTGCAACCATGAAAGTAAAAGACGCTTACTCGTTGGAAGGAAAGTTATGACCAACCTGGATAGCATATTCAAAAGCAGAGACATTACTTTGCCAACTAAGGACTGTCTAGTCAAGGCTATGGTTTTTCCAGTAGTCATGTATGGATGTGAGAGTTGGACTGTAAAGAAAACTGAGTGCTGAAGAATTGATGCTTTTGAACTGTGGTGTTGGAGAAGACTCTTGAGAGTCCCTTGGACTGCAAGGAGATCCAACCAGTCCATTCTGAAGGAGATCAGTCCTGCGTGTTCTTTGGAAGGACTGATGCTAAAGCTGAAACTCCAGTACTTTGGCCACCTCATGTGAAGAGTTGACTCATTGGAAAAGTCCCTGATGCTGGGAGCGATTGGGGACAGGAGGAGAAGGGGGCGACAGAGGATGAGATGGCTGGATGGCATCACCGACTCGATGATCATGAGTTTGGGTGAACTCTGGGAGTTGGTGATGGACAGGGAGGCCTGGTATGCTTCAATTCATGGGGTCACAAAGAGTCTGACACGACTGAGCAACTGAACTGAACTGAACTTTTCTGAAATAAAATTTGTAAATTCTGAAATACACTCAACTCCAGTGTAAAAAAATGCATGTAGACAATAGTTATTTCTACTTTTTGTATTGTTTTGCCAAGAATTTTCAGTGTTTAGTGAATGGTAACTTCTATTTTTTATGGTTTTTTACTTTAATAAAAAATTGAAAATTGTGAAATTCCTGAAATAAATATTTATTATTACTTTAACATAGGTCTGGATTCTGTCTGCTTAATCATTCATTTAAAACTTCTGTGTCTTCATTCTTTGGTTATATTAGTCTATTTTGACTTTCTCGGACTAGGATTTGAAGATTATATTATCACCAAAACATATACTGGGATATTTCTCTAACTCAACCCCAATAGACAACAGTGTATCCCAAATGCTGATCCAGAGAAAAATTCTCACAAGTCCTGGCATAATGAGAAAAATAAGGAAAATGTAATATGTTTGAAAACCTAACTTCATTTAGTTCAAATGATGGTTCTTAATTCTGAGATTATGTACCTCTCATGTTCTGCGTTAGTATTTTTATTTTTTACAAAATTATTGTGATGTTAGTGGTAATAAAAAATGTTTCTAATAGAATAGATTAAAATCTGGTAATTCCATATTGGTATCTCTAAGTTTCCCCCTCAGCTTTCATGGTTTGTGAAATCCAGAAGTTTGGAAAGTTTCATTGCTGTCGTTCAGTTACTGCTGCTGCTGCTGCTAAGTTGCTTCAGTCGTGTCCAACTCTGTGTGACCCCATAGATGGCAGCCCACCAGGCTCCGCCGTCCCTGGGATTCTCCAGACGAGAACACTGGAGTGGGTTGCCATTTCCTTCTCCAATGCGTGAAAGTGAAAAGTGAAAAGGAAGTTGCTCTGTCGTGTCCGACTAGTAGCGATCCCATGGACTGCAGCCTACCAAGCTCCTCCGTCCATGACATTTTCTAGGCTAGAGTGCTGGAGTGGCTTGCCATTGCTTTTTCCGCATTTAGTCACTAAGTCATGTCTAACTCTTTGTGACCTCACGACTGCAGCATGCCAGCTCCTCTATCCTCCACTGTCTCCTCAAGTTTGCTCAGATTCATGTCCATTGAGTCAGTGATGCTATCTAACCATCTCCTTTTGCCTTCAATCTTTCCCAGCATCAGGGTCTTTTGCAATGAGTTGGCTCTTTGCATCAGGTGGCCAAAGTATTACAGCTTCAGCTTCAGTAACAGTCATTCTTGGTCTCCTTGCTGTGTCTTCTCCAACACTACAGTTCAAAAGCATCAGTTCTTCGACATTCAGCTTTCTTTATAGTCCAACTCTCATATCCATACATGACTCCTGGAAAAACCATAGCTTTCACCATAGGTTCCTTTGTCACCTTTTTAATACGCTGTCTAGGTTCGTCATAGCTTTCCTTCTAAGAAGCAAGCCTCTTTTAATTTCATGGCTGTAGTCATCATCCACAGTGATTTTGGAGCCCAAGAAGATAAAATCTGTCACTGTTTCCACATTTATCCTCTTCTATTTGCTGTGAAGTGATGGGACCCGATGCCATGATCTTAGTTTTTTGAATATTGATTTTCAAGCCAGATTTTTCATTCTTTCTCAGCCTCATCAAGAGGCTCTTTATTTCCTCTTCACTTTCTGCCATTAGAGTGATACCATCTGCATATCTGAGGTTGTTGATATTTCTCCCAGCATTCTTAATTTCAGCTTGTGGTTCAAACAGCCTGGCATTGTATATGATGTACTCTGCACAGAGGTTAAATAAGAAGGGTAACAATATACAACCTTGTCATACTCCTTTCCCAACTTTGAACCAATCAGTTGTTCCATGTCTGGTTCTTACAGTTGCTCTTGACCTACATTCAGGTTTCTCAGAGGACAGGTAAGGTGGCTTAGCATTTTTATCTCTTGAAGAATTTTCCACAGTTGTGATCCACACAGTCAAAGGCTTTAGCATAGTGAATGAAGCAGAAGTAGATGTTTTTCTGAAACTCCTTTGCTTTTTCTCTATGTTCCAACGATTGTTGGTAATTTGATTTCTGGTTCCTCTTCCTCTTTAAAAGCCAACTTGTACATCTATAAGTTCTCTGTTTAATTACTGCCGAAGCCTAGCTTGAAGAATTTGAACATAACCTTGCTAACAAGAAAAATGACCACAATTGGATGTAGTCTGAACATTCTTTGGCATTACCCTTCTTGGGGATTGGAGTGAAAACTGACCTTTTCTAGTCCAGAACAATTTACACGGAATGCAATAAATATAAACTTATTTGTGTCTTGGGAACTGGAGTTATTGTGAAGCATTGTAAAATAGTGTCTAAAAACATGGCCTTTCAGCTGTGTGACCTCTCAGTTCAGTTCAGTTCAGTTGCTCAGACATGGCCGACTCTGCGACCCCATGAATCACAGCACACCAGGCCTCCCTGTCCATCACCATCTCCCAGAGTTCACTCAAACTCATGTCCATCGAGTTGGTGTTGCCATCCAGCCATCTCATCCTCTGTCGTCCCCTTCTCCTCCTGCCTCCGATCCCTCCCAGCATCAGGGTCTTTTCCAATGAGTCAACTCTTCACATGAGGTGGCCAAAGTACTGGAGTTTCAGCTTCAGCATCAGTCCTTCCAAAGGACACCCAGGGCTGATCTCCTTCAGAATGGACTGGTTGGATCTCCTTGCAGTCCAAGGGACTCTCAAGAGTCTTCTCCAACACCCCAGTTCAAAAGCATCAATTCTTCAGTGCTCAGCTTTCTCCACAGTCCAACTTTCACATCCATACATGACTACTCGAAAAACCATAGCCTTGACTAGACAGACCTTTGTTGGCAAAGTAATATCTCTGCTTTTCAATACACTATCTAGGTTGGTCATAACTTTCCTTCCAAGGAGTAAGTGTCTTTTAATTTCATGGTTGCAGTCACCATCTGCAGTGATTTTGGAGCCCAAAAAAATAAAGTCTGACACTGTTTCCACTGTTTCCCCATCTATTTCCCATGAAGTGATGGGACTGGATGCCATGATCTTCGTTTTCTGAATGTTGAGCTTTAAGCCAACTTTTTCACTCTCCTCTTTCACTTTCATCAAGAGGCTTTTTAGTTCCTCTTCACTTTCTGCCAAAAGGGTGGTGTCATCTGCATATCTGAGGTTATTGATATTTCTCCTGGCAATCTTGATTCCAGCTGTGCTTCTTCTAGCCCAGCGTTTCTCATGATGTACTCTGCATAGAAGTTAAATAAGCAGGGCAACAATATACAGCCTTGACGTACTCCTTTTCCTATTTGGAACCAGTCTGTTGTTCCATGTCCAGTTCTGTTGCTTCCTGACCTGCATATACCAAGGGAACATTTCATGCAAAGATGGGCTTGATCAAGGACAGAAATGGTCTGGACCTAACAGAAGCAGAAGATATTAAGAAGAGGTGGCAAGAATACAGAGAACTGTACAAAAAAGATCTTCATGACCCAGATAATCATGATGGTGTGATCACTCACCTAGAGCCAGACATCCTGGAATGTGAAGTCAAGTGGGCCTTAGGAAGCATCACTATGAACAAAGCTAGTGGAAGTGATGGAATTCCAGTTGAGCTGTTTCAAATCCTGAAAGATGATGCTGTGAAAGTGCTGCACTCAATAAGCCAGCAAATTTGGAAAACTCAGCAGTGGCCACAGGACTGGAAAAGGTCAGTTTTCATTCCAATCCCAAAGAAAGGCAACGCCAAAGAATCCTCAAGCTACCAAACTATTGCACTCATCTCACACACTAGTAAAGTAATGCTCGAAATTCTCCAAGCTGGGCTTCAGAAATACGTGAACCGTGAACTTCCAGATGTTCAAACTGGTTTTAGAAAAGGCAGAGGAGCCAGAGATCAAATTGCCAGTGTCTGCTGGATCATGGAAAAAGCAAGAGAGTTCCAGAAAAACATCTATTTCTGCTTTATTGACTATGCCAAAGCCTTTGACTGTGTGTATCACAATAAACTCTGTGACCTCTAGCAGTTAAGTATTCCAGGAATCATTTCCCTTACCCACAAATAGGGTTAATATGTAGGTGACTCATAGGTCTGCTGTGAGGTAATATGTTACAATGCTTAGTATAATATCGTGCACATAGTAAGTACTCAGTGAAGTGAAGTGAAGTGAAGTCGCTCAGTCATGTCCGACTCTTCGCGACCGCATGGACTGTAGCCTACCAGGCTCCTCTTTCCATGAAATTCTCCAGGGAAGACTACTAGAGTGGGTTGCCATTTCCTTCTCCAGGGGATCTTCCCAACCCAGGGATCGAACCCAGGTCTCCTGCATTGCAGGCCGACACTTTACCATCTGAGCTACCAGGGAAGCCCCAAGTACTCAGTAAATATTAGCAAGTTACAGTATTAATATTTTGATATTTTTCTCTAGGCTAAATATACTTGTCCTTAAAAAGTTTTCCCTTCTTGATTACAGTTTTAAACATTTTAAATATAACATATGTATTGAAAAGTATATAAATCAAAGTGTCACTTGCTGAATTAAAGTCAATTGAACACATCCATGTAACCACCAGTCAAGACAGAGAATATTACCAATGTCTCAAGAACTGCCCCCACACATATAGAGATACAGACAACACTCTACCAGTGAAACATAATGATTCTCCCTGAAGGCAACCACCATCTTAGTTATAAAAACCACTAATTGTTTTGCCTGTTTCTAAAGTTCTTATAAAATGGAAACATACAATATATGCCCTTTCTTTGTCTGGAGTCCTTTGCCTAACATTATATTTGTGAGATGCAAGTGTGTTGGTGCATGTAGCTATAGATTTTTCAGATTTATTACTGTATTATGTGCAAAAAACATGATTTTTTAATCCATTCTAATGTTGAAATGCATTTAGTTTGCTTCCAACTCCATAATTAATATAGCCAAAGGTATAATTGTTTTTATTGGTTTTATGGAGAACCAACTCTTGGATTTGTTAATATACAATTTATGTTGTCAATTGGTTTCATGCTAACTAATTAAGATTTTCTCTTACCTTTATGAATTCAGTTTTCTTCCTCCCTGAAATTCTTCTTTCTAAACTTGAGCACTTAATTCACTTTCATTTGGTGAAGATGTGTTTGCTTGTCTCACATGTATTGTTTTCTTCATGAAATGAACTCTAAATCTGTTAGTAGGCAAAACTTAGGTATATTTTTCTGAACACAATTAGATATTAGTTTATGGTGTTCTGAGTTTCCATCTTTTTCTTTCTTCGTATTCATTTTAGTAGAGAGTTGCGGACAGTTCCACAATTGCTATAACTGACCCTTTATGAAGCTGGAAGTCTGCCATACTGGAAACTTGCTAGCTGCATTCACTGTCCTGTTCATTTATCCAGCCATCTTCCCATCTGTCTGTGCATCCTCCCATTCATCCTCCCATTCATTCATTCATTTGTCCATCCACCATCCAACCATCTATTCATCCATCCAACCGTCATTATTGTATGTGGCAAATACCACAATGTGCTGGAAACATTTAGGTGAACAAGATAGATTTTCTTAAAGATAAGAAGTAGCCAGTGAATGAATTAAACAGGAACTGAGAAGATTGAAATACATTTTAGAGAGGCAATTCTGACTGTAATGTGGAGAATGAATTTCAGTTAAGTCAATTAGTTTAGGAGCAGTTCTTCAGAGGACTGGGTGACCTTCAGGTGTTCACTGCTCATTAAAAGCTGCTGGGATATGGCAGTGGTACCCAGAAGGGAACACTTTTTATTACGTTAAAGTTTTATCATGGATTTTTGGAACAAGAATTAAAAACTGTGTCCTCAAAGAAGATGAAGTCTCCAGTTACTTTTTAAAAATTCTCATTCTAGACTCTAATAGAAATCATTAGTAATTATTATCATTCTAACCAGAGGCAAGTGGTAGTTAGGAAGTCTATGTCAAAATTTCCAGAGTTGCTTAAGCTGAATCTTAACATTAAACTACTTATTGCCTTTCTATGTGACATTTTAAATACTAGTGTAGCATTCACAGCTCTGTTTCAGAATCCAAGTTATATTTTATAGTGAATACTTTAATGTCTTTGAGCCTGTCTGTTCATCCAAAGCATTAATTTTAACTACATAATTCGAGACCAGTAAAAATATATGTGACTGTGGAGTGAAAGAGCCAATTCCAGTAAGCCATCCAGGAGGATTAATCTTATTAATTTAATGCTGTATCATATAACTTAATCTTTAAAAACATCTTTTGAAATAAAGACACCATAAAAGCTGGAACATGTGGCAATGATTTGGTTAAAGCTGGAACATATGGCAGTGATTTGAGAAGGGATTAGAAGAGGCGTAATTTGACTAGGTGTCCTGAGGGGTTAAGGAGCAATTTGGTGATTAGTTTCTGAATGTGCATGTCCTATGCTGCTGCTGCTGCTGCTAAGTCGCGTCAGTTGTGTCCGACTCTGTGTGACCCCACAGACGGAAGCCCACCAGGCTCCTCTGTCCCTGGAATTCCCCAGGCAAGAACACTGGCGTGGGTTGCCATTTCCTTCTCCAATGCATGAAAGTGAAAAGTGAAAGTGAAGTCGCTCAGTCGTGTCTGACTCTTAGCGACCCCATGGACTGTAGCCTACGAGGCTCCTCCGTCCATGGGATTTCCCAGGCAAGAGTACTGGAGTGGGGTGCATGTCCTATAGCTTTTTGCTAATACCAGGACTCATGGTAAGTAAAATAGGCTGCCTGCATGCAGTACAAGGTTTAGAAAATGCCAGAAGTGCCTTAAAAGAGGAGTTGGTGATTTAGCAAAGCTCTGAGTCGGCTCTTACCCACAGATCTGATATGGCCATTGCAGGCCATGAGCTATTAAAAGGGCCTTTTGATTGACGCAAAGGGGAAAGAGGGGAGGGAGGGGTAAATTAGGAGTTTGGGATTAACATGCACACACTACCATGTATAAAATAGGCAAGCAGCAAGGACATACTGTATAGTACAGGGAACTAAACTCATATCTTATAATAACCTATAATGGAAAAAAATCTGAAAGGCTATATATATATATATACACACACGCATACATTTGAGAAGGGAATAGAGCATATATATATATACACATTCTCTTTCAGATTTTTTCCTGAAATATATATATATACAATATGTATATACATATGTATCTCACTTTGATGTATACCTGGAAGTAATGCAACAGTATAAATTGAATATATTTCAGTGAAAATTTTTAAAAGGTGAGGGGTTTGATTGAAAAGAAATTATGAGCATGGAGGTCTTAGGTCTCAGTTTTGAATCACCTTTTCTGTTTACAACATTTTCACAGAATTAACTGAAATAAATGCTCTAAGAGGATTACAGTTCATAAACCCAAGCAACCTATTAATGGTTTGGGGCCAAATCTTTTTCCTACTCATTAGGTAACACAGTTATGATGTTGTTAAACTGTTCTCTCACCTTGGTTTAGAAGAGTGGTGGTCACTGGCTGGAAAACTGCATAGATACTGTTCTTGGTGTGGCAGGAGTGGGGAGGGGGTGAAGGCAGAATGGGGAAGTGGGAGGCAGAGGGAAAGGAAGGGAGAAAGGAAATAGTAGGGTTAGTCAAGTACATCTAAAAACCTGTTTGAATTCCTTAGGTGAAGTATGCTAAATGAAAGAATCATCACATGGTATCTTCTTAAGAAAGTATTATAACTGAAAAAATTAAGTGAATTATTAGTCTACTCATATAATCAGAGTTGAAAATTCTTATCTTTTTGTTCATTAATGGTCTTAATAAGAATTATGAGAATTCATCAGAGATGAGTTGTTCAATGCTTTTCCAGAGGTTATGAAGAAATTATGAAATCAAGATAACAAGCAATGGCAAATTATAGTTGGTAGCAAAAGGAGAATATTGGAATTCTCAAAGTAATTTATAACACATCCTCAAGAAAATTTTTATCTTATTTTTTAAGTCACTGACTACCAATATCTTCCAGTAGAGGGGGGCAGAGGGTCAATTCATTTGGCTCGGGCTCAGAAAATCTGAATTGAAAACAATCTAAAAAAAAAAAAAATCCTAGTCACTTAGGGCAAAATATTCAGAACAGCCTTCCCTTGAATATTTATCAAGCCTAATTATTCCTTAATTTCTTGGCTTAATGAGTTGGTAGATGTATTGGTATAATTTGGGATCCAAATATACTTAGGAAACTCAGGGTGATCCCACTGAAACGCAGTGATCAACTTTATTTTAGAACACTGAACAGTATAACATTGTCATCGTGAGTGATTCTTCTATTTTGAGGTTGATAACATTTTCTAGGAATGGGTTTGCCTTCCCTGGCCACAGGACCTCTTTCAGCAGCATTATCTGAAGGCACCCAAAGGATTTAAGCTACCAACAAAGATTCAATATAATATTGCCTCACATCAAAGAATTTTATGGTGAAGAAGCCAAGACAACAGGCATGTGTCTACTGGTTCCGTGGTACAGTATTTTACCTGAAAGCTGCTGGCCTCGCAGAACTTGGCATGGCCTCTGGCTTGGAGATAACACCTTTTTGGGCTGGGTGATATTTGCCTTTGATAATGTAATGTTTGTATTGAGACAAAGACCATCACAGCTAGAAGACGTAAATCTGGAAACGAAGGGAAAATCAATTTTTTCCTTAACCGTAAATTCCAGGTATCAACTTGGGGAATCTGTGCTTCTGGTCCCGGTGCTTTGATGGATTAGAGGTTCTGATTCCTAGAAGACAGAGATGAGATGCCCCAACCAAAGCACATAGTATAATTTCCAATAAACTTAAAATTGCATTTACTATTTGGTTAATTTGGGTTCTTTATACTGGGAGATCAGTAGGGGGAGAAGAGGAGTTAATGACAACAGAGCTAAAGAAAATTTTCAGTGGGATTCGCTGAATATATAATTCCTAACAGAACTTGAAACGTGTCCAGCAACCAGGCAGTTTTTTTCCCCCAGTGCTTGAGATGGAAGATTCTCCCTAGCTTTATATTACAGAAAGTAGTTCCATAGCTTGCCCAAGAAGGAAAAAATGGAAAAGTAAAGACTGAAAATTCAGGCCAGGTTGCATGGGGTGAACATCAAGTGTGGAATTTAAATGCTAGTAATAGTCTTAAAGGCTTCCCAAGTGGCTCAGTGGGTAAAGAATCCACCTGCAATGCCAGAGACGTAAGAGACACGGGTTCTATTCCTGGGTCGGGAAGATCCCCTGGAGGGCATGGCAATCCACTCCTGTATTCTTGCCTGGAGAATCCCATGGACAGAGGAGCCTGGCGGGCTATGGTCCATAGGGGGGCTATGGTCCATAGGGTCTCAAAGTGTCAGACAGGACTGAAGTGGCTGAGCACAGCACAATCCTCTTAAACAGAGGGTATGTATGTATGCATGTGAAGTCGCTCAGTCGTGTCCGACTCTTTGCGACCCCATGGACTGTAGCCTACCAGGCTCCTTAGTCCGTGGAATTTTCCAGGCAAGAGTCTGGAGTGGGTTGCCATTTCCTTCTCCAGGGGATCTTCCCAACCCAGGGATCAAACCCGGGTCTCCCGCACGGCAGGCAGACGCATTACCGTCTGAGCCACCAGGAGGCAGAGGAGTAGTATAGTGTGGAAGAAGAAACTGGCTCTTTCTGTTTCAAAAATTCGTTCAAAACGTTCTCCAGCACTGTGTGGCATTCTGACTGTTCACTTTTCTGCTCTTCAGTTTCCTTACTGGCAAAATATGGATTATTATTTTAAAAAATTAATATATAAAACAAGACAAAAAGAAAAAAAAAAGAAAAAGAATTGCTGCCCCCTTCAGGTGGGAAGTATGAAAGCAAGATACAGGTATCCCAGGTTTGAATATTCTTGGCTCAGACAGTAAAGAACCTGCCTGCAATGCAGGAGACGGGTTTGCAGGGAAAATCCCTTGGATAAGGAAATGGCAACCCACTCCAGTATTATTGCCTGGAGAATCCCATGGACAGAGGAGGCTGGCGGCCTACATGAAGAGTCAGACACGACTGAGCGACTAACACTTTCACTTTTCATGTTGGAAAGGTTTGATGTAATCAACTTGCCACCATGTGGCTTGCTGGTCTCCCTCATTGTTCTCTGCTGCTGACAACGGCAAAAGATAAACAACAGCAGAACCGACATCAGTTTTGATGAGAGGAAGTCTGTGCGGGTAGACCTATAAATAGTCACCACCCCTGCCACCACAGCTACTCTGTGGACCCATTGTGCGAGTACTTGGGTGGCCAAGGACAGAAGCTGGCTGATATTCACTGTGTGAGTCACCCTGTTGAGCAGATTAATCTCTGCCTCCTCTGAGACGGATAAGTGCTTAACAGACATTGACAAGAGAAAAAAATCTGCATGCTTTGTGGCTGCTCTTAATGGTTTAACCACATGTTAGACCAGACTGTCTGGTCTCCAGGGCTCTAATCGGGCTCCTTCCAGCTTCTTGAGCTGCCAGCCATGCCATTTGCTACTGCCCATGAGTTTATCCTTACCTCAGGCTGTTGCTCCCTCTGCTCAAGGCTGATGACCATGTGTACCCTTAAAAGCTCTGCATGCTGGGGAGATTCCTCTTACTCCTGTCTTTCAAGACTATCCCTGTGTTAGACTTTGGTGCAGCAGCAGCACTCTTTTTCCTTCTCATACCAATATGATGATCCGCCTGTGACTTAGGCCTGAGGACTTTCGTCTTCTCCCCTTAACCTGGTTTCAAGGAAGCTCCAGCAAGGCCACAGGTGTGAACTGAGGGAGAAGCATTGGTGCATCTGGGTAGGTGACATGCTGATCGAGGCCATCTGTTTATGTTTCATACTTACGCCTCCGGACCTGTGCTTGAGTATGATCTCAAATGTAACTCTCTCATCAAACAACTGATTTCTTCCCTGCCTATCCAAATGTGTGACTTTATGAATCTGATAATGCCCTGGTTTCAAGTCATTTGACCTCCCATGACCAGAGAGTCCACCCAGCAGCCTGTCTAAAGCTGCTTCCTGAATGGGCAGCCGTTGTCTGATATACGCAGCAGGGACTTGCTCCAGAACTCTGAGTGAATCTGTGCTGAGACTTTCCCATTGGCGTTTGGCTGAGCCTCCAACAGCGTCCTTATCTTACTTCTGTCCCAGGGGATCTGTGTAAGTGGCAAAGGACCTTGCACTCCAGACTGAAAGTTTTTCAGAATATTTTATTGCTCTGTGCCTGCAAGAGTGCTCAGTCGATAAATCGTGTCCCATGGACGGTAGCTGCCAGGCTCCTCTGTCCATGGGATTTTTCTAGGCAAGAATACTAGAGTGGGTTGCCATTTCCTTCTCCAGGGGATCATCCTGACCCAGGGATTGAACCCAGGTCTCTTGCATTGACAGGCAGATTCTTTACCTCTGAGCCACCTGGGAAGCCCATATTGCTCTGGATATCACTCAAAACTGGCAATCTCTCCAATCACCTGATAAAAGGGTTGGAGCTCTATTTCCAGATATGATTTATGGTGTCTCCAAATCCAAAGAGATCTACTAAGGGCTGTGCCTTTTTCACAGTGGTAGGGGGGTAAAGAATCCTCCTGCAATGTGGGAGACCTGGGTTTGATCCCTTGGTTAGGAAGATCCCCTGCAGAAGGGCATGGCAACCCATTCCAGTATTCTTGCTTATAGAATGCCCATGGACAGAGGAGCCTGGTGGGCTACAGTCCATGGGGGTCACAAAGAGTCTGACATGACTGAGCGACTAAGCACAGATGCACACAGGAGGTATAAGGTAGAATAACTTATCTTTCACCTTGGAGGAGATTTCCCAGACATGACTCCAGAACTTCACTGATTTAAAATGCCCCTCAGATGTCCATCAGCAGATGAATGGATAAGAAAGCTGTGGTACATATACACAATGGAGTATTACTCAGCCATTAAAAAGAATACATTTGAATCAGTTCTAATGAGATGGATGAAACTGGAGCCGATTATACAGAGTGAAGTAAGCCAGAAAGAAAAACACCAATACAGTATACTGACATGTATATACGGAATTCAGAAAGATGGTAATGATGACCCTGTATGCGAGACAGCAAAAGAGACACAGATGTATAGAACAGACTTTTGGACTCTGATGGAGAGGGAGAGGGTGGGATGATTTGGGAGAATGGCATTGAAACATGTATACTATCATGTAAGAAACGAAGTGCCAGTCTATGTTCGATACAGGATACAGGATGCTTGGGGCTGGTGCATGGGGATGATCCAGAGAGATGATATGGGGTGGGAGGTGGGAGGGGGATTCAGGATTGGGAGCTTGTATACACCCGTGGTGGATTCATGTCAATGTATGGCAAAACCAATACAGTATTGTAAAGTAAAATAAAGTAAAAATAAAAATAAAAACTAAGAACAAAAACAAAACAAAAAAATAAATAAAAGGCCCCTCAGTATTTAGAGGGTTAATAGCCCTTCCCCATTCTCTGACATGAATCTGTCTTTCCAAGGCATAAAAGAGTATTTAGACTTTATTTTCTTGGGGTGCAAAATCACTGCAGATGATGACTGTAGCCATGAAATTAAAAGACACCTGCTTCTTGGAAGAAAAGCTATCACTTAGCATATTAAAAAGCAGAGACATTACTTTGCCAACAAAGGTCCATATAGTCATAGCTATGGTTTTTTCAGTAGTCATGTATAGATGTGAGAGTTGAACTATAAAGAAGGCTAAGAGCTGAAGCATTGATGCTTTTGAAATGTGGTGTTGGAGAAGACTCTTGAGAGTCCCTTGGACTTCAAGGAAATCAAACCAGTCAATCCTAATGGAAATAAATCCTCAATACTCATCAGAAGGACTGATGCTGAAGCTGAAGCTGCCATACTTTGGTCAACTGATGTGAAGAGCTGACTCATTAGAAAAGACCCTGATGTTGGGAAAGATTGAAGGCACAAGGAGAAGAGGGCGATAAAGGATGAGATGGTTGCATGGCATCACCGATTCAATGGACATGAGTTTGAGCAAGCTCCAGGAGATGATAAAGGACAGGGAAGCCTGGCATGCTGAAGTCCATAGGGTCACAAAGAGTCAGACATGACTGAGAGACTTCCTGCTCACCAAGTCCATTAATATGATGTCAGCAGTACAGCATGACATTCATATTGATTATGTGTTTAGGGACCAGGAATAAGATGAGCATCTGGAGTTCACTGGACCCACTCTCAGGTAGTCTTGGACCAGGACTTTATTTATCACCGGGCCTCCAACCTCCTCACTCTACAGGAAGACTGCCATGGTGTTTTTCCCATTATTATTACTGTAAGCTCAGTTCCTATGTCCGGTAGCCCTTGAAAGAGCTGAGTATTACCGTCTGTAGGTCTCTTTGGGTATAATTATTGCATATACTTACATATCAGCACTGCAAAGTCTTCCTCAAAGGGAACTGTCTTCCCTTTCAATCAGTGATCTCAGGACTGAGCACTGACTCAGGTCTGCAAAATGGAAGAGGGTTCATAATTTTCCATCGTGTGTGTGTTAGCTGCTCAGACATGTCCAACCCTTTGCGACCCCATGGACTGTAGCCTGCCAGGAGCCTCTGTCCATGGGACTCTCTGGGCAAGAATACTGGAGTGGGCTGCCATTCCCTTCTCCAGGGGATCTTCCCAATCCAGGGATCGAACCCAGGTCTCCTGCATTGCAGGCAGATTTTTTACCATCTGAATCACAGGGAAGCCACCATGGAAGTAATTTCCCATTACTGCAGGTTGTATCAGCTTTTTGCTTCACATACCTCTGAGCTCTTTTGGTCACAGAAGTCAAGCAACACCCTCATGGCTTTCCTATCTGTCTCACTTTGTGCCTTTTTTAGCCATCAGCATGTCCCTGTACATCAAGGCCTCAGTTGCCCTTCTGGCCTTGCTTCCCATTATGGAAATTATGTCCACCTTGCCTCTGATGGCTGTATCCCTCCACCCAATCTTTAATATTCCAATATCTTCTCACCCCATTGCCACTAGAGTTCAGTACAATAGCAACAGCTCTGGCCGCCATTAGCCCTGGCCTACAGAAGTTCTGAGCCCTTAAAAGTGGTGACACTCCACTTGGGTGCTGTCTACAATGTTTTGGTGAAGGATGTACCCTCAGTTTTCTTGGGAAATATAGTCAGCTGGTGAATTATCTGTTCTTCTAATGTCAGTTCTTTCTAACATGTCTACCTCTCTGATTCTTCTGAAAGTTTTCTCAAACTCTGCTGAAGAAGTTCTGGCATCTCACCTCATTCTACTGGTAAGTTATCCAAGCAGTGTCATTAGGACTGGCACCAGCCATCCTTGCTCAGATGCTAAAACTTGAGTCATGGGAAAGTCCTCTCTATCAATCAGTGCTCCCCTGCCTCCTGTTATCATCCAGCCCCTTAGGTCTAGCATCCTCAAGGTCTGTTCCCACCTATGTTAATCTGGTTTCTTTGAAACATGTTAGCCAGGTACATTTCCTCCCACAGCACGGACTGTGCTTTCCCAAGGGTCCACACTTTTCAAAGAAACATTCAGTCTCTTTTGTGACTCTGCCAACCTCAGACAAGGACAGAAGGAAAGCCAGTAAACAGCGCCTTAATAAACAAGTGATCACCCCGAGTGACTGAAGTTGAGCCCACCAATGACTCTGAGAGGCCCTGTAGAAGATGCCTTGCAACTGTCCCATTGAGGGCAAGGGAGCTGGAATATTTATCCACCAGCCCCTTCCTACCATTGGTTGGGGCTTGGTCCTGGGATTGTTGAGTTCCCCACTTTTCTTGCCTGCCCTGCAAGCAGGCAAAGAAGACTGTTAAGCAGTGAGAGATACAGGCTCGAAGAGAAAGTCAGCGGTGTGTATGGAAATTGTCCCCTAAAGTCATATGTCACCTCCAGTAAAAAGGCACTGGATGGAGGACCAGATGGCTTCACAGGTGAATTCTACCAAACATTTAGAGAAGAGCTAATGCCTATCCTTTTAAAACTTTTTCAAAAAATTGCAGAGGAAGAAACACTTCCAAACTCATTCTATGACACCACCATCACCCTAATACCAAAACCAGACAAAGACAACATGCAAAAAAAGAAAATTACAGGTCAATATCACTGATAAACATAGATGCAAAAATCCTCAACAAAATTCTACCAAACAGAATTCAAGAACACATTAAAAAGCTCATACAACATAATCAAGTTGGGTTTATTCCAGGGATGCAAGGGTTCTTCAATATATGCAAATTAAGCAATGTGATACACCATATTAACAAACTGAAAGATAATAACCATATGATCATCTCAAAGACACACAGAAAAAGCCTTTGACAAAATTCAGCACCCAATTATGATTAATACTCTTCAAAAAAATGGGCATAGAAGGAACCTACCTCAACATAGTAAAGTCCATATATGATAAGCACATATCAAACATTATTCACAATAGTGAAAAACTGAAAGCATTCCCTCTAAGATCGAAAATAAGAAAAGGATGTCCACTGTCGCCACTATTATTCAACATAGTGTTGTAAGTCTTTGCTACAGCAATCAGAGAAGAAAAAGAAATAAAAGGAATCCAGATTGGAAAAGAAGTAAAACTCTCACTGTTTGCAGATGACATGACGCTATACATAGAAAACCCCAAAGAAACTATCAGAAAATTACTAGAGCTAATTAGTGAATTTAGCAAAGTCTCAAGATACAAAAGGCACCCCACTCCAGTACTCTTGCCTGGAAAATCCCATGGACGGAGGAGCCTGGTGGGCTGCAGTCCATGGGGTTGCAAGGAGTCGGACACGACTGAGCAACTCCACTTTCACTTTTCACTTTCATGCATTGGAGAAGGAAATGGCAACCCACTCCAGTGTTCTTGCCTGGAGAATCCCAGGGATGGGGGAGCCTGGTGGGCTTCTGTCTATGGGGTCGCACAGAGTCGGACACGACTGAAGTGACTTAGCAGCAGCAGCAGCAGCAGGATACAAAATCAATACAGAGAAATCACTTGCATTCCTATATACTAACAATAAAAAATCCGAAAGAGACATTAGAATGAAATTAGAACACTTCTTAATACCATACACAAAAATAACCTCAAAATGGATTAAAGACCTAAATGTAAGGCCAGAAACTACAAAACTCTTAGAGGAAAACATAGGCAAAGCACTCGATGACATAAATCAAAGCAAGATTCTCTATAACCCACCTCCTAGAGTAATTGAAATAAAAACAAAAAATAAAGTGGGACCAAATTAAACTTAAAAGCTTTTGCACAGCAAAAGAAACTATAAACAATGTGAAAAGACAACCCTCAGAATGGGAGAAAATACTAGCAAATGAAACAACTGACAAAGGATTAATTTCCAAAATATACAAGGAGCTCATACAACCCAATACCAGAAAAACAAACAACCCAATCAGAACGTGAGGAAAAGACCTAAAGAGACATTTCTCCAAAGAAGACATACTGATGACTAACAAAAACATGAAAAGATGCTCAACATCGCTCATTATTAGAGAAATGCAAATCAAAACTACAATGAGATATCAACTCACACCAGTCAGAATGGCCATCATCAAGAAGTCTATAAGCAATAAATGGTAGAGAGGATGTGGAAAAAAGGGAACCCTCTTGTCCTGTTGGTGGGAATGTAAGTTGATACAACCACTATGGCAGACAATATGGAGATTTCTTTAAAAACTAGAAATAAAGTCACCATATGACCCAGCAATCCCACGCCTAGGCATATATCCTGAGGAAACCAAAATTGAAAAAACATATGTACCCCAATGTTCATTGCAGCACTATTTACAATAACTAGAACATGGAAGCAACCTAGATGTCCATTGACAAATGTATAAAGAAGCTGTGGAACATATGTACAATGGAATATTACTCAGCCATAAAAAGGAACGCATCTGAGTCAATTCTAATGAGGTGAATGAACCTAGAGCCTATTATACTGAGTGAAGCAAGTCAGAAAGAGAAAGATAAATATCACATACTAACACATATATATGGAATCCAGATGGTACCAATGAACTTATTTTCAAGATAGCAATGGAGAAACAGACATAGAGAGCAGACTTATGGACATGAGGAGAGGGGAGGAGAGGGTGAGACGTATGGAGAGAGTAATATGGAAACTTACATTACCATATGTAAAATAGATAACCAACTGGAATTTGCTGCATGACTCAGGAAACTGAAACAGGGGCTCTGTATTAACCTAGAGGGGTGGGCTGAGAAGGGAGATGGGAGGGAGTTTCAAGAGGGAGGAAACACATGTATACCTATGGCTGATTCACTTGGATGTTTGACAGAAAAGAACACAATTCTGTAAAGCAATTATCCTTCATTTAAAAAATGAATTAAAAAAATTAAAAGCAAAAAGGCACTGGGGTAGGACACTGACTTCATCTGCCACAGGTACAAAATTTTTAAAAAATTTTATTTAAAGCACTTAGCCTTGTCTCATTCTCTGAGTAGCTTTCATTATTGTTTCATTTGTCCAAAAAATCTTTCTACTGAGTTCCTTTTATTAGACCAAAAAGTTAGCTCAATATTTTGAACCTTCTCTTGGCATCACCAATTCAATGGACACTAGTCTGAGCAAACTCAGAGAGCTAGGGAAGGACAGGGAACCCTGGCTCATGCAGTCCACGGGGTCGCAGAGTCAGACTCCACTGAGTGACTGAACAGTGACAAATTGCGTTCTTTAAAATATTTTAATAAGGCAAATGGATCTTATTTTGTTCTTCTCAGTCCTAAGAATTTTCTTTCCAGTCCGTATTTAGTAACAAATGACCTTAAACTCTGGATACTTTGAGTTCATCTCTCTTCCACGTTTATTATAAAACGAAAACTAGATCAATAAGTTTAGTCTCCCGGCAACAAAAGAAACACCAATCAATTTAGCCTTAGGCAGAGCCTTTTGTAAACCCAGTTCTTTAAAGCCCTTGGACTTAAAAAAGAAAATTTTATAAATGTATCCAGTTTTTGGACATTTGTTCCATTTGATATTGCCATGAGCTTCAGATAAAAGATCTTAGGAATATAAAGCACTGAATAAACAAGTTGAATCAACCTAAAAAGTTTTATTAAGGAAAACTAAATATTTTCATTTTTCTGTCTCTTCAAAAAAGAGTCTAAAAATGTGAATATCATGAGAAAAAAAGACAGGCTACAGATTAATTATGCTGTCCACATATTTAAAGCTATGGTTTTTCCAGTAGTTATGTATGGGTGTGAGAGCTGGACCATAAAGAAGGCTTAGCACCAAAGAATTGATGCTTTTGAAATGTGGTATTGGAGAAGACTCTTGAGAGTCCCTTGGACTGCAAGGAGATCAAACCAGTCAATCCTAAAGGAAATCAGTCCTGAATATTCATTGGAAGAACTGATGCTGAGGCTGAAGCCTCAATCCTTTGGCTGCCTGAGGTGAAGAGCCAACTCATTAGAAAAGACCCTGTTGCTGGAAAAGACTGAAGGCAAAAGGAGAAGGGGACGACAGAGGGCGAGATGGTTGGATGGCATCACCAACTCAATGGACATGAGTTTCAGCAAGCTCTGGGAAATGGTGAAGGACAGGGAAGCCTGGCAGGCTGAAGTCCATGGGGTCACAAAGAATCAGACACGACTGTATGAACAACAAAAAGATTCATTCTACATTAAAGGAGGCCAAGGAAATATGAAAACTAAATGCAGAATGTATCCTGAAGCAGATCCTGGAGCAAGAACAAAAGCTATAAAAGATATTATCAGGACAGTTGAAGAAATTTGACTAAGGACTAAAGATTAGAAAATGTTATTGTATTATGTTAAATTTCCTGATGACCTTAGAAAATATACTATGAGATGCTGTGCTGTGCTATGTTTAGTCCCTCAGTCATGTCCGACTCTCTGTGACTCCATGGACGATAGCCCTGCAGGCTGTTGTGGGGAAGAATACTGGAGTGGGTTGCCATTGTTCCTCCAGGAGATCTTCCCAACCCGGGGACTGAACCCACGTCTCCCACATGGCCTGCAGGAAGATCCTTTACCATCTGAACCACCAGGGAAGCTCATACTATGAAGTGTTTAGGGGCAAAGAGAGAGAGAGGGAAAATGATAAAAACAAGTGGGACAAATACTTAACACTTAAATGGCAGCATTGGGTGATTGGTATCAAAGAGTTCTTTGTAATAGTTCTATGAATATTTCTGTAAATTTGAAATTATCTCAAAATAGAAAAGTAAGAACAACAGCATAAAACCAAAGTTGTCAAGATGGTACCAGAGAAGGGTCCTTGGTGGAAATCAAAACTCAATTGATAAGTGAAACTTGTATTTCATTTATCTTCTTACTGTGGATAAATATGTTACATTATCCTGGGCTCAATGTTAGCATAATAAAACTAATTTAGCTCTTTTAAGGTTAATTGTGGATTCTGTTAAAGAAGAGTGAATTTAATTTGGGTAATGTGAAAGCGTGCTAGGTGACTTCAGTCCTGTCTGACTCTTTGAGACCCCATGGTCTGTAGCCCGTCAGGCTCCTCTGTCCATGGGATTCTCCAGGCAAGAATACTGGAGTGGGTTGCCATGCTCTCCTTCAGGGTATCGCCCCAACCCAGGGATTGAATCCACCTCTCTTGCATCTCCTGCATTGACAGGCGGGTTCTTTACCACTAGTGACACCTGGGAAGCAAAAGAGCCTGACACATATTGATGTGCACTATCCATGCAGAAGGAAGTGACGACCCACTCCAGTATTCTTGCCTGGAAAATCCCATGGGTGGAGGGACCTGACAAGCTACAGTCCATGGGGTCGCAAAGAGTTGGACACGACTGAGCGACTTCACTTTACCTTACTTTGCTTTTCCTCCCCTACCTCTTTTTGCAGCAGCTCCTGACCAGATGTTGGATACATAAATCTGATACTCTTGGTTGTGATGTCTGACAAGTGATGGAGGAGGACTATACATAATATTCAAACCCAACTCAGAAGCATTTACATCAGTTTTTATGTTCATGGAAGTGTCTCATGTATGAATCTGGTGGAGAAAAGAAAAAGCTTGAGAATGGCTTTCTCACAATACTAATACTTCAGACATATTTTTTCCGGTATAGTTTTTTTTAATTATTATATATATATTATATATACAATATATAAAACTATAGATGCCTGTATTACAAAAGAAGAAAAACAAATCAATACCTTAACTCTTAAATTAAAAAAACTCGAAAGTGAAGAGTAAACTAAACACAAAAGAAGCAAAAGGAAGAAAATGATAAAGAGAAGAGCAGAAATACATGAAATAGAAAAATAATAAAAACAAAACCAAAAGTGGATTCTTTGAAAACATGAGCAAAATTGACAAACCTTTGGTTAAACTTACTAAGATGAAAAGAGACAAGACTCTAATTAATAAAATCAACAGCAAAATAAGGGATATAACAACTTTATGGAAATAAAAACAATTAGAAGGGAATAATTGTATGTCTATAAATTAGTTAACAGATAAAACACATACAACTGACTCCAGATAAATTGAAAATGTGGATAGATTTCTATTAAAGAGATGGAATTAGTAGTCAAAAACCTTCCCACAAAGAAATGCTTAGGCCCAGATGACCTCACCAGTGAATTCTACCAAGTGTTTGAAGAAAATTAATAGCAAACTTCCACAAACTTTCCTGAAAACTATATGAGAGAAAATTTCCCAGTGCATTATAAGACACCAATATTATTATCATACCAAAACCTGACCAAAATTATCACGAGAAAAGAAAACAGTAGACCAGTATCTCTTTCGAATATAGATACAAAAATCTGCAACAAAGTACCAGCAAACCAAGTTTGACAATATATATATCATACCCATGTGAAACTGATTCCAGGGATGGAGGGTTGGTTCAACATATGAGAATCAATGTAATATAACATATTAATTTTAAAAAGGGCAGAAAACACATGAGCATCATAATAAATGCAGAAAAGGCATTCAACAAAACCCAAAAATCATTCATGGCAAAAGTGGTCAATAAACTACATATAGAAAGGAACTTTCTTAACATGATAAAGGACATGTACAAAAACCACAAGTAACATCATACTTCAAGGGGAAAGACTGAAAGCCTGCCCCCTAAGATCACAAACAAGACAAGGATGTCCGCTCTCCCCACTTGTTTTCAACATTGTACTGATGTTCTCGCTAGGGCAATTACTCAAGGAAAAGAAACAAAGGCATCCAAATTTGAAAGCAATAAATAAAACTATTTCTATTTATAAATAACATTGTCTTATACATAGAAAAAGTAAATTCACAAGAAAATTATTAAAACTAATAATCAAGTTTAGTAAGATTGCAGAATAAAAGATCAATATACAAAAACCAATTGTATTCCTATATATCAAAAGTGAACAATCTGGAAAAGAAATTAAGGAAAACAATTTCATTTACAATAACATCAAAGAGATTAAAATATATAAAACACATTCAACAAAAAGTTGCATGACTTGTATACTGCAAATTACAAAACAGTGTTGCAAGCAATTAAAGAAGATAAATAAATGGAAAACATCTCATATGTTCTGGAGAGTGGTTATGGTTTTACAATTTTCTGAATACACTCAAAACCACTGATTTTTATACTTTTTTGTTGTTCAGTTGCTAAATCATGCCCAACTCTTTGTGACCCCCATGGACTGCAGAATGCCCGAAAGACAGACTTCCCTGTCCCTCACTTTAACAAGGGTGAATTTTTACCTGAATTATATAACAATTTTTTTTAAAGGTATCTAGATTTTGTTTTGTTTCCTAAGTACTTTGCCCAGTTCTATATCTTCTGGGAAAATCGCTTTACTTCTGCCCAGAAATCAGAGTTAGAATAATGGTATAAACATTACAAGAAGGAATATTTCATGGCAGTGCCATTCGATAATTCAAAAAAATAAAAAGCTTAGTGATGGTTTCTGTCTTGCTAGACACAAACGATGTAGTTTGAGCAAGACAGGAATGCATCTTGCTTTTAAGTGGTAGACAGTCTAGTCAGTGAATTTCCTGCAGTTGGAGTTGTCCAATAATAAAATGGCTTCCTTCCAGAGATGTTACGATGTCCTTTCATTACTGATGACCACCTTTGGGGTTACGGATGGAATTCGAGTCCTGGATAAATGTCCAAGGCCTTTAAACCTCCATTAGACCTGAAATACTGATCTTCTGACAAGTCTCATTAATGTGCCAGTTGTTGCTAGTTTGTCTTATAAAGAAAATTTTTAAATGCTTCAGTATTTTGGTCTTATATTTAAAATATGTTTATTGCAGAATTGGAAACTGAGAAGAGAATATATATGGTGTCTACTGCAATTATAACTACATACTTTTCCCTTATTATTTAGTTTGTTCCCAGTCTGCTTAATCTATTGTAGAGGTTTTATTGTTTTGTTTCTGCCTGTATGATTTTCTTGCTCTTTTAAATTTATTGCAGTAGTCATCATATGAGGAGAGATTACCCTAACCTAATCATATGGTTAGGCTTTAAGGATCTCTTCTAAAAGAAATGGGCCCTCAGAATGTTACTTTTCAACAGGAAGTCAGATAGACTTGACTTTAACTCATGGGTCCTCCTTTTAATAAATAGATGATCTTCTTCAAGTTATTTTATTTTTCAGATCCTCAGTATCTTTATCTGTAAAAACATTTAACTTGTAAGTCTGTTAAATGCTTTAAAGATTATTTATAATCTTGGCACACAAGAATGGCAGATATTATTGAGATTATTTTGGATTTTTTAAAAGATTTCTTTTTAATGTGGACCATTTTTAAGAGGTCTTTATTGAATTTGTTGCAATATTGCTTCTATTTTATGTTTTGATTTTTTTGGTTGTGAAGTGTGTGGGATCTTAACTGCCTGACCAGGGATTGAACCCACACCCTCTGCATTCCACTGGACCTCCAGGGAAGTCCCTTCATTGAGATTATTTTGATTAGCACAAAAGTGAATTAAGGACTAAGGATGTATATATGTACCACATATCATATTACTGCATATATGTGGACAATCTAGAAAAATGGTGCTGCTGCTGCTGCAGCTGCTAAGTTGCTTCAGGAGTATCCGAATTTGTGCGACCCCATGGACTGCAGCCCACCAGGCTCCTCCATCCATGGGATTTTCCAGGCAAGAGTACTGGAGCGGGGTGCCATTGCTGTCTCCGAAAAATGGTACAGAAGAACCTATTTGCAAAGCAGAAATAGAGACACAGATGCAAAGAACAAACGCATGCACACCAACAGGGGAAATGCACGGGCGGGATGACTTGGGAGATTGGGACTGACATATGTGCACTGCTACATATAAAGCAGATAGCTAATGAGAACCCACTGTGTGTCACAGGGAACTCTGCTCAGTGCTTCATGGTGACTTGAATGGGAAGGATATCCAAAAAAGAGGGGATACGTTTATACGTATAACAGGTTCACTTTGCTGTACAACAGAAACCAACACACTTTGTAAAAAAAACTTTAATCCAATAAAATTTTCAAAAAAGTACTAAACAGGACCTCTTTTCCTTCTTACAAAAGTTTTATATAAGATATGCTTCTAATTTTGAATATACAGTCCAGCCAAATTATTATTCCTAGAATAGAGAAGTAAGCATTTAAGTATAGAGAAGCTGTGTAGGATATTAGGAAGGATGTTCAATGTGAATTTGGAGATTTAAGTTCCATCTTTTAATGTAAGTAGTCGTGAGGCATTAAATAAATATTTATATTTTGAACAGCAGCTCCCTCATCTCCTTTATGTGGGGGTTACTCTAGGTCAGTGTTTCACAAAACAGTTTTCCTTGATTAAGTCAACTGTTGGAAACTCTTGAGTTGAACAAAATCAACAAGAAAAACATAGTGCTTCTCAGAGCCATTTTCTGCCAGTATGTATTGTGATTCTCAAGCAAGGAATATAATATGCAATGTTTTTTATTGGCACTGACCCACTTTCTATAGAGCATCTCACAAAACCAGTGTGGGACAGAACACACAACGTGAAATCCTGCCCTTCCTAATATCTAAGGAAGCCCCTTCCAGCTCTAATGTTCTGAGCTGAACTGCTTTCAAAGTTGTCTAAACTCAAGGGAATATTAACCTCTTTGAATTTTTTTTGTATGTCTAAAAAAGTGAGGAGAATTGCCATCTGTTTACTTCGCAACTTGGTGGGAGAACTAAATAAATAATGTATTTGAAATTCTTTATGAACTATAAAATGCTTTACAAATACAAGCATCTTTCTCTTATTTTTTTTTAAATTCTGGAGGTTTGCTAAGAATATTCAAGAGAATATAAGCAACAGATGTATGTACATGTTTATACCGAATTCAAGACAAGAAAAGTATGCCCCACATGAAGGGAATTTTCTGCTTATTGTTTGAGCTTGAGTTTAATTCATATGATGCATTATACATTTGTGATTTCCCATACCATCAGATGGTAAAGAATCTGCCTGCAGTGCAGGAGACCTGGGTCAAGAAGATCCCCTGGAGCAAGGCAATGGCCACCCACTCTAGTATTCTTACCTGAGGAAACCCATGGACAGAAAAGCCTGCCGGGCTATGTCCATGGGCTCACAAAGTCTGATATGACTAAGCAACTAACACACACACATATACCCTCAGGATGCCTGCTAATATAACTGACAAGCAATTAAACTGTAAAGGCCCACTGGACCCTATAATTGCTGAGGGATAGAGAGTACTCATACAGATTGTGTTTCCCATATGCTCTTCCCATAAGAATGGGTTCAGTGCCTTTGGACGTGAGAAATATTCATAGAACAGCTATGGTAGGTTAGAGGGTAAAGATATACTAAAGATAAGTGACGAAACGGAAAGAATATGTTTGACGCCAAAAGACCTGAATCTGGTTCTGATTATTCCATTCACTGGCTGAGTGATTCTGGACAAGCTATAACTCTCTGAGAATCAGAATATTCCTCTGTAAAATTTCTTCATATAATGTTTTTGGGGGAGAGGGTTAAATTATTATATGACTATTGTAAAGAAAAAATGAGAAAATCCCATGTACTTCTGCTGCTGCCAATGCTGCTAAGTCGCTTCAGTCGTGTCCGACTCTGTGCGACCCCATAGACGGCAGCCCACCAGGCTCCTCTGTCCCTGGGATTCTCCAGGCAAGAACACCAGAGTGGATTGCCATTTCCTTCTCCAATGCATGAAAGTGAAAAGTCAAAGTGAAGTCGCTCAGTTGTGTCCGACTCTTCGTGACCCCATGGACTGTAGCCTACCAGGCCCCCTCTGTTCATGGGATTTTCCAGGCAAGAGTACTGGAGTGGGTTGCCATGTCCTTCTCCACAAGTACTTCTAATTTGCTATAAAAACACTAGGTTTGAGTCTTTGATAGACATTTGAATATACTTTATGAAATGAATTTATCAACAAGAAATCATCAGAAGATTCTGATTAGTTAAGTATCTACCAACTTCTTTGATACCTTTTTACATTTAAAAGCACATGAAAATATAACCCACCAAAATCACAAAAAATATATAAGTATTATATACAAGGAGGTAGCTATTTTTATGTGGAATTTAATATCATTTAATCTACAGTGAACCATATCTAAATTGAAGTTTTTACCTTCTTGATCTTATAGTACAGAACATCCTTTAAGAATGATTCCACTACAATACAGACATAAAAAGAGCATTTTTTTAAAAAGCTACAGTTTCTAAGTAGTAGTGCATCTCTTCCTTCTCTACTTTTAATACACTTCCTATATCCATAGACAAAATAAATACATACAAAGTGTAAAGCACCCTTATTCACACTTACAATATGCTATATTTCTGGAAAAGATATTCACATAGCAGTCTGATATTTGTCTCCACGGAAATAGGATTGGACTTAGGTTACTTTTCTGAAAAAGTAGCTTGTTACTGGCTTTTCATGGACTAAATCACAAACTCCTTTTTTCCCTATAATTAGCATTTATTTTTGCTATATAATAATCAGTGGATATTTCTTTAGAAAGTTTGATGAAGGAAGAATTGTAATAACCAGTTATAAAAAAATTACAGCTAATGATTCAGCCTCATAATAAACTATATAAGATTGTTAATTTTGAACACCTGTTTAGTGCAACAAATTGAAGAAAAAGAACTGACTTTATAAGGCTAGAGAAGTGGATTGAGTATTATATATTTCACTCTTTTTGTTATAGTGAATTTCAAGTTCAGTTTTTCTGCTATTGAAGGAGTTGGAAACAATTTTCTTTGCAATGATGAGTACAATGTATATGGAAAAGCCATTGTGTTAGAGTGGAAGCTGGCATGGTCAGATGGGTATGGTTTGTTAAAAGCTGTATGGCTGAATGCATGGACAAGAACACAGAAAACAAAACAGATAAACAAGGCCCTAAAGGAATTAAGGGCTTCAATGGCAACTTGAGAAAATAGATACAACTCAGATTATAGCTTACAATACTGCCTATGCATTTGGATCCCTAGGCGATGTTCCTTGTACAACTGTAGGATCACTAAAGTTATAGGACCACCTGGGGGAAAACCTAAAACTATCAGTTTCTTGTCACATAAGCCTCTCAGCAGAGCTGCTCACAACATGGCAGCTTACTTTCCCCAGAGTGAGAAATCCAGCTGAAAGCAAGGAAAAGACAACTCCCCAGAAGTCTTTTATAACCTAAATCTTGGAAGTGACATCTTATTACTTCTACCGTGCTCTATTTGTTAGAAGCAAGTCACTAAGTCCACCCACATTCAAGGGGAGGGGATTATACAAGTCATGATGGCAGGAGGCAGAAATCATTGAAATCATCTTTGAGGCTGTCTACTTTACACACTCTTATCAAAAGACTGATTTTTCCTGTAGCCATGGAAACAAACAGCCATCTCATGAATTTTAAAACCATTTAACAGATGAACTACAACTTCCTCATTAAACTGCTTTTGCAAGCCCAGCCAAAGAGTATGATTAACATCTTCCTTTTGTAAATCAATCAGTTTGGAATAAATTCACTCAAATTAGCACACTCTCTGAATGTGCCTGCCAATCAGCAAAAGTCTCATCTGAGTAACCATGATTCAACAGATGATAACCATGAAAACCTGCCAGTTTTTGAACTTCATGGATTTCCCCAAGTCCTCTGTAAGATCAGCAGTCTGATCTAATTGATGAGACTGTTCCCAATCAGCATAGCTCTTCTCTACTATGTCAGCAATAAATTTAGTTTTATGTTTTTGTTTGTTTGAGGTATTGAGTGATGGTCTATCACCCCCTGAGAATTCAATAGATAATGTTTTAAGCCACTAAGTTTGAGTAATAAGATGTTAGTAAGCAAAAGTTAACATACACTCTGAAATAACAGGTCCATCACAAGACATACTTTTTTCATCCTTAAGAGAATGGGATCCTGGTTCATTTGGCATGGAACTTGGAGAGTGCTAATGGAAATAATGGCTTGTAAAAGCAGTTTAGTGTCAAAGTTATCACTGTCATGAATTTAGATTAATTTGTGATTTGATACATTTTATTTTGTCATCCCTATTATAGTCAGGAATTACAGATGTTTTCTGTGTTTCTAGAGGAGACTTCTCTACTTGGCTTTTAAATGCATTCAAGGCCTTGATCTTTTCTCTTAAAATACTTGAAATGCTAATGCTGGTCTTGTGAAGGCACATACTCTCACACAATTGCAGAATGATTTCTGAGAAGTTGGTATCTGGAAAGCATGTTTAAAACCTCTGATTTATTTTTATGGTGAAACAAAGGAATTATTAAGAAATTCTGGAAGTGGGCTATGAGTAGGCTTTTTTCCTCCAACATTTATAAGCTTTCATGTGAAGCTCCCTTTATACAACCTTGGTCAAAACATGGTCCATGGTATTTTGTGTTGATTTTCCTGAAGAACAACACATTTTTAAAATTCTGAGGTTTGCCACAGGTTGGTCACTAATCAAATGATCAGCAAACTCTACAAAGGAGGAATATGGCAAGAAATAGCCTAAGAAATAAAATTGCTATTCCCCAAATCAGTTGTATTCAATACATATTGAATATTTTAGGTATAAAAAGAACTGGGTTAAAGGGTTGGAACTGGAGATAGAACCAGGAAGGTTTAATCTTAAATGCCATAACAAAGGACACTAAGTACATTTTTGTGGATTTCTTTGGTGGCTTAGGGCTTCCACAGTGGCTCAGCAGTAGAGAATCCACCTGTCAATGCAGGAGACATGGGTTTGATCCCCTGGAGAAGGAAATGGCAACCCACTCAAATATTCTTGCCAGGGGAATCAGACAGACGAGCCTGGTGGGCTCTATGGAGTTACAAAAGAGTCAGACATGACTTAGTAACGAAAGCACAACAACAAAGTCTATTTTTAAAGAGTACAGGGAACTTTTGGAATGGTTTAGATATAGCGATGGCATAAGCAATCTGGTGCTTTAGCAACATCAGTCTGGTGTATGCGTAGAATGTGTAGGATAAATAGCATTGGAGAGGTAGTGGAGGAAAGTAACCAGTTGAGAAACCATCATGATACTCCAGGTTGTGAGTGCACATTGCTGTTCTATCGCTTAACAACCGTATAACCTTAGAAGTCACCTGGTAGTTACGCCTCAGTCTCTCCATCAGCAAAACTGGTTGAGATTGATCTATATGATCCATAAGGTCCTTTACAGAACCTTAAAGGAAAGCCAAACTGTTTAACTCTCTAGGGTTCTGGGAAGCAAAATCAATGCAACGCAAGAGTTTGAGTCATTGAAAGAGCAACAACAGCCAAGCTAACTGATAGTCAGGGCTACGATTCCTTTGCTTATTTCAACCCTCTCCCCGTGTCGAAATCTCAAATCTCACCCAAGTAATAGCTGACAGATGGCTCCCGGTCTCAACCTCAGTACCTCCAGTAACAGAGAACAAACCCCTCTGAAGGATACCACTTCATCTGTGACTGGGCAGCTCTAACTGTGCTTTCTTTTGTTTTAATGTTGAGGTACAATTCGTTCATTATTATCAAGTCTGGAATTACACTGAATAAGTCCATTTCTTTTTTCTTCTGTGTGACCATTAAACTTGCTCCTAGTCATTCTCAGGTAAACGTGCTAAAGTGTTTTCAACTGTTTTCTGAGGATGTGGGGCCCTTCACCGCCTTGAATACCCAGAAGTGCAGTGAGGGTAGTTTCCATGAATGTCAGAACGCTGCTGCGACAGCCCCTGGCTCCTCCTCCTCACCCTTCCATTGCTGTTGGAGAGCAAGCGCAGCTCAGATACTCAATCAGAACCTGTGGTTCTCCAGGATGCGGGCTCCAGGAATGAGGTTTGTGGAATGCCCCAGGAGCTCTCTGTGGATTGTCAACAAGTAGGTCGAGACTGAAGGTCCCTGTTTCCCAGTGGGAGCGGCCGCACCTGAGCTCAACTTGCCAAGGACATGGTGGCCTCTGAACTGGTAGTTTCTTTCCCACAGCAGGAGTGGATGTGGATTCCCATGGGCCCTGGGCAGATGCCATTTCTCACTGCTCCTGTAATCAGCAGGCACTGAGGTTTAGTCAGCTTAGCGTCTCAGTCCAAAAGCATTTGTTCCTCTCACTAATAAGTCCACTTTCAAGATTGTCCAATATGGGGGACAAGGGTCTCCAACGCCCCTGATTTTCATGTTTCCCCAATAAATCTAGTACCTTTATGCCTAGTCTGAAGGTATGGAATTCACCCTCATCCACTTCACCATAGTGTTACAGTACACACACACACACATGCACAGACACACAATTCCCCTCCTAATTTTTTTCTTTTTGCTGAGACATTAGGTCTCAGTTTTAGCACTGGTTGTAATTTCCCTTCTCCAAACCACGGGGATTGAATTTTTCACTTACTGGGTTTCCTGAAAGCAAAAGAATTAATCCCAAACACCCATCTCTTACTCAAAGGTGATCCCTCCCCTGAACCCAAAGGACACAGTGTTACCACATAAATATGGGATCCTGCTAGAGATAAGGTCTGGGAGAAGGAGGCCCGGAGTCCCCAGAACATTCCTCTGTGGGCGGCTCTTGCATGCATCCAGCCTCTGGAGTGCAGGGATGGGAACTGGAGCTTGCCTGGGCAGGTCTCTAAATGCAGGGCATCCAGAAGTTTCTTAGTAAAGGTGAGGCCTTTAGTTCCCCAAAATCTGAACTATTATTGCTCAAGTTGGTCTCTGGTTGTTTAGTCATCTTTCTGTCTAGGGTGCTGCGATTGGTGCTACAGTCACCAGCAAGCAAGGAAGGCGTGATGTCTGTTATTGGCAGGAGGTTGCAGGCATCAGCTGGCAATCTCCCTTTGGGGATGGATGGAACTAGGGAGCCTTATGGGGATAGAAGGCCTACAGACATCATCCAAGAATAGAAAGTCTGAAGAACAGACTTCCCATTCTTTTTTAAAAAATTTATTTATTTTTAATTGAAGGATAATTGCTTTACAATATTGTGTTGGTTTTTACCATACATACATCAACACAAATCAGTCATAGGTATACATATGTCTTCTCACAACTATTCTTTTGAGGAACTTCCATATTATCTCAATCAGGTACAAGGCGGAGCTATTTCTCAGAGCAGAAAGGCCCATTTACTTTGGTAAAGAGAGAGAAAACATTTTCTGTATGGCATGCATTTGCAGCACGCCTTCTGGCTATGTCAGGCCAGGTACAGTTCTAATTGCTTTACAAATTTAAACTCTTTTGATATACAGAAAAGGAATATGGCAAAGACATTCACAGTAACTCTGTTTTATAGGTAAAGGAACTGAGACACAGAGTTAGAAGTCAGCTCTGGGTCACAGGGTGAGTGGGCGGGCCAGGGCCAGGAGTGAGACCTAAACAACCTGGCTCCAAAGCCCAGGCCTGACCACTGCACCACCCTGCTTATCCAGATATTGCTGCCCCTTCAGTATGGCCCCAACTTACCTTTCCAAGTCTCTCTCTTTATTTCCACATAGTAAAAGTGGAACATTCACTCTCTCCTTAACAGAATCCATTTTCCCCACCTCTGTGTCCTCTTACGATCTACTTTCTGCCCCAAGTGCCTATCTTCAGGGCCCTTCTCTGCCTGAAAACCTCACATCTATTTGGGGGAGAATCCATCTTAAAGGTACAATCAAAACAAAAGAAAATAACATTTGCTAAGATCCTACTATCCTTTGGATACCGTACTAAGGAAATTCACATAAAATATTTTAATTATCAATCCAACTCTCTGGGATAGGATAGATAAGAAAAGGCTCTGAGATGGGTTTTGTCTCTTCATTGTTCTGTGTGTCCTGTCTCTTCATTGTTCCTCCCGCAGAGCATGCTGGCCATCTCTCAGGAGGCTTTACCATACCTTAGAGTACAGGTAGTTGTGTAATGCCCCATCATAAGACTTCTGAGAGCAGAAGTTGTGTCTGTATTCCTTTTCCTCTCTGAGGTGCCCAGCCTAGTCCTTTGAACCCAAGTCAATTAACAAATACTTGTGTAATTGAGTGAAACTGAATCAAGGATCAAGGAGGCAGGCTTGGTGGGGAAGACAGGCTCATGCTTGCCAACTCCAACACTTCTTCCAAGTTCTGAAATAATGAGCTGTCAGTTTCCTTGAGTTGCTAAACCTTTTGGGAAGGAAGAAGTGAACTGAAACAAGCAAGTACGTGCCTCAATCCATCAGAAGAGGAAGCTCCTGCTTTCAGACATGACAAGTTCCCAAAATATGTGGTGTTAACTCCAACAGCATGCATTTAGCACAACTTGTGACCGTACAAACATGTGGAAACCAGCTCAGGAACAAAGACACATCCTTACCCAAAGGTGCCAGAATACCTTAAAACACCATAAAAGCAATTTCACATGAATAGTACATGGCTCCTGCAAAGGAAAATAATTTGTTTGGAAACTTTCTTTTATCATATGCCATGTTTTCACTTAAATATGTCTAATGAACCTGTGTTTGTTGGGTGCCAGCTGTGTAAGTAATTAGGTAAGGAGCCCAAGGCGCTTGGCTGTTCCACCATTGCTAGATCCTAAGTTACAGAAAACAGAGAAGCAAAACAGTGAAAAAATACCCTCCTCTTCAATTCCTGCTGCCTTTTCCTTTCTCATTCTGAAGCAGAGGGCTGAGAGCCATAAAGATAATCCAGCCATTCAGGGGATGCAAAAAAGTTTCAAGTTTCCGAGACTCTTTACCTTGTCCTGATACCAAATAGCTGAAAAACACAAGTGGCTTTAAAATACATAAACCTGAAGAAACCATCACCCACAAAGCACTAGAGGACCACAAAAAGGGAGCTTAGCTTACGTTTTTACCCTGCACATCAGAAAACAGGTAACTCAAGGGAGCAAGGAGTGGTGGGAATTGGATTTGAAATTGATCAAAAAGGCTGTATGTGTGATTGATACATTTTGAGGGGGGGAAAAAGCGAGTAAACCAATAGAAAATGATGGCAATTACTTTCTAAAAGATTATAAGAACCTCTTAGGTCAGTGTTAGAAGGAATAAGGAGGCAATAATAAGTCTGGAAAGGATTCGGGAGGTAGCAGGAAACGACTGGTGATTGATTGAGAATTGGAGAGGGATAAAAGATGACTCCTTTTCTGAAGGCTTGAGTGACTGGGTAGGTAGTGCTGTCACCCCCTGAAATATGGAATATGGGATCAGCAAAAGGGGCAAGGATAAGATGAAGTGGAAGTTGAAGCAGCTTAGCTGATTGCTCCAGCAGGAAGCAGTGCCATGTGATAACAATTGAGAAGAGGCATGTGTTAGGGCCTTGAGGATGGTCAAGGTTGGCAATGGTAACCGAATATAGAGAAGATGCTGACCAAAGGGAGCACAAAGCATGAAGGGCAGAACTGAGGACTCAGCAGAAGCCTGAGGACACAGATTGGCAAAGTAGTATGATTTTCTCTAGCTGTGTCAACTTAGGAGAGAGAGCAGAGGGTGGAGCCAATAAGCTTCAAAAAGGAGGCATCCTGGAAGGCACAATGATGACTTGGTTTTGCATACTCTGATTACTGAAGTCTTGACTGAGATATTTAGGAAGTCTCTACTCAGGCCAGATACTTTACCCACACGATATGTGTTTTAAATTAATCACTGTATAAGTGAAAGTGAAAGTGGCTCAATCATGTCTGACTCTTTGCTACCCCTTGGAATATACAGTCCATGGAATTCTCCAGGCCAGAAAACTGGAGTGGGTAGCCTTTCCCTTCTCCAGGGATCTTCCCAATCCAGGGATCAAATCCAGGTCTCCTTCATTGCAGGCAGATTCTTTTTTTTTAATGTAAATTTATTTATTTTAATTGGAGGTTAATTACTTTACAATATTGTATTGGTTTTGCCTTACATCAACATGAGTCCGCCACAGGTATACACGTGTTCCCCATCCCGAACCCCCCCTCCCTCCTCCCTCCCCGTACCATCCCTCTGGGTCATCTCAGTGCACCAATGCACTTTGAGAAAGATTTGAGAGAGCCAGGCCTAGATGAAGGGAGACTGGGCTGGAAGTCAGTCTGTGTGAAAGATAAAGTTCTGGACCAAGACAAAGTTAGTTGAGTTATAATTCAGGACCTCATGAAGCCAAGAGAAAGGTGGAATTTTTGGTGTTTTTCTTTTTTTTTTCCCCCATTTATCTGATTATCTGTCTGCATTAATATACTGAATCTTTAAAAGAGAAACCAATTTAGATGTATTATTTTTAAGAGACAGTATGATTTGGCAGGTAAGAACACATGCCAAGGTAAATCAACTCCCTGAGTTCAAATCCCACTCTACCATGTAAGAGTTGTGTGATCTCCAACAAGTTAGCTTACCCCCATCTATAAAGTAGAAAGAATGATTTTACTTAGTTGTATGGTTGTTGTAAGACTGCAATATGCTAATACACTTAAAGAGCTTAGAAAACCTGGTGCGTATGAAGATCTCAATAAATGCCACTACTATTCTCTTGTATATTTCATACAAATGTCATCATCTCAAAGAGTCATTTTGTTCTTCATGTTAGAATTAGAATGGCTAAAGGGTTTTCTACAGTGCTCTTCTCCAAATCTGTGTGCTTTCCTGAGGTTTATAGGAGCTCTTTCTCATGAAACCTTTGCTTACTTCTCATGTCCTGCAGTTGTTCTTTGTACTACCAAGAGATATAGTCTTTTGTCCTAGAGTCTCCAAAGTCTCTCCATCACAAGGCCAGTTAGAAAATTTTTATGCAAGGCTTAGAGGGTAACAGTGGAGTTGATATCACAACTCTGCAATTTACCATGAACCTTTAGACACCCCTGATTTGGAAAGTCCATTGAACAGTCCCATTGCCAGGCAGGTGTCCCTGGCCACAGTGTTGTTCACAGAATAAGTTTCTAAGCCTCTTCTTCTCTCTTTCAGCTTCAACTTCTCATCTCTCTTTCTTTTTAGTCCAGTCTCCTCAGGTCCTATTTCCTGGGCAACTGGAGGAACTCCATCTCTTTTCCTTTATTAGTCATATCAGTTAGCTGTCTTTCTGTTTCACACTCCCATCTTCCTGAACCATGGACTATCAGTGTTTTTGTCAGATTAAAAATGAAGCTATGTTTTAAAAAATAATATATTAGCAGAACATGACTTCATTCATCAAAATGACCTTGGTTAATCATTTCTAGATGATGACTGATAGCCAGATGCAACTAATATTAACTGAAATGGTTAAAATTAGAATTATTTAAATGTTTTTCACCATTGAGGACAGCACCATCAGCCTTTGTTCACACCACTGCAAAACTGAGTTAAAATTTGTAGCTATAAGGGCAAATATAGCTGCATTGATAGAATATGAACTATTTAAGAATTATTAGCCTTGATTTCAAAGTACCTTTCTTTACAATTTAATATCACTATGACAGTTTCTCCATATACATAATGAGAATAAATATTGCTTTCTTTTTTCAGTGTTGAAATATCCAAATAATTTTAGTAAAGGATCTTTATTTTGATATTATATAAGAAAAAGGAAATGTATATCCATTTAAGAATAATATTTTTAAAAACCATACACTAACAAAATATTTTAATATTACATATCCTACACTAATTAAAGATAAAGAACCTTTTTTTTTTTCCTTAAACAAAATGGGGAAAAAAATGAAAGGACTGATAAATCAAGAAAAGAGACATTCTCTCCTTAGGAAAATGCTGCCATTGACTTTTAAAATACATGTTTCACTATTAAATGTAGTTATGTAAACAATCAGTAGCTGCTACATAGTGCTGTTCTAATGTAAATGTCTAATTCCTCAGTATATACTCTAGTGAAAAGTTTCCTTTTATTCAACTTGTGGAGCATTTTTGTATCTTTATCTCTGAGAGAGATTGATTTGCCATTTTCCTTTATTGCAATGTTCTTCACAGTTGTTGGTGTTGAGGCTAAACTGGCCTTAGAAATTGAGCTGGGAATGCTTATACTTTTTTCTTCCTGGGAAGAATTTGTATAAAAATATTGTTATTTCTTCTGTAATGTTTGGAAGTGTTCACAGGTAGGAACACTGAATCCGGCTTGCATGTGTGTGTGTGAAGTTGTATTGACGGAGCTCAAATTGTTTTTATTTTAATTTTTCTTATCATGTAGAAAAAGAAAAACTAGCTATAAACTCCATATGGCCCATCATTCCTATACAAATGCAAGAACAAAATCAATTTATATGCTAAAAATCACAAATGTGTAAAACTTGCAATATTTAAAATCAATTGAGGAGAACAAGATGGCAGGCAGAGGGGTAGGAGAACATGGAGTACATGTCTCTCCACACATACATCAGGAATACACCTTCAGACACAGAAGCGTTAGCAGAACAGCAGCTGAGAGAGGCAGGAGTATCTGGCCCCTGGAAAAGAATATATAGAACCACGCAAAACTTAGCAGGACAAAGGAAGTAGGGGGAAAAAGAGGAGAGTTAGTAGGACTCACCCTGACCTTGGTGGGTGGGGGAACTGAAGCAGGGGTCCAGTCCCCACACTGGGGAAATTTGAGGGGACAGAGGAGAAACCTGTAAGGCCGAGAGTGAAGTAGCTGATCTGATTCAGTCTAAATGGAATGAGAATCACATAGACAATCCTTGCCACAGCTATAGTACCCTAAGGAGGGACGTGGGTCCCATAGAAGGCACAGCAGCTGGAAACTGGAGCAGAGGGATTGTGGAGCAATCCTAGGGGTGAGGTCTGCTGTTGATTGCTGGGATACAGCCCAAGGTCATGTGAAGAAGGAGACTGTGGTGGCAAATGCCTGTGGGGGAAAACCAGGCCGCCATGGAGGCAAGGCAGTACTGCTGAGTAATGTGTAAGGGTGGAGCCATCACTGTAGCCTCTCTATCCCCCAACGCCAGCACTGGCAACTGAACAACAAAGAGCCTGGCTCTTTAAGTGCCTGACACGTGGAACAACACAGTAGGCCCCAAGCCAAGGGGCCCTTTAAGGGCCTGAATGGAGGGGAGCAACAGAGAAGCACCAGGCAAAGAGGCCTTCTGATTGCCAGCTACCAGAGAAAGACTAGCTACTAGAAAAAGACTCTAATAGGACCATAGTTCCTGTGGCTGAGATAATCCATGTCACTGCACACTTGGTGCCTGGAGGGTCCCTGTGACCCAAGTAGTCCACCACCTTCACACTCAGTCCTCACTGGAGCAGAGCTGCCACAGGCTAGCTGCAGCTGCTATTAAGTCGCTTCAGTCGTGCGACCCCATAGACGGCAGCCCACCAGGCTCCCCCATCCCTGGGATTCTCCAGGCAAGAACACTGGAGTGGGTTGCCATTTCCTTCTCCAATGCATGAAATTGAAAAGTGAAAGTGAAGTCGCTCAGTTGTGTCCAACTCTTAGCGACCCCGTGGACTGCAGCCTACCAGGCTCCTCCATCCATGGGATTCTAGAACACCATATTTTCTGCTGCCCTAGCTCCTGGCTTCCATGAGTACCTAGTGCTACTGGGGCCCCTGCAACCCAAGAAGCTACATCACCTTCACATCTGGCCCTCACAGGGGTAAACCCAAGTCCTTCAGGGCAGCCTCAGAAATAAACCCCTGTGGACAACTCACATGCAGAGGTGGAAATAAAGCCACAAATGAAACCCAGGGGCAGTGTGGCTAAGGAAAAGGACCCAAAACCTGCCTACCACCTGTACAAGCTGTAGATTAAATCCACCTGATTAACTAGGCAGACTCTGCGTCTATGAAATATATAAAAGGACAATGAGAATTCCCACAAAAGAAAACACACTAGTTCTGACAGCTGTGGACACTGGAGGCAAGAACACACAGGAGTAGGACCAGATTAGAGTCTGAGCTGCCCTCATACCAGATCAGAGACCAGCCCAGTGTTTGAGGGCATCCTAGAGAAGCAAGGTAGACTATGACTCCCAGCGAGGGAAAGGACTCTGACATCAGAGACTCAAGAAAAGCATATATTAGTCTTACATTTTGACTTGTTCTGTAGTTGCTTCTGGAGTTTTTTTCTTTTTTTCTCCTCTGTTGTAGTTGTTGATTTTGTTTGTACTATTAAATCTATTTAAGCTTTTGACATTTTTTTAAAATCACACTTTCTTATTCTTTTATATACTTCTGCCTCTACTTTGGGCCTTCTGTGGTTCTGCATTTTCCTTTTTTCTCTGCTTTTTAAATTTTAATTAAAAAATTTTTTTTTACATTTATTCTTTTGTTTACTTTCCCTACTGTTCTTTTCCCATTGTAGTTAATCTTTAATAATAAATCTTCTTTATCTATCTCTAACTTTGCATTTCTATCCTTTCTTTATTTTCTTCCATTTGGCTGTTTTTCTCCCATGTTTGTTAGTTTGTTTTGTCTTTGTTGCTGTATTCTCCAGTTGGCACCTTGTTTTAGTTTTGTTTTCCAGTTTGTGTTTTAGTCAGTTTTGTTTTTTACTTGTGCATATAATTTTTGGTTTCCTCTGTTTGCCAGGTCAATCTATTGTATTTTATTTATTTATTTTTTGACTGTTTAATTTGTTTATGGGTGTATATTCCATTATTTTAGTTGTTACTTGCCTGATTTTATATTGTCGTTTGTCTGAGGTGTGTCTTTTGTTTCTTGTTTTTGTGTATTTGTTTTAATTCCATTTAATGCCATAACAAATCACCTGTAGAATCTCTGTCCCAAGGCCAGAGATTAAGCTCTGAGCCTTTAAAGTGGGAGTGCTGACTCCAGGACCATAGACTACCACAGAACTCCTAACCCGGCTGCTGCTGCTGCTAAGTCGCTTCAGTTGTCTCTGACTCTGTGTGACTCCACAGACAGCAGCCCTGTCCCTGGGATTCTCCAGGCAAGAACACTGGTGTGGGTTGCCATTTCCTTCTCCAAGGCATGAAAGTGAAAAGTGAAAATGAAGTCGCTCAGTTGAGTCTGACTCTTCATAACCCCATGGATTGCAGCCTAACAGGTTCCTCCATCTGTGGGATTTTCCAGGCAAGAGTACTGGAGTGGGGTGCAATCGCCTTCTCCACTCCTAACCCTAGGGAGTATTAATTAATGAGAATTTCCACAAAGTCATTCACCTGTATAAAAGATCCAGCATCACCCAACTGCCAGCAGCACCCTGTGCAGGACACCTCATCCAAACATCAAAGAAGACAGAAGTAAAAATCCAATCATCAGCAGACAGGATTACCACCTCACACAGTCTTGCCCATAAGAAGAAAAAAGGAAAAAAAAAAACACCTCACCTCCTCCCACCAACACAAACACAAATCACATCCTACAGGAAGCTTACACAAATCACTGGACCAACCTTACAAGGGCAGAAACCAAAAGGAAGAAAAAATTCAATCTCAAAGTCTGGGAAAAGGAGACCTCAAACACAATAAGTTTAAAAAAATGAAAAGGTAGAGAAATATGGTGCAAATGAAGGAACAACGTAGAAACTCTTAAGTCCCCAAAATGAAAAGGAAATAGGCAAACTACCTGAAAAATAATTCAGAATAATGATAGTAAAGAAGGTCCAAAACCTCCAAAATAGAATGGAGAAACTGCAAGAATCAATTAACAAAAACCTAGAAGAGATAAAGAATAAAAACAGAGACAAGCAACACAATTACTGAAATTGAAAATACTCTAGAAGGAACCAATAGCAGAATATCTGAGGCAGGTGAGTGGATAAGTAAGCTAGAAAATACAATGGTGGAAATGACAGCTGAAGAGCAGGATAAAGTAAAAAGAATGAAAAAAAACTGAAGATAGTTTCAGAGACCTCTGGGACAATATTAAATGCACCAACATTCAAATTATGGGGGTCCCAGAAGAAGAGAAGAAGAAAGGGTATGAGAAAATTTTTGAAGAGATTATAGTTGAAAATTTCCCCAACACAGAAAAGGAAATAATCAAGTCCAAGAAGTGCAAAGAGTTCCATACAGGATAAACCAAAGGAGAAACATGCCAAGAGATATACTAATCAAACTAACAAAGATTAAACATAAAAAAGGAATGTTAAAAACAGCAAGGGAGAAGCAACGAGTAACATACAAGGGAAACCCATACACTTAGCAGCTGATCTTTCAGCAGAAACTCTCCAGGCCAGAAGGGAATGGCAGAAAATATTGAAAGTACTGAAAAGGAATAATCTACAACCAAGGTTACTCTACCCAGCAAGGATCTCATTCAAAATTGATGGAGAAATCAAAAGCTTTACAGACAAGTAAAAGTTAAGAGAATTTAGTACCCCTAAACCAGCTTTGCAACAAAGGTTTAAGGGACTTATATAGTCCAGAAATACGAGAGAAAAAAGACCTACAAAAACAAACTCCCTACAATGAAGAAAATGGCAATAGGAACATAAATATCAATAATTACTTTAAATGTAAATAGGTTAAATGTTCCACAGAAAGATACAGACTGGCTGAATGGATACAAAAACAAGACCCATATATATTCTGTCTACAGGAAACCCACTTCAGACCTAAAGGCACATAGACTGAAAGTGAGAGGATGGAAAAATATATTCCATGCAAATGGGAAGCAAAAGAAAGCTGGAATAGCAATCCTCATATCAGATAAAATAGACCTTAAAATAATGTTACAAGAGATAAGGAAGGGCACTACATAATCAAGGGATCAATCCAAAAGGAAGACATAACAAATTTAAATATTTATACATCCAACATAGGAGCACCTCAGTACATAAGACAAACACTAACAGACATACAAGGAGAAATAGACAGTAATACAATAATAGTAGAGGACTTTAACACCCCACTTACACCAAAGGAAGATCATCAAAACAGAAAATGAATAAGGAAACACAAGCCTTAAATGACACATTAGACCAGATAGATCTCATTGATATCTTCAGGACATTCCATCCAAATGCAGAAGAATACAGTTTCTTCTCAAGTGCACATGGAACATTCTCCAAGATAGACCATATCTTGCGTCACAAATCAAACCTCAGTAAATTTAATAAAACTGAAATCATACAAAACATCCTTTCTGATCACAATGCTATACGACTAGATATCAATTATAAGAAAAAAGACTTGTAAAAACGCAAACACATGGGGATTAAACAATATGTTTCTAAATAATGAACAGGTTACTGAAGAAATCAAAAGGGAAATTAAAAAATTCCTAGAGACGAATGAAAATGAAAACACAACAACTCAAAACCTATGAGATGCAGCAAAAGCAATGCTAAGAGGGAAGCTTGTAACTCAAAACACAAGAAAAACATCTAATAGGCTACCTAACTTTACACCTGAAACAACTGGGAAAAGAACAAAAAGTCCCCAAAGGATTTTTTGGAAAAAAAGCATAAAGATCAGAGCAGAAATAAATGAAATAAACAATAGTAAAATTAATAAAATTAAAAGCTGGTTCATTGAGAAGATAAAATTGACAAACCTTTAACTAGATTTATCCGGGAAAAAAGAGAGAAGAATCAAATCAACAAAACTAGAAATGAGAAAGGAGAGTTTACAACAAACAATGCAGAAACACAAAGGATTATGAGACTATTATGAGCAACTACATGGCAGTAATATGAACGACCTGGAAATAATGGACAGATTCTTAGAAAAGTTCAATCTTTCAAGACTGAACTGGGAAGAAATAGAAGCTATGAACAATCCAGTTCAGTTCAGTTCGGTCGCTCAGTCGTGTCTGACTCTTTGCGACCAAACTGAACTGAACTGGATTGCTCATAGCTTCTATTTCTTCCCAGTTCAGTCTTGAAAGATTGAACTTTTCTAAGAATCTGTCCACTTACAAGCATTAAAATTGAAACTTTGATCAAAAATCTCTCCAAAAACTAAAGTCCAGGGCCAGATGGCTTCACAGGTGAATTCTACCAAACATTTAGAGAAGAGCTAATGCCTATCCTTCTAAAACTCTTTCAAAAAATTGCAGAGGAAGGAACACTTTCAAGCTCATTCTATGAGATCACTGTCACCTTGATAACAAAATCAGGCAGGACAACACAAAAAAGGAAAATTACAGGTCAGTGTCACTGATGAACATAGATGCAGAAATTCTCCTCAAAATTCTAGCAAACAAAATTCAACAACACATTGAAAAGCTCATGTACCAGAATCAAGTGTGGTTTATTCCAGGAATGCAAGAATTCCTCATATATGCAAATTAATCAATGTGATATACCATATTAACAATATTAACAAATTGAAAGATAAAAATCATATGATAATCTCAACAGATGCAGAAAAAGCCTTTGACAAAATTCAGCATCCATTTATGATTAAAAAAAAAACACTCTTCAAAAAATGGGCATAGAAGGAACCTACCTCAACATAGTAAAGGCCATAGGCAGTGCTAAGGCACAGTGTTAAGGCATATGGTAAAACCACAGCAAACATTATTCTCAATGGTGAAAAACTGAAAGCATTCCCTCTAAGATCAGAAATAAGAGGTGGGTGCCTACTCTCACCACTATTATTCAACGTAGTTTTGGAAACCCTAGCTACAGCAATCAGAGAAGAAAAAGAAATAAAAGGAATCCAGACTGGAAATGAAGAAGTAAAACTCTCAGTGTTTGCAGATGACATGATACTATATATAGAAACCCCTAAAGATACTATTAGAAAATTACTAGAGCTAATCAGTGAGTTTATCAAAGTCACAGGATACAAAATCAACACAGAAAAATCACTTGCATTCCTGTATAACAACAATGAAAAATCAGAAAGAGAAATTAAAGAGTCAATCCCATTCACCATTGCAACAAAAAGGATAAAATATCTATGAACAAACCTACCTAAGGAGACAAAAGAACTATGCAGAAAATTGTAAGACACTGATGAAAGTAATCAAAGACAACACAAACAGATGGAGAGATACTCTATGTTCCTGAGTTGGAAGAATATTTCATTATTTTTGAAATGATGAAATTATGAAAATAACTGTACTACCAAATGCTATCTACAGATTCAATGTGATCTGTATCAAATTACCAATGGCATTTTTCACAGAACTAGAACAAAAAATTTCACAATTCATATGGAAGCAAAAAAGACCCTGAATAACCAAAGCAATACTGAGAAAGAAGAATGGAGCTGGAGGAATCAACATTCCTGACTTCAGATTATACTACAAAGCTACAGTCATCAAGACAGTATGGTGCTGGCATGAAAACAGAAATATAGACCAATGGAACAAGATAGAGAGCCCAGAAATAGAACCCACACACCTATGGGTATCTTATTTTTGACAAAGAAGCCAAGAATGTACAATGGGACAAAGACAGTCTCTTCAATAAGTGGTGCTGGGAAAACTGGACAGCTACATGTAAAAGAATGAAATTAGAACATTCCTAACATCATACACAAAGATAACCTCAAAATGGATCAAATACCTAACTGTAAAACCAGAAGCTATAAAACTCTTAGAGGAAAACATAAGCAGAACACTCGATGACATAAATCAGAGCAAGATCTTCTATAACCCACCTCCTAGAGTGATGGAAATAAAAACAGAAATAAACAAATGGGACCTAATTGAACTTGAAAGTTTTTGCACAGCAAAGGAAACTATAAGCAAGGTGAAAAGGCAACTTTCAGGATGGGAGAAAATAATAGCAAATGAAACAACTGACAAAGGATTAATTTCCAAAATATACAAGTAGCTCCTACAACTCAGTATCAGAGAAACAAACCCAATCAAAAGGTGGGGAAAAGATCTACACGGACATTTCTCCAAAGAAGACACAGAGATGACTAACAAACTCATGAAAAGATGCTCAACATAGTGCATTATTCAGTTCAGTTCAGTCGCTCAGTCATGTCCGACTCTTTGTGACCCCATTAATCGCTGCACGCCAGGCCTCCCTGTCCGTTACCAACTCCCAGAGTTCACTCAAACTCATGTCCATGGAGTCGGTAATGCCATCCAGTCATCTCATTCTCTGTCATCCCCTTCTCCTCTTGACCCCAAACCCTCCCAGCATCAAAGTCTTTTCCAATGAGTCAACTCTTAATATAAGGTGGCCAAAGTATTGGAGTTTCAGCTTTAGCATCAGTCCTTCCAATGAACACCCAGGAGTGATCTCCTTTAGGATGGACTGGTTGGATCTCCTTGCAGTCCAAGGGACTCTCAAGAGTCTTCTCCAACACCACAGTTCCAAAGCATCAATTCTTCAGCGTTCAGCTTTCTTCACAGTCCAACTCTCACATCCATACGTGACCACTGGAAAAACCATAGCTTTGACTAGACAGAACTTTGTTGGCAAAGTAATGTCTCTGCTTTTGAATATGCTATCTAGGTTGGTCATAACTTTCCTTCCAAGGAGTAAGTGTCTTTTAATTTCATGGCTGCAGTCACCATCTGCAGTAATTTTGGAGCCCCAAAAAATAAATGGATAAAGAAGCTATAAAACTCTTAGAGGAAAACATAGGCAGAACACTTGATGGCATAAAACAGAGCAAGATCCTCTATTACCCACCTCCTCGAGTGATGGAAATAAAAACAAAAATAAACAAGTGGGACCTAATTAAACTTGAAAGTTCTTGCACAGCAAAGGAAACTATAAGCAAGGTGGAAGCTTCTGAATGCAGAGTTCCGAAGAATAGCAAGGAGAGATAAGAAAGCCTTCCTCAGTAATCAATGCAAAGAAATAGAGCAAAACAACAGAATGAGAAAGACTAGAGATCTCTTCAAAAAAATTAGAGATAGGGCTGATCTCCTTTAGGATGGACTGGTTGGATATCCTTGCAGTCCAAGGGACTCTCAAGAGTCTTCTCCAACACCACAGGTCAAAAGCATCAATTCTTCAGCGTTCAGCTTTCTTCACAGTCCAACTCTCACATCCATACATGACCACTGGAAGAACCATAGCTTTGACTAGACAGAACTGTTTCCACTGTTTCCCCATCTATTTCCAATGAAGTGATGGGACAGATTCCATGATCTTAGTTTTCTGAGTGTTGAGCTTTAAGCCAACTTTTTCACTCTCTTCTTTCACTTTCATCAAGAGGCTTTTTAGTTCCTCTTCACTTTCTACCATAAGAGTGGTGTCATCTGTATATCTGAGGTTATTGATATTTCTCCTGGCAATCTTGATTCCAGCTTGTACTTCCAGCCCAGCATTTCTCATGATGTACTCTGCATAGAAGTTCAATAAGCAGGGTGACAATATATAGCCTTGACGTACTCCTTTTCATATTTGGAAGTAGTCTGTTATTCCATGTCCAGTTCTAACTGTTGCTTCCTGACCTGCATACAGATTTCTCAAGAGGCTGGTCAGGTGGCCTGGTATTCCCATCTCTTTCAGAATTTTCCACAGTTTACTGTGATCCACACAGTCAAAGGCTTTGGCTTAGTCAATAAAGCAGAAATAGATGTTTTTCTGGAGCTCTCTTGCTTTTTGATGATCCAGTGGATGTTGGCAATTTGATCTCTGGCTCCTCTGTCTTTTCTAAAACCAGCTTGAACATCTGGAAGTTCATGGTTCATGTATTGCTGAAGCCTGGCTTGGAGAGTTTTGCGCATAACTTTACTAGCGTGTGAGATAAGTGCAATTGTGCAGTAGTTTGAGCATTCTTTGGCATTGCCTTTCTTTGGGATTGAAATGTAAACTGACCTTTTCCAGTCCTGTGGCTACTGCTGAGTTTTCCAAATTTGCTGACATATTGAGAGAGGCACTTTCACAGCATCATCTTTCAAGATTTGAAATAGCTCTATTGGAATTCCATCACCTCCACTAGCTTTGTTCGTAGTGATGCTTTCTAAGGCCCACTTGACTTCACGTTCCAGGATGTCTGGCTCTAGGTGAGTGAGTACACCATCATGATTATCTGGGTTGTGAAGACCTTTTTTGTACAGTTCTTCTGTGTATTCTTGCAACTTCTTCTTAATATCTTCTGCTTCTGTTAGTTCCATACCATTTCTGTCCTTTTTCAAGCCCATCTTTGCATGAATGTTCCCTTGGTATCTCTAATTTTTTTGAAGAGATCTCTAGTCTTTCCCATTCTGTTGTTTTCCTCTATTTCTTTGCATTGATCGCTGAGGAAGGCTTTCTTATCTCTTCTTGCTATTCTTTGGAACTCTGCATTCAGATGCTTATATCTCTCCTTTTCTCCTTTGCTTTTCGCCTCTCTTCTTTTCACAGCTATTTGTAAGGCCTCCCCAGACAGCCATTTTGCTTTTTTGCATTTCTTTTCCATGGGGATGGTCTTGATCCCTGTCTCCTCTACAATGTCACAAACTTCTGTCCATAGTTCATCAGGCACTCTATCTATCAGATCTAGTCCCTTAAATGTATTTCTCACTTCCACTGTATAATCATAAGGGATTTGATTTAGGTCATACCTGAGTGGTCTAGCAGTTTTCCCTATTTTCTTCAATTTAAGTCTGAATTTGGCAATAAGGAGTTCATGATCTGAGCCACAGTCATCTCCCTGTCTTGTTTTTGCTGACTGTATAGAGCTTCTCCATCTTTGGCTGCAAAGAATATAACCAATCTGATTTCGGTGTTGACCATCTGGTGATGTCCATGTGTAGAGTCTTCTCTTGTGTTGTTGGAAGAGGGTGTTTGCATTCTCTTGGCAAAAGTCTATTAGCCTTTGCCCTGCTTCATTCCACATTCATTCCAGGCCCAAATTTGCCTGTTGCCCCAAGTGTTTCTTGACTTCCTGATTTTGCATTCCAGTCCCCTATAATGAGAAGGACATCTTTTTGGGTGTTAGTTCTAAAAGGTCTTGTAGGTCTGCATAGAACCGTTCAACTTCAGCTTCTTCTGCATTACTGATTGAGGCATAGGCTTGAATTACTGTGATATTGAATGGCTTGCCTTGGAAATGAACAGAGATCATTCTGTCGTTTTCGAGATTGCATCCAAGTATTGCATTTCAGAATCTTTTGTTGACCATGATGGCTACTCCATTTCTTCTAAGGGATTCCTGCCCACAGTAATAGATATAATGGTCATCTGAGTTAAATTCACCCATTCCAGTCCATTTTAGTTCGCTGATTCCTAGAATGTCCACATTCACTCTTACCATCTCCTGTTTGACCACCTCCAATTTGCCTTGATTCATGGACCTGACATTCCAGGTTCCTATGCAGTATTGCTCTTTACAGCATTGGACCTTGCTTCTATCACCAGTCACATCCACAGCTGGGTATTGTTTTTACTTTGGCTCCATCCCTTCATTCTTTCTGGAGTTATTTCTCCACTGATCTCCAGTAGCATATTGGGCACCTACTGACCTGGGGAGTTCCTCTTTCAGTATCCTATCATTTTGCCTTTTCATACTGTTCAGGGGTTCTCAAGCAAGAATACTGAAATGATTTGCCATTCCCTTCTCCAGTGGACCACATTCTGTCAGACCTCTCCACCATGACCCGCCCGTCTTGGGTAGCCCCACACAGCATGGCCTAGTTTCATTGAGTTAGACAAGGCTGTAGTCCATGTGATCAGATTGACTAGTTTTCTGTGATTATGGTTTCAGTGTGTCTGCCCTCTGATGCCCTCTCGCAACATCTACCGTCTTACTTGGGTTTCTCTTACCTTGGACGTGGGGTATCTCTTCAGGGATGCTCCAGCAAGGCACAGCCACTACTTCTTACCTTGGACAAGGTCACCCCTCCTGACCTTGAACATGGAGTACCTCCTCTCGGCTCTCCTGCGCCCGCACAGCTGCCGCTCCTTTGACATGGGGTTGCTCCTCTTGGCTGCCACCCCTGACCTCAGGTGTTCATTTTTAGAGAAATGCAAATCAAAACTATAATGAGATATCAACTCACACTGGTCAGAACGGCCATCATCAAAAATCTATAAGCAATAGATGCTGGAGGGGTGTTGAGGAAAGAGGACCCTCTTGCACTATTGGTGGGAATGTAAATTGATACAGTCACTATAGAAGATAGTATGAAGATTCCTTAAAAAACTAGGACTGAAACTACCATATGATCCAGCAATCCCATTACTAGGCACATACGCTGAGGAAATCAAAACTGAAAAACACACATGTACCCCAATGTTCACTGCAGCACTATTTACAATCACTAGAAATGGAAGCAACCTAGATGTCCATTGACAGATCAATGGATAAAGAAGCTGTGGTACATATATACGATGGAATATTACTCAGCCATAAAAGGAACACATCTGAGTCAGTTCTAATGAGGTGAATAAACCTAGAGCCTATTATATAGAGTGAAGTAAGTCAGAAAGAGAAAGATAAATATCATACACTAACATATATATATATGGAATCCAGAAAGATGGTACTAATGAAATTTTTTGCAGGGTAGCTAAGAGTCAGACATGACTGAGCGACTTCACTTTCACTTTTCACTTTCATGCATTGGGGAAGGAAATGGCAACCTACTCCAGTGTTCTTGCCTGGAGAATCCCAGGGATGGGTAACATGGTGGGCTGCTGTTTATGGGGTCACACAGAGTCAGACATGACTGAAGCGACTTAGCAGTAGCAGCAGCAATAGAAAAAAACAGACTTATGGACACAGTGGTGGGGGTGGGCGGGGAAGGAAAGAGAGGATGAGATGTATGGAAATTGTGACAGGGAAACTTATATTACTATATACAAAATAGTCAATGGGAATTTGCTGTGTGACTCAGGGAACACAGTGTCTCTGTAGCAAACTGGAGGGGTGGTATGAGGAGGGAAATGGGAGGGAGGTTCCAGAAGGAGGGGAGATATGTATACCTATGGCTGATTCATGGATTCATGTTGATGTTTGGCAGAAACCAACAAAATTCTGTAAAGCAGTTATCTTCCAATTTAAAAATCAATCAATAAAAATTAATCATATTATTTCAGTATAGTGGGTAATTGTTTTCCTTGGCTATGTTGTGATTTGAAATATAAACGCATGTTGTTTGGGCTTCCAAGTTTGCCATCCAGAAGCTGTCTTGTGCCAAGGGATGACTCAAGTGTCCCATTCCTTTTCTTCATTTAAATATGAGAAACTTCTCCCATAAGGTACACAGTGACATCACCTGGTCTTCATTTAGCTGAAATGCCTCACCTCTACATTAAATCCTCAACTGTTCTTTGTTTTTACACTAGCCTGTAATCAGGAGACTAGTTCATTACGTTACTTGCTGGCAGGAATTTGTTTCACATTGTCAAATCAATCTCATTTATTAGTTAATAAAAGAGATAAATTGCATGCTATGGAAAAAATTTTAATTGAAAACAATCATTCCAAAGAAAACTTGCATGTTTCTAAGTGGCAAAATAGTTCAATAGTTCAATATTCTCAGTGTAACTGAGAATAAGAGACAAGCATTTCTGTTTGCATATTAGAACACTTAAGGTCTGGCTATGGACCTTAAATTTTATTTATTTTATTTTATATATTTTTGGCTGTGCGAGGTCTTTGAAGTTGCTCGAGGTTCTCTCTAGTTGGGTGAGCAGGGGTTACTCTCTAGTCAGTGCGTGACTTCTCATTGCAGTGGCTTCTCTTGCTGCACAGCACAGGCTTTAGGGCATGTTGGCTTCAGCAGGTGTGGCTCCTGAGCTCTGGAGCACAGGTTTAACAGTTGTGGCACACTGGGCTTAGTTGCTCTGCTGCACATGGGATCTTCCCAGATCAGGAATTGAACTCGTGTCTCCTGCATAGGCAGGTGGATTCTTTACCACAGAGCCACCAGGTAAGCCCCTGGCTGCTGATCTAATATCAGGCAAACATGCTTCCAACGCATGAAAACTTAAACGTGGCCACTTAAAATGACTCCTTATGGCTTCTATAAAGACAAATGGAGAAGTAGGAATTAAAACTGCATGATGCTGTTTGAGGATAAAGTGGTTGTCTAGATGATAACTGATATGTTTATAGTAATTTTTAAGATCATCATCTAAAAGAAAATATAGACAAAGAATTTGTAGGGAACACATGAAACTGAAACAGTAGATGACAGTAAAAATGCTAATATGTAAAACTCAATTCTATTGTTCTATAATAGCCAATATCAGGAGTTTTCTGTAACCAGAAACTGGGAGAAAGCATATGTACTGTTCAAACACTATATTTTTGGCAATAAATGATTAAATGAAAAAAGAAAGAGAACTTAAAGACCCCCATTAGTCTAAGCCCCCTAGTTGAGAAACATTATTTCATATGAAAAGAATCAAGGTTTACAAATTCTGATACTGTCTGGTGACCTGTTCATTTATCATCCGATTCCATTGTCCTTTCTTCTGTGTCCTCTGCTGTCTCGTCCCAGGGCCAAAGTGTACTTTTAACAAGGTCCTTACTATTGCTCACAGAGATTTTAGGCTTTGCAGCTACACATGCAAAGTCTACTCTAAGTGTTGTGCTAAGAAGACTCGGCTGTCCTGTAACAAGTGCTATAAAGGAATAGATACCAGCTATAGGGCAGGATCACATTAATCCATGTTGGTTTCTGTTAATTATGTTAGTTGTTTACCCTGTGACCTTCTCCTCTTGGAGCTAGAGGATTGTGTGTGTGTGTGTGTGTGTGTGTGTGTGTGTGTGTGTGTGTGTGTGATCAGTCGTGTCTAACTCTTTGTGACCCCATTTACTGTAGCACACCAGGCTCCTCTGTCCATGGGATTTCCCAGGCAAGAGCACTGGAGTGGGTTGCCATTTCCTCCTCCAGGGGATCTTCCCAATCCAGGGATGGGGGACGAGCATGTCTTGAGGCCCCAACGTTGGTAGGTGGATTCTGCACCACCTGGGAAGCAATAAGAGATTTTATTGTTCCCCAGATAAAAAATAGAAAAGAACCAAAGAAGTATATTAAGTCCTTGCCTTTTAAATGTTGTAAAAGCCTCAACTGAAACACTGAGCAAGTTCATCAGCCCTTTTGCTGCCTGCAAGGGAGAATCTTGGACACAGTTGGAGTAAAGTTAGAGGACAACCAGAGAGCAAGATGCTGGTGAGGTGCTCTGAACAGGTTTGCTGTGCCCTGCTTCCCCGTTTTGTGGTTAGCTCCAACACTGGGGAGTGGATAGCTAATAGAATAATTTTCCCAACTGTGAGAAGCCCAGAGCAGAGGAGCCAGGGCCTCTGTTTTCTCTCCAGAACCCTGGGAAGTGCTCATTCAGCAGCAGCATCCCATGACAATCTGAGTTAGGCAACAGAGCTGTGATTGCCAAGGGGCTGGGATGTGGGGAAGGATGGACTGGGAGTTGAGGTTAACAGATGCAAACTGTTCTGTAGAATAGATAAACAACAAGTTCCTACTGTACAGTGCAGGAACTATATTCAATGTCCTGTGGTAAGATATAATGGGAAAAAACATGAAGAAGAATGTATATATGTGTATGTCTATCAGTTCAATCAGTTCAGTCACTTAGTCATGTCCAACTCTTTGTGACCCCATAGACTGCAGCACGACAGGCCTCACTGTCCATCACTAACTCCCAGAGCTTACTCAAACTCATGTCCATCGAGTTGGTTATGCCATGCAACCATTTCATCCTCTGTCATTTCCTTCTGTACCCACCTTTAATCTTTCCCAGCATCAGAGTCTTCTCCAATAAGTCAGTTCTTTGCATCAAGTGTCCAAAGTATTAGAGCTTCAGCTTCAGCATCAGTGCTTCCAAAGAATATTTGGGACTGATTTCCTTTAGGATTAACTCATTGGATCTCCTTGCAATCAATCCAAGGGACTCTCAAGCGTCTTCTCCAACACCACACTTCAAAAGCATCAATTCTTCAGTGCTCAGCTTTCTTTATAGTTCAATTTTCACATACATATATGACTACTGGAAAAATCATAGCTTTGACTAGAAGGACCTTTGTTGGCAAAATAATGTCTCTTTTTAATATGCTGTCTAGGTTGGTCATAATCTTTCTTCCAAGGAGCAAGCATCTTTTAACAGCATGACTGTAGTCACCATCTGCAGTGATTTTGGAGCCCCCCAAAATAAACTCTTTCACTTTCCACTGTTTCCCCATTAATTTGTCATGAAGTGATGGGACCAGATGCCCTGATCTCAGTTTTCTGAATGTTGAGCTTTAAGCCAGCTTTTTTTACTCTCCCCTTTCAATTTCATCAAGAGGCTTTTTAGTTCCTCTTCACTTTCTGCCATAAGGATGGTATTGTATATCTGGGGTTATTGATATTTCTCCTGGCAATCTTGATTCCAGCTTGTGATTCATCCAGCCTGGCATTTCACATTATGTACTCTGAATATCAGTTAAATAAGCAGGGTGACAATATACAGCCTTGATGTACTCCTTTCCTGATTTATAACCAGTCTGTTGTTCTATGTCCAGTTCTAACTGTTGCTTCTTGACCTGCATACAGATTTGTCAGGAGGCAGGTCAGGTGGTCTGGTATTCTTGTCTCTAGAAGAATTTTCCACAGTTTGTTGTGATCCACACAGTAAAAGGCTTTGACATAGTCAATAAACCAGAAGTAGATGTTTTTCTGGAACTCTCTTGCTTTTTTGATGATCCAGTGGATGTTGGCAATTTGATCTCTGGTTCCTCTGCCTTTTATAAATCCAATTTGAACATCTGGAAGTTTGCAGTTCATGTACTGTTGAAGCCTGGCTTGGATAATTTTGAGCATTACTTTCCTAGCTTGTGAGATGAGTGAAAGTGTACAGTAATTTGAACTTTCTTTGGCATTGCCTTTCTTTGGGATTGGAATGAAAACAGACCTTTTTTAGTCCTGTGGCCACTGCTGAGTTTTCCAAATTTGCTGGCATATTGAGTGCAGCACTTTCACAGCATCATCTTTCAGGATTCAACTGCAGTTGAAATAGCTCAACTGGAATTCCATCACCCCCACTAGCTTTGTTTGTAGTGATGCTTCATAAGGCCCACTTGACTTAGCATTCCAGGATGTCAGACTCTAAAATGAGTGATCACACCATCGTGGCTATCTGGGTCATTAAGATCTTTTTATATAGTTCTTCTGTGTATTCTTGCCACCTCTTCTTAATATCTTCTGCTTCTGTTAGGTCCATACCATTTCTGTCCTTTATTGAGCCCATCTTTGCATGAAATGTTCCCTTGATATCTCTAATTTTCTTGAAGAGATCTCTAGTCTTTCCCATTCTATTGTTTTCCTCTATTTCTTTGCATTGATCGCTGAGGAAGGCTTTCTTATCTCCCCTTGCTATTCTTTGGAACTCTTCATTCAAATGGGTATATCTTTCCTTTTCTCCTTTGCCTTTTGCTTCTTTTCTTTCCTCAGCTATTTGTAAGGCCTCCTCAGACAACCATTTTGCACTTTTGCATTTTGCAGGGTTGGGGGGGGGGAGGGGATGGTCTTGATCAGTGCTTCCTGTACAATGTCACAAACCTCTGTCCATAGTTCTTCAGGCACTCTGTCTATCAGATCTAATCCCTTCAATCTATTTGTGTATGTGTATATAAGAGACATACAAACTGAATCACTTTGTTGCACAATAGAAACTAGCAGAGCATTGTAAATCAACTATACTTCAAGAAAATAAATTAAAAATGAATTGAGATGGCTGCATGGGGAGCAGGGCTGGAGAGTCTCTGGTAGTCACAGAAGCTTTTCCTCAACCCATTTAGCAATGAGAAGGAGTCAGAAGAAGTTGAGAGGAAAGCAGAATTTTTCCATACTCCAAGAAAAGCACAGAAACCAGCTAAATACAAACTGGCGAACCAGAAGTTGTTATATCAGTTCCAAGGGGATGTCATCAAAAGTCTCAGAGGATCTCTCTCTCATGGAGAATGTGACCTCTTAGAAGATGCTGGCATAAAGTGTTGATGCCATAACCAGGTGAGACAATGGCCATGGTAATGAATGTCAATGTGGACAGGTGTCTAAGTAGATGCCTCCCCTGATGCTGTGATGGTACCTGAGCCCCAACATAGATGCCACCTCAGGAAAAGGAGGGCAGAGGGCAATCCCCAGTGACTGACACTGGGATGACTACATGTATCTAGAACTGACTAATCATGTTTTTTATTATGTTTCAGCATCTAAATATGGCAGAAATTCAAAAGAATTGAATCATAAATTGAATTAATGAGTTCTCTTCTATAAAAATATTTATCAAGGGAAAAAAAAGGTACTATCTCTCTGGGCAAGATGGCGGGGTGAGGGGGGTCAGGGGGACAAGGCTGGTATGAATTTGGGGCAGGTGCACGATAATTAATACAGGTATGGTTCATCATGTAGTTCATAAGAAATCGATGGTTGTAAAAGCTATTTCGGTAACTCACACCGTCCAGTTCAAAAGGAACTGGAAAGAAATATTGCAATAAAACGTGACTATGCTGAGATTTATGAACTCGATGACCTACATTGTCCTCCACGGTATTTCCTTCGTTAGGGCTTCCCGGGTGGCACAGTGGTAAAGAATCTGGCTACCAATGCAGGAGAGCAGCAGATGAGAGTTTGATCCCTGGGTCGGGAAGATTCCCTGGAGTAGGAAATGGCAACCCACTGGAGTATTCTTGCCTGGGAAATCCCATGGACAGAGGGGCCTGGTGGGCTACAGTCTGTGAGGTCACAAAGTGTCTGACATGACTGAGGATGCACACGTGCATGTTGCCTTTGTTGACTGCCCTGGCATATTACGATATTGTGATGGCTCCATGCTGAACAATGCCGCAGTGATGGATGCCGCTTCTCTGTTGATAGCTGGTAATGAGTCTTGCCTTTTCACACTGTTCATGGTCGTCTCAAAGCAGGAATACTGAAGTGGTTTGACGTTCCCTTCTCCAGTGAACCACATTTTTATAGAACTCTCCACCATGACTCGTCTGTCTTGGGTGGCCCTACATGGTGTGGCTCCTAGTTTCATTGAGTTAGACAAGGCTCTGGTCCATGCGATCAGTTTACTCCAACACTTTGGCCACCTGATGCAAAGAATTGACTCATTGGAAGAGACCATGATGCTGGGAAAGGTTTAAGGCAGAAGAAGGTGACGACAGAGGATGAGATGGTTGGATGGCATCACCAACTCAATGGACATGAGTTTGAGCAAGCTCCAGGAGTTGGTAATGGACAGGACATGCTGCAGTCCATGAGGTCACAAAGAGTCAGACACAGCTGAGTGACTGAACTGAACTGAATGAGTCTTGTTCTCAGCCTCAGACCTCTGAACACTTGACTGCTATGGAAATTATGAAACTAAAGCATATTTTGATTCTACAAAGTAAAATTGATTTTTTTTAAAAAGCCAGACTAAAGAATGATATGAACACGTCCTTGCATTTGTACAAGGTGCAATAGCATAGACAGAGCTCCTATTATTCCAATTTCTTCTCAGCTAAAATACAATATTGAAGTTGTCTGTGAATACATAGTAAAGAAATTTCCAGTGCCCCCAAGAGACTTTACTTCAGAACCCCAACTTACTGTTATTAGATCCTTTGATGTCAGCAATTCTGGATGTGAAGTTGATGACCTTAAGGAGAATGTAGCTGGTGGTAGAGTTATAAAAGGAGTATTAAATGTGGGTCGGGAGACAGAAGTCAAACCCAGTGTTGTTTCCAAAGACACTGAAGGAAAATTCATGTTTTTATCACTTATCGCAGAGCATAGTGATCCTCAGTATGCTGCTCTGTGCGTGTGCTAAGCCGCTTCAGTTGTGCCTCACTCATTGCAACCCTATGACTGTAGCCCACCAGGCTCCTCTCTCCATGGGATTTTCCAAGAAAGAATACTGGAGTGCGTTGCCATGCCCTCTGCCAGGGGATCTTCTCAACCCAGGAATTGAACCCGTATCTCTTATATTTCCTGTATCCGCAGGCAGGTTCTTTACCACTAGTGCTACCTGGGAAACCCTAATATGCTGCTCTAGGAGGTCTTATTGGAGTCTGAACAAAAATTGACCCTACCTTGTGCCAGGCTGACAGAATGGTGTGGCAGTTACTTGGTGTGATTGAAACTTTACCTGAGATCTTCACAGAATTGGGAATTTCCTATTTCCTATTTAGATGGCTCCGAGGTGAACACACGGAAGGAGACAAGAAAGCAGCAAAAGTGCCAAAGCTATCAAAGAATGAAGTGCTTATGGTGAACACAGGATCCCTGTTGACAGGAGGAAGAGTTCGTGCACTCAAGGCTGATTTGGGCAAAATTGTTTTAACTAATTCTGTGTGCATGGAAGTAGAAGGAAAAAAAATCACCTTTAGTCAAAGAGTTGAGAAACACTGGCATTTAATTGCTTGGGGTTAAATAAGAAGAGGGGTGACAATCAAGCTGACAATAGATGATGACTGAAGAATTAAATAACAGATATGGATGAAGTCAGAATTTCTCTTAACAACCTGGGGGTATATTTTCAAAGCAATAGTAGGCAATTAACTTCACAGTTCATTACCTTAGTAGTAGCTGTAAGGTTATTCTCATTTTTGAGTGATGAAAATTTAACCTCTAGTACTGAGACAGGGTCTACAATAAATGTAAAAGTTGGCATAATGTTGGATTGAATCTACATTTTACCAGAAATTAATCATTTCTATGTCCAGTTTATACAGTGAAGGTCTGAAAGTAAACTGCTTGCTACAACCAGACTTTGCTGTAGCACACATTCCATAGAACCTGTTCAAAATAAAATCTTTCTTCTTAGAAAAAAAAAAAAGATGCTATCTGAGAAAATATCTGGGCTTCTAAATTTTGCTCACTTCAATAAAAAACGATTGAATTAAGATCTGAATTAAGAATGGTTTCAATTTATCATTTGCTCTGAGCTTCCTGTATAAATTAGTGCCTGCAGAGAGTTTTTTTCAGGTAGATAAAGTTTACAGAACAGGATTATTTGTAAGTATTAACCATTTCAAACCTATTAACCATAAAATGCAAATCTGAGAAATATTTTGGGCATAACATTTCATAAACACCCTATTCAAAAAGATAAATGTGTCAAATGATAACAAGGCATGATAACTAAAGATATTAATGCTAAGAAAGGAATTAAAGCTCATGAATAAATCAAAAATGAATAATTTTTACATGTCTTTGCAAGGAACAGATTTAATTTCAAATTTTACTTGTGAGTAACATAAATATAGACATGAGCAAAATTGTAAATGTGGTGTTACATTTAGAGTTACATAAACTGAAACCAGCAGCCAGCTGGAAAAACAGGCACTCCCAGGACCCCAGAAGCCTCCCTGAAGTTCCCATCTACCCCTCTCAGAGTACCCATTCTCCTAGCTTCTGTCACCATAGATTAGTTTTGCCTGTTCTATTCTTTTGTGTCTGTCTTCTTATGCTTAATATTGTATTTGTGAGATTCAGCAGTGATTTTGTGTGTAGTTACATTTTGTGTATTCTTGTTGCTTTGTTCCTCTATTATATAAATATACTATGACTTTTTATCCACTCTGCTGTTGATGGATGTTGTGATGTTTTCAGCAGGGGGACTTTTATGAGGAGTGCTGTAAGTGAATATATTCTTGTGTGTCTGATAAATATATGTATACGTCTATGTTGGGTCTATTCCTATGAGTGGACTTACTGGATCATGTAGTATACATATGGGCTTCCCAGGTGGCACTGTGATAAAGAACCTGCCTGCCAATGCAGGACACCCAAGAGATGTGGGTTCCACCCCTGGATTGAAAAGATCCCCTGGAGGAGGGCATGGCAACCCACTCCAATACACTTGCCTGGAGAATCCCATGGACAGAGGAGCCTGACAGGCTGCAGTCCATCGGGTCACACAGAGTTGGAAAGGACTGAAGCAACTTAGCATGCATGCACAGTATACATATATTCAGCTGTAGAAGATGCTGCCAAACACTTTGCAAAGCACTGGTACCTTTATGTCCAGGTGCTGCATCAGTAGAGCCCCAGATGCTGAGTTTATCCTTATTAACATTTGCCTTTCTTCTCCTACTTCTTCCTGTTCTCTGTCAGAATAAGACAGTCTTCTCTGTCTTTTCCCCCTCCTTCTCCTGCTTCTGTCCCCTCTTCCTTCTTTCTCTTCCTTTCCCCTTCCCCCTCTCTTCTCTTTCTCCTTCTCTTTCTCTTCTCCCTCTCCTATCACTCACCCTAGCACTCCTCCTCATTTTCTTCCTTCTTTTTTACCCTTTCTGTCTGGTGGATGACTACTGGTAACATATCGTGGATTTAATTTGCATTTCTTGGTATCTGAACTTAAGCGTGTTTCACATTTGAAGATTTCCTTTTATGAAACACCATTTAGCAAAATTATGTTGCCTACCTTTTTCTTATAGATATGTAGTTCTTTGAAGATTTTGGTTATGAGCCCTTTGTCATATACATGTATTTCAAATATATTCTCCCATTTGAAAATTACTATTAAATATGTGATATATATTTTAATTTTAAATACGCTATGAAAAAACAAATTTTCTTTTTCAGTCTTCATCTGCTAAAAGTTTATCATGAAAGAGCATTACATTTTATTAAGTGCCTTGCATCTTTCAAGTTAAACATATGCTTTTTCTCCTTTATTCTGTTAAAGTGGGTGAGATATTATATACTGATTGCATTTGAAATGGTAAACCAATTACAAGCTCTGGAAACAAACTCAACTTGTCCTTTTCTTTACACTTCAGAATTTCATTTGCTAATATTTTGCTTAAAGTTTTTACATCTACCGAGAAAGACTGATCCATAATTTTCTTTTCTTTTGGTGTCTTTGCCCAGGATTAATGTCCTCATACAACATGCCAGTAAATATTCTCTTCTTTTCTCTTCTCTGGAAAAAAATTGTAAGATTAATTATTTTTGTTTCCTAAAATGTTTGGAAGAATTCATGCGTGAATCCAGCTGGATCCAGAATTCTCTTGTGGGATATTTTTAAATTGCAGATTTAATATCTTCAATAAATATAATTTTTTTGCTTTCGGTGTCATTTCGGGGAAATTGTATATTGACATAAATTATATATAATGTCTTTTTATGATTTTAATTATCAGTAATATCCATAATGTGGTCCTTTTCCATTCCTGATATTGTAATTTGTGTTTTTTTCTCCTTTTTCTTGACCAGTCTTCTTAGGACATCATTCTTTTCATTAGTTTTCAAAGAACCTCCTTTGGATTTATTGACTATTTCTATAGTATACCAGTTGTAGAGCATTGTTACTTTACTAATTTTTTTCTCTTTATTATTTCTTTTTTCTATTTCCTATAATCTGCTATATTTTTAACTTCTCTTTATGGATACTATTAATTTAAACCTTTTGCCATTTGAATATGTGCATTTAACACAATAAATTTCCTTAAAGAGCAGCGGTAGCAGCAGCCCACGTGTCTTGATATGCAATATCTTTACTAACCTTTAGTTTAAAATATTTTCCAGTTTCTACTGTGATACATTCTTGATCCATATTTAATTTCTAAGCATTTGGAGATTTTTAACTTATTTTTTGTGATTAATTTTGAGCTTAATTCCACTGTGTTATGAACATAACATATGAATCATACTTTGTATATTTTTTATATTTGAAAAGTTTTTGAGGCCTTGATGGCTCAGTTGGTAAAGAATCTACCTACAATGAGGGAGACCTGGGTTCAACCCTCGGGTCATATATACATATATATATACGTATGTACGTATAAGGAAAAGTTTGTTAATCTCTGTTTGTTCAAATCTCTATGTCCTTTCTGATTTTTAATCAATTACTTAGAGATTCCAGCTAATATTTTCTGTTATGTTTATAGATTTATCTATTTATCCTTTGATTAAAAGAATTATTTTAGGTTTTATTTCTACCACCACATGAACAGACTCAGAGTATCCTACTGGAGAGTGAGTATTTCGCTGTCATCCCAGTCATTCCAGCTAAGGACTGAGACATGTAAGTGAACCCAGGCATAAACAGATGATCCTGGTCCATACTAGAATGACCACCCAGTTGTTCTCAGTCTAAATTGGTAACTGCAGACTCATGAGCTAGGTAAATATTTCGTTGCTTTAAGCCACTAAGTTTTTGGTTGCTATGTTATGAAGCAATGAAAGTGAAAGTCTCTCAGTCGTGACTCTTTGTGACCCCATGGACTATACAGTCCACGGAATTCTCCAGGCCAGAATACTGGAGTGGGTAACCTTTCCCTTCTCCAGGGTATGAAGCAATAGGTAAAATTAATTAGCAAAGTTTTGTAATGTAGGGGCCATGTCGGTATTTCCTTCCCGGGTTTGACTTTCTAATTGGTCTCCTGGGGCATGTTGGAATGTAGTTAAACATCTGAAAGCAATGAGAGGTGGTATAGATGGAACATGAGGAAACTTTGAGCAAGAGCTATTTCAGACAGAGCATGAGAAGACGATTGTATTGTCACGGAATGATCAGTAGAGTTGGGGGGATTCCGAATCATCTCCTTCACCATTCTAATTTCCATGGTTCCACTCTTTCTCAGTCTATGCTCTGCTTTCACATGAAGTTGTAAGACAGTTTTCCAAACAACACAAGGACACTCCACACTTGAGTTTTGGTATATTTTTCTTGAGACAAAGAAATTCTGTTATGATAATCTGAGAAACTTCCTGGTTCTCTGATCATGCCTTGATGTAAAAACTTATAACAATGAGCACTGAATTTCCTTTCTTTAAGCTTCAAATATATTAGAAGCATCCAACCCTCAGTACCTCTCTTGTATTTCCTGTGCCTTTCACACTGTGCTACGGAAGTAGCCCCTATCTGCCAAAAGTGCTAACACTTACTGCATACAGCTTTAACAATGGTTTAAGTAGCTTTTTGACATTGCATGTTGTGAATGAAAAGTATTTCATTCCTTAATGGCAGTTGAATCTTCACTACCTTCCAACCACCAAATCAGAGAACCAGTCCCTATCAATTGAGGTACCTCCAGTGAAAATTCAGTACAGTCAACTGAATCCATTCAAGCCAGTTTAAGCAGGAAGACTGTCAGTGTAGGAAATTAGATGCTTTTTAAAACTTTGAAGGCTTAGACTGAGCTTCTAGGAATGACTCCTTAAATGGTCTTGAAGAACTGATCTCTAAGTGAGCTTCTACTTTGACTACAAGCAGGAAGCTCAGAAAAGAAAAAGCTGCCATCACAACTACTGGTTCTAGAATGACTCCCACCCCTGCCCTCTTCCATGACATGGGCAGGTTAATGGATCCACTTACTCTCAGTACTCATAAAACCAGAGATGGTCTTAAAAGACCAGCATCTTCTCTATCTGACAAAGAAATACTCCCATGACACTGTTTTGCAGAACTAGCAGAGAAGAACTTTTCCCTTTCTAGATACCCTAGAATTTGAATCTTCCAAATCTCATGCAAATATATTTGTTGGCCTAAGCTCTGTGACTAGTTGAACTCCAAGGAATCAGGGACATTCAGCCCCTATCTTCTGACTGCACAAAGTGTATCTGTAGCCCTATTGCATCAGCAACATTTGTGAGGGAACAGAGATATGCAAGCCCATTGTAGAACCTGACACAAGGGCCAGGGATATGGATGATGCTCAATTCATGTTAACTGGTACTGTTATTGGCCTGGCATTGCTCATCACGGGAATAAACAAACTACACAGCAAGGAAGCCTGAAGCTTCTTCAGGGCAGAGTAACAGCAAACCTTTATGTTGTTTCTCTTTTTAAAAATTTTTAAATTTAATTCTTACTCTTTTATTTATTTTATTTATATTTTTTGGCTGTGCTGCATGGCTTGTGAGATTTTAGTTTCCCAACCAGGGATTGAACGCATAGCCTTTGTATTGAAAATGCAGAGTCATAACCACTGTACCCCAGGGAATTCTTTTTGTTATGAATATCATGCTCTGATAAAAGGCATTCCCAAAATAGTAATGCTGAAAGGGGACAGTTTCATACTGTTTCTCTCTCATCATGAACTTCCTTCATAAATTAACTTCCCTATTGAAAAAAAATTTCACTTTCTGTCTCTCCTTTCCTTGTTTTCCCATTTCTGTTTCTTGGTTTTCAGCTCTCCCTCCAACTCTTTCTTGCCCTTTTCCTCCCTCTTTCTCTCTCTTTCATGACTTAAAAATAAAGTTTTTATGTTATTAGAAACATTTTATTGTTTTTCTTCAGTAAAGCCTTTTGGATTTCACTAAAATGAATTAATATTTGTAAAGCATTTAAAATAGTTCGAGACACATAGTAAGCATTGTCTGAATGTTCACTTTTATTTATTTACTGGCTTAAAAGAAGACCTACTTCAGGCATACTCTGGGGTCCATCTTTCACTGTAAGGTTTTTTCTTTTAAATCTTCAGGATTTAAACCATTTTGGATAGGATCCTACCTTTTTACAGCTATAAATAATAACTGTAGATATAATCAAAGCCTAACATTATATTAAGGAGTATGTCAAGGCTATATATTGTCACCCTGCTTATTTAACTTCTTTGCAGAGTACATCATAAGAAACCCTGGGCTGGAAGAAACACAAGCTGGAATCAAGATTGCCGGGAGAAATAGCAATAACCTCAGATATGCAGATGACCCCACCCTTATGGCAGAAGGTGAAGAGGAACTAAAAAGCCGCTTGATGAAAGTGAAAGAAGAGAGTGAAAAAGTTGGCTTAAAGCTCAGCATTCAGAAAACGAAGATCATGGCATCTGGTCCCATCACTTCATGGGAAGTAGATGAGGAACCAGTGGAAACAGTTTCAGACTTTATTTTTTTGGGCTCCAAAATCACTGCAGATGGTGACTGCAGCCATGAAATTAAAAGATGCTTACTCCTTGGAAGAAAAGTTATGACCAACCTAGATAGCATATTCAAAAGCAGGGACATTACTTTGCCGACTAAGGTCCATCTAGTCAAGGCTACGGTTTTTCCTGTGGTCATGTATGGATGTGAGAGTTGGACTGTGAAGAAGGCTGAGCGCTGAAGAATTGATGCTTTTGAACTGTGGTGTTGGAGAAGACTCTTGAGAGTCCCTTGGACTGCAAGGAGATCCAACCAGTCCATTCTGAAGGAGATCAGCCCTGGGATTTCTTTGGCAGGAATGATGCTAAAGCTGAAACTCCAGTACTTTGGCCACCTCATGCGAAGAGTTGACTCATTGGAAAAGACTCTGATGCTGGGAGGGATTGGGGGCAGGAGGAGAAGGGGACAACAGAGGATGAGATGGCTGGATGGCATCATGGACTCGATGGATGTGAGTCTGAGTGAACTCTCGGAGTTGGTGATGGACAGGGAGGCCTGGCATGCTGCAATTCATGGAGTCGCAAAGAGTCGGACACGACTGAGCGACTGAACTGAAATGAACTGAACTGAACTGAACATTGTATTAGTTTGTGTACAACATAATGATTAGATATATGTATGCATTACAAAATTATCACCTTAATTAATTTATCCATCACCTCACATAGTTACAATTTCTTCTCTTGTGATGAGAGCATTTAAGATTCATTCTCTTTGCAACTTCCAGATACATAATGCAATATTTTTAACTGTAGTCACCATGCTATACATCATATATCCAGGACTTATCCTATAACTGGAAGTTTGTATCCTTTGACCACCTTTTCTCATTTTGCCCCATCTCCCACCCACAGCATCAGCAATTGCCAGTCTCCTCTCCATATCTTTGAGTTCTTTTTCAGATCCCACATGTAAGTGACATTATACAGTATTTGTCTTTCTCTGACTAACTTATTTCATTTAGTGTAATGTCCTCAAGCTCCACCTATGCTGTTGCAATTATTTTATACTAAATCTTGCTCTCAAGTGAAAAACATAAGACGGTGACTTCAGGGTTGCCAGGACAAAGTTTCTAAACCTCTAGCTAATACATTGTAGGGAGAATAAAATGATGCTGAACATTTGGTCTAATTTAATCAATTTAAACCACATTTTATGAATAAAGATAACTCAGTTGCTTTAGGTGCTCAATTTTGCATTTGTTTAACACCTTGTTTCACACTTACTTGCATGACTGCTTAACAAGATTGGATACTGACTTTCCAGAAAAACCCAAGATAAATTGAAAGGAAACTACATGCCTATTCATCACAGACATATTCATATATTGGACAATTTTAATAATAACCTAATGTTTTTTTTAAGGACTCTGAGAACATCAAGAAAATAGAAGTACAGTGACAGTGAATAAACACTTTTGAGCCTGAGAGGATGTAGCAGAAACTGAAGGGCCCACATCCTGGTAGGCTCATATCGGGGCAAACTTTGCCTGTAAAGATGTCCTTCAGATCTGTGGGAGACAGAGAGAGTGACTGTGAGTGGGAAACCCTGAGTCTGGCTCACTTGCGCCCTTACAGCAATTAGCTGATTTGTTTTTCTGCATTTCAGGCACAGTTGAAGTTAATGTAGTTGTTGCGTGGTCTTTTCGTCTACACATCTTTCCTTATGTTTTCCTCAGCCGTGACCCACCCAGATGGACACTGGGTGCCCAGCTTTCAACCTCTGAGATGGCAATTTTATCTTTTAAGTCACTTCAAAGGAGCATTTTACAACCCTTGTCTCAGTTTCTTTAAGGTGGGGAAATGATCATTTTAAACAGGGTTGCAATAGACCTCATGTTTGGCACCTTCTTTGTTAGATTTAACCACTTTGGGAATAAAAAGAATGGCAGAGGAGGAGGTTCTCGACAAGAACAGTCATCAGCAGAGCCTGATTCAAGAACTAACAGATCTTGATGTCTGCAAATCACCTCTTACATGAAATTACATAAATTCATCAGAATGTAAGTTCTTCAACAATGGTGATGAAACTCCATCGATGACTTGTGGCCAAGCAAGGGTCCAGCTGTTTTCTCCCACGTGACAGGGCTCTCTCCAGCATAGTCAGTGTGACTGACAGATGGCTACCGTATGATCATTAGGGATGATCATTTAGCCCCATTTTCCAGGAGAATCCTGGTTTAGGCAGATTGTCCCTGCATTCATCCAGTTAATAGCCCCATTCACTCTCATGTGTGTACAGATTTGGATGATAAACTGTATGGACAACTTCTTTAAAAAACAAGCAAGTGGTCAGGAACAAGTTTCACATGGGTGTGCATTATCTGCTCTTGTCCTACAGGGTTCCTGGAGTTCTGAATCGGGAACTTAATGGAATCTTCAGTGACAGGTGCGGGGAAAGCGCTCCCCACTCACCTGTACTCTCCCCCCAGCCTTCCGTTAAAACTGTACAAGACAAGACCACTGGCATCATTTTTCTCTCTTCCCATCTCCTCACTCCTGTCCTTTATTCCCTTTCTGCTGCTATTCCTTTTCTCCTTCTCTCCCTCCCCATCCCCCTCCTCTTACCTCCCCTCCACTCCCCCTCACCGTCCTCCTTCTCTTTCTCCCTCTTTTTTTTCTTCTTCTCCTCCTCCTCCTTCTTTTTCTCCTATTGTTCCAGATTACTTTAAAATTGCATTTTCCATTTTAGGAATCTTTGCTCAGCAATTATAATACATATTACAGCTGCAATATAAGAAATTATTTGTCTTGATTACATGTTCTCCTGGTTACTTTTTCTATTTCTCCTATTCTTGCATTTCTTGTATATCTGTCATTCTTCTTGGATTACATTTTTATTTGGGGTAATATTTTTCAGAGGGGTCTGTGGGTGGCAAAATTTCGAAATTGCTTGCGTGTTCAAAATTATCTTCTTTTGTTTTCATACTTGAATGGCAATTCAGCTGGAAAAAATTTACAAATCCTTTTCCCTCAGAATATTTTGGTTATTTCTCCATGATTTTCTGACTTCTTCACTTGCCAACCAGAAGTCTGGTGCTAGATTCATTATAACGCCTTTGTGATACTCCTTCCCTTCTACCTTCTCTTTTTAAAAAATTCCTTCCACCTTCTCTTTTTTCTTTTTTTCTTTTTTTTTCTGAACCCCTCTCCCACCTCCCTCCCCATATCATCTCTCTGGGTCATCCCAGTGCACCAGCCCCAAACATCCTGTATCCTGTACACACCTTCTCTTTTTTAAAAGTTTGTAGAATTTTTTTTATCCTTGGAATTCATGAAAATCATTGGAATGTGTGTTTTCTTAATACTTGTGTAAAACATGCTAAGCCCCTTTGATCTGAATGTATATCTTTCTTTAGCATATGGAAATTTCTCCCACTGTTTCTTTGATTTTATTTTTCCCTCCATGCTTTAGGTTCTCTCATTTTATTGGGTAAATATTTGAATGTATATTTATCTGGATACAGCTCCAAGTTTATTAATTTCTCATAGTTTTCATTTTTATTTTTTTGAATTCTTAAAAAAGTCGTTAGCCTAAACTTCCAGGTTGCTAAGTGTACCTGTAGTCCTCTCTGTTTCTGTATTCAGTTCTTCTATTGAGTTGTTAGCAACCAGATTTTTAACTCCCAAGAATTACTTTGTGTTCTCTTGCATTAATTTTGCTTCCCTTGATGATCTCTTTTACTTCTCCCATTAATTTCCCTTTTTTCTGTTTTCTCAAATCATGTCTGATTCTATAGTAAGTGGGTTGATGTGATGAGTGGACTTTTTCTGAAGTCCAGAGAGGCTTATCTTTAAGTGTGAGGCTGCATGTCCTCAGAGAAGCCAGAAATGACCTGGGACATTACACCACTTCTCCCTCTAGCCCCTTGGCTCATGCTGGGCACTTCCTGCAAGTAAATCTATTGTCTAGAGAGGTATTTTTAAGACTTTAGACTGGGCTGAATGCTACAGGCAGTGATCTCAAAAGCAGATTCCCATACCCTGTTAGGTTTTGCGGACATCCAAGTCTAGTCTATCTGCTTTATACTATACAGAAATTACCTCATATTCTGGTCTGCTAACATCAGCTTTTTGGTTTACTAGTGCTTCTAAGAATTTGGTTTTTATCCCTTCTATGGTATTGAGGAGAAAGCAAGTAAATAAGTAGTCCACCCATTTTTAGCTTTAAGGCACACCAATTCTCCAACTATTCTCATCCCAAAGATTTGCCCAATCTAAGCCATATGGATTGTATGGTTAATAAAGCTGAGCATAAAACACCTCTTATTATGTGCTTCTATTTACTGCTTTCTAATTATGGCTCTAATTTTGCATTTTTTCCCCAATTTCTAACTCATTCATGTTGAAAAAAATCATACAGTATGCTTCCACTGTATTATAAAGACATTATTGCTAAGTTGAGCCAGTCACAAAAAGACAAATATTGCATGATTCCACTTATATGAGGTGTCTAAAGTAGACAAACTCAGAGAGTGGTTGCCAGGGGCTGTGAGGATGGAGAAAAAGTTGTGCAATGGATACTGAGTTTTAATTTTGCAAGATGAAAAATTGCTAAGATGGAAAATTTTACATGTTTGTTAACCACACACAAAAAAATCAGAGCTTTAAATCTCAGTTTGAGAGAAACTTTAAATGTAAATAATCCAGTAAGAGGGAAACAATTGGCTTAAATTTAACCATGGGTGTAAGAGACCAGTGTCAGGCCCTGTTCTAATAGCAGGTTTGCAGAGCAGGAAGGGCTTCCCTAGTGGCTCAGTAGTAAAAAACCCACCTGCCAATGCAAGAGACTCAGGTTTAATCCCGGGGTCAGGAAAATGTCCTGGAGAAGAAAATGGCAACCCACTCCAGTGTTCTTGTCGGGAAATCCTATAGATGGAGGAGTCTGGCAGGCTAGAGTCCATGGGATTGTGAAAGAGGTGGACACTACTTGGCAGCTAAAACAAAAACAACAAAAGATGGCTGATAGCTTGACGCTGTGGGGCTTCTGAAGGGACAAGGTAGGCATAATGTGTTGCCAAAGGGTTAGACAAATGCTGACTGTTACCCTGGAAAGTCAATGGTTGTTCTGATGCTGACACTTAGGGATTGAGCAATACATGTTGAGGTGATAGATGACATTTTTGCAAAATTCCTTCAAGGAGTCAAAGGGTGTTTGGAAAACAAATCCTATGGAATATTGTACATTGTTCAGGAAGTTATGAGCTTCTTTTGAAGATTATATTGTGTATATGAATGTGCTCTGAAAAGTTAAAAATATACAAGGTAAAGATTCATGGAAACAAAATCAGCAATATGAAATGGTTTTGACCTGCTTTTCCTTTTTAAGCCCCTTTCTTCTAACTTCCCCTAGTCATCTAACTTGCTAAAAGCTAAATTTAAAAAGCCTCTGTGTTACAGGGCAACTCTTCACACTGCTGTTCTAATAGCATGTTTCCAATTTCATAGCACTGACACCACACTGAGTATCAAGGGGAAGTTATGAAATATAAAAATTCCAAATGACCCAACTAATATATGAAAATTAAGAAATACTCATGCTATCTTTGAAAGCAAAAACAGAACACTCAAATTTCTAAGCTGGAGCCTTATTTGGAGCAGGAGAATTTTTGTTATGTGAAGTTAATGATTTTAAACACCAAGTTCAGTTCAGTTCAGTCACTCAGTCATGTCTGACTCTTTGAGACCCCATGGACTGCAGCACAGGAGGCTTCACTGTCCATCACCAACTCCCGGAACCTACTCAAACTCATGTCCATTGAGTCGCTGATGACATCCGACCATCTCATCCTCTGTCATCCCCTTCTCCTGCCTTCAGTCTTTCCCAGCATCAGGGTCTTTTCCATTGAGTCAGTTCTTTGCATCAGGTGGCCAAAATATTGGAGTTCCAGCTTCAGCATCAGTCCTTCCAGTGACTATTCAGGACTGATTTCCTTTAGGATGAGGATCTCCTTGCAGTCCAAGGGACTCTCAAGAGTCTTCTCCAGCACTACAGTTCAAAAGCATCAAGTCTTTGGTGCTCAACTTTCTTTATAGTCCAACTCTCACATCCATACATGACTATTAGAAAAACCATAGCATTGACTAGACAAACCTTGTTGCAAAGTATTGTCTCTGCTTTTGAATATGCTGTCTAGGTTGGTCATAGCTTCTCTTCCAAGGTGCAAGCATCTTTTAATTTCATAGCTGCAGTCACCATCTGTAGTGATTTTGGAGCCCCCCAAAATAAAGTCTCTCACTGTTTCCATTATTTCCCAGACTATTTGCCATGAAGTGATGGGACCAAATGCCATGATCTTAGTTTTCTGAATGTTGAGTTTTAAGCCAACTTTTTCACTCTCCTCTTTCACTTTCATCAGGAGGCTCTCTTTAGTTCTTCTTCACTTTCTGCCATAAGGGTGGTGTCATCTGCTTATCTGAAAGGGCAAACTAGTCCAAAAGCCACTTTTTATTTCGGGAGGGTCTTGCTTAAGTGATTTTTTTGTCCTCCTATCTTCTCATTATTATGAATATTTGCTTATAAATGTATTCTCCCAAGTATCAAAGTATTTGCAGATTTAGCATCTAGTGAGAGCCCTCTTTCTGGTTTGAAAGTGGCTTTGCCTCTTCATGGCAGAAAGAGAGAGAGAGCACACACTTGGATCTCTTCTTCTTTGTATAAGGGCACCAATCCCATCATGAGAGTCTCACCCTCAGGACCTCATCTAAACTCAATTACCTCCCAACAGTTTTACGTCCAAATAAACGTCAGATTCGGAGCTAGAGCATCAATGTATGAATTTGGTAGGGGTAAAAATATTCATTCCATCACAGTGTGTGTGTGTGTGTCACTGATGAGAGAGAGCTACATGGGGCTGGGATGTGAAGAATTATATAAACCAGGAAGCTATAGCCTGGTCTTCTACTTTAATGTGAGATTCTGCCCAAACTTTTGGGCAATCTGTCTTTCAGGGAGATTTTCAAAGTATCGTGGGAATTCAGCAATTTTGAGACTTTTACTTAGTAAATTTTCCTCTAAGTTTTCCTTTAGCTGAAGTCTCCTTCGTAGACTCAGTGGGTCTCTGGTTCAGATCATTTGGCTTAATCAGTCCACCAGATGAAGGGCTTTGTGGCCTGGGGGGGGGTCTTTCCCAGGATCCCCTGGCAAGGGCTGGTAGCTACCACTCAAACCCCCGAAGCCTCACTTCTCAATTTTTCTACTCTTCCATCAGCAGAGTTGGAGTTGGAGTTGGAGTTGGAAATAAAACAATATAATTTAGTTAACTCTTATTCTAAACAAGCAGTGGAAATAATTATACAAAGCTCTACTAAATAATACTTCATTTCATAACATTAATAGAAAATGATCTATGTGATAAGCATCCTTTATAAGTAAATAATTATTTGATGAAATAGTCTATCTTCTTTTCATTTTCTTGCACAGCAAGATATAGACTACTGTCATTTAAACAGCAGCTATATCCATTCAGCAACCCATCCTGGCCAAGATTTGTACCTTTAGGAAAAGAGAGAGATCTAAAATGGCAACTATTTTTAATTCTCTTTAAGTTGCTGAGTTAGTATAGGCTGAAAGAAATTCTGATTATTCATCTGAGGACAGAAGTTTGGTCTGTAGACCAGGTTTAGACAATCTTTTACTCACAGAGTGAAACTTGGTGATTTTCCAAAGTTTTAAGGTAAAAAACTGGCAATAATGGAAAAAACGTACCCATCACTTTATGGAGAGAAATCAAGTTTTTCTTTGAGATGACAGTACCAGGAATAAGATCATAGAAGAATCAGTCTCATGTAGCTTATTCACAAACAACCCTGATTAAATTCGCCACAATCCTGTGCCAGGGAAGCTGAGCTATGAACAGCAAAGAATTGGGGTTCTGGCTTTCTCCCTGCACCCCCAGGGCTGGTGGAAATACTCCAGCTTAGTGACAGTTTCACTTAATGTCAAACTAAGAGTAAAAATTGTTGTCTAGGAATCTTGTGTGAGCCAGGATTGAGAATTTACAAAGACCAGGAAGGCCAAGTGCAGTGTGGAGATCTTTTCACTATTACCCCTTCATTCCTGGGTCCTCAATTTCCCTTTTATAATATTTTCTTCTTATGGGTCTACTAACTAATGAGTTAAATCAAAATAAGTCTGATTTGGAAAAAATTCATATTGCAGTGAGTTCATGTTTCATATGGTTACCTTCTGTAACCTTTCTTTGGCTGGTCTGGCCCCCTCTATGCTACCTCCAAAGCACACACAGACACACACAGACACACACACACACACACACACACACCACCACCACCACCACCACCACCACCATCATAGAATTAGAGTGGTACATGCTGGCAGTAATCAGACCATTTTGTACTACCACTAACTCTAAAAAAATAGAGCTCATGCCCTTTTCATCAAAGAATGTTAACAATGTTTTTTACAAAAGATATATTTTATTAAAGTTAAGATGTTTTAAAATTTTAAGATACACCATTATTTTATGAACCACTAGAAAAGGAAAATTTCTGTCAAACTAAAACACAATGCTTTATATATTTTCTCTTTTTATTTTGTCAGTCTTGGTAGAGGTTTATCAATTTTCAATTTGCCCAAGAATCAGCTCTTGTTTTATCGATTTTCTCTGTTGTTTTCTTATTTTCTGTTTCACTGATACATGCTCTTACCTCTGTTATTTTTCTTCCTTCTGATTTCTTCTGGTTTATTTTGTTCTTTTTTTCTCATGTTTCTTAACTTAGGAATTTAACTTATTGACTTGAGACCTTTCCTCATTTCTAATGTAAACAGTTTAGTGATGCAAAATTTTCTCTCAGCACTGCTTTAGATGCATCCCACATCTTTTGATATGTTGTTTTTAAAAATTTTAGTCAGTTCTACTTATTTAAATTTTTCTTTGATACTTTTTCTTTGATCCAAGGAGTAAATAGAAGTGTGTTGTTTAATTTCCATGTCTTTCTGTTACTGACTTTTAATTGATTCCATTATGGTCAGAAAAAACACTTTGCATGACTTTAACCCTCTTAAATTTGTTGAGGCTTGTTTTATGGTCCATGGTATGGTTTACGTTGGTTAGGGTTCTGTAAGTGCTTGAATAAAGTCTATGTATTCTGCTGCTGGTGATGAAGCATTTCATATGTGCCAATCAGAACCTTTTGGTTGACGATGTTGTTCAGATCTCTATCGTTACTTTCTGTCCAGTAGTTCTATCAGTCTCTGAGAGATGAATGTGCAGGTCTGCCACTGTAACTGTGGATTCATATTTCTCCTTCAGCTCCATCAGTTTTTACTTCATGTATTTTGAGGCTCTGCGGTGTTGAAGAAGACTCTTGAGAGTCCCTTGGACTGCAAGGAGATCAAGCCAGTCAATCCTAAAGGAAATCAGCAAATGTTGACTTTTTGTTTTTGTCACATATGTTCACAGCCCAGTTCTCTTATTTCCTTCTCTCTTTCTTTCTCACTCTCGTCTCTTCCCCTCCCTCCTCTCTCTTTCTTTCTTTCCCTAGTGCCTCTTTCCTTCCTTTCTTTTGTTCAGATTAGGTGAAAGTGAAATGAAAGTGAAAGTATTAGTCGCTCAGTTCTGTCTGCCTGTTTGCAACCCCATGGACTGTAACCCTCCAGACTCCCGTGTCCATGGAATTCTCCAGGCAAGAATACTGGAGTGGGTAGCCATTCCTTTCTTCAGGGAATCTTCCAAACCCAGAGATTGAATGTGGGTCTCCTGCATTTGCAAGAAGATTCTTTATTGTGTGAGCGACCAAGGAAGCCCTCAGATTAGGTGAATTCCATTGCTATTTGCTCAAGGTCACTGATTATATCCTTAATCATCTCCATTCTATTACTGAGAACATCAATGAAATTTTCTTTGAATTTCTGTTATTGTATTTTTCAGTTTATAATTTGCAGTTGATTCTTTTTTGAACTTCAGTTTCTTTGTTAAGATGTTCCATTGTTTCCCTCTGGTTTCAAGAGAGTTTATAATTAACCATTGAAGCATTTTTATGACGGATGCTTTAAAATCCTTGTCAAATAGTTCCAACATCTGATTCATCTCAGTGTTAGCATCAATTAATTATCTTTTTCAATCAAGTTGTACTTTTCTTGGTTCTTGATATGACTAATGATCTTCAGTTGTGTGTCAGACATCCTATTTAAATCTTTTACTGTAGCGGGCTGTCACTCTCTTTCGATTTGACACATTGATCCTGGTCTACTTTGTGGCTGTAGTACTAGGCAGTTTAATTTTAAGAATCTTTGTTGTTTTATTTGCTCTGCTTGATTTGTATGATTCTGCTGGGGCTTCTACTGATTCCTGCTGTTGCTGTGGTAAGATAATAAAAGATATTTTTAGTCACTGAGTGTGTGGCAATTTGTTATAGCAGTAAAAGGAATCTAATACATGGTTTGTGGAAGGCATGTGCATACATGTTTATGTGGGGAATGGGGAGGTCAATGAGATGAATCATGTTCTTGTGCATAATACTTGCTATTCCATTCCATCTCTTTACCTGATAACTCCAATTTGTTCTTTAGGATTCAATTTATGGGGTATCTGTTGCCAGAAACCCATGACTACTCCTCTTTCCCAAGGCTGACTTGAGCACTCCCTTTGGCGGTTCCAGGGAATCCTGGGTATATGCTAAAGCATTTTCCATTTTGTGTTGTAACTATCTGTGTACATGTTTACCCTCCTCTAGAGTCCTTAAAACTCCTTGAAGATGAGGACTATTTTGTATTCTTGTACCTAGTGTGGAATCTGGCATGTTCTTCACTGAGTAAATGTTTATCCAGTAAATTACTCAACCTGAGCAGCAAGGCCGAGTTTTCCTCAGAAGCATCTGATGTATCTGCTCACTTCCAGGACAAACTGCTCAAATCATTGTTGCAGTGTATGCTTTGTAACTTTCCCACTGGAGAGAGTTCTTTCAGCACTCATTTGTGACTACTGCCAAATCTTTACATTAAAGATATGATTATGTTATAAGAAAGAATCTTGACATTTCCAGTAATTACAAGCTAAATGATCTTGGGAATTACATTATACAGAAATTATTCCAACAAATATGAGGAAACTAAAGCTCAATAAAATTAAATGACTTATCCAGAACATGGATATAGGACTCAAAACTTGGTCTCCTGGCTATGCTACACTGTTTTCTTCAAGTCATCCTTTTCTCATTCCAGCCCCACCTCTGGTCAGGGTCTGTCCCATCCTTTGAGAGGAGGGTCTGCTTCAGTCATTAATGACTCTTCCCTAATTATGAATTGCACATTCATTTAATTATGCCTTTAGACTCAGCTTAAAATATAAAAATGTATAGAAATAGGTAACATGGTTTAATTATTTTCCAGAATAGAATTTGGCAGAAAGCCTTTTCTATTTCTGAAAAGTTTTTTCCTAATGATAAAAGGAATATATAATCTTCATAGAAAATTTAGAAAATAAGAGAAGCATATGAAGATGAAAACTAATTGCCAATCATTTTTCTACTTTTAACATTATCAAATGTTACAAATATCTACTTTTAACATTAGGTCATTTTCATTTTTTTTCTATTTCATGCTTTTATAATATATAAAATTGGGATAAGAAAGCTTTTATTCTTTTTTCTTCACTTAATATTATACCATAGTTTTTAATTTTATTAATGAAAATATTTTTTATTAAAATACTTTTGATGACTGTATCATAGTCCAGCCTATGAAGGTACTAGAATTTATTAAATGATTCCACAATTTTGTACATTTGGAATATTTCAGAACTGTAAGATACTATATGTTGAAAGAAGACAGAGTATGTAATAGTCAATTCATTTTTCTGATTATTTCCTGAGAACAGAAATTAATTAATCAACAGACATGAATATTGTATTTTATAGTTTCATATTGCTGTCATAGCAAACTATCACAAATTTAGCAGCTTAAAAAGGGACTCATTTATTATCTCACAGATCTTTAGGTCACAAGTCTGGCTGGCCCAACAGAGTATTCTGCTTAGGCTCTCAAGGCTCAAATCAAGGTATTGGTGCCCTAGACTCCTACTTGGAAGCTTAGGAGAAGAATCATCTTATTGTCTTATTTAAGTTGATGGGAGAATTCATTTCTGTCACACGGTTTACACGTGGTCTCCTCCATTTTCAACTCAACAATGGCAAGTTGAGCCCTTCTTCTGATTTAAATATTTTTGACTTTAGCTGAAGAAAGTTATCTGATTTTAAGGGCTTATGTGACTAGATTATTCAGCACAATCTTCCTATTTTAAGATCTGTACTTCAATTCTATCTGCCAAATTCAACTTCCCGACATATTTTCATGTGCCAGGGATTAGAGAGTGAACGTCTCTGGGGAGACTACTATAAGCATTTATGAGGATCTGTATAAGCATGGCCAGAATGAGCTCCACATAAGGCTAGCAAGAGATTGATTTCTGTCACCAAAATGAGAGTGATTAACTCCTCACAGTCATTAAAACAGAACGTTATCTTTTTTTTATTTTAGTACTCTGACAAAGCAATTGTTTTAGTTATGTTTTTACTTGCCTGTAGTTGATTCATAGTGAGATCTAATTATTTGTAAATATGCGTTCACCATTCATTTCTGTATGTGATTTCACGTCTGTTGTCCATTCTTCTGTTAGATTCTTGATAGATCTGTATTATCTCTTCAAACATTGAGGATATATTGGTCTGCATTTTGTAGTAGCTATTATCTTTAATTGTTTATTCCTTAATGGACAGAATTATATTTTCCTGCTACATAGTTATGTCTCATCATCATTGACTGCCTTTGTGCTTTTTGCCATTGTGTTTTACTTTCCAGTGTGTTTTACTTTCCCTGATGCCTCAGATGGTAAATAATCCACCTGCAATGCAGGAGACCAGGGTTCAGTCCCTGGGTCTGAAAGATCTCCTAGAGAAGGGCATGGCTATTCACTCTATTATTCTCACCTGCCTTGCCTAAAGAATTCCAAGGACAGAGGAGCCTGGTGGGCTACAGTCCACAGTTGCGTCACGAAGAGTTGGACACAACTGACTGGCTAATACTTATGTTCATATGCAGCTATCAAACAGTTTTTCCTTAAATGTCTCCTCATCACGTTTTGGCTTTCAAAATGATTTTTTTTCATTTTGGTATTTGGTGTGAAGAAAAGCTCTAAACTGATTTTACTAAACTAATAATTTGTGCAACATTTTTTATTGACAAAAGACAGTCATGAGGATGCATGGTACAGAAGCAAAACTATGCAAACTGCTTCTGTACATGAAGGAAAATACAGAATCAAGAGAAAATGCCAGGACTTCCAAGCTGGTAAATGAGAATCAAATAAACTAATTTCTCTTGTTTCCTCTATAAGTGCCTATAGCAAAGGCTGAGGGATCTAATAAAGTTGACTACAAGTAGCTGAAAAGGATTTTGGATGTCCTGGGCCTATATAGGCAGTAATAGGTTTCCAAACTAAGATATACAGTGACTTAGAAAAAGTTATTTTTATCAAAGATCTGTATACAACAAAACTAGATTCAGTTCAGTTCAGTCACTCAGTCGTGTCCGACTCTTTGTGACCCCATGAATCGCAGCACGCCAGGCCTCCCTGTCCATCACCAACTCCTGGAGTTCACTCAAACTCAAGTCCATCGAGTCAGCGATACCATCCAGCCATCTCGTCCTCTGTCGTCCCCTTCTCCTCCTGCCCCAAATCCCTCCCAGCATCAGGGTCTTTTCAAATGAGTCAACTCTTCGCATGAGGTGGCCGAAGTACTGGAGTTTCAGCTTTAGCATCAGTCCTTCCAAAGAAATCCCAGGGCTGATCTCCTTCAGAATGGACTGGTTGGATCTCCTTGCAGTCCAAGGGACTCTCAAGAGTCTTCTCCAACACCACAGTTCAAAAGCATCAATTCTTCAGCGCTCAGCCTTCTTCACAGTCCAACTCTCACATCCATACATGACCACAGGAAAAACCATAGCCTTGACTAGACGGACCTTTGTTGTCAAAGTAATGTCTCTGCTTTTCAATATGCTATCTAGGTTGGTCATAACTTTCCTTCCAAGGAGTAAGTGTCCTTTAATTTCATGGCTGCAGTCACCATCTGCAGCGATTCTGGAGCCCCAAAACATAAAGTCTGACACTGTTTCCACTGTTTCCCCATCTATTTCCCATGAAGTGATGGCACCAGATGCCATGATCTTCATTTTCTGAATGTTGAGCTTTAAGCCAACTTTTTCACTCTCCTCTTTCACTTTCATCAAGAGACTCTTTAGTTCCTCTTTACTTTCTGCCATAAGGGTGGTATCATCTGCATATCTGAGGTTATTGATATTTCTCCTGGCAATCTTGATTCCAGCTTGTGCTTCTTCCAGCCCAGCGTTTCTCATGATGTACTCTGCATAAAAGTTCAATAAGCAGAGTGACAATATACAGCCTTGACGTACTCCTTTTCATATTTGGAACCAGTCTGTTGTTCCATGTCCAGTTCTAACTGTTGCTTCCTGACCTGCATACAGATTTCTCAAGAGGCAGGTCAGGTGGTCTGGTATTCCCATCTCTTTCGGAATTTTCCACAGTTTACTGTGATCCACACAGTCAAAGGCTTTGGCATAGTTAATAAAGCAGAAATAGATGTTTTTCTGGAGCTCTCTTGCTTTTTCGATGATCCAACAGATGTTGGCAATTTGATCTCTGGTTCCTCTGCCTTTTCTAAATCCAGCTTTAACATCTGGAAGTTCACGGTTTACGTATTGCTAAAGCCTGGCTTGGAGAATTTTGAGCAATACTTTACTAGCGTGTGAGATGAGTGCAATTGTGTGGTAGTTTGAGCATTCTTTGGCATTGCTTTTCTTTGGGATTGGAATGAAAACTGACATTTTCCAGTCCTGTGGCCACTGTTGAGTTTTCCAAATTTGCTGGTATATTGAGTGAGGCACTTTCACAGCATCATCTTTCAGGATTTGAAATAGCTCAACTGGGATTCCATCACCTCCACTAGCTTTGTTCGTAGTGATGCTTTCTAAGGCCCACTTGACTTCACATTCCAGGATGTCTGGCTCTAGGTGAGTGAGCACACCATCATGATTATCTGGGTCGTGAAGATCTTTTTTGTACAGTTCTTCTGTGTATTCTTGCCACCTCTTCTTAATATCTTCTGCTTCTGATAGGTCCATACCATTTCTGTCCTTTATCGAACCCAACTTTGCATGATGGCTTGGATTACTGTGATATTGAATGTTTTGCCTTGGAAACGAACAGAGATCATTCTGTCGTTTTTGAGATTGCATCCAAGTACCACATTTCAGACTCTGTTGTTGACCATGATGGCTACTCCATTTCTTCTAAGGGATTCCTGCCCACAGTAGTAGATATAATGGTCATCTGAATTAAATTCACCCATTCCAGTCCATTTTAGTTCGCTGATTCCTAGAATGTCGACGTTCACTCTTGCCATCTCTTGTTTGACCACTTCCAATTTGCCTTGATTCATGGACCTGACATTCCAGGTTCCTATGCAATATTGCTTTTTATAGCATCAGACCTTGCTTCTATCACCAGTCATATCCACAACTGGGTATTGTTTTTGCTTTGGCTCCATCCCTTCATTCTTTCTGAAGTTATTTCTCCACTGATCTCCGGTAGCATATTGGGCACCTACTGACCTGGGGATTTCCTCTTTCAGTATCCTATCATTTTACCTTTTCATACTATTCATGGGGTTCTCAAGGCAAGAACACTGAAGTGGTTTGCCATTCCCTTCTCCAGTGGACCACATTCTGTCAGACCTCTCCACCATGACCCACCTGTCTTGGGTGGCCCCACACAGCATGGCTTAGTTTCATTGAGTTAGATAAGACTGTGGTCCGTGTGATCAGATTGACTAGTTTTCTGTGATTATGGTTTCAGTGTGTTTGCCCTCTGATGCCCTCTCGGACCTCTCCACCATGACCCACCTGTCTTGGGTGGCCCCACGCAGCATGGCTTAGTTTCATTGAGTTAGATAAGGCTGTGGTCTGTGTGATCAGATTGACTAGTTTTCTGTGATTATGGTTTCAGTGTGTTTGCCCTCTGATGCCCTCTCACAACACCTACCGTCTTACTTGGGTTTCTCTTACCTTGGATGTGGGGAACTAGATTAGCATACATTAAATGAAGCTAGCTACAAGGCAAAATGATATAATAACAAAAAAGAGAAAGAATTCTTGTACTCTCCAAATTTGAAAATCTAAACAATTATGACAATTAATTGACCATTCCAATTAATCTCATCCTCATTAAGACAGGAATTGCAAAACACATTTAGGAAAATGTGTAAGCATGCCATAGGCTGGGAAAATACATTTGCAATCTGACAAAGGACGTGTATCCAGAATATATAAAGAATTCTGACAAATACATAACAAAAAGGCAACCTAATTTTTAAAATGAGCGAGGGATTTGAACAGACACTTGACAAAAGAAAACACGCATTATATGCATGAAGAGTTTCCCACACTAGTCATCAGGGAAATGGAAACGAAAATCACGGTGAGATAATTTTCCACACCTACTTGAAGGGCACCAAACTACAAAAGACAATGTCAACTGCTGGTGGGGATGTGGAGCAACTAGAACTTGTGTATATTCCTGGTGAAAATGAAAATGGTAGAACCACTTTGGAGAATGACTTGGAAGTTTCTTAGAAAGTTAAACATAAGCTTAATGTATGACCTGTCAGTTCCATTTCTACCCAGTACTCAGCACTCCCATGTTACTTTCCCTTCTCCAAAATATTTCAGACTTTTCTTTAACTATTTTCATCATTCTTCTATTCCTTCTTTTTCTATCCCAGATGAGTTCTTCATTAATTCACCATTAAGAGAGTAATTTCTTCCACATTCATTCTAGGACAATACAAAACAAGCATGATTTCAAATTAGCTGTGTATTTTGCCAGAATAAGATGGCAACTATTTTCTGAAAGCTATAAATATTAGTTTTATGTCAGATTAATAATAAAAATGGAACATATACCAATATAAAAGAGACAATATTGATTTAAAATATGTTTTCACTTATAAATAATATTTTTCATGCCTTCAACAATAGAAAGAAAATTATATCATAGTCATTTGAAAAATTCATTTATTATATACCAATATACACTTTCTGTAATAAAAAAAAGCTTCCCAATATATTGAACCATCTTATAAATGAAATAGGAAAATAAAATTTTCATCTGTTTATAAATGGGGCTAAATTAACCAGTACAATATACCATATGTATGCCTGTCCTGCAGTCTGTGTGAACTCTAATCCTGAAAATGGCCATGAGATAAAACGACACTGTATTATTTGGCACTGTAGTATTGCTCTTGAATATAATTTTACATGTTGATACTTTCAAGTGAGTCATTTCAAACTTAAAGCATTCAAAATATATACAGATTTTATAGCTTTTCAGTTTTTTGGATCAATCCATTGTATTTACATTTAAATACATTCAGATCAAACATTTTTAACACTCAGAAGGCACCTTTTTTCCATTTTCTATTTTGATACTCTCTTTAGATGAATTGAAAATAGAAATATATCTTTAAAATGCTATTTGGTAAATAATAGTAAGTCAGAACTCATGATAGTTTCTAGTAATGCTCAATTTCCCTAACAAAGTGCACCATTTTACAACATCATGCCTCTAGAGAATAATACATAAAACAAATATATATTTAAGTAAGGCACATTCCAGCAAAAACTATTGAAATACGATTTAATATTATCATACTTACATAACACCTGTATTTCATACTAGGCTATGCTAAAATATACAACAAATGTGCTTGCTACTGATTGAGAAAAAAAGGAGCAAACTCTAGAAATTCTAGGCAATGAGTACTAATTTTTAAATCCATTTCATGTAACTATGTTGTAAAAGTGAGCAAGAATAGTAATTTGCATCTCTTTGTAGTGTTAGCACTTTTGTTTTTATAGAGAATAGCTCAACACTGTATTGAATGGCAAATCAATGTTAGCAAACACCTATTCAAGCTAAAATGAACTAAATCCTATTTTAGACCTGCTAAATTAAAAGAACTACCTTAGTATCGATAATGCAAATAGGGAACTCGTTTTCTTGTAGATGATTATGGTAATATTGTAAACACTGAAGAAGAGCATTACCAAACTATTCAATATATCACTCAGGTTTCAAATTTAAAATATGCCCAATAGACAAATACAAACATGTGGATTTTTTAGCCTATCAACTCAATTCCCTACCCCCACCCCCAATAACATAAACGTTTGACTGTGAAGAGAAAACTACACGTGTAAAAAATAAAAATCAAATGTACCATACATTAAAATTCTGATAACTACAGAATAAGATTATATACATAAACATAAAGCAATCACAGTTTCCTGCACTGAATGTTTATCAAATAAAAATGTATTAAACAATACTGGGTAGTGTAGCTCCACATGAATAGTGGTATTCTAAAAATTCTGAATGAAAATGGAAGACGAGAGGGAGGGCATTGTTCAATGACAAAAGTATGACAAGAGGACTGCAAATAACATTAATAAACAAATGCTTCCAGAACACTCAATAGAGCGATAAGCATTGTTTTGCTGGTGCTCTATAATTTCAATAAAGCCCCTCTCTATGTTTCATAGGATGTTTTAATATTTACAGAAGAATGATTGAATGAAGAAGTCACTAATTTAATGTCACAAGTGGGATGGGCAAAATTTTCTGTTAGTGTTGAGCATAAAATGCTCCAGCCTGGTGTCTGATCATTCATGTGATTTGTAGAGACAGTTCATAATATATGTCTTTTGCCTCTGTCATTAAATAGACCTGGAGTATTTGGTGCAAGATTGAGGGAAGGTATTAAGTGGCGATAGCTTTGCCATCAGGGCATTTTTGCTTAATGTTCTGAGAATACAGAAATTTGGTACTTTTGGGGGGAGAGGGAAAAGGGTATTATCTGATGATCGTTACATGCAGCTACCTTTATTCTGCATACGCAGAAGCAAAAATATATCATCGCACACTGCTCTAGTAAAACCTGGGTGGAAATGTGCACCACAGATTTTAAACATATAAACAGCCATTTGTGACAAAAATGATGATTTTCTCTTCTGTAGGTGCTTGGTAATATTGCTGGTAAACATCTTTGGAATCTTCCTGTTACTTCCTATGAATAACATTCCAAACAAGATTACTAAAATGTCTTTGGGAGCATAATTGGTAGCCATCTCCAACAGGAAAAGATAGTATTTTTCCTTGGGTTAGTGATGCTTGGAATATGGGGGATTGTAAATCCAGTCAATTATAATGAGTGCCATGCTTCCCATCATGAAGATGATGCCAACCACGAAGAAAATAAAAGCCTGTAAGTCAGAAAGAACTTGTTAGGGAGCACAGAAATTATACTTCCTTAGTACAGTTTCCTTAGTACAGTTTGCTTATATAAGTTGTTAACTTAAGACAGCCATTTGATTTGCATATTGAATTGTATTATTCTTATAGCTGCTCATGCCTAGCAGTTAGTCAATTTAGAACCCTACCTCGGGAAAGAGGGTAAGAATACAATAGTAGAGAGATTTAACCCAAGTGTTCAATATAGAAAAATGGTTGATTGATTTGGTACATAAAATGATGGAATATCCTGTAATCCTTACAAACCAAGTAATAGAAAAAGATTAGATGACTTACGGAGTGCTCACAATCTTTTAGGTGAAAAAGGGCAGGTTATAAAAGAGTAGCATGTATGATAGGATTACATTTTTTTAAAAACAAACAAAAACAAAGCCTAATGGCACTAGTGGTAAAGAACCCCTGCCAATGCAGGAGACATAATATGAAATGCAGGTCTGATCCCTGGGTCGAGATGATCCCCTGGAAGAGGGCATGGCAACCCACTGCAGTGTTCTTGCCTAGAGAATCCCTAGAGGACAGAGGAGCGTGGCAGACTACAGTCTATGAGGTCACAAAGAGTCAGACATGACTGAAGAGGCCTGAGCATGCACACAATATAATGTACATTGCATATTTCTTGAAAAAAAGGCCTCAAGGTATATATGTGTGTATTAATATGTAATTTCATATACATATACTGGTTTTTCCAGTAGTCATGTATGGATGTGAGAGTCGGACTATAAAGAGGGCTGAGCATAGAAGAATTGATGCTTTTGAACTGTGGTGTTGGAGAAGACTCTTGAGAGTCCCTTGGACTGCAAGGAGATCCAACCAGTCCATCCTAAAGGAGATCAGTCCTGGGTGTTCATTGGGGGGTCTGATGTTGAAGCTGAAACTCCAATACTTTGGCCATCTGATGCGAAGAGCTGACTCATTTGAAAAGACTCTGATGCTGGGAAAGACTGAAGGTAGGAGAAGGGGACGACAGAGGATGAGATGGTTGGATGGCATAACCGACTCAATGGACATGAGTTTGGGTAGGCTCTGGGAGTTGGTGTTGGACAGGAAGGCTTGGCGTGCTGCAGCTTATGGGGTCGCAAAGAGTCGGACACGACTGAGAGACTGAACTGAACTGAACATAAACGTATATGCCTATATTTGTAATATATCTGTAATTACATAAACATATAAATATTTCACAATTTTAGCACTAAAAGGGGCCTTATAGACTACCACATAGATAGACTTCCTAATTTTACATAAAAAGAAACAGTGACTGAAATCTTTTTTCACTAAGAAGGATTTGGGATATAATTCTATTCACTTTTATATCTGGTCAAACTGAAAAAGTGATTTACCAAGGTCCCAGTGCTATAAAGGTCGAAACAGAATGGACTACATAGAGTGGAAATCTGGGGGCAAGATGATGGGAGGAGCTTTTGATACCAACCTTTCCTAAAGTCCCCAAACCATCCTGAGAGGAGAATGACTCACAGGCAAAATTCAGGGTCAGTCAGTCAGAGGCACTTTTCAAGCCTTAATACAAGACTTTATTAAGCAGTCTTCAGTTCAGTTCAGTCACTCAGTCATGTCCGACTCTTTGAGACCCCATGAATCGCAGCACGCCAGGCCTCCCTGTCCATCACCAACTCCCGGAGTTCACTCAGACTCACGCCCATCGAGTCAGTGATGCCATCGAGCCATCTCATCCTCGGTCGTCCCCTTCTCCTCCTGCCCCCAATCCCTCCCAGCATCAGAGTCTTTACCAATGAGTCAACTCTTCGCATGAGGTGGCCAAAGTACTGGAGTTTCAGCTTCAGCATCATTCCCTCCAAAGAACACCCAGGACTGATCTCCTTCAGAATGGACTGGTTGGATCTCCTTGCAGTCCAAGGGACTCCCAAGAGTCTTCTCCAACACCACAGTTCAAAAGCATCAATTCTTCGGTGCTCAGCCTTCTTCACAGTCCAACTCTCACATCCATACATGACCACAGGAAAAACCATAGCCTTGACATTAAGCAGTCTTAGATAATATTTAATATTGAAGAACAATTATTTCTAGTATACATTTTTTGTAGTACTATTGTGGGAAAGAAATATATACTCCCCACGTTAATAGGACTATAAATTATATGGAAAGAGACTAACTGGACAACAGATGGTTCTGTTCTTGGTCCACAGGGGACAACAAGGTACTGAGGAGGGGAAAACAAAAGCAACATTTTTTGCCTCACAAACCTAATGACTGTGACCAAAATGTTTATATTTTTTCATAACGCTGCTAAGGAGCCTAATTCCTTCCTGCATGTTTTTCTATAGATAGTGCAACAACAGCTTGGTGGTAGAAACTGTTATAAATGTATGCCTGTGAGCAAACTCCACTAGCATTTGACAGGTAGGAAGGATTTAGCACAAGCTATTTAATGTGAAGAGAAGAAATCCCAGAATCATCTCAGTGCTAAAGTCTACACCTCCTTCTTTTCCACCAGAGAGTTCCAGCCCTCTCTGATTTTCGGTTGTTGTGCATCGATTCAGTTTTGGGAACATGTGCGTGCATTTCCTGGTTTACTCTAAGTGGTGGAAACTTAAAGGGAGAAATTGTAAACCTTACTTACCCCGACCTTTTGGGGTGACCTAAGAGGTTCTTTCTTGACAAGTTTAAGATAGAAAACTGCTGGAAGGATGAAGATCAGCATAGTGGCAGAAGAAGCCCCTGAGGAGAGACATGGGACAAGTCAGTCTTACTCAACAGGCAGAGATGAAAAGGCATACACTCAAAAGAAACCAAGTCTAAAACTACCCTTAGCAAAGCACGAAAAGCACTATAAGCTCACGGTTTATAGTTCAGTCACTTAGTCATGTCCAACTCTTTGTGACCCCAGGGACTGCAGCATGCCAGGCTTCCCTGTCCTTCACTATCTCCCAGAGTTTACTCAAACTCATGTCCATTGAATTAATGATGCCATCCAACCATCTCATCCTCTGTCACCCTCTTCTCCTGCCCTCAATCTTTCCCAACATCAGGGTCTTTTCCAATGAGTTGGCTCTTCGCATCAGATGGCCAAAGCATTAGCCAGTGGATGTTTTTTCAAAACAAAATATATTTATAAATAAAATTAAAATGCACCTAACATCATAGCTGCCTAGTAGATATACATTATACACAATAAACAACAAAAAGGCTGAGTGTTATAGATTTATAGGAAATTAGTCATATAAACACATACTAAGGAAGCTGAACTCCTCATACACCCTTCTGATCCACTTCTAACTTTTCATGTTGCTTACACCTGTGTTTTTATATTGTTTTATAAAATTTTATATTGTACTTAAAATGTAAGTAAACCCTCAAATCAGCAGAATGGAAAATTAAATATATTAATGGGTCACCCAGTTAATAGAAAAAATATGTTTACAAAGTCAATCTCCTCTTTCTCCAAAGATATCCTTTAATGCTCAGCTAATACTCACAGACCAGTTATGTAGAATCTACCTTCTTTCCTCCTTTTTTTTCTCTTGATGCAGAGTTAAGACCTCAGTCCAAACCCTGGGTTCACTCCAACATATGATTTGACTTCTATAGGGCTAAGTTGCATTGTTTGTCAGAAAAGGCAGCTAGATTAGATGACCTATAAGGTAGGTTTTAGCACCAACATTTTCTGGTCCTGTCCATCAAGTCCAATGTCACCTGGGAGGAAGGGATGGTGACCAACCGGAGCCCAGTTGGGCTACTAGGAATTCTAGGAGCCTGAGATGGACTGAGATCCTTGACCTCCCATCACTGGTTCCCTGCTCTCCATTTAAGAACAGCTCGAGTTGACTAAATAAAAGCCTTTTGGAAACTTACCTATGAAGCCAAAGATGTATTTTATAGTTGGCACAAGAATGACCAAAACATTATTAAGAGCAATAATTATGGCTGCAATCAGGAAATGCCTTATCCAGCTGAATGGTCTTTTGGGAAATAACAGTGTGGTCACTGATGTGCGAATCTGCAACAGGAAAGTTCAAAGGCAAGGTCAGTGTTGTTTTTTATTGAAAGTTCAGTTGCAATGTTACGTTAGTTTCAAGTACACGCAAATTGATTCTATTTTACATATTTATACATGTACATGCATATTACATATATTTATACTTATATTATACATATAATTATACATATTTATGTATGACTATATATATTCTCTTTCAGATTCTTTTCCATTATAGATTATTACAAGATATTGACTGCAGTTTCCTCCAATACACAGTATGTCCTTGTTAGTTATCTATTTTATATGCAGTAGTGTATATATGTTAATCCCAAACACCTAATGTATTTCCCCTCCCACTCCCACTATCACCTTTGGGTCTCTGCTTTGTTTTCATCTACTTTTTCAAATATTCTTATCCCTCTAAAGCATTTTCTTTGTTTTTCTTTACCCCCAGAAAAGATCTTGATGCTGATATTTTTTCCAAAAATGTAAACCATTGCGGTAAAGTACAGATAACATAAAATGTATCATCTTAACCATTTTAAAGACTCTAGTTCAGTGGTATCAGGTGCATTCATATTGTTGTGTAAGTTTGATGCTGATTTTTGATGTTTGGGAGGGAATCACTTTTCCTTGGCAATCTATCTTGTGCTCACTTTCTCAGTTTTCAGAATTTGTTTCTTGAAAACAATCTCAGTCAGAAAGAGACAAAAGAACAGATAAGATATATAATTCAGAGACACAGAAAAAGCCCCTGTTGATTTCTAATTATGTCTCATCAGCCCGGATTAAGTATGAAGGGCAAGCACTGAATTTATTTGCATATGATTGTGAGCAGAACTTTTATCAACCTGGCATCTCCTCAGTTCACACTTTATTTAACATTTTTACCACCTGGTATTTTAAGAAACATGATGCTTTTTGTGTTTACTTCTTCCCACCCCCCTGCCCCCCCGCCCCCTCGCCACCCCATCACCTCTCCCTCTCCCAGTATAGATTATAAATGCACAAAAGGCAGAGGACAAGACCTAACAATCTTAACATTCCTCAGAGTTTCTATCTTAGTGTCTCACATGCAGAAGGCACCAATAAATGTTGATGAATTGAACAGAACAAATCTTTCCCCTCCCTTCAGGATTCTTCTGAGATTTCAGTCCTATTGCAGCAGCTGAAATAAGTAGGTAAAGGGTCAGGGAGGCTCCAATTGTAGCATGAGCTCAAGTTACCCTGATGTAACTGGATGAAAAAATCCTTGTGGGTAGAGGGAGGGAGAGCCTTTTATGTTTGTACAGCTTGACAAAGTTGAAAATGTTCTTATCTTTGGAATCTTTTGGAAGACACTTTTGGACTTAGTGGAATTAGTTTATTGGCTTTGCAATAAATGAGCACTACAGTTAAGCTAGGACTTCTTATTCTTAGAAATGTGGAATTGATTTTCACTTTAAACTTTTGCTTCTGAAGTCTCTTAATAGTGCAAAGATTGGAATTCACTGAAAAGAGAGAAAAGTAAAATATATTTTGAAGCACACATACAAATAACAAAAACTTTGAGTTCAGTTGCCTCAGTGTCTAATGTAGCATTCTTTTCATGCCAGTCCACAAAAAATTAAAGCCATCTGTTTAGGTTTAAAAGGCAGTTTCATTTCCAGAATGGCAACTCTGCATAGTCTCTGGAAACAGTTTAAGAGTGAGTTTGTAACGGATTTTAAAAATTGGATGAGTGAAGATTACACAACTCTGAAAAGTAGACTGAGGAAACCAAAAGGTTTGACTTTGTTTTTCCCAATAGTTTATTAATTCTACATTATGTCTGACAATTAGTGCTTATTCAATGCTGTCCAAACTTAACACACTTAAAATAAGCTTTCTGTGGTTTTAAGGATTTATTTGTCTGAAAGTGATAAAGTTACAGCATAAACAAGTAGAATAAGGTTATTTTCAGGCAGGGGGTCACATGTTTGTGTTTTTTAGTCCTTTGTTGTAATAATGCCTTTAATTGTTTAAGCTAAGTTAGCAAGCCTGTATGTACTGGGTGTCTGAATGTAAATAAACACAGTTTCCTAAGATCTCATGGCTCTCAGAAACATTACAATTTGGCTTAATGATGTAAGAGTACAGAAAGTTTACAAGAATAATGGTTGAAATAAATGGTGAAAGCTTGTGCTTCAGAATGAACAAGGAATAACAAAATCCTAAAAGACCTGAAGGCGTATAGAGTTGCCCATGCATTCCTAAAATGGGCGACAGGGCAAAGAGGGAGATGGGAGATTGCTGGTGGTGGTAGATGGTGGAAAAAATAGAATGAAACTTGCTAGTCATTCCACATTGGAGAAGGAAATGGCAACCCACTCCAGTGTTCTTGCCTGGAGAATCCCAGGGACGGGCGAGCCTGGTGGGCTGCTGTCTCTGGGGTCGCACAGTCGGACACGACTGAAGCGACTTAGCAGCAGCAGCAGCAGTCATTCCACATAAGAACACTGCCTTGCAGGGTGAGCCTGGAATCTTGAGGTCCCCAGCAGCTCTATTTACCTATGTCAGGACAGAGGTGACTCTGGCTTATTACTGATTTATCTCAGTGTCCTTTTCTGTACTGACACAAACTGATAAGAACCTGGAAATGTGGGTCAGATACTGTGGGGACGAAAGGCCCCCCGAGCGATTCCAGACAAGTTCCATGCAGCTCTAGAGAAAACATTTCCAAATTTAATGTTCCGAACAAGAGCCTATTAGGAGGTACTGTGTGTTAATATGGGGGCTCAATGGGAAAGTCATAAATGCAGCGGCCAACTGGAAAGCGGCAGACTTCGTTCTCAACTCTAAAAAAAAAAATCCATTCTATTGCTTAGAAGTGAACCACACTTCACTTTGCAGGATTGTGTAGGACAAAGTGTGTAGGAAATACCGATGGTCACTGTGCTATTCCAGACACAGAAACATCTGCAATATTTCTATGTCTACATCCATATTCACTTCGAAATAGGAAATCTGAAGGCAATATAAGTGAAAAGAATGGTTTTACTAAAATAAAATGAAATAGAAGTAGCTAGAGGATCCGAGACATGATCTCTTTTTTCTTAAAGAGAAAAAGATGCAGAGTAGAATTTGAGTTTTTGTGTTTTTTCTGTTTTTCATGAAAATGTGTGCATTTTATGCATAAAGAGAAGCACAAGTTGAAAATGTCAATTCCATAATAGACAACCCAGCCCCATATCACCTTCTCCAGCTAAGAAAGAAAAAATGTTTTGCAGCTTGTGGAAAAACTAACCTTAATTCTCTTTATTTGTTCAATAAACACTTTGTGCCTTTTCTAAGAAGGAAAATGCTATCTGGAAAAAAGAAAGATAATAAATGGAGAGATAAAAGGAAAACCCAACCACAACTGACAACAAAACCCTTGTTATCTCTTCTTGGGCTCCTAAGAAAAATGATCAACATATTTGTTGAAAAATGGAGAATACCAAAAATACCTAAAACGGATAGATTTTAAGCCAGATTAAATCTAATCCATTTTAGGTTTTGCTTGTTTTATTATTTATGTGTGGGGATGCCAAAACAAAGTAAATAAACATATTGGTCAAGAGTTTCTTAATTCAAAGAAGCTCATCAGGAGAACCACGCTATTTGACTCAGCATGCGTCACGTGGAAAATTTTGGTTCAAAATTGGAAGAAACTAAGAAATGCAGCACAACCAATTTCTATCATTTTGGTTGAGAACTGACTAAAATGCAGCCTGAATGAATTTGACTGGGGCAAGGAGGCCAAACTCGCTTTTATGTCATCCATCAAAACATGGAGGCTTGGTTCAGGTAGCCAAGATGCTCACTCAAACTGTAGTTCATGGCAGATGTTGGCAAGGGAAGAGTCTATGTCTTTTTTGCTAGAAAAGGCAGTTCTTACAACTTAAGAAAAGGCAAGCTTCATTTGGAGATGGTCTTCCTTAGCAAACATGGTTGAGCTCATCCTATGCCATTCACTGTACATACCCCTAACCTCTAGGGGAAAATGTGGACAATTATATAGACCATTTCAATGTAATACTGTAAGGGTGAGGCAGATTTACAAACAAAATGTTTCATAACTGCTAATGTTGAATGAAAATACATATTGAAGGATAGCAGTTCGTTATGCTTTCTGAAATCTGGTTCTAATGATCAATTTTGGTTTTAATGGATGGGAAATGCTTCCAGACCACAACGGGAGATACATCTAATGGGAAATGTGTTGCCATTCTTGATGGACAGATTTGTGCCAGAGCTTTATCTGTTATACAGGGGAAGAATTTCTATGGTCAATCTGGATTGTTAATGTCAAACTGAAATGATCATCACCAAATGAAAGGCTAACTTCTACTTCCCATAATTATGACTGCAGCCATCAGTGTCATCTGTGAGTCATGTATTAGCTCAACTGTTACCAGCTAGCTGGGTAACCCAACCAAGTCCGTTAATCTCCTGAGACCTCGGCTTGAAAGCACCACATTTAGGGCTTATGAATAAAAAATAATGCAGAGGCATGTAACAGATTTCTTTTATAAAATGCTTTGATTCAACAATGATGTGAGTGCCCACTGCGTGCCAAAATTTAATCAGGAATATCTTTACACACAAAAAAGAAGGGTTCCAGATATTCTTTTCTTGGCGGATGTTGTTTGCTTGAAAATTTTACCCTATGGTACAGCTTCTGTGTACAGCTGTCTTCTCCCTTATACCTACAATGGGGCTGATTTTAGGCTAAAGCTGTGTGCATGATATTTGAAATACTTTCAGATAAATGAGAGACAAGACATTATTTAAAAGTAAACTCTTAGCTGCTGTTGTAATAAAGATCTGATTTCATGCACTCATGAAGAAGGAATGTGCCAACAAATATTTCAGCGCACAAGCTGCATTTAAAGTGACCGCAGTATCATTATATGACTAGCCCTCATCTGTTTGGCCCTGTATGGAACATTCTGTACAGGACAGTACTGACTACTGTGCTGCTAATTTTCCCCCTAAAATGAATGATAAATTCAGTGTTTATGAAAGGAGGGAGAGTTGGCAGGAAAGTGCAGACTTGTGTTTCTCCATAGGTAGTGGTTTTAACTTGTAATTCAAGTCTCCACAACCAGCCCTGCTCTATGATCCTGTAACAACTGACCCCAGTGATAAATGCCACGAAGGGACGGTCCCAATATCAGTCCGGCAAGAGGGTATGTATCAGTCTTAGAAGCATTAAAGAGATATATGATGGATCACATGACTACTTTTTTAAAGGAAATTTGGTTGTAGTGTGTCATTTACTTAACATGAATCTCCTTCTCATTCACCTTTTAGAAGGTAGCATAATAGCACTAGGAGGCAAAAAAAAATGAAGTATCTACAGAACTGTGGTAAAAATGCAATATAATCTGAAAGTGAATGTGGTTTTGGCTTTCAAACTTCAAAAGTTGTATGAATTACTACTCATTTCTACTAATCTATAAGAGAGAAGCTCAAGATCTGCTTTTTTAATTTTAGTTTAAAAATAAATTTCAATCTCAATAAAACCATAAAACAAATAAATACATAGAAATAAATTTGGTGATTTTTTTTTCCCTACATTTGAAAAGTACTTCAGTTCAGTTCAGTTCGGTCACTCATTCGTGTCCGACTCTTTGCGACCCCATAAATTGCAGCATGCCAGGCCTCCCTGTCCATCACCAACTCCCGGAGTTCACACAAACTCACGTTCATCGAGTCAGTGATGCCATCCAGCCATCTCATCCTCTGTCATCCCCTTCTCCTCCTGCCCCCAACCTCTCCCAGCATCAGAGTCTTTTTCAATGAGTCAGCTCTTTGCAGGAGTTGGCCAAAGTATTGGAGTTTCAGCTTCACCTTTAAAAATACTTGTTCTATGGAATTCCCTGGCAGTCCAATGATTGAGTCTCTGTGCTTTCACTGCCAAGAATATGGGCTTGATTCCTGGTCGATGAACTAAAATCTGCCAAGCTGGGTGGCTTGGCCAAAATATTTTTTAACTTTTAATAAGCAAATAAATAATAAAAACTAAAAATACTTGCTGTATCTACATAGTACATAGTCAGTAGGTTCAAAAGGCTATATAAAATATAATGTTCTCGGGAATTGCATTTTAATTGAATCCACATCAAGTCAGAGTATATGTACTAATCTATATAGTCAAGCAGGATTCTTTTATCAAACCCAGGTACTTACAGGGAATAGCACTATGGGCACAGTTAGTGTTACTGCCACAAGGACAGCCAGGCGCACCATGAGGAGAGGGGTGTCAAATGTGTACACTTTGCTGTAAGCATGAAGCAATTCATCTTCAACTTCTCCTGCAAAGAGGAAGTGGAGAATGAGTCCACTGGTGTAGTCAGATTGGCACTGCTCACCTATGACAACGTTTTATAGGAAGAACACAGTATAGTAGGAAGAACCCAGATCTGAGAATCCAGACACCTCTGCTTTTATCCTGTCTCACCTTATTAGTTGTGTGTGTGTGCTAAGTCACTTCAGTCGTGTCCAACTCTGTGTTCCAATGGACTGTAGCCCACCAGGCTCCTCTGTCCTTGGGATTCTCCAGGCAAGAATACTGGAGTGGGTTGCCATGCCCTTCTTCAGGGGATCTTCCCAACCCAGGGATCGAACCTGCCTCTGCTGCGTCTCCAGCACTGCAGGCGAATTCTTTACTGCTGAGCCACCTTGTGTGATCTTTGTTCAAATGAACAAAGGGTCCTGAAGCTTGTAAAATTGCAGATTTAATATAAAATTGCTAAGGCTCTTCTCTGGGTCATTGACATTGTGATAACTCTGCTTTACAGAAGCATCACAAAACAGGACAGGCTGAGGTCCTCTGGTTGAAAGGGATGAAAGGACTAAGCTTTATCAGACTGTCACTCACATCTTGCCATCTCCTTCCACTCCTGCCTACCTAGTGAGGCCTGACGCAGCTTCTCCAAACCCAGTATGGAAACCCTAGGACAAATGATCTCTAATACTTTTTCAAGCTCAACAGTTATGACCCCATCATGACTCTGATAGACATATTCTTGGACTTTGTCAAGTTTATGTTTGTCTCACTGAGTTGAGACTCATTAGACTAAGTAACTGCAAGGAAATCAAACCAGTCAATCCTAAAGGAAATCAGTCCTGAATCGTCATTGGAAAGACTGATGCTGAAGCTGAAACTCCAATACTTTGGCCACCTGATGCAAAGAACTGACTCATCGGAAAAGACCCTGATGCTGGGAATGAATGAAGGCAGGAAGAGAAGGGGATGACAGAGGATTAGGTGGCTGGATGGCATCACCAACTCGATGGACATGAATTTGAGCAAGCTCTGGTAGTTGGTGATAGACAGGGAAGCCTGGTGTGCTGCAGTCCATGGAGTCACAAAGAGTCGACACCACTGAGCAACTAAACTAAACTGAGACTAAGTAACAATGCAAAGATGAAGTAATGCCCTAAGATTAAGATGCTGCCCTTCTGGAAAACACAGTTCATTCAGGATTCCAGGCACCCATGATAAGGAAATACTTATAGAATCAGATGCACTCTGATTTTCCCACTCCTTACCTCAAAATCAAAGGAGGATAAAAATACTATCAATGACATTGTCCTGACTTTCATTAATTTACAACCAGCAGAGTTTATGCCCAATCTAAACCACAGCTTGGTTAAAAACCAAATATTAGTCAAAAAGAAAAAAACCCAAGTAAATGGTGCCCTCTCCAGCCTCTTCCTCCCCAACTTGTCTTGCAATCAATTTAATTTACTGAGTCAGTCAGAAAAAAATACAAAACTATAGAGAGTTTTATTTTAAAAATATGTGTAAGTTGATAACATTGATTAATATTAATGTTTGATTCCCTGAGATTCATCTCTAGGGCCATGCTTCAGGGAAGAGAAGAACAATCCTGCTCCTTTTGTGTCCACAGAGGAAATATTTTCAGCATAATCTAATGTGACCAGAATCACTTTGTTTTTTGATAGTATGTCCCCAGATTGAAAGGAATACTGTCATGTCCTGTTCACTTAGAAACCAGTCACTATAATAGAAAAGAATGAAATTAGCCAGAAAATTTGTCTAATGCTCCAGGCCTCCAGATCTGACTTGACTGGTAAACAAGAAGCAGGTTCTAACTCAAGGACTTTGTACTTTTTCTGCCATTTGCTTGTTAATTAGTTATTCTACCAAAAGAGCTTTACAACATATAGCTGAAATATCCTTTATCCCTTAAGAAAAGGAATTATGATTGAGAGTTTTTTTTTTTTAATATGAGGGAATTCACAAATGATTGTAAACTGTTAGGAAATCTAATTCAATTTTTCTTAAGTCATTTTCTTAGGTCAAATGAGGAGGCTAAAATAGCATGCTAATTGAGTATGTGCATCTATAGATCATGCTGTTTACTGAGAGTAATTAAAATAATTATACCTGCCAGGTTAATGATCTGTCCAACTAGGATTTGCACAAAGAGAATGACTTTGACAGAGTGACCTACCATAAAAGGTTAGATAACCAAAGAGGGCAGCAACCAGATACATGACGAGCATCCCTGTGATGGAGACATTCGACACTGTTTGCATCTTCCTCCGGGACCGACTAAAAAAGATAAAGGACATTGAGCTTTGATTTTCTGATCTGATGAAAATACTACTTTTTTGCAATTTAAAAGCTAAGAAAATAATATATGTCTGTGTTGTTCATTATAAAACCATATTTTTAGTGCAGAAACATCACTTATTTAAATTTGCCTTCAAGAATTATGGAGGATTTGCTTCCATTTTTCTTAAATGCTACCTCTTCAGTTTTAAAAATAACTATTTTCCTAGAAAAGGATCAGCTTATTTTATTTTGATAAGTATGCTTGTCTATTGCATGTTTGAGAGTGTAATTGACACAAGGGTCAAACTGGTTTCTAATGCAGAAAACCTTCATACTTCACAGTGAGATAGATTTGAGGGCAAGAATCCACAAGAATCAACAAAATACTCCTTCTAGGAGTCCAGACTACCTGAAAGCTTGATATTTTTACCTGGACAGCTTCTGGAAACCATTCTGGAGGCACCTGGCTGCTTAAACCATCATCAGGCCTCTAGGGTAATTGCTATCACTTCTCTTTCCGCTAAGATCAAGTGTAGATGAACTGCTACATAGGACTTTCCAAGTAAATCAAATGGAAGTGCTCTAAAAGTTTTTCAAGAAGTATATCTGAATATATGGGGCAAGTTATTGTTGTTTAAGTGAGAACTGAGTATTGAAGTCTGGGTAAAGAAGATGAGAATTATTATATGACACCCTCCCCTCAAGGTAAAAGAAGCTGCTTAGTCAGGCCACCCTAACCATAATTTTTGGTCTGCACGGGTGTGGGTCATTTCCAGCTCAGGTGACATCTTCTTCCCACCAATTTCAAATTCCAATTCCACATGCCTGCCAAAATCCTTGCAGACATGGGCTCCTCCTCCCCCTGGACCCCTCACCTGGATCATTAGGATGAAGGAGTAGGAGAAAAGAAAGTAGTGAAGGGGCTGATTCATACCTTTGTGGTTAAAGCATGTTACTGATGAGTGGTTACAGCATAAAATTTCTGTAAAGACAAAGCTCTAAACTATGCTTCTGTATAAAGCACCTTTCAACATATGAGCACATTTTCAAAGCAAGTTTAAATGTTAAAATGATGGCTGCCTTACTCTTTAAGTTCACTGTAGATAGGAAGGACCTCAGGGTGGCATACAAAAGCAAATGCTAGGATGGGAATTGCATAGGCCGTCTGAAAAACAAAGATAACACCTCATATTTAGCATTCCAACACAGAGGGCTACCTCAGGCCATCTCAGCTTCTGAAATAAAAACTCAGAGACTCCATTGCTAGACCCTTAGAGGCCTCTGGCTCTCACATACCCTGGAGTTGAAGACAAAGTATTTGGGCTGACACTTGTCATCACTGTGTGCTTCAAACTCCACTCCACTGCCATGAAGAGAGCCCTTGGCCTGGTTCTCATCAAGTCCTGCAGCATTCTGGTGGGTGTAATCCATCATGAAGTTCACACCACTACTCTCAGAGTTGTTGAGTAACATCACCACATGCACTGGAACTGTATTGTTGAATGTCAGATTCCCAACACTGTGATCCAGAATAGGCAGAGGACAGGGTATTTGGAATTTCTTGTAAATCACCTAGACCAGATCATTAACAACAACAACAACAAAGAGTTAGCCCTTTGAGGAAAACAATGAAACAAAAATCCATATGGTTGGTTTATGGGGTAGATATGAGGGAACTCTGCTGAAGATTCCTCTTAGACTAATGGATGATGGAGACTCCCTGTAGCCTCTGTTCAAAGGAAGGAGTCGGAGCAATGGTTGGCAACAAGACAGTATTTTGTGTGAATCTATCCTAAGCTTCATGCATACTCTTCCATGAGAAAGATGATCATTTTCTTGCTGCATTTCATCTCTTTCATTTCTTCAAACTAATGAAAATAGGCATCAGAAACTCTTCCTTCCTCCTTTGCCTCTTGGGAGAAATGCTACATAAATGTTGGCATTCATGATATTAACTGAAATTCCTCCTTTTAGAGGAGAATGGGATAGGGTGGGAAAGGATTTCTTTCTTTAATTCCCCTGTGGTCACCTTCTATTCATGGGTTGAATGAGTAAGAGAAAATGGCTGATTCATGCAAATAAGGATAATTCTAGAGTCTATTCATTTATTTTCTGGGTCTCTTCACTTCTTCTTCCTCCACCTTTTGAAACACTGAGTTATTGTCACATTCCTGCTGAAGTGTTCCTTTTGTCCAACTATAACATCTAGTTTGCCTAGAACATACTATTAGCAATGGTCTTGACATTCTAACTCAATTATATTTAAACTCATGACTATTCTTCTCTCATTCCAAATGAGAATACAAGAAAATTGCTTGTGATGCAAGAACTATTTCATGCTAATGATGTGCTTGAACAAAAATTAGGACACCATTTCAGGCGCTGAAAAGCACCACATGCCTACCAAGTTACAAGGGTCATGTCAAAAATCACTTACCACACTGACAAAAAACACCATGCAAGTAAGAGAAAATCCGCTGGTATAACCAAGGTAACCTAGGAGTTAGGAAAGAAGGTGAATATGGCATCTACAATCAGCTTACCTCTTAGAATATGAAATGAAAATCAAAATGGAAAATGACTTTACCTAAATTTTTAAGTAGAGAAAGTGGAAGAATTATTCCAACGGACACAAATATGACGAGGTAGTTGCCGTTGAGATACCATTCTCTAGAAAAGAAAGACCAGAATATTAGGATCAGAAAAGACCAAGTAGGATGAGTCTATCGATGTTACAGAGAAAACAGAAGACATACCCAGTATTTTCTTCAAGTCCCATGAATGCTCTGATTACTTCAGGTAGTTCATATTTAATGATAAAGAGGTAGCTTGACATGGCTAAAATGGAAAACGTGACAGCTTAGTAGTGTTCATGGCACCAACGTCACAGGCAAGTTGTGAGAAGTCCAGGCATTGGGGACATCCCAGCTTCTCAGTAATTCCCAAACCGAAAGAGAAGCCACCCACTGTGTATTCTGTATGCCTTCCAAGCTCTTCTTATAAATGGATATTGGGCCCTTTGGCTTTTCCCAATGGACGTTTGCCGACAGTGTCAATGCTGATGCTGTGTTAAATCCAGCTCAGATTTTCAGTGAGGCTGCAGTTTTGAAGCTTTCCTGCTAGTAGTCATCATGGCCTTACATATGTGCCTGTTTGTATCTAAAACTCAGGCAGAGGTTTGACAACCAAAGGTGTCAACCACAAGAGGGGGTGGGGGTGGAATTGCAAGGTGGAGTTGGGTAGAGTACGTGTCAGTCTGCCCTTAGTAGGTGGACACCAGTTTAGTCCTTTGTGATCTCCAAGAGGGGCACACAATCTCAGACTGCTGATTCTCCACACTGGAGTCATACTAGATTGATAAAGAAGAAAAGTACAAGGGAGGATAGCTTCTCTAACCTTGATCAGTGAAGTGTTTTTCTGTATCCTTTGTCCAAACAAGAAATCATAACAAAGTGGCAAAATTTCTTGAGCATCTCTGTAAGTGATGCACCTGTGATCATGTACTCTTCTCAAAATTTAACCTATAAAAACGTGCAAACCCTCTCTCTGGAAAAACATTTATATAGACATGCACAATAAGATACAATTTGGGGGATTTATGCAACATCCCTTTCCAAAGTCCATCCACTCAGTGAAGAATAATACTAATTTGTTATTTCACACATGATCAAAAGGCTCAACTGAAAATAACACTGACAAGTTTCACATTGCAAGGTTTAAGTGTGTGCTATATCCTTCTAGTGAATTTTTGCTAACAGACATTTCAAGCAGCGATCCAAGTTGCAAATTGAACTATTCATAGTTTAAAATATTTCCTTAACCTCAAATAAAAGCAATAATAGTGATACAGTTCCCCACATGGTTTAGCTTTGCACGTGGCCAGCTGAAAAGCCATGTGAAAAAGGAAGATGCATTTTATTGTCTTCACTCCACAGCTGAGGATATAATGATTATGAGAGCTTAAATGACATGTCCAGTATCACACAGCTTGAAAAATGACAGACCACATCCAAAATATAAGCTCCCTAAGTTCAGGCCAGTGTTTCTCTCTATTGTGAAATGAAATGATTTTTACATTATCTGATGTGTCTTCTGTAAACATGACTTGGTTAATCTTTACAAAGACCTTGGCTAAAGCTAAATCTTACAGAAGGTAAACAGAAGAGATATTTCTGATTAACTAGTTCAGTGAGGTACCATCAATTTTAGAGCTGTTAATTGCTCACTTTCAGTGATGTCACCACTGTTAATGTGTTTGGTCTTCAAAAATTCAGAATGATCCAGACCTGTCTGGATAATGTCAACATTATTCTCCTAATGTTGAAACATCCATGGTCAGTGTTAATTTTTCAGGGGATTGAGAGAATTAAACATTCTAAATGTGGAATTGCTAAATACAGAAATAAAAGTGATTTCTTTTAGGCCACAATAACCATTAATCACATAGGGTAACCAAAGTGAGAGATTTTCAGGAATGCTGTATGAAATTTCATCTTACTCCTTTAAAGCCATATTGTGTGTGTGTGTGGTGGGGCTTGATTGAGAGACCATGCTATAGTTTATTGCATTGTTTAGAAGCATAATAGTAGCTATACTTGGAACAATAGACAATGCTGTTGCCACTCAGCCTATTGGGATCAGGGCTAAGTATGTGTATGTCCAGTTAGTTCTATGGGCCAAATAAGTATATTAGATTACCCACAAAGGACTCCTATGAAATCCTTAAATTTAAATCTCCTACTATGAAATGCTTGATATTTAAATTGGACCTGTTCAGTCGCTAAGCCATGCCCAACCTTTTGTGACCCAGTGGACTGCAGCACACCAAGCTTCCCTGTCCTTCACTATCTACTGGAGTTTGCTCATACTCATGTCCATTGAGTCGGTGATGCCATCCAATCATCTCATCCTCTGTTGCCCCCTTCTTCTCCTGCCCTCAATCTTTCCCAGCATCAGGATGTTTACCAATGAGTCACATCAGGTGGCCAAAGTATTGGAGCTTCAGCTTTAGCATCAGTCCTTTCAATGAATATTGATTTCCTTTAGAATAGATTGATTAAATCTCAATAAGGCTGAAAATTTGAACCAAATGTAAAGCAATTTATTTGGTGGAGGCTGGGGGACTTATATGCTTGGGGCTCAATGCCAGTAAAAAGAATGAAATAATTACTGCCAAATTCTACCTGGGATTGTACTCATACTATATAAAAATATGACAGACATAAATACAAATCATTATGATATGACTGGATTTTATTTATCTTCTTACTAACTATCCATTAGTAGGAGCAGTTATAGTTAGATAAAGGTTTTTAAAGACATAGCTGCATTTTATAAATCCCAGATAATTCCAGTGATTTTATTAATCAGAAAGAATGGCCTCCTTGCAAGGTCTCTATACAAGTTAATCAATAGCAGCACTGTTGGCAACAGTAAAAAACTGAAAACATTCCAAAACTGTTCATGAAGTGATTCAGTAAATCAATCACTGTGCATTTGTACAATGGAAAATTCAAAAACCATTATAAAGAGTAACATCAAAAACATTCAAGGCATATTATTAAATAAAAAGCAAGCTGTAAATCAGTATTATAAGATGATCTTATTTTAACAATAACACTATATTTGTTAAATTTGACAGAGAGGAAAACCTGAAGTGGTATTTTCTAAGGATGATTTACACAAATATTTCTTTGCAATCTGTATATTCATGTAATGTTTCAGCTTTTCACAATTAGCATGTATTTGTCTTATAATTATAAAAATCCCATTTAAGAACAGCCAGAAAACTGGCAAGGAATTATGCACTGAACCTGTATTATTATGACCTTGTGAGAATGAACTACTACTCCCATTTACATAGATGGAAAAAAGGACGCAGATTTGTAAAGTGACTTTCCCAAGGTCATCGATAGTGACAGAAATAAACTCAAACTCAGGTGCGTCAGGATCCAAAAGTCTATTCTCTACTCAAAGATTTAAAAACCTCTTGAGATTGTTAGATAGCATCATCGACTCAATGGACATGAGTTTTAGCAAACTCTGGGAGATAATGAAGGACAGGAAAGCCTGGCATGCTGCAGTCTATGGGATCAAAAAGAGTTGGACACAACTGAGTGATTGAACAGCAACAACATACCAGTTCTATACAAACAAGGTTAGAGGAGCCCAGAGGTGCTAGTACCTAATAGCTTAGAGAATGATGGATCATGGGAACAATCAAACAGGGAGAACCAGAGAATGCATGTGTGGTAAGGCTGGAGGATGGAAAAGTAGGGGAGCTGAATGTACTTAGTTATGACACAGAACACATAAGGAACAGATGATAGATGGGTAGGGAGAGAGAGAGACAGATCGGTAGGGGGTTTTTCAGGAAAGGTAGGCAAAGGAAAGACGGTTAAGACCTTTATATGTCAGAATAAGGAGTTTAAATTTTATCTTGAAAATAATGAGGGCATGCTGAAGAATTTTATGCATGTGAGAAGCCGGGGTAGATCTGGATTTGAGAAAGTTAATTTGGAGGATGAATTACAAATGGAAGAGGGGAAGCTCAAGACAGAAAGATCAGTTAGATGGCTACTGCAACAATCCGAAGTGTGGTGGTAAGACTAGAAGGAGAAAGATTCAAGAGATAAACAAGGGAAAGAATGGTTCAGTTCAGTTCAGTACAGTTCAGTCGCTCAGTTGTATCTGACTTTTTGTGACCCCATGGAGAGCGGCACGCCAAGCTTCTCTGTCCAACACCAACTCCCAGAGCTTACTCAAACTCATGTCCATCGAGTCAGTGACGCCATCCAACCATCTCATCCTCTGTTATCCCCTTCTCCTCCAGGCTTCAATCTTTTCCAACATAACGGTCTTTTCTAATGAGTCAGCTCTTCGTATCGGGTGGCCAAAGTATTGGAGTTTCAGCTTTAGCATCAGGCCTTCCAATGAATATTCAGGACTGATTTCCTTCAGGACTGACTGGTTTGATCCCCTGGCAGTACAAGGGATTCTCAAGAGTCTTCTCCAACACCATACTTCAAAAGCATCAGTTCTTCAGTGCTCAGATTTCTTTATAGTCCAACACTCACATCCACACATAACTACTGAAAAAAACATAGCTTTGACTAGACAGACCTTTGTTGGCAAAGTAATGTCTCTGCTTTTTAATATGCTGTCTAGGTTGGTCATAGCTTTTCTTCCAAGAAGCAAGCATCTTTTAATTTCATAGCTGCAGTCACCATCTGCAGTGATTTTGGAGCCCCCCAAAAAAGTCCCTCACTGTTTCCATTGTTTTCTCATCTATTTCCCATGAAGTGATGGGACCAGATGCCATGATCTGAGTTTTCTGAATGTTGACCTTTAAGTCAACTTTTTCACTTTCCTCTTTCGCTTTCATCAAGAGGCTCTTTAGTTCTTCACTTTCTGCCATAAGGGTGGTGTCATCTGGATATCTGAGGTTATTGATATTCCTCCTGGCAATCTTGATTCCAGCTTGTGCTTCATCCAGCCCAGCATTTCACATGATGTGCTCTGTATATAAGTTAAATAAGCAGGGTGACAATGTGCAGCCTTGATGTACTCCTTTCTTGATTTGGAACCAGTCTGTAGTTCCAGGTCCAGTTCTAAATGTTGCTTCTTGACCTGCATACAGATTTCTCAGGAGGCAGGTCAGGTGGTCTAGTATTCCCATCTCTTTCAGAATTTTCCACAGTTTGTTGTGATCCACACAGTCAAAGGCTTTAGCATAGTCAATAAAGCAGAAGTAGATATTTCTCTGGAACTCTCTTGCTTTTTCAATGAGCCAATGGATGTTGGCAATTTGATCTCTGGTTCCCCTGCCTTTTCTAAATCCAATTTGTACATCTGGAAGTTCATGGTTCACATACTTTTGAAGCCTGGCTTGGAGAATTTTGAGCATTACTTTGCTAGCATGTGAGATGAGTGCAGTTGTGTGGTAGTTTGAGCATTCTTTGGCATTGCCTTTCTTTGGGATTGGAATGAAAACTGACCTTCTCCAGTCTTGTGGCCACTGCTGAGTTTTCCAAATTTGCTGGCATACTGAGTGCAGCACTTTCTCAGCATCTTCTTTTAGGATTTGAAATAGCTCCACTGGAATTCCATTACCTCCACTAACTTTGTTTGCTTGGCTCTAGGTGAATGATCATACCATCGTGATTATCTGGGTCGTGAAGATCTTTTTTTGTACAGTTCTTCTGTGTATTCTTGCCACCTCTTCTTAACATCTTCTGCTTCTGTTAGGTCCATACCATTTATGACCTTTATTGTGCCCATCTTTGCATGAAATGTTCCCTTGATATCTCTAATTTTCTTGAAGAGAACTTTAGTCTTTCCCATTTTATTGTTTTCCTCTATTTCTTTGTATTGATTACTGAGGAAGCCTTTCTTATCTCTCCGTGCTATTCTTTGGAACTCTGCATTCAAATGGGTATATTTTTCCTTTTCTCCTTTGCCTTTCCTTTCTCTTCTTTTCTTAAGAGCTGGTATTTAATTGAATGGTCAGGGTTGGGGAGAGAGGGAAATGTTCAGGCTGATCCCCAGATTTCTGGCTTAAGAAACTGGATGCTGCTGGTATTGTTTGTTCACTAAGATGAAAGAACAGAAGGATGGAATAACCAGTTTGGGGACTGGGTAGGAGGTGGGGAAGCAAGTGCCACTATGTGATGATATAGTCTGGATCATGCAAGAGGACTTAGCCACAGGACATCAGAAACATGGATTAAAATGTCTTTAGAAGGTCAAAGACATGAGAGGACCAGTGAAGTTGGTGGGCAAGTATAATCTGGAACATGATTTAAAATATGTGCTTCTAAGCTCTCTCTGGAAACGATCATTCAGTAGGAATTATAAGAATCTGTTTTACAGTGCTTTTGATGCCTCACCAGATTTTTACCTTAGCACAGCTTCTATGAACACTACCCAGTGGGCTGACTGCACAAGATGTGTCTCAATGACCCCCAAATTTACCACGTGCCTCAGATACTGAATTTTTCCTTTTGTGAAATATGCTCAATCATATATATTTATATATATTTGAGATAAAGAAAAATTTTATTCTTTATATTTGTTATAGAATTTACTTCATAGGGTTTATATAGTATTTCACTTCAATATAGATATCGCTGTTTTGGGTTACAGAGAGATAGCAAATCTGTTTAGAAAACTTTACTTATTAAATTTAAAAATGATAAAGCAGGTATTTCTATTTAAATTCTTGTTCATTACCATTAAATTTTCTTATTTCTTGAACCTCCTTTAGAAAGTTTAAATGGTTTGTTGAAACCTAGAACCTCTTACCTCCAATGTTCTGCATTGTAATGGAAATGAAAGCTCCGATTTTCCCAGGCCATCCAAATGCCTTTTCACCTAGTTTTTCATAAATTAAAGACCCTATAATCGGAAATGAAAAGAACCTTGTTAAGACACTGCTTTAGTGATGAAGATATTTCTATAATATAATTCTGCACTGGAGCCTCAAACATGTAAATAAACGGCATATAGAAATCACAGATCTCAGGTTCAGTCCCTGGGTTAGGGAGCTCCCTGGAGAAGGAAATAATAACTGCTCCCGTATTTTTGCCTGGAAAATTCCATGGACAGAGAAGCCTAGGGGGCTATAGTTCATGGGGTCACAAAGAGTCAGACACAACTGAGCGCAAGCCCCTAAATGACCTAAGTGACCACCTGTAGAAATCATAAAGCCCAAATACGCAATCTGAAAAGCCATTACAAAAATATGGTGAATGTTAAACAAGGAGTGATGGCTTCATTCATCTTGGCCCCATGCAGCAAGTCAGAACTGTTATTTCCATCATCCACCAAAAGTCTTTTTCTCTATTTGGCTTGAACCTGAGCAGGCTGACTTTCACTTTCACTTGATTTTTCACTTGCCTAGATAACTAAAAACATGGAGAGGCCATGTGATTGGGATTAGAAGAAAATTAAATGTAAAATTGACTAACACCATCTTATAGGTATGGAGCTAGAGACTGAAATGCCCTTAACCAGAATCAAAATGGCATGTCTGGTGTCTAAGGTGTAGCATACCTCCTTCTTTGGCAGTCTTTAATAAAAGATGAACTGAATAAAGAGATAGGACTGCCACGGCAAGCAGCATGATTCTGTGAAGGGAATAGAAAGGAGACAATGAGATTTCTGTAAAAAATGAGACATAATAATACATGATGTTACAATACATTATTACACTGGTCTTTTCAATCATTAACTTTCCAAGAGTATGTGGATTTGGGGAAGCTGAAACATTCTTTTTCAGAATGTCACAAATACTCTTTAATGCTTCAGAACTGGATTGGCTTTATTTCATGGGCCAAAACGTACTACTGGAAGTCCCTAACACACCTTTTTTCGTGTGTTACTACTACCAGTAGTAGAATCTAGTTTACAATTTAGATGCTAAAGGTACAGCAAAATTAGCAAATACTATATCTACTTACTCAGTATAAGGGGCATATGTATATGTATATCATATTTGCATGATATTCTCATGAATATTTATACTTGGAGGGCTATTCAATGACCTGACTAAACATCCATCTAAAATCTAGAAACAGAGACGCCAAAGCAAACTCTGAGTTCCATTACTACTGTCTGCGCATTATATGAGAGTGATCAGAGGTGTGAACCAGAGGTCTGGCAAACGCCGGTATAATAGAAGAAACAGAAAAAGGTAAGTCTAGGCTGCAGGGAAACCTTTGTTGTACTCAGAAAAGAATCGTTTCTGGTTCAGGGCCCTCCACATGTCCACAGGCATATACAGTTTCTTTATGTATTCAGTGATCAGTGCTTTCCAAAAATAAGAACTGAACAGCAAAAAGAGAGTGTAGATAGAAGCAATTATATAATAAATTAAGGAATAATAGTCATCTTTACCTGAAACTGAAAAAAAAATCTTATTCTTTGTCTGTTTCCTAGGATGAGAGCACGCTAAACATTCTCCCCACAACTGATCTAATTCTTTGGTGATTCCTGGGGAACTTAAGTTTGCAAACATAGATTTAGACAATGAGGTACAAATGTCCTAACAATTCTAGCTCTATTGTGCTCTTATTTATCACAAAATATGTTCACCAGAACTGTCTAATCCATGTCTTATTCACATGTTGTTCCATACAGCTTATGAATTGAGCTGTTTTTAAGAATTATGCAATTCAGATTATATAATTTTATTCCCTGGAAAAATAATGATAATACTCTATATTCTAAACATATACTTGCTTTGGCAGAAAATGCTAAAAGTAAACACCAATGAAATCCTGTGTCACTTGTTGGGAATTAAGGGAGATTGCTGAATCCATTTTGGGCTACTTGGATACACAAAACACATCTCATGATCTCTAACGATTTAATTGCTTTGGCCAAATTAATCTGTTAAATGTTTACAGGCCTAAAATGAGGCTTTCAGTTTTAAAAGTGGAATATTCTCCTCTCATGAAGATGATCTGGGGCTCTAGAATTGGAGAAAGTATCTCTTACTTCTATTCATCAGTGATCTATGAAAATTTCCTTATTAATTTTAGTGGTATGTGTAATTAGTACAGAGAAGGCAGTCTGTTTGTTTCAAAGACAGAGTATATTACAAAAGTATACAACTACATATATGACTAAACCTCTAGCCATTAAGAATCTGAGAATTTTTTTAAACTACTTTATTTCAAACATGGCTTAGAAAGGTAAAGTTGACATAAAAACCCATTCAGCTAAAAACTATAATCTAACAGTTCAATCAAACACTGACACAATATCAGTATTTATAGTCCAGCCTGATCCTTAGCCTTCAAATAGCTATGTGGTTACCTAATCATATGTGATGTTTGGAACATAAATAGCATATATTTCTAATATAAATGTTACATTCTTAGACAGTTATTTAAGACTCCAACATTGCACTAGGGATTGTGATCTACATTCACACTGATGCCTGACTAACTTTATTCTTGTGAAGTATTTCACTGCTGCCAACTGTGTCTTTGAAAATATCAGGCTGCACGTAATGCACAAATGTCTGTGGCTGTCTGTCACAAAGTGGTCTCCACCCTCCAGGTCGGCTCTGTGATGCTGCTGCCACCAGGCAGCATTTGACCAAGTTAGGATAAAGCGCATTGGTTTAGGAAGAAACTTCGGCCACTCTGCAAAAATTCCCCAAGCCAAGCATTGTTACTAGGTCTTGGGGATACAGACATGAGGTGAAAAAAACAGAACTGAGCCATCTCCAAAGGCTTAATTAACACTTTGGAGATGACAGTCTAGCCAGGGAGAGAGCCATCAAACAAATGAATCAGACAACTGCACTAAAATACTAACACTGAGGAAGGCATAACTGAGGTGTGGCTGAGCTGAGTTATGGGGAGTTAACTAGATGTGGAGGAAAGGGAAGAAGGTTCCAAGATCATGTGCAAAGGCCCTGTGGTAAGAAGGAATGGCACCTTCAAGGGATGGGGAGCAGACACTGTGCCCATTGTATCTGGCATATAGAGCACCAGATGATGGGACTTGAGATGGGCTCGAGGCACACAGGACCCTGCAGGTCCGGTTTGGGAAGGGATGTTTTTCCTGAGTGTGATAAAGTCAGATTTGCTACTGGAAAAGATCTTTTAAACTATTAAACACCAAATTACTTTACGATGAATAACTTTGGACTGATAGGGCTGTTCTAGCACTTTGGGGGAAGGGGGCTCAAACATATAAACTTTCTGCCATTTGAATAGAGATGGCTGGTTGAACAAGTACCAAGATTAGACTGCTCTGATTATTTCTCATTGCTGTTTTGTTTCAGAAAGAGAGAGAATATGCTAATACTTTCTCAGATGATTCTTATTCACAAAGATCAAATTTTGTTAATTGAAAGAGCACAAGGTATGCACAGGCTTTAAACTGAGTAATCATTTTTTCACCTCATGTCTGTATCCCCAAGACCTAGTAATCAAATAGATAAGTCCAGGCACTTACATGAAAAGTATGATCCCTGTGTTGGCCATGGCGTAGGACAGGCCCAGGATTCCACTGCCCATGATGGCATTACTCAGGTTGAATGAAGACATTCCAAAGGAGGTGGTCCCAGGATGCTTGAAGAAAACGGGATGCATGATAAGCAAACACCTACCAAAGGATGAACCTTTTTTGGATTATTCTTATCCTATATCATCTTTTTTGGAAGAGACTACCACCAAAAATTGAAGATTAAAGTAAAATCACAGCAAATAAAACCATGACTCAACTTCAGTAAAAGCATGTAATTCTTAGTGGAATGTGGTACTTGATTTCAGCAGAGGTCTCAGTAAAAATAAAAAGTGCAGGTTGAGTAATAGAAAGAAGGGAAAACATGTACGACCGCAGATCACATTTGAGTTAGAATGATTTCTCCAAAAAACAAATAAATTTCATAAATGATTTATGCAGCCATATGGCGAACAGGAAAAACAAGCCCTTATTCCAGTAAGGGCCTGAATAAACAGAGAATGTGCTGATCAAGGCTTGGAAAATTTCAGTCACATTGCTTTCCTGCAGAGACCCAGGTAGATCAGACATCCTCAAGTCCTGTTTACTGCCGGAAAGCAGAGAATCACTTACATGTTCATCGTCATAATCTGCCAACTTCTTTTTCCCCAAAAATCCATTTGTCAGGAATTTCTGACTTTCAGCATCTTCATTAGTAAACTGACTGAACATACACACAAAGGAAAAGAAGACAGTAAAAACAGCTAGTAAATGCTCTGATTTATATTTATGTTTCAGGTGATCTAAGTCACTGAATCAGGGGAGGAAAAACAAGACACTTAAAGCTTTTATTTTCCTCTTCTCCTCTTCATACTAGTGTTCTTTCCAGACAAAAGGACTGAGCCCTATTTATGAGTATACTTTGGGAGGGAGGGAGAAAGGTCTGAAGGAAGAAAATATTTTTTGGTTGAAATCTTTTTAAAGCCACATTTTTTCTCCCACATTGACTATGCAAAAAATAGAATAATTAGAGCTAATTTTTGCCATTTCAAGCTCTCCCAAAGAAAGGGAACAGAGCAGTGACTGCGTTTTCTCAACTGTTCATACACCATGACCACAGGATCTTATTAATTTAAAAAGTATTTATTAAGTGATTTGGCACTGTGATCTCATCTCTCTTGGTGCTCAAATGTCCTCATAAGGGAAACTTCCATGTCTGATATGAAGCAACTATGGCTCAGAAGAGTAAGACAACATGTCCAGCCCCACCAGAACCCAAGCCTAGGGTCTCCTACAGCTCCATGCAACCCTAGACAGAGCCCTTAGCTGGCATTTTCCTCTTTTTTGATTCCACATTTAATATGCATATCTCTTGCTGAAAAGGAGTTCAATGGTAGCTCTGTGCTATGTTTAGTTGCGTGCAAGAATGTGTATTTTAATTACTCTGAAAGTGTACTTGGTTGTGTTAGACAATTAATGAATGAAACTAAGAAAACCTTTTAAAGAAACCCAATGAGTCAGCAGAAGAGTTGAGAGGGCTGTAAGATGCAGGATTAAAGAGCAGGACTTTGAGACATCACTATCCACACAGATCAGGGCTTCCCTGGTGGCTCCGTCAGTAAAGAATCTGCCTGCAACGCAGGAGGTGTGTGTTCAACTCCTGGGTCAGGAAGATCCCCTGGAAAAGGGCATGGCAACTTCACTGTTCTTGTCGGGAGAATCCCAAGGACTGAGGAGACTGGCGGGCTATAGTCCATAGGGCCGCAAAGAGTCAGACACGACTGAAGAGACCATGCAGCACAAATCCACTAAGCACTGGGGTAGTGGTCTACTTGGTACAGGCTGGAAGCTGCATATCCCATGGCAGCACTGGTTGGCAGCTGAAGCTGTATGCCGGAGATATGAAGGATGTGAGGATATGAAGATTTGAGGATACGAAGCTAGTACCAGTCACGTTTCTGAACGTTTGACTAATGAGTTCAGCTGCCACCACTGCATTTTGAAACTGGAAAATGTCACATAGGGCTTCGATGATAGGAAATGCTCAAATATGCATGCTTTTTTAAAAGTGCTTTGTTATTAGATAAATTGCAACTTTAAGGCATTTCTTGCGTGAGAGAGTAAGATTAAATAATTGGACTTTTTTTTAAAGTAACCCTTAGAAATAAAAAAGGTAAAATAATTATTATAGATCTGTGCAAATTATCTCCTAGAAGTTAAGCCTGAAAATATCTTATGAGAAAGAGGGACAAAGAGGCTACTTTTTGAGAACAGAGAACAATATAAAGTGCGGATAGAACTAGACAGATCACGAAGACAAAGTCGCAAAGTTTCATACGCTTTTCTAAAACCCAGGAAGTGGCTTTTCTTGAACCACATGGTGTACAAGTTAGGAATACTTCCTGTCATTTTTCTCCTGTCTCTTGAAGGAGGAATAGTGCCCGCAGCGGCTGTCCTCCTCCGTCTCTGCACTCCTTCCTCCCTTTTGTGCTTTAATAGTCTGTAGTTAATATACCTGCTATGTGGAGACTGGTACATAATGTTCATGGTTGAAAACAGAAAAGATAAGATGAAACAGAGCCCCAAATGGGCCTAATGATAATAAAAATAACGGTGTCATCTAGATTTAAACTCTGGAATATACAACATTCTCTTTGTAACCTTAATCAATAAGCTAGAATCCTTTAGCCCATGAGTAATTTTAAAGTTTTAAATGTAAAAGTAAATAGACTTTCTCTTTTGAGGCATTTGCATGTTCTTGTTTTGGCATGAGATGAATTGTAGTCATAAAACATGTTAAGATTGTATAAAATATATGAGAAATGTCCCCAGCATCTTCAGTGATTTAATATCAAGCCCCGCATATATTGAAAACATAAGTATAATGATTCCAAATAAATGCATTATGTTGAATTTCCCCCAAATTTATATTTAAGAGATCAAACCAAATATAAACAAACCCATCTTTTAAAAATGATCATAAAATTGCAAAATAATGACCCACTAGAGTCAGGACTTACAAGCTAAGTCCTTGTAAGTGTTCCAGAACACACTGCCTGAAGCTGACAAAAGCATTCTTGCTCTTTTCGTGTCGGCTTTCAGAGGACCAAATCTAATGACTCTGTAGGACTCTTCTTAGGACCCTGTCCCCTTCAGCTCTGCCACTTCCACAGAGCTCATATCTGTATGCACCTTTCTCAGAAACAAAAGAGCCCTTGGATTTGATCAATTTCCTGAGTAATGAAGTGGAGTGGAAAAAACAAGAGTTCACTGAGTATCATCTATCTCAAAGGCACTCATTTAATCCTCAGCAAAGTAGGTGTTGGTTTGCCATTTTGCATTTTCCACTGAAGCTCAAAGAAGATAAATATCTTCTCCAAAGTCAGATGACTCCTCTGCTGATTCCAAAGCCCTGGTTCTACCATGTTGTGCCTCCTCAAGAGTAAGTCAGAAAGAGAAAGACAAATATTGTATATGAACATACATATATATGGAATCTGGGCTTCCCATGTGGTACTAGTGGTAAAGAACCCGCCTCCCAATGCAGGAGACACAGGAGACCTGGGTTTGATCTCTGGGTCAAGAGGATCCCCTGGAGGAGGGCACAGCAACCCACTCCAGTATTCCTGCCTGGAGAATCCCACAAACAGAGGAGCCTGGTGGGTTATAGTCCATAGGGTCACAAAGAGGCAGACACGACTGAAGTGACTTAGTATGCACGCACATATGGAATTTAGAAAGATAATACTGATGAGCCTACTTGTTAGACAGCAAAGGAGACACGGACATAAAGAGCAGAGTTTTGGACACAGTGCAGGAAGGAGAGTGTGCGATGAATGGAGAGAGTATCACTGAAACCTATATGTTACCATATATAAAATAGATGGCCAGTGGGGATTTGCTGTGTGACACAGGGAACCCAAGCGGGTGTTCTGCGACAACCCAGAGGGATGGGACGGGGAGGGAGGTGGGAAGGGTTTCAAGAGGAAGGGGACATATGTATACCCAGGGCTGATTCATATTGATGTATGGCAGAAACAACCATGATATTGTAAAATACCTTCTAATTAAAAATTTTAAAATATATTATGTTGAAAAAATAAAAAAAAGAGTCACCCAACCCACGAAGAGTCATGTTGACATCTCCATGGCCTCTCTTATCCAACAACACTAACGTTTACTGGGCTGGCTTCCTGGAGGAAGAAGAGTACTTCCTCCTGACACCCTTCCTGGGTGTTGTGAATGCAATCAGATGTCCTGATTTGAGGATAATATTCTCTACTCCAGACCTAGATTTAATAAAAAATTCACTTCTGAATATCTTAAATCATGAATAATTTGTGTTATATAGTATTTTGTAAGAAGTTACTAAACTTATCAGTAACAGTTGTGCAGCTACTCTGTTCCAGGCAGTGCCATTAACCTGGTGTAGTGGCATCACAAACATCTGGGTAGGGAGAAGGTGCACAAAGTAGGTGACCACTTCTAACTGGGGGATGGCTTCATAGGAGACCTGATATTGAGCTGAGTCTTGAAGAGAGAGTGCAGCCAGTAGAGAAAAAGGGGGAAGGTGAGTGGGTAATACTTAAATCAGGGCATTCCAGGCAGACAGAGCAGAGTGAATGCAGGAACACGAGTTTTGAGTGGCTCAACAAGGCTAGAAAACAGCACATAAACAGGGCAAGGGATGAAGAGGAGAGCTAGGTGAGGGCTGGATCATGAAAGGCTTCATATGCCAAGCAATGTGTAGTATAATCTTTCTCTCATAGCTACTGAGGAAGCACTCAAAGGGTTTACCTTAGGATAGGACATGAGTCAATTTGAAATTGTGAAAGATTACTTTTGCAAGGAATATGGAGGGCTAGTTAGAAGTGAGTAAATAGTAAGATGGGGACTAATCACGGCTGTTCTACTGGATGAGTGACAGATGATGAGGGACAAAAGCAAGATGGCAATAGAATGGATATAGACAAGTGGGTGGATTTGAAACATTAATGAGGCAGAAGCAACTGGATATAGTTAAACATTGTACATGCAGTTCGGCAGAAGGGATGAGTCAAAGTTGATACCAAAGGCCCTTTGATTGAGTTGCTGAATGATGCTGATGGCTTTCACCAAGATGAAATTGCTAGAAGAAGGGAAAATTTTGAAGAGGATGACAAGAGTTCAATATTAGACATCACAAGTGTAACTTAATCAAGGAGGCAATTCAGACGCATGAGTCATCCAGCAGAGATGTATAGTAAACAGTTGGATATGATGATCTGAAATTCAGTTGAGAAGTTTAACAGGCTGAAATATGGCATATGTTCAGTGGGTGAAGCCATGACGGTTGTGGATAAACTTGCTCAAAGGACATTTTTAGCCAGAGAAGAATCTCAGCAGAACTCTGGAGATGTAGAAACACTTAACAGAGCAGTCAGAAAAGGAACCTGAGAGAATAACCCAAAAGGTAAGAGAAGTGGTATGTTTAATTATAATTTAAATTATTATATATTATTAATAGGAACAAGAACACTGTAACTGCAATTTTAAAGTAATCATACAAGGGACTACACTTGATCTTAGCCAAAAGCCCAAGAAGCGATTATACAAAGGACTGACATACAATAATGATATAACAACGTGTACTTCAGGATCAGAGAGTTGATGTGTTAACATCAACATCATTGTTATCTCTCAAATAGGTAATAAATTCAGTTCTCCCCAACAAAAGTTTTGTTTTCCATGTCCATAAGCCTCTCGTTTTTCCATGGAGCCCCATCATTTTAACCCCATACCTGCTCATTGCTGCCTTTTCTAAATTCCCCATCCCGGTGTAGCTGTCTTGAATACTCTCTCCACTGATGCTCTCATCATCAGGCTCGATGTTGACATTGCTCAGTTCCATGGGGTCCATTTGAGCTGTCAGCGCTTTCTTGTCCACACACAAGCTCCTTCAGTGTAAACAAGATACTGTACCTTCAGCTTGAGGCTCTTCTACTTGGTATTATGTTCAGAACACTCTGTTCTGCAAACAGAACACAAGATAAGTCATTATAAATTTCTTTAAATTAGATAAATAAATCCAAATCACCTACTTGTGTATGTTCTCTGTAAAAACATGAAAAGTAAATAAATTCCTGAAAAATTCACAAAGTATGTCTCCAAAGTTTCCATTACCCAATACCAAAAAAAAAAAAAAAAAGAAAGAAAGAAAATGAAAGAGAAAAAGAAAAATTCTTAGTAAATTGCCAAATTAGCTGGTATTTATAGAATGTTTTTTCAATGGCAGGGGCTTTAATAGTCACTGTAGGAAGAAAAAAATAAATCTTAAGACATGGTAGCAATCTTCAAGAAACTTTAGGTATTTGTTAGCAAATTGTATTACTTAAATGGGTGACAATGGTAAACTGTTGATAAAGAAAGATCTGCCAAGGTAGAATCTGACAGTGTCTCCACCAACAGTAACACAGAAAATGACTGTGTTAATTTTGCTTTAATCTGTTAATCGGGCATGAAAGAATTAACACCATCAAAATACTTAATAACATGCAACACAAGGTAGCGTCAGGCTCAGGAAGCCACTTTTCAGGCACTTGGATCATAAAACCAAAGTTAAGAACAGTAACAAAAGTAAGTACAAGTTTATTTTTGAATCAGCCTCAGTCACCATCTATGCAAAGTTGAAATGCATTTTAACAAGAAAGAGATTGAGCTTTTAGACTTTGCTCTGCCTTTAATTCACTGGATCTCAGCACATTTAACTTTTTTTAACCTCATTTTCCTCAATTAAGTAAAAAGGGGTAGACTACTACTGTGCAAAAAAAATTGCTATGAATCCATTAATGTTAATATTCTGAAATTTTTACCATCAGTTTCATTCAATTCTTATTGAATCAATATATTGGGGGAAATACTACCACTCTTGGAAGGTTTGGTTCTGAAACATACACTACCATTTCATAAGGAAATCCTGAGCAGAAAAACTAACATAAAAATTGCTCCAGTATGCATGGAATCCATAAATTCCCTGGCAAATAAGAACGACTCCATAAATCCAGTGCTGCAGCAGCCCATCTGTGGAGGACAACCCTTGATTGAGATGATTTCAAAAGTTGCAAATCACGTACGGAAACTGAAACTCACTAGGAGAGTCAGTAGGCACAAGAAGTAATAATTCACACCTGAGTGACTACAAACTGCAAAGTAATTGAAAACGGACTTTATGATAAAAGAAAAAATAAAATGGACTATAACATTCATATAATAAAAAGTAATAAAAGATTTGAAATAAGAAATAACGTCGACAGATTATGAACACAATAGAAGATCAGACTGGTTCGAGAAAAAGACAAAAGAATTCTAAAAATAAAATATATAATCATATTTTAAAAAAACTCAGCTGGAGGGAGAGTAATGAAACTGGAAGATAGATTGGTGGAAATCACTCAAATTATATCACAAAGAAAGAAAGAAAAATATGAAGTTAAGAGACATGTGGAAGAAAACCAGAAGTAAAAAGTTAAACATGTCTGAATAGTTATTCTAATATGAAAGAATTGTGAGATGAGAGACAAAAAGGACAAAGAATTGTTGAGAACTAAAGAAAGAGAGTAGTTCTCAGGATTCAAAAAAACCACACAGTACTTCCAGCAGGAGGAAGAAAAATGAATATTTTCATTAATAAAAAGTAGTGTAAGTATAAAACATCAAAGATAAAGAGAGAAATCTTTGAAGCACCAGAGAGAAGCATACAATTAAAAGAAAAAGTAGAAACTTGTATTAACTGAGTACAAACTTGTCTCAACATCCCACAGTATCACGCAGTATCAGTTTCACTTCCCAATAGCAATCACTAATGACAGTTACTGTTTTTACTTCTTCATTTAAAGTAAGTCATTCTAAATTTAAACTATTCACTAAAACCTCTCTGACTTGGTTTATCAACTCTCAACTGACACTTAGGAAATATAAGGAAATTAACATACTTCTTTCTATAGTCCTAATTGCTTCCTCCACACTCCTAATCGTTTCAGCTCATGAAATACTTCTACAATGTTAAGATTCGTGATAATGTCATCTATTCTGTAAAACAAATCTCTCATAATTTACCTAAAAAATCAGCATTTACAACATTGCCGTGCTATAATTTACAACATTCAGTTCAGTTCAGTTCAGTTGCTCAGTCGTGTCCGACTCTTTGCGACCCCATGAATCACAGCACGCCAGGCCTCCCTGTCCATCACCAACTCCCAGAATTCACTCAGACTCACGTCCATTGAGTCGGTAATGCCATCCAGTCATCTCATCCTCTGTCACCCACTTCTCCTCCTGCCCCAAATCCCTCCCAGCATCAGAGTCTTTTCAAATGAGTCAACTCTTCACATGAGGTGGCCAAAGTACTGGAGTTTCAGCTTTAGCATCATTCCTTCCAAAGAAATCCCAGGGCTGATCTCCTTTAGAATGGACTGGTTGGATCTCCTTGCAGTCCAAGGGACTCCCAAGAGTCTTCTCCAACACCACAGTTCAAAAGCATCAGTTCTTCGGCGCTCAGCCTTCTTCACAGTCCAACTCTCACATCCATACATGACCACAGGAAAAACCATAGCCTTGACTAGATGGACCTTTGTTGGCAACACTCAACAGTGGCCACAGGACTGGAAAAGGTCAGTTTTCATTCCAATCCCAAAGAAAGGCAATGCCAAAGAATTTACAACATTACAATTGTGTAAATAGTATGCCCAAAGAACCAAGTGGCATATTTGACTACATAATAAAGGCAATATAATCTTATACTACTAAAACTTTCGCTTCCCAGGTGGCGCTAGTGGTGAAGAACCTGCCTGCCAGTGCAGGGGACATAAGAGACTTAGGTTCAATCCCTGGATTGGGAAGATCCCCTGGATAAGAGTGTGGCAACCCACTCTAGTATTCTTACCTGGAGAATCCCATGGACAGAGGAGCCTGGTGGCCTACAATCCATGGGGTCACAAAGAGTCAGACATGACTAAAACGACTTAGCAGGCATGCACTAGAATTTTGGAAGCAAATTATCCACACTCTTTTACTTTCTGAAGGGCTTCCTCCTCCCTCTTCTGGGTCTTATTCAGCTGCCCATGTTTCTTGAATGCCAAGCTATCTCCTTTCTTCAATTCATTTTGCATTGTGCTAAAATACTCCCTTGAATAACTTTTTCATACAATAAGTCCAGAAATAGAATTCCTGAGTTGTTTCATGTTGGAAAATGTCTTTATTCTCAAACTTTTTTGATTGTTTGAATTCTAGATTCAAAATCATTTTCCTTTACTAGGTTGAAAACCTTTGTCTCTTGACTTTCAGCTTCCTCTGATAAATCAGATTTTCATCTCTTTGTTTTATTTTTTTTTTCTTCCAAAAGGTTTTAGAATTTTCTTCTTTAACAAAATCTGAAATTTCTCCAGGATGTAACTAGATATGAGTAGTTTTAAAAATTCATCTTAATCCACACATGGAGAGCCCATTCATTTAAGAGACTTGTATCTTTCTTCTGATAAAAATGTTCTACCATTTTAAGATATTTCCCTTCCTTTGAAACTTGTATTAGTCATGTACTGGCCCTCTTTATCTCTATTGCCAAGATTTTCTCTTTATTTCCCATTTTGTTACTCAATGTTCAGAGATAGTTCCTCAATTTCCAGAATAACAGATTTGATTTTCAGCTGTATAACACTGTGATATAATACATATACATTTGGTCTTCATTCCCATATCTGGCACAAAGCTCCAAATGCAATTACATTACTAATATATGGGTTTTGTATCCAGTTCCTGAAATAGTTCTGGAATGATAAAGATGTTTTTGTTGTTATTGCTGTTGTTGTTATTCATAGCAAGATCCTTTTAACCACACCTGAGTTTATGATAATGAAGTAGCTTTTGTAAAGCCCTTGGGATGGAGGCTGGTTGCTAGGGGAACCAACCAATTGATTACAGAGCTAGAACTTCCAACCCTACTTCCAATCAACTGAGAGAGGAGAGAGGGTGTGGGCTGGGTCAATCACATATGGCCAGTTATTTAGTCATGTCTAGATATTAAACACCCTAACTGAAGGGGTTTGAAGAGCTTCTGGAGTGGTTATCATACAGAGGTGCTGGGAGAGTGGTCCACAAAGAGAGGGCATGAAAGTCCTGAGTCCCTTTCCTCATACTTTGTCCTGTGCATCTCTGCCATCTGGCAGTCCCTGAATTATATCCTTTTATAATAAACCAGTCATCTAGTAAGCAATCTGTCTTCCTGAGTTCTGTGAGTGATTCTAGAACACGATTAAATCTGACTTATAGCTGACTGGTCAGAAGTACAGGAGGTCTGAACTTGCCCTTGCATCTGAAGCAGAGGCAGTCTGTGGAACGCAGCCCGTAATATGTGGGATCTGATGCTAACTCCAGGAAACAGAGCCAGAATTGACTACATTGTAGGACTCCCTGCTGGTGTGGGAGAATTGGCTGGTATGGGAAAAACTTACACTTTTGGTACCCGAGCAAGTACTGGGGGTAGAGTAGAAAACCATTGTTTACTTTTAAGCTGCACCCATTTTCTTTTTCAACCTGCCAGCTAATTATTTTTCACAATCATGTTTTTAATTTCTGATCATTTGTTTATTCTCTTCTTTTTTCATACCATCTCTTTTGTTCATTTTACAGATGCAGTATTTATACAAATCTTTCTAAGGCTATTGATTTCAAGTTTCCAAAAGCTCTTGTTGTTCCCTAAATTATGTATTTTTTCCCGGAGTTGTTCTGTTTGTTCATCTTGGCTCTTCTCTTCCATTTGCCTGGCTTTCCTGAAATTCTTAATGATCCTAGGTTATCTGTTCATATTTATGAATGAAGAGTACATTGGTTAACTTACAAAGCTAGTACTTGGGGTTTCTCTGAAATCTTACAGGCTCATTCCACTGAGAGATTGCTCCCTTGTAGGTCCTCTGTAAGAATCTGCCTGCAAATGCAGGAGTTGCAGGTTTGATGTCGGTGGAGAAGATCCCCTGGAGAAAGGAATGCCTGGGAAATCTCATGGACAGAGGAGCCTGGCAGGCTGCAGTCCACAGGGTTGCAAGAGTTGGACACAACTTAGTGACTAAACAGCAAACAACAGGTCTGGGGTAAGTGGCATCTATGCAGTCAGTCTGTCTGCAGAGCAACTGCAGGACTCCACTCCCAGACATAGCTGGCACTGTAGACAAGGCTCCTCAGGGAGTAAAATGCAATGATGTATTTTCCTCTTGGTGGAGCTTCCATTTTTGCTTGTTATCTCTCTTTGCCTGCTGTGGGGGTCTTAATATCTATTATAGAGTCCATTCTTAGGTTCTCTTTACAGACTAGATTGCAGCCTTATTTTTTTTTACCAAAAAAGGCAGCCCAAACAGATGAAGAGTCCAAACCAAAGTTCCTTGGTGAACATGTGGTCATTGGTTGCTCATGAATCATGCCTCCTCTTTGTGTATATTGACTTAACTTGGAACTCCTACTAGACTGCCTCTGGAAAAAGCCCAATTACCTGGTTTACCCTGGTTCCTTTTCTCTTTCACAGGTTTTCCACCCCTATCTGCTTCCTGGCTTGTAGGAATTCTTAAAACTTCCATTTGTTGTTGATCAGTACAGTTCAGTCAGTCATGTCCGATTCTTTGCAACCCCATGGACTGCATCACGTCAGGCTTCCCTGTCCATCACCAACTCCCGGGGCTTGCTCAAACTCATGTCCATCGAGTTGGTGATGCCATCTAACCATCTCATCCTCTGTCATTCCCTTCTCCTTCTGCCTTCAATCTTTCCCAGCACTAGGGTCTTTTCACATGAGTCAGTTCTTTGCATCAGGTGGCCAAAGTGTTGGAGTTTCAGTTTCAGCATCAGTCCTTCCAATGAATATTCAGGACTGATTTCCTTTAGGATTAACTGGCTTGATCTCCTTGCAGTCCAAGGGACTCTCAAGAGTCTTCTCCAACACCACAGTTCAAAAACATCAATTCTTCGGCACTCAGCTTTCTTTATAGTCCAACTCTCACATCCATACATGACTACTGGAAAAACCATAGCTTTGACTAGACAAACCTTTGTCAGCAAAGTAATGTCTCTGCTTTTTAATATGCTGTCTAGGTTGGTCATAGCTTTTCTTCCAAGGAACAAACTTCTTTTAATTTCATTGCTGTAGTCACCATCTGCAGTGATTTTGGAGCCCCTCCCCCCCAAATAAAGTCTCTCACTGTTTCCATTAATTCCCCATCTACTTGCCATTATGTGTTGGGACCGGATGCAATGATCTTAGTTTTTTAAATGCTGAGTTTTATTATTTTACAGATCTCTTGTGATTTTGTTCCTTTAAGAAGGATCATTTCATTTGAAGTTTCTTTGCTTGAATTCCTCAAGGATAAGTCCTAAACTCCCCTTGTTCCAATCTACTCAAGGCTTCATAAACCATGGACTCTCTAAGTCACAGTTCTGGCCCAGGGCTTCATTCTGACCTCCAGTTACATGTGTCCAGTGATGTATATACATTTGTTTATCTCAAAGGCAGTTCAAATTCATTGTGCCTAAAATCTAACTTGTGACAGTTCCTCCTTCTTCCAATATTTCCAATCCAAAGAATGTTGTCACCATTTATCCAGATCTTCACATCAGAAATATCATTCTTCTAATTTTTTATCCTTAACATTTATTCCTTTCTAAAGTCTAGTTGATTTTGCAACAATTAAAGTATTTCTTAAATTAGTCCACTTCCTTCTATTGCTTCCACCATCGGCTTTGTCCAAACTTTCTTACATTGTCAGTTGCAACAATCATAATTGATACCTTCATCCTTTCTTGCCTACCCTCCCCCTTCTCATTCATTTTCTACAAACAGGCATATTGATCTTTTAAAAACGAAACTTAGATCATGCCGCTTATTTGCATAAAATCCTCTATTGTCTCCCCTTTACTCTTAGGATAAAATATAAAATTCTCCACATGCCCACAAGTTCCGCATGGTCCCTCTACCCCTAATTTCACTCCTTCCACACTCTTCCCACCTCACTGTTCTAGGTATTCTGGCCTCCTTTCAGTTTCTGGGTCCCCCTGAGTTCTCTACCACCTCAGGCCATTTGTCTGATAAGACAGATTGCATGAAGAATGGCCCCTAATCCTAATTTTGGTCCTGCTCAAAGGGCATCTTCTCACCTAATTTAGAACACAGTTTCACAGCTCATATCTTTAGCTCTGAAGATTCTATTATGATCTATTTTAAGGGAACAACAGCTAAAAGCACAATTTTAAATGAATTAGGACATTACGAGAAACTAGATACACGGAGTCATTTGCCTGATGCACAAAGTAGGCCCTTTGAAGAATTTAGACTACAGCATAATTGCTAAACCTTAACACATGATTAATCAACATGAAAGTGTATACAGATGGTATTTATTTATTTATTCAACAAATACTGAGAATGAACTATAAGCCGGAAACTATGAAAGATAAAGCACGAATAAGACAGAATCCCTATACCTGATGAATTTTGTTTAGTAGAGAAAACAGATTTTTGAACAAGCTCTTATATTATAATCTTTACTTTTTTCTCTGAATACTTATTAAACTAATCCATGAATCACTCCCTGGGGAGACTAGAAAAGAACAATGCTATGATTGAAAAATATAGTAACATAATATGTGTGTGTGCTCAGTTGCTCAGTCGTATCTGACTCTTCACAACCTCATGGACTGCAGCCCGGCAGGCTCCTCTGTCCATGGGAAACTTCAGGCAAGAATATTGGAGTGAGTTGCTATTCCCTTCTTCCAGAGGATCTTCCTGACCCAGGGATCAAACCTGGGTCTCCTGCATTGCAGGCAGCTTCTTTACTGTCTGAACCACCAGGGGAGCCCTTTTCATAATATAACATATAATATATTAGTTTTCATAGCCATAGATTCTTCTGCTGCTCCCTATCTCAGTACATGGCACTTCATAAGAAGTGCTCACAGTGAAACAGAGCAGGACCCGATAGTTCTTGCCCTTCTCCCCTTGTCCTCTGCCTGCCTTCTGCCTGTGGAAAACTTTAGTTAAAGAATAAGTTTAATCAGAGAAGTGAGAAATGCAGAAACAAAGGAAAACAGTCAAAGGAGACCAAATAATAATAATAATGTAGTCATTAAGCATAGTCAAGGACCTTCAGTTCTTTCTCAAGGGCTATAAATAATATTCTGAGCCATATCTTGTGAGCTGTCTTGGTGCTGCTGCTGCTGCTGCTGCTGCTAAGTCCCTTCAGTCTCGTCTGACTCTGTGCGACCCCACAGATGGCCACCCACCAGGCTCCCCCGTCCCTGGGATTCTCCAGGCAACAACACTGGAGTGGGCTGCCATTTCCTTCTCCAATGCATGAAAGTGAAAAGTGAAAGTGCGCTCAGTAAGTGTCCGACTCATTGTGACCCCATGGACTGCAGCCTACCAGGCTCCTCCGTCCATGGGATTTTCCAGGCAAGAGAGCTGTCTTACAGATACTCAAACATCAGGTGGAAGAATTAACTAAATGATGACTAGACTGTACCCAAGACATGAGCTGCCGCAATTCTGAGAACTGGCCACAAAGAAATGGGAACAAATGGACCCTGGAACTGAAGATTAACTGTACCTAAAACAACCAAGATGAGACTGACTAGACCACCAAGGATCAATTTGAAGATGACTGTCAGAGCTGACTGTGCTGTTTTTGCACATAGCTCCCTCTCTTTGTCTATAAAAGCTCTAATCCCCTGCTCTTCAGGGATGGTGGGGGCAGGGGCAGGGAGTTGGCCTTTGGACAGATGTCCGCCCTCCCCCACCCCATCCCAGTTGCCAGCATCTGAAATAAAGCAAACTTTCCTTTCCACCAACCTGCCTATTCATTGGCTTTTGGGGGTCAAGCAGCCGGAGGCCATACACCTTTCAGTAACAATAGGAGGAATCTGGCTGAACTTCCCAGGTGGTCCAGTGGCTAAGACTCTGTGCTCCCAATGCAGGGGGGCCTGGGTTCAATCCCTGGTCAGAGAACTGAATCCCACATGCTGCAATCCTGTGTGTCGCAACTAAGACCCAGTGCAGCCAAATAAATAAAATAAATATTAAAAGAAAAAGAGGAATTTGGTTATCATTATAGATACTTCCCCCTCTCTATACTGCACCCCCTCTCCCATGTTCAATCTATCACCATATCAATCTTTCTTGCAACATTTATTTAAAATTAATTTATTTTTCTCTCCATGCCCATTATGTTAATCCAAATGACTACATGTTGAAGGACCCAAAATTATTTTTCTCATTACCTTTCAGAATAAAGTCACATTTCCTAACATGCTATAAGGCTCTATATAGTTTAACCCAGACAGAGCTCTTGAGTCCTGCATTGAATCACATGCCCCTTTACTCACTAGATTCACTGGACTTCTTTCATTTCTTCATTGCCACCTCGAGACCTTTTTAACCTGCTGTTCCCTCTGCCTGGAATTCCCTTCCCCACATTCTTAACAAAGTGTCTCCCACAGTTAACTAAAAGAACCTGAAAATCTTTAAATGCCACATGGTCAGAGAGGCCCCATGTCTAAATTAGATTCCCCCATGGAACATGGCCTCCTCTTCCTTACAAACTCATCACACTTTGAACTTACATTTTGAATTGTGTGACTATTTGATAAATATTAATAACTGTCTCCTCTGCTAGGCAAAAAAAATTTCATGAGGGCGGGACAAGGCCAGGTTTGTAGACTACACACATTTTCCATTATCTAGCACAGTGCCTGGCAACACATTCTTCGAAGACCAAGGCAATTTTACATGACCTCCTTTATAAATGCAAGTACAATTCTTATTATAGCTTTATAGGTTAACATTTCAAAGTGAAATAGAAATGTTCCCTTCTGGTTCCCAAGAAGAAGAGCACCTTTGCTATACAAAGAATGTTTAAAATTCTTCTAAAAGAAATATCAGATTGCTTGACAGAACTTTCTATAGTCTAGCCTGTCTTGCTAATGAAGTTAAGTTTCTCTGCAATAGAGATTTTGCCGAAACAGACTGGATATTTGAGTCCGGTGATCTTCTGCATTGCCATTTTATTTTATTCATTCATGAAGGTGCAAAATCAAAATCTGAAACAAAAGTATTTGGAACACTATCACCATTTAGAAGTCTTTGTTTCATCACACTTATCTGAATGTCCTAAATAGCTGATTCCTTATATTCAACTTTTAGTTATTAAACATTATATGTAACATTTCTTTATAGTATTATTTATAAACATTTATTTTACCTGATAAATGAAAGCACAAAAGGAGCTAAATTTCCCACCATTGCTATTTGTTGTTCATGCCAGTCCAGTTCTGATGAATCTACTCTGAAGTCTAGGTTCAGGTAGCAGATTTTACCCTTCGGTTGGATGAGCAGGAAGTTGCTGATCCTACAGCAACTCACTCCAGTATTCTTGCCTGGGAAATCCCGTGGACAGAGGAGCCTGGCAGGTTTCAGTTCATGGGGTCACAAGAGTTGGACCCGACTTAGTGACTAAACCACCACCAACCACAACTTCTAAAAGCCAAAGTATCTTGCATCCAAGGAGCTGATTTAAATCCACATCCAAAATATATCTTGGATAAATGAATATAGATTTGACAATGAAATGAATCTAATATTACCTTTATGTAAAATTCTCTTAAACAATTTCCCCAACAATGTCATTCTAATCACATTTGAAACTCAGATGACTCATTAGTCTCTGGCATGATTTCTCACAGAAATCAGCTTTCATAAAAGCATTCACTGTCAGTCAGAAGGACATCTTACAAAAGAAACTGCCAATAATAGCAAAACTGTATTCACTTGACTTGGGCTTCACTGGTGGCTCAGATGGTAAAGAATCTCCCTGCAAGGCAGGAGACCAGGTTTGATCCCTGGGTCAGGAAGATCCGCTGGAGAGGATAATGGCTATCCAATCCAATATGCTTGCTTGGAGAATGCCATGGACAGAGGAGCCTGCTGGGCTATAGTCACTGGCATCTCAGAGTCAGACATGACTGAGTGACTAAGCGTGTACACATTCACTTGACAACTTCGTATTGCTGGTACTAATATTTTAGCCTTTTCATTCCCTTCCTCTACTTAGACATAGCTTAGAAATAATATCAAGGGAGAACTGGAAAGTTAAAAGAATTTACCATATGTTGAGGTCTTGTCCCTTTGGTAAGAATATTACATGCTTGTTAATATAAGAATTAAAGCAGCCTTTTGATGAAGTATAAAGGACTATTCATAAAATCCATATACATTATTTCACTTATAAATTTTCTAGCTCTGCTCTTAGAAAAAGACATAGATTCTCTAGTCATCTTAATGTTAAGAAATACCTTAAATTCCTGCATAAATTTTAGTTCCTATTTTTCCAAACAGTAGTTTGTTTCCAGAAGTGTACCTCAATATGTAGCATGTTTACTATTACACAGTGAACTTATGCTATCCATGTTAATGCATAATATTTAACAATCTGTCATAAATTATGGATATATTAAGTTCTAAATGTCTATATTCTATATAATACATACTGGACCACCTGCGGAGGTACTTTTTTCCTTCTGAAATAAACTATTTAACTTTTAAAAAATTAACTCACATATTAAAAATAATAGCTTCAATAACCCCTAAAGCACACTGTATAACATAGTTTAAGAAAAGTCAAGAGTTGAGCTCTCAAAACTAAATGTTACTTAAATGTTACTGATATAATTCTTAGAAGTAGAAAGACTTTCCAGAAAATCCCAAAACACTATCTAAATATAAATCTGAAAAAATGGCAGATGTTGTCTTGTAAAACAAATGGCTATCTTTTCTAGGTAACATACCTAAATTTTTTTTGGTTTATCAAGAATAAAACTTAGTCGTGAATTGTGCATGAATATGATGTATATCATCATTTAAAATATTTTTTCACGGAGTTATAAAACAGTTTCGTTATCACCTAGACATTTAATTAAAATAATCACCATATGCTCTATAAGAAGCTCAAAATACATTGAGAATTCTCCTGCTGTCTGGTAAATACATTTGAGGAGTACAGATCTAATTTTTAGATATCTGATTCCAGCCTTTCTATATCTAAAGCTTTGCTTATATTCTACTAATCTGTCAGTTTCTCCCAGTAAATTTGCTGTAAAAATACTCCTTCACTAAAACGGTTACATAAAAACATAAGTTAAGACACAACATTTTTTTTTTCTTTTGAAAACGACGCCACCCAAACACTTAGCCTTTCACATCTGCTGTAGTGGTATGATGCTCCTTCTTTGAGTAAACTAAGTTCTGGTGGGTGTTTTCATCTTTAAGATAAAGAAAATCTTTAATAACACTAAGAGTGTACATCTCAACTGGTATACTTTTTCCTAAGACAAACTGTGTCAACTTTTCATTCCAGAGTCTCCTCCCAGGATCTGGGTAAATAATTTCAATATTTGACATTATATTGAATAGATTTTTTATAAGAAAAGAAATAAATAATCAATACCATAAAAATAAGAAATGAAGCATTATTTCAACATTGTTAAGTTTTCATGTAAAATCAGCTTTACCTTAATTATTTATCCAGTCCTGTGCAATCTTTCCAGAATTGTGTGGCATAGCAGGCCCCTGTTGCAGAGTTGACTTATGTGAAATTTTGGGGACCTAGACAATGATTTAAAGACCAGTGGGAGTGAGCTAGACAAGCCAATCACCACCAACCCCTCACCCCAACACCTCCCTCTGTCCAACTTGCGTCACTCTTAAAAAAATAGAGAAGCTAAATCAGTTTACTGTTGTACACTCGGATTGAACACCAGTTACACCAATTTCTGTTTGCTTTTAGAATTTTGGCTTTTATACAACAAAGTAGTCACTTACTGAAAGCTTTACTTTGACCGGTATCTTTCTGTATCAAGATTCTACAGCTTGGTTGACTGATAAATCTGAAATGTTAATTTTTCTAGAGGTTTATGAACTGAAGTCAAATTAAAGTAATACTATAATAATGGAATCAGACTACTTAATGAATTATTACAATCAAAAAGTGTAGAAAGTATTAAATAGCAGAAGAGTTACTTTCTTTGGAATCGTCAATTTTATTCAGAGGAAATGTTATATTAGAATAACAGACACTCACAATAGCACCAAGTTACAGAAGGTGACGTGAGGCTAGAAAACATAAGCCCTTTCAGATTCTGCTACCATTTCAAAGGTAGTGTGCTGAGTAAGTAAAACATTATTTGGAGTTTTTAGAGAATTTCTAAACAGACATTTTCTCCCTTTCAAAAAAATCTGCTTGATTTTCCATATATCATAAGAAGAGTTAAAATGTGTTGGCAAATAATTCATTCTGTTATGAAAATGTATAAAGCAGACAACATTCTGAAAGTTAAGTGAGAAAACAGATTAAAAAATCAGTCCGGAATTAAGAGTTCTTTGCCTTTTTAATATTTATAACATCGATGAGCTCTCCAGTAGCCAATCAAAAGAAATGCTAGATGCTAGACTGCAACAGTTGTGTCAATTTCCTATTTCTGGAAAAAAAAACAACAACCAACTAAACATTGTTCTTTGAGAAAATCTTATGTTGATGCAAGAAATTAAACATTAAGCAAAGTGTCCAATTATCCATTTCTCTTTTCCTTTGCAAATAGGCTCATTTGGTCTATTAACTTTAACATGGTATGTTTACTTTCATTTGTCTTTTAGTTCTGCTTCTTTATTTTTCAGTTACCTTGTAACTTTATCCATGATCGGATGAAAATTATTATGGTCTAGGGGAAAAATGATAACAAATACACTAATTTGTTGTCAACTGAAGCTCCAATACTTTGGCCACCTGATGCAAAGAGCTGACTCATTGGGAAAGGCCCTGAGATTGGGAAAGATATAAGGCAGAAGGAGAAGGGGACAACAGAGGACGAGATGGTTGGATGACATCACCGACTCAATGGACACGAGTTTGAGCAAACTCCGGGAGACGGTGAAGGATGTAGAAGCCTGATGAGCTACAGTCCATGGGGTTGCAAAGAGTCGGACATGACTGAGCAACTGACCAACAACAACAACACTAATTTAAATTTCAGATAAATTTAAAGAATATTTCTTTTCAAGTTATTTCCATCATTTAACTATTATCTTTCCAACTTCAGATTTTCTTCTGTTCGCAAAGTTATCAGATGAGTATAAAATTAAGAAAGCAAAAACCTGAGCTAATTGTTAGAAAATGAAATATTTGTGTTCTAGCAAAATTTCATGTAATAGTACAATTTCATTTCATAGTATTTCTTCATGCAAAATAGGGTGGAGATAAATGAATAAATACCTACAGTTTTACCTCTCAAATTTTAAGTCTTGGCATCCATATAACTCTTATGTTCTTCAAGCTCACTAAGTAATTATAGCAAATTAGCATGCTGGGTTAAAATGAAAAGTACACATAAGAGACTTCTATGAAGAGTTTTATATTTTTTTAGAACCTACTCTAATTGCAGAATTCTTATCAGAAAACTTTCCTGACATTGACTCAAAACTCAAATATACATAGATAAAAACTAACTTGACAAAAGTTGGCTAAATTAAATTGACTTAGGAACTTTTTTATTGTGCAATTATTTTCTCCCTAGATATCTGACATGTTTGGACATGCAAAGATTAATGAAGAAATGTATGGTTTGGTCTTGACAAAACTCATAGTAACTTTCTTTTTGCAAGGAAAATACAGACTTAAGCATTATAGTTTTATGTTCTGAATATTTCTTAAATCATATCATAATGTAATTTCATATACATTTGACAGTAGGTCTATACTCTTTTGATTTTTAAAACATGAAAATGCCACATAATCTGATAGGATCTAATTTGGTACAAGCATCAGTGTACAAAGGGGTAATGAACCAGAATATGTACAAACTTTTACAAAATGAATAAAATGAAAAATATGTGGATAGTGAATAATGAAGCAAGTCTAAACAATGAAATGACAGACACTATAATCCTTTTGGTAAGGAATTCACAGAAGTGCCACCAAGAACAGAGGTGGTTGAGGTGGAAAGTTGGTGAGACTTGGTTGAAGTGGGAAGTTGGTTTGCAAGGTATAATATATGTCCACTTAAAGAGATACCCAGCTTTCAGATTACAATATGATTAATATTAGCAGAATTATATCATATACTCCCAGACTCTAGAAGATGAAAAGTCCCCAGGGGCTAAGATCATCCAAGATGACTTGAGGGAACCTACTAATCTTGAAGAGGGCCTTAAAGTCTGGGTGAGATTCCAATGGGTAGAGATGAAAGGGAGAGGCATTTTGGATGCAAAATGTAGAAATGCTAGAAGCATATTCTGGCAACAGTGAAAACTAGTCTGGGTGCAGCAGAGACTTTTCAGAGAAAAACACATTGGAATGGAATACTTTAGGCTATAAAAGGCATTAAATCTAGAGAACTCAGATTTCTGTGATCAAGATCTCTTGAAAGCTTCTGAAGAAAATCATAGAATCAGCAGGGAAGGATAGAGGTGGGATGATAGGGTAGACATGGAGAAGAGTTCAAGAAGGATGCTGAAGAGGCTGACTGATGGCTTGGCTTTGGTGATATTTACCTGTCTGAGAATAATGACGGAAGAGAAGGCAAATGAAAAGGATTTGAAGTGGGGTCAATGGTAGTTTGACTCTTTCTTGTATTACTGTTTCTATTTATTACTTTCACTAGCTCACAACCGGAGAAGGCAATGGAACCCCACTCCAGTACTCTTGCCTGGAAAATCCCATGGATGGAGGAGCCTGGTAGGCTGCAGTCCATGGGGTCATTAAGAGTCCGATACGACTGAGCGACTTCACTTTCACTTTTCACTTTAATGCATTGGGGAAGGAAATGGCAACCCACTCCAGTGTTCTTGCCTGGAAAATCCCAGGGATAGGGGAGCCTGGTGGGCTGCTGTCCATTGGGTCGCACAGAGTCGGACACGACTGAAGCGACTTAGCAGCAGCAGCAGCTCACAATGCATGGTGTGAATTTTATGTGATACTTCTATCAGAAATAAGAAACATGTAATGAAACCTTTATATTTCTTTATATAGAGAAAGAGAATATATAGTGGTAACTCATCTACTTCAGCACCCCATCAATCTATGGTTCTTATTTTCAAACAGTACAGAGAAGATCCTAGAATGCATATCCCAATACGTTATCTAGTAAAAGTACAAACTTTCTGACTCAAACTGATTCAGATCTTACCCATCACTAAATTAGATTTTTTTTCCTTGCCTGTATTTAAAAGCACTACTCATCTTGTTTCAAATTTCTACCTTCATCAACATCTTTGAAGGAAAAGATCCAGCTGGATAAAGTTAAAAATTGGTCAACAATATATATATATCCTTTAGCCAGACTATCATGGCATTTTGCAATGACATAGGGAAGATAACATCTTGTTCTCATGATTGTACCCAAATTTCTAATTTTAGTCATGGGACAAAATAATACTTAGAAATACAATGTGGTTATAGCCAAATTGGAAAAATATGGGTAGAAACAGTAATGACTAAGAAACAAAATCACCTAATTTTTAATAATTTTGTATTGCCTTTGTATCTGTATTCAAGTGCTTTTCTTTGCTCCTACTTTAATTTCCCTTTAGGTCACCTACCTTTTTCCTTCCTTCTGTTTCTTTTTAACTTTTCTGTGCTACATGGTCTTTTTTTAATCTATTTTTAATTGGAAGATAATTGCTTTACAGTGTTGTGTTCATTTCTATCTTGCAACAATGTGAATCGGCCATAAGCATACATATATCCCTCCCTCTTAAACCTCCCTTCCACCCCCTCTATCCCATACCTCTAGGCTGTTACAGAGCACAGGGTTGAGCTCTCTGGATTGAGCAAGTTCCCACCAACTATTATTTACTCCTTGGAAGAAAAGTTATGAGCAACCTAGATAGCATATTCAAAAGAAGAGACATTACTTTGCCGACTAAGGTCCGTCTAGTTAAGGCTATGGTTTTTCCTGTGGTCATGTGTGGATGTGAGAGTTGGACTGTGAAGAAGGCTGAGCGCTGAAGAATTGATGCTTTTGAACTGTGGTGTTGGAGAAGACTCTTGAGAGTCCCTTGGACTGCAAGGAGATCCAACCAGTCCATTCTGAAGGAGATCAGCCCTGGGATTTCTTTGGAAGGAATGATGCTAAAGCTGAAACTCCAGTACTTTGGCCACCTCATGAGAAGAGTTGACTCATTGGAAAAGACTCTGATGCTGGGAGGGATTGGGGCAGGAGGAAAAGGGGACGACAGAGGATGAGATGGCTGGATGGCATCACTGACTCAATGGGCGTGAGTCTGAGTGAACTCCGGGAGTTGGTGATGGACAGCGAGGCCTGGGGTGCTGCGATTCATGGGGTCACAAAGAGTCAGACACGACTGAGCTAGTGAACTGAACTGAATATATGTTTCAAAGTTATGCTCTCAATTGCTATACTGTCTTTACTAGGCCTTATTCTTCAGTAAGTTATCTTTTACAATTTCTAGGTTTTAGATTTGTGAATCCAAAATTGAATACAGTTGATCAGTTGCCAAGATTATAGATCTGTCCTCATCCTACAATATTAGTGCTTCCAAATACAGACAATATGTGAATTAATCCAATTTTTTTTAATAGTATTGTAGGTAATCATCTACAATGACCAAGCCATTCCTAGAAATGGAAGACACTATCATAACTGCAATTAGAAACAAGACTTTGATTACTTCTTTTTAACTTAGGATTTATTCTCTGGCTTTTGGGTTTCCAGCTTCCAGGGACAAAGAGCATTTGTGATCTTTACTGATGTCATTCTTTGGCCCTCCAAATTCTTCATCTTATCTGTCTTAGTATGAATACATTTTTTAAAAAAGAAGAAAAACCATATAGAAATGTTGCAGAATTCTTCCTAAATCATTCAAATCACAGAGTTCGTGTTATCCTGGAGGTGATCTGAGCATGTAGGTCCTTTGATTCATCTGTAGAGAGAGGGAAGCATAGATGTGCTATAGGTCTCTCTCTTCATAGTTATGAAATTATTAATCTCAACTTACAGAAGAAAATAAGGACTACAAGAAGAAAAAATGTAAATATGACCCTCAAAAACCACATACCAAATTAACTGTAAACATAGAAATACAAATGAATAATTTTCTAATTCCTCTTCGGCAGAGGATTGAAAAATACTTTTTAAATTTTTTAAAAATCCAAAAGTGGATTTCTGAACATTTTTCAATGTTCCTATTTCACAAAATAACACCTCAACACACATATAATACAAGTGACTTTATGAAGAGCTTTATTTGATGATACCTTCTAAAAGTCTAAATATGGGACCCTCTCAAATATGAGTTCTCAAAAGGCTGCCCAGCCTGGCCCCAAGGAGAGGCTCTGCTTTTCTGTTCAGAAAAAATAAAAAATAAAAAATTCCCTGACCAAGAGAAGGGCAATAATCCACATGTGCTGAGGAAATTGCTTGATGGATGGCGTCCCCCTGTCTTGAATCCAGCCTAAACCACCTTTACAGTTATACAATGGAGCATTCTGGAAATGTTTGAATAGTCACCGTGTTGCAAAATTAGCAAACAAGGTTGGGGCAGGTTGACAAATTTACTGACTTGGCCACAGACCTAAATAGAAAATTCCTTTAGCCTCAGCTGATTAAGAAAAAAAAAAAAAAAAGACTAGTTAGAAGACAGCTCATGTTGTTCATGTTTTGTTTTCTGCGTTTTGCCTTTGAAGCAACTAAGATCCTTCTGGTCCATTTCATTTCTCGATCCCACATGGAAACGATGCAAAGAAAAGGGTATCTCAAGTTCATTCTAGGCTTCTGCCTGAGCGGCTACACCAAGGTGAAGAAAGATAACAAGATCTGTGGGGCTTGTGGATAATTATAACTTAAATAATGTACTGAAATTCTAAATGTTAATTGTTGTTGTTTAGTTACAAAGTTGTGAACATGAACTGCAGCATGCCAGGTTTCCATGTCCACCACCATTTTTTCCTAGAGTTTGTCCAAGTTCATGTCCATTGAGTCAGTGATGCCATCCAACCATCTCATCCTCTGTTGCCCCCTTCTCCTCTTGCCCTCAGTCTTTCCTTGCATCAGGGTTTTTTCCAATGAGTTGGCTCTTCACATCAGGTGGCCAAAGTATTGGAGCTTCAGCTTCAGCACCAGTCCTTCCTTGCTTTATATGATTCCTATCATGTAAAATACCTTCTTGAGAAAACCACACTACTAGGAGATAATGATTAAATTATAACAGCACTTCCTAAATAAATCACCTTGATAATTTATGTTTTTCACATAGAATACAGTATTAACATTTGCTAAATTGAGTTGACTGCCTTTCTAACAAATAGCAATTAATGTTTTTAAAACTACATACTATTCGGGCGCAGCACATTAATTTTCATTGCTCTCTCCCTTCCCTTTCCTGTCAAAGCAAATTCCCTTCCAAAACAATTTCTGTACATTTGGATTTTGTAATTTCATCAGTGATTGGACTTTGTAATCCTGGCGTCATCTTGCCTGGATTGGACAACCAACAGTTTCTTAAACTGGGACCCAATAGGCTGCCAGGCTAGACTGGGAGGAGATAGACAGCAAAGGAGACCAAAAAAATCACCCAGCAGATTTTTAAAGGGAAGGGGCTCTCCAAAAAGGGGATGACACAAATCCATCCTGTACGAGAATCAGCGTCCCTAATAACAAAAGATATGCTCAAGCTGGCCTCTCCAGAACTTTGAAAGCAGGCAAGCAAGTCTACCCTAAGGTGTTCTTCAAAGGAATTTGAGCTGAGTGAGACTTATACTGGTGATGTTGACATTTCTTAATGGACTTTTCTGGGAATGCAGATGATTTCCTGAGTCAGATCTCAGTAAGTGAGGGGGCAGCTCTCTCTCTCTGCTGAGCTGTAAGCAACCCCCAAGGCCAGGTCATGGTGAGGTCAGAGCTCTTCGCAGCATGTTGACAGATGTACTGTCCTCTGCTACACGGGTTAGCAGGAGCCAGCATGGCAAGATTCACTGAACTACTTGTACTTTACGGGTTTTATGAGTTAGGAATTATACTTCCTGGAGGGCTGGTTAACACCAGACTTTCTTTAAATATAGGAAAGCTGACTCAGAAAAAGTGAATGTCTTGACCTCATTCAGCAGGACAGCAGTTGAGAGGGACATTTGGGCAGATGGTATACTTAGGAGGTTTGGGGATAAATTCAAGTATGTCTAGACAGCCAAGTTAGATTAGTTGTAAACAATTTCTTTTGTTTGTTTACCTTAACAGGTTTCTTTACCTATAAACAGGCTATGCCTAGGTATTGCATAAATGTTGAATGAGTGAAGGTCTTTATTAAAAGTGCTGTCTCAATGTGTACATCCAAAACAATTCTTTAGAACTTATTTAAGGGGTGCAACAAGAAACATTATAATTATTCTAATTGAGCATCATGCCACATATTAAAATGGAGCAGTTCCTTCTTGTGCTCAAAGACAGTTGTGAGATGGTACAGTGAATGTCCATACTACATGCAAGGAGCCATTAGTCCTTTTACAGAGAGCTGGATTCCTGGAATATTAAGCAGTAATCACCAATTATGTGTTCAAAGAATACTCAAATAATAATAAGGGCATGAGAAAATTATAATTATAATAAATTTTGAAAAGCAAGATGCAAAATCTAACAATAATATGTTCCCAGCGTTGCACATATCAAAATATAAAGAGTGTTTATTTCCAGATTGTGAAAATGTCGATAATCTTTCTTTTCTCATCTATATTTTCCCATAAACTAAAGAGTATGGATTACTTTTACTATGAGAAAAACAATAAATACTACTAAAATACTAGGTTTTGTAAAAATTGTTAATCAATCCCAGACATTAGCCACAAACTAAATCTCTATTTTTAGTGAAAATATTTTGGATGCTTGACCAGAAACAATCAACTCTCTTAAAAAAAAAAAAAAAAAAAAACCTTCAGTTCTGAATGGGCATTTGGGTTATTTAAGGTATAGATAATTTTATCCATGTCCAGTTTATTCTGGAGGGATGGATTGTTTTTCTTCCCAATCACCAAGAGGTACTGTAATAACTCTCAAAGTATTATTGAGAAAAATAGAGATATTTAAATATATTTGGAGTCTCAATGTTTTCTCACTGAGATAGTCAGTTTCTGTTACAGCCCAGTAAGCAGTCTTCTTCATTTATTCATTCAATAAGTATTATTGAACACCTATGTGCCAGGCTTTAAGGTAGGGGCTAAGGCAAGATAGACAAAAATAGAAGACCCAGTCTCTGTTCTCAAGAAGCCCTGATCTCTCCAGGGAAATCTGCTATGTAGGTCAGGATGCTATAATGAGGTATGTGAAATGCCCAGGGGAATGAGGCGCGGGGGTCAGAGAAGCGCAGCACCCAACTCAGCTTGAAAAGGACAGAGAAGACTTATCGGAGAGGCGAAGCTGGGCTTAGACTGAAAGAATGCACAGGAGCTGGCTAGGATCAATGGCGTGGGGAGCAGACTGCAGGTAGAGAGGCAGCAGGAGAAAAAGCAAGAAGGCAGGAAGCAGCTCCCCGCTGTCTGGTGTTCCTGGACTGTTAATAAAAACTTGACTGGCAAAGTCACTGGTGGGATCACAGGGGTTTAGGGCTCCTTGTTTTTTCTCTACTCTGTTCAGTTCAGATGAGTTCATTTAAAAAGACTGGCCCAGCAATGCCATATAGAGCTCACAATTTCAGATATGTGAAGAAAATGTGCTTTGTCAGGAATGGTGATAGTTTAAGGCTACTGCAAACAGTAATAACCAACAGGGTTCAGTTCAGTCGCTCAGTCGTGTCCGACTCTTTGCGACCCCATGAATCGCAGCACACCAGGCCTCCCTGTCCATCACCAACTCCCGGAGTTCACTCAGACTCATGTCCATCGAGTCAGTGATGCCATCCAGCCATCTCATCCTCTGTCGTCCCCTTCTCCTCCTGCCCCAATCCCTCCCAGCATCAAAGTCTTTTCCAATGAGTCAACTCTTCGCATGAAGTGGCCAAAGTACTGGAGTTTCAGCTTTAGCATCATTCCTTCCAAAGAAATCCCAGGGCTGATCTCCTTAAGAATGGACTGGTTGGATCTCCTTGGAGTCCAAGGGACTCTCAAGAGTCTTCTCCAACATCACAGTTCAAAAGCATCAATTCTTCAGTGCTCAGCCTTCTTCACAGTCCAACTCTCACATCCATACATGACCACAGGAAAAACCATAGCCTTAACTAGACGGACCTTAGTCGGCAAAGTAATGTCTCTGCTTTCAATATGCTGTCTAGGTTGGTCATAACTTCTCTTCCAGGGAGTAAGCGTCTTTTAATTTTATGGCTGCAATCACCATCTGCAGTGATTTGGGAGCCCAAAAAAATAAAGTCTGACACTGTTTCCACTGTTTCTCCATCTATTTCCCATGGAGTGATGGGACCAGATGCCATGATCTTCGTTTTCTGAATGTTGGGCTTAAGCCAACTTTTTCACTCTCCTCTTTTACTTTTATCAAGAGGCTTTTTAGTTCCTCTTCACTTTCTGCCATAAGGGTGGTGTCCTCTGCATATCTGAGGTTATTGATATTTCTCCTGGCACTCTTGATTCCAGCTTGTGCTTCTTCCAGTCCCGCGTTTCTCATGATGTACTCTGCATATAAGTTAAATAAGCAGGGTGACAATATACAACCTTGACATACTCCTTTTCCTATTTGGAACCAGTCTGTTGGTCCATGTCCAGTTCTAACTGTTGCTTCCTGGCCTGCATACAGATTTCTCAGGAGGCAGGTTAGGTGGTCTGGTGTTCCCATCTCTTTTAGAATTTTCCACAGTTTATTGTGATCCACACAGTCAAAGGCTTTCCTGCATTGTGTTTAGGTGAGCTGGTGTCACTGCTTTGTGTTTGCACCATCAGGGTTGTTGTATTATAATTTTCCTAAGAACAGAAAAATTCACGTTCATGAGGTATTTTGCTTAAAATGATGTAAATATATGATTTGTTGTTGAGTCACCAAGTTGTATCCGACTCTTCACAACCCCATGGACTGTAGCATGCCAGGCTTCTCTGTCCCTCACCATCTCCTGGAGTTTGTCCAAGTTCATGTCCACTGAATCAGTGATGCTATCCAACCATCTCATCCTCTGTTGTCCCCTTCTCCTCCTGCCTTCAATCTTTCCCAGCTTCAGGGTCTTTCCAAATGAGTCATTTTTTCTCATCAGGTGGCCAAATAACTGGAGATTCTGCTTCAGCATCAGTCCTTCCAATGAATATTCAGGGTTGATTTCCTTTAAGATTGACTGGTTTGACCTCCTTGCAGTTCAAGAGACTCTCAAGGATCTTCTCCAACACCACAGTACAAAAGCATCAATTCTTCAGTGCTCTGCCTTCTTTATGGCCCACCTCTCACATAACTATCGTAATTATAAGACTTACAGGGATTGAATTTTTAACTATAGAAATCTTTACCCTTCTTTAGTTATTCCTAGATATTTGAAGATTATATTTTAAGTTGTATCTAAGGTTCAGCCTATTTAAACTTCTCTCTTTTTTCCTTTTTCAAAGTTTTTATTAATTTAATTGCAAAAAATGTATGTCAGTCATGGTAAAGATGGTATATTTTCTAAAGCTATCAAAACAGAGAGAATTTTGTATCAAAGATGGCTAGAAAGCAGATGTAAACTTTTTAATATGGATAAAATTACAGCAAATTGTATTGGTCAAAAAGAATTCCTACCTTCTTTTAAATACTAAAACAGCAGGAAAGTATTATTAATGTGTTTTTGCACTGTCCTGGTAAACTTTCCTTAATTATTTTAAAAATATATCTAAGTGAGGATTGATAACCAAGTAAATTATATATGACTAATATACTTAGTAATATTAATGTCCTAACTTTCAAGTGTCTACAGTCTCTAATTCTTTTTTTTATATTATCTAGTATAGTGTAATAAATAACAATTGGAAGATTGATACTTGCTTTTTAATGATGGGTGATCTGATTTTTACATGCACATAAGACAATCATGGTAAGGCAAATAATTTTGCTTGTGGCCTTTTTTCAATTTTAAAAGACTGATGACATTTCCTTTGAAACTTATGACTTTTAACAGCTTTTTCAGAGGAAGCCTCAGAGGAGTTCACATTTTCTGTCTTGAAACTGTCTCTATTCATCCCTTCTAATCTTTGACACCCAAAGAATTTGAATGGCTAAACAAGGTCTCTCTCTTTTGTTATGCTAACACTTTCCATTGCACTTGATTCTAAAGATCTGGGGTCCAGGTCCAAGTCCATCATTTACTAGCTGTGGAACTATCAACTCAGTAAACTCTGTGGGCCTTCGTTTTCTCATTTACAAAGAGTATATAATTCCTGAGGTGACAACAAGACCACCGGAAGAAGTAAATGAAATTCACCCATTCATCTACTGAGGATCTACTGTGCGATGGAAAAACACTTATAAACATGACAATAGTTCATACTGGCAAAACAGTTATTTTTTTCTTCCCATAGAGTCCCTTTTGCCACCGTTTGAACCACAAAACTTAGAAATGTAAATAGTTGGTAACTATATTTATATAACTGTCAAAGAAATAGCAAAGTGGTTTTCCACTAGAGACTCTTTGGACGTAAAGTTCTGATCGTTGACATAAACTTCCTATCCTAAATATTTAGATTTAAATAACTCATCAAAATTTTAGCAAGCTAAAAGGTGAATAACAGAATGAATTGTCTTTAATCTTTTTTTTTTTCCTTTCCTTTTCCTATTTTCTATCAGTCAATTAGCAATCACTCAATTAGGGTGTAAACACTGAACCCATAAGTGTTTCCCTGTCTTTAGTCTCTCCTACTTCTAAACATCTGGCTGTTTTTTCTGACAAACCCCAAGTCACAAAAATGACTGGAGAGCTTTACAGTTGGGTTGAGATATACAAGAGTTCTGTGGCTATCTATATATATCTTTTAAATTGTTTATATATATCTTTTAAATTATATATTCTACATTATATATATGAAAGATCTGTATCTACGTTTACATTTATATCTATTAGGATTCACAGTGCATTTTTCCCCTTTTTAAACAAACTTAGCTTTTGTCCTTTGGTTCATATGCTAGGGCACTATAAGTGCATTGTTGTTTTCTCACTGTAATTCCCAATTCTTCTACCAAACATGGAGTTGCCCTATGAAATGGAGAGCACACTGACTCTGGAGTCCAAATTCAAGGATTCAGATCTAAACCCTATCCTGCTGCCTACTAGTTGAAGGACTTTACAAAGCAGAGTTAATCCCTCCCTCGCTGTGCTGTCTCTGCTTTCTAAAAGCGTTGCTACCATGCCAACATGCTCTCTTAGTATGTTTGTCTACAGTAGCTTCTAGACTTTGAAGTCCTTAGGAGCAGACACTGCGTCTCATTTGGTGTAGCTGAATCTAGTACAGGTTCTGGACTTTGACTGCCTAAACTTAAATCTGCCTCTTGTCACTTCATGATCGTCTGACTTTGGGCAAGTTGTTTTTTTATCTCCATGTCTCAGTTTCCTCTTTTGTAAAAAGGAGATAATAATGCCTCCCTCCCCCTGCTGTTGTGGAGATTAACTAAGTCCCTATTTGTAGAACATTTAGAAGGGTTTCTGACACATAATAAATATTATGTATTTGTTATATGTGTATGCTTAAGGAATTGTCTCTAACTTCGAAAGCTAATGTGGTACTTATTTTCTTTGTTGAAAAGTAGATAAATGAATTTAGATGTTCTAGAACTCAGTCTTTAAAATTGTGCCTAATAAGAACCATTATGACTGTGAGGATGAAATGAGATAATGGATATTTAAGCAGTATAGAGATAAAAAGTATTTTTGTGGCTGTTTGATTATAAGGGCAATGTGACATTAGCAAAATCATTCGTAGAATTAAATTGGTTTCAACACCTTTTGGTTTGGAAGTGTATTGTCACTGTTCATTAGAGTATTATTTCATCTGTTAAACTATTGATTAGTGCTGTTGAAAAGCTAGAAAACGGCAGGTTTTGACCCTGACCCGTGGAATCTCAGAAAGCAACCTCATAATAAGATACCGTTTGCAATACATGTTTTTGTTTAACATTAACCAACCTGTGAAGCTGAACAGTACACGGTACATATTTACCTCTGATTGTGTCCTCAAGACACAGTGTTTAAACATGCAAATGTGCTGGTGGATCTAGGGAGACTTGATTTGGCTTGCTTTGGATTTTTTTTTCCTATAAGATTGACAAAACACAAAGACCCCAAAATGTACCAAGACACATGTTTCAGATGCCACAATAAATGACCGACCTTTTGCTTACACTATGGGATTAGAGATTGCTGGTCTTCTTGTACTAATTCTCAAATTGTCCACCCACATAGGTTTGTCTAATCAGAACCAGTTGATTCAAAGGTAAGACCTTTTTAATCATTATGAATCAGTGTCTGGATAAGCTGGCAACATGAATGGATGCCTGGCTCTCTTTGAGGCAGCTTCTTGATCAAAGAAGGACCCCACAACTTCCATTTCCTTATCTCTTAAATGCAGGGAAGTCTTATAAGCATGCACATATGCTACTTCTCACTAATTTCCAGTTAACTTGTGTAAGACTGCTTAGAATTTGAGTTGAAGTTTAAATGACTAGCACGTCAAATTTTTTATTTTTTGTTACCTCCAGGTCAATTTATTCTTGGAAATTTAGAGATAAGGAAACATATATGCAGGTGTTTTCAAACAGAAAGCTTTATAGAAACAAAAAACAACATTAAAAATCTTTAGTATTCTTATCAAACATTCTTATGCTTTTTGGGAAACAGGCCATTTTTTCCTAGGTGGTACGGGTAGAAATGGGAATAAACACAATGCTGGTAAAAGTTGGTGTTATCCATCCTGATATTTTACTTTCTTTCCATCTTTTCCTCTTTCAAACAGTTGATCTTCCAGTTGCTGACATAATGAACTGTTCTCACATGAGTGTACTCGTACTGACATCAAGCCCTGTCTTTCTCCTAGACAGAATAATGTTGAAGTATATTTATTATATCAATAATATCTCGAGACTTAATACTTATCTAGACTACTAAGACTCATGGTCTCAACAGTGCTGTTTAATTTTCAGAAGATAAATTTAGTTGTTTTTTAAATCTGCCGATTTGGTGGTAGGATAACAATAAGTAGTCTGTTGTATGGCTCATTGTCCAATGTGTCACCACGTAGACTGGTTTTCCTGGGGCAATTGTGAAGTAAACAAGATTTTTATCACTCCCATGCCCAATTATGAAAAGCATCAACAGGAGCAAGAACTACAATATGAAACAGGAAAAAATGAGACTGCAGTGAGTTGTTGAAAATATCCCCCAAAGACTTTTCTCAGTGTTTTTGGTCATGTTTTTGTCATAGGAAATACAACTTACATATTTCTTTTATATCTGGTATAGATAGCATTTACCGCACTAATATTAGGATTTGGAAGTATGAGGCAAAGAGATGAAACACATGTTTAGATGTCATCTTACTTCAGCTAGAATGAAAAATGTGAGACTATTTTTTTTCCTAGGATTTTAGCAAATAAAAGTGTTCAGTTTCCATATGCATTGTCACCAAGTTTAGACCTACCCATGAGGAATGTCTAGGCGTATATACAAGTCATTTTCAAAGTGTAGAAACAGGTGTGGTCATATGGCCTCCTGAGTTTCCACCACAAATGCTTAAGAAACTATTTTCTTTCAAAGCAGATTTGGTGGGGGTGGGGGGGGGTGAAATAACTTTTCAGAGATTCTATTTATAAAAAGTTAAAAAGCACCGATCTCGATCTCTATGTATAGCTCTATGGATCAAATGGAAATGGTCTTTGTTTTGTATCTTGAATAGACTGGTAAATTAAGATATTTTATTTTCTATTATATTGCTTTTTCCTTCTTTTTTGTTCTTATTTTTGCATGGAACACAGTAACTTTGGGTGTTCATCTGAAGGACTGATGTTGAAGCTGAAACTCCAATACTTTGGTCACCTGATGCGAAGAGCTGACTCATTTGAAAAAACCCTGATGCTGGGAAAGATTGAGGGCAGGAGGAGAAGGGGACCACAGAGGATGAGATGGTTGGATGGCATCACCAACTTGATGGACATGGGTTTGGGTGGACTCTGGGGGTTGGTGATGGACAGGGAGGCCTGGTGTGCGGTGGTTCATGTGGTTCGCAAAGAGTCGGACACAACTGAGCAACTGAACTGAACTGAACACAGTAACTTATTAAAGAAGGCATATGCATTTGTTATTTACTTTTCCACAAGTGGGATCATTCATGTACAGAATTTAGAACAGAGCTTAGGATGTAGCAATATAGATACAGATATGTACTGTGCTGTGCTAAGTCACTTCAGTCGTGTTGACTTTTTGCAACCCTATGGACCATAGACTGCCAGGCTCCTCTGCCCAATGGATTTTCCAGGCAAGAATATTGGAGTGGGTTGCCACGCCCTCCTCCAGGGGATCTTCCCAACCCAGAGATTGAACCCTCAGCCTCTTATATGTCCTGCATTTGGAGGCAGATTCTTTACCACTAGTGCCACCTGTATAGAAGTAAACAAATATTAGTTGTTGCTGTTGGTTGTATATTTTTAAGTACATGAACCATATGAAGTAGCCTAGGAATTTAATGTTTTTATGAGAACCCTCTTAAACAGTAGATTATTTTTGACTCAGAAGTGCGATTATCATGTACTAACTAAGTAAAGTTGCTCAGTCGTGTCCGACTCTTTGCGACCCCACAGACTGTAGCCCACCAGGCTCCTCCATAAACATTTCATTCTGTATTCTTGGCTGAAAACCAGGTGGCAAATTTAATTCCTCAGCCTACTAGCAAACATTCCAAGAATAGCCTCCAAACTTTTGTTATTTGCAATATTCACAGATTCCCCAGGAGAAATAACTTCCTTTCGTGGGCTTCTTTAACAGAATAGCATTGAAACATGTATATTACCATATTGGAAACAGATCACCAGTCCAGGTTCGACGCATGAGACAGGGCACTCAGGGCCGGTGCACTGGGATGACTCTGAGGGATGGGATGGGGACGGAGGTGGGAGGGGGGTTCAGGATGGGGGTCGCATGTACACCCATGGCTGATTCATGTCAATATATGGCAAAAACCACCACAATATTGTAAAGTAATTAGCCTCAAATTAAATTAATTAATTAAAAATAACAGTCAGCCTTTTAAGCATTAGCATTCATTGCCTTGTGTTAACTTGCCTTGGAGTTAACATTTCAAACATAGGAAAACCTGAAAACATATATATTCATAACAGAAATACTGACATGCTCTCGATGCTTCCAGCTACCTCTGCCTGCTGTGATGTCTGTTTACTCTGGTCTGGTATTTATTAAAATATACAAATTTGCCATAGCAACCATTGCAACACAAAGCCTATATGTGTTTCCAAGATAAGCAGAACCTTTTTTTTTTTCTTAAAGAAACATACAAAAATATGCTAGTTGTCCAAGTACAGATTAGATATCCTGCAAAATGGAAATGTGTGTAGAAATAACATTTTTATATGGAAATTTAAGAATATTTTTAAATACTTAGACTATTTCTAAGTATCTATTATTGCTACCACTATTATTTTTTTTAAAGAAATCTGAAAGTTGTGGTATATTTGGATATATAACAGTGAATCTGGCAAAGAAGACAGACACAGCAGTGTAAGAATTTGAGTTAATGGCCATCATTTTACAAAAAATACATGATTTGTAAATATAATGCCTTATTTTTATTTTCCATGACATTTGACATTTTGTTTTCAAGTTTATTTGTTAAAAGTGAACATTGTAGAACCTGAAAAAACCCACTCTATATCGTTTTAAAGAAAAAGTAAAAAACATTCCTTCTCTTTTTATGCTGAAAAAGTGATTTGTGCTTTATTGTCAGGTGAGCAGGTGACTGGGTCTTTCTTTGGCCTCAATATTTGGTATATTTGTTGGCTTAAATCCCATGAAATTTGAAGCCCAACACATTTGACTATTTCCATGTTTTCCCTATTCAAAAGTGGGTTGCCTCCATCTATTTTTCTCACTTAATTTTGGTAGAGAAAAAAGGAATTAAAAAAATGTATTTACATAGGTTATTGAATCATTTTTCTAATTTTTTAATAAAACAATAAATCTAGAAACTGAGGACATATACCTATATTAGTTTTATTGAAATAATTACAAAGAGACACAAGTTAGCTTTTTATTTCAATTCTGATCAAAATTCTTAAAAATTAAGTAGGTAGAAAGCAATAGCTCAGAGGGATTGAGGAATCTGGTTATAGAATAACCTCTCACCAGCTGAGAGCATTAAACTTCTAAAAAGTCCATGAGAGGAGAATTCCAGGTTGCATAATTCAATATCTTAAGGGAAGATATGTTTTACAGGATTAGGGCCAAGCCTGAGTGAATCCACAAAATACTTTTATACTCATTTAAGTAAAAATATCACCAATGATATTATTACATATTTTAAATTGATGATGATAAATACAGTTAAATTCCAACTTCTCACCTTTTGCCCATGAAAATGTCCCTAGAATTGTAAATTTTGCTGTTGCATAGCAGATTATAACAAAAAATTAAATTTACCCTGGTGGCTCAGTAGTAAAGAATCTGTCTGCCAGTGCAGGAGATGCAGGTTTGATCCCTGGGTCTGGAAAATCCCCTGGAGTAGGAAATGGCAATCACTCCAGTTTTCTTGCCTAAGAAATCCAATGGATTGAGGAGCCTAGAGGGTTATAGCCCATGGGTTCTAAAAGAGTCAGACATGACTTAGCAACTAAACAACAAAATTACTTAATGAGATAATGGAAACTTACTATGAATAGAAGCTAAATGTCCTTTGAAAAGTATTTTCTAGTATATATGGCTAATGTAAGCATAAGGTGCTAATTCTCTTACCTTTTCAACAAATAGAACAAAGGGAACTCAAACTAAAGTTCAACATTGATAGGTTTTGGGAAAGTTTTGCTTTTGACCTTCATCTTGGAAAATAACACCTGAATTCTCATCTGGCATAATAGCAGGGAAAGCTTATAAGTACGACTGTCATAATCCATCTGAGCATCTTCTCTTAAGGGATAATCAAAGGGTTTGGGTCATTCCTCTTCGGGGAGTCTTTTGTCAACTATTGGTAGACTATAGGGGCATGTTGATGGGTTCTGCCACACTAGAGTGTTAAAGAAAGCAGCTTAGCCAAATCGCAAAACCAATGAATCACCTCTGCACGAGTCACATTTTCAATCGCTCCAACCCCATTTCTCCATTTTATTTAAATATTATTTAATATTGATTTTTTCACTTGAAAACTAACTTGTTTTTAGACAAACCAAAGTGCATTGTTCCTTAGACATGATGTTTTTAAACTGGAGGATAACTGCTTTACAATGCTGTGCTGTTTTCTTCTGTGCAACAATGTGAATCAGTCATAAGTATATTTATGTGAATCAGCCATAAGTGTATTTATATATCCACCCTTTTGAACCTATACCCCCATCACACCCCTGTAGGTCTAGACGATTTTTTAAGTGTCCTTGGCAATAAAGTTTACCAAAATAGTATGTTTCATTACATAACTTAGCTTATATACTGTATTTCATTTTTATTTCTTATTAGGGAATATTTTAAAGTTATACAAATGTTGGTGGAATAATATGCGGAAACCTTACATATGCACTATCAGCTTCAACAATTATCAGCCATGGTTAATCTCATTACATGTAAACAACCACTCCATTATTTTAAGGCAAATCCCAAATATGTTAACTTCCAAGTAAATATATCTTTGTATATCAGTAATAGAAAAGTACGCTTCTAAAAATGTAGTCACATAGCAGAGCTTTTAAAATCAAAACAACCCCTACTATTTACTGGTGATGTCTTGCAATCTTAGAGAAAGTTGAGTAAGCACCTGGGTTAGTAGATCAATACACATTTTGAAACCATACTGAAAGGGCACTCCAGGTTGGCCAGATTCTATCTGGAAGAAATGTTCAGTAAATTACAGATACTGTGAGGAAGGATATTTGTCCAAAACTGCACAAAATGTCGGAGAAGGCGATGGCACCCCACTCCAGTACTCTTGCCTGGAAAATCCCATGGACGGAGGAGCCTGGAAGGCTGCAATCCATGGGGTCGCTGAGGGTCGGACACAAGTGAGTGACTTCACTTTCACTTTTCACTTTCATACATTAGAGAAGGAAATGGCAACCCACTCCAGTGTTCTTGGCTGTAGTATCCCAGGGACGGGGGAGCCTGGTGGGCTGCCATCTATGGGGTCACACAGAGTCGGACACGACTGAAGTGACTTAGCAGCAGCAGCAGCACAAAATGTAGGCAGCAGGACAGGACCCTCAAAGAAACAGGCAAAGAAATGACAACAAAGTGCAATTTTTCTTTAAAACAGAAGCGATTTACAAGAGTTAGATTGAAGAAGGCAGAAGATTAGAGTTTTAGGGTGACATTTTTAAGGTTGTATAAATTAACAAAATTCAGAATATTGAAAATTCTATCAAATATATGATTGGGGTTTATCATCAAATAAATTATATGAGGTTAAAAAAACAGAGATAAAGTGTGGTTGAACCTCTGGGTTAAAACAGACTTAGGAGAAATATCAACCAATGAGTGTGTTCACCTGTTTCATTCTGATTCAAACACGGTAAGGGTAAAACAAAAAAGAGAATCAGGTATTTGAACACTGCCTGAATATTTGATAATATTAAGGAAACTTTGGTTTACTTAAGGTGTGATGACATTTTAGCTATTTTTAAAGACTTCTTATCTTTTTGAGATACATCCTGAATCATGTATGGACCAAATGGTATGATGACTGGGATCTGCTTAGAAATAATCTGATTATGATTATGGTAGGGGTAGCAGGGAGGAAAGGCTTGGGTACAGGTGAAATGCAACAGACAAGTATTAACAATTGTTGAAGTTAGATGAAGACAGAGTTACAAAATATCATTCTTTCCTTTGAAAAATGTTAGAGCTTTCCATATTAAACATGGTTAAGTTTCCTAGTTCAGAACTACTACATGTATTTTCCTTGACATTTCTCCCAGAAGTTTAAAAGCAGAAAGAAGACACTATAAAGTTCTTCAACCAACCAGAAATTTCTATTAACTGGCACCTTTGAATTTGGCCATTACAGATGAAGTTCATGATGGTGAGCCCAGGGCACTCTGAAACATTGAAAGATTAAATTACATTTGATAAGACTGTGATTTTAAAATGAATCCTGCTATGTTCTAATTCTTTGAAAATCAGCAATCCATAGCAGGTACAATTTCCCCTTAATAAGAACACTGTATTCCTCAGTCATTTAACAGAGCTTTTCCATATCCTTAGTTAGACAAAGGAGACTTTTGAGCAAATGTTCTTCCTCTGTGACTGTGAAATTCGTACTGATCCATGTGCATGTGTGCACTTCACCTAATACTGAGAACTCCTTTAGAAGAGGTTGTTATTCTGAACCAACTCTAGAGTTGTTCCAATAGAGTTCCAACCACTTAATAAAAGAGTAATTATTTAAGGTGTGGCCCCAAATAGGAAAAAGTCAGAATTTGTATGGGACCCTTTATTCCAGACTCAGTATATTTTGCTATTTATTTAAAGTATGGCTGTTCTGTCTGTAATTGAATGCTATGGTCTAAACACAGCCTTTTTAGGTCTGTAATTCAAAACACAAAAGGAGTTTGTTTAGACATAAGTGTAACCAGAAAAAGAGCTAATAGTTATGCCCTTGATTTGCTTGAAGCCATGCTTCAGTAAAATATCAACCAATTTGTAGGGAATCATTAGAACTCTAATAATTTGGTATTATGTAGCTCGAACAACCAGTTAATTCATGGAAATTTTCACTTGTCTGAGGCTACAGGTTGTGTTTGTGAATAGCTTCAAGGATAGATGATTCATCATGGGACTATTTTAATTACTCTTTGTAGCTAATATCTAGGATTTATTCCCTTCTTTATAAAAATTCATCCATCACTTGATTATCTCTTACTACAACTAAAATCTGTGCCAAGCCACACATATTTCCATAGATTTAAGGAGGGAAGAATCATTCTGTTTCCATTTGTTTGTATCCAGTCTCAGTGGGTGGGCAGCTGGAGACTCTCTCTTCTTTGCTGACTCTGTTCCTCCTTGTGATATCAATTAAGGTTGAACGATTCAGAGAAGTCTAAACAATCAAGTTTGCTTCATTCTCCACTCACATCATTATCACCTGTTAATTTTGTAAAGTCTGAAATATCTTTTATTTAAGCTCTCACTAGTAATAAACATATTCATGACAGCCCAATATTATGCCAGGCACTTGTATCAAGTCAGTAATACCCTAACCTTTGTTCTTGTTCAGTCGTTAAGTCATTCCCGACTCTTTGTGACCCTGTGTATTGCACCACGCCAGGCTTCCCTGTCCTTCACTCTCTCCTGGAGTTTGCTCCCATTTATGTTCACTGAGTTGATGATGCCATATTATCTCCCCATTTTTCAAGTGGGGCAACTGATGATCAAAAAGATGGAGTAGCTTATCCAAAGACCAAAGCTGGTGAAGGACTGGCTGAGCAGGACACGCATACCCCCACGTCTGACTGCAGAATCCAGTTCAGTGTCCATGGAGTACCTACTCCACGTTGGACACTATAGGGTCCCTGTCACCAGCTAATGGAACTAAACTGAAGGGCTCAGCAAGAGAGCTGGGGCAAATAGAGCAGGTGTCATGGAGGAAAAATGGTGTGGCTTCTGAGGTGAGAGGGGTTCCAGGCAGGAGTAATGGTTTCAGAAGTTTGGGCCCAGAAATACCAAAACGACTACAGTCTATTTTATCTCAAATGGAATGTTCGTGCAGAGTTCGAACATGTTCGTGTTCGTGTTCTGTCTGAGGTTGGCCTTGACCACCAGTTAAGGAGTTTGAACATTCTGTAATTCTGGTATAAAAAATAATGTAAAGCATTGGATTTTGTTTCATTTTTCAAAGTGTGGATACTGGATACTGCTATAGTGTTGCAACATTGTTTGAAAGTAACTGTACAGCTAGTACTTGATTTCTATGTACATTAATATAATACGTGCAGTATTTATATTTTATTTTTCTTTCAGAAAAGCTCTACTTCTTTTCTTTAAAGAACAAAAATTCAAAAACAAACAACCTCCCCATCACCCCTTAAAAAAAATCACTACAGTGCTGGGAACCACAGTTTATGTATGTGCTTATATTTTTGTGCCTGCTCCACCAATGACTGTCATCATTAGTCATATAAGTAAACAGCATTAATATAAGAAAGGTAAACTAAATTCAGTGGGCCTTTTGTTCAGTCTTCCCATTGACAGCCAAGTGTTGGCTCCTTCAAGATTACAGGGTTGAGTTAACTGCCCTACCACATACTGTGTGACCATGTGGTCCAAACACAGGAGACGTGACCCAGAAGAACAGCCTGTAAATCAATATGGGATATGTAACATTTATACAAAATAAAATAAATCATAAAGACAGTACAAACAATTGCATTTCATTTTTAAAGATTCAAAAAAGCAGATTTGCCTATCAAAGAAGTTACAAGTTATTTTAGCTATGACATTCCTGGTCCTTTCTATGTTTTAGGCTTTGGAACCAGCATCCTATATCTACCTTCCATCCTCAAGCAGAGGATGTGGGATAAGAAATATTTTTCTGGTAACGTAAAGCATTAAAATGGAGATTTAGTGGACAATGCCTTCAGTTAAACTTGGTTCTAGTCAGGGTTCCTGACTGATAGTATTATTTTGTGAATTGTTCTGACTCAGAAAGCCCAAAATGTGAAATTCTAAAAATATACTTAAAGGAGTATACACTTTCAGATAGTAGTGGATATTTCATTCTTTCCTCTGCTTGGAGGCATGGTGGTATTGGGGTGGGAAGTTGCCTAATTAGGTGTTGACTGATGGGGGGGGCCAAGCTTACCTCTTCCAGTCCTACAGAAGTGATGCGCTCCCTTAGTCATTACAGCCACCAGCGTCCAGGTTTGTGGGCATTCAGGTGAGAGGTAACATCCTCTCTTAACACTTAAGTGACCTCTAGGGGATGTTGGCCGGTAGGATGAAAAGCCAGAGTAAGGTAACACTGACTGTCTCTGGACCCTTGATAGTTGCCCTGGGGCCAAAGATGCTATTTTGACTCTCAGTGACCCTGTCAAACTAAAGTGCCATTTGCTGGCATTTCCAGTCATGTGTCTGTCCCTGAGTTATCAGCTATGTGACTGAGCATAAACTGGCAGGGGATTTCCTACTACAGAGGCTTTGTTTTTGTTAGTTTCAAGAAATTGGAGTTATCTAAACTAAACGTAAAATCACAGAATAGATTATTAAATGGGTGTGGAAATTTTAACAGATTCTAGATTTTATAACTTATTGTCTGAAGACATACTTTCTCTGCCCTATTCCTTTTCTCCTTTCCATCCCTCCAATGACCTCCATCTTAAATGGAGATGTAGTTCATACACCTTTTTGCCCTACCATACATATGTCATTTTTAAGAGAAAAAAATTTAAATTTTATCTTCACACTTCATGTCACCAAGTTCCTTCAGCACCTCTTTAATCCAACTAAAGTTCTAAATAAGTATATCAAGTGAGAGGAAAAAATATAAAAATATACCAGTAAATACAGTCAAACAACTGGAATACTACTTGCCAATAGAAAGGCCCCAACTATGAATATGACAACCCATTTCCCAGGTGGCGCTAGTGGTAAAGAACACACCAGCCAATTCAGGAAACAAAAGAGATGCAATTTTGATCTCTGGGTCAGGAAGATCCCCTGAAGGAGGACATGGCAGCCCACTCCAGTATTCTTGCCTGGAGAATCCCATGGACAGAGGAGGCTGTTGGGATATGGTCCATAGAGCTGCAAAGAGTTGGACACAACTGAAGTGACTTAGCACACATACATGCATGGATACAACAACTTGAATGACTCTCACGAGCATTATACCAAGTGAAAAAAAATTGATCCCACAAAAGATTCCATATAGTATGATTTCATTTATGTAACATCCTCAAAATGATAACAAATAAATAAATAAAGAGATGGGAAATAGCTGTTTGCCAAGGGTAGAGAGAAAGAGGAGGGTGTGACTACAAAGGTTCTTCATCTCTGTAGCATGGAACCTCTGTCTGTTGGTTGTGATGGTGGTTGCACAAATCTGTGCATGTGATAAAATGACACAGAAACTATATACACATATTGCACCAATGTCGCTTTCCTGGCCTTGATATTGTAAAAAAAAAAATATGTCCCAGGTAACCACTGGAGGAAACTAGCTTTGAAAGGTACATGGAATCTCTGTGTTACCTTTGCAACTTCCTGTGAAACTATAATTGTTTTAAAACAATAAACTTATACAAGTCAACCAACAGTGTGGACTCCTCTGCACAGCAAGTATAAATACAGCATAGCTAACGATGCCAAAAAAGTATCAGATCTGTTTTAAAGGTGTGCTGTCACTAAAGAGCTGCTTCAAAGGCAAGAAGGAATAAAACCGTGCTGAACTGTGTTCTCGGGGCTGTCACAGCATCCTCCATTTCTGCAGAGCTGTGAACCATCTGACTGTTTCCAGGGACGCACAAAGTAGGGTGGAAGCACAAACCCCTTTAGTTGGATCCCATCAACAATCAATGTTAGTTTGGTCATTTAGTCTATAAAAACATTCTGCATCCAGGTACCATATTCCTCTGTCCCCTTTGGAAAAATTCCAGAAAATAAGACCATAGCACGTAGCCCCATGTAGCATGCAGGAAACATTTCTTCAGACAGAAAGGATCACAGTAGCCTCTCTCTTTAAAGAATGCCTCTCTCTCCCCCCCTTTTTCAGTTCTTTGCTACGTCTCCCTCCAAGATTGCCTGACTCATTAGCCTGATCTTTCTAGTGAAGTTGTATTCATGGCAAAGCAGGCAAAACCGTGAGCGATGTGGCAACCCAGGCGGGGGTCTCCTGTGGTCCTCCCTGCGCACAGCGACCCAGCTCATGCTCCCCATGAGCCTGCGGGACCTGAACGTTACCCGCGAACCACCAGTTGCCCCTGGAGACGCCTCTGGGCGGCTCTCTCCAAGTACCAACACTGCGAACACAACAGCAGCCTGATCAGCTGTCGGCCAAAGTTGCCTCCTGGTGAGTTACATCTTTTTTTCTTTTTCTCATTTAACATTTTTATAGTACTGTGAGTATACCCAGTGTTATAAAATTATGCCAAAACAAAGAATAAAGTCCTTGTCCTGAGGAGTATGCGGTGTAAAAGGCGCGAATGATGCAAGGATAAAAACAGCACAAACACACAGAGTGGGGAGGAAATGTAAGGTAGAATCAATGAAACTTCCAATGGACCGAGAATGGAAAGGCTACGGGCAGGGCTCCAACTCCTCCCCATGAAACAGAATTATAACAGCAGTAGCAACAGTAACATTTGGGGGTGTTTATTGTTATTAATATGTATCGTGCAGTATCATTGAATTAATTCTGTAATGCAGGTACTTTTATTATACCTACCTGGAAATAAAGGGTTTAACTGTTAACAAAGTGCCAAATATGCTTCTGAATAAATTAACTCATTTAATTCTCAAAAAATCCTTCTGAAATAGGAACTGTTTCACTCACTTTACAGATGAAAAGAATGAAGCAGTCAGGTTAAGTGACTTGCTCAGTGTGGCTCAGGTAGAAAGTGAGCAAGCCAGAATTTGAACCTGAGAAGTCAGAAGGATGGAGCCAAGATCCAAATCCAGGAAGCCCAACTCTGTGATGGCTCCAGGATTCATATCCACATGCCCTGACTCTCAAACCTGTGTGTCTCATCATGTGCAATGAAGCACAATGAAAAAATAATTTAATTTTAAAATATTTATATTGACTGTTCACAATGCAGATTTATTTTGTAAAGGCCTTTAATATTGTGATGAAAAAGCATTTATTTGAAGAATAAATATTGCTTTTTAAAAAAAGGAACATGTTTTCCTCCTTCCTTCCTTCATTCAATAAACATGCATGAGTGTCTGTTTACATCAGACACTATGTGAGGTACCATGGTGACAGCAGGGCCCAAACGAGACAAAAATGACAGAAAACAAGGGAACCGGACATGATGTTCATTTTAATGATGAATATGCACTAGACTTATCAGGAGCGCTAGGGGCAAATAGCCAACAGGGAATAAAGGAACATTTCACTCTTATTATACAGCTGCTGCTGCTAAGTCGCTTCAGTCGTGTCCAACTCTGTGCGACCCCATAGAAGGCAGCCCAGCAGGCTCCACGGTCCCTGGGATTCTCCAGGCAAGAACACTGGAGTGGGTTGCCATTTCCTTCTCCAACACATGAAAGTGAAAAGTGAAAGTGGAGTTGCACAGTCATGTCTGACTGTTAGCGACCCCATGTACTGCAGCCCACCAGGCTCCTCCATCCATGGGATTTTCCAGGCAAGAGTACTGGAGTGGGTCGCCAGTGCCATACAGGGAACGACATTATTCTGGGCTGGACTGTCCCACATGAGTATTATTTAGCCCTCTTTTCATTTCCTCCCTTCTGTTTTCTTCATTGTAGTTACAGCACTTCAAGGAGAACATGTTATCAAATAACACTAGTATAGACATTTGTTAACACTTCAAACAGTGCTTTGGGTGACAGCAGGAGTAACATTAATGATAAGAGCTATCACATATTAAATGCTTCTTATGTATTAGGCATTAGTCTAAGAATTTTACATGTTAACTCATTTAATAGATCATGAGATCGATTCTATTACGATCCAAACTTTATAGACAAAGAGATTGAAACTCAGAAAGATTAAGAAACTTACCCGAGGATCTAATGCTACAATGTGGAGGTTTTAATCTGTTAATGGAAATTAGGTTTGGGATTGCTTATAGATTTCAGTCACTCTTTGAATTCCCTTCCTCATGACAGTGTGAGTGAGTGTTTTACAAGTCTGGAAATGGTGAAGTGGCATGCAGACCTCTGAACCTGCAATGAAAAACTAGTATAAAAGATCCCTAAAGAAAAAAGAGATGCTGAGAGTTGAGTTTTCAAAGTCTACTATCAAAAGCTAGAATTTTACTCAGCTTAAACATCTATTTTGGAGATAGGAGAGTGAAATGTATTACTGTCTTCTCATTTCATTTTTTTAAAATAAATTTTTATTTTCTGATTCTTCTTTAACATGTTAAAATGCAATAATCAACAAAAACTAAAATAAGAGAAACCCACAGCCCTCCAAGCTACCTTTTAAGAAAAGCATAATAAAGCGTTCGCTTGGAAGTCTTTTTCATGATTATGTAGATTGTACCTATGCTTTAATAAAATATCCGAGAACAAGAAAAATAATTTGGTTTTCCCATACAGAGGACGAAAAAGTCTGGTCTTCTTATCTGAACTTAGGTTTTAAAACACTAACATTATAAAGAGTTATAGTCCTCTATTATAGGGCCATAATAAAAGGATAAAATAATAAAATGTATCACTAATTCTTATTATAGTTGGTCATTTTGTTCCCTGTTAGCACATTTCACTTCTGACATTCAAGAGAGAGGCTGAGCTATGGGACATTTGCAGAGAAATCATGCGAGGACCCAGCCCATATACTCCCCCACCCCCCACCTCCCCACACATCCCCACCCCCACCCCCACCTCCTCCCGGCAATCTCCACTGAACTCTTAAATTCCTGAGTGGTCTCTAACTTCTTTCTCTGCTGAGGCCAGTGTTTCTGTTGAGAATCCTCCCCTACTTCCTTCACTTCCTTGTCTGGCTGACTTTTATTTCTGCTTCAAAACCCAGCTGAGGTATCATTCGGTCTAGAAATGTTCTCTGACCCCTTTCCTAAGCCAAGCTTGGTGGCAGAGTGCTCAAGTCTGATTTTTTCCCCCGGCCCTTCACATGTGTTAACACAACTGTTTGCTTATTTATTCTTTCCTTCACTAGACTCCACAAACATTTCTTGAGCACCTAGTATTTCCCTGGGACTCTGGTAGGTGTTAGGGAGACAAGGAGAAAAGAAACTCCCTAATACACTCCCTGGGGGATAATGATATTCAATGATTGTTTGCAGAATGAATGAATGAAATTAGGTCATTACAAACAGTGGAAAGAAGATCAGAAGATTAGCAGGCACAGGAAAGTGATTTGTTTTTTCCATTCTCCCATTTCTCACAGCCCACTCTGTTGTATAACACCTCTCTAAGCCTCTTGATTTCAGTTTTTGCTCTCCTCGTAGTCTTCATCTTATTGCTGTCTTTATAGGAAGCAGGAACTTTAGCATAGGAGGGACCACAGTTCTGATGCCAGCCCTGTCGCTTACTATCTCTGTGATCCCTGGCTCTTTGCTTAATTTCTCTGAGCTGGAATCTCCTCCTCTGTAAGATGGAAATTACAAATACCTATACAGTGGAGTACTGTGTGAATATTAAATGTGATTCACACATAAAAAGGGCTTGACTCTTAGTCTGACTTTGAAGAGTCTTCCTTTCCTTTCTTTCGGCTCTCCCCTTCTTCTATCCCTCATCTTCCTACAAGACATCATCAGGGTAGTAGTAGTATGCGAGATGGTTTCATGTGATACATGGAATTTTCTAGAATATTAATATTACTTATATATATTATACATTTTTAGAATACTAATATTACTTATACATATTAAAATATATGATCATTAAACTTCATTCAACTTTTGTTTTCTATAGAAATTATTGCTTTGGATTTGCAAAAAATAAAAAAATAAAACAGAGATTTGTTTTTTAAAAACAGGAAAAGAATCTGAAAAAGAATGGAGAGACATATACTCCAAAATAAAATAAAAATTAAGCTTAAAAATGAGAAGAAAAAAAATAAAACCAAAAAAATAGTTAGAAAAAATATTGTCAGTACAAAGGATGGTGGGTGGGGGGTGGGGGGGGATATGCCTAAAAACCACTGCAGAAATTAACAAAAATGATAATATAAAAGAAGAAAAAACCTTTAGCTCAGAAGTTCACAAGCTGCTATATTTATTATGCTTGTCCTGAGAGCTTGATAAACTGAGAAGTCTCTTAAAAATGAAAGAGGAGAGTGAAAAAGTTGGCTTAAAACTCAACATTCAAAAAACTAAGATCAAGGCATCCAGTCCCATCACTTCATAACAAATAGATGGGAGAATAATGGAAACTGTGACTTTATTTTCTTGGGCTCCAAAATCACTGCAGATGGTGACTACAGCCATGCTGTTAAAAGATGCTTTCTCCTTGGAAGAAAAGTTATGACCATCCTAGACAACATATTAAAAAGGAGAGACATTACTTTGCAGCAAAGGTCCATCTAGTCAAAGCTACGGTTTTTCCAGTAGTCATGTATGGATGTGAGAGCTGGACTATAAAGAAAGCTGAGCACTGAAGAATTGATGCTTTTGAACTGTGGTGTTGGAGAAGACTCTTGAGAGTCCCTTGGACTGCAAGGAGATCCAGCCAGTCCATCCTAAGGGAAATCAGTCCTGAATATTCATTGGAAGGACTGATGCTGAAGGTGAAACTCCAATACTTTGGCTACCTGATGTGAAGAACTAACTGACTCATTGGAAAAGAGCCTGATGCTGGGAAAGACTGAAGGCAGGAGGAGAAGGGGACAACAGAGGATGAGATGGTTGGATGGCATCACTGGCACAATGGACATGAGTTTGAGCTAGCTAGCTGGTGATCGACAGGGAGGCTTGGCATGCTGCAGTCCATGGAATCGCAGAGTCAGACATGAATGAGCAACTGAACTGAACTGAACTGAACCATAGTTAAGCATTTCTCAAATGCCGCTTGTAAAAAAAATCCAGTCCTGGGTCTGACAAAGATTAATTCTTAAGCTTCATGGTCATGCTTTTGGCTTTCTTAGGATAGAATTAGTCTCTAATAGACTAAGAAGTCAGTCTTGGGTCTCCAGAACCTGTCTAGTTCTGAGTATGATTAAATGTAAAGTGAAAGAAGATTGTTCTGTACACTTAAGAATAATTAATGCCCAAACAGAACTTCCAAAAATGTTCTATGTCTCCCACACTGTGTATCTCCATTTCTTGATCTATAATATAGCTGCTAAATCACTTCAGTCGTGTCCAACTCTGTGCGACCCCATAGACGGCAGCCCACCAGGCTCCCCCGTCCCTGGGATTCTCCAGGCAAGAACACTGGAGTGGGTTGCCATTTCCTTCTCCAATGCATGAAAATGAAAAGTGAATGTGAAGTCGCTCAGTTGTGCCCAACTCTTAGCGACCCCATGGACTGCAGCCTTCCAGGCTCCTCTGTCCATGAGATTTTCCAGGCAAGAGTACTGGAGTGGGGTGCCATTGCCTTTTCTGATAATATAGCTAGAATAATATAATCTAGCTCAATAGGCTAGGGTCAAATGAGGGTCAAATGTTAAAAGAAGCACTTAGAAACATATAGGGAATATAATAATTGATATGTATGCGTGAGCCATTATTATGATGAATCTAAAAGAAACTAGCCTCTTTGGGGCACCTAGCACTCCATCCTCTGGCAGAAGAGCTGACATCCTATGCCCACAGACTGGAAAGTTATTTATCCCTTTACCCAAGTCTTCCTGTTTTTTGAGGTTTTGTGATAAAATCAGCCCATTAGAAGCTTTCTGTCTCTGAACACATATTTGTTGTTGTTTAGTCGCTAAGTCATGTCTCTTGGCCACCCCAGGGTATTCTGTAACTTGGGGAGATCAGATACTCTCTTCAGTGTCTAGATCAGATACTCTCTTCAGTGTCTCTGTGCTTATAATCTTCTACCTAAAAATCTACAGATTTTTCTGTAGATTCATTTGTTAGAATTTGAGACTATATCACATGTGCACACACACACACACACACACAAACGTTTCTTGTGTTCCATATGAGAGAGTCCACCAATCTCACCCACTCCTCAGAGACTTATTTGCAGTATGGGGACCAAAAAAAAAAAAACCACAGGCGAATTTACACCTCCTCCCAGCAAAAGTCAAAGTCAATGAAAAGTTTTAACCAAAGCTGAAACAAACCCAGGCCCTGGAAATTGTGATCTGGGTGTAGGATCTTCTCTTTACAACATAAGACAGTTTAGTCATAATGATGTCATAATGATTGTGTCTGCACTGCCTAGGGAGTGAATAAAGATGAATATAGGAAATCAGGAATTTGGGAAACAGACCGTTCATGGTGAAAGGCTGGCCACTCCCTCCTTTCCTTAAGGGTGCCAAAGTGCACCACTACCCAACCAATAACAAAGAAAGCAGGTCCAGCAGCCTTGGGGGATGGGGCACCTGACCAGGAGGCGGTGGAGGTAAGTGCAAGACCAGGTCTTCTTACACCTCCAGCGCAGAGGTTACCCTTCGCTTCTCCTCTCTTCTCAGGGTCTAAGATCCCTCTGAGACAGGTAGAAATACACCTTTTGCACTAAGAGATACACATCAACAGCCAACCTGGCGTCCTCCGGGGAAATCAGGCCCGGGTATTTAAAGGCTCTGCGGAGGACGGCAGGTGGGGATTTCTGGATCATCCCTGGTTTAGTTTACCCAGTTCCTCCAACCAAGTCGGCAACCCGGTGCCCGCTTCTGGGTTGATGCCGGTGCACGTGGAAGGGACACTCGCAACCTTTTCCTACTGGATCACTAAGGGGAAGCTAGGGGATGCGCGGTTTCTCCACTTCCAGCCAGTGCTCTCTAGGGCGCACGCCCACCTGTGCGAAGAGCCCCTCCCTGCACCTCGCGCGGCTCTGGAGCTGGTCCCCGCGCTCACCCTTCTCCTCTCCCGGACTCCGAGGTGCTCCCAGCGTCCCCGCTCCCGTTTCCATCCTCTCTTCCTTCCATTCTTTCTCTCCGTTTTCTCCATTTTCCTTCCTACTCCTACCCCTCTCAGGGTCTGGACCCTTGTCGCTCTCTCCTTCTCCCCTCCTCTTTGGACCTCAGCCCTCTTCCCCGACGGCCCCTCTCCGTTCCCTTGGTTCCACTTGTCTTTTCTGCTCGCTTTTCTGCGCCGCTCTTTCCCTTTTTACTGTGCGCCCCAGGCTTCTCAGTCCGACGGCAAGGAACGCGCTCACCGCCCGCAGCCACGGTCCCCAAATCCAGCGCTGATCTCGCCTTCTTCCTCCCCTAAAGGAGCCTCCCCGGAGTTTCCTGGGTCAAGCCCGAGCTCCCGACCCAGGGAACCGCGCTGGCCTCCCGGGGGTCCCAGCTGTCAGGGAAGATGGGTCTATTTTAGGTCCTGCATCCAGTGTCCCCACCCCGAGGACGCGGGCACTGGTCCCGCGACTCGGGTAACACCTCTCCAGCACGATCCTGAGCTAAGGTGGACCCAGTTCCTCCAGAGGGTCTCGGATCCCCTGGCCAGGCAGGCGGCGGCGCCACGACTGTGGATGGCGGTCTCAAAACAAGCATCTCGAAATTCGAGCACCCAGGGAACCCGGGCTCGCGGGCGGGGCGTTCCAGCGCAAGCCACCCACTGCCCGCCCCCCAGGAATAGGCCTCCTTGGCACAGTCACTTCTCCTGGCATAGAGACTCACAGGAGCTTTCCCAGCCTGTGCCCTTTACCTCGGTTTGCCCTGGTTTACTTAATTTCTAGTCAGTCCGGTCATTAGCCTGCAGTAACCTACACGCAGTGGGATCCTTTGGAAAACGATAAGGATTCAGGACCATCAACAAGACACGAGGAGCCACAGCGTCTAACCTAAGCCCCAGAAGGTTGAGAGACCACGCTGCAGACGTGTGCGTGTCCCCATGCGCACTCGAGCGCGCACACACACACACACACACACATATCCCAGTTGGGATCCAGCCACAGGTTTGCATACTGACAAGTCTTTAAGTCAACGGAAAATATAAACAGCTTCACTCACCCGCCTTTTTCTTCCCTCTCCCGATTGGGATCCAGGGGAAAAGGGTGGATTGAGAGACCCTTCTTTCTTTTCTTTTCGCCTTTCTAAAGAGTGGAAATTTCCATCATGTGATAGGGGGCAGCATCCCCAGTGTCGCGTTTCCTGTGGACCCTCCCTTCCAGCCCCAGCCGCCAATCGTCAGGCGGCAACCTGAGATGTCAACGAAAGCATCCTCCCAGGTGGGGCTGAGCTGTCCAGCTGTCCCCCAAGAGTGAAGCCTGGGACCTGCCAGCCCCTGCTCCAGCTTTCCTGGACCCACGACAGCAGAGGATATCGTGGTGTGAGTTGAGCTTTTCTGTGGGGTTTTTTTTAAACGATTAAGTTCCTTCATTAGTCAAGGTTGCATTTATTGGATCTGTCCTATATGTGGAAATACATGTCCATGCTCATTTTGAAGTCTGTAAAAGAGTTTTTCTTTCAGTCGGTGGCCCTAAGCTTCCTGTAGGTTTGATGATGTCAAACCTGAATCTGACATAAAGGAAAAAAAATTGAGGAAGAGTTGTAAATGAAAAACCTTTCATTCACAGTAAAAATCACTTAATGCAAAAGCGGTGTAGAAGATAGTTTGCCAGCCCTCAACCATGGCTAGGGGTCTTTTGCGGTCATTTCCCACCCATTCCAGGATTCCACTGTAAGCATAATCCTCAGTATATATGAAGAAGGAATTGGGATTTAATAAATAGCACTACAGTTTCAGTTCTGCTTGTTAAAGGCACCACTTACCATTTTAAGGAAAGCTGTTTACATTGAAACTTTTCTGAGGTTAACCAAAATTCCTGTTTCCAAAAAGCCTATGCAAGTAACAAATATGTTCACAACCTCCTGTTTATTTAATGCTCATTTGTCACTCTTTAAGGGAGAAAGTGTTCTCCTATAGAGATCTGAGCCCCACAGTTTAACAAACTTATCAGGCAACACAAATTACTTTCTAAATTCTCACATACCCAATTTAACTTTATTCAGAATGGTAAGGTTCACTGTTCAGACTGTGAATATCTAGAACTGTCTTATTTTACAGTTCCCATTAACTAATGCATTAGCAGCACCTCAGCAATTTAAAAAAAAAGGATAACAACAAAAACAAAAATCCATCTAGACAATGCAAATATATAATAATCAGGAGGATTAAAAACTCTCCATTAACACACATACACACACATAAGTTCAGTTCAGTTCATTTCACTTCAGTCGCTCAGTTGTATCCGACTCTGCGACCCCATGAATCGCAGCACGCCAGGCCTCCCTGTCCATCACCAGCTTCTGGAGTTCACTCAGACTCACGTCCATTGAGTCAGTGATACCATCCAGCCATCTCATCCTCTGTCGTCCCCTTCTCCTCCTGCCCCCAATCCTTCCCAGCATCAAAGTCTTTTCCAATGAGTCAACTCTTCGCATGAGGTGGCCAAAGTACTGCAGTTTCAGCTTTAGCATCATTCCTTCCAAAGAACACCCAGGACTGATCTCCTTTAGAATGGACTGGTTGGATCTCCTTGCAGTCCAAGGGACTCTCAAGAGTCTTCTCCAACACCACAGTTCAAAAGCATCAATTCTTCGGCACTAAGCTTTCTTCACAGTCCAACTCTCACATCCATACACGACTACTGGAAAACTCATAGATTTGACTAGATGGACCTTCATTGGCAAAGTAATGTCTCTGCTTTTGAATATGCTATTTAGGTTGGTCATAACTTTCCTTCCAAGGAGTAAGCGTCTTTTAATTTTATGGCGGCAGTCACCATCCACAGTGATTTTGCAGCCCCCCAAAATTAAGTCTGATACAGTTTCTACTGTTTCCCCATCTATTTGCCATGAAGTGATGGGACCAGATGACATGATCTTTGTTTTCTGAATGTTGAGCTTTAAGCCAACTTTTTCACTCTCCTCTTTCACTTTCATCAAGAGGCTTTTTAGTTCCTCTTCACTTTCTGCCATAAGGGTGGTGTCATCTGCATATCTGAGGTTATTGATATTTCTCCTGGCAATCTTGATTCCAGCTTGTGCTTCTTCCATCCCAGCGTTTCTCACGATATACTCTGCATGTAAGTTAAGCTGTGAAAAGAAGGGAAGCTAAAAGCAAAGGAGAAAAGGAAAGATATAAGCGTCTGAATGCAGAGCTCCAAAGAATAGCAAGAAGAGATAAGAAAGCCTTCCTCAGCAATCAATGCAAAAAAATAGAGGAAAGCAACAGAATGGGAAAGACTAGAGATCTCTTCAAGAAAATTAGAGATACCAAGGGAACATTTCATGCAAAGATGGGCTTGGTAAAGGACAGAGATGGTATGGTCCTAACAGAAGCAGAAGATATTAAGAAGAGGTGGCAAGAATACACAGAAGAACTGTACAAAAAAGATCTTCATGACCAGACCAAGAAATTAGAATACATCAGAATAGTTTTGATGTCTCTTTAAACTTGTTGAAACTAGATTATCTTCACATTATTACACTTTTCCATTGATTATTGTTTAATAAATATAAGCATCTTTTATAAAAGTACTAAATTGTCAAAATTGGTAAAATTGGAAGAGGATTAATGAGAGATCATAATAGATACATATCTCTCTCTACCTAAATTAGTAAAAGCAAAATCCAAGGTTCCAAAAAAAAGCCCTTTCAGAGAAAATACAAATAAAGATGGGATCAATGCAGTCCTAAGACTGATACTAGTTCACTATGCAGCTACTCAACTTTTTAATGAATTGCTTATTTAGTCAGTTCTTGGTGTCCATATCTTAGGTAGTACAGAAAAATAGTGGTTCTTTGCCTAATTTTCTAGAGAACTATAGGTTGTTCATTTACATATGTGCTACTTACTTTAATCATACATGTATTGAAATAAAATGAATTGCATTGTCTATAAAGCCACAAAGTGATGAGCAAAATTCAAATTTGTCATCTTTTGTAGCTATTTTACATTCTTAGAGATTTAGAAGAGCTCTGAGCAATGTCTAGGTGGTATGAGACAACTGGCATGCCATTGTCTTTCCGTGATATAATCAAACTCTTGAGCCTTTGATGACTATGCTTAATTTACTTAACAATCCTCAAGGGCTTGTTTTAAACCAGCCTTCGAAAGAGAAGGGAATGGCAATCCCTGGAGAAGGGAATGGCAATCCACTCCAGTATTCTTGCCTGGAGAATCCCATGGACAGAGGAGCCTGGTGGGCTACAGTCCATGGGATCACAAAGAGTCGGACTTGAGTAAGCAACTAACACTACTACTACTACTTGTGAGGTTGGTGTTTTTATCTTTACTTTTCAGATGAGAAAACAGAGTGAATGAGTTAAGGGGCTTGCCAGAGACAGAATCAGAGTAAGGATTCAGCTATATATGATTCCAAAGGTCTCCCCCTTCTGTCCCATCATTAGACTTGTCCTAATTTGGGCTCCAGAAGCACATCATAATACATGAGTGTAGGCCTCACTAGACTTCAAGCTCCTGAGCAACCATTCTCTGTTTATTCTCATCAGTGTTCCTGACATTTGCTGTAGGGTAGCTCTATACTTATTTATTGGATGAGTGGATGAACAAATGAAGAACACCCCTACAATTTGTATACTGTCACACACTATCTGTGCCTGAGTTATTTGTTAAATAAAGTGATCTGTGATTTATCCCTAGTGATATTTTGCATCTTCTCTCAATTTTTTCTCTGTAGTTAAGAAGAACCATAATTAGGTGTTCAGTTAGAATAGTATGCCAGGCTACCAGTTACTCTGACATGCTTGTGTAACTGGTGTTTGAACAGAGACTGACATTGATTTGCTATTGCCAGGGAACACAATAGCATGGCAGCTTTCAGAAAATACCGAATTACTCTCAAAGCAAATTTTCCCCTTTGCAACATTCCTCTGAGAGCTAGAAATATAGTCATGTCAAACTTAACTTACTATTTCCTTTATTTGGAAAAATAAAATGAAAGAACTTATCACTAATCTCCCAAAACTAGAGATGTTTAATGAGAATGACCACTTTTAAAATAAGTATTAATATATACATGTGTGTTTTGTGAATGAATAAGATGTAGAACATGTGAAGTTAAACACTTGGTTTCTGATTTCTGGAACCAGAATCTTTCCTGGATTTGAATTCCAACTTTGATATTTACTAGCTGGTAATTAGTTATTAGTTACATAATAATTAGGTAAATTATTAACTTCTCTATGCCCCAGTTTCCTCATCTGTAATTTGGGACCTCCCAGGTGGTGCTAAAGAACCACCTACAAATGGGAAAGAACCCACCTACCAATGCAGGAGACTTTAGAGACTCAGGTTCAATCCTTGGGTTGGGACGATCCCCTGGAGGATGGCATGGTAACCCACTCCAGTATTCTTGCCTGAGAAACCCCATGGACAGAGGAGCCTGGAGGGCTACAGTCCATAGCATCACAAAGAGTTGGACACAACTGAAATGACTGAGCATGTATTTTTACCTATTCTAGAGTTGTTTCAAAAAATCAAGTAAATCTCGTAAGGCACTTAAATCATCCTTTTTCACATGGAAAATACTGATTATAGTTGTATCATCTGTTACTGAAAATTTCTTATAATTACCCTAAAACTTCATTCTATTCTCCTGGGCCTGTTTCCTCCTTCTTAGTACAAGAGAGCAGACTATTTAATCCTTGCATCCTGTGTGATCTTAACATTCTACAATTGCACAGCTTATGGGTATTTACTTCTTTTATTCCCTTGTTACCACAATAAAACCCTAGTTCCCTAAAATTTGCCTTCTGAAGTAATGGAGAACAGGAAACTATCATTAACCTATTATTTAAATTTCTTAAGCTTGAAATGTAAAGCAATACAAAATTTGCAGTTTAATTTTGAAACCATGAAAGCATTTAACTTCTAGTCTTCAAATATAAGAAATAGATGTTGTGAAAGAGGTCAAAATTGTATGCTTACTTTTCCATGGCCCTGTTCCAATTCTGCAGTAGGTTTCATTCTTTCTCATTGTATGATAAATTGTTTACATGGTTCCTCTTGAGACTGTAAGTTCTGTAGATGTGATATCAAAACATGTTTGCTGAATAAATAAATAAGTGAGTCAATCAATTGATGCTTCTCCGTTTTACAAAAAGTTGAAAAGCTAAGTGATAATTTTCTTCAAGATAAGGATGGAATTTAATCAAACAAAAACATTTCAAATTCAAATACCACTATGAAGACACTTTTGGAACTCACTCATTTAAAATTATAATCTGGCTTTGTGTGTTGTGCTTAGTCACTCAGTCATGGCTGACTCTTTGCGACCCCATGGACTTCAGCCTACCAGGCTCCTCCACTTATAGGTATTCTCCAGGCAAGAATACTGGAGTGGGTTGCCATACCTTCCTCCAGGGGATCTTACCAACCCAGGGATCGAACCCAGGTCTCCCACATTGCAGACAGATTCTTTACTGTCTGAGCCACCAGGAAAGCCCTGGAGGAGGGCATGGCAACCCACTCCAATATTCTTGTCTGGAGGATCCCCATGTATGGAGGAGCCTTACAGTCCATGGGGTCACAGAGTCAGACATGACAGAGTGACTAAGCACAAAGCCAGGTTATAATTTTATTTTTTTTTTACATAATATCCCCTTTTTAATTTTTTTTTCATTTCATATATGATATTATACATGGTTCAATGCCATTCTCCCAAATCATCCCACCCTCTCCCTCTCCCATAGAGTCCAAAAGACTGTTCTATACATCTGTGTCTCTTTTGCTGTCTCGCATACAGGGTTATCATTACCATCTTTCTAAATTCCATATATACGCATTAGTATACTGTATTGGTGTTTTTCTTTCTGGCTTACTTCACTCTGTATAATCGGCTCCAGGTTCATCCACCTCATTAGAACTGATTCAAATGTATTCTTTTTAATGGCTGAGTAATACTCCATTGTGTATATGTACCACAGCTTTCTTATCTATTCATCTGCTGATGGACATCTAGGTTGCTTCCATGTCCTGGCTATTATAAACAGTGCTGCAATGAACATTGGGGTACACATGTCTCTTTCAATTTTGGATTCCTCAGTGTGTATGCCCAGCAGTGGGATTGCTGGGTCATATGACAGTTCTATTTGAGTTTTTTAAGGAATCTCCACACTGTTCTCCATAGTGGCTGTACTAGTTTGCATTCCCACCAACAGTGTAAGAGGGTTTCCTTTTTTCCACACCTTCTCCAGCATTTATTGCTTGTAGACTTTTGGATAGCCGCCATTCTGACTGGCGTGAAATGGTACCTCATTGTGGTTTTTATTTGCATTTCTCTGATAATGAGTGATGTTGAACATCTTTTCATGCGTTTGTTAGCCATCTGTATGTCTTCTTTGGAGAAATGTCTGTTTAGTTCTTTAGCCCATTTTTTGATTGGGTTGTGTATTTTTCTGGAATTAAGCTGCAGAAGTTGCTTGTATATTTTTGAGATTAGTTCTTCAGTTGCTTCATTTGCTATTATTTTCTCCCATTCTGAAGGCTGTCTTTTCATTTTGCTTAGTTTCCTTTGTTGTGCAAAAGCTTTTAAGTTTAACTAGGTCCCATTTGTTTATTTTTGCTTTTATTTCCAATATTCTGGGAGGTGGGTCATAGAGGATCCCGCTGTGATTTATGTTGGAGAGTGTTTTGCCTGTGTTCTCCTCTAGTTTTATAGTTTCTGGTCTTACGTTTAGATCTTTAATCCATGTTGAGTTTATTTTTGTGTGCGGTGTTAAAAAGTGATCTAGTTTCACTCTTTTACAAATGGTTGACCAGTTTTCCCAGCACCACTTGTTAAAGAGATTGTCTTTTCTCCATTGTATATTCTTTCCTCCTTTGTCAAAGATAAGGTGTCCATAGGTGTGTGGATTTATCTCTGGGCTTTCTATTTTGTTCCATTGATCTATATTTCTGTCTTTGTGCCAGTACCATACTGTCTTGATGACTGTGGCTTTGTAGTAGAGCCTGAAGTCAGGCAGGTTGATTCCTCCAGTTCCATTCTTCTTTCTCAAGATTGCTTTGGCTGTTTGAGGTTTTTTATATTTCCATACAAATTGTGAAATTTGGTAGCTTGATAGGGATTGCATTGAATCTATAGATTGCTTGGGTAGTAGTATATCTCATTTTCGCTTATTGATTCTTCTCATCCATGAACATGGTATATTTCTCCATCAATTAGTGTCCTCTTTGATTTCTTTCATCAGTGTTTTATAGTTTTCCATATATAGGTCTTTTGTTTCTTTAGGTAGATATACTCCTTTGTATTTTATTCTTTTCATTGCAATGGTGAATGGAATTGTTTCCTTAATTTCTCTATTTTCTCATTATTAGTATATAGGAATGCAAGGGATTTCTGTGTGTTGATTTTATATCCTGCAACTTTACTAAATTCATTGATTAGCTCTAGTAATTTTCTGGTGGAGTCTTTAGGGTTTTCCATGTAGAGGATCATGTCATCTGCAAACAGTGAGAGTTTTACTTCTTCTTTTCCAATCTGGATTCCTTTTATTTCTTTTTCTGCTCTGATTGCTGTGGGAAAAACTTCCAAAACTATGTTGAATAGTAGTGGTGAGAGTGGGCACCCTTCTCTTGTTCCTGACTTTAGCGGAAATGCTTTCAATTTTTCACCATTGAGGATAATGTTTGCTGTGGGTTTGTCATATATAGCTTTTATTATGTTGATGTATGTTCCTTCTATGTCTGCTTTCTGGAGAGTTTTTATCATAAATGGATGTTGAATTTTGTCAAAGGCTTTCTCTGCATCTATTGAGATAATCATATGGCTTTTATTTTTCAATTTGTTAATGTGATGAATTACATTGATTGATTTCTGGATATTGAAGAATCCTTGCATCCCTGGGATAAAGCCCAGTTGGTCATGGTGTATGATCTTTTTAATGTGTTGTTGGATTCTGATTGCTAGAATTTTGTTAAGTATTTTTGCATCTATGTTCATCAGTGATATTGGCCTGTGGTTTTCTTTTTTTGTGGCATCTTTGTCAGGTTTTGGTATTAGGGTGATGGTGGCCTCATAGAATGAGTTTGGAAGTTTACCTTCCTCTGCAATTTTCTGGAAGAGTTTGAGTAGGATAGGTGTTAGCTCTTCTCTAAATTTTTGGGAGAATTCAGCTGTGAAGCCATCTGGACCTGGGCTTTTGTTTGCTGGAAAATGTCTGATTACCATTTCAATATCCATGCTTTGGATGGGTCTGTTAAGATTTTCTGTTTCTTCCTGGTTCAGTTTTGAAAAGCTGTAATTTTCTAAGAATTTGTCCATTTCTTCCAAGTTGTCCATTTTAGTGGCATATAATTGCTGATAGTAGTCTCTTATGATCCTTTGTATTTCTGTGTTGTCTGTTGTGATCTCTCTATTTTCATTTCTAATTTTATTGATTTTATTTTTCTCCCTTTGTTTCTTGATGAGTCTGGATAATGGTTTGTCAATTTTATTTATCCTCTCAAAGAACCAGCTTTTGGCTTTGTTGATTTTTGCTATGGTCTCTTTTGCTTCTTTTGCATTTATTTCTGCCCTAATTTTATTTTTATTTTTATTTTACTTTACAATACTATATTGGTTTTGCCATACAGTGACATGAATCTACCATGGGTGTACATGAGTTCCCAAACATGAACCCCCCCCCACCTCCCACCCCATATCATCTCTATGGATCATCCCCGTGCACCAGCCCCAAGCATCCTGTATCCTGCATTGAACACAGACTGGCGATTCGTTTCTTACATGATAGTATACATGTTTCAATGCCATTCTCCCAAATCATCCCACCCTCTCCCTCTCCCTCTCCCTTTGAGTCCAAAAGTCCGCTGTCTCGCATACAGGATTATTATTACCATCTTTCTAAATTCCATATATATGTGTTAGTATACTGTTTTGGTGTTTTTCTTTCTGGCTTACTTCACTCTGTATAATCGGCTCCAGTTTCATCCATCTCATTAGAATTGATTCAAAAGTATTCTTTTTAATGGCTGAGTAATACTCCATTGTGTATATGTACCACAGCTTTCTTATCCATTCATCTGCTGATGGACATCTAGATTGCTTCCATGTCTTGGGTATTATAAACAGTGCTGTGATGAACATTGGGGTACAAGTGTCTCTTTCCATTCTGATTTCCTCGGTGTGTATGCCCAGCAGTGGGATTGATGGGTCATAAGGCAGTTCTATTTGCAATTTTTTAAGAAATCTCCACACTGTTCTCCATAGTGGCTGTACTAGTTTGCATTCCCACCAACAGTGTAAGAGGGTTCCCTTTCTCCACACCCTCTCCAGCATTTATTGCTTGCAGACTTTTGGATCACAGCCATTCTGACTGGTGTAAAGTGGTACCTCAGATTTCTTTCCTTCTACTAACCCTGGGGTTCTTCATTTCTTCCTTTTCTAGTTGCTTTAGGTGTAGAGTTAGGTTATTTATTTGACTTTTTTCTTGTTTCTTGAGGTATGCCTGTATTGCTATGAACTTTCCCCTTAGCACTGATTTTACAGTGTCCCACAGGTTTTGGGTTGTTGTGTTTTCATTTTCATTCCTTTCTATGCATATTTTGATTTCTTTTTTGATTTATTCTGTGATTTGTTGGTTATTCAGCAGCATGTTTTTCAGCATCCATATGTTGGAATTTTTAATAGTTTTTCTCCTGTAATTGAGATCTAATCTTACTGTATTGTGGTCAGAAAAGATGCTTGGAATGATTTCAATTTTTTTGAATTTCCCAAGGGTAGATTTATGGCCCAGGATGTGATCTATCTTGGAGAAGGTTCCGTGTACACTTGAGAAAAAGGTGAAATTCATTGTTTTTGGGTGAAATGTCCTGTAGATATCAATTAGGTCTAACTGGTCTAGTGTATCATTTAAAGTGTGTGTTTCCTTGTTAATTTTCTGTTTAGTTGATCTATCCATAGGTGTGAGTGGGGTATTAAAGTCTCCCACTATTATTGTGTTATTGTTAATTTCCCCTTTCATACTTGTTAGCGTTTGTCTTACATATTGCAGTGCTCCTATGTTGGGTGCATGTATAATTGTTATATCTTCTTCTTGGATTGATCCTTTGATCATTAGTTAGTGTCCTTCTTTGTCTCTTTTCACAGCCTTTGTTTTAAAGTTTATTTTATCTGATATGAGTATTGCTACTCCTGCTTTCTTTTGGTCTCTATTTGCATAGAATATCTTTTTCCAGCCCTTCACTTTCAGTCTGTATGCGTCCCTTGTTTTGAGGTGGGTCTCTTGTAGACAACATATATAAGGGTCTTGTTTTTGTATCCATTCAGCCAGTCTTTGTTTTTTGGTTGGGGTATTCAATCCATTTACATTTAAGGTAATTATTGATAAGTATGATCCCGTTGCCATTTACTTTGTTGTTTTGGGTTCTGGTTTATACACCCTTTCTGTGTTTCCTGTCTAGAGAAGATTCTTTAGCATTTGTTGGAGAGCTGGTTTGGTGGTGCTGAATTCTCTCAGCTTTTGCTTGTCTGCAAAGCTTTTGATTTCTCCTTCATATTTGAATGAGATTCTTGCTGGGTACAGTAATCTGGGCTGTAGGTTATTTTCTTTCATCACTTTAAGTATGCCTTGCCATTCCCTCCTGGCCTGAAGAGTTTCTATTGAAAGATCAGCTGATACCCTTATGGGAATCCCCTTGTGTGTTATTTGTTGTTTTTCCCTTGCTGCTTTTAATATTTATTCTTTGTGTTTAACCTTTGTTAATTTGATTAATATGTGTCTTGGGGTGTTTCACCTTGGGTTTATCCTGTTTGGGACTCTCTGGGTTTCTTGGACTTGGGTGATTATTTCCTTCCCCATTTTAGGGAAGTTTTCAACTATTATCTCCTCAAGTATTTTCTCATGGTCTTTCTTTTTGTCTTCTTCTTCTGGGACTCCTATGATTCGAATGTTGGGGCGTTTAACATTGTCCCAGAGGTCTCTGAGATTGTCCTCTTTCTCTTAATTCGTTTTTCTTTTTTCCTCTCTGATTCATTTATTTCTACCATTCTTCTACTTCACTAATCGTATCTTCTGCCTCCATTATTCTACTATTTATTGCCTCCAGAGTGTTTTTTATCTCATTTATTGCATTGTTCATTATATATTGACTCTTTTTTATTTCTTGTAGGTCCTTGTTAAACCTTTCTTGCATCTTCTCAATCCTTGTCTCCAAGCTATTTATCTGTGATTCCATTTTGATTTTAAGACTTTGGATCATTTTCACTATCATTATTTGGAATTCCTTATCATGTTGATTCCCTATCTCTTCCTCTTTTGTTTGGTTTGGTGGGCATTTATCCTGTTCCTTTACCTGCTATGTATTCCTCTATCTCTTCATGACTCATTTCCTCAGGTAAGTCTGTTTATATTGCTGTGTTTGGGGTGACTTTTCTGTATTCTGGCAGTTTGTGGCATTCTCTTTATTGTGGAGTTTCCTCATTGTGGGTGGGGTTGTACAGGTGGCTTGTCAAGGTTTCCTGGTTAGAGAAGCTTGTGTCAGTGTTCTGGTGGGTGGAGCTGGATTTCTTCTGTCTGGAGTGCAATGAAGTGTACAGTAATGAGTTATGAGATGACAATGGGTTTGGAGTAACTTTGAGCAGCCTGTATATTGAGGCTCAGGGCTGTGTTCCTGTGTTGCTGGAGAACTTACATGGTATGTCTTGCTCTGGAACTTGTTGGCCCTTGGGTGGTGCTTGGTTTCAGTGCAAGTATGGAGGCATTTGATGAGCTCCTGTCGATTAATGTTCCCTGGAGTCAGGAGTTCTCTGGTGTTCTCAGGATTTGGACTTAAGCCTCTTACTTCTGGTTTTCAGTCTTATTTTCACAGTAGTCTCAAGACTTCTCCATCTATACAGCACCATTGATAAAACATCTCCTTTCGAAGACAATGGGCTGCTTTTCTTGGTGCCTGATGTCCTCTGCCAGCATTCAGAAGTTGTTTTGTGGAATTTACTCAGCGTTTAAATGTTCTTTTGATGAATTTGTTGGGTAGAAAGTGGTCTCCTCTTCCTATTCCTCCGCCATCTTAGGACCACCTCCAGGTTATAATTTTAAACCAATGAGTTCCAAAAGTGTCTTCATAGTGGTATTTGAATTTGAAATGTTTTTGTTTCATTAAATTCCATCCTTATTTGAAGAAAATTATCACTTAGCTTTTCAACTTTTTGTAAAACAGAGAAGCATCAATTGATTGATTCATTTATTAATTTTTCCATCAAATGGCTTTACTGGGGGTCTTATTTTACTCCAGCCTGGATGAAGATCCTTCCTAACCTGTGTGGGACATTGGAAGAACTGAGTCTTCTTGGGATTTTCTGTGCCACTCCATATAGCTGTCGCTGACCAAGGGGGATTCCTCCTTCTATGTCACATAGGGGTTCGATGCTTTTCCAGATCCTTCTCTGATGAGGCTATCAGCAAAGCAGAATATCCAGACCCTTCTCTTTTATGTCATCCTGCTTGGACAGCCTTCAATAGCTCACAAGTGCAGGACTTTGTAAATATGATAAGTTCTGAGGAGTGAAGCACATCTCTGAAGGGTATCCCAAGGTGGATGATTTGGGGTTGAAATTCTGACTAATTTGACTGCACAAAGGAAGGCTCTGACACAAAGCCTCATGTATGTTGTTTTCACTTGAGACATCTCTTCTCTCTGAACTTTGCCTGCCCACAGGTAGTCCCCTACTTAAAGCTCATGACCCCATGTCCTTCCTCAGAAAATCCAGTCCTGTCTTCATTTGCTCATCCTCTGATTTAAAAAACATTTACTGGGTATTTCCTAAGTTCTAGCTATGAGTGACAAAATGGTGAGTCAAAACAGACACAATCTTTGTTCTCATGGAGTTTATAATTTGGTAGGAGAAAGCATTTTAATCAAAGTGTTAAGTGTCAGTCACTCAGTTGTGACGACTCTTTGGGACCTCATGGACTGTAGCCCTCCAGGCTCCTCTGTCCATGGAATTTTCCAGGCCAAGAATACTGGAGTGGGTAGCCATTCCCTTCTCCAGGGGGTCTTCCCAACCCCGGGATTGAACCCTGGTCTCCTGCATTGCAGATTCTTTACCATCTGAGCCACCAGGGAAGCCCGAGAGTGAGTCAAAGCAGACACAATCTTTGTTCTCGTGGGGTTAATGATCTGGTAGGATAAAACAAAATGTGACACTAATACACATAAAATGACAAAGACTGCAGTGAAAGATGGATACGCTGACCATAGGGACAGACTTGCCTGAGGAAATGAGTCACGAAGATGAAAGTGAACAACTTTAATGTATTCCCATGCATATAGGAAGCCCGTGCCTGTGGGGGAGGCAAGGCAGCCTGGTTCTCCTGAGATCGTGGGCCATGTGGATCCACCTCAGGTAGAGGGATCACGTTTGGTAGCAAGAGGGATACATTCCCCCTCTCAGTTTTCTTTACTCATTCTCTCCGGAGGTGGACAAACTCCTGTCCCCACAATGGGATAAATCCAAGAACCTGATTCCAGTTCTGTCTCCCTATCAGTGAGAGCTGTGGGCTGGCTGGTTTGTGGTCCTAGATCCTCTGCAAATCCACACATTTCACAGACGCGTGATTTACTCACCTAGAGACAACCAGAGCTACTCCTCTTTTTGTCTGATCCTCTAGTAACCCAATAGCTCAGGTGGTAAAGAATCCACCTGCACTGCAGGAGGCCCCAGTTCTATTTCTGGGTGGGGAAGATCTGCTGGAAGAAGGGACAGGCTACCCACTCCAGTCTTCTTGGGCTTCCCTGTGGCTCAGCTGGTAAAGAACCCATCTGCAATGCGGAAGACCTGGGTCCGATCCCTGGATTGAGAAGATACCCTGGAGAAGGGAGAGGCTACCCACTCCAGTATTCTGGCCTAGAGAATTCCAGGGACTGTATTGTCCATGGGGTTGCAAAGAGTTAGACATGACTGAGCGACTTTCATACATACTCATACTTAGGAATCTGAGAGAATCCCATCCTACCCCTAACAAAATCCTTTCAGCTCTCTTTATGTTCTTCCGTAAGCCAAGCACATCACACCAAACATCATGATACACTGGTTATCAGTTATCCCTTTGCTTTCTGGAAGCAATGATCCAGCTTGATGGGATATTTTTGATAAGAGACCCTCTGTTGATGCTCTAGATAGGAGAGGATGGAATCTGTTAGTTTAATCTGCCATAGAGAGTTCAAGGTAAAAAAAAGGGTTCTGGCTTTTATAATAAAGCCAGACTGTAAACTGGTGAGAGCATCTGAGTGGGATAGTAATGAATGAGCCTCAAACTCAGGAACACTGAACACTATTGTTTTGAGGAAGGTCTGGTGCATGAAACAGTTTCCTTTAAAACTTAAAAAAAAGAGAAAAAAGTCCATTTTAAACTGAGATTTACAGTCAGTGCATAAATTTTTCTTAAATCTATGTTGACACATTGCAGCATGTAGTATGTTAGGAAAGACCTGTTGCAATATTTAATGTGTAAAGGACAAAGTCACACCTCAAGCCCAGCTTCTGGGCTCTGTGTTTTTTAACAAAACCCATTTTTATGTTAGCAGTTCCACTTATAACTTACAGGGAAAATGCCTCCAGATAAACTTGGCCATCCTTGTTCAAAGGTATGAGCTAGTACACAAAAGTGTCGAGGTGATCATGACAATTGGTTTCCAAATGTAAATTTCAAGTATCCTCATCAAATTGAGTCTTGTGTTCATGAACCTAGTATTTTGTTACCCTTGCTCTCGCTTTAAAATCAGCTCACCACACAGGGTCCACACTCTTTAGGCTGGCCTTAGCCAGAGGAGTAAATGCGATGGAATGTGACTGACATACTCTTTTACCTTCCCCTTTGAGTATCCTCTGGTCCCTGCCTGAACATGTCCTATTTTCTATCTTTTGCAGGACAAGAAAGAGCCTTCTGCCCATTTAGGAAGGCAAACTCCCTCCTTTGCTCCCTGAGGTAATGTCCTAATCTCTGGATACCCCATAAAAATGTAATGCTCTTTCTCTCATTTTATTCAGAAGCTTGTACTTCTTTATGGCAAGCAGACGTTTAAGCATCCAATACACCAAAATCCTCAGAATCACCCACTCTGTGAACAGGCCTTGGAAAGAACTGCTTGATGACAGCCTAAGAGATGTCCTAATATGGGGAAGATATCACCTATTTGGGTTTCCCCGGTGGCTCAGTGGTAAAGAATCTGCCTGCAATGCAGGAGACACAGGAGACACGGGTTTGATCCCTGGGTTGAGAAGATCCCCTGGAGGAGGGCATGGCAACCATCTAGTATTCTTGCCTGGAGAATCCCATGGATGGAGAAGCCTGACAGGTTATTGTCCATAGGGTCAGAAAGAGTCGGAGACAGCTGTAACTGAACACACACCCACATCACCCATTTAGGACTGACCTCAGCACAAAAGTTGACAGTTTGACATACATCTAATGCATCTTCAGCTTTCTCTTGCCCCATGGGATGTGTTGCGGGGGGAGTCCCCACACCCTCACATTCTTATCCTTCTCCATGTCAAAATCTGCTCAGTTGACAGACATAAGTTGTCAAATTCTGTGCTGAGGTCAGTCCTAAATAGATGATGTGCATGTGTGTTCAGTTACAGCTCTGTCTGACTCTTTGTGACCCTATTACTGTAGCTTGCCAGGCTTCTCTGTCCATGAGATTCTCCAGGCAAGAATACTGGAGTGGGTGGCCATGCCTTCCTCCAGGCGATCTTCTCAACCCAGGGATTGAACCCGTGTCTCCTGTGTCTGCTGCATTGCAGGCAGATTCTTTCCCACTGAGCCACTGGGGAAACCCAAATAGGTGATACTTCCCCTATGTTAGGACCTCTTAGGCTGTAATCATCGGCATTAAGGTGTGAGGATTTGAGGTCTTATCTTCTGTCTATTTAGCAACGTTTATTCACATGCTGGATAATGTCTAAGATGCAAATACTAGTTAGATATTCGCTGTTCTTAAGAAGCCTTCCCAGGTGGTGCTAGTGTTAAGGAACACGCCTGCCAATGCAGAAGACTCAAGAGAGGCAGGTTCTATCCCTGGATTGAAAAGATCCCCTGGAGGAGGGCATGACAATCCACTCTAGTATTCTTGCCTGGAGAATTCCATGCACAGAGGAGCCTGGCGGGCTTTGGTCCATAGGGTTGCAAAGAGTTGGACACAACTGAAGTCACCTAGCCCACCTACCCTGTTCTTAAGAATTAGCAGTCTAAGGGAGAGGGGTGCACAGGTAAAAATAATTATTCTAAGGTAATTTGGGGGGTGGCTGGAGGACAGTGTTGAGAAGAACATGTGAAGGAATGTGAAACTAAGCAACCTCAAGTTTCCAGCTGGGTCATGGTTGGAAAACATCCCGATACCCTCACCCAAAGCAATGTGATAGTGCTTAATGTTAATTATTCCTATTCTCCAACACTTAAAGAGACCCTCTTTCCTTGGAATGTTTGCTACTGATAGAATAACCAAACAACCTTTAAGCCAAAGGAATGAATCTCTAAGTGTGGAATTTCGGGAACCGGAAGAAGTGTGCTATATCCCTGTTGTTTCTAATTGCTGACAGGTCCACACACAGATTTGTACCAGATCTGTCTGAAGCATGGGGTATATGGAAACTCCCAAACTCCATTCTAAAGAAGTTGATTTGGCAACATCAATTTGTGTCCCTTGAATCCACCTTTTAATGATATATCTTGGATCATCCTAATGTGTGGCCAGGTTTGAAAACTACAATGCTATCTCTTGAAAACTTGAAATTATACTGGGTCATATCTTGTCTTTTTGTAAGATTAACTCCCACCCTTCCCCAGGGTCCTAACTTAATGTCAGAGAATAACTTAAGTCGCAAACAGATTGAAGTCTTACTATTTCAGTGTCCATATCTGTTATATGGATCGTACTGGCTTTGGAAATCCAGGTCCATAAACTTTACCTGGATGGGGCTCATTTTCCTGGGCCTGGAACCAGATGAAAGTTTTGTGTGAGGCAGGGTCCCTAAATAGCCACCTGAATGGGAATTCCCCAGAATACTTGTGAAAAATTCCCTCATTCCACCCTCAGCATGCTGAACCAGCATCTCTAGAATGTGAGGAAAACCATATTTTTAACACATTCCTCGAGTGGTCCTCACTCCCACCAAGACAGAGACTGTCTAGACAAGATGCACCCACTGAGACAAATTTGAGGATGTGCTGGGAGGGTGGTAGGTCCAGCAGTCTAAATACAGTACTTACAGGGTCTGGTGACAACTCACCATATTATCTCTGCTGCAGCTTCTTCCATGGAGAAGTGAGAGGGCCAGGCAAGTGGAGATGCTGAGCAGGTAATTCTAGAGGGTGGGACAGGGAGGGTGGAGAGAAGCCTTGAGTTAGGAAATTAAAGAAGCAGATCATGAGCAGAAGGAACTGGGGGCTGGTGGCACTTGAATTTGCATATGAATTTGCTCAGTAAGAATGACTAATCTCTGCTCTATACAGCATCAGCTGTGAGAATTCACTTCCAAGACAGCTCGTTCACATGGCTCACAAGTTGGTGATGACTGTCATCTAGTTTCAACTGGAGCTATGATCTGAGAGCTTCAGTTATTCCCCACGTGGGCCTTGCACATGGAACTGCTTGAGTGCTCTCATTGCCATGGTGACTGATTTCCAAGAGTGAATATTCCAAAGTGTGGAAACTGGAAATGCTACCTGCTTAAGTCAGGGCCTAGAAAAGGGAATGTAGCACCTCTACCATATACCATTCATCAAGCAGTCACAGAACCTGACCTCATCCTCATCCTCTCAATGAAAAAATGTTAAAACTTTGAGACCTTGTTTAATCTATCACAATGAGAATGGATTGAGTCAAAACAATTAAGAAATATGATCAATTACAATATTGTGTTAATTTCAGATCTACAGCATAGTGATTTAATTTTCTGCAGATTATATTTCATGAAAGGTTATTATAAGATATTGGGTGTAATTCCCTGGGATATTTCAGTAAACCCTGTTGCTTATCTATTTCATATATAGTAGTTTGTGTCTGTTACTCTCATACTGCAAATTTACCGCTCCCCCAATCTCTCTTCTGTTGATAACCGTAAGTTTGTGTTCTAAGTCTGTCAGTCTGTTTTGTATATAGATTCTTTTGTATTATTTTTCCGATTCCACTTGTAAATGGCATTATACAGTATTTGTCTCTCATTTCACTAAGCATAATATTACCTAAGTACATCCACATTACTGCAAATGACAGTATTTCATTCTTTATTTTATGGCTGATATTCCACTGCATGTATATACCGCATCTTTATTTATTCATCTGTTGATAGGCACTCAGCTTTCATGTCTTGGATACTGTAAATAGTGTTGCTATGAACACTGGGTGCATGTATCTTTCACACATTAGTGTTTTTGTTTTTTCTAGATAAATACCTAGGAATGGAGTTGCTGAATCATATGGTAGTACTATTTTCAGTTTTAAAGGAATTTCTATACTGTTTTCCATAGTGACTGAACCAGTTTACATTCCCACCAACAGTGTAAAGGGTTCCCTTTCCTCCATATTCTCTCTAACATTTTTGATGATAGCCATTCTGACAGGTGTGAGGTGATATCTCTTTGTTCTTTTGATTTGCGTTTCCCTAATAATTAGTTATGAACATCTTTTCATGTGCCTGTTATCCATCTGCATGTCTTCTCTGGAAAAATATCTATTCAAGTCTTCTACTCATTTTTGGTTGTTTGTTTGTTTATATTGAGTTGTATGAACTGTTTGTATCTTTTGGAAGTTTAACCCCTTGTCAGTGCATCATTTGCAGATATTTTCCCCATTCTGGAGGTTGACTTTTCATTTTGTCATTTTGCTGATGGTTTCTTTTGCTATGCAAAAGGTTTTAAGTTTAATTAGATATCATTTGTTTAGTTTTGGTTTTACTTCTTTTGCCTTGGGAGACCGACTGACTGAAGAAAATATTGCTATCATTCATGTCAAAGAATGTTTCAACACAACATTATAGGTCAACTATAAACATTCAGAAAATGAAGATCATGGCACCTGGTCCCATCACTTCATGGGAAATAGATGGGGAAACAGTGGAAATAGTGTCAGACTTTATTTTGGGGGACTCCAGAATCACTGCAGATGGTGACTGCAGCCATGAAATTAAAAGACGCTTACTCCTTGGAAGAAAAGTTATGACCAACCTAGATAGCATATTCAAAAGCAGAGACATTACTGTGCCGACTAAGGTCCGTCTAGTCAAGCCTATGGTTTTTCCAGTGGTCATGTATGGATGTGAGAGTTGGACTGTGAAGAAGGCTGAGCACCGAAGAATTGATGCTTTTGAACTGTGGTGTTGAAGAAGACTCTTGAGAGTCCCTTGGACTGCAAGGAGATCCAACCAGTCCATTCTGAAGAAGATCAACCCCGGGATTTCTTTGGAAGGAATGATGCTGAAGCTGAAACTCCAGTACTTTGGCCACCTCATGCGAAGAGTTGACTCATTGGTAAAGACTTTGATGCTGGGAGGGATTGGGGGCAGGAGGAGAACGGGACGACAGAGGATGAGATGGCTGGATGGCATCACGGACTCGATGGACATGAGTCTGAGTGAACTCCAGGAGATGGTGATGGACAGGGAGGCCTGGGGTGCTGCAATTCATGGGGTCGCAAAGAGTCAGACACGACTGAGCGACTGAACTGAACTGAACTGATACATGAATTAAAATTTGTAAAAGAATGTTTCACCTACATTCTCTTCTAAGAGTTTTATGGTGTTGTGTCTTCATTTAGGTCTTTAAACCATCTGGAGTTTATTTTTGTATAGGTGTGAGGAAATGTTCTAACTTCATTCTTTTACATGTTAACTGTCCAGTTTTCCTAATACCTTTTGTAGAAGAGATGGCCTTTTTCTCAATTGTATATTCTTGACTCCCTTGGTAAAGATTAAGTGACCATAGGTGCATGGGTCAATTTATTTCTGGGCTTTTTATTCTCTGCCATTGATCTATGTGTCTGTTTTTATGTCAGTCAAACACTGAAAGAAACAACAATTTAAAGTCTCTGGAAAATGTCCCAAAAAGCATATAGCAAGTGAAGAAAATTTTACTTATTCAAGAAAATCTACTAAATCTCAGTAAGAAGAGCAAGAGCTTGTGGCTCTTGTACCATGATCCTCTCTCTCACTCCCCAACTCAGTGTAATGGGCGCTCCACATTGGGGGATGTGCCTAAGAAACTGGAGCTTTCCTCAGATCTCAGTGAAGGGATACAATTTCTCACTGGTAGAGCAGAATGCCAGCATTTCTCACCACTCCTGCTTGCAGAGTCTAAATTCCTGGTGAGCACAATCAAGAGATTAGGGGTTCCTTCCTTCATCTAGCCTGCATTTCTGAGAGAGAGTTACACGAAGAATACTGGGAATTGGTTATACCAGCCCACTCAGAGAGCAGACATTCCACACCAACAGAGGCAAGCTGACACCAGAGGTTATCACCTTCACCCAGAACTTGGCTTATAAAGGAGGGGTGACAATCAGAGGGGAGCAGACAGCTATCCCCATCTGCAGCTCCTGAGCAGGGGCTCAGATGTTTTGCCTAAAGAGAGAGGCAGTCAGTAAGAGTAGCTCAAAGCTCTTCCTAGAGGAACTGATTTTATTTGAAACAGATTTTGGGGAAGTTTAAGCTCAAGCACTCTTAAAAAATAATGGTGGTTTTGGTGGAAAGCAATTAAGTGGAGGATAATAGCTTTATGAACGTAACAAGTTAAATTGTAGGCCAGTCTGTTTACTGAGACAACCAGGGAAAGAAAAACTGAGATCTCTTTAGAGTCAAGAAAAACCTCAAAGACTGGCTTCAAAGACTACCCTTGCAAAGGAGCCTGAATTTAACTGGATCATACTGTGGGACAATGGATGCCCTAGGGGATCATCAACACAGTAGAGCGACCGTGTAGCTACTAGTGGAGCCTAACATCTGGATGTGATACCAGCAGAGGCACACAGCTTAACAGTGGAATCAGGGAAAGTCAGTCAAAGAGAACTCTGTTAAAAGTACTATGCTGCTGCTGCTGCTGCTGAGTCGCTTCAGTCGTGTCCGACTCTGTGCAACCCCATAGATGGCAGCCCACCAGGCTTCCCCGTCCCTGGGATTGTCCAGGCAAGAACACTGGAGTGGGTGGCCATTTCCTTCTCCAATGCATGAAAGTACTATGCTCCCAGGGTAAATGTATACTTACCCAAGATTGCATCCTTTGAGGAATAACATCAGAGACTTTACATTTATGGGAAATAGATTTCATTTAAAATATTTCAGTGAGGTCACTTAACAAATGAAAAAGCAAACAATAAGGAAAATAAACTCTAGGGAAAAGGGGAGAACAGTATCAAAAATTACTACAAATTTCACCTAAAGTGTCCAGTTTTTAACACAAAAAAAGATGAGATATAAAACATGAAGGAAAGTATGACCCGTACACAGGAAAAGAAAGCAGACAACAGAAGTTACCTGTGACTGGGTCTAGCTATTAGATTTAACCAAGACTCTACTGCAGCTATTATAAATGTATTCAAAAAATATAGAAAATTATGTTTAAAGAAAAAAAGTATGATGACTATGTCTCATAGAGAATATTAATAAATTGATATAAATTATCCAAAAGAACAAAATGGAAACTTTGGCAACGAAAGGTGAAGAAATTGAAATGAAGAATGTAATACACAGGCTCATCAGTTTATTTCCATTGGCAGAAGAAATCAGAGAACTTGAAGATAGATCAATAAAGATTATGAAATATGAAGAACAAAGAGAAAAAAAGAATAAAGAAAATAAACAGAGCTGTAGAGAAACATGGGATCCGGCTAAAGTGCACCAACATATATATAGTGGAAGAACCAGAGGGAGAAGAGAGAGAGAAAAAAGCAGAAAAAAGAAAAAGCTTAAAGAAATAATGGCTGAACATTTACCAGTTTGATTTTTAAAAAGAAAGAAAATCCATTAACCATGATCTACACATCTAAGAGGCTCAACAAACTCCTAGGAAGATAAACACCAAGAGATCCACACTTAGACATATCATAGTAAAATTCCTGAAAGCCAACGACACTGAGAAACTTTTAAAAGATCAAGAAAAAAGCTATTAATTATATATGAGAAAATTGTAAGATTAACAGCCAACTTCATTGTTCAGGAAAGTTGGAGCCCAGAAGGTAGCGGGATGACATAGTCAAAGTCCTCAAAGAATAAAAGTGCTAAATAAGAATTTTATATTCAGCAAAACCATCTTTCAAAACTTAAGGTGAAATAAAGACTTTTCAAGAGAAATAAATACTTTTCCATTTTGGAAAACAGTCCAGCAATTCCTAAAAAAGCTAAACAAAGTATTACCATATGACCTAGTGATTCCACTCCTGCAAAAACATGCATCCACCTAAAACTTTTACACTGAAGTTCATAGTATCACTATTCATAATAGTGCAAAAGTGGAAACAACCCAAATGTTCATCGATTGACCCATGAATAAATAAAATGTGGTCTGTCCATACAATGGAATATTATTTGTTAAAAAAGAAACTATTGATATATACTACAACATGATGAACAGTGAAAACATTATGTCAAATAAAAGAAGTTAGCCAAAAAATAAATAAAATAAGAAGAAGCTAATCACACAGCCTGGGTGGGAGGGGAGTTTGGGGGAGAATGGATACATGAATGTGTATGGTTGAGTCCCTTCCCTGTTTGCCTGAAACTATCACAACATAGTTAATTGGCTATACCCCAATACAAAGTAAAAAGTTATTAAAAAAAGAAGTTTGCCATAAAAAACACATATACTATATGACTCTATTTATATGAAGTGTTCAAAACAGACAAATGTGTGGAGAGAAAATAGATCGGTCGTTTCCCAGGTCTATGTGGGGATGGGTGCTTAGGTGTGAGGGGAAATAATGAGTGACTGTTTATGAGTATGTAATTTCTTTTGGGATGTGATGAAAGTGTTCTCAATTTGATTGAACACAAATAAAAACCACAATGAGATATCACCTCACAACTGTTAATATAGCCATTACCAAAAAGAAAAAAGACAACAAATCTTGGCATGGATTTGGACAAAATGGGAAATGTGCACCATCAGTGAGATTGTAAACTGGTACAGATACTATATATAGAAAACAGTGTTTAGGACACTCATAAATTTAAAAATAGAACTAACATATAATTCAGCAATTCCATTTCTAGGAATGTATCCAAAATAAACAACACTAAATCAAAAAGAATATATGTCCCCTATGTTTTAGTTCAGTTCAGTTCAGTTGCTCAGTCGTGTCCAACTCTTTTTGACCCCATGGACTGCAACACACCAGGCTTCTCTGTCCATCATCAACTCCCAGAGCTTACTCAAACTCATATCCATCGAGTCAGTGATGCCATCCATGCATCTCATTCTCTGTTGTCCCCTTCTCCTCCTGCCTTCAATCTTTCCCAGCATCAGGATCTTTTCCAATGAGTCAGTTCTTTGCATCAGGTGGCCAAAGTATTGGAGTTTGTTTCAGCATCAGTTCTTCCAATGAATATACAGGACCGATTTCCTTTAGGATTGACTGGTTTGATATCCTTGCCCTAAGTTTATAGCAGCATTATTTACAGTAGTCAGATATGGAAACACATTAAGTGTCCATTAGTGGCTGAATGGATAAAGAAGTTGTGAGGTATACGTGGGATATAGCCTGCCAGGTTCCTCTGTCTGTGGAATTCTCTAGGCAAGAATACTGGAGCAGGTTGCCATTTCCTTCTCCAGGGGATCTTCCCAACCCAGGAACTGAACCTGGGTCTCCTGCACTGCAGGCAGATTCTTTACTGACTGAGTGAAGAAAGCTGAGCACCGAAGAATTGATGCTTTTGAACTGTGGTGTTGGAGAAGACTCTTGAGAGTCCCTTGGACTGCAAGGAGATCCAACCAGTCCACTCTTTTTTTTTTTTAATAAATTTATTTAATTGGAGGCTAATTACTTTACAATATTGTATTGGTTTTGCCATACATCAACATGCTTTAGCATCAGTCCTTCCAATGAACACCCAGGACTGATCTCCTTTAGGACGGACTGGTTGGATCTCCTTGCAGTCCAAGGGACTCTCAAGAGTCTTCTCCAACACCACAGTTCAAAAGCATCAATTCTTCAGCTCTCAGTTCTCTTTATAGTCCAACTCTCACATCCATACATGACCACTGGAAAAATCATAGCCTTGACTAGACAGACCTCTGTTGACAAATTAATGTCTCTGCCTTTGGATATGCTGTCTAGGTCAGTCATAACTTTCCTTCCAAGTAGTAAGCACCTTTTAATTTCATGGCTGCAGTCACCATCTGCAGTGATTTTGGGGTGCCAAGAAATAAAGTCAGGCAGTTTCCACTGTTTCTCCATCTATTTGCTGTGAAGTGATGGGACCAGATGCCATGATCTTAGTTTTCTGAATGTTGAACTTTAAGCCAACTTTTTCACTCTCCTCTTTCACTTTCATCAGGAGGTTCTTTAGTTCTTCTTTGCGTTCTGCCATAAGGGTGGTGTCATCTGCATATCTGAGGTTATTGATATTTCTCCCAGCAATCTTGATTCCAGCTTGTGCTTCATCCAGCCCAGCATTTCTCATGATATACTCTGAATATAAGTTAAATAAGCAGGATGACAGTATACAGCCTTGACGTACTCCAATTCAATGGATAGCAATGACTGTATGTAATAGATTATATATAAAATATAATATATAGGAAAGTTATTTTAGTTAGAATAAAAGTTAAGAGAGTAAATCCTGAGTTCTCATTACAAGCAAAATTTTTCTTCTTTCTTCTCTTTTTACTATATTTGTATGAGATAACTGTTGTTAGCTGAATTTATTATAGTAATCATTTCACAATATATGTAAATGAAACCATGCTGTATGCCTTACACAGTGAAGAACATCAGCTATTTCTTAATAAATAGCTGAGAAAAAATTAATTTTCATTATTGTTGCACAATTGTGTGAATATACTAAAAAAACATTTAATTATAAACTTTTTATCATATAAATTTCAGATGTATAGCATTATAGTTCAATATCTGTATGCACTACGGAGTGTTCACCACTACAAGTCTACTTACTGTCCATTGCCATATACTTGACATCTTTCAGAAAGTTTGTCTACCCCACAACCCCCTTCCCCTCTGGTAACCAGTAATCTGTTATGAATTTCTTCTGTTTGTTTATTGTTTGAGGGTTTTGTTATTGTTTGTTTTTTTTAGATTCCACATATGCGTGAAATCATATGGTATTTGTCCTTTTGTGTCTCATTTGTTTCACTTAGCATAATACCCTTAAGGTCCATCCATCTGTGGGAGGATTCCGTTCTTTTCAGTTTAGTTCAGTTCAGTCACTCAGTCGTGTCCAACTCTTTGCAGCCCCATGAATTGCAGCACACCAGGCCTCCCTGTCTATCACCAACTCCCGGAGTTCACTCAGACTCATGTCCATCCAGTGATGCCAACCAGCCATCTCATCCTCAGTCGTCCCCTTCTCCTCCTGCCCCCAATTCCTCCCAGCATCAGAGCCTTTTCCAATGAGTCAGCTCTTCACATGAGCTGGCCAAAGTATTGGAGTTTCAGCTTTAGCATCATTCCTTCCAAAGAAATCCCAGGGCTGATCTCCCTCAGAATGGACTGGTTGGGTCTCTTTGCAGTCCAAGGGACTCTCAAGAGTCTTCTCCAAAACCACAGTTCCAAAGCATCAATTCTTCGGCGCTCAGCCTTCTTCACAGTCCAACTCTCACATCCACACATGACCACTGGAAAAACCATAGCCTTGACTAGACGGACCTTAGTTGGCAAAGTAATGCCTCTGCTTTTGAATATGCTATCTAGGTTGCTCATAACTTTGCTTCCATTCTTTTATGGATAAGTAATAGTTCATTGTGTGTATACCACATCTTCATCCATCCATGAAGTTGTTTCTATAGCTTGGTTATTGTAAATAATACTTCAATGAACATGAGTGCTCTATCTTTTCAAATTAGTGTTTTCATGTTCTTCAGATACATAACAAGAAGTGAAACAGCTGGGTCAGACAGTAGTTCTAGTCTTAACTTTTTGAAGAATCTCCATACTGTTTTCCATAGTGGTTCCACCAATTTCCATTCCCACCAACAGTGTAAAAATCTTTCCCCATTTTCTTCAGCACTTGGTGTTTCTTGTCTTTTTGATAACAGCCCTTCTTCCAGGTATGAGATAATATCTCTTTGCAGTTTTGATTTGCATTTCTATAATAATTAGTGGTGAACATCTTTTCCTGTGCCTGTTGGCCATGCATATGTCTTCTTTGGAAAAGTGTCTATTCAGGTCTTCTGCCCACTTTTAAATCAACTTGTTCATTTTTTATTGTTGAGTTATGAGTTCTTTATATATTTTGGATATTAAGCCCTTATGGAATATATGATATGCAAATATCTTCTCCCAATCAATAGATTGCCTTTTCAGTTTGATGATAGTTTCCTTTTCTATTCAGAAGTCTTATAGTTTGATGTAGTCCCATTTGTTAATTTTTGCTTTTGTTTCTCTTATTTTTGGAAGTAGAGCCATGAAAACATCACTAAGACTAATGTCCATGAGGTAATGGCCTATTTTCTTCTGGGAATTTTATGGTTTCAGGTCTTAACATTCATATCTTTGATCCATTTTGAATTAATTTTTGTGAAAATTGATTTTTTGCAAGATAATGGCCTTGTTTCATTCTTTTGCATATGACTGTCCAGTTTCCCCAACCTATTTCACTGAAAAGACTGTCCATTTTTCACTGTATGTTCTCTCCTCATTTGGCATAGAATATGGGGTCCATTAACCTATGTGCCTATTTTTGTGCCACTACAATACTGTTTGATTACTATAGCTTTGTATATAGTGTGAAATCATGGAGTATGATACCACAGCTTTGTTCTCTTTTTTCAAGATTGTTTCAGCAGATCAATCACTGAGCCATATATTCCTTAGTATAGAGGCAGGTAATTTTTTAGAGAAAGCACCTTTATAAAATCATCCCTTACCCTCTCTTTGGGATAGTAGTTAGGAAGGGGTGTTGGTGGTTGCAGTAATTAGTGGTACTGAGGAGGGAGTAAGTTGAATTATTCCATACTTCATTATTCCGTTATACTACCAAAGCCACTTCTGATTAGAGACCACTTGTGGATCACTACTCTTCTTTCAGATATACTTTGTTTCCAAATTTTAAATAATATTCCTGCTTATATAGTCTCACAAGAGTAGTATCCATTCATTAAGCCAGGCTAATGACTTTTATGTGCAGCCAAAGCAAATAATGTTGGCCAATTTCTTATTTCCCATTATCCAGAAATATAAACAGAGGCAAGATCTTATTGCTATGGTTTCTATCATGTTGGAAATTCCTACAAAAATATCACCAAAATCTTTCACGGTATATCTTATTCAGCTAAGTTCAGTCACTCAGTCGTGTCTGACTCTTTGCAACCCCATGGACTGCAGCATTCCAGGCTTCCCTATCCACCTATTCACCAACTGCCAGAGCTTGCTCAAACTCATATCCATTGAGTTAGTGATGCCATCCAACCATCTCATCCTCTGCCATCCCCTTCTTCTCCTGCCTTCAATCTTTCCCAGCATCAGAGTCTTTTCCAATAAGTCAGTTCTTCACATCAGGTGGCCAAAGTATTGAAGTTTCAGCTTCAGAATCAGTCCTTCCAATGAATACTTGGGACTGATTTCCTTTAGGATTGACTGGTTTGATCTCCTTGCAGTCCAATCTTATTAGTTTGAGACTAAAATCTTTCCATCTGAGGCTAAGAAATTTCTTGACAATATCTATCATCCTTTATTTTTTCCCTTAACTGCTTTTGTTGTTTAATTTTTGGCCTGAGTTTTATTGTCTTAGGCTTTATTTCCTGGAATTTATTGTTGTTACTTTTTGTTATTTTATTATTAAATATTCCACTTGTTCAAAAAGTACAGAGACACATAACAAATACCATGTATATACCTTTAGACTTAGACAAATGCCAATATCTTACATGATTTGAAATTTTTTTAATAAGTAAAAATTACAGATTTATTTGGGGCCACAGAGGTGCCAGGTGTTTTCCAAATTCTTATCAATACTAATATTTTAAAATATATTTAAGAGAAATTTATTTTAAGAAGTTCTTACATTTCTTCAGAAAATGTTTTTCTTTTAAATGACTGGGAATTGAGTTCCTTACGTGAAAGTTTTGTGTGTGGTTCAGTCCTGGGCCTCTTTTCTCCTCACTCGATACTTCTTCCCTACTTGGTCTCATTCATGCCCATGGCTTGATAACTACTCCTCTGATGTCTTCTAAGTTTTTATCTTCAGCATAGGTGACTCCTTTGAGTCCCAGATCTGTACATTCAGCAACCATCTTAGTGTGCCACAAACTCTCCAATCTTAACATAACTCACCAAACCCATGATTTCTTCCAAATCTGGACTTCTGCCTTTCTCTGTCTCAGCAAATGGCACCATCATTCATGCAATTGGGCATCTCAGATGCCTAAAACCTAACCTTGACACATTTTCCATTTCTTACTTACTCTGTCAGCAAGTCCTACCAATTCTACCTCTTCAAATATGTATCAAATTGACTATTTCTTCCTTCATGACCACAGCACTAGTCCAAAGCCATCATCTCATACTCACATGACAGCAGTAGCTTCCTGGCTATTCTCTATGCATCCTCCCCAGACCAGACCCTTAGAGCAAGATTCTCTACACTGTAGCCAGAGAGAACTTCTAGAACACAGATTTGATGATAAGATCCCATCATTATTATCCTTAAGATTAAAAAGAATGAAGCATTTTCAGCCTAATCTAACCAGGCTACCCCTCTTGGCCTCTTTCCATTTCTCTCACTATACATCCCGGCTTTCTAAGTTTTGAAAGCCTTATACTTCCTCCTCTCCCCAAGACTTTGCATATGCTGTTTCTTCATCCTGGAGTGTTCTACTTACCTGTTTACGGGCTTAACTTCTATTCATCACTCAAATCTCAACTCACATACCACTTCTGTAGGGAAGTTTTTCTGACCTACCTTATGGATCAATTTTCTTTGTTATTAGCCTATATTTAACTGCACCCTTTCCCTTCCAGGGACTTTTTTCAGGTACAATAATATATTCTCTTATTCATTTAATTAATTAAACTCTGTCTCCCCAACTCCCTATTCTCTGCTAGTATATTGTAAACTCTATGAGAAAATGAATAAATAAGTGAATCTAGAGCTGCATAATTTATAGGTAGCCTCGTCTGGACCATGTGGAAATATGTGTAATGGTGTTGATAACAAAGTTCTTGTATTTCTGTATTTTCATGGCTATGAATTTCTCCCTCCTGTGTTTCAAAAATAACATCAAACCATAGGCTAGTGGTCCCATTGGTATAATAATATAAAGGAGGGAAAAGCTCCTGGCATAAGATATGCAATGAAAGATAGAGGTTTTTTAAAGATATTTTCATGACATGAAAAGGGCTGTGAATTCCGATGTCTGGTTTGCCTATTAGAGCTTTGAGATGAACAGTTCCCAGCCTCAGACTCATCATCTGTAAAATTGCAACATGCTGTCTCCTAAGTTAGTTGTAGTAACTAGAAATTATATATTCACAGTGCCCGCACCATAGTAAGAGTCAGTAAATATTTGCTGACCAATGAAATAAATGAATGAGTAAATAAACAAAAGTAAGCACCCTCTGGAATTCCTGACAAATCAAAGTCCTCAGTAAATTGTCATCGAAAAAATATGATAAATGATGGACAAGAATGTTTTCCTGTGATAGAAAGGAAGAGTGAGCTGATGTAGGAAGAGAAGATTGAACACAAGTGGAGAGCAGTGCCAACAATCACCCAGAGCAGGTTTTGTTTCAGGCGTGGTGCTCAAGCACCAATTCTATTAGCTACTCCGGAACGGGAAGACACAGACAGTCAGATGCCTTCCACACAATATTACAGCTAGAGACAGAAATGAGTGGAGAAATAGGGTCTCACAAAGGAAGTTAAAAGCATAAGCCAGAGATAGAACAGCAGAATCAGCAGAGGGTGTGTCAGAGAGGCCAAATGAGGAGACAGCAGTCATGGTGTCAGACCTGAAAGAATCAGTTCAGCTAGGACTGAAGGCATTTCGTCTCTATCTAATGATAACAATAAGGCCACTGATGATTTGGCAAAGACGATTTTCAGCAAAGTGGTGCGGAACAAGGCAGACTCCACTGAGTAGGGCAGTGAGGGATGGTGGTGAATATTACTCGTTATATTATTCTTTCAAGAAATTTGTCCAGAATTAGCAGAAGAGAGATTGGGAGGAGTACTTTGAAGGGGAGACAGGGTTAAGAAAAAGGTTTTTGTTTTGTTTTTAGGTGAAAAAAGCTTGGTATATTTATAATCTGAGAAAGAAAATTAGAGGAAAGAGAGATGTGCAATGTCCAGGAGAGAGAGAGAGATCATTAATAGCGTTGAAATTCTGAAGAGGTGTCAGAATGCCAGTCTGGCTCTTATTAACCTGTTTGTTCACTGCTTGGTAAACTCTCCCAAATCAACTTAAAAATGCACTCTCAATGTCCCTTCCCTATTCGTTCATGTGGCCCTGGACCTCTCACTTCATCTTGCTTTACCTTTACATTCTTGACTTCCTGCTGCATTCCCTTGACCTTTTACTTTGACTCATTTTCTGTCGCCTGCATTCTCCCTTAAGAGCTGGTGACTGATTTAGCTTCTCTGGCACCTGCCCACTGCTCTCCTTGGCCACACTATTGCCCTCACCCTCAGCTGTTGCAACTCTTGGCCTCTAGGAGTACATGCCCTGCCAAGCCCTCCTCCCTGATTTGTCCACGTGGAGGAGAAGTGCTTCCTAGAGGAGATCACAACAAGAGGATGGAGTCTGGGGCAGAAGGGGAAGGTTAACTCCTGAGGCTGGAGAGGAGATGAGGAAGGGAGCCAGTGGAATTTACCAGGGAGGGCTATTTTGACATCATAATGTAATAGTATGTGACAAATAATGTAATAATACATTATTTAATGTACTATTCTGCTTTTTTTAAAAAAACACAAGAATATATGTTAAAAGCAAAACTTTCATTTTTAAAACAAAAAGTTACATATAAGAGAAGGGAAGTGTGTTCATTCATTTGGGTACAGTCCTACTGAGCCCCTACTAACTAGACCATGTGTTGGGAGCTGGGGACACTGATGAACAGGCTCTATCCCTGCTCTAATGGTTTTCTATCTAGCAGGACAGATACCAGTAATCAGATGCCTATTTACATCTGTACAAAAGTTGAGACTCTGGGAGAGTTTGACCCTGAAAACTTCTGAAAGGTAGGAGGCAAGGTTATTTGCTCACAAAGGAGATGGAATTGAGCAAAGAGCTTAAAGAAATGATAAAAGTTACCAAGAGGAGTTGTAGGGAAAGGGGGAACAAACAGACCAGGACTATGTACACAAAAGCAGAGCTATTCATAACTTTTGCTTGAATTCTCCAAATTCAAGTCTCAGAACTTGATTTTCAACTGCCCATGTGTGCCACATATTGCTTTAAAAGAGCAGATCCCTTTTCTTTCAAACCCTGTTAGTCATTGCTCTCTTTAACATCATCAACAACAATCTCTTTTACAAAATGTCTTCAATTCACAGTAATTGTACTGGTAATGGCTCATCTATGTCTCAGGAATGGTGACAAGATAGATTTTAAAAGGTTAGATTTAAAAAAACATAACTGTGTCCTTATTCTGTCCTTAGAGTTGAACACAACACCCAGAAGAGTTGCCTGTAATTCCTCACCTCTTTAGTCTTGGTGGGTGGGCCAGCTCTCTTCCACTGGGTTTTAGCAAACTTAGAACATCACTTTCCTAGGGCATAGGCATCATAGTCCTAACTAAGCTTCAAAGTGTATCCAGTTATCTAATGAGACTATGGATGTGAAAGAGAAATTTTCTGTTAAAAGAAAGACTATCTTGATAGATATTGAAACTGAGAAAATTTGTAGAGTGTATTAAGGAATTTGAAAACACTTCTTCTGATATCTAAATAGTTTTTTAAGTGAAAGAGCCAAAGCTTGAATTTTTAAAAGAAAGACAAACAAGAAGAATTCAAAAAAAGCTTCAAAGTGTGTCATTAATAAATTAACTCCAGTTGTATCTATCATATTGAAACAATAACATCTTAAATTCTTGTAAATTATAAGTGCATTAGAACCTTTAAAATGTTAAATGCACATTTCTTAATATCATTCACTATTTCATGAGAATATATTTGCTGAATACTGGAAAAGAGAGTTAAAATACATAATATTTTTCTGTTGTATGAAGAAGAGCTTTATTTATCTGCAGATTTTATCTTCTATATAGTGAATTTCTAAATATATTTAAATTTTGATGAGTTAAAATTGGTATGTTTTCAGATATTAAAGAATGACAACAACAACAAAAAAAGTTATGATAAAGAGAAGCATTTTACTGGTATTTTATGGGTAATGGATTCATTCATTTTATGTATATCTTGCCCATATCCTTCTAGTCATCTCATTTGCTTTTACAGAATATCTATCTGGGGCAGCTTGATCTGCTATAAGCTGTAGAGAGAGAGACAGAGAGGGGAAAAAAAAAAAGGTGTATTTCTGAATTTTTAATAACATCTGTATATGTTGCACATAACAGCAAATAATAAATATTTATTGATTTGAATTAAGTTGAGCCAGGATTAAGAATATATGGCTGATGGTTGAAATACACATTTCTATGGAATCAAGTTGAATCAATAATATTGGAGGAAAGGGGAGGGGGAGAGAAGGAGGCAAAATACAAAGCAAAGTAAGAAAACAGATATGAAGAGAGAATGATTACAATGATGATTATTTATACATATATACTTTATATATACTGTTACATACATATATATATACACACACAGACTTATACAGATAGTAATCTCCATCATTTTGTGTGTGTGACTATGTGAAGAAATAGCATTTTGGGGTCAAACTTTAATAAATAAAAATTTGAGTTAAACTTAATCATATCTAGTGCATTCATTTTTTAGACCAACAGCTCAGTTTCCACATCTCTTCATACCATGCAGTGACCCATGTGATGTAATGCTTGTAAGTAGCCTGAAGGACACTATTGTTTTAAGTTGAAGTCCCCGCTATCCATGGACTGACCCCCTTTTCAACTTTGTGCTGACTTCCTGTAACCTGTTATTGCAGGTAGGCACCATCTCATTTGTGTTTTAGAATGCCAAGTAAAGTCAAAGTAGATGGTAAAAGAAACAAATAAGGACAGGAAGCAACAACAAGTTAGTGTTGGCATTCTCAGCTGCCCAGCAGAGCCCCTACTTGTGTTTGGGAAACTCCTCACCTTTTGGGTCTTGGTGAGTGGCTCAAGCCACTCAAGCAATAGACATTGCTGTTATCACAGCAGAGTATGTCAGAGAATTGCTTTTCCTGTCTTCTTTGAAGCAAGACCCAAAAGAAACTCAGGTATTGCCAACACACTGCACCCTAGAGCCACTGTCTCTGCCAGCAGCGACGAGAGTGCCAGTGGTGTGGGCTGAGCCCATGCTTGGTCTGTCACACAACAGAGTATGGTACTCAGGGAGGTGGCAGTGAAGGAGTCCCTAGATCAGCCTTATGGAGCACTGGAGCTTCGTTTGAATCTGTCAACCTGTATCAAATTCTTCACCCAGGGCCTGTTGAGGTCTTTGTGTGAAAAATGAAAAGCTGCCCCCTCCTGGTAGAATGGGACTCTGCCAGCTTATAGTGGCTTTGTCCCTCCTTTGTGTAGGTCTCTGAAGTATTCATGCTCCTTTTCATGAATTTCTTTTCTATCTAAATCAGTTTGCCTGGTTGCTTACAACTAAAAACTCTTGCTAATGTAATGACTACCATATGTGTCTGGTTGTATCCATAGCCTTTTCAAAGTGTTATATGCTCCATTTAACAGACAGTCATATGCCTAATGCCAGGTTGGATGAAGCACAAGCTGGGATCAAGATTGCCAGGAGAAATATCAATAACCTCAGATATGCAGATGCCACCACCCTTATGGTAGAACGCGAAGAACTGAACAGCCTCTTGCTGAAAGTGAAAGTGGAGAGTGAAAAAGTTGGCTTAAAGCTCAACATTCAGCAAACTAAGATCATGGCATCCAGTCCCATCAATTCATGGCAAATAGATGGGGAAACAGTGACAGACCGTATTTTGGGGGGCTCTAAGATCACTGCAGATGGTGACTGCAGCTGTGAAATTAAAAGACACTTGCTCCTTGGAAGAAAAGTTATGACCAACCTACATAGCATATTAAAAAACAGAGACATTCCTTTGCCAACAAAGATCCATCTATTCAAAGCTATAGTTTTTCCATGGTCATGTATGGGTGTGAGAGTTGGACTATAAAGAAAGCTGAGTGCCAAAGAATTGATGGTTCTGAATTATGGTGTTGGAGAAGACTCTTGAGAGCCCCTTGGACTGCAAGGCGATCCAACCAGTCAATCCCAAACGAAATCAGTCATGAACATCCATTGGAAGGACTGATGCTGAAGCTGAAACTCCAATAGTTTGGCCACCTGATGCAAAGAACTGACTCATTTGAAAAGACCCTGATGCTGGAAAAGACTGAAGGCAGGAGGAGAAGGGGATGACAGAGGATGAGATGGTGGGATGGCATCACTGATCTGATGGACATGAGTTTGAGTAAGCTCTGGGAGCTGGTGATGGACAGGGAAGCCTGGCGTGCTGCAGTCCATGGGGTTGCAAAGAGTCAGACATGACTAAGTGACTTAACTGAACTGAACATATGCCTAAATAGACATTTCTCTAAAGAAGACATACAGATGGCCAATAGGTACATGAAAGGATGATCAACATGACTAAGTATTGTTTTTCAGTTGCCAAGTCATGTTTGACTCTTCACGACCCCATGGACTGCAGCATGCCAGGCCTCCCTGTCCCTCACCATCTCCTGGAGTTTGCTCAAGTTCATATCCATTATATTGGACTAATTATTAGAGAAATGCAAATCAAAACTGCAATGAAGTATTACCTCACAATGGACAGAATGTCTGTCATCAAAAGTCTACAAATAATAAATGCTAAAGAGGGTGTAGAGAAAAGGGAATTCTCCTACACTGTTGGTGGGAATCTAAATTAGTACAGCCACTATGATGAACAATATGGAGGTTCCTTAAAAAAAACTGAAGAAGAATCATCACTGTTGTTGTTGTTATTCAGTTGCTCGCTCATGTCTAACTCTTTGTAACCCCATGGACTGGAACACGCCAGGCTTCCCTGTCCATCACTATCTCCCAGAGTTTGCTCAAACTCAAGTCCGTTGAGTCGGTGATGCCATCCAACCATCTCATCCTCTGTTGTTCCCTTCTCCTTTTGCCCTCAAACTTTCCTAGCATTAGGGTCTTTTCCGATGAGTCAGTCTTCACATCAGGTGACCAAAGTATTGGATCTTCAGTTTTGGCATCAGCCCTTTCAGTGAATGTTCAGGATTGATCTCCTTTGGGTTGATTGATTTGATCTCTTTGCTGTCCACAGGATTCTCAAGAGTCTTCTCCAGCACCATAATTCAAAAGTATCAATTCTTTGATACTCAGCCTTCCTTATGACACAACTCTCACATCTGTACATGACTCATGGTAAAACCATAGCTTTGATGATACAGATCTTCGTAGGCAAAGTGATGTCTCTGCTTTTTAATATGCTGTCTAGGTTGGTCATAACATTTCTTCCAAGGAGCAAGTGTCTTTTAATTTTGTGACTGCAGTCACTATCTGCAGTGATTTTGGAGCCTAAAGAAAATAGCTATCACTTCTACTTTATCCTCATCTATTTCCATGAAGTGATTCAACTGGATGCCATGATGTTTTTTTTTTGCATGTTGAGTTTTAAACCAGTTTTTTGACTCTCCTCTTTCACCCTCATCAAGGGCTCTTTAGTTCCTCTTTGCTTTCTGCCATTAGAGTGGTATCATCTACATATCTGAGGTTGTTGATATTTCTCTAGGAAGTCTTGGATCCAGCTTGGGATTCATCCAGCCTGGCATTTTGCATGGTGTACTCTGCATACAAGTTAAATAAACAGAATACACAGCCTTGAGGTAGTCCTTTCCCAATTTTGAACCAGTCCATTGTTCCATGTCCAGTTTTAACTATTGCCTCTTGACCTGCCTACAGGCTTCTCAGGAGACAGGTAAAGTGGTCTGGTAGTTCCATCTCTTGAAGAATTTCCCACACTTTGTTGTCATCCACACAGGCAAAGGATTTAGTGTAATCAGTGAAACAAAAGTAGATGTTTTTTTCTGGAATTCTCTTGCTCTGTCTGTGATCCAACTGATGTTGCCAATTTGATCTCTGGTTCCTCTGCCTTTTCTAAATTCAGCTTGTACAACTAGAAGTTCTTGGTTCACGTACTGTTGAAGCTTCACATGATGGATTTTGAGCATTACCTTGCTAACATGTGAAATGAGCACAATTGTATGGTAGTTTGAACATTCTTTGGCCTTGACTTTCTTTGGAATTGGAATGAAAACTGATATTTTCTAGTTCTGTAGCCACAGATGAGTTTTTCAAATTTACTGGTATATTGAGTGCAACACTGTCACAGCGCCATCTTTTAAGATTTGAAGTAGCTCAGCTGGAAGTCCATCGCCTCTACTAGCTTTGTTCATAGTAATATTTCCTAAGGCCCACTTGACTTTACACTCCAGGATGTCTGGCTCTAGGTGAGTAATTTAAATAGTACTAAATAAAATATTATTCCATCATGCCTTCTTGGAAAAACACAATTGTGGATAAACCCAGTCACTGGCATTCTCTGAGCATGTGTTTAAAGACTGAGCATTACCAGAAATCTTTTCACATAATTGTGAGAAATAACAGCTATAGATACTCTTGGTCATTAAACTCAAATTGGCCCTTGGTACTGCTGGAAGTAAATTCATTCTTCCTTTTACAAGCATATCATTTGCTCTTCCCTCATCCCCAACCTTGCATCTGATCTCCCTAAACTTCCTTCATAGCTCAGTCAGTAAAGAATCTGCCTGCAATGCAGGAGACCCAAGTTCGATTCCTGGGTTGGGAGATTCCCTGGAGAAGGAAATGGCAACCCACTCCAGTATTCTTGTCTGGAGAATCCCATGGACAGAGGCGCCTGGTAGGCTATAGTCCATGGGGTTGCAACTGCCAAATTTACATGCTATCTTAATACTACCTCATAGCTTATAAAGAAAATAGAAATCATCACTCATGAGCCACCCGCCACCTCTTTTGCTCCAAGTCTAAAACTATTCCTGAATCTGTTCCACTCTTATTTTCATTCTTTCTGCTACAGGTTAATTATTTCTACAGTTATCAACAGCAAGTGTCTCTTTTATTGTTCTGTATCTTTTCCTGCCTTCCCAAAGACCTCAACCTTCTAATTATCCCATCCCCACCTTTTACCTTCCCTCTTATAAAAATTAGTTTTTATTGGAGTATAGTTACTTTACAATGATGTATTCGTGTCTGTTGTATAGTAAAATGAATCAGCTATACATAAACCTTCCCTTTTATGTAGGTCCTTCTTATAATATCTTAAGAAGAATCTCTAGATTTACCCATTTTATGGATGTGTTTCAATACTATCTCCCAGTTTGTGGATTGCCATTTCCTTTGTGTTGTCTTTTGATGAACATGTGTTCTTAAATGCAAATAAATTCTTCAGTTTTTCATGGTTTATACTTTTATATCATATTTACAACATTCTTCCCTACCTGAAGTCATATTCTATTTTATATTTTTAAGGTTTAATAATTTTGACTTTCTCATTTAGTTTTTAATCTGTGATTGTTTTTACTTATGATGTGAGAAAGGCTTTATTTTTTCTGAAAGTATAAATAATGTACAGAATTGTTTAGTGAAAATAATTATTTTCTTATTGATCTGCAGATCTATTCTTGCCTTATTTCAACAGCCCATATATTATGGGTTTATTTGAGGAGTCTCTAATTTGTTTCTATTTATCTATTTCTCTGTGCTTGTACCAATACCTTATAGTCTTAATTACTTTAACTTGATAATGTCTTATGGAAAGCAGGAAAACTTGGGTGTGACCCCACCTGTCTTTTCTTTAAAAATGTCCGGGTTATTCTTGGCTCTTTGCATATATACAATTTTCAATTAGCTTATCAATTTTCAAAAAAATCTCAGGTATATGATCATATTTTATTAAATTTATTTGGAGAGACAAACTTTTAAAAATATTTCATTCTCTAATCAGTGAACATGGTCTATCTTTCTACTTAATTAGGCTTCCTTAAACATCATTAGGGCTTCCCTTGTGCCTCAGCAGTAAAGAATCTGCCTACCAATGCAGGAGACACAGGAAGCGCAGGTTTGATCCCTGTATTGGGAAGATCCCCTGGAAAAGGAAATGGCAACTCAATCCAGTATTGTTGCCTGGGAAATCCGATGGACAGAGGAGCCTGGCAGGCTACAGTTCTTGGGGTCACAAAGAGCTGGACACGACTTAGCAACTAAACAACAAGAACAGACATCATTCAGAAAAGTTTGATACATTTATCCAGAAAAGTTTTGCCTATCTCTTGTTATATTCAGTATTAAGTACCTCTTTAATGTCTTTTAAATAATATCTCTTTAATTTTATTTGTAAACTGCTGCTGGAATGTGAAATGCATTATCAATGTTTATTTGGTTTTATTTCTAGCAACTTTGCTAAATTCTCTTGTTATTTCTACTAATTTTCTAGAATGTGTTTTGGAATGTATATATGCAAGATCATTTCATTTGCAAGTAATTTCGGTTTTGTTTCTGTCTTTTTAATCCATGTAATTTTATTTTCCTCTCCTTGTCTTCTTTGCATACAGGTATGCTCAAAAGTAACTGTGCTGTGTTGTAAATATATACCACACAAATCCCATCTTTATATGTACCCATTTGCTATATCTCTTCGGTGTGGAGGTAAATATATAATACAGACTGTCCAATAACCCTATTAAATGTAATGTTAATAATGATTTCTAAGATGTTGCAATGCTATATCATCTCGATGCTAATAAGTACACTTTACAGAGCTATCAAACTGTGCCTGATTAAAAATGCCATTTGAAGATTGGCAAATTGGTAAAATTTTGACTGACCTGATATCTGATTATCTTGAACTAGCAAGCAGAGCTTTGATGTTAGTAACATGACTTTTTGCAACACATTTGAGAGCAAACATTAGCATTTATATTGTTGGTGTTAGAAAAAAAAAAAGAAACTGCATCTTTCAACTACTAAGTCAAGCTTTGGCAATTTAACTTCTGCGAAACAGCATCTTTTATAACAGTGTGTTAGTGTTCTAAATTTGAATTCTATTTTTCCTAATGTTTAATTTGTGCATTTATGGAGTTTTATAGCCATAAGAACTATAGTTTTATTGCATAGTTAAATAATGTTATAATGAAAATAGAGGCTTCCCCGGTGCTCAGTGTTAAAAGACTCCTCGTATAATGCAGGAGCCACACAGACCTGAGTTCAATCCCTGGGTTGAAAAGCTGTCCTGGAGGAGGGCATGGCAACCCACTCCAGTATTCTTGCCTGGAATTAAAATAGGTTTAATAAATCCTGGTATCCCATGTGTATGTTTTTTCCTGTGAAATAGTCTCTCATTTTATTAATTTGAGAAATTCTGTTCCAATAAGCTAGGAAACTGTTGGTCTCATTTTGGGGGACCCTGGTTTGCTGGTCTTCTAAATGTGTAAGTTACCTATTTATATGGGGTGATGCGCACCTCACTACATCTGTTTGACCCTGAGGGTTCCTAAGTGCTCTTATTAAGATGCAAATTGATTCTAAACTTTGGCTAAAGTTTAGACAAAGTATTTAATAGTATTCCTTTATTTTTAAGGTAATATTAAAAAATTCTTAGAAAGCTCTGTATAATTTGTTTCCCACTTGCTTCACTAAATGTACCTTTGCAAACTGCTCCTCCCAAAGTTTACTCTATTTCAATGAAAATAGCATTTTTCCAAATGATCAGACCAAAAACCTTGGAGGGACCCTTGGCTCCTCTCAGTCATACACCAGCTCAGCAATTATCCAGAATCTACCTTAAAAACATATACAGAATCTCACCATTTCTCATCGTTTCCACACTGTTGCCTAGACCATGCCACCAACATCTCTTGCTAGAATTTTGCAATAAGTTTTTGATTAGTATTTATTCCCTTAGTCCTGTATTCTTTTTTTTTTTTTTTTTGCTGCTGTAACAAATTATCAAAGCTCAATATTTTAAACAGCATTAATCATCATTTCACAGCTCCATAACAATCCAATAGGCTTGGCTGGCTTTCTGATGTGATTTTTGACAAAGTCATAAGTATCGGCAAAGCCGCATTCCTTTCTGCAGGATCTAGGCACTTTCAAACTCATTCAAGTTGTTGGCAGAATATAGCTCCATGTGGATGTAGGCAATGCAGTGTTGCGATCCTGACCATCACGTGCTGGCTGTGGGTCTTTGTAATGCGGAGCATCATGCTCCAATGGTTGAACTTGCTTTCACTAAGCATGGGGGAAACATGGGCATCTACAGTGAACTGAAGTCAAGTGTTTCATATACAATGTGCTATATGTGTGTCTTGTGTATGTGTTTTAAGAAAATTGCTTCAAAATAAATGGTGTTGTAAAAAATCAATGCTGCATACAAAGACTGGCTTTAAAGGAGGTATGTGTGTACTTGGGGGACTGTTTGATATTAGGCTCTTCCCCTGTTAGACTGTAAGCTTTGAATGTAAAGGCCCTGCTCATGTTGTTTACGACTAAATCCTCAGTGCCTCAATCCATAGTGTCTAGCACAGAGGAAGTAGTCAGTAAGTACACGTTGAAGAAACAAATGAGCAACAGTTTTATACTGGTCACCAAAACCAGACTACAGAAGTGTTTTAAATCTTAGTTAAGTGTTACCTTCATAAGCAAAATAATATCATTGAGGATCGAGGTAATATACCTGAGTGAGTATAGGAGAAAATAAGTCTATCAGAAGTAAATTTCTGCTCCTGATTCAGTCAGTAGTCCTGGGGTAGATCACCAGAGATGAGCAGGTCCTGCCCTGGTGGATGGATATGGAGTGAGACCTAAGCCCAAGGCAGGCTGGGGCTGCTCTTATAGCTAGCTCACTGGTTTAGGTGATGCTTTGAAACTGACCTGTCCCCTATGTCTTCTCCCTCTGCACAAGAATGCAAGAATGTAGATGAGCAGGATTCAAGCCTTGGTCCAAGAAGCCCTAGTACTTTATTTGTCCCAACCCCAGCTGCCCCAGAGGAGACAGTGTAGGCCCTCAGGATACAGTACCTTAGAACTATGTGGGGGATGGGATGATCAGTCTTCTTCCTCAATTTTCTTTACAGTGTATGATTCCCTTTGAGCCGGTCCTTCTTCCTTGTGTAAGGGACTGTATTGAAAGCTCAAATTGATCTGATAATGGGGGTGGCTTACAATGGATTGTCTTTAACACCATTCAACTACTAGAGAAAAGATCCAGATGAAACTGTGCCAAGTAAAGAGAGTGGACTAATGCCATTTGTGAATATTTTTCTCTACTTCCAATATTATAGAAGCCAGAGGAATGATTAGACTAATGTATGGAGTCGATCCCATAAGCCAGAAAACGTTCAGTTATGTTGAGCAGGACTCATAATGAGACTCCCTCTTTAAACAGAAATATTAGTTTTGTATCTAAATTTAAGAATGTATTTGTTCAATTCATACATTCAAACAGATGTCTAAAATAGTGGTATAAATTATCTTACTTACAAAGCAGTAATAGAGACACAGATGTAGAGAACAAATGTATGGATACCAAGGGGGAAAGAGGCAATAACATGAACTGAGAGATTGGGATTGACATATATTCACTATTGATACTATGCATAAAATAGATAATTAATGAGAACCTACTGTATAGCACAGGGAACTCTATCTACTCAGTGCTCTGTGGTGATCTAAATGGGAAGGAAATCAAAAAAGAAGGGCTATATGTGCATGTATAGCTGATTCACCTTTTTATATAGTAGGCACTAACACAACATTGCAAAGTGACTACTCCAATACACATTAATTTTAAAAGTAAAAATGGAAAATAAAAGAATTGTCATTCAATTTCTGTTAATGACCCAAAATGGAAAGTTGTATTGAATAACCCCCTCTAAGTGTCCCAAGAGTTTTGTGTGTTTCCCCAGTATAATCAGCAATTACATATCAAGGTCAAAGCCAAGGAGACAAAGATACTTTGTGGTGAGGGCTAATGATTTACCATATGACTTTAGATGTGATTTTCTGATCTGGGCTCAGTCTCTAATTTCTGAGAGAGGGTGAACATTTCTCCTTAAGGGTTTTGAGAAGCAATCAACGAGCTCATTATAAAGTACTTTGCCAAAATACCATGCCACGCAAGTGCTCAAAAATAAAGGCTGCTTTGTAATTGCAGAATGTTTTGAAAGCTCATCAGAGATTATGAGAGTGATGTTCATTTTGAAGCTGAAGATTTGGTTAGATTTGTTTTCTTTTCTTGCAGGGTGGTCCTGTGGGGAGGGCTGCAGTCCCAGGGTTTAGTGACTTAGGTCTAGTGCCCTATGTAATGGGCATTTTGACAGGCAATGGAAAGACAGTGATGAATAAATAGTCCTTGCCTTCAAGGAGCTTAGATAATGGAGGGGAGGCAAGGAAATGGGCACTTACCACTCTACTTCAAGAGCACCTTGTGCTGTTTGTGCTGTGAAATAGAAGAAGGTAGAGAAGAAGAAGGCCCCAGGAGTGAAGAGCAAGAACACCAAATATCTTAGAGGAACTAAAAGCAGTTCCTGTTTGGCTAAAGTGCAGAGAAGAATGACCTCCTGGCAGAATAGTGGAGGGCTTTCATCCACATTAAGAATTTTAAACTTTGTCCTAAGGGAAATAGGCAGTCAAAGGTTTTAAACAGGAAAGCAACATAATCAAATTTGTGTTCTAAAAAGTCACTATGTTAAAAACAAAACAAACAAACAAAAAAAACCTCAGTCACTAGAACTCTAAAATAGTCACTATGTTATGTATATTTTACCATTATATATGTATATATTTTTTAATACAACTTTCCAAAGTCTTTGGGACACAGCAAATGCAATATCATTTATAGTGATACAAGCCTATCTCAAGAAACAAGAAAAATCAAATAAAAAGTGGTCACTATACATCATCTCTTTAATAAAAGAAAAAAATGGACCTCATCAAATTAAGAACATTTGATCTATGAGAGTCCATGTGAAGGAGATGAAGAGAGAAGATACAGACTGGGAGAAAATGTTTGCAAACTCCATGTCCAAGAAAGGCTTGGTATCTAGAAAATAGAAAGCATTTTCAAACTTAGTAGTAAGACTTCAACAACACGAAAATAGTGAAATTAGAAAATGGAAAAAAAAAATCTCATGAGCTGTCATTTCACTGAGGATATACAGATGGAAAAGAAGTACATGAAAAGGTGTTCAATATCATTAGTCTTTAGAAAAATGTGAATTAAAATCCTAGTGAGATATTACTACACACCTATTGTTATGAAGGAATGAGTTGTTATGAGTTTTGTGATGGACAGGGAATTGTTACAAGTTGGTGATGGACAGGGAGGCCTGGCATGCTGCAGTCCATGGGGTCTCAAAGAGTCAGACACGACTGAGCGACTGAACTGAACTGATTGCTACGAAGTATAAGCTCACTTTGCTCACCACATGACAGGCCAGTGAATCTAGGAGACAAAGTACTGAGGCAAGGAATACGACTGTATTCTGACTGAGAAGATGGCGGACTCATGGCTGAAAACAACCATCTTGTGGTGCTCTGGATGCCAGATTCTGTTAGAGAACCAGAGAGAGGTGATGAGGAACTAGTCAAAAGGCAGAATAGAGAGGGAGAAGCAGTGAGGAAGTAAATAAGGGCCATCAGCCTTGCAAAATGTCTCCAGGAGTGACCAGCATCAGGAAAGGGATATATTAATCTCTTCTTTCTTGCAGACATTCAAAGGTAAGTGTGGAGGTGCAGATTATCTCTCTATGAGCTGAACAAAGGCATTTCAATTTAACCATCAGGCAGAGGGACAAGGTCCTCTGAGGCAGACGTCTAATTATAACAACAACAGCAACAAAAAGCAAATCCAAAGAAATAGTTCCAACATGGAGACAGAATGTTTTCTTCTCTACAACACTATCAAAATGCCTAAAAGAAGAAAAAACTCCATTGTGTATATGTACCACAGCTTTCTTATCCATTCATCTGCTGATGGACGTCTAGGTTGCTTCCATGTCCTGGCTATTATAAACAGTGCTATATTGTAAAGTAATTAACCTCCAATTAAAATAAATAAATTTATATTTTTAAAAAAAGGAAAAAGAAAAAACTGTACCAACACCAAATGCTGACAAGGATGCAAGAAGAGGATTATTCATACTTCCTTGTAGATTTCTACAGTGCTGTATCTAAATGGTTCAGCCAGTTTGGAAAATAGCTTGAGTTTCTTTTATAATTAAACATGAAACTTCATCAGTTCAGTTGCTCAGTCATGTCCAACTCTTTGCGACTCCATGGACTGTAGCACTCCAGGCCTCCCTGTCCATCACCAACTCCTGGAGCTTGCTTAAGCTTATGTCCATTGGGTTGGCAATGCCATGCAACCATTTCATCCTCTGTCATCCCCTTCTCTTCATGCTTTCAATCTTTCCCACCATCAGGGTCTTTTCCAGTGAGTCAGTTCATATCAAGTGGCTAAAGTATTGGAACTTCAGCTTCAGCATCAGTCCTTTCCATGAATATTCAGGAGTGATTTCCTTTAGGATTGACTGGTTTGATCTCCTTGCTGTCCAAGGAACTCCCAAGAGTCTTCTCCAACACCACACTTCAAAAGTATCAATTCCTCAGAATTCAGCTTTCTTTATGGTCCAACTTGCTCATCCACACATCAGTTCAGTTCAGTCGCTCAGTCGTGTCCAACTCTTTGCAACCCCATGGACTGCAACACGCCAGGCTTCCCTGTCCATCACCAACTACTGAAACTTACTCAAAATCATCCATCAAATCAGTGATGCCATCCAACCATCTCATGCTCTGTTGTCCTCTTCTCCTCCTGCCTTCAATCTTTTCCAGCATCAGGGTCTTTTCCAATGAGTCAGTTCTTCACATCAGGTGGCCAAACTATCGGAGTTTCACCTTCAGCATCAGTCCTTCAAATGAATGTTCATGATTGGTTTCCTTTAGGATTGACTGGTTGGATCTCCTTGCAGTCCAAGGGACTCTCAAGATTCTTCTCCAACACCACAGTTCAGAAGCATAAAACCATAGCTTTGACTAAACTGACTTTTGTTGGCAAAGTAATATCTCTGCTTTTTAATATGCTGTCTAGGTTAGTCATAGCTTTTCTTCCAAGGAGTAAGTGTCTTTTAATTTCATGGCTGCAGTCACCATCTGCAGTGATTTTGGAGCCCAAAGGTATAAAGTCTGTCACTATTCCCATTGCTTCCCCATCTATTTGCCATGAAGTGATGGGACTGGATGCCATGATTTTAGTTTTCTGGATGTTGAGCTTTAAGCCAACTTTTTCCCTCTCCTCTTTCACTTCATTAAGAGGCTCTTTAGTTCTTCTTCCCTTTCTGCCATAAGGGTGGTGTCATCTGCATATCTAAGGTTATTGATATTTCTCCCACCAATCTTGATTCCAGCTTGTGCTTCATCAAGCCCAGCATTTCTCATGATGTACTCTGCATATAAGTTAAATAAGCAGAGTGACAATATACAGCCTTGACGTACTTCTTTCCTTATTTGGAACCAGTCTGTTGTACCATATCTAGTTCTAACTGTTGCTTTCTGACCTGTGCACAGATTTCTCAGGAGGCAGGTCAGGTGGTTTGGTATGACTACTGGAGAAACCATAGCTCTGACAATACAGACCTTTATCAATAAAGTAATGAAACTACATACCACCTGGTAATCATATTCTTGGATATTTATTCCAGAGCAATTAAACATATGCTTAACACAAAAGCCAGTACATGGATATTCAACAGCCACTTTTTTTGTAATAGTCAAAAACCGAAATCAGTCTAGAGAATCTTCACTAGCAATGAACTGTGGTACACAAGTACCATAAAAATTACTCAGCAATAAAAAAAGAACAAGCTGTTGATACACACAGTTTGGATGAATCTCCAGGGAATTATGTTGAGTGGAAAAAGTGAATCCCAAAAGGTTACATACAGCATAATTCCATCGATATAACATTTTTGAAATGACAAAGTTTCAGAAATGGAAAACAGATTAGTGGTGGCCAAGGGTTAGGGACAGGAAGGTGAGGGCTGTGTGGGAGGGAGGTGGGTATGTTTATAAAAGGACAAGCTGAAGAATCTTTGTGGTGCTGGAACTTGCCCATGGTGGTGGATACATGAAAGTGTTGCAGAGAAAAAGCCAATTCTGACTCCATGTGGGAAACTGTTTGACTTGCTTTTCATTGCTTTTGTTATTATATCAAAAATAATAGCCTGTCTCAGAGGACCCTGCCCCTCTGCCTGACTGTAAACTAAAGTGCCTGTAAATAGCTCATGAAGAGAGAATCTGGCCCTGCCCACCTGCAGATGGCTACAACAAAAAGAAGAAATTAACACACTCCTTCCAAAGTCTGGCCATTCTTAAAGACAGATGTTCTGCCAGACTGAAGACCCTCTCACTTTACTTCCTCACTGCCTCTCCCTCTCTATTCTGCCTTTTGAATTTAGTTCCTCATTTCATCTCTCTCTCTCTGACTCTATAAAAGAACCTGGCATCCAGACCCCCAACGAGATGGTTACTCTGAGACATTAGTCTGCATCATCTTGGTCAGCCAGTTTTTCGAATAAAGTTGTATTCCTTGCCTCAACACCTCATCTCTCAGATTCGCTGGTCTGTCGTGCGGTGAGCAGAGTGAGCTTGGACTCAGTAACAAAAGTACACAGATTGCCGGACTCTACCTGCAGAATGTCACATCCAGTCGGTCCTGGTAGGGCCCGAGATTCTGCTTTCATAACGAGCTCCCAGGTGATGTTGATAATTCTGGTTGGGGAACCACACTTTGAGAACCACTAGATTAGAGAGTCACTGTAGCCTTCCCCTACTTAAGGTAAAAACCAGAATTTGGCTTTTTCCTCAGTGATTCTTTTTCACAAAGACTTGAATCTCCGTGCTGGGCTTCTGAAAGGCCAAGTCTTTGAATATTGCCCAAGACATGTGTTTTATGGTGGCTTTGGCATATCCGGTAAGAACAAGAGTGCTCGAAGTGTACAGTAGTATCAGCATTATCTAGGGACTTACTAGAAATGCACATTTGGGGGCTTCACCCTAGATTTAATGAACAGGCAACTCCACAATCTATTGGTTCTGATGCAGGCCAAAGTTTGGGGACCACAGGATTAGAGAGGTTGTTGGGAAGCCATTTAGGATCTTTTTAGTAAATATTAGCAACTGTGATTGGGAGTCCCAGGTGCCACTAGTGGTAAAGAACATGCCTGCCAATAAAGGAGACATAAGAGACCAGGGTTCAATCCCTGGATTAGGAAGATCCCCTGGAGAAGGGCTTGGCAATCCACTCCAGTATTCTTGTCTGGAGAATCCCACAGACAGAGGAGCCTGGCAGGCTACATTCCATAGATTTGCAAAGAGCCAGACACGACTGAAGCAACTTAGCACTCAGGCAACAACTATGAAGGGCTTTCCTGGTACAACTATTTCAAGACAAGATGTGGCAAAGGAAAAAATCAAGCTGTGGTCCTCCGAGGGCAGCGGTCGCTGACTTTCAGTCTTTCGTGAGTAGATGCAGGCAGCAGCACTCTTACCTCCTCTGCCACTAGCGCTGGTCTAATTAACCAATTAAGGGATCATAGAGCACACAGAAAGACTAAAACCCAAGATTAACATTAAGTGGCAATTAGTGGTATTAGGCAGTGCCCCTTATATGCTCATAAACATATTAACATGTTGCTCTTAAACAGGAATGAATACAGCCAGACACCATTCAAAAGTGCCAGGCTTCCAGGGGCCTCTCATTTATTACAAGTCACAGAATCAGTTGCCCCTTGACCAATTACATTTCACATAGGTTCATTCTGCCAACCCAGGATTTAATCTTTCAGCTGCCTATTGAAGGCCTACTCTGGTTTTTCCATTATGCTGCCGTGAGGTTTCTGGAAGTAGTGAGTGGTATCTGGTTTCTCAGTCCCTTTCTATTCCTAGCTGGGATTTTAGACATGGCTCACTGTCAACATTCAGAAATGCGGTAAGTCACTGGGGACCACAGCTCAGGGTGCATGTATGAGCAACCAGGTTTAGTTCCAACTCTGTGTGCTTGAGTCATCACTGCTCTATTTGTGGAACAGAGCAAACACTGCCAGCGATCTTCAATGGCTGATGGCTCAGTAGATACCGAAGTGGAGGTGAAGTTGGAATAATTCTACCTGTTTATTGTGCTGTTCGCAAACTAGTCAGTAAAATGTCTAAAACTTGCAACATTTTTTTTTCAACACATTGTTAGGGGGGAAATTGAAATCTCTCAAAAATACTCCTTTGTTGAGAACTTTCCCCAAGGTCTTCTGAAATGTCTCACCAAATTCTGACTTCATAAAGAGATGATATGGTATAAATGAAAGAACCTGGGTATTGAAATCAAACAGATTTATGTTTGAATAGCAGAATTGTCACTTCATAGTTTGGATAATTTGACTGGCCAAGGGATTTAAATTCTCTAAGCCTCAGATTGCTGTGTGTCATCAGAGAGCCAACTCACTGGAAAAGACCCTGATGCTGGGAAAGATTGAAGGCAGGAGGAAAAGGGGATGACAGAGGATGAGATGGTTGGATGGCATCACCGACTCAATGGTCATGAGTTTGAGCAAGGTCTGGGAGACAGTGAAGGACAGAAAAGCCTGGTGTTCTGCAGTCCATGGGGTCACAAAGAGTCAGACACAACTGAACTGAGCTAGTGAACAACAACAACATGGGCTGACAGGCCTGCCTTATGAGGTTGGTTTGAGAAAAACAAAATAACACATGCACAGTGCTGGGCATGCATTTGACATGAAAACTTCTTAGTTCTTTTCTCCTAGTATTGAAGATAATTGCTTGGTCTTGGTATGAGTTTTTCCCCCATAAACATAATAGTATGCGGGAAAACTCAAGCAATCATGCAATAGGTCCACTTTGCTGTCCGCTGTTTCCTTTCCTCACTGCGTCAGTCAGCATAAAGCCAGTTCTTCCAATGTTCAGTCAGTTCCAGTCCATTTGCCAAGGATCCTATCACTCCTTTTATGGTTTGAAAAGTGATATTCATGTCTGGAAGGCATCCAAATCATGATACTTCAGCTCATGTTTGTCACAGCTACAAAAAACAGTCTATAAAGTATTTAAAGAAACAGAATCATTTTCCTATACCTTCAAAAGCACTGAATAAAAAAAAAAACTGTTTAGAACACTATGACCCAAAACATGCTGTGATATGTGATTTTATATATATATACATATATATATATACACATAAGATTATAATAAAATGATAAAGTAGGATATAATTTACTAACATTCAACTCCACAAATAATAGCAAACTCACGTTAGACAGCAAAATATTTTGTAAAAGTTATATGCAAATATTTTTTTGGCCAAGTGTACATTGTCCAGCTAGCCACAGTACCATCCTTGCTATCTCATACCCACTGGTCCACCTGCTTCATTTTTTGTAGGGAACTTGCCATTTTCCTGAAGTTTTTTAAATCTGTAGACCCCAGTCCCAACCACTTAGATAAAATTACTGGGTTCCTACTGAGGCATATGGGCTTCAATAACAAGAGCTGATCTGGCCTTTAGGTAGTTTTTCCTCTTCAGCACAGAGATGGTAGCAGCCTCCTTTACTTATTTGTCTTTGAGTAACTTGATCTTGCCATCTTTTGCATCTCCACAATTTCCAACAATCTTATAGAATCTCTGTTTTAAAAATTTGATCTGTATTAATGTTTGAAATTCCTAGTGTGGTTTCTATTTTCCTATTTGTACTCTGACTGATATAAAGCCAGACTGAACACAGCTACAAAGAAAACCAAACTCAGTATGTGTACTGATCAATATTCATAAACATAAAAAGGAAATTAAAGGTTACTAAGTATTTAAGGAAAATCAATAACATGGAAGAGAAAGACAAGATAAACAAAGGAAATACTAACTCTAGGGAAAAGGATATAACCTGGTAAACGAACAAGAACCTAGACTTTATTGAGGATTAAAACATATATAAAATAGATAACCAACCAATATATATATAAAATAAAATATGTGTAAAATAGATAAAATGCATAAGACAAGAAACTAGGTTTAATACCTTGTAATAACATATCAGTTATTCAGTTCACTTCAGTCGCTAAGTCATGTCCGACTCCTTGCGACCCCATGGACTGCAGCACGCCAAGCCTCCTTGTCCATCATCAACTACCGGAGTTTACTCAAACTCATGTCCATTGAGTTGGTGATGCCATCCAACCATCTCATCCTCTGTCGGCCACTTCTCCCGCCTTCAACCTTTCCCAGCATCAGGGTCTTTTCAAATGCATTAGTTCTTCACATCAGGTGGCTAAAGTATTGGAGTTTCACCTTCAGCATCAGTCCTTCCAATGAATATTCAGGACTGATTTCCTATAGGATGGACTGGTTGGATCTTCTTGCAGTCCAAGAGACTCTCAAGAGTCTCCTCCAACAACACAATTCAGAAGCATCAGTTCTTCAGCACTCAGCTTTCTTTATAGTCCAACTCTCACATCCATACATGACTACTGGAAAACTCATAGATTTGACTAGATGGATCTTCGTTGGCAAAGTAATGTCTCTGCTTTTTAATATGCTGTCTAGGTTGGTCATAGCTTTCCTTCCAAGGAGTAAGTGTATTTTAATTTCATGGCTGCAGTCACCATCTGCAGTGATTTTGGAGCCCCAAAAAATAAAGTCTGACACTGTTTCCACTGTTTCCCCATCTATTTGCCATGAAGTGATGGAACCAGATGCCATGATCTTCGTTTTCTGAATGTTGAGCTTTAAGCCAACATTTCACGCTCCACTTTCACTTTCATCAAGAGGCTCTTTAGTTCTTCTTTGCTTTCTGCCATAAGGGTGGTGTCATCTGCATATCTGAGGTTATTGATATTTCTTCTGGAAATCTTAATTCCAGCTTGTGCTTCTTTCAGCCCAGCATTTTTCATGATGTACTCTGCATAGAAGTTAAATAAGCAGGGTGACCATATACAGCCTTGACATACTCCTTTTCCTATTTGGAACCAGTCTATTGTTCCATGTCCAGTTCTAATTGTTGCTTCCTGACCTGCCTACAGGTTTCTCAAGAAGGAGGTCAGGTGGTCTGGTATTCCCATCTCTTTCAGAATTTTCCACAGTTTACCGTAATCCATACATTCAAAGGCTTTGGCATAGTCAGTAAAGCAGAAATAGATGTTTTTCTGGAACTCTCTTGCTTTTTTGATGATCCAGCAGATGTTGGCAATTTGATCTCAGGTTCCTCTGCCTTTTCTAAATCCAGCTTGAACATCTGGAAGTTTACTGTTCTTGTACTGCTGAAGCCTTGGCTTTTAGAATTTTGAGCATTACTTTGCTAGCGTGTGAGATAAGTGCAACTGTGCAGTAGTTTGAGCATTCTTTGGCATTGCCTTTCTTTGGGATTGGAATGAAAAGTGATCTCTTCCAGTCTTGTGGCCACTGCTAAGTTTTCCAAATCTGTTGGCATATTGAGTACAGCACTTTCACAGCATCATCTTTTAGGATTTGAAATAGCTCAACTGGACTTCCTAAGGCCTACTTGACCTCACATTCCAGGATGTCTGGCTCTAGGTGAGTTATCACACCATTGTGATTATCTGGGTCATTAAGATCTTTTTGGATAGTTCTTCTGTGTATTCTTGCCACCTCTTCTTTATATCTTCTGTTTCTGCTAGGTCCATACCATTTCTGTCCTTTATCGAGCCCATCTTTGCATGAAATGTTCCCTTGGTTTCTCTAATTTTCTTAAAGAGATCTCTAGTCTTTCTCATTCTATTGTCTTTCACTCTTTCTTTGCACTGATCACTGAGGAAGGCTTTCTTATCTCTCCTTGGTATTCTTTGGAACTCTGCATTCAAATGGGTATATCTTTCCTTTTCTCCTTTGCCTTTCACTTGTCTTCTTTTCACAGCTATTTGTAAGGCCTCCTCAGACAACCATTTTGCCTTTTAGCATTTCTTTTTCTTGAGGATGGTCTTGATCCCTGTCTCCTGTACAATGTCACGAGCCTCTGTCCATAGTTCTTCAGACACTCTATCAGATCTAATCCCTTGATAATAACATATAATGAGAAAGAATCTGAAAAAGAAAATATGCATATATACATATGTGTGTATGTATAACTGAATCGCTTTTCTGCACACCTGAAACTAACACAACACTGCAAATTAACTATATTTCAATCATTTTTTTTTAAAAAGAGCTTACATGTAAAAATAATATTTTAATTTAGAAGATTCTGCAGTCAAAAATGAGAACATGCTGCTATGAAAATAGAGCAATCAGAAAACAGGAGAGACTTTATTGTGATTAAAATTACCATTGCCCAAATTTAAAGAAAAAAAGTCTGAAAAATGAATTAGACATCTCAGAAAGTTCATAGTATGGAAGGCAAATTCAAGGAACTCTTTAGAATATTTAAGCAAAAAATCAGTGAGGAAATAGGAGCACTTAATGTGCCAGACTGCTGTAAGTGCTTTAGTTATAGTAACAGAGTTAATTTTCACAACAGCTCTCTGAACTGAGAACTATTATTATATACAGAGAGAAGTTAAGTAGCATACCCAAAGTCACACAGCTAATGAGGTGATAAAACTGAAATTCTAATCCAGGGAATTTGACACCAAGATCTTGTTCTTAATTTTATTTTCCACTGTCTATTTTAAAAGTAGTAGATAAATTGAGAGATGTGGAAGATATATTTAGGAAATCCAATAGCCACCTAATTTGAGTTCTAAAAGAAGCAAACAACATGAATAAAAGGAAAGATATAATTGAGAAACAAGAGCAGAAATGTACTAAGCTGAAGAAAGATTTGAAAGACCTTATTAAGTGACAATAATAATAACTTTAAAAAACATAACTAGACACATATTCAAGAAATTTTAGAACTCTGGGAAAAAGAGTAAAATAACTAGCTAGTATCAGACATTTCATTTACAGCAAGACAATAATGGTTTATAAGTTCTAAAGTTTGGATTTAGGATTTTTGTACCCAGTCAAATATTGATCAGATGGTCATAGAAAATTAAGACAATTTTGGACATGCAAGAATTCAGAAAGTCTAGCTGCTGCTGCTAAGTCACTTTAGTCATGTCCAACTCTGTGCAACCTCATAGACGGCAGCCCACCAGGCTCCCCCATCCCTGGGATTCTCCAGGCAAGAACACCAGAGTAGGTTGCCATTTGCTTCAATGCATGAAAGTGAAAGGTGAAAGTGAAGTCGCTCAGTCGTGTCCAACTCTTTACAACCCCGTGGACTGCAGCCTACCAGGCTCCTCGGTCCATGGGATTTTCCAGGCAAGAGTGCTGGAGTGGGGTGCCATTGCCTCCTCCGAGAAAGTCTAACATCCATTGCTGTTTAAACAGGCAAACCAATCAAATATAAAATGTGCCTTAGTCTGGGCTGCTACAACAGAATTCCACTGACTGGATTGTTTACGAATAACAGACATTTATTTCTCACAGTTCTGGAGGCCAAGTCTAAGACCAAGGTGCCAACAGATTCAGTGATTGATGAATGGTTATCAGTGACTGACTTCCTGGTTATCTGGCCACTTCTTCCTGCAGCCTCATGTGGCAGAAGGGGTGAGGGAGCTCTCTGGGTCCCTTTTATAAGTACACTAATTCCATTCATGAGGGCTCTACCTCATCAGCTTATCACCTCCCAAAGTTCCCACTTCCAAGTGCCATCATGCTGTGGATTAGATTTCAACATATGAATCTGAGGGGCATACAAACAGTCAGTCTATAGACAAATGATGCTAAAAAACAGTAGGCTGTGAAATTCAAGGAACATCAACAGTTGAGTCTGATGCAGAAATAAAACACTCTAGAACAAAGTTAAAGGTGAATTCATCAGGCTGGGATTTGTGAAATGTTCTCTTTAGAAAAATATAATGACAATAATATTTACTTTTACTTCTCTGTATCTCCAGCATTTGTTTCTACCAGAAACAGATTTATGTTATCATAATATAAGTAAATGACTTTTCAAATTGTTATTATTTGAGATTCAAAAAAATTATGTTCATATAACTTTTAAATACCTAATTAATGATAATGAAGAAAAACAATACGTTCCAGTAGTTATTAAGACATTTAAGCCTCCAAACAGAAACAAAACAGTTTTAATTATCAATCACAGCTTGATTGATATCAAACAACTTTTTCCCACTTTGCTTCTATATTTTTTCAGAATAATGGAAACATGCTCTTTTCTTGATTGTGTCTCAACTATGCTTGAAAAGACAAGTAACAACATCTTCCAGCAATCCTAAAGAAATTGCTAGGCAGAAATCCAAGATACAAGCAATGGTTTGAGACCACTGAATAATTTAGATGGGCTGTATCTAAAAGTTATCTGCAACTTCCTCAGCAAGCTAAACAGTTTAAGAAGCCAAATCACTAAAAACTCCTATCTGCATTTTTCATTTCTGGAGTTTACTAATATATTATATTTAGGTGTAGTAAAAATGGTGAGTAAAACCATATCAAATTATAACCATATAATATTATAATATTCTCTGTCTATTTTACTCTTGCTTCTTCAACTTCAAATAATGTATTTTATTCAGCTATCATGTCTTGATGACTTTATACAAGAAAAATATTAGACTCAGAACAAATGTCTCCAGGTGTTATGTATCTCTTTAGAATTTTCATAATGAAATGAAACCAAAGCTCACTCAAAAAAAATATTCATTTCATCTCTTAGGCTTAAAAAGATAATTTTTAAACAGCATGGTAATATATACTAGAATCCTGTTATAAATTTAATTATCTTTTCTAATCATCAAAGTGAACTGGATTTATTAATTCTATTTAAGTCATGTTGGCAAACAATGACACTTAGTGTTCTGGAATTAGTGGAAGAAAGAAAGTGGGGAAATTGATTTAAGAGTAAGTTTTAACCTGTTTTGAAGTCAGATTTCTTTGAACTGGAGGTAAATTCTTATAACTTATCAGTCAGTGCTGACTTGCATATGAGCAAAATACAGTTCAACTTTGGAACTGAAGTTAAGAAATTAATACACTTCATCTACTCCCCCAGGTCAAGATGTAAAGGTCAATCAAAATCAGTGTTGTAAGTGCTAAAAAAAATTACTGTCTAAGAGTAAGCTACTCATGGTAGTTGAAAACTTTCGATAAGTATCATGTGGTTGCTCACTAATCTGTCCATCCATTTACAAAGCATTTACTGAGACTCCCTATGCATTAAACATTGTGCTAAACTCTGGGAACTCAATGGTGAAACAAGGAAACACAACACTGTCACTGAAGGATGTTACACTTGCCAGTGGGATGGCATCTAATATGGACTGTTTAGAAAGATTACTCCCTGTCACTGTCTAAATGTAAATTTACATTTGCTAAATTAGATTATCCTACTGAAATGAGCTATATTCTGATTTAAAATGAAACTGTTTTGAAAGCCATGCACAGTAAGAACTGAAGAGAATTTTCCTGCTAAATGTGGTATGCTTATCACATGGTTATCTCTTTTGCTCCTGAATACCATTAAAATGATGAATGAACAAAGCAAGAGAGGGAGATGAATCATCAACAGACAGAGGATTTCAATACTTTCAGATGATAAAGTGAAGAATACCTGGTAAGTGACTTAGAGAGGAAGAAGATAACACTGCAGTGTCTGCTGAAAGGAACACTGATGAGGAATGAGCCAATTTGCTGCATTGAAACTCATAGTCTCAGAACTTGGAGTCACCAAAGTGTGGATATAGCAAAAGGCTAAAACCAGGGGGATAAGTTGGAGGTCTGCAGTGGAGTGGTTGAACGTCCCAGATAACTTCTTCCTTCCCACATCAGACAAGTGGCAACCTTTATCTAACCACCTACTCATCACTTTTCTCTAAGTGACCACAAACTATTTGAAGGAATTGAACAAGAGATGTTCTGGACCTGAAAGCATTAAGGTGTGGTGTTGAGGACAGAGTGACATATTATTGCGTATTATTTATCTAGGAAACTCAGGGAAAAGGCCAGTTTACTGCCCCAAAACTTTAAAGTAAAGCCTACCTGTTGATTAACCCCTCTCATGCACATAGCACTTCCAATTAGTATTTAGTATTTCACTTTTTGGTATGAATGAACAAGTCTTTTCAGGATATGGTTTTGAGTTGATTGAATATCCACATGTGAAAAATGAAGTTGTACTGCTTTTTCATACCAAAAAAAAAAAAAAAACCCACTAAAAATGAACCATGGACTTAAATGTAAGAACTCTTGAGAGTCCCTTGGACTGCAAGGAGATCAAACCAGTCAATCCTAAAGGAAATTTGTCATGAATATTCATTGGAAGTAATGATGCTGAAGCGGAAGCTCTAATACTCTGGCCACCTAATGCAAAAAACAAACTTACTGGAAAAGACCCTGATGCTGGGAACGATTGAAGGTAGGAGGAAAAGGGGAAGACAGAGGATGAGATGTTTGGATGGCATCACCAACTCGATGGACATGAGTTTGAGCAAGCTCCAAGAGTTGGTGATGGACAGGGAGGCCTGGCGTGCAGCAGTCCGTGGGGTTGCAAAGAGTCAGACGCGACTGAGCAACTGAACTGAACTGAACTGAAAACTATAAAAGTTATAGATGAAAATACAGGATTAAAACTTTATGACCATTAATCAGACAAAACACAAATAATAAAAGAAACAAAAACAGATAAATTGGAGTTCATTAAAATTTTAAACTTTTATGCTTCAGAAGAAACCATCAAAAAAACTGAAAAGACAACACAGAATGTGAGAAAAAAATTTGCAAATCATGTGTCTGATAAGAGACCTACATCCATACAAGAATGAGGAGAGATATGCATACATATAGCTGGTTCACTTCACTGAGCAGCAGAAACCATCACAACATTGTAAAGCAATTATATTCCAATAAAAAAACATATCCAGAATACATTTAAAAACTTTCATGACTCAACAATAAAAAGGTAAATAACACAATTAAAAATGGACAGAGGATCTGGAGATACTTCTCCAAAGAAGATATACACTTATTCAAGAAGCACATGAAAGTATCATTAACCTTTAGAGAAATGCAGATCAAAACCATAAGCTACCACTTCATACCCACTAGTTCAGTTCAGTTCAGTTCAGTCGCTCAGTCGTGTCTGACTCTTTGCGACTCCATGAATCACAGCACGCCAGGCCTCCCTGTCCATCACCGACTCCCAGAGTTCACCCAAACTCATGTGCATCAAGTTATACCCACTAAGATGGCTCTAATTAAAAGAACAAATAATAACAACTGACAGCAGATATATAAAGAAATTGAAACCCTCATACATTACGGGTAGGAATGTAAAATGGCACAGCACTTCAGAAATCTTTTCTGGCAGTTCCTTAAAAAATTACACATAGAAATATCATCGTTCAGTTGCTCAGTCATTTCTGACTATTTATGACCCTCATGGACTGCAGCACACCAGGCTTCCCTGTTCATCACCATCTCTCAGGGCTTGCTCAAACTCCTGTCCACTGAGTCACTAATACTATCCAACCATCTTGTCCTCTGTCATCCACCTCTCCTCCTGCCTTCAATCTTTCCCAGCATCAGGGTCTTTTCAAATGAGTTGGCTTTTTGTACCAGGTGGCCAAATAACTGAAGATTCTGCTTCAGCATCAGTCCTCTCAATGAATATTCAGGGTTGATTTCCTTTAGGATTGACTGGTTTGATTTCCTTGCAGTCCAAAGGACTCTCAAGAGTCTCCTCCAACACCACAGTTCAAAAGCATCAATCCTTTGGCACTCAGCCTTCTTTATGGTATAACTCTTATATCCATACATGACTACTGGAAAAACCACAGCTTTAACTATATAGAGCTCTGCTTTTTAATGCATTGCCTAGGTTTGTCATAGCTTTTCTCCTGAGGAGCAAGTATCTTTTAATTTCATGGCTGCAGTCACCATCTGCAGTGATTTTGGAGCCCAAGAAAATAAAGTCTGTCACTGTTTCCCCATCTATTTGCCATGAAGTGATGGGACCAGATGCCATGATCTTAGTTTTCTGAATGTTGAGTTTTAAGCCAGCTTTTTCACTTTCCTCTTCCAACTTCATCAAGAGGCTCTTTTTCCTCTTTGCTTTCTGCCATAAGAGTGGTGTCATCTGCATATCTGAGGTTATTGATATTTCTCCTGGAAGTCTTGATTCCAGCTTGTGTTTCATCCAGACAGCCTTTTCACATGATTGTGATATATTCTGCATAGAAGTTAAATGAGCACAGTAACAATATATAGCCTTGACATACTGTTTTTCCAATTTGGAATCAATCTGTTGTTCTATGTCCAGTTCTAAGTGTTGCTTCTTGACCTACATATAGGTTTTGCAGGAGGCAGGTCAGGTGGTCTGATATTTCTACATCTTGAAGAATATTCCAGTTTGTTGTGATCCACACAAGTCAAAGGCTTTAGCATAGTCAATGAAGTAGAAGCAGATGTCTTTCTGGAATTACCTTTCTTTTTCTATGATCCAGCAGATGTTGGCAATTGATCTATGGTTCCTCTGCCTTTTCTAAATCTTACTTGAACATCTGGAAGTTCTAGGTTCATATACTGTTGAAGCCTAGGTTGGAGAATTTTGAGCATTACTTTGCTAGCATGTGAAATGAGTGCAATTGTGCAGTAGTTTAAACATTCTTTGGCATTGCCATTCTTTGGCATTGGAATGAAAACTGACCTTTTCCGGTCCTGTGGCCACTTCTGAGTTTTCCAAATTCCCAAATCAATGAAACTATGAGCCATGCCATGTAAGGCCACCCAAGACAGACAAGCCATGGTGGAGAATTCTGACAAAATGTGGTACGCTGAAGAAGGGAATAGCAAACCACTTCAGCATTCTTGTCTTGATAACCCCATGAACAGTATGCAAAATATCATATGATCCAGCAATGCTACTACTAAATATAAACTCAAGAGGAATGAAGGCATGCCCACATAAAAACTTACACAGTGTTCATATCAGGCTTCTTCATACTAATCAAAAACTGGAAACCACTCAGATGCCCATAAACTGACATGGATAAACAAAGTATGATATATTCTTACAATGGAATATTATTCCTCAATAAAAGGAATGAAGTTCTAATACATGCAGCAACACTGAATGAATCTTGAAAACTTCATAAATAAAAGAAGACAGTCGCAAAAGACTATTTTATGATTCAACTTTTATGAAATGCCCCAAATAGACAAATACATAGAAAGTAAACTAGTGACTTCTTAGACCTGGGTCAGGAGCAGGGAGGGGAGAAATTTACTGAGGGTAAACGGAGAGTGACTATTAATGGTACAAGGTTTCTTTTGGGGGTAATGGAAATTGCTAAGCCTTACTGTGGTGATGGCTGCACAGCTCTGTGATTACACTACAAAACATTGACATGTGCACTTGAAATGGGTGAATGCTATGGTATGTGCAGTATATATCAGTAAAGCCATTAGAAAAAATGTGCATGGCAAGCCACAGACTATCAAACATTTGTATAAAGCCTACAACATTAAAGACAGTAATGAAAACAAATCACACAAATAAACTTTCAGGGGAAAACACAATATAAGAAATAGAAGAAAAGTTCAAATTAAAGACATTAGTAACCTTAGAGAGATGGATAAAAAAATATCCATCTCAATATTTTCATAACAGACCAAGTTCCTGTGAATAAATAAAGATTTCCACAAATAAAAATGCAATTACAACTAAATCAAAGGAACAATCCCAGAAAAATGAAACAAAAAGACGAAGAGTTGTAATCCAGTAGAGATAAGACAACATTGGAAGATCAACAAGAAATTTCAATAATAAGATTTCTAGGAAAAAAGAGCAAAGAATGTGGAGTAGAGGAAAGTAAAATAGAAATAGCAAGAAAATTTTCTATGGCTAAAGGACATGAGCTTCCAAAATCAAAACTCCACAGAACACTCTGAGTAACAATCTTTTTTTAATTTATTTCAAGACATTATTAAATTAAAGAAGACCAAAAACATAAATATTAGATTCTTAATACTTAAATAGCCAGAACATACATGCGTACACATATATAAACATATATAAAAATATGAACATATATGTGTATATGTGTCTGACTCGATGGACATAAGTTTGACTAAGCTCCAGGAGTTGGTGATGGACAGGAAAGCCTGGCATGCTGCAATCCATGGGGTCGCAAAGAGTCGGACACGACTGAATGACTGAACTGAACTGATGTGTATATGTGTGGAGATATATATAAAATCAGTGGCATGGCATCACACTTTTCATTTGTAACATCAAAAGCTAACTAATCAATATCTTCAAAATCTGAGAAAAAAAGACTTTAGGCCCAAAGTTCTATAGTCAGCCTAACTACAAAGGAAGTATGATAGCAAAAGATATTTTCAGATGTACTAGGGCTGAGGAAAATAATCACCCCTGCACCCTTTCTTACAAAGGTACTGGAGAATATGCTTTAGAAAATGATAATATAAATCTACAGAAGGAAGTTGTATGACCCAGAAAATTAGGGACCCAAGATAGGAAAACAGCAAAGGGAAGAATCCGGATGAAAGCTTCACTCAAGACTAGAAAGTAATTTATGAAATCTGGAACAGAAGAAATGAAGTCAGGAATGAAGGTTTGTGTGTGAGTTTCAGGGAAATGTGACATCAATAAATATCTGAGGTAGGTATTTGGATAATTTAATACTATTTTACAGGTCTCATGGAGCAGTTGAATAGATACACAAGAAACTATAAAAAAAAAAGAGAAGGACAATTAAGTATTATTATACAAAGAAGAAAATATATCAAACTATAAAGTTTGACTCGGTGGTGTTTATATAGCTATAGTAACGCAATTATGAACTAAACATTTAATTTGAGAAATTGTGATATAGCTGGAAGAAACAGAAGAAGGGGCAAAGGGAAGTGCTAAGGAGGGGGGGACTTGTAAGACGTAAATAATCTCAACAATAAATATTAGCTAAAGTTGAAATAAGTCAAGACAGAGATATTGCCGTTTTAAAATGTGATGGCAAAACCCAGACAACAGTTAAAGAAATTGAAAATTATTTGCGCATGTGTGTGTTGTGGGGGGAATGATAAGGACAGATGGGTTAATCAATCTGTAATTTTTAATCAAAATGTCTAAATACTGACAGTTGTTTTTAAACCATGTGCATGTAATTACTTAGATTGCTGTTGTTGTTGTTGCTGTTTAGTCACTAAGTGGTGTCTGACTTTTTCCGACCCCATGGACTGTAGCCACTGGAAAAACCATAGCCTTGACTAGATGGACCTTTGTTGGCAAAGTAATGTCTCTGCTTTTCAATGTGCTATCCAGGTTGGTCATAACTTTCCTTCCAAGGAGTAAGTGTCTTTTAATTGCATGGCTGCAGTCACCATTTTCAGTGATTTTGGAGCCCCCCAAAATAGTCTGACAATGTTTCCACTGTTTCCCCATCTATTTCCCATGAAGTGATGGGACCAGATGCCATGATCTTCGTTTTCTGAATGTTGCCAACTTTTTCACTCTCCTCTTTCACTTTCATCATGAGGCTTTTTAGTTCCTCTTCACTTTCTGCCATAAGGGTGATGTCATCTGCCTATCTGAGGTTATTGATATTTCTTCTAGCAATCTTGATTCCCGCTTGTGCTTCTTCCAGCCCAGCATTTCTCATGATGTACTCTGCATAGAAGTTAAATAAGCAGGGTGACAATATACAGCCTTGACGTACTCCTTTTCCTATTTGGAACCAGTCTGTTATTCCATGTCCAGTTTTAACTGTTGCTTCCTGACCTGCATATAGGTTTCTCAAGAGGCAGGTCAGATGGTCTGGTATGGATGTGAGAGTTGGACTGTGAAGAAAGCTGAGGGCCAAAGAATTGATGCTTTTGAACTGTGGTGTTGGAGAAGACTCTTGTGAGTCCCTTGGACTGCAAGGAGATCCAACCAGTCCATTCTGAAGGAGATCAGCCCTGGGTGTTCTTTGGAAGGAATGATGCTAAAGCTGAAACTCCAGTACTTTGGCCACCTCATGCAAAGAGTTGACTCATTGGAAAAGACTCTGATGCTGAGAGGGATTGGGGGCAGGAGGAAAAGGGGAAGAGAGAGGATGAGATGGCTGGATGGCATCACCGACTCGATGGACGTGAGTCTGAGTGAACTCCGGGAGATGGTGATGGACAGGGAGGCCTGGTGTGCTGTGATTCATGGGGTTGCAAAGAGTTGGACACGACTGAGCAACTGAACTGAACTGAACTGGACTGTAGCCTACCAGGCTCCTCATCCATGGGATTTCCCAGGCAAGAATACTGGAGTGGGTTGCCATTTCCTTTCCCATTTCTAATCTCAATTCAGGGATTGAATTTGTGTCTCCTACATTGGCAGGCAGGTTCTTGACCACTGAGCTACCTGGAAAGTATTAACTTAAGTAAACTATTTTAAATTCAATTTTAATTATAGTACTGAAAAAATTTATAGCACTATGAGGTCAAGAAGCAACAGTTAGAACTGGACATGGAACAACAGACTGGTTCCAAATAGGAAAAGGAGTATGTCAAGGCTATATATTGTCACCCTGCCTATTTAACTTATTTGCAGAGTACACTATGAGAAATACTGGGCTGGATGAAGCACAGATGGAATCAAGTTTGCCAGGAGAAATATCAATAACCTCAGATATGCAGATGATACCACGCTTATGGCAGAAAGTGAAGAAGAACTAAAAAGCTTCTTGATGAAAGTGAAAGAGGAGAGTGAAAAAGTTGCTTTAAAGTTCAACATTCAGAAAACAAAGATCATGGCATCTGGTCCCATCACTTCATGACAAATAGATGGGGAAACGATGGAAACAGTGACAAACTTTATTTGGGGGGGGGTGCTCCAAAATCACTGCTGATGGTGACTGCAGCCATGAAATTAAAAGACGCTTGCTTCTTGGAAGAAAAGTTTTGACCAACCTAGACAGCATATTAAAAAGCAGAGACATTACTTTGCCAACAAAGGTCCATCTAGTCAAGGCTATGATTTTCCAGTGGTCATGTATGGATGTGAGAGTTGGACTATAAAGAAAGCTGAGTGCCAAAGAATTGATGCTTTTGAACTGTGGCATGGGAGGAGATTTTTGAGAGTCCCTTGGACTTCAGGGAGGTCCAGCCATCCATCCTAAAGGAAATCAGTGCTGAATATTCATTGGAAGGACTGATGCTGAAGTTGGAACTCCAATACTTTGGCTACCTAATGAGAAGAACTGACTCATTGGAAAAGACTCTGATTTGGGTAAAGATTGAAGGCAGGAGGAGAAAGGAATAACAGAGGATGAGACAGTTGAGTGGCATCACCGACTCAATGGACATTAGTTTGAGTAAACTCCAGGAGCTGGTGATGGACAGAGAAGCCTAGCATGCTGCACTCCACGGGGTTACAAAGAGTCAGACATAACTGAGCGACTGAACTGAACTGAACTATGAGGTATAAGCACAGACTGTCAGAGCAGATAGAAAAGACATACTCTTTTCTTTGAAGACCACCATCACACAGAAAATCAAACTGCAACTGTCTGTTTTAATTCTAAATTATCTTGGAAAAACTCCTTAACTACAAAATATAGGTTTTATTATGTTGAGGTATGTTCCTTCTATTCCTGCTTTCTGGAGAGTTTTTATCATAAATGGATGTTGAATTTTGTCAAAGGCCTTCTCTGCATCTATTGAGATAATCATATGGTTTTTACTTTTCAATTTGTTAATGTGGTGAATTACATTGATTGATTTGCGGATATTGAAGAATCCTTGCATCCCTGGGATAAAGCCCACTTGGTCATGGTGTATGATCTTTTTAATGTGTTGTTGGATTCTGATTGCTAGAATTTTGTTGAGGATTTTTGCATCTATGTTCATCAGTGATATTGGCCTGTAGTTTTCTTTTTTTGTGACATCTTTGTCAGGTTTTGGTATTAGGGTGATGGTGGCCTCATAGAATGAGTTTGGAAGTTTACCTTCCTCTGCAATTTTCTGGAAGAGTTTGAGTAGGATAGGTGTTAGCTCTTCTTGAAATTTTTGGTAGAATTCAGCTGTGAAGCCGTCTGGACCTGGGCTTTTGTTTGCTGGAAGATTTCTGATTACAGTTTCAATTTCCGTGCTGGTGATAGGGACAAACCCACAGCAAACATTATCCTCAATGGTGAAAAATTGAAAGCATTTCCCCTAAAGTCAGGAACAAGACAAGGGTGTCCACTTTCACCGCTACTATTCAACATAGTTCTGGAAGTTTTGGCCACAGCAATCAGACCAGAAAAAGAAATAAAAGGAATCCAAATTGGAAAAGAAGAAGTAAAACTCTCAGTTTGCAGATGACATGATCCTCTACATGGAAAACCCTAAAGACTCCACCAGAAAATTACTAGAGCTCATCAATGAATATAGTAAAGTTGCAGGATATAAAATCAACACACAGAAATCCCTTGCATTCCTATACACTAATAATGAGAAAGTAGAAAAAGAAATTAAGGAAACAATTCCATTCACCATTGCAACGAAAAGAATAAAATACTTAGGAATATATCTACCCAAAGAAACTAAAGACCTATATATAGAAAACTATAAAACACTGATGAAAGAAATCAAAGAGGACACTAATAGATGGAGAAATATACCATGTTCATGGGTCAGAAGAATCAATATAGTGAAAATGAGTATACTACCCAAAGCAATTTACAAATTCAACGCAATCCCTATCAAGCTACCAGCCATATTTTTCACAGAACTAGAACAAATAATTTCAAGATTTGTATGGAAATACAAAAAACCTCGAATAGCCAAAGCAATCTTGAGAAAGAAGAATGGAACTGGAGGAATCAACTTGCCTGACTTCAGGCTCTACTACAAAGCCACAGTCATCAAAACAGTATGGTACTGGCACAAAGACAGACATATAGATCAATGGAACAAAATAGAAAGCCCAGAGATAAATCCACACACATATGGACACCTTATCTTTGACAAAGGAGGCAAGAATATACAATGGAGTAAAGACAATCTCTTTAACAAGTGGTGCTGGGAAAACTGGTCAACCACTTGTAAAAGAATGAAACTAGATCACTTTCTAACACCGCACACGAAAATAAACTCAAAATGGATTAAAGATCTAAATGTAAGACCAGAAACTATAAAACTCCTAGAGGAGAACATAGGCAAAACACTCTCCAACATAAATCACAGCAGGATCCTCTATGATCCACCTCCCAGAATTCTGGAAATAAAAGCAAAAATAAACAAATGGGATCTAATTAAAATTAAAAGCTTCTGCACAACAAAGGAAAATATAAGCAAGGTGAAAAGACAGCCTTCTGAATGGGAGAAAATAATAGCAAATGAAGCAACTGACAAACAACTAATCTCAAAAATATACAAGCAACTTATGCAGCTCAATTCCAGAAAAATAAACGACCCAATCAAAAAATGGGCCAAAGAACTAAATAGACATTTCTCCAAAGAAGACATACGGATGGCTAACAAACACATGAAAAGATGCTCAACATCACTCATTATCAGAGAAATGCAAATCAAAACCACAATGAGGTACCACTTCACACCAGTCAGAATGGCTGCGATCCAAAAATCTGCAAGCAATAAATGCTGGAGAGGATGTGGAGAAAAGGGAACCCTCCTACACTGTTGGTGGGAATGCAAACTAGTACAGCCACTATGGAGAACAGTGTGGAGATTCCTTAAAAAATTGCAAATAGAACTACCTTATGACCCAGCAATCCCACTGCTGGGCATACACACCGAGGAAACCAGAATTGAAAGAGACACATGTACCCCAATGTTCATCGCAGCACTTTATAATAGCCAGGACATGGAAACAACCTAGATGTCCATCAGCAGATGAATGGATAAGAAAGCTTTGGTACATGTACACAATGGAGTATTACTCAGCCATTAAAAAGAATTCATTTGAATCAGTTCTGATGAGATGGATGAAACTGGAGCCGATTATACAGAGTGAAGTAAGCCAGAAAGAAAAACACCAATACAGTATACTAACACATATATATGGAATTTAGAAAGATGGCAATGACGACCCTGTATGCAAGACAGGAAAAAAGACACAGCGGTGTATAACAGACTTTTGGACTCAGAGAGAGAGGGAGAGGGTGGGATGATTTGGGAGAATGGCATTCTATCATGTATACTATCATGTAAGAATTGAATCGCCAGTCCATGTCTGACGCAGGATACAGCATGCTTGGGGCTGGTGCATGGGGATGACCCACAGAGATGTTATGGGGAGGGAGGTGGGAGGGGGTTTCATGTTTGGGAACACATGTAAGAATTAAAGATTTTAAAATTAAAAAAATAAATAAATAAAATAAATAAATAAATAAATAAAAAAAAATATAGGGACCATTTACAGACTTCACCATCCAAGCGCTTCCCTGATGGCTCAGCTGGTAAAGAATCTGCCTGCAATACAAGAGATCCGGGTTTGATTCCTGGGTTGGGAAGATCCTCTGGAGAAGGGATAGGCTACACACTCCAGTATTCTTGGGCTTCCCTTGTGGCTCAGCTGGTAAAGAATCTGCCTGCAATGTGGGAGACCTGGATTTGATCCCTCGGTTGGGACGATCTCCTGGAGAAGGGAAAGACTACCCACTCCAGTATTCTGGCCTAGAGAATACAGTCCATGGGGTCGCAAAGGGTCGGACATGACTGAGCAACTTTCACACAAAACGGAGTTGTCTCTTGTCTCTTTCACCATCCAAAGACAGTAGTTCCAACTTACAAGAAAGATGTTGCATGAGAAATAATAACTGTCCCAATACTGACACTCCCAATGTGTATTATGACCAGGAAAAGATTCCAGATACACAGCCAGTTAATAACGTGGGATTCTATGGTACAAGTCAGATCCAGTTAATCAGAGCACAAGACAGAAAGTCTGGTGTTTGTGGGAGTTAATACATTTATCTGGCTCTCTCAAACCCTGTTGGCCAGTTCTCATAGCTCTAGAATTTAAAGATACCAGGTCCATTCTGCCTTGGCTGGCTTGCAATCGTGGGTTTTTCCACAGCTATTGAACTAGGAGGGGAGTAATTCCCAATGCCTTTCTTTAATCCCCTGGATGCCACGCATTTTGAAGACCCCTGTCTACTTGCCCTCACTGGGGTCCTATCTTGTCATTCTCGGGACTTTCTACACTCTTAGTCTTCTGTGCTTATTAACCTCTTACTAAAAGAAGAGTGATGGAGTAGGAAATGGCAGCCCACTCCAGTATTCTGGCCTGAGAAATCCCATGGACAGAGGAGCCCGATGGGCTATAGTCCATGAGGTCGCAGAACTGGACACCATTTATGGACTAAACAATAACCTGTGTATTGATTACTATCCCCCAAACATTTAAAATATAAACTTTACAACAATCCTAGGACAAGTATTTTACTTACTTTTGCATATAAGGAAATAGACTTTGAGAGACAGCACAGTGATCTAAATCACTTTTAAACTAATTTTATTGGAGTATAGTTGCTTTACAGTGTTCTGTTAGTCTCGACATACAGCAGAAGTGAATCAGGTATATGTATACACATATCCCCTCTTTCTTGGATTTCCTTTCCTTTTAGATTTCCACAGGGCAGTGAGTAGAGTTCCCTGTGCTATATTAAGGCAGGCACATATAAATGGTATAGATGATTTTCTTTGCAAAGCAGAGACGCAGACATAGAGAACAAACATGGATACCAAGGGGGAAGGAGAGATAGGATGAACTGGAGATTGGGATTGACATATATATATATACACTATTGATATTGTGTATTAAAATACCTAAATCATTTTTAATTTAATCATTTTAATTAACAGATGTCAAACTCTTACATCCACAGAATCTCGTAGCCTGGCTCTTATCTAAAACAGAAAGGGCAGAATGATGACATACAGGAAAGAAAAGTGCTAAATGTGGGCACTGTGTTAAGTGAAATAAGTCAGAGAGAGGCAAATACTGTGTTTATGTGTGGACTCTAAAAGATACAACAAAAGTAGTCAGTATAACAACAACAAAAGCAGACTCACAGGTATAGAGAAAAACCTAGTGGTTACCAGCATCAGGGGAGGAGGAGTGGGAGGTACAAACTGTTGGCTCTAAGATAGGCTGCGAAGCTGTATTGTACAACATAGGGAATATAGTCAATATTTTTTAGTAATGTAAATGGAAAGTTACTTTTAAAATTGTATAAAAATAAAAGATAAATTATTTAAAAAAAAAGAAGAGTGAGCTTCTCAGGCCAGGTTCCTGCTTCCTACTTTCTGGGGCTCCTGCATTTCCTTTCAGGTAGCCTCTGTTCATCACTTTATTAACAGACTTCAAAATTCTTACGTTCATAGAACCTCACAGAATGGCTCTGATCTAAAACAAAAAGGGCAGAATGATAACATACATGAAAGAAAAGTGCTAAACGTGGTGGTTTGGGGAAAAATATATTATATGCAGTTGGAGGAAGTTTGTACAGAGTTTATTAAATAATTTTATGCAGCTTGTGAAGCATCTGGTCTACGCTATAGTCCGTGTTTTTTTAGAGGAAACCAAAGGTGTAATGACAAAGTTGGGCTGAAGAAATTCAAAACACTGGAGTATGGGTGAAGAGAGGATCATTCATTCTCCTGTGGGTAAGAATAAGAGTGGAAGCCTAGGAAAAGCTTGATTGAGGACAGTGGTTTTTGACCTAGACCTTGAGAATAAGTGGGAAAGTGATGGGCAGAAATGCTAACACAGTGATTATAGGCATAGGTCAATCCTAAAGGAAATCAATCCTGAATATTCACTGGAAGGACTGACACTGAAGCTGAAGTTCCAGTGCTCTGGCCACCTGATGTGAAAAGCCGGCTCAACAGAAAAGACCCTGATGCTGGGAAAGATTGAAGGCAGGAGGAAAAAGGGACAACAGAGGATGAGATGGTTGGATGGCATCACCAACCCAATGGACATGAGTTTGAGCAAGCTCTGGGAGATGGTGAAGGACAGGGAAGCTTGGCGTGCTGCAGTCCATGGGTCACATAGAGTCAGACACAACTGAGTGACTGAACAGCAACCAAGGCGTAGGTAACAGCAGGAGCGAAAGCTCAGCCATTTACCGGAAGCTGTCACTTGAGGCAAATTATTTAGCTTGTCTCTTGATTTCCGCATCTGTAGAATGGGGATAAGAATACCGAATACATTGGCTTTTGTGAGAATTAAATGAGCCAGTACATGTGAAATGTTAGAATAATGCCAGCCACATAGTAAGTGCTCAGTAAATGATGACTAAATTATTGCTGTTATTCTGTGGTAAAAATGTCAATGTTGACAAATTTAGTGACTGGTGTACACTTTTAAGGAGAAAAGCAAAGCAATTCCAGAACAAGTTTTAGTAGAAAAATACAATATTTCTTAAAAGTGTCACTCAATAATTTAGTCTTTTTGTGTACATAATCATTAATTTCCCCTGTTTCTAATGCAGTAGTTCACATTAGTTCTAAAAGCATATTTTCAAAATCACAGACAGGTTCAGAGAGACTTATATATAGTAGAGTTTAGAAAAGCTTCCATTGATTAAGGTGGCCTTAAACTCCAAACGATATTTTGGCCTTTGCACATGGCACTGTACAGATGTCTAGTCTGTTGTTATTTGCTTTGTATAATTGTGTATGTGACACAAATATTAAGTTTTTAGCATCGGAACTGTTTAATAAATATTTTGTTATTTGATTTTTTCAATATGTTGGGGGAAATGTGATGAAAATATTACACTTAATGTGAACCAGGAAGATAGATATATTTCCCTTCCGGTTTGTTTTATACTTGCTCATTATGACAAGACTTTGTTGGCCTGGTGGAATTCTGATTCCTGGAGGTCATAATTCTGTCAGATTCCTGTCCTGTAAAATTCTGTAAGAGCTTTGCCTGCAAAGTGTGCTCTGATCCTCTTTCCGAGTGTGTCTCCCACTTTCTTTATTTCTGTCTCTCTGTGTGTATCTTCCTCACTGCTTGGTACCTTCCAAATGTTCTGTTTGGTATTTTTACTGTTCTGCCTGCTTCTTTGTTACTACTTTTTCCTGTTCCTCCTTTTCCCCTCATCTATCTCCTCTCTCAAAACGGAAGAAAATTTCTTTAGATATTCTAGTTGCATATTTTGTGGTTATAATGGTAAAGCTGATGATAGGAATATTGCTGCAATACGCCTTTCATTTGGGCTTTTTGACTAATGATAGGAAACACCTGCCATGTCATATTAAGAATGATGCAAAGTCTCTCAGCAATAAAATATTTCCTATAGAAATGTCACTTATCTATCCTATCCACTAGGGTGTTCCTGACTGCCACTTATAAAACATATTTATAATGCTTCACGAGTATCTTGAAGATCTCCTTGGACTTGTGATACAACTTTCATAAGCATCCATTATTAGTCCCTGAGGCCGTCTATGGGGTCACACAGAGTCAGACACGACTGAAGGGACTTAGCAGCAGCAGCAGCAGCAGAGCTAACATAGATTGAAACTTTGTAAAGCTTTACCAATAAAATTAATAGTAACATAAAATAGATTTTAAAACAAACCAAGATTTATAAATGTCATGGAAAGTGCAGATTATTAGAATCTCTAACCTGTAAACATGGTGAGTAACATTTTAACGATTCCTTTGGTTTAAATTAAGATACATGAGCATAATGTTTAAACATGAGAAAGACAGAAATTGGAGGAGTACTAGCATGTAGATGGGGATTGAAAGAGTTAAAGTAAATCCCAGAAGACGAGAATATGAGGACGATCTGGTCACCAGGCAAAGCAGTACCAGTGTTAGTCACCCAATCGTGTCTGATTCTTTGCAACCTCAAGGACTGTAGTCCGCCAGGGTCCATGCAACCCTCCAGGCAAGAATACTGGAGTGGGTTGCCATGACCTTCTCCAAGGGATCTTCTCAACCCAGGGGCCCAACTGGGATCTCCTGCATTACCAGCAGATTCTTTACCATCTGAGCCACCAGGGAAGCCTCAAGCAGTACCAGGACTCCGATAAAACAGGACCATCTGACACACCTATAACCTAGAGTTCTGATCAATGTTATCCCTGAAGTTTAAACTATATTGTGGACAGTGATGATACTGACAATTTACCAAGGATTTCCCATAAAGCATACAATTTCTGATGCAGTTATATTAATAAAGTTTTACCTTTACAAAGTCAACCTGGGAATGACCCTCTCTTCTGATTTGACAAGTAATGCAACTCATCAAACAAACCTAGTTATTTCCAGCACCTTTCTGAAGATGAAAAAAATAATATTTGCAATTTTCAGGGACCCTCTGGGAAATATCATATAGTTTTAGGTATGAAAGTTTGAGAATTTTTATTTTTTCTATACTTAGGATTCTATTTTGGAAGGCAAAAATGAAAAAAATTGTCAGAAGAAATTCAGACACTTGGTTAAGACAGTCATGAGTGTCTTAGAAACAACATTTGGTTGTCTCTTTAATAACAGTGACAGTGAAATATTTTAAAAGAGCAAACACAGACCACAACATGGTTGAAAACAACCTTCGCTTTTTCAAAAGGGCAGACTAAGAAATTTTGGTCTTTGCCTTCCTCCCACCCCCATAATCAAGGATCAGATAAGAGCAGACTGTAGGTTATGAGAAGAGGAAAAAACCAAGAGTGGTTTAGGATGAAATAAAGAAGACAGAGGACAACATGGGCCTGTAGTCTGGGGAGTGACTCAGCAATGTGGAATGTGAAGTTGGGTGGGATTAACTGGACACAAAATTCAAAATGGAACTCTGGTGTACAGTTCTTCTGGTACCATTGAATGTAGGCTGTGGAATCAATGTCAGATATTTGAAGACTTGGATAACGGGACCAAATGAGAGCATTCCTGAAGTAGACCAGAGTTTAAAGAGGTTGTGTTATTACAGCTTAAAATGTTAATATGAGAACACTTAATGCACAGTATCCTGTACATTTTTCCATTTAAATCTCTTTAAAATGTTTGTCTTGCTGTATACCATTTTCTTTTAAGAATACAATATTTATTCATTTCTGCAGCAATTTCTGAGGATTTATCTATCTTGTCTACCTTTTCCTCTTCTGATTAAGATAAGTAATAGAAGTCAGAAAAATAATTCCTTCTTGAAGAGTTCCCTAAGAGAAGAAATATAAATCTTTAAAATATCAAAAGCCCATTCGAGAGTATCAACCTGATAACTCTGGATAGAAAATGTTGTGATTTTGGCTCTTAAGCTTAGTAAATCAGTCTGCAACTGTATCCTGCCAAAATATCAAGAACGAAATGAAAAAGATGGTCACTGGATGTTTCCACAGATTGGAATATTTGGCATGATGCATTTGGAACATCTGCACAATTGATTGAATTCTTCATCTGGATATTTTGGCATCATGACACCAACAGCTTTGGAATCCTTTCTTTTCCACTGCAAATTTGGGCAGAAAACACACAGGCCCACATATAATTCAGTGCTTGACTTTTGAAAGACAAGAAGTGTTGCAATCTCATTTATTTTCTCACTGAAATCTTTTTCAGAAGTTAGGCAGAGCAGATGAGTTAATGCACCTCCACAATTCTCTAAGTGAAAAAATATACAAACCATCACGTTTCCTCCTTACCCTTCCTCCACCTTGTCAGTTTCATTGTTCCAAAGATTCTATCATCTTGGTGACAAGGACCTTGGATACTGGAGGGTGACAGAGTTGGGGAACACACAGGGCCACTGAATCATCCCAAATGTAGATGTTTGTCAATAAAGGAAAAAATAAACTTTTATGACCATGGCAGAGAGAGTTTGTTAGCTTAGGTGGGGAACAGAATAATCTTTTCTGGACAGGTTCTCAGGATCTCTTTCCATTATATTGCACGAACATGATTCTGAATTTCAAACCTATCTCAGGGCACTCAGTTCAAGGATCATTATTTAGGGAGCACCAGCTGCAAACTTCTCTTGGAGTTTGAAATCCAGCACGGAGCCAAGATTTAGGACAGAAAAGAGTGAACAATACAAATTTGAAGTTCTATGACAGGCCGTATACTCTGAATGTTCCAAGTCGATGAATAACAATGAAAACCAAGATTTGGGGAAGTGCATGGAGAACACGACTGAGCAACTGAACTGAACTGAACATGGAGAAAGGAGTATTGAGTTGAATCTTGAAGGATGACCAAGATTTGATTGTGTATAAAAGAAATATTGTCTAATGGAATCAACAGAAGCATAGAAATAATTAATTTATGAACTGGATTAAAGAAGAGTTCTGTGTGGTCAAATTATAGAAAGGAAGAGTGGAAGCTCTTCGAGGCCAGGTTAGAATATTTACCCCTATGTCATGAGAGTCAGGGAAGCATGTTGAGATGGTTCAGCAGAACTCAGCAACTGTCACTTCTATCTCTGTGTCTTCTACCACACCTGCCCTTAGTAGGTATTTAGTAAATTCTCCTTGAGTCAAAGTGTGGCATGATTATGGAAGCTTTCAAAGATTTAAATTCCACAAATAGGACCTAAAAGTCACAATTTATGCTACATTTTCTGCTATTTTTTTTTTTGAGGAAGAAGGGAAAAGAATTTGTGCATTTCAAGAATAAAAGCTACTAACATTGTGAATTTACTTTATTGGATCAATAAATTATATAGATAATATTTATTGCATATTTACTGTGGGTCAGGCACTATTCAAGTCTCCTAAGATTCCACTATGAACAAGAGAGGGAAGATGCTTGCAAGATCATTTTATCCAGTGACAACTGCTTTGAAGATAACAAATACAGGTGATGGAAGAGTGACTGGGCAGGAATCATTAAGGAAGGGCTCTCTGAGGAAGTGACATATGAGCAGGGTCTTGCCACGAAGGTTGAACATTTGGCTAGAGGCAAAGGCCTAGAAAGGGAACACTTATCATGCTATAGCCCATAACTTAAAGGAAAAAAAATTTTTTGTTTTTGGATATTGATTCATTTTAAGATATGCTAATAAAAATCTGGTAAGGAAAAAATTTAATTCCCCTATTCTCTTAGACTATTTTCAAGAACAAAATTGAGCCCTCCCAAGACCCTGTAGTTGAGGAGAAAACTTGTAATAGCCAAGAGAACAGAAAGTAAGTCAGCATCGAACAAAGGTTTGAAAAGTATCTGGAAGTGCTGTGTGCAAAGCCAAGACACAGAGGCAACCTAAATGCCCATCAACAGATGAATGAATAAAGAATATGTAGTATACACACAATGAAATACTACTAAACCATAAAAAATAGTGAAATAATTGCCATTTGCAGAAACATGGATGGACCTAGAGGTTGTCATACGAAGTGAAGTAAGTCAGACAAAGACAAATATCACATGATATCAGTTATATATGGAATCTAAAAAAAATGATACAAATGAATTGATTTACAAAACAGAAATAGACACACATAGAAAATAAACTTATAGTTACCAAAAGAGAAAGGAAAGGGGGTGGAGATAAACACATGCACAGTACTATACATAAAATAAACAAACAACAGAGACCTACCGTGTAGTGCAAGGAACTAAACTCAATCGGTTCAATTCAGTCGCTCAGTCACGTCCAACTCTTTGTGACCCCATGGACTGCAGCATGTCCGGCCTCCCTGTCCGTCACCAACTCCTGGAATTTACTCAAACTCATGTCCGTTGAGTCGGTGATGCCATCCAACCATCTCAACCTCTGTCGTCCCCTTCTCCTCCCGCCTTCAATCTTTCCCAGCATCAGGGTCTTTTCCAATGAGTCAGTTCTTCACATCAAATGGCCAAATAACTGGAGATTCTGTTTCAGCATCAATCCTTACAATGAATATTCAGGGTTGACTTCCTTCAGGATTGACTGGTTTGATCTCCTTGCAGTCCAAGGGATTCTCAAGAGTCTCCTCCAACACCACAGTTCAAAAGGATCAATTCTTTTGCACTCAGCTTTCTTTATAGTCCAACTCTCACATCCATACATAACTACTGGAAAAACTATAGCTTTGACTAGATAGACCTTCATTGGCAAAGTAATGTCTCTGCTTTCTAATATGTTGTCTAGGATGGTCATAACTTTTCTTCCAAGGAGTAAGTGTCTTTTAATTTCATGGCTGCAATCACCATCCGCAGTGATTTTGGAGCCCCCAAAAATAAAGTCTGACACTGTTTCCACTGTTTCCCCATCTATTTGCCATGAAGTGATGGGACCAGATGCCATGATCTTCATTTTCTGAATGTTGAATTTTAAGCCAGCTTTTTCACTCTCCTCTTTCACTTTTACCAAGAGACTCTAGTTCTTCTTCGTTTTCTGCCATAAAGGTGGTGTCATCTGCATATCTGAGGTTATTGATACTTCTCCTGGCAGTCTTGATTCCAGCATGCGCTTCCTCCAGCCCAGTGTTTCTCATGATGTACTCTGCATGTAAGTTAAATAAGCAGGGTGACAATATACAGCCTCCCTATTTGGAACCAGTCTGTTGTTCCATGTCCAGTTCTAACTGTTGCTTCATGAACTGCATACTAAACTCAATATCTTGTAATAATCTATAATGGGAAAGAATATGAAAAAGAATAGATATGTATAACTGAATCACATTCTTGTATACCTGAAACTAACATAACATTGTAAATCAACTATATGTCAATATAAAAACTCAAACCAGGGGAGGGGATATATGTATACTTACGGCTAATTCAAATTGCTCTATGGCAGAAACCAACACAACATTGTAAAGCAATTATCCTCCAATTAAAATTAAAAGTTTAACCTTGGGGAGAAAGTATCTGAAAGATTGAGAGGATTGAAGCTCAAAGACACCTAAAACAGAGAGAGGAAGAGTACAGAGGGTGAGGACAGCAGCCAAGGGGAGCCGAGAGAATGGTTCTGCCTCCTGGAAACAGAGAGGCCTGCCTTGTGCAAGTATGGTGACTATGCCAGTCAGCAATCCACGTTCCCTTCCCTTCCTCTTCCTCCTTGGAAAAGAACCTGAAGATAAAATTTAGACAGAGTGGGATAAGTGCAATAAGACCGTGAAACTGATTCAGAAAACTGTAAAGAGATCAGCTTGCATGGATGAAAAGCCTTCAAAATGTTTGGTTATGAACAGGAGAGACTATGGTTAGAGCTAACGGAAAATGCAGAGGTCACAGGAAGAGGTTTTTATGGTGGTTTTTCTTTTTAAAGCAGTGGTGATGCTTTTCAAACAGCATAGCCTTGAAGGTGTTGAAGCGTCCGTGAAAAGAGTAGTGGCAGAGAGCTTCCTAGCCAGTGTTCATATTCCAGGCTTCCCTCTCTTTCCTCCATCTTGGTTATTTCATTTTAGCTAATTTTTCTAAAACTCCACAGGTCCTCAGCACACATCCTCCTCTGCTGTTGTTACACCTCTGCTCTTGCCCTTCCTGGTATTGAAAATATTTTCTTCACATGTGTACCCCGAAAATGCCAGTGAACTTTTGGCTGCCTTTCAAATGAAGCTCTCTCTTACATTTTTCTTGGAGGACAAGTGCTTGAGCTTATTTCTTGCTTGTTTGTTTTCTCCACATTCTGGCCGCATGTGTTGATTCTTCCTCCCGAAAGGTTATCACTTTTCCTGACACCATTTGTTGAGCAGTCATCTGTGTCCTCACCTCCCACTCACCACATTCTGGCTGCTGCACCCAACACACCCCTGAAAACGCATTTGGAAGATCTCCCACACGCTCTTTATTGTCGATCCAGAGACTGCTTTACAGGACTTTACGCTGCATCAGGTTTCAGCAGCAGTTGACTCTCTAGACCGAAACTTTCCCTCCAACATTCTCATCTCTTGAATCCAATAACACTTCATTTTCCTGGCTTTCTTCTGATCTCTCCCTCCTTGTCTTCCCTTCAATGTCACATTCAGGGCTCCAACCTGGCTTTTTTTCCCTCTTCTCACTCTGCTTCCTCTACGTGCCCTTCCACATCAATATCATCAACTGCATCTTTCTCTTCAGCCCAGTCCTCTCTCCTGAGTTCCAGACAATGAGTGTCATTGTCTCTAGACACCCTCTCTTGGACATCACCATCATACTTTAAATTTACTGTGTCCAAGACCAAACTCCTCCCCTCTTCTCTACTCCTTCTCCTCCAAACCTTGTCATCATAAACCACTCCGTCCTCCATGCTTTCCGATCTCAGTGAATTAAACTGTCATCTAGTTTTTTTAAATCAGAGTTTGACCTCAGCATCATCCTTGATTACCAAAGGATGAGTCAATTTGTGTTCCTTGGAGTGTAGTGGTGCCCTTAACAGTGCCTGACACTTTCAGGAGAAATTTAACTCTTGTCTGTTTATTTGTTTGGAAAGGACAAGGAAAGAGTGATTTATTTGGATTAGAGAGGTTGAATTTGAAGTCACTGGGATGCCTATGTAAAAAATATTGATTGGCCATTAGGAAATGTAGGTCCTGGAGTAATGAAGAGATTTCAGAGCTAGAGTTACACATTTGCCAATTATCTACAATACGCAGAGACAATAATTGAAACCATGTGAGAGGATGAGATCATCATGGAAAAGAGTACATAGAAACAAGGATATGTGGAAACAAGTTGTCAGACCAGGTCACAACTCTGAAAGCTGACAGGACTTCACACATCATCTGGCACAACTTTTTTTTCACCTGAAAATTATACTAAGAGAGGAAGAGAGAAATTAAATTCCAAAGAGAAATCTACTTATAAGGTCTTTGATGCCAAGTTACTTGAAAGTTCCAAAGCTCAAAGAAAAGATTCAGAAGGAACTGACTCTGCTCAAAGTCAAAAGCAGTGACTCAGGATCAAGACAACATTGTTGCTGGAGCCAGAAAGAACTTGCATCTTTTATGAATTCCAAGACCTAACAGATAAGCAAGCCCTAACTCACCCCACCTCCAAATTTCCTGTTAAACCAATCTATTCCTTTAGAGTGTAAGACAGTTTGGTTTGTTACTTGCTGTTACTTCAGTAAATCCTGGAGCCAGCTCTCTAGAACTGAGCGGGCGCATCTTTTCCCAACTCTGTATTCAGTGACGTCATCTTGTTAGGTTAAAACTGACCATCGTGGAACTATTTAAAGCTCAGAAATTGGCAAATGCTCTGAATTAGGGATTCCCACCATGACCACCCCTCACTGGAAAGCGGCTTGTTGAACATTTTCCTGTACATCACTGGTCACAACCAAAAGTACTTTACTGATACTCATGTTGAATCAAAAACAGGATGAACAAAAAGAGGATGCTCTGAGGGGCCTAAAAGTTCCCCAAAAGGGGACCTCATCTGTGTGGACTGCTCAGGAAACAGGAGGATGAGGGTGGGAACTGATATCGGCCAACCTACGCCATGTCTTCATCCAAGTCAATGAGCGGTGAGTGCCCTCTTGGAATGATGTTAGGGGTGTTGATCACACCACAAGAGTCAGCAACTGTGCATCTGTTATGCTGCTGCTGCTGCTAAGTCGCTTCAGTCGTGTCCAACTCTGTGCGACCCCATAGATGGCAGCCCACCAGGCTCCCTGTCCCTGGGATTCTCCAGGCAAGAACACTGGAGTGGGCTGCCATTTGAGGGAACTAGTCCAAGATTATGACCGTACTAGTACAGGTAGGATGGACTATCACTATAATTTCTCTCCTTTACCATCTGTTCCAACAGTGAAGGGGCCCGAAATGGCAGCTAGTGAGGGGTGAGGAGTTGGGACTAGAAGCAAGAAAGAGATCCACCTCAGTCTCTTAACCCTGCAGATTTCCCAGCCTTGATGAGAGAGGCAGAGGCTTTACAGGGGACAAATGATGGACATTCCAAGGTTAGATCAGAAGATGCTTTTTCAATCTACACTATGAAATTGCTCTTATGATTCCCGGAGACTAGAAAAGCTGTGGCGTATGCTTGGTATTTCCTCCAGGGGCAGGAAAGAACCTGCAAGAGGAGGTTCGAAGGGTCCTTGGGGGAAAACAATAAGGAAATTTTCTCTTTGTGCCCTACTGGCTAACTTAATAAACAGCTTTGCATAGATGATTACAGCACTTAAAAACTTTATTAACTCTATGGAAGCGCAGTAAATATGCTTAATTGATGTCTATTGAAGGAATGAATAAAACTCTTAACTTGCAGGAAGAGAAAAAGGTTTAGGAGAAATTCATCCATCCAAACAAAATTAGAAATTGTTTGAGTCTATGTCATGTAAGAAAGAAAAACACTTTGTTGTAATTCTTCATGTTAAACCATGTTCTATTTCATAGTTTCATTGGAAAGTGATAGTTTGTGGATATTTACATTTTTTTTTGTCTTTTAACCCCCATGAAGCTAAAGACAAACACAAAATTTCTGTCTCACTTCCCAACCTCTGCCCTGTGCAAAGAGAAGAGAAAGATTCCTTTCTGTCTTCTGATGGTTCTGCTTTTCTCCATAGGCAATGAGGGCTGTGGTAGTGATCTGGACTTCTAACTTTTCATGGGCAGAATTAGAATGCCTGGCTCTTAGGATCTAGCAGCCCTGGATCTTCAGTTTCCAAATAACCACTAGATGCAGGCGGAGAAGGCAACGGCACCCCACTCCAGTACTCTCGCCTGGAAAATCCATGGACAGAGGAGCCTGGTGGGCTGCAGTTCATGGGGTCACTAAGAGTCGGACATGACTGAGCAACTTCACTTTCACTTTTTACTTTCATGCATTAGAGAAGGAAATGGCAACCCACTCCAGTGATCCTGCCTGGAGAATCCCTGGGACGGGGGAGCCTGGTGGGCTGCCATCTATGGGGTCACACAGAGTCGGACACAACTGAAGCGACTTAGCAGCAGCAGCAGCAGGTGGTTACTTAATTATAAATTAGTTGAAATTAAATAGAATTAAAAACTCAGAATGTTTTAAGTGTTCATTAGCTACAGTCAACTAGTGGCACAGATTTAGAATTTTTTTTTTCATCACAGAGAATTCCACTGGACAACATTGCCCTAGCTCTTCATTATAGAAAGACAAAATATTTTTGAGATAAATTTTTACCTAATGTGATTCAGATCCATTCCAAAAAACTTTCATATTTAAACCAATCAAGAAAGGAAATAAAATAATCTTCAAATAAAGAATTTGGAGTACAGCTAAAAACAGACTTCTATGGAAGTGGTCTTTTGTGTGTACATTTTATTAAAATGCTTTCAGTGTGACTGTTTAGATAATTCTGTTATACTGCATTATAATGTTACAGTATGTCTTCTGGGATCATGCCCAGAGAGTTCATCTCAGTTTTTGTAAAGCATTATGTAGCTATTTGATAATGGCAAAGAGAAATTAAAATTGTCTGCAATTAGAAAGGAGTCTTTACATTCTCCAGGGCTAAAATCTTTGGACAAATCCAAGCAAATTAGATTGGTCCTTACCAGGGATAAGAAGATTGCTTAGTTCCCCTCTCTGAATGCCAAGAATAATTTATAACAGTTTCACTTCCAACTCAGAGCTGGTGACTGGGGGAAAACTCTTATGTTAGAAGAGGACCCATTGGATTTAACATATGATAACATCTTCCCAAACCAGGAATTGAACCAGCGACTCCTGCATTGCAGGTGGATTCTTTACTGCGGAGCCACTGGGGAAGCCCATGATGAAGAATAATTGTAACAAGTTTCTGTAGCATAAGAATTACCAACGGGAGAGGACAAGAATAGATAAGAGAAAGAACTGTGAAACCGTCATTTCCCTGGGAATGAAGATAGACTCCTTGAGAGCAGACATCTTTGTTCTGCTATTAGTGTCTTGGAGCCCAAAATCCTGCCTGACACATAGCAAATGTTCAGTATTTGTCTTCTTCTTAACAAGGTCTATGAGCAAAAGAAATTATTTTTACCAGAGTTTACATTATTGAGGTTTTAGCAGAGCCTAACCAATCTGAGGAAAGAGAAATATTCAACTCTAGTCTTGCATGTGGGAGAAAGGAAATAACCAATCACAGCCTACTCTAGCCATCCTATACCACCTAAGAGATGGTGGGAAATGGACATAGACTTGTGAAGTTCACAGTTCAGGGGTACAGGCTCATTAAAAGATTGCTCCGCTTCCCCCACACTTTACCACCACAGCACTAAAGAACAGCACGTCATGTCTGTTTTTCAACAATTACAAGGAATATTAAAAGGTAAAAACACAGTTTGAAAAGACAGGGCAAGCATGAGAACCAGGCTCAGATATGGCAGGGATGTCAGGCTTAGACCAAGAATTTAAAACAACTCTGATTAATATGCTAAGGCCTCTAATGGCTAGAGTGAATAACATGTAAGAACCAGATGGACACTGTAAGCAGAGGGGTGGAAATTCTAAGAAATCTGTGAATAGAAACTTCCAAAATGAAGAAGTGAAAAGAAAAAAGACTGGAATAAAAATAGAACAGTCAAGAACTGTGGGCCAGCTACAAAAGGTGTAACATACTTACAACGAAAATATCAAGAGAAAAAAGAGAAAGGGGGACAGAAATATTTGAAGCAATAAAAACTGAAACTTTTCCCCCAATTAATGTCAGCTATCAAATGACAGATCCAGGAAACTCAGAGAAGAATAAATGCCTAAAACACTACACTGATCTATATATTATATTCAAATTACAAAAATAAAAAATAAAGAAAAAAACCTTGAAAGAAGGCAAAGAGAAAAAATCTTACCTATAGAGAAGAATGTGCGCTAAGTCACTTCAGTCGTGTCCACCTCTTTGTGACCCCATGGACTGTAGCCTGCCAAGTTCCTCTGTCCCTGGGATTTTCCAGGCAAGAATACTGGAGTGGGTTGCCATTTCCTTTTCCAGGGGATCTTCCAGACCCAGGGATCTAACCTTGTCTCTTACATCTCCTGCAGTCGCAATGGCAGGCAGGTTCTTTACCACTAATGCCACCTGGAAAGCCCCAATAGAAAAGCATAGATAAGAATTATATCTGATTTCTCTTCAAAAACCATGCAAGCAAGAAGAGTGGAGTGAAATACTTAAAGTGTTGGAAATAAAGAAACACCAATGTAGAATTCTGAATCTTACAAAATTATCCTGCAAAGGTGAAGGAGAAATAAATACGTATATACTTTTGCTATGTGGCACTTTGGATCTTAGTTCCTTCACCAGGGATCAAAGCCACAACCCTTGAACTGGATGCAGGGAGTCTTAACCATTGAATGACAGAGAAATTCCAAAATTCTTATTCTTAACTGATCTGACTGGAGTTTCAGCTTTAGCATCATTCCTTCCAAAGAAATCCCAGGGCTAATCTCCTTCAGAATGGACTGGTTGGATCTCCTTGCAGTCCAAGGGACTCTCAAGAGTCTTCTCCAACAGCACAGTTCAAAAGCATCAATTCTTCGGTGCTCAGCCTTCTTCACAGTCCAACTCTCACATCCATACATGACCACTGGAAAAACCATAGCCTTGACTAGACGGACCTTAGTCAGCAAAGTAATGTCTCTGCTTTTGAATATGCTATCTAGGTTGGTCATAATTTTCTTCCAAGGAGTAAGCATCTTTGGCCACCTCATGCAAAGAGTTGGCTCATTGGAAAAGACTCTGATGCTGGGAGGGATTGGGGGCAGGAAGAGAAGGGGACGACAGAGAATGAGATGGTTGGATGGCATCACTGACTCAATGGACTTGAGTCTGAGTGAACTCCGGGCGTTGGTGATGGACAGGGAGGCCTGGCGTGCTGCGATTCATGGGGTCGCAAAGAGTCGGACACGACTGAGCAACTGAACTGAACTGAACTGAACAGTTCAAAATAATATCAACAGTGTATTTGATCATGTATTCCTGTGATCAAATGAATAAAGAGAAATGAATGACAACCAACTTATAAGAGATGGAAGGGAGGAATTAGGATTATTTTCTTATTATAAGGTATTGCACTACCATGTAATTGGTATAAAGTTATTTGAAAGTGGACTTGGTTTAATTGTAAATGTATACTGCAAACTCTAAGACAACCACTTAAAAAGTAAAAAAAAAACTTTTTTAAGTATGATTGGAATACTAAAATCGAAGAGAAAATAAAATTCTGTAAAATTTTCAATTAAAACTACAAAGACCAGAAAAACAATGAAAGATTAAAAAAAGAACAAAGGCAATGACTAGAAAACAATAATAAATATGGTAAAATATTAATCCAACTACATCAACAGTCACTTTAAACATCAGTAGTCTAAATACACCAATTAAAAGATTATCAGAATGGGTCAAAAAATAAGACATTTTGTCTACAAGACACCATTATATTTTATTATTTTTGCTTGATTGTTTTAATTTTATTGAAACAGAGTTAATTTACAATGTTGCTTAAGTTTCAGGTGTAAAGCAAAGTGATTCAGTTATACATATATATATATTCTTTTTCATATTCTTTTCCATCATGGATTATTACAGAATATTGAGTATAGCTCCTTGTGCTATATGATACGTCCTTATTGGTTATCTCTTTACTTATAGTAATGAGTATCTGTTAATCCAGAACTCCTAATTTATACCTCCCTGCCGGGAGCCACCACGGGAGATCCCACCCATGACAAGGTCATGTGGAAGAGAACTGTTAAGCAAGGCTTCAGGACTCAGCGGGCTCCCTAGGCTTTCTCGAGCATCTCCCCCAAAACCAGAATCTGTCTGTTTTACTATTTCATGACTTCCACCAACTCTTCTGACATTAACAGGGGGCTCTTCCTGACCACATTTCTCTGGAGAAAATTAACTTAGGGCTATAGCTAATAAGTCTCCTGGACATGAGAGGAATATTTCAAATCAAACCCCCTCTGTTAGCATTTTAGCTTACTTGGCAGATATATCCAGACTCTTGCAGCTACGCATGTGATTATTTACAGCCTCCCAACTGTGAAAGGCACGGAAAGCCTAAAACATAGAGCCTTTCAAAGAGTTAAAAGTTATTAGAGTAGTGCTAATGTAGGATTTCATTATTGGGCCAATGCTTGTTGCTAAGTTCCCATATCTCTCATCCACTGTGCACCTGGGAGTGCATTAGTTAACATAGTTGAAATGTAAGAAAAACAAGTGTAGCCTTGAAATTAACCACATCAGACTTTTGAGCTAATTGGTTCTTTCTTGTAACTCACTGCACCTTTGCTCCATGAGAAAAGTGACTTGTTTAATACCTTTTGAGGCTGACATAGATTAGAAATATAAGAAATATTAGAAATATAAGAAAAAACATTTCAAGGGAAAATAAGGTCTTTGGTTGAACAGCCTTTATCAAAAGAGGGTCATAAAATGTCCACAGGCCTTCAAGGCCAGAAGATAATGTACACAACATTGTTTATGGGAAAGGTTTGCAGAAAAAATCCTGGTTTCGATAAAGACAAAACAGATGTAATGTTTGGGCTGACTCTGTGTGACTTCGGATCTTTCATTTCCCGCTATGTATAAGACAAGGTATAAAAGTACCTTTTAAAAATAAAGCTATTGGGCCTCGCTCGTAGCTTGGTCTCCCCACGTCAATCATTTTCTCCCTCTCCCTCTTTTTTTTCAGGCTGATCCCTTGGAGCATAGAGGCTCCCTGTGTTCACTTATCTGCCCGGGTTTCTAAGACCTGAACGGGAAGACGTTCTGTGTCTTCACTCCCTCGGGAGACCAGGAAGGCACCTGTGGCCTCCGTGAACAGGGCGAACTTCTTGTCTCGAAGTTTTATTGGCTTTCTATGTAAACCAAGGAATATCAGCCTCTTTCTCACCTCTATTTTCTTATCTACAATATTCTTTCCTTATCTCTCTTTAAATCATCCACCAACGCCGTTTTTCCTTCAGGTTTCCCTGGATCCTGCGGGGGCTGGACCCTGGCACCTCCCCCCATTTCTTCTTTGGTAACCATAACTTGTTTTCCATGAATATGACTCTATTTCTGCTTTGTAAATAAGTTCATTTGTATCATATTTTTTTGATTCCACATATAAGTGATATCATATGAAGTTCATCTTCCTCTGTCTGACTTACTGCACTTAGTATGATAATCTCTAGATCTATCATGTTGCTGCACATGGCACTATTTCATCCTTTTTATGGCTGAGTAATATTCCATTGCATATTTGTACCATATCTTCTTTATCCAATCATCTAAGTGAATATTTGATGGACATTTATGTTGCTTCCATGCCTTCAGTCAGTCAGTCAGTTCAGTTGCTCAGTCGTGTCCGACTCTGTGACCCCATGAATCACAGCACGCCAGGTCTCCCTGTCCATCACCAACTCCCGGAGTTCACTCAGACTCACATCCATCAAGTCAGTGATACCATCCAGCCATCTCATCCTCTGTCATCCCCTTCTCTCCAACCATTAGGGTCTTTTCCAATGAGTCAACTCTTCGCATGAGGTGGCCAAAGTACTGGAGTTTCAGCTTTAGCATCAGTCCTTCCAAAGAAATCCCAGGGCTGATCTCCTTTAGAATGGACTGGTTGGATCTCCTTGCAGTCCAAGGGACTCTCAAGAGTCTTCTCCAACACCACAGTTCAAAAGCATCAATTCTTCAGTGCTCAGCTTTCTTCACAGTCCAACTCTCACATCCATACATGACTACTGGAAAAACCATAGCCTTGACTAGACGGACCTTTGTTGGCAAAGTAATATCTCTGGTTTTCAATATGCTATCTAGGTTGGTCATAACTTTCCTTCCAAGGAGTAAGCATCTTTTAATTTCATGGCTGCAATCACCATCTGCAGTGATTTCGGAGCCCCCCAAAATGAAGTCTGACACTGTTCCCACTGTTTACCCATCTACTTCCCATGAAGTGATGGGACCAGATGCCATGATCTTCATTTTCTGAATGTTGAGCTTTAAGCCAAGTTTTTCACTCTCCTCTTTCACTTTCATCAGGAGGCTTTTTAGTTCCTCTTCACTTTCTGCCAGGTGGTGTCATCTGTATATCTGAGGTTATTGATATTTCTCCTAGCAATCTTGATTCCAGCTTGTGCTTCTTCCAGTCCAGCATTTCTCATGATGTACTCTGCATATAAGTTAAACAAGCGGGGTGACAATACACAGCCTTGACATACTCCTTTTCCTATTTGGAACCAGTCTATTGTTCCATGTCCAGTTCTAATTGTTGCTTCTTGACCTGCATATAGGTTTCTCAAGAGGCAGGTCAGGTGGTCTGGTATTCCTATCTCTTTCAGAATTTTCCACAGTTTATTTTATTTTGATCCACTCAGTCAAAGACTTTGGCATAGTCAATAAAGCAGAAATAGATGTTTTTCTGGAACTCTCTTGCTTTTTCCATGATCCAGCGGATGTTGGCAACTTGATCTCTGGTTCCTCTGCCTTTCCTAAAACCAGCTTGAACATCTGGAAGTTCATAGTTCACATATTGCTAAAGCCTGGCTTGGAGAATTTTGAGCATTACTTCACTAGCCTGTGAGATGAGTGTAATTGTGCGGTAGTTTGAGGAATCTTTGGCATTGCCTTTCTTTGGAATTGGAATGAAAACTGACCTTTTCCAGTCCTGTGGCCACTGCTGAGTTTTCCAAATTTAGCTATTGCAATTAGTGCTGCCATAAATATTGGGATACATGTATCTTTTTGAATTAGAATTTTCTCTGGATATGCCCAAGAGTGGGATCACTGGATCATATGGTAACTCTATTTTTAATTTTTTTAAGGAACTTTTGTAGTGACTATTATATACTGTTCTCCATAGTGACAGCATAATTTACATTTCCACAGAGTAGAAGAAGAAACCCATTTTAAATAAAAGGTCACATATAGAGTAAAAGTAAAAGAAAAGATATACCATGCTAACATTAACCAAAAGAAAGAAGTAGCTATACTGATTTAAGACACAGAATAGTTGGCAAATAAGCATATGAAAAGATGCTTGATATCATATGTCATTAAGTAATGGCAAATTAAAACAAAGAGATATCATTGTAAACATATTGTTCAGTCTCAGTCCCTTTGCAACCCCACGGACTGTAGCATGTCAGGATTCCCCATCCTTCAACATCTCCCAGAGCTTATTCAAACTCATGTCCATTGAGTCAGTGATGCCATCCAACCATCTCCTCCTCTGTTGTCCCCTTCTCCTCCTGCCTTCAGTCTTCCCCAGCATCAGGGCCTTTCCCAATGAGTCACCTCTTTGCACCAGGTGGCCAACATATTAGAGGAAACGTATTAGAATTAACCAAATCCAAAACACTGGCAACAGCAAACACTGGGAAGGATGTGGATCAACAGAATCTCATTTGTTGCTGGTACAGTGGTACAGCCACTTTAGAAGACACTTTGGCAAACTAAACTTGTGGGAAAACTTTTTACAGCACTAAGCATATTCTTACTGCTGTTGTTGTTCAGTCATCAAGTCGTGTCCAACTCTTGCAGCCCCATGGACTGCAGCACACCAGGCTTCCCTGTCCTTCACCATCCCGAAGTTTGCCCAAGTTCATGTCCATTCAGTTGGTGATGCCATCCAACCATCTCATCCTCTGTCATCCTTTTCTCCTACTGCCTTCAATCTCACCCAGCATCAGGTTCTTTTCCAATAAGTCAGTTGTTCAGGTGGCCAAAGTATTGGAACTTCAGCTTCAGTGTCAGTCCTTCCAATGAATACTCAGGGTTGATTTCCTTTATGATTGACTGGTTTGATCTCCTTGCTTTCCAAGGGACTCTCAAGAGTCTTCTCCAGCATCACAGTTGGAAAGCATCAATTCTTCAGTGCTCTGCCTTCTTTACTGTCCAGCTCTCACATCTGTCTGTACATGACTACTGGAAAGACCATAGCTTTGACTATATGGACCTTTGTCGGCAAAGTAATGTCTTTGCTTTTTAACACACTGTGTAAGTTTGTCACAGCTTTCCTGCCATGAAGTAATCATATTCTAATATTCGGCTGCAGTCACCATCCATAGTGATTTTAGAGCCCAAGAAGAGGAAAATTGTTATTGCTTCCACTTTTTGCCCATCTATTCGCCACAAAGTGATGGGACTGTATGCCATGATCTTTGCATTTTAATACTGAGTTTTAAGTCAAATTTTTCACTCTCCTCTTTCACCTTTATCAAGAGGCTCTTCAATTCCTCTTTGCTTTCTGTCATAAAAAAGAAAGACTTTCATCTGCATATCTGAAGTTGTTGATATTTCTCCCAGCAGTCTTGATTCCAGCTTATAACTCATCCAGTCTGGCATTTCTCATGGTGTGCTCTGCGTATAAGTTAAATAAACAGGATGACAATAAACAGTCTTGCTGTACTCCTTTCTCAATCCTGAACTACTCAGTTGTTCCATACTGGGTTCTAACTGTTGCTTCCTGACCGTCATATGGGTTTCTCAGGAGACAGGTGAGCTTGTCTGGTATTCCCTTCTCATTCTTACTGTATGATCCAGCCAAAACTTGGAAGTAATCAAGATGGCCTTCAGTAGGTGAATAGATAACTATGGTACATCTAGACAATGGAATATTACTAAGTGCTAAATAAAAAGTCTTATCAAGCCATGAAAAGACAAGGAGAAATTTTAAATGCATATTACAAAGTGAAAGAACCCAATCTGAAAACGCTACATACTGTATGACTTCCAACTATATGACAATCTGCAAAAGGCAAAACTATGGAGATGGTAAAAAAAAAAAAAATTAATGGTTGCAAGGGGTTGGAGGGAAGGAGAGATGAATAGTCAGAGCCCAGGGATGTTTAGGGCAGTGAGACTGCCTGTATGGCCCCGTATTGGGGGATACATGTCATTGTATGCCTGTTAAAACCCATGGAATGTACAACATCAGGAGTGAACTCTGTGACTTTGAGTAATGATAAAAGTTCATCCATTTGACAAGTGTACCGGCTTAGGGCAGGATAATTATTAGCAGGGGAGGCTGTTGCATGGGAGGGGGGCAGGAGTGATGTGGGGTGGGTGTCCACAACCTCCAGGATCTAATCCCTGATGGGCTGAGTTGGAGCTGATGTAATAATAATAGAAATAAAGCTCACAATAAATGTAATTCATTTGAATCATCCTAAAACCATTCCCTTGCTTCTGGTCCATGGAAAGATTGTCTTCCACGAAAATGGTCCCTGGGGCCAAAAAGGTTGGGAACCTCTGATGTCAGGGTATCTGAATGTCTGCTGCTTAATTTTTCTGTGTACCTAAAACTGCTCTAAAAAATAAAGTCTATTAAAAAAATAATTAAAGCTAACTCTGTCGGACCCTGAGATATAACATTTTATATAATAAAATAAAAGTTTTCTCCTTTTAACTTCAAGCCTTAACTTTCCCTTTCCTCAGGCACATCCTAGTAAATAAATGTGTCTGGGAGTTTGATGAGGAAGAAAAGCTATCTGAAAGTTCCTCCTTTGCACTTCATGTCTCCATGTATGTGGGCAAATTCTCCAACCTCTTCCCTCCCAAGAAGATATTTAGATTTTTTTTTAAGGTAAGTGTCTAACTGATCTATTTTCTTTAAAAGTACCATTTCAGATATTTCCTGTCCTTAATATGCTGCCTTTGAACAAATAACCTGAATTCTGCTTCTGTTAAAGCAGATGTGAAAATGAAATGAGCAAGGTTAGTCCTGACATCTACTGTCAGAACTCGGGTATGAACTGCTTTATGCAAGCCACCCACTGTAATGAGCTGGGCAGTGGGTAGCAATAGGGGCAGGTGCAGGAATGACTGGGCTTCCCTGGTGGCTCAAATGGCAAAGAATCTGCCTGCAATGCAGGAGATGGGGGTTTGATCCCTGGGTGGGGAAGATCCCCCAAAGAAGGGAGTGGCTGCCCACTCTAGTATTCTTGCCTGGAGAATTCCATGGACAGAGGAGCTTGGGGGGTACAGTCCATGGGGTCACAAAGAGTCGGACAAAACTGAGTGACTAACACATGATAGGAGTGACTAGAGGAGAGTTACCCAAAACTCCATTATATTGAAAGAGGGAGCCAGGGAACCAACCCCTCAGCTCTACTTGAGATAAACATGCTGAAGATTCCAGAGGCAGAAGATAAAACGAATGCCAAGAGGTGTTCTTAATTCTCAGCCAGGAGTCTTCCTCGGGCTCTGGCATCTTTAACCTCACTCTTTGTTTTTCTTGCATGCTTCTGTCTCTGGTGCTCTAAAGATAACTTATATATCCTGGGTTTGATTCCTAGAGGAGGGAGAGAGGAAGGAAAAATAGAAAGCTTCCCTCACCTTAGTCTTTCTCCTGCCCCGGGCTTTGCTCTATGCTGAAGCAGCTCTCTATCTTTCATTTGTTATTTTTATCTTCTTCTGGAAATATTTTCCACCCCAACCCAGGAATTAGCTATGGATTAAGTCACCAGGCTATTTTAAAAGCTGTTCATCCCACGAGGGCTCGCACTCCATCACCTCCCAGGCTCTTGTGTATTTCATAAGGAGCTATTCCCCAGACTGGGGAGAAGAGACCCAGAATGGACAGTATTCTAGGTGAAGAGAAGCAGGCACTCGTCCTTGCTGTGGCTGCAGTGTGTTGTAATGGTTGTTACACAAGGATTTCTGTAAAAGTAGGGAATGGCCACGTTGCTATCTGAAGTCTGGTCTCCATTGTTACCAACCAGGGGAAGGTCGAACAAGCCCGCAAAGAAAGACTAGAGGACTCGGGAGCCGTGCGTGAATATCATCAACCATCACCCCCAATGCAGGTGATGGCAGTATCCTCTGGCCTTGCTCCCTCATCCTCATCTCTTGCTCTTGTACTTCCCTCATCTGGTAGACACTGCTGCAGAACCACAGGCCTGTTTCTTAGTACATAAAGGACTAGCTATGCCCCGATGTGGAGAACGCAAAGAAATCCTCTAGCTTTTTGCCCTCTGATTTGTATTCAAGGCAACTTAACTAGCATACTTTTTTTTCTTTTTTTGCTCTAGGTTATTTAAGTATTTAAGATGGGATTTGTTTTTAAACAACAAGAATTTGCTCTATAGAGCAGGGAACTATATTCGATATCTTGTAATAACTAACAAGGAAAAAGAATCTGAAAAGAGGCGTATATGTATAACTATCACTTTGCTGTACGTGTGGAACTAACACAACACTGAAATTCAACTGTACTTCAATTTTTTTAAAAATGGGATGCATTTTAAGAAAGGTTTTAGGTAGTAGCCAACATCCTTCATGGAAGACATTTGGGATAAAATCATAAGAATATTTCTCTTTTTATTCATACAGATATAATCAAAGCATTCTGAACAGCTGCTCTTATTTGGTTGGCACTTTAGGGAAATCCACAATATACAAAAATACTTTTAAAAATCTGTTCCATAGGAGACCACCATGTGTTCGTTGAACAAACAGGACAAAGGAGGGGGGCCTAGCAAGCTGATGAGCTGTCTTCACTACCACTGTGATGCTGTTCCATGTGGTGAACAGTGAAACACAACAATTAGCCCCCTGGTCTTACAGTCCTGCGTTCAAAGGTTGCTTCTACCCATCATGCACTATTACTTCACACTCTGACTCAGTTTCCTCACCTATAGAATGGGATAATAAGTAAAAGTATTTAATGCTGTTCCTGGCACTTTACAAGTTCTCAGTTAATATAATCTATCACTATTGTCAAATGTGGGCTTCCCTCGTAGTTCAGTTGGTAAAGAATCTACCTGCAATGCAGGAGACCCTGGTTCAATTCCTGGGTCAGGAAGATCCCCTGGAGTAGGGATAGGCTACCCACTCCAGTATTCTTGGGCTTGCCTGTGTCTCACCTGGTAAAGAATCTGCCTGCAATGCAGGAGAGCCCGGTTTGATCCCTGAGTTGGGAAGATCCCCTGGAGAAGAGAAAGGCTACCCAGTCCAGTATTCTGGCCTAGAGAATTCCATGGACTGTTATAGTCCATGGGGCACAAAGAGTTGGACATGACTGAGTGACTTTCACTTTCACTTTTTCATTATTAAACAAGGTACTGGTCATATCCTATGCTACTATAAAGAAACATCCTAAATCATTGCCTTGTCTTTCCTATAGAGGTGTTATAAATTAAGAAGTGTTGGATTTAGAAAATATCTGATTAGGAATTTCCTTGTTTAGAGGATATTAGTGTTCCCCTCGGAGAAGGCGATGGCACCCCACTCCAGTACTCTTGCTTGGAAAATCCCATGGATGGAGGAGCCTGGTAGGCTGCAGTCCATGGGGTCGTGAAGAGTTGGACACGACTGAGCGACTTCCCTTTCACTTTTCACTTTCATGCATTGGAGAAGGAAATGGCAACCCACTCCAGTGTTCTTGCCTGGAGAATCCCAGGGATGGGGGAGCCTGGTGGGCTGCCATCTATGGGGTCACACAGAGTCGGACACGACTGAAGTGACTTAGCAGCACCAGCAGTGTTCCCCTAGTTTTTAGGATATTTTTAACACAACTTTGTTTTGTAAACAAAAAGACAATTTTTTTAAACCCTGTATCCTACTTCAAATCTTTCACCTATGTGTTCCCTTGCTGTGCTCAATAGCCCCTGATGAGTCTCTCCAGTCTTTTTTTATTATTGTTATTGAGGTGTAGCTAATCTACAGTGTTGTGTAAAGTGATTCACATGTAGATATATATATATATTTTATGAGTCTGTGGTCGAATCACTTTGCTGTGCATACATGTATGCATGTATATTTATATGTATGTATGTTATTCATTCAGTTGTGTCTGACTCTTTGTGACTCCATGGACTATAGCCCGTCAAGCTCCTTTGTCCATGGGAATTCTCCAGGCAAGAATACTGAAGTGGGTAGCCATTTCCTTTTCCAGGGCATCGTCCTGAAACAGGAATCACACCCAGGTCTCCCACACTGCAGGCAGATTCTTTATCATCTGAGCCACCAGGGAAGCTTGATATATATATATATACATATACATGTATATTCATTTATAGGTTATTACAAGATATTGAATATAGTTCCCCATGCTATACAGTAGGACCTTGTCATTTATCTATTTTATAAAATATATTAATAGTTTGTATCTGTTAATTCCAAGCTTCTAATTAATCCCTCTCCCCTCCTTTTTGGTAACCATAAGTTTGTTTCCTCTGCCTACGGGTCTGTTTCTGCTTTGCAAGTAAGTTCATTTGTATCATCTTTTAGATTCCACATGTATTAATAAGTGATATATTATGATTTTGTCTTTGACTTACTTCACTTAGTATGATAACCTCTAGATCTATTAATGTTGCTGCAAATAGCATTATTTCCTTCCTTGTATGACTGAGTAATGTTTCATTGTCTATCGTACCACCTCTTCTTTATCCATTCATCCGTCGATGGACAGTTAGGTTGCTTCCATGTCTTGGCTGCTGTAAATAATACTGCTGTGAAGTTTGAGGCACGTGTATCCAAAGGCAAGAAAATGTTTTGAATCTACCGTTGTCTCATTTCTGGTTTGCCCTTTGTTTGTTTGTCTCTGCTCTCCTCTAGAACTTTAGTCTCTTTTGCTCTCCTGTGTTCTTCTCACGCAAGCTCATTTCCCAGTCCTCCATCTCCTGCTTCTGTTTCTCACCCTGGAGCCCCAGCCCCCAGGGTTCTAAGCAAGGTCCCCTCTAGGCCTCACTGTGACGAGAAATCACAAGAGGGCAGTGCGCAGAAAGAGCACATGCAATTGTTTGGCCAGCAGCAGTGGTCTCTTTCCTGGGGAGGGTTGGGGGAGGGAAGAGGAATGACGTCAACTGATGTTAGATTGAACACCTGTGAACCCCCAGCACTGTCTCCTTCTCCCAGCCCCGCTGCCTCTGTGAGTCCTGTTCACTCACCTGATGTCCACCCAGGACCTAGGATGTGCACCTACATTTCCCGAGGCATCTTAAATTTGGCAAGTTCCTCTTCATTGAAGCGTGTGTGTGTGTGTGTGTGTGTGTGTGTGTGTGTGTGTGTGTGTGTGAGTCTCCCGGTCGTGTTCGACTCTGTGACCCCATGGACTAGCCCACCAGGCTTCTCTGTCCATGAAATTCTCCAGGCAAGAATATTGGAGCGGGTTGCCATTTCCTTCACCAAGAAGTATGCTGCTGCTGCTGCTGCTGCTGCTGCTGCTGCTAAGTCACTTCAGTCATGTCCAACTCTGTGCAACCCCATAGATGGCAGCCCACTAGGCTCCTCCATCCATGGGATTTTCCAGGCAAGAGTACTGGAGTGGGGTGCCATTGCCTTCTCCAAGAAGTATGAGTAAGGACATATTAGCTAATTCTAAGAGAACTTTGGAAAAACATGTATGTGCACCCTTCTCCCCTTCCCCCAGTTGTTAGTCATTCTTTGTCACCTATGATATTTGTCACCATTGGAAAGGGATATAGTTCTCAGGTTCTCTGCCCAGGCCACTGCCCTCCTGTTTCTTTTCTGAGCCCTCCATTTGATCTAATGCAAATGGTGAAAGAGTCCAATTAACTGTGCGGTAAAAGATCCCAGCTGATGGTGGTTTGTTGAGGCTTAATTCAGTACTTGGCATTTGTCAGCTTCATGCCCTTCAAAGCAGATAAAGAAGAGATAAAATTAACTGGGAAGGAGGTTTCATGTTCCTGTTGCCTGTCATTGTCAGTGATCCCTACTTCCTATGGTGGGACTCCTAATGTCCCAGGGGGCTCAGAAAAAGTTCAGCACAATTCACTGCACTAAAGTGCCCTCTGCATTTCTACCAATATTCTTTCAGCTATTGATGGGCCCTAATTTTTTTTTTTTAAGTTTTAAAACATATCTTCTATAAGTACACTCAACTGGAAACAAAGTATTCATTTAGAAACCAAGAGATCCCACTATTTCATTATCCATCCAAAATGAGATGACTTGCAACATTTTCTTAGTCAAATTTTTCCCTCGAATTGTCTGTTTCAAAAGCCCAAGTCAGGAGAACAAGACGGAGGAGGTAGACATGGAGTACATCTCTCTCCCATGGATGCATCAGAAGTACACCTTCAGCCACAGAAGTCCATGCAGAACACCAGCTGAGAGCAGACAGGAGTACCTGACCGGGGAAAAGAACATATAGACCCAGGCAAGACATGGTAGGATGAAGGGACTGGGGCAAAGCAGGAGTGTTAGCAGGACTGCACCTGCCCTCAGCGGGTGGGGAACTGAAGCAGGGGCCTGAGCCCCACATCGGGGCAATTGTCTGAGTCAGAGGAGAAACATTTAAGGCTGAGAGTGAAACAGTTGATCTGTGGCTGCCTAAATGGAATGAGAACCGGACAGTCCTTGCCACAGCCATACATACCCCAGATGGCACAGCACCTGGGAGCTGGAGTTTAGAGATTGTGGAGCAGTCCCTGGGCAAGGGCTGCTGTTGATGCGGAGAGACGGATCCAGGGAATGTGGAGGAGTTGGTTGTGGTGGGAAATGCCTATGGAAGAAAGCCAGGCAGCCATGGAAGCAAGGTGATCCTGCTCAGTCACGTGTAGCGAGTGGAGCCATCACCAGAGCCTCTCTCCCCTTACACGCCAGCATTGGCAGCTGAACAATAAGCTGGCCCATCAAACGGCGGGCACATTGAACTACAGAGGAACCCCACCCAGGGTGCTCCTTTAAGTGAATGATGCACGGAACAACTGAGAAGCACCCCAGGCAAGGAAGCCCTCTAGGTGCCTGAACAGGAGGAGCTACCAAGAAAGACTGGCCAAAGAGGCCTTCTGCTTGCCAGCTACAAGAGGCTTGAAAAAAGACTGATAGGGCCATAACTCCTGTGGCAGAGGCAGTCCATGTCCACGCACACTTGGCACTGCCAGGGTCCCTGCAAGCCACGTAGCTACACCACCGTCACGCTCAACTCTCCTGGGCCAGAGCTGCCACAGGCAAAAAAGTCTTGCACCTATGCACAGAGTCACTTCGATAGTGTCTGACTCTTCACGAACATGTACTGTGGCCTGCCAGGCTTCTCTGTCTGGGAGGGTGGGAGGCGGTTCTCCAGGCAAGAATACTGGAGTGTATCGGCCAGTACTGGTTGCCATACCCTTCTAGAGCACTGTATTATTTCCTGCTGCCCTAGCTGCCAACTTCCCTGAGTACCTGGTGCTGCCAGAACCCCTGCAACCCAAGCAGTTGCAACACCTCCACACCCAAGTCCTCCAGGGCAGCCTCAGGAGCAAACCCCAGGGGATGACCCACATGCAGAGGTGGAAATAAAACCACAATTGAAACCCAGGGGCAGTGTGACTAAGGAAGAAGACCCAAAACCCCTCCCACCAGTGGTACAAGCTGCAGATTAAATCCACACGATCAACTAGGCAGATTCTGTGTCTACGGAATATAAAAAGGTCATAGAGAGTTCCCAGAAAAGAAAACACACTAGTTTTGATAGCTGTGGACATTGGAGGCAAGAACAGAGGAGTAGGACAAGATGAGACTCTGAGCTGCCCCCACAGCAGATCCAGAGATCAGCACAGCATTAGAGGGCATCCGAGGCAGGTGAGGTGGACAGTGACTCTCAGCGAGAGAAAGGACCCTGACAGCAGTGACTCAAGAAAAACATTTATTATTCTTATGTTTTGACTTGTTCTGTAGATTCATTTGGATTATTTTCTTTTTTTTTTTTTCTTTCCTGCACCCTCTGTTGTAGTTGTAGATTTCATTGGCACTATGAAATCTATTTAAGCTTTTGAGCTTTTTTTTTCTTTTTTCTTTTTTTTTCCTCAATCACATATTTTATTGTTATTATAAACCTCTACCTCTACGTTGGGCTTTTGCAGTTCTGGGGAGTTTTCCTTTTCTTTTCCTTTTTTCTTTCTTCTGTTTTTTTTTTTTTTCTCTTTTTTTATAATTTTAATTTTTAATTTTTTAAACCTATTATTATTTTTCTACATTTATTCCTTTGTTTGCTTTTCCTACTGTTCTTTCCCCCTTGCAGTTAACCTTTAACATATATAAATCTTCATCTACCTCTATTTAAATGTGCATATCTATTCTTTCTTTCTTTTCTTTCTTTCCCTTCCTCTCAACATATTTGTTAGTTTTGTTTTCATTGCTTTATTCCCCAGTTGGCACCTTGCTTTAGTTTTGTTTTCCAGTTTGTGCATGAGTTAGTTTTTGTTCTAGTAGACATAATTTTTGGTTTCCTTTGTTTGCAGGTCAATCTATTGTACTTTACGTCTGTTGGGCTGTTTTGATTTTGCTTATGGCTATATATGTATATGTGTATATTCAATCAAACTTTTTATTTTTGTTATAAACCTCTGCCTCTACTTTGGGCCTTTGTAGTTCTATGGAGTTTTCCTTTTCTTTTCCTTTTTTCTTCCTTCTTCCATTTCTTTTCTCTTTTCTCTTTTTTATAATTTTAATTTTTTTAGCCTATTATATTTTTATTCATGTATTCCTTTGCTTGCCTTTCCTACTGCTCTTTTCCCCTTGCAGTTAATCTTTAATGAATATAAATCTTTTTCATATATCTCTGTTTAACTTTGCATATCTATTCTTTCTTTCTTTTCTTTCTTTCCTTCCCTCTAAACATATTTATTAGTTTTGTTTTCACTGCTTTATTCCCCAATTGGCACCTTGCTTTAGATTTGTTTTCCAGTTTGTGATTTAGTTAGTTTTTAACTGGTAAATACAATTTTTTATTTCTTTTGTTCACCAGGTCAATCTATTGTACTTTATTTTTGTTGGATTGTTTTGACTTTGCTCATGAGTGTATGTGTGTATATTTCATTATTTTAATTATTATTTGCTTGATTTTGTAACTGCCATTTGTCTGGGGTTCATCTTTGGTTTTTCACTTGGGATATCTGTTTTAATCTCACTTAATGCCAAAAAAAACCACTTGCGGAAACTTTGTTCCTGACCAGAGGTCAAGCCCTGAGCCTTTAAAGTGGGAGCACTGACTCCAAGACCCTAGACTACCAGAGAATTAACCCTAGGGGGTTAAAGGCCATATATGATAAGCTTACAACAAAAATTATCCTCAATGGTGAAAAACTGAAAGCATTCTCCCTAAGATCAGGAACAAGACAAGGGTGTCCACTTTCACCACTATTATTTAACATAGTTCTGGAAGTCCTAGCTACAGCAATGAGAGAGGAAAAAGAAATAAAAGGAATCCAGATCAGAAAAGAAGTAAAGCTCTCACTGTTTGCAGATGACATGATACTATACCTAGAAAACCCTAAAGATAGTATCAGAAAATTGCTAGAGCTAATCAGCAAATTTAGCAAAGTTTCAGGATACAAAATCAATACCCAGAAATCATTTGGATTTCTATAGACTAACAATGAAAATCAGAGAAATAAAGGAATAAATCCCTTTCACCACTGCAACAAAAAGAACTAAGTATCTAGGAATAAACTTACCTAGGGGAGACAAAAGAACTGTACACAGAAAATTATAAGACACTAATGAAAGAAATCAAAGATGACATAAATAGATGGAGAGATATTCCATGTTCCTAGGTAGGAAGAATCAACATTGTGAAAATGGCTATACTACCAAATGCAATCTACAGATTCAGTGTGATTCTTATCATATTACCAATGGCATTTTTCACAGAAGCAGAACAAAAAATTTGACAATTCATATGGAAACACAAAAGACCCTGAATAGCCAAAGAAGTCTTGAGAAAGAAGAACAGAGCTGAAGGAATCAAGCTTCCTGACTTCAGATTATACTACAAAGCTACAGTCATCAAGACAGTATGGTACTAAAAAAAAAAAAAAAAGACAGTATGGTACTAGCACAAAAACAGAAATATAGACCAGTGGAACAAGATAGAGAGCCCAGAAATAAACCCATGCACCTGTGGGTACCTTATGTTTTACAAAGGAAGCAAGACTATCCAATGGGGCAAAGACAGCCTCTTCAATAAATCGTGCTGGGAAAACTGGACACCTCATGTGAAGAGTTGACTCATTGGAAAAGACTCTGATGCTGGGAGGAATTAGAGGCAGGAGAGAAGGGGATGACAGAGGATGAGATGGCTGGATGGCATCACTGACTTGATGGATGTGAGTCTGAGTGAACTCTGGGAGTTGGTGATGGACAGGGAGGCCTGGCATGCTGCAATTCATGGGGATGCAAAGAGTCAGACACAACTGAGCGACTGAACTGAACTGAACTGATATGTAAAAAAGAATGGAATTAGAATACTTTCTAACAGCATACACAAAGATAACCTCAAAATGGATTAAGGACCTAAACATAAGACCAGAAACTATAAAACTCTTAGAGGAAAACGTAGGCAGAACACACAATGACATAAATCAAAGCAAGATCCTCTATGACCCACCTCTTAGAGTAACAGAAATAAAAACCAAAGCAAACAAGTGGGGCTTGATTAAACTGAAAAGCTTTTGCATAGCAAAGGAAACTACAAGCAAGGTGAAAAGACAGCTCTCAGAATGGGAGAAAATAATAGCAAATGAAGCAACTGACAAAGGATTAATTTCCAAAATATACAAGCAGCTCATACAACTCAATGCCAGAAGAACAAGCAACCCAATCAAAAAGTGGGGGAAAGACCTGAACAGACATTTCCCCAAAGAAGGCATACAGATGGCTAACAAACACATGAAAAGATGTTCAACATCACTCATCATACAGTTCAGTTCAGTTCATTTCAGTAACAAGAAGTTACTTAATTTATCTAAAGTTCAACTGTACACAAGACAACAATGGAAAATTCTTGTACTGTGAAGGGCATTTTTCACTGCTTTCTTTGCCTCTGGGTTACCCTGAATTTCACATCATTTTAAGAGCAATCCACTCATGGAGGGTCCAGATGGACCCCCATCCTGGTCTGGCTGAGTCCACATGTATACCTGAGCCCTCACACATCTTCTCTACATGGTGCTCACCCTCCAGGCAGAGGGGGCTGTGCTCAGCATATTGCTCAAGTACCATGTGGATGACGTCACAAAAATTATGTGCACTGATGTTTGTTTGCCTATTCTCAGCACTTACCATTGTGGACATTACTATTTCCACAGACAACAGCTGTTTTAATTAAAGGGAAGTGAAGAATTCTTAAGAGCCAAGTGGGTGTCTCAATAAATGTGATCTATGCTGCAAGGTATAAAGTGTGTCATTTATTCACCCTGAGATGTTATGAATGCATTTGTGTAAGTCTAGTGGATATAATACAGAGCTCTAAAACAGGCATCCTTCCATTTAAGAGCTGTTTCACTATGGGTTTGGGAAAGTTACATTTCTCAGGAAGTGTTTAGCTCAATGGCCTTCTCTCTCTTTTTTAAATGTGGTAGTATATCTTAAACATATGTATATATGTGTGTGTTAACATGTATAACAGTTACATGGACTAAAACAAGATTGGTATTATGAATGCTTGGAAGTCCTACCACAATGAGGTTTCTTCCAAGAAATGAAAAGTAAAGCTGCTTCTGGCAGTTAGATTTTAAATCAATGCATTACCAAGATGTGCGGTCAATCCCCTTAAACAGGAAGAGTGACTGCCAGACTGCGGGGTGTGGGCCATGGCAGACCTCCAACTTCCTGGTGTATTAATTGATGAAAGACTCACTTTCCGGTTCTGAAATCCTCCAGCAAGTCAGCACCGAGGCCCAGTCTCCCATGGGCTGTTCCAGCCAGTCACTGAGCACAGCAAGGATGCTGTTGTTGTTCAGTCACTAGGTCCTGTAAGACTCTTTGCCATCCCACAGGCTGCAGCAAGCCAGGAGGCTGATCCAATCCTGGGAGGTGGGAGATTCCTCCTTCTGCCCATTTGCCTCTAGCCACCTTCTCCCACCCCACTCTGCCCCCAGCAGCCTGGAGGAACTTCCTCAGCCTGTGTGGCAATCTAGGACACATCCACCTCTCTTCTCTCCCTTTCTCCTTCATTCAGGGTCAGACTTGCCCCATGGTCCAATGGCCCATCCAATCTCCCCTGGCTCCTTCCCCCAGTAAGATCCACTCATGTTTAACCCCATCTTGACATATGCTTCATGGACCAACATAAATCCCACTGTAACCTGATTAATTAGTATATTAATATAAGTAAGGGGAAATACATTACTCTAAGAAAAAGGTTGGTCAGCTTAGGGAGCTCTGCAAAGGGCGCCAACAACTCAGCTCCAGCTCTCCAGACCAGAGGAGAAGATGGCCACAGCCCAAAGGTTATCCTCACTGTGAAGTGTGTCTAGTGCCCTTAAGTATCTCGTTTCTCTAACTCATCTGACTCTGAGTTCATCCTCCCCAATCCAATGTTCACTTGACTATTTAACTTCTCAGTAGGTCTCTTTTTAAGGAGGAACTGTATACATGAACTGAAGTCCACAAGGGAATTCTCAGGGATTTTGAGACCTGAAAACTAGAGACTAGCTATGATGATTGAATGGACCAAGGCTTCCCTGGTAGCTCAGATGGTAAAGAATCTGCCTGCAGTGTGGGAGACTGGGGTTAAATCTCCAGGTCAGGAAGATCCCCCTGGAGAAGGGAACAGCAACCCACTCCAGTATTCTTGCCTGGAGTATCCCATGGAGATAGGCGCCTAGTGGGCTACAGTCCATTGGATTACAAAAAGTCAGACACGACTGAGTGACTAACACTACTAGAGACTCATAACTGTGACTGCTGAGTGGACCATTTATTACCAACAGCAGGATCCCTGGATGCTGGAGTCAAGGGTATAGGGCATCCTGGTTTCTGTAGCGCGCTGGGTCAGGCACTGGGGACAAAAACTTACTGGTGTCTGGCATGTATTATAGCAAGTAGTAAATGTTGGCAGTCGTTCTTGTTTTGAACTATGGATATAATCGTCCTCTAGAGCAGGGGCCCCCAACCTCCAGGATCTAATGACTGATGATCTGAGGTGGAACTGATGGAATAATAATAGAAATAAAGTACACAATAAATGTATTGTGCTTGAGTCATCCTGAAACCATCCCTCGACCTTGGGCCATGGAAAAATTGTTTTCCATGAAACTAGTCCCTTGTGCCAAAAAGGTTGGGAACCACCGAGCTAGAGGGAGAAAGTCTTTAGTTTCTTCCAGAGATTTGTGTCTTAGCTTCCTAGGGAGTTTGACGTATGACACAAGGAACCCAAAGCCAGTGCTCTTTGACAACTTAGAGGAGTGGGATGGGGAGGGAGGTGGGAGGGGGGTCCAAGAGGGAGGGAACATATATATACCTGTGTCTGATCCATGCTGATGTATGGCAGAAACCATCACAATATTGGAGTTATCCTCTAATTTTAAAAGTTAAATACATATATATCTATATTAAAAATCACCATAAATTGGGTGGCTTGAAATAGCAGAAAACGGTTGATTCACAATGCCAGAGGCTAGAAATCTAAAATCAAAGTGTTGGCCAGATTGTTTTTTTCTGAGGGATCTGAGGAATCATCTATTCCATGTCTCTCTCCTACTTTCTGGTCATAGTCCTTGGCATTCTTCGGCATGGAGATGTACCATTTTAGTCTCTGCCTCCATCTTCACACAGCATTCTCCCTGTAGATTTCTGAGTCTTCACATGGCTATCATCTTCATATAAGGACACAAGTCATGTTGGATCAGGGGTTTATGCTACTCCAGCATGACCTCATCTTGACTTATTACAGTTGTAACTGCCCTATCCAAAGCAGGTCACATTTGAGGTACTAGGGGTTAGAGCTTCATCCGATATTATTGGGGAACACAGTTCAATCTATAACAACCCAATTTTATAGAATTACCAGATTGTATAAAATTCCTGAGAGTATAGTTTCATGTTGTTGTTAGTCACTCAGTCATGTCCGACTCTCTGCAACCCCATAGCCTGTAGCCTCCCAGGCGCCTCTATCCTTGTAATTCACCAGGCAACAATACTGCAGTGAGTAGCCATTCCCTTCTCCAAGGGATCTTTCAAACCTAGGTCTCCCACATTGCAGATATATTCTTTACTATCTGAGTCACCAGGGAAAATAGATGATAAGTATAAATTGGGATGCAATTAAGGACAGTACAAACTTTGCAGCTGATATTTGTTCAAATTGACTTAAAGGATGGGTGGAGCACAGAAGAGAGGATGAGAAGCACCTGTAGGAATGACACCCAGAGAAAGAAGGGACCCAGAGAGCAAGAGCACGGCTAAGTTCTACATGACAAAGGGTTTTCTCACTGCCCTTGAACTCTTGATAGACATGGGAAGAGGACTGTGCTCTGAGTCACTCTCACCCCACACCCCTGCCCAATGGGACACACACACTTTATCCAATAATCCACACATTTTCTCCTAATCCTTTTGCCTTATACCATTTGTCTCTCTGGTCTGGCCAAGAAGTTAATGAAAATGAAATGTATGTACTGTACTGTAATACCTGAATAGTGAAAAACCACTTCTAGTTTCCACATTCAGATTTCCTGGCAATGTTAAGGTACTTACTCTATTTTAGCCTATTAACTATAGGCAACATACATTAACTATGTTTTACTTTATTTTGTGACATTAACATTTGACTTTCAGATAATCATTTAAATGTGTGCCCTGGAAAATAAGGCTCATAATTACTTCAGTATTTACATTCCTCAGGGTTAAAGCATAGCAATTTGAGTGGATACTGTTTAAGAATTAGTATAGATAGATGAAAATGACAGAGAATTCGAAAACGGCCCAGTGGTTTAGGGAGAATAGCAATCTCTCGTGTTTGACTTAAAAAAATAAAAAAGCAAGGCAGCTGTTGGATGTTCTTAGGCTACTCTGCATTTACGGAATTTTCCACTGGGTTGTGTGTATTCAGGTCACATACACAATGAGATTTCCTGCAGTGACAGTACAGATAAAAAGGCTGTGCAACTTGGTGATAACCGTGCTCCATTTAGGCAAAACGTCAACTGGTGCATTTTTATATTGCCTCAGAAGCCTGGGAGAAGCTTTTGTGTGCATGTCTTAAATATGAATTCATTAGTGGCCCAAAACAATAGGATGTGTTTTGAAATGCATTTTAATGAGAAATAAACATGAACAGGCTTTCTGAATTCATGTTGCTATATCACTTTAAAGTTATTAATTAATTAGTGGTTATTTCCTCAGTCTAATTTAAAAGTAAATAAACCTTTTCTTCCCATTTTCTAGGAGTGTTTTTCCCAAAACCTGATAATATATTTTGAATATCCATTGTTTTTATTATTTTTTTTAATTGGATTAGAGCAGAAGGTGGTTTAAAGCTCAACATTCAGAAAACGAAGATCATGGCATCCGGTCCCATCACTTCATGGGAAATAGATGGGGAAACAGTGGAAACAGACTTTATTTTCTTGGGCTCCAAAATCACTGCAGATGGTGACTGCAGCCATGAAATTAAAAGACGCTTACTCCTTGGAAAAGAAGTTATAATCAACCTAGATAGCATATTCAAAAGCAGAGACATTACTTTGCTGACTAAGGTCCGTCTAGTCAAGTCTATGGTTTTTACTGTGGTCATGTATGGATGTGAGAGTTGGACTGTGAAGAAGGCTGAGCGCTGAAGAATTGACGCTTTTGAACTGTGGTGTTGGAGAAGACTCTTGAGAGTCTCTTGGACTGCAAGAGGATCCAACCAGTCCATTCTGAAGGAGATCAGCCCTGGGATTTCTTTGGAAGGAATGATGCTAAAGCTGAAACTCCAGTACTTTGGCCACCTCATGCGAAGAGTTGACTCATTGGAAAAGACTCTGATGCTGGGAGGGATTGGGGGCAGGAGGAGAAGGGGACGACAGAGGATGACATGGCATCACGGACTCGATGGACGTCAGTCTGAGTGAACTCCGGGAGTTGGTGGTGGACAGGGAGGCCTGGCGTGCTGGGATTCATGGGGTCACAGAGTCGGACACGACTGAGTGGCTGAACTGAACTCAACTGAGGCATAGAAGTAAAGGCTGGAGAGAAAGGAATATTAAGGTAATCAATGTTTCTGCTTTTTGTTTTTAGTTCAAGTTATGTCTTAGAGTCAAGATGAAAGATCGTGTACTGTCCATGAACTGTCAGTAGTTCTCACTACTCCTACTCACTAAACACCAGTGTTATCTAACTCTTTGTGGCATATCTGTTAAACTTTTAAGTCTTTCTAGAAGATATTTTCCTTGGTGTGAAATACCATACTGGTAGAAGAGTTGGATTTTGACTCACTGCATATCAGCAAAGCTGCTGCCTTGAGGGCTTCTCAAAGACATGAAAACTAGTGCAAATATGCTCAGGCTAGTACAGCAAGAAGTCTGTTGTTGCAAATAAAGAATGGGCATAACACTGAAGCTGCTACTGCTGCTAAGTCACTTCAGTCATGTCTGACTCTGTGTGACCCCATAGACAGCAGCCCACCAGGCACCCCCGTCCCTGGGATTCTCCAGGCAAGAACACTGGAGTGGGTTGCCATTTCCTTCTCCAATGCAGGAAAGTAAGAAGTGAAAGTGAAGTCACTCACTGAAGCTATGAGCATTTAAAATATTTCTTATGATAAACACGATACAAAATGTCTAGCACAGTTGAAAATGTCTAACACTAATTTCCAAAAAAATGAATGAAAAGCTAGACTTCTCCCTTGAAAGATGCCTTGATAAATAAAATCATTATGAATATATTGTATACATTCCCAAAGCTGAAACAAGGTTTTTTCTCAGTAACTCTTGCTATCTTTAGCTCCTCTTCACATCTATATCCCTGCAGTGTCTAAAATGTAGCCAGTAAACTTATGGGACTATTTAGACATAAATGTGAATGAACTAAAACTCTGTTCCTCAGTTTTGTTTGTTTTCATATTCCATCTGGAATACCAGTCCATTCTGAAGGAGATCAACCCTGGGATTTCTTTGGAAGGAATGATGCTAAAACTCCAGTACTTTGGCCACCTCATGCGAAGAGTTGACTCATTGGAAAAGACTCTGATGCTGGGAGGGATTGGGGCAGGAGGAGAAGGGGACGACCGAGGATGAGATGGCTGGATGGCATCACGGACTCGAAGGACGTGAGTCTGAGTGAACTCCGGGAGTTGGTGATGGACAGGGAGGCCTGGCGTGCTGCGATTGATGGGGTCGCAAAGAGTCAGACACGAGTGAGCGACTGAATTGAACTGAACTGGAATGTTTAGTTTGATGAAAAGAGCAAAAGATTGGGAGTCAAGAGACCTGGGATGTAGCTCAGGTGATGCAACTGAGTGGATATGACTTTGGAAAAGTCAGTTAAATCCTGAGTCTGTCTCCTTGACAGTAAAAAGTTAACTTAGGTAAGTTTCCATATTCAGAACTGATATTTACTTGATATGCTCTAGGGTGCCACACTGCTTTTAAAATTATTGAAATAGTCTCACAACAGTTGGTAAACAGTTTCTTTTCTGCAACCACTCCCAGATCCACCCCTGGCATCTTCCTCTCTCCCAGTGATGTAAAATCAGAAAGGATTTCAGCATTAGCTGGAACAACACAGGCCTCTCAGGACCCTGCTCAGCCCGTGGCTGGCATTCGTTCTGATCATCAGTTTTCATTTGAGAATGGTTATTAAATATTTTGGACATATACACATCTTATGTGCATCCAAATATTGTATATAACAGTCTCATTTATTGTATGTACAGGTTGTTTGGCACAGTTTAAATTTGAAGCATAAATCCAAAGTTGGTAAATTATTTAAGGTATTTGTTATATCAGACTTTCACAAGTGAGTCAACAAACTTTGTCCGTCTATGGGTGGGAGGCATTCTGGAATTCTGTCCATATATTGATAGCTGTTAAGTTCTGTGAGCAGCTTCATGCTGTTGAATCATTCTATGTCAAAAGCCAGCTTTCCCTCTTAAAAGTATTTAGATAAAAAAGTAGAAAAAAAGAATTTAAATTATCATCTTTGACATTTAATACATTTCAAGATTATTGAACCAGATTCTCTTCCTATGACTCACTTTATACTTCCTGAACCAACATTAATTTACCTCTTAAGACATCTGACAACTTCAGGGAAAGAAGTATAGAGCAGCTAATAATTTATTCATAAGGTTCCAGTCATTGCTGATTTTAAAAGACAAATCTGTTAGCTTCTCATTCAAAGGTCACCCTTGTCACCTTCCTTTTAACGTTAAATGCAATTTTTACAAGACTAAGAAGGAACAATATTTAAATTATATATATTGTTAGTTGAAGTGTAGTTGATTTACAGTATTATATTAGTTTCAGTTGTACAACATAGTAATACCATATTTTATAGATTATATTCCATTTAAAGTTATTATAAAAATAATGGCTTTATTTCCCTGTGCTGTACATATTTTATACATAGGAATTTGTGTCTCTGAATCTCATACCCCTACTCTACTATGTATAAATATATATGTCTGTATGCTGTCGTGTCCAACTCTTTGTGACCCCATGGAATGTAGCCCGCCAGGCTCCTCTGTCCATGGGCATTCTCCAGGCAAGAACACTGGAGTGGGTTGCCGTGCCCTCCTCCAGAGAATCTCCACAGCAATGGCACCCCACTTCAGTACTCTTGCCTGGAAAATCCCATGGACAGAGGAGCCTGGTGGGCTGTGGTCCGTGGGATCGCTAAGAGTCGGACAAGACTGAGCAACTTCACTTTCAGTTTTCTCTTTCGTGCATTGGAGAAGGAAATGGCAACCCACTCCAGTGTTCTTGCCTGGAGAATCCCAGGGATGAGGGAGCCTGGTGGGCTGCCATCTATGAGGTCGTACAGAGTCGGACACGACTGAAGCAACTTAGCAGCAGCAGCAGCATTCATAGCCACTGGTGTTATTTTATATCCTGGCTATTGTAAATAATGCTGCAATAAGCATAGTGGTGCATATATCTTAATTGGTGTTTATGTTTTCTTTGGGGAAAATACCAAGAAGTGGAATTATGGGATTGTATGATAGTTCATTTTTTCTACTTTTTTAGAAACCTCCATACTGTTTTCTATAATGGCTGTATCAATTCACATTCCTGCCAACAGTGTCCTAGAGCTCCTTTTCTCCATATCCTCACCAACATTTGTTATTTGTAGATTTCTTGATGATAGCCATTTTGACATGTTTAAGATGATATCTCGTGGTTTTGATTTGCATTTCTTTGATGATTAGTGGTATTGAGCATTTTCTCATGTGTAGTTGGCCATCTATACACCCTTTTTGGAAAAGTATCTATTCAGGTCTTCTGCCTGTTTTTTAAATGTGTTCTTTGGATTCTTTTTCTTTTTTGGCTGTTGACTTGTATTAGCAGTTTATATACTTTAAATATTAACCTCTTAATACATCATTTGCAAATATTTACTCCCACTCAGTTGTCTTTTCATTTTGCCAATCATTTCCTTTGCTGTATAAAAGATTTAAGTTTAATTTACTTCTATTTACTTTGCCTTAGAAGATAAATCCAAAGATCAAAGACAGATTGTATTCCTACAATTTATGTCAGAGTGTTCTGCCTAAGGGGAACACTCATACACTGTTGGTGGGAATGTAAATTGCTGCAGCCACTGTGGAAAACAATGTGGTGGTTTCTCCAAAAGCTGAAAATAGAGCTACCATATGACCCAGTAATTCTACTCCTGGGTATATATCTGAAAAAAAAGAAAAATGAAAGACTAATTCAAAAATGATACATGTCCCCCAGCCTTCAAAGCAGGATTACTTACAATTGCCAAGAAACAGAAGCAACCTAAGTATCCATGCACACATGAATGGATATAGAAGATGTATATGTATATATGCTACCTAGCCATAACATGGAGAAGGCGATGGCACCCCACTCCAGTACTCTTGCCTGGAAAATCCCATGGATGGAGGAGCCTGGTGGGCTGCAGTCTGTGGAGTCGAGAAGAGTCAGACACGACTGAGTGACTTCACTTTCACTTTTCACTTTTATGCATTGGAGAAGGAAATGGCAACCCACTCCAGTGTTCTTGCCTGGAGAATCCCAGGGACAAGGGAGCCTGGAGGGCTGCTGTCTATGGGGTCACACAGAGTCGGACACGACTGAAGTGACTTAGCAGCAGCAGCAGCAGCCATAACATAAAACATAATAAAATGTTGCAACACTGATGGACTTGGAGAATATTATACTAAGTGAAATCAATCAAACAGAGAAAGACAAACACTGTATGAGATCACTTACGTGTGCTTGGTCTCTCAGTCGTGTCTGACTCTTTGCAGCCCGTCAGGACTGTAGCCCGTCAGGCTCCTCTGTCCATGGGGATTCCCCAGGCAAGAACACTGGAGTGGGTTGCCAAGCCCTTCTCCAGGGGATCTTCCCAACCCAGGGATCGAACCCGGGTCTCCCACATTGCAGGTGGATTCTTTACTGCCTGAGCCACCAGGGAAGCCCAAGAATACTGGAGTGGGTAGCCTACCCTTTCTCCAGGGGATCTTCCCCACCCAGGAACCAAATCGTGGTCTCCTGCATTGCATGAAGATTCTTTACCAGCTGAGCTACCAGTGAAGCCTGTGATATCACTTATATGTGAAATCTAAAACAAACAAACAAACAAACCTAGTGGATATAGCAAAAAAAGAGTAAGACTCACAGAAGTAGAAAACAAACTGGTGCTTACTAGTGAGTGGGGGGAGAGAAAGATAGAAATAGGTTATTAAGAGGTACAAATCACTATGTATAAAATAAGTTAGTTATAAGGATATATGGTACAACACAGAAAATATAGCCAATATTTTATAATAACTATAAATGGAATATAACCTTTAAAACTTGTGATTCACTTATTGTATACCTCTAACTTAAATGATATTGTACATCGATTATACTTTAATTAAAAAATAGTGCCCTGTTTATGTTATCTTCTTGGAATTCAATCATTTCAGGTCTTACATTTAGATCTTTAATCCATTTTGAGTTTACTTTTGTATATAGTATGAGAAAATGTTCTAATCTCATTTTTCCACATGTAGCTATCCTGTTTTCCCAGCACCACTTATTGAAGAGATTGCCTTTGCTCCACTGTATATTGTTGTCTCCTTTGTCATAGGTTGAAAGTGAAAAGTAAAAGTGTTAGTTGCTCAGTCGTGTCCGACTCTTTGCAGCTCCATGGACTATAGCCCATCGGGCCCCTCAGTCTATGGAATTCTCCAGGCAAGAATACTGTAGTGGGTAGCCAGTCCCTTCTCCGGGGATCTTCGCGACCCAGGGATCAAACCTGGGTCTCCTGCATTGTGAACAGATTCTTTACCATCTGAGTCAAATATGGGGTTTTATTTCTGGGCTCTGTTCTGTTCCATTAACCTATGCGTGTGCTTTTGTGCCAGTACAATACTATTTTGATTACTGTAGTTTAACATGTCCAGCTTTGTTCTTTTTCTTAAGATTGTTTTGGCAATTTGGGGTCTTTTGTTGTTCCAAATTGGTTATAAGATTATTCTAGTTCTTTGAGAAATGCCCTGGGTACTTTAATAGGGATTGTTTTAAATCTGTAGAATGCTATGGGTAGTATGGACATCTTAATAATATTAATTCTTCCAATCCAATATAAGATATCTTTCCATTTCTTTGGGTTGTTTTAAAATACCTTCATCAATGTTTAATAGTTTTCAGAGAATAGGTCTTTTATCTCCTTGGTTAAGTTTATTCCTAGGTATTTTATTATTATTGATGTGATTGTAAATGGGGTTATTTTCTTAATTTCTCTGATAGTTCATTATTAGTGTATATTAAAACAACATATTTCTGTATCCTGAAACTTTACTAAATTGATTTATTATTTCTAATAGTTTTTATGCAGAGACTTTAGAGTTTCTATATATAGTATGATGTCATCTGCAAATAGTGGACAATTTTGTTTATTCCCTTCCAGTCCGGATGCCTTTTATTTCTTTTTCTTATCTATGTCTAGGACTTCCAAAACTATGTTAAATAAAAGTGGAGAGAGTGGGAATGCCTGTTGTTCCTGATTTTAGAGGAAAAGCTTTGAGCTTTTCACCATTAAGTATGATGTCAGCTGTGGGTTTGTTATAAATTACTTTTATTATGTTGAGATATGTTCCCTCTATATTAACTTTGATGAGCATTTTTTATCATGAATGGATGTTGTAGATTATATTTCAATCTGAATTCTCAAGTTCACAACTGATTTTTGGAATTTCTGCAGTTAGTTTTCCAAATACTGCTTTTGCCAAGTAATTAGGGGTTCTTTCTCTCTTTCTGTATTGACGCTCTCAGTTTATCTGTTAATTTTCCTCAGGGTAGCAAGATGGTTGCAGAAACTTTTGACATCATATCTTCACAAACAACTGTGAAGAGAAAGATAATGTTTCCCAGAAGTCATCCTAGCCTAATTATCCTACATCTCAATGTCTGGTACTGGATCCTTCCTAAGTCAATTATTGGAAGAGATGAAGAAATCGCTCTGGTTAAAATGAATCAAGGTCTACCCAGTGGGTCTAAGTTTAGGGCCAACCTGATCACAGTATTCATAGATGACTGTGTTATGTTACTGAAGATGTGAATGGCTGTTGGGGAGGCTGTTATTGGTATCTGCTACACAGGAAGGCTCTATAAGATAAACATTATTATTTCCCCCATGTTATAGTTGAGTAAAGTATGATTTGACATGGTGAGCAAGGTGCCCAAGGATGAGAAATGGTCAGTGATTTAGCTGTGATTTGACCCAAAATCTGTCCAGCACTAATGTAGGTAAACCTGACCACTGTAATCTACTGTCTCTTGATTAGATGGTATGTGCACCTCTAAAGTTTTTGACTTCTAGCTTGTAGGCTTTATCTTCACCACAATCCTTCACACTATCTTGAGGGATTTCAATATTGGTGTGCTGACCCCCTGAACCCTAACCACAACATTTCCTGACCCCAACTTCAGTGGTTTTTGTTTTGGGTTTTTTTTTTTTTTTCACCTCCTTGTAGCCTGTAACACCCTTGGCCTACGGCCAGTAACTACACCAATGTTGAATCTTAAATTCTAATATTTCATGCTCAGACAAACTTCTTAACCTTCCAGCCTTTCCTTAGTCCTACTCTTTCCTACTTCTTCTTCATTATTCCAACTACATCTGTTCTTTAAGTTCCTGGAATCCTCCAACTTGAAATGTCTATTAGAATTTATGAACTTGCAGCCATCTCAAAGCCCCTGAACCTCTTTTAATGGGGTTCAGGATATGCTACTCCAAAATATGGCAACTTGGCAAACTGAATATTTTAAGTTGTAGGAGTTGAGAAAACATCAGAAGCAGGAAGGTCATCCCCTCTGCCATCCCCTCCTAAAACAGGTCATACAGTCCTTACATGAGAGGTGACTGCCTTGAACCTGGAGGAAAAGAGCATCCTTATATCCAAAGACAAAGGGATGCCAAGAAGAATCCTGGCACACAGGGCTTGCTAAGTTCCTTCAGTTTACTATGCTTACCTCCTATGCCTTGACTTACCAGAGCTCTCCACACCTGTACACTCTTCATCAGACCCAGCAGAGAAATACTCTGGCTTGTTTGTTTATACAATATTTGTTTATGCAAATACTCTGGTCTCAGATCTTTGTTTACCTGTGAAAGCTCCTGAGTCACATAAACCTTACAATAAATCTCCTGTTTATTTGTCAGTTTACTCTGTCAATAAAGGACAAAAATTATATGGACCTAACAGATGCAGAAGATATTAAGAAGAGGTGGCAAGAATACACAGAACAACTGTACAAAAAAGATCTTCATTTACCCAGATAATCATGATGGTGTGATCACTCACCTAGAGCCAGACATCCTGGAATGTGAAGTCAAGTGGGCCTTAGGAAGCATCACTACTAACAAAGCTAGTGGAGGTGATGGAATTCCAGTTGATCTATTTCAAATCCTGAAAGAGGATGCTGTGAAAGTGCTGCACTCAATATGACAGCAAATCTGGAAACCTCAGCAGTGGCCACAGGACTGGAAAAGGTCAGTTTTCATTCCAATCCCTAAGAAAGGCAATGCCAAAGAATGCTCAAACTACCACACAATTGCACTCATCTCACACGCTAGTAAAGTAATGCTCAAAATTCTCCAACCCAGGCTTCAGCAATACGTGAACCGTGAACTTCCAGATGTTCAAGCTGGTTTTAGAAAAGGCAGAAGAACCAGAGATCAAATGGCCAACATCTGCTGGATCATGGAAAAAGCAAGAGAGTTCCAGAAAAATATCGATTTCTGCTTTATTGACTATGCAAAGCCTTTGACTGTGTGGATCACAACCAACTGTGGAAAATTCTGAAAAAGATGGGAATACCAGACCACCTGACCTGCCTCTTGAGAAACCTATATGCAGGTCAGGAAGCAACAGTTAGAGCTGGACATGGAACAACAGACTGGTTCCAAATAGGAAAAGGAGTATGTCAAGGCTGTATATTGTCACCCTGCTTAGTTAACTTATATGCAGAGTACATCATGAGAAACGCTGGGCTGGAAGAAGCACAAGCTGGAATCAAGATTGTTGGGAGAAATATCAATAATCTCAGATATGCAGATGACACCATCCTTATGGCAGAAAGTGAAGAGGAACTAAAGAGCCTCTTGATGAAAGTGAAAGAGGAGAGTGAAAAAGTTGACTTAAAATTCAACATTCAGAAAATGAAGATCATGGCATCCATTCCCATCACTTCATGGGAAATAGATGGGGAAATAGTGGAAGCAGTATCAGACTTCATTTTGGGGGGCTCCAAAATCACTGCAGATGGTGATTGCAGCCAAGAACTTAAAAGACGCTTACTCTTTGGAAGAAAAGTTATGACCTACCTAGACAGCATATTCAAAAGCAGAGACATTACTTTGCCAACAAGGGTCCATCTAGTCAAGGCTATGGTTTTTTCAGTAGTCATGTATGGATGTGAAAGTTGAACTATGAAGAAAGCTGAGCCCAGAAGAATTGATCCTTTTGAACTGTGGTGTTGGAGAAGACTCTTGAGAGCCCCTTGGACCACAAGGAGATCCAACCAGTTCATCCCAAAGGAGATCAGTCCTGGGTGTTCACTGGAAGGACTGATTTTGAAGCTGAAACTCCAATACTTTGGACACCTGATGCGAAGAGCTGACTCATTTGAAAAGACCCTGATGCTGGGAAAAATTGAAGGTGGGAGGAGAAGGGGATGACAGAGGATGAAATGGTTGAATGGCATCACCGACTCAATGGACCTGGATTTGGGTGGACTCCAGGAGTTGGTGATGGACAGGGAGGCCTGGCATGCTGCAGTTCATGGGGTCACCAAGAGTCGGACACGACTGAGTGACTGAACTGAAGTTAGAATAGAGAGATTTAGAAAGGCCTAAGGAAATCATGGGCAAATCTGAGTTGTGCAAGCCCAAGCAATGGCAAGTAGTGGATTTTTCCAGTCTACGTGGCCAGTGTATTCATATTATAGAGACGGATATGACAGCTGTCAGAGTTTATGCTTGCCGTATGTCCTATTCATACAACTAATTCCCCTTGTTCTATTTTCCCCAAAGTAAATTTCTTAGTGTATTTTGTATTGATCATACTGACTTGAATATGAGGTCTCCTTGATAGTCACATTTCCCTTTAAAATCTAATAGATTAGCATTCTGTGTTTCTACTTCATAATCTTTAGTTTCTTCAGCATAAAGTATCTCTAAGTTCAAGGAACTCTGGGTTTCTGATGGGTTTCAGAGCCCACAGGTCTGAGGTCATTCCCTGGCAAGTGGCAAATTCATTACCTGAGACAGTCTCGTCATGTGGATCTTGTGAGGGCAGCCAGCCAGCACTCTCCTGGCAATGCCACTGTCTCCTCCATGCACCTCCTCACGGCCTTTCAGCCAGATTCAGGAGAGATGCCATCACTACCATATTCTTTTCCCTGGAGAGTCCTTCATAGACTCCCTTTGACAGTCATTCCTCCTCCAGTAAGGCCTTGTAGTGCCCGACTCCACCGATAGATAATGACCCCACGCTATGATAGAAGAAGGGGTGTAATTGTATCTAAATCAGAGAGAGAGGGAAAAGCAGCCAGTCAACCCAATGGACAACCCACCACTCTGTGAATGAATAGGAGTGAATGATTGTAACACTTTTTCCTGGAAGTTTTGTGTGCATGGATAATAAGTAGACTCTTGTTCTTTTATATAATGCTTTATTTCAGGGAACTCAACCACCTCAAGATTTCTCACTTAACCCTCAGGCTTTCCTGGCTAACCCCATTCCATAGGTGTCACACCAAATTCATCTTTAGAGCTAAGAAATTCAACTAGATGGTACATTTTATCTCAAGAAAAAATTGTGACAAGGACCTTTGTGAATTCTTTGTTTCATTAGATTTATCATCCAAATTTAGCTTTTTGTACATGACCAGAAAATGTTTCAAAATATTAAATGCTCAAATTAGTGTCAGACTTTCAAATGTGAAGTCAACGTAAGTTCCATGCCTCTTGGTAATTAGTGTAACATTGCCTTATTAATACACAAGGCTAAAAGAAGAAATATGTTTATTTAAGTAAAAGCAGCTTTTAAAACATGTCATCTAGTGGATCAAACTCTCTGATTCCAAAATTTCAGCATCTCTCTTTATCCATCAATCATTACTCTTTGTCCTTTTAGCTGCTGAAGGGACTGTATTTTTATAATAGATTGACTACTGATGTGATTGATTGGGACGGGGGATGAGGAATATTTTAAAAATATAAAATCTGCTGAATTCAAGTAATGTTACTTTGTGACACTTCAAGGCCTAATATCTCAGAAACAAGCTCAGTCAGTTCAGTCACTCAGTCATGTCCAACTTTGCGACCCCATGAATCGCAGCACACCAGGCCTCCCTGTCCATCACCAACTCCCAGAGTTTACTCAAATTCAAGCTAAACCTATGCAAATTCACTTCATAATCAGAGAAATTAAGTAGATGGTTAAGAGTGGAACTCATATGCGCCACCATGCGGCCAGCATTGTGGGATATAGAGAGGAGCTTCAAGCATTTCACAGGACAGGGACCCATGAAAGAGATGGGATAACTGGGGACACTGGCATCCCCAAGAGCAGCGGCAGTCTGCCTTCTGGGACCGGGATTCATTTCTATCTCTACCACCCTCAGCTGCCCTCCAGTCAACCCTCCGTCACCTCTTGCAGAGTGACTGGCATGAATAATTAGAGACAAAGAGATGGAAGGGATGTAGAGACTGCAAACTATAGTCCCTCCGTTTTCTTTTACGAAATGTATGCCAAAATAAGTCTTCAGGAATCAGAATCTTTTCCTGTTTGTTCCTCAAAAGAGTGATTGAAGGATCAACAATTTTAAAGTGTTTTGGAAGTCATAGTTTAGCAGCCTGTCCATAGCTCAGCCTGGCATGACTCTCTTTCCCTTTCTACTACCTGCACCCCTGCAGTGACCTGTTTGTTTCTGGGACTGGATGGGCTGATCACTTCCAACAACTAGTGGGTATGGCTTGTAAAAATAGCTATCCTGGACTTGTTGGCAATGTGTACATCTCAAGGAAGATGAGTAGTGGTCTGAGTCCAGCAAGTGGACAGGGTGATTAATCAGGAAAGAGAATTGACGGTGATCAAAAGGTCCCCAGATAGCACATAATCTCAGCAGGGAAATGGAGATATAAATTGAGCAGAATAATGTGCCATTGAATTTTAAAAAATGTTTCTCAATATTATATTTTAAAACATTATATTGATTATGTTTATTGTGGAATCTTCCCTGGTGGCTCAGACAGTAAAGAGTCTGTCTCCAATGTAGACATTGCATAAATAAAAATTCATAAATAGAAGGATTAATTCAATGACTCATTTTTTTAAATGGAGGATAATTGCCTTGCAATATTGTGTTCGTTTCCTCCATACAACAATGCGAATCAGCCAGAAGTATTAATATACATATATCCCTTCCCTCTTGAGGCTTCATCCCGCCGCTCCAACCATCCCACCCCTCTAGGTCATCACAGAGCATGGAGCTGAGCTCCCTGCGCTATACAGCAGCCTCCCACTAGCCATCTATTTCACATACGGCAGTGTGTGTATTTCAGGGCTACTGTCTCAGCTCGTCCCACCCTTCCTTCCCTAGCTATGTCCACAAGTCCATCACCTATGTCTGCCTCTCTATTCCTGCCCTGCAAATAGGCTCATCGGTACCATGTAATTCAATGACTGTTAAACTGGGAAACTAGAGTAATATCAGTTCAGTTCAGTTCAGTTCAGTCATGTCCGACTCTGCGACCCCATGAATTGCAGCACACCAGGCCTCCTTGTCCATCACCAACTCCCAGAGTTCACTCAAACTCATGTCCATCAAGTCGGTGATGCCATCCAGCCATCTCATCCTCTGTCTTCCCCTTCTCCTCCTGCCCCCAATCCCTCCCAGCATCAGAGTCTTTTCCAATGAGTCAACTCTTCACATGAGGTGGCCAAAGCACTGGAGTTTCAGCTTTAGCATTATTCCTTCCAAAGAACATCCAGGATTGATCTCGTTCAGAATGGACTGGTTGGATCTCCTTGCAGTCTAAGGGACTCTCAAGAGTCTTCTCCAACACCACAGTTCAAAAGCATCAATTCTTTGGCACTCAGCTTTCTTCACAGAGTAGTATAATTGTCCTCAAAAGTTCTCTCTATTTCTGGGATTTAAGTTTTCAATAACAAACCACAGGATTTGGGGAGAGTCTGCAGTTGGACCAGTGTATCATTTCTATTCTAAAGCCAGAAAAATAAATTTTTTTCTTTTCTTTCAGGATTTTGAACTAGCCAACAGATTTAATCACAACTTATGTGTAATCATTGTTAATAATCTTTCATCTATTTAATATCCATTTGGCTTAGAGATCAGAATATTGTATTTTTGAGAAATTAAAAGGAGTCAGTTTAGTTTAATACGACTGGTTATTTTTTACAGAACTGAATATATGTAATCATGCATCCCTGAGACCAATGTCTGGACGTGTGTGTGTGTGTGTGTGTGTTCAGTCACTAAGTTGTGTCCGACTCTTTATGACCGCATGGAATGCAGTATGCCAGGCTTCCCTGTCCTTCAGTATCTCCAGGAGTTTGCTCAGATTCACGTCCATTGAATTGGCGGTACCCACTGTGTGTTCTCCTAGTTGGTACCTAGCCAAAAAAGAGCAGGAGGTAGAAGAGCAAAGACTATACCAATACTTGGAAAAGTGACCCGCACAAAAGTGGAATATCTGTTACCAATAGTGCATTAGAAAGTTTCAATGTTTATGCCAAAGACTCCTCAGATTTGCTGATTAACTTCAATAATTAATGGGTCTATGGGTGATGTTAATGCTTCTTAGTACTTTTTCATGCTTTAGTATGTATCAGATACTTATCATAATCAATGATTTTAAAGTTCAAGAGGCGCACCCATCTCTGCTCTGCAGGAAGAAGCAAGAGTGGAGGGGATTTTCCTCCGCTCCTTTACTGTCAGGGAGACCTCACTACTTCAAGGCACCCTTCTCAAAACCAGTGCGCAACTAACAGAGTAATTCAAAGCTCATAGAGTGATTTCATACCTCAGCACCAACCGTGACATTTTTCAGGATAAAATTGAGGCACCGAGATCTGAAGTGCCTCGTCCAGGAGAACACAGCAAGGGATAGAGGTTGAGTTTAAATCCAGGTTTTCTCCAGAGCCCAAGCCCTTTCCACGGTATCATTTAACTAGTCCCAAGCAGGAAGCGTTGACTTCTCAACAGACAGAAACAAGGCAATGTACAATCTAGGAATATAGATAAAGTTTTCCTCCTAAGGCCTAAAGAGTATCTTAACTGATGAGACTTCTTAGGATCAAATTTTTTTGTCTTAAAATCTCCAGTTATTATTCACATAATGTTAAAAAAAAAAAACAACTTTCAGATTTACAGATTTAAATAGGAAAATAAAAACCATCCTAGAATAATTTAAGAAATTTTGAAAATAATGAATGCAAGTTTTTGAAAACATTATCAAAGCTGATTTTGGAACTAGAGGTGATAAGAATATTAATGAAATACAGTTTGAAAATGACCAGAGATCCTGGGAGGAAGGAGGTGGCTAGATTCTTTGAAATCATACTGAGCCTAAATGACTGGAAAAATATGATAGTAATTGTATCACAGTGACACCCAGACACTCCTCATACCTAAGGACATCAGCTAGGAGCAGAGCTTTCCTCTGTGTATCGCAGGCTCTTCTTGGAGTAGTCTTCTAAATGATTGAAGATATTTTTATCTTCTTCAGAGAAGAAAACTAATGTCAGATTTTCATCTAGAGGGGTATACACACACACACACACACACACTCCTACTCATAAATCCTCTGTGGATGAATTTGGTAGACAGATCATCCTTTCAGGTCTTTCTCTTTAAAAATCAATTCAAGCGTATTTTTAAAGCCATTTCTCACCAAAAATCTCTGTGATGGTGTTTAAAATGGTTGTTTAAAAATATGCCTAGCATGTAGTAGATGCTTGTTATATATTTCTTGGCTACTTGATTGACCTAAAATGGCTTGAAGAGGGGAGAGAAAGAAGACAGGAAGACCGGGTATTGACTATTGCCAACAGCCCAGCAAAAAGTGATGCAGATTTATTTGGTGGCAATGGGAAGAAGAGAGAAGACACCAGGGCCGTTGTACAGGTAGAGCTGACTCCCTTATTGGATATGTGGCAGCTTCCCACCATCTAGAGAAGGCAATGGCACCCCACTCCAGTACTCTTGCCTGGAGAATCCCATGGACAGAGGAGCCTAGTGGGCTGCAGTCCATGGGGTCGCTGAGGGTCGGACACAACTGAGCGACTTCCTTTCACTTTTCACTTGCATGCATTGGAGAAGGAAATGGCAACCCACTCCAGGGTTCTTGCCTGGAGAATCCCAGGGACGAGGGAGCCTGGTGGACTGCCGTCTATGGGGTCAACACAGAGTTGGACACGACTGAAGTGACTTAGCAGCAGCAGCAGAGAAACTAGAGGGCTTCCTACTAATTTCCTTTATCAACTTTCCTAGCTTTATTCATTCTCTATGAAAAGTTTTTTTCTCACCAAATCATCTGGAAAGTAAACAAAGCTAAACCATGTATATAATTAAAATTAGTTATATCCCAGTAACATCAAAGATAATCACTATACTCTTTGTGATATATTTTATAGATAAAACATTCCTTTTAGTCATGTCTGGAGAGGTTGAAATCATAGTGAAAAGAGACATTCATCTTCAGGAAATAAAAAGATAAGAGGAAAAAAGGAAAAGAAAACATCAGACTATCACTTATATGAAATCTAAAAGTGTGTGTATTTGCCTTTTGTTGAGACTGGTCCTTGGATGAGCCAAACCAGATCTCTCAGAAAGACAAGCTTCTCCTATAAATGGTGTGTCACTTCCTTAGACTTGGAGACGAATGTGGTGCAGAGTCTTTGGTTCCCCTGTAGACTCACTCCTATATACAGAATTCATGGTATCTGCTAGGATTTATCCTCAAAAATTGCATTGGGTTTATCTGTTGATGCCAGTGAACTACTTCTGGTTGGGAAGGTAGAGGATAAAAGGGAAAGAAATAGCCCACAATCCCAGTTCAGACTAAGGAATTCAGAGAGAGTTTAAGGAATTGGAACAATTGCTAGTTTAAATTAGTGATTGTGTTTCAAGGGCCTGCTTTGTGTTTACTAATAGGCTTTACAAAAATTCTTACATCAAATTGTCACGGATTTTAAAAATTTCCACTTTGTGCATTTGACTTGTTTTCAGTATTCCTTCTTTTGATGCATCCTAAGTTGATAAGATATGTTGCCTGCATACTATTGAGCAGTTAGCACAACAAACTTTCATCCTTGTTCCCTGTTCTCGCTTATGTGTGTCTTATTAGCAACTGGTTAGAGATAGGATTTGGTATCAGGCAGAAATAACTGGGGAGAACTGTTCACATATATTTAGAGTAAAAGGTCCTATAATGTGATGAAAGAAAACAAAGCACAGTTAAGCCTACATATGGGTGTTTTAAAATTATGGCTTATGTGCAGCAGCTTAAAAAATATATTAGTGTTACTTCCACTCATGTGACCTAAAATTTATGTTGTTCACTTAAATGGTGAAGATGACCTCATCAAATCCTGCTTCTTTTTTGAAGATTCCAACTTTTTCTTTTCCTATGTGCCCATCTATGGCACCCCACTCCAGCACTCTCGCCTGGAAAATCCCATGGACGGAGGAGCCTGGTGGGCCGCAGTCCATGGGGTCGCTAAGAGTCAGACACGACTGAGCGACTTCACTTTCACTTTTCACTTTCATGCACTGGAGAAGGAAATGGCAACCCACTGCAGTGTTCTTGCCTGGAGAATCCCAGAGATGGGGGAGCCTCATGGGCTGCCATCTATGGGGTCTCACAGAGTCGGACACGACTGAAGCGACTTAGCCGCCGCAGAAGCAGCAGCAGCATATGCCCATCTAAATGAACCATGGCTGTGGGGGATGGTGGAGAGCAGTAGATGGAGAGACGAACTCTCCACCAAGGAAGTAAAACATTTAATTATGCTTCTATGTAGTACCCGGGGTAGGTCATGTGGGGTCAAAAACTGTAAATAATTCATCTTAAGGGCACTAAGGATAAGTTAGAGTGACTTTCTGGTGCCTTTGAGGTTCTTGTGAATCCTAAATTCTGGAAGTAGAAAGGGCTTCAACAAGTTCTGCCATATGCCTTGTCCTGGCAGGTTTTCCTCTTATTATTCCCCATGATACCAAAGAGCAGCTTTGCCATTGCCATATGCAGGTCAGGGCTGTGCAATCCACAAATCAAATAGGCAGTAATTGGCTTTTAAGATATGACTCCAAGTCCACAGCACAGGCTCCTGTGGGGATTATGCTCAGCCAGACCTGCCAAGGCTCACTGAGAAGGATCTGTACTGGGACATTTTATTGTTCTTAACTCCCAGGCATTTCTCTGTAAATTTTTCGAGGGTTGTTTTTAATAAGAAATTCTGAATTCAGGGTATTTGTTGTGAATTTATCATTTCTGCATCCCTCAAGGTTGAAATGATTAAGGCTCCTATGTAGCAACTTTGTTCTGGGAAGTGATGAAATTGTGCCTGAAGTGATTAAACTAGTGCCTAATTCCCCATCTGCATTTGTGGTGGTTGCCATTCATCTGCCATGAGGCTACAGCTAAAAGCAGCCATCGAGCTTTCTCAATCCAACATTCCAGGAATTCTGTTGATATTAGTATGTGAAAGGCAGCCTATTTGCCTAGATTAGGGAGCCTCAGTTCAGAGCGGCACAGAGGACTTATTAATAAGAATGCTATATTTAGGACAGGGTTCCTTAGTTGACCCCTGGCTTGCCTTGGTGAGGAAACCAAATCTCAAAATAATCTGAAAACTCACCCAGACTCTCAGGAAGTGTCAGGATAAGCAAGGCCAACTGACTTGGTCTCATCCTAGGTTACATTCATCATCAACCTGGATTTATTTCCAGAGAAGAAAAATGCCAACCTTACCTTTATTCAAGTTTCACTGTCTCATTTTAGACTGTTCTAGAATAGAGTCTATAATTTTTGTTTTAGTGGGAGAAAAAAGATTCTTTATGGCAAGTAATACTCAGGTAATTAGGTGAAAACTGCCTCTGAACCTCTCCCTTGTCTCTGAAAGTAATCAGATTCGCGTGAGCAGGAGGAGGAGATGGAGAAGTTTTGTTTGTAAAGCTTTTCTGCTTAAGTAACAATGCTCATTTAGCCAATACTTACTGAGTGTCAAGCTCTGTGTTAGTTGAAAGTCAACAGAGAAGAACAATACAAGGATCCTGATCTTCAGAGGATGGAGGGTGAACCCCAAGCAATGGCCATACCAGTGTGTAACTCTCATGCGATATGGACTGTATGTGCAATTAGGCGAATACGAACCAGACGCTAGCTAGAGAGCAAACAGAAGGACATGCCAGACATCCTGGAGTTCAGGGAGTTCTCAAGGACATGGAAAGAACATCAAATAACTCAACCTGCGCATAACAAGACGGGTGGCTTTTAAAGTTTGCCACTTGGTTCTATAAAAGTTCTCAGCTGAAGAACTCAGAGTAGAGTTTCAAAAGGAGCTTCCCCACTGTCACCTTGTGATCCGGGTTTAAGGTTGCATTGAATTGTTTTGACAACCTCGGGATCAGGTTTGATTTTTTAGTATGTGGTGTTTTCACCTTCAAGTATTCCGTACTCAAGTCGTATCATGCCTGGTCCAAATGAGGCACCGCTGGTTTTGTAAACAACCGAAGCATTGCTCAGAATCTGTGGAGGACAAATCAGAGAGCTGTCTAGGTTGGCCTTTACTCTTGGGATGGCTTGGCTTGTCCTGATTGTAAGCCACTGAAGCTGTTCAGGATAAACCTTGGCAGTCAAACCTGGAAAGCCTCGGGAGTCATTCAGAGGATCTTTGCAGAGCTCCCACTGCTGCAGCCAGGGGGGGAGGCTCCTGATTTAGCACTTTCTGCTTTGAGTGAGGACACACAGCCTGGGTCAAGTGTCCAGTGTGGCAATTCGGGGGGGGTGATATGCGTGGAGGAGTGCTAGCGAATGTTACAGCCCCAGCCCAGCCGCCAAGAAATTCCAGCAGCTCAGGCTGCCCCACAGTCAAGGGCAGCTGGCAGGGTAGACTTTTGAGGCTTTTCCCAATGGCAGAATTTAAACCACTTATTTTTCTGTCTTGGAACAACATAAAAAGTTGAGGGGGACTTTTTGGTTATTGCCGGGAATTCCTGTCATCTGACTCTTGACCTGGGGACTTTTCTTGGTTCAGAATGACCTGGCTCAGCAGATGGATTTGATAATTTTTTTCTTCAGAGTTGAGTAGAGACTAGCATTTGTGTTTTATGGGTTTGGCGTTGTCAAAAACCCCAAACCCATGGTTTATGGATGTTTGGGGTTGTCAAAGCCCACCCAACGAGGCTCAGCTGGTAAAGGATCTGCCTGCAATGCAGGAGACCTGAGTTCAATCCCTGGGTCAGGAAGATCCCCTGGAGAAGAGAACGGCTACCCACTCCAGTGTTCTGGCCTGGAGAATTCCATGGACCCTATAGTCCATGGGGTTGCAAAGAGTCAGACTGAGCGACTTTCACTTTCACCCAACACACAGAAGTCACTCAGCAGGCCTGTGCTGTAGTGTACACTGAAGAAGCTTTGTCAGTGGAGTCCAGAGACCTGGTTTTAAGGCCCTGGCTCTGCATGCGTTAACTATGTGCTTTAGCGCAGTTGAGTTAACTTCTCCGAAATTCAGTTTCATTTAGTAGAAGTAGTCCCCAGCTATAGAAAATAGGAAGATGAGCTTTACAGGTTATTGTCTCAAGCTAAAAATGCTTTCAGCCCCACGGTGTTTTTGCTATCTAGCTAATGATGAATGAATCGTGGGCAACTGCTCTAAACCCCAATTGTCATTTAGTGAGAGAGGTTCTCCAAACCATAGCTGTTTTTATATCAGGTATACAATGGTTTATTTCCTTTGGTTTTTAAGCATATATTTTGCATCTCATTTTTCCTGGAGGAGTTAGTAGGAAAGTAAGCTATGTGACATGTTATATCTCATAGGAGCATTGCTGAACGATTTCTCTAGCCTGTGTGCCAAGCATTAAGCTAAGTGCTAAGGACACTGGTTCTCTCCTCAAGGACTTCACAGTCTTGAAAGGGTTGGAGCCAAGAAAACAGAAAAGTGCAACAGAATATAGGTTAATCTAGATAGTGCAATGGTTATTATTCCCAGAGATTATAACTGAAAGTGAATGGTGCCTCTAAAAGTTTGTAAATTGTTTGTAAACTAAGCTGTTTATAAACATAGACAAGAAAGAGCCAATATGAGACTTACAAGTCAATATGGCTTATATATTCCTTTCCTAAAAACACAAATACTCAGACTGAGTTTTTTACAACTGAGTCACTAGATTGAATGAAGAATAATTTAAAATGCTTATTTCACCCTTCATTTACTATTTCTTTCTAAAAACCAGCATTCATATATTTTATAGTTATAAAAATAATATGAGCTTTTACAGTAACTGGAAAATGGAAAACTGTTTACAAAAGGAATCACTCATAAGTCAATCATTCAGTGACAATAATATCATTTAGGTAGATTTCCCCATATGCATAAATACATTAATTGAGATAATATGCTATATACAAAACAGTGTCTTTCTATTTTTTACCAAATATTGTATCCTGTTCATTTTCCCATAACATTAATACTTTCACCTCCACAAAACATGAGAAAACCAAATTCAACAATACATTAAAAGATATGTTTAAATATTAATTAAGTGGCATTTATCCCAGAGATGCAAGAATAGTTTAATATTCACAAATCAATCAATATGACACACCACCTTAGTGGTGAAGGACAAAATTACATGGTTATCTCAATAGACATAGTAAAAGCTTTTGACAAAATTCAACATCAATCAATGATAAAAACATGCAACAAAGTGGGCATAAAAGAAGCATACCTCAACATAATAAGGACCATATATGACAAACCCATCACTAACATAATTTTTTTTCTTTTTTTTCGCTAAGTCGCTTCAGTCATGTCCAGCTCTTTGCAACCTTATGGACTGTAACTCACCAGGCTCCTCTGTCCATGGATACTCAACAGCTAAAAGCATTATATCTAAGATCAGGACTAATACAAGGATGTACACTCTCATCACTTTTATTCAGCATAGTATTGGTAGTCCTAGAGGCAGAAACCAGAGAAAAAGAATTTAAAAGGTTATAAATTGCAAAGGAAGAAGTTAAACTGTCAAGAATGTGCACTGAGGGAAAGACAGCTTCTTAGATACACAGCGTTGGGAAAACAGGAAAGCTACGTGCAAATGAATCAAACTGGACTACTTTTTCATACCATATATAAAAATAAACTCAAAATTGATTAAAGACCTAACTGTACAATCCTGAACCATAAAACTCCTAGAGGAAAGCATAAACAGTACACTCTTTGACATTGATCTTAGCAATAGTTTTTGGAGATGTCTCCTTGGGTAAGGGGAACAAAATCAAAAATACAAATGGAAGTCCATCAATCTAAAAAGGCTCTGCACAAAGAAGGAAACTCAATGAAATGAAAATGTAGCCTACTAAATGGGAGAAAACACATGCAAATAATAAACCCATAATATACAAAGAACTCATACAGTTCCGTTCAGTTGCTCAGTCATGTCTGTCTCTTCGTGACCCCATGAACTGCACCACACCAGGCTTCCCTGTCCATCACCAACTCCCGGAGCCTACTCAAACTCATGTCCATCAGGTTGGTGATGCCATCCAACTATCTCATCTTCTGTCGCCCCCTTCTCTGCCCACCTTCAATCTTTCCCAGCATCAGGGTCTTTTCCAATGAGTCGGTTCTTTGCATCAGGTGGCCAGAATATTGGAGTTTCAGCTTCAGCATCAGTCCTTCCAATGAATATTAAGGATTGATTTCCTTTAGGATGAACTGGTTGGATCTCCTTGCTGTCCAAGGGACTCTCAAGAATCTTCTCCAACACCCAGTTCAAAAGCATCAATTCTTCTGAGTTCAACTTTCTTTACAGTCCAACTCTCATATCCATACATGACTACTGGCAAAACCACAGCTTTAACTAGATGGATCTTTGTTAGCAAAGAAATGTCTCTGCTTTTTAATATGCTGTCTAGGTTGGTCATAACTTTTCTTCCAAGAAGCAAGCATCTTTTAATTTCAAGGCTGCAATCACCATCTGCTGTGATTTTGGAGCCCCCCAAAATAAAGTCTGACACTGTTTCCATTGTGTCCCCATCTATTTGCCATGAAGTGATGGGACCAGATGCCATGATCTTAGTTTTCTGAATGTTGAGCTTTAAGCCAACTCTTTCACTCTCTTCTTTCACTTTCATCAAGAGGCTTTTTAGTTCCTCTTCACTTTCTGCCATAAGGATGGTGTCATCTGCATATCTGAGATTATTGATATTTCTCCCAGCAATCTTGATTCCCTCTTGTGCTTCATTCAGCCTGGGGTTTTGCATGATGTTCTCTGCATATAAGTTAAATAAGCAGGGTGACAATATACAGCCTTGACGTACTCCTTTTCCTATTTGGAACCAGTCTGTAGTTCCATGTCCAGTTCTAACTGTTGCTTCTTGACCTGCATACAGATTTATCAGGAGGCAGGTCAGGTGGTCTGGTATTTCCATCTCTTTCAGAATTTTCCACTGTTTGTTGTGATCCCCACAGTCAAAGGCTTTGGTGTAGTCAATGAAGCAAAAACAGATGCTTTTCTGGAACTCTCTTGCTTTTGGGATGATCCAGCGGATGTTGTCAATTTGATCTCAGGTTCCTCTGCCTTTTCTAAATCCAGCTTGAACATACAATTCAACATCAAAAAACCAAACAACCCAATTGAAAAATTTGCAGAGACCCTGAATACATAATTTTCCAAAGAAGGCATATAGATGGCCAACAGACATAAGAAAAAATATCTAACATCGCTAATCATCAGGAAAACGTAAATCAAAATCACAATGCAATATCCCCTCACACCTGTCAGAATGGCTATCATCAAAAAGAAAAAGGAATAACAGGTGTTGATGAGGATATAGAGAAAAAGGAACCCTTGTGTATTATTGGTAAGAATGTAAATTAGCACAACCACTATGGAAAACAGTATAGAGGTTCCTCAAAAAATTAAAAATAGAGCTGCTACATGATCCAACAATTCCACCTCTGGATATTTTTTTTTTTTTGGAAAAAAAGCAAGAATGCAAATTCGAATGGTATATGCACGCCTGTGTTCACTGCAGCATTATTTACAAGAGCCGAGATAATGAAAGGAACCAAGTGTCCATCAATAGAGGGACAGATGAAGATGTGGTGTGTATATGTATACACACACGATCAACATTGTTTAGGAATAAAGAATGAACTTTTACCATTTGTGACAACACTAATGGACCTAGAGGACATTATGCTAAGTGAAGTAAATCAGACAGAGAAAGACAAATACTGTAAGATCTCACTTAAATGTTGAATCTGAAAAACAAAGTAAAGCAGGAACTTCCCTGGTGGTCCAGTGGTCAGGACCCTGTGCTTCCAATGCAGGAGATGCAGATTCGATCTCTGGTGGGGGGAGCTAGGATCCTACATGCCATGTGGCAAAAAAACAGGAAACAAACTTATAAATACAGAGAGCAAACTGGGGGTTTCTAGAGAGCAGAGGGGTGAGAAGTTGGGTAAAATAGATAAAGGAGATTATGAAATACAAACTTTCAGTTATAAAATATGTGTCACAGGGATATAATATACAGCATGAAAAATATAGTCAACAATATTATAATAATTTTCTCTGGTGACAAACAGTTACTAGACTTGTCATGGTGAGCATTTTCTAATGTATTTGATTGATCACTGTTTTATACTGAAAATGAACATAATATTATACATCAATTATACTTTAATAAATAATAAAATTTAAAAATAAGACACTGACACAAAAACTTTTTAAAGGATCCTTTTAATAACAGGATAATATGTTTTAATGAATGTGCCATAATTTATTTGCTACAATTACATTTTAGATAATGTAATTAATATAAATAACACTGTAATAAGCATCACTATACATATATTTTTTCTATGTTTCTCATTTTCTTACATGAAAATCCTATAAATTAAATACTCATTGTTCTTATTGAATAGTACTTAATTTTGTGATTTGACTCAAATATCTATTGATATACTAACATTGTATAAGGATTCAATAAGATAATGTATATTCTTATTTTCCAAATCTGTATAGGAATAAAAGCTGTGGTTATACAACTAGAAGCACTAGAAAAATATTAAGAAGAGGTGGCAAGAATACACAGAAGAGCTATACAAAAAAAGTCTTAATGTCACAGATAACCACAATGGTGTGGCCACTCATCTAGAGCCAGACACCCTGGAATAGGAAGTCAAGTGAGCCTTAAGAACCGTACTGTGAACAAAGCCAGTGGAGGTTATGCAATTCCAGCTGAGCTATTTCTAATCCTAAAAGATGATGCTGTGAAAGTGCTGCACTCAATATGCCAGCAAATTTGGAAACCTCAGAAGGGGCCACAAGACTGGAAAAGGTCAGTTTAGTTTTCATTCCAATCTCGAAGAATGGCAATGCCAAAGAATGTTCAAACTACCCTACAAATGTATTCATTTCACATGCTAGCATGGTAATGCTCAAAATCCTTCAAGTTAGGCTTCAACAGTACATGAATTCAGAACTTCTAGATATACAAGCTGAATTAAAAGGTAGAGAAACCAAAGATCAAATTACCAACATTCGTTAGATCATAAAGAAAGCAAGGGAATTCAAGAAGAACATCTATTTCTGCTTTATTGACTACCCTAAATCCTTCAACTGTGTGGATCACAACAAACTGTGGAAAATTCTTAAAGAGATTTGAATACCGGACCACCTTACCTGTCTCATGAGAAACATGTATGGAGATCAAGACACAACAGTTAGAACCAGACATGGAACAATTGATTGGTTCAAAGTTGGGAAAGGAGGACAACAAGGCTTTTGTTGTCACTTTGCGTGTTTAAACCTCTATGCAGACTACATCATGCGAAATGCTAGGCTGGATGACTCACAAGCTGGAATCAAGACTGCCAGGAGAAATATCAACAAATTCAGATATGCAGGTGATACTACTCTAATGGCAGAAAGCAAAGATGAATTTTCAACCTCTTGATGAGGGTGAAAGAGAAGAGTGAAAAAGCTGGCTTAAAACTCAACATTCAGAAAACTAAGATCATGGCATCTGGTCCCATCACGTCATGCAAATAGATGGGGAAAAGTGAAAACAGTGGCAGATTTTATTTTCTTGGGCTCCAAAATAGCTGCAGATGGTGACTACAGCCATTAAATTAAAAGGTGCTTGCTCCTTGGGAGAAAAGCTATGACAAACCTAAACAGCATATTAAAAAGGAGAGACATCACTTTGCTGACAAAGGTCCATATAGTCAAAGCTTTTTTTTTTTTTCCAGTAGTCATGTATGGATGTGAGAGATGGACCATAAAGAAGGCTGAGCACCAAAGAATTGATGCTTTTGAATTGTAGTGCTAGAGAAGACTCTTGAGAGTCCATTGGACACCAAGAAGATCAAACCAGTCAATCCTAAAGGAAATCAACCCTGAATATTCATTAGAAGGATTGATGCTGAAGTTTCAATACTTTGGCCACCTGATGAGAATAGCCAACTCATTGGAAAAGACTGTGATGGGGTAAAGAATGAGGGTAGGAGGAGAAAGGGACAACAGAGGGTGAACTTGTTAGATGGCATCACCTACTCAATGGACATAAATTTGAGCAAACTCCAGGAGATAGTTAAGGACAGGGAACCCTAATGTGCTGCAGTCCATGGGGTCATAAAGAGTTGGACATGATTTAGTGACTGAACAGCAATTATCTTCTTGGCCATTTCTTCTCCATCCAAAAAAAAAAAAAAAAAGGTGGGGGAGTTGTAGGAAGAGAAACAACTGTTCTTACAGAATCATTCCTTGAATTTTACATTAGTTTCTCTGAATCCTCTCTTCATTCTCTATGAAAGTGAAAGTGCAGTCGCTCAGTCATGTCAAACTCTTTGCAATCCCATGGACTCCCAGGCTCCTCTGTCCAGGGAATTCTTCAGGTAAGAACACTGGAGTAAATTACCATTCCTTTCTCCAGGGGATGTTCCCTACCCAGAGATCGAATCCAGGTCTTCTGCATTGCAGGCAGATTCTTTACCATCTGAGCCACCAGGGAAGCCACCATCATTCTCTATGGTCTTGTTCTAGTGACCAGATTCTCTCTAAAACAGGTGTCTGAGACTCTGACCAGAGAAGGAAGGTTCTTGAACATTCTTTACATAGTTAGTGAAAAGGGAGAAACCAGAGAGCCCTGACCCAGTGACTTGTAGAGAGATTAACCTTTTACTTTTTAAGGAAGAGATGAAAAGGAAGTCCAGTTTTCTTAGGAAATGTCTAACCTGCTTTGTAAATAATAATGCTGTTCTTTCATGTATCACAGACAGGAATTTTTCAAAGTTTTATCTTGTGTAAGGTTTATGAGCTTTACTGAGCTTGAAAAATACTAATTTCTTCAATACTCTCCTCCTAGCAGAGTTTACAGTTGTTTAGAATTGAGGAAATTGGATTGAAATGAAGCTTCACAGAATCCAGGGAGAACTCATTATTTTGAATTGGCTTCATATGAAACTGTGTGAGGCATTCTTCTCAGATGGCCTGTAAAATTCCAGACTCCTAGAATAATCTCCTGTATAATCTCTTCACCTTTCATGTGTTTGGGTCTTATGAATATGATGATATTCCATTTTTATGATTAAGTTACATGAGGTGCAAAAGTAAAAGGACTGCACAGATATAATAAAGGTCCTTAATCAGCTGACTTTGAGTTAATTGAAAGCGTAAAACCAAACAACTCAATTAAAAAATGAACAAAGGACTTGTATAGACATTTTCTAAAAAAATTTAAAACAGCCAATAAATACATGAAAAGTCGCTCAAAATCACTAATCATTAGGGAGATGCAAATCAAAACCACAGAGAGATATCACTTCATATCCAGTAGTAAGGCTGTTATCAAAAAAGTGGAAAACAGCCAGTGTTAGTGTGTCTGCAGTGGTGGTTGTGGAGAGGAGTAAGCAGCTGATGTGATCTTCCACGTTTCTAAGGTCTTCAGCAACCCTAGGATAACCAAAGTTCTCTCTCTCTCTCACATACACACACACACACACGCACACACACACACACACACACACACACACAAACACACACATTTATCCCAGATTTATACCCCAAAGTTTACCCTTGTGTGAACCCACTCTCCAGGGGGTATTTGGGGAAGCAGGGAGAGAGGACGTGGGTCCTTTATTCTGTCATATGCATCACTGGATGGAAGCAAGTATTTTAATCCCCATGATAGGAACATGTTCATATTTCTCTGTTTTTATAACCCTTAGGTCTAATTACATGAATATCTAAGGACCTTATTAGTCAGTATTCCACTTAATAGCTTTATTTTTTAAAAAAGAATAACAAAATAAACTTGAGCCAAATAGATGGCCTCATATAAATGGTATCTCCAACACCTTCAGTAGCCAGGCACTTGATGTATGAGGCTATTGTAGTTTCCTTTCAAAAGAACACAGAACAGCTTCATCTCTAAGATCATATCTAAGATTGCTAAATAATAGCTGATAAAATTATATCCCCACTGGGGATACTTGAGAGCTTATTTATTACTTTAGACAAATACATTCTTGTTTCACAGATTGTTTTTGTAAGAGTCTTTGCCTGCAACTAAAATTTGGCCAACACAGTGAAGCAGGGTAATTCCTCATGCTATTGGGGTTTTATTGGAAACTTGCCCACATATAACCAGTGAGATTTCACTTGAGTGTAGAAGACATTCACAGAGAAAAAAGAGAATGTACATGAGATTGCAATCACAAGCACCATATTTCCTGGGTGTTTTTTTATGTTTTTAGAAATGTTTTAGTTTTCAAAACAAGCTAGTAAGGACGTGAACAAACACTAAAGTGCTAGCAAAGAACCCTTCTTTGTGACTTTTTATGTATTTATTCTCTCTAGTAGCATAAACTGCAACCTACATACACAATATTTGAGAATAGGAGCAAGAATCAAGACAGAGCAAAAGGATAAGGACTTTGTATTGAAATGGGCCATCCTGCCTCCCTCCCAAGGTGAGGGGAAGACGCTGAGATCATCAAGGAGGGAGCAGTGCCTCCAAGCTGGACCATGGAGACTCTGTCAGCATTTGGACTTGGCCGGCTCAGGTTCTCACCCTCCCCTCACCCTCCACCTCCCCTACCCTACCTTTCCTCCTGCCTCCACGCCCCAATCTGCAGCTCTGCCAACTACCTGGGATCCCAGGCTCTTGTCCTGGCCCCAGTCTGGAAGCAGAGCCTGGAATACGCCTAGCTGGTATCTCCCTGCCTTCAAGGCCTCAGCCTTCTCCTCCGGGGAGCCTTCCTGGATGCCCTGCAGACATAATGTTCTGTGCTGCATGATCTCAAAGCTGGCATCATGTCTGGGACACAAAGAAGACAGGTGGCTCCCCTCTTTACCTGCAATTTTGCGATTTGCAACCCAGAGTACACAATACACTCTAACAAATAATGATGAATGAGCTTGCAGAAGGGAATCATGGAAGCAGAGGGGGGCCTGAAAGCTCTAGGTCTCATGGTCTGCTCTGTAAACTAGGCTTATGCACGTAACCGCCAAAGGTTACAAGGGATGAGGGTCTGGCCTGGGGATTCTCCGAGTCCCTCAGGGCTTAGTTGAGACCTTGCCTGCCCCACGAAGACCTCCTCCACCCCCATTTGCCTGACTGGGAGGGATGGGGGAGGAGTGTGTGCTGGGCCTAAACCTGATTGGGCTGCAGTTATTGGTGTGTTCCCCTTAAATCAGATAATAAATGTAGACATGTAAAAGCTTTTTGTTTTTCTTTAAGCATTCTTGATTTTTGCTTCTTCTCAATAGAAAAATGAGATTTTCATCCTAAAAACCTCTCATTCAGAAAGTTCCATTGTAATATAATAAGAATCAGGAAACCAGGGTGGCCTCATGGGCTTTGCCTCTTCTATTTTTTCCAACTTTTTAAAATTATAAGCAATTTTCAAGAAGGTAAACAAAAATTTTTCTCTCAATAAAAAGGTCTTCTTGAGGAAGTTGAGACCTGTACTTTGAAGGTTTAAAGTAACAGTATTTCTTGTGTTCAAGGAGGGGAGCTGGTATATATCCTGGAGCAGAGGTTCCTTTTGGTCTAGAATAAACCATTTCTGTGAGCCAGTTTGGTTATAGATTTATAACCTATAAACTCTGCCCTTGGTGGGGGGCAGGGAGGGAGACGGGGGGAGAGTCCCTCAGAAAGCCCTAAACCAACAAGGTGATACTAATGTTAGTACAAATGCAGATGTTTTAGCACAAGTTGAGCTCTTTTCTTATGGCCTGCCCTGGGATGGATCTGTGCCAGGTCTAAGCCTTTGCAGAATCAGAGCCACTGTGGAGCTGCAGGTAGATTGGATCCTATCCCAGGACACTTGTCTAAGAGGAGAGAGCTCAGGCAACACTCTGCTCCCCGGTCCATGAGGTGCTAGTCTTCTGGGAGAAAATGACACTTTTTTCTATTTTCACAGGCGTGCCATAAAGGAGAGGGTTCCTGAGAGACATTGCAATACCCCCAGGTAGTGCCAAGAAGAGCCTTGGGATCTGATCTGATCTTCATCTTTTACCAGAGGCCGACCATGAAGAAGTAAATGAGGTTGGTTCGGGAGTGCTGGATTGCTTGGTTTTGATCTGCTGGTGTGCTGTTAAGACCTTGGGAGATGTAGAGTCAGCTGTTGAGAGTGTCTTGTCTAAGCAATGGATGAGGGAGATGGATAGGCAGACCACAAGCTGCAGGGGAGAGTGGTGTTGGTGGTCTAGTCTCTCAGCTGTGCCCTGCTCCTGCAACCCCATGGACTACAGCCTGTCAGGCTCTTCTCTCCATAGGATTTCCCAGACAAGAATACTGGAGAGCCATTTCCTTCTCCAACAATGGAAAGTAGATGTGCTCCTAAACAAATAGGAGCTCCTCCTGCCAACTAACCTAAGAGCAGGAAAGGAAGAGATCTAGGAGATCTAAAGGAGGGGATCTTGAGGGTCATGAGTAATTGAGCTGGATTTCAGGTAGGAGGATGCAGGCAATGATCCTTGAAGAAGGCAGCATTCTGAGGATCAAGGAGAAAGAGACCATAGAGGATGACACATGGAGGGCACAGTTAATGGAATTAAGTGTAGTGATAGTTGGATATTTGAGGGTATTACTACAGTCCATTTAGTAGCCTCCAAACCTTCAATGAAGTTTCCTTAAAAACTCAAACTTATTTACTAATGTTTCAGAGAAATGAAGGTGTCCAGACCCATGCATAGGGTGTGGTAAGGGAGAAGCCACAGTAGGGTGGACAAGCTATTGTATGAGAAGGGAGCAGAAGTTTGGAGAACAGTGGCTGGCTAAAGGGACAAATGTAGGGGAATATTTTTGAAGAACTATAAGCTTGATGAAAGTGAAAGCGGAGAGTGAAAAAGTTGGCTTAAAGCTCAACATTCAGAAAATGAAGATCATGGCATCCAGTCCCATCACTTCATGGGAAATAGATGGGGAAACAGTGGAAACAGTGGCAGACTTTATTTTGGGGGGCTCCAAAATCACTGCAGATTGTGATTGCAGCCATGAAATTAAAAGATGCTTACTCATTGGAAGAAAATTTATGACCAACCTACATAGCATATTCAAAAGCAGAGACATTACTTTGCCAACTAAGGTCCGTCTAGTCAAGGCTATGGTTTTTCCAGTAGTCATGTATGGATGTGAGAGTTGGACTGTGAAGAAGGCTGAGTGCCGAAGAATTGATGCTTTTGAACTGTGGTATTGGAGAAGACTCTTGAGAGTCCCTTGGACTGCAAGGAGATCCAACCAATCCATTCTGAAGGAGATCAGCCCTGGGATTTCTTTGGAAGGAATGATGCTAAAGCTGAAACTCCAGTACTTTGGCCACCTCATGCGAAGAGTTGACTCATTGGAAAAGACTCTGATGCTGAGAGGAACTGGGGGCAGGAGGAGAAGGGGACGACCGAGGATGAGATGGCTGGATGGCATCACTGACTCGATGGACGTGAGTCTGAGTGAACTCCAGGAGTTGGTGATGGACAGGGAGGCCTGGCATGCTGCGACTCATGGGGTCGCAAAGAGTCAGACACGACTGAGTGACTGAACTGAACCGAACTGAACTGAAGCATCCATGAGGACTCTCAGATATACTTGATGAGGGCAATTATACAACCTGGACTTCATGCAGTTGTGCAGGTCAGGAGTTTGGATTAAGTTAACTGGTATTAAAGGAAAGGTTGGCCCTGGGAGACTAGACGTCATATGGACACATGAGGTACCCAGGGAAGAATGAATGGCTAGGAGAGAAAGTAATGTGGTATTACTGTATGTGGTACCACAACACACTTTTCTCTGAGCTCTTAAGGGGAAAAGCTCATAATTCTATTCTTATAAAGAGAGAAGTATTTTGCTAGATGTATTTCCATTTCCTCTCTGTTGTGACTGAAATATAGATAAATTGTAAATACTTATTCAAGAAAAATTCAGATTCAGATTCTAAGAATTAAGTATGCTTTTAAATTAAATATATTATTGCAATACACATCCAAAGACAGAAAAACAAATAATATTTGTATTTTTTTTCCCTCCTACTCCTTTGATATTGACTAGTTACTCATGTTTTCCTGTATTTCAATCATCTCATCTCAGGCACCTGCAAAAGACCATTACTGCCTATTGTTAAAATAAAATTCCCATTTCAGAATGCTGTGCATTATTTTAAATAAAACCAATATTACCTCCAGATCATCATGTTTAAACCAACCAGAAAAAAAATTTGTTAAAATAATGGCATAAAGTTCGAAGAAGACAAATAAGGCAAAAGTAAGAAGAATATTTATTAGAATATAACTGATTTATAATTTCCCTGGAATGCTAGTAATCTGAAATAACTAAGGAAAAGTTTACTTTGGTCAATTTGCAACTTAGTATTAATCTAACTTGTTGATTTGAAGTGTTGAAAGTAAGTCAATAAAAGAAACATCTGGGATGAAGTCATGGATTTAATAATCCACTGTTCCCACTCCAGTTGAACAGCTTGCAGAGAATTTCACTCTAAAACTCCACTGCCAAGCACTATGGGGACCACTCTTTTCTACTTGTCTTCAACATCCACAATTTAACATAAATTGTACTTACTAGCAAACTAATACCATAAGTGTTAATCAAGAAGACAGTAAAGCCACAAAAAGTTATATGCAGATTAGTCCACAAATGAATATTTTCTGGATTCCTTCTATGCGAGGGCACAGAATTAGATGCTGGAGTTGGAAGATGTGGATAAGACACGCATCCTTTCTGTCTCACAAAACTGACTCTCTAACCCTACCGTAAACAAATGTAACAAGTTATACAATAGTGTGTGGGTGGCCTGGATGCGGGTAGCATGGAAGAAGAAGCATCAGTGAGATGTGAGCAACCTCAGTGCCCTAATCTAGTTGTAACTAGCATCCCTGAATGAGAAAGGGAGACATAGAAATATTTGAAGAAATAAAGGCATATTTTTTCCTAATTTGAGGAAACTATAAACACACAGATTCAAGACATTCAGCAAAGCACAAGACAAGAAGCATAAAGATAACTACACAAAGGCACGTCATAATCAACATTTTCAATAAAGCAAAGATAAAGGGAAAACCTTGAAACCAGTAACAGGGAGGAAAGCAAAGCACTGCCTACAGAGAAAAGGAAGGTAGTGAATTGTTGGTCAGAAACAATGTAAACAAGCAGACATCTTTAAAACACTGGGGGGAAAGCATGTCAGCTGAGTAGATTTCTATACCTAGGGAAAATATCTTTCAAAAATGGAGGCAAAATACATTTTGAAACATACCCAACCTGAAATAATTTATCACTAAAACATCTGCACTGCAAGAAATGTTAAAAGTCCTTCAGGCAAAGGAAAATTTATACCAAATGGAAGTCTGAATCTACACAAAAGAATGAGAAGTTTTGGAAATAATAAATAGGTGGATCGTAACAGCTTCTCTATTATTAAGTTTCTCTGAAAAGAGAAGTGATTATTTAAATAAAAATGATAACAATATACTGTAGGGTTATAAAATATGTAGAAATAAAATATATGAAAAAATAGCACAAAGATAGGGAAGGGAGAAATAGAAGTATGCATTATATTGCTCTTGTACATCAACAAAATGGTAAACTGGGATAAGCTCAAGTTTTGTATTAAAATCCTAACAACACAACAAGTGAAAACATAATAATGAGTTATATTAAATGATTTAAGAAAGGAGATAAAATGGAGTCATCAATAAAAAATTAATCCAGAAACTTCCTTGGTGGTTCAGTGGCTAAGATTCTGTGTTCCTAATGCAGGGGGGCTGGAATTCAATCCCAGGTCAGGGAAAGAGATCCCACATGCCACAACTAAGAGTTCCCATGCTGTCACTAAGGATCCCATGTGCCACAACTGAGTCCCAGTGCAGTCAGATAAATAAATAAGTAAATAAATATTTTTAATAATAAAATTTTAAATTTTTAAAAATAAAAATTTAATCCAAAAGAAGACAGAAAATTAGGAGAAATGGAAATAAAGAACAGATGGGACAAGGAGTAAAAGCAAGACAATCGATTTTGACACAAACAACCACATTAAATTTAAATGGCATACACATCCCATATAAAAGGCAGAGGTTGTCAGACTGGATAACAAAAGCAAAACCTAATACATGCTGCCTAAAAGAGACACAAATAGGTTACAAATATAGAGATACAAATAGGTTAACAGTAAAAGGATGGGAAAAGATATGCCAGGTTAACACAGGTCAAAAAATAAGTTGAAGTGGCTATATTAATGCCAGAAAAAGTAAATTTTTGAACAAAGATTATTATCTGGGATAAAGAAGATGATTTCATAATGATAAAGGAGTTAATTCATGAAGAGGAAATAACAATCATGACCATACAACACACTAATAACATGACTAATAACAGAACTTTAAAATACATGACACACACACACAAATTATACAATATCAAAGAGACGTAGAGAAATCCACAATCACAGTCAAAGATTTAAATAACATTATCAACCAACCTGAGCTAGTTGACGTTTGTATAACACTGCACCCTGGGTCAGCAAAATAGACATTCTTTCAAGTGCATATAGATCATTTACCAAGATAAACAATATTCTGGACCATGAAACAAACCTCAGTAGATTTCAAATTGTTCAAATCACACGTTCTCTGTTTGTAAAAGAATTAAACTAGAAATATGCAGCAAAAATATATCTGGGAAATCCTCAAATATCCAGAAACTAAATAACATACTTTTAAATAACCCATTGGTCAAATAAAATATCAAGAGGAATTAGAAAGGTGTCTTTAGCTCTGTGGAAATGAGAGCACAGCATACAAAATTTGTAAGAGGCAGCTAAAGTATATTTTGAGGGTTGAGCCAATGCTGCTGCTGCTGCTAAGTCGCTTCAATCATGCCCGACTCTGTGCAACCCCATAGACGGCAGCCCATTAGGCTCCCCCGTCCCTGGGATTCTCCAGGCAAGAACACTGGAGTGGGTTGCCATTTCCTTCTCCAATGCATGAAAGTGAAAAGTGAAAGTGAAGTTGCTCAGTCGTGTTCGACTCTTAGCAACCCCACGGACTGCAGCCTACCAGGCTCCTCCGCCCATGATTTTCCAGGCAAGAGTACTAGAGCGGGGTGCCATTGCCTTCTCCATGAGCCAATAGAATGTATTAATCAAATGGATGGGGTATGAGGAGAAAAGAGCCAAGCCTGACCCCCAAGGACTCTGGTCATAGCACATGGTTGGATGGTGGTAAAAACTGCTGAGAAGGGGACAATGAGCTGAAAGAGTTTCTAGGCACTACCAACACCCTCTCTTCCTGGGGCAAGAAGCTCATAAAGACAACCTTGCACTTGGAAAAGGTACAGGAAATAAAAAGGAGAAATAAAAAGGAATTGGCTTGGGACTTCCCTGGTGGGCCAGTGGCTAAGACTTCAGGCTCCCAGCGCAGGGGACCAGGGTTAGATATCTGGTTGGGGAACTAGATCTCACATGCTGAAACTAAAAATCCCACATGCTGCAACTAAGACATAGCACAGCCAAATAAATAAATATGTTTTTCAAAGGCATTGGTTTAATATTTGTAAAATGCTATCCCCAAATTACACTGTACATTGTCTAGTCTTAATCATGTTTCTAAAATGCATCAAAAAAAACTGGAAAGATATATCAGAAAGTTAACAGTGGTTATCGCTAATTTAAGGTTTGCAAGAGGATTCCATTTTCCTTTATACAGGTTTCTGTATTTTACGTATCTTGTACAGTGAGTGTTTCCTATTCAGACACTCAGAGATAAAATTATTTTTAGAACTACCTTAAGCCCAGAAGCATTAAGTGCTATATACAAACTTGAGTATATCGCTACTTGAAGAGACATAGTTCAGTTCAGTTCAGTGGCTCAGTCGTATCCGACTCTTTGCGACCCCATGAATTGCAACACACCAGGCCTCCCTGTCCATCACCAACTCCCGGAGTTCACTCAAACTCATGTCCATTGAGTCGATGATGCCATCCAGCCATCTCATCCTCTTTCATCCCCTTCTCCTCCTGCCCCCGATCCCTTCCAGCATTAGGGTCTTTTCCAATGAGTCAACTCTTCGCATGAGGTGGCCAAAGTACTGGAGTTTCAGCTTCAGCATCAGTCCTTCCAATGAACACCCAGGAGTGATCTCCTCTAGCATGGACTGGTTGGATCTCCTTGCAATCCAAGGGACTCACAAGAGTCTTCTCCAACACCACAGCTCAAAAGCATCAATTCTTCGGTGCTCAGCTTTCTTCACAGTCCAAGTCTCACATCCATACATGACCACTGGAAAAACTATAGCCTTGACTAGACAGACCTTTGTTGGCAAAGTAATATCTCTGCTTTTCAATATGCTATCTAGGTTGGTCATAACTTTCCTTCCAAGGAGTAAGCGTCTTTTAATTTCATGGCTGCAGTCACCATCTGCAATGATTTTGGAGCCCCCAAAAATAAAGTCTGACACTGTTTCCACTGCTTCCCCAACTACTTCCCATGAAGTGATGCCACCAGATGCCATGACCTTCGTTCTCTGAATGTTGAGGTTTAAGTCAACTTTTTCACTCTCCTCTTTCACTTTCATCAAGAGGCTTTTTAGTTCCTCTTCACTTTCTGCCATAAGGGTGGTATCATCTGCATATCTGAAGTTATTGATATTTCTTCCAGCAATCTTGGTTCCAGCTTGTACTTCATCCAGCCCAGTGTTTCTCATGATGTACTCTGTATAGAAGCTAAATAAGCAGGGTGACAATATACAGCCTTGACTTACTCCTTCTCCTATTTGGAACCAGTCTGTTGTTCCATGTCCAGTTCTAACTGTTGCTTCCTGACCTGCATATAGGTTTCTCAAGAGGCAGGTCAGGTGGTCTGGTATTCCCATCTCTTTCAGAATTTTCCACAGTTTATTGTGATCCACACAGTCAAAGGCTTTGCATAGACGATCAAGCAGAAATAGATGTTTTTCTGGAACTCTCTTGCTTTTTCCATGATCCAGCGGATGTTGGCAATTTGATCTCTGGTTGCTCTGCCTTTTCTAAAACCAGCTTGAACATCTGAAAGCTCGCGGTTCACGTATTGCTGAAGCCTGGCTTGGAGAATTTTGAGCATTACTTTACTAGCGTGTGAGATGAGTGCAATTGTGCGGTGGTTTGAGGAATATTTGGCATTGCCTTTCTTTGGGATTGGAATGAAAACTGACCTTTTCCAGTCCTGTGGCCACTGCTGAGCTTTCCAAATTTGCTGGCATATTGAGACATAATCCTCCCTCAAAAAGACATCAGTAGAAGATGCTTCATATTATTTATTATATATATAATATATATTATGTATCAAGTGTAATTTTCATCCTAGTTCATCTTTTCACCTTTAAAAATCATTGTTTTCTACAACAAAATTTTCTTCAACTTAAAAATTAAACTCATTACAATTTAGATTTGACATTTTTCAGTGAGAAAGAAGTGTTCTTGGATAGAGATTCTGAAAGCCCCTGATTAACACAATCCCTAAAGATGCTTGCTCCTTGAAAGGAAATTTATGACAAACCCAGAGAGCATATTTAAAAACAGAGACATCACTTTGCTGACAAAGGTCTGTATCATCAAAGCTATTATTTTTCCCATAGTCACAGATGGATGTGAGAGTTAGATCAAAAAGAAGGCTGAGCATGAAGGATTGATGCTTTTGAATTGTGTTGCTGGAGAAGACTTTTGAGAGTCTCTTGGATTGCAAGGAGATCCAACCAGTCAACCCAAAGGATATCAGTCCTGAATATTCTTTGGAAGGACTGACAATAAATCTGAAGCTTAAATACGTTGGCCACTTGATGCCAAGAGCTGACTCACTGGGAAAGACTGAAGGCAAAAGAAGGGGGGAGCAGAGGATGAGGTGGTTAGATAGTATCACCACCTCAATGGACATGAATTTGAGCAAACTCTGGGAGACAGTGGAGGACAGAGGAGCCTGGCATGCTGCCATCCATGAATTGCAAAGAGCTGCTCACGACTTCTCAATGGACAACAACAGCGGAAACATCAAGCTAAGTACAATGTTAGTCTCTTGTTCCTTGTGTCCCTGTGCTTGTAAAATCAATTTAATGCCAGGTTTTCGAAATTTTATTTGAAATAAAAGCACATTTATCAGTGAGGCTATACATGTGACACTTGAATAAACAGGGAGCAGATAGAAGTATTTTCCCACCGCTGTCGGTGAACTGATGTCCCAGGGAGCATGCTATGTACCCTGGTTTGATAAGCTACTGACTGAAAACCAACCTTTGTCTGTATGCCCGCTGTGTCAGAGGTCAAAGTGAGATGGAAAATGGAAATTTCTTCACATCTAATAACACTCACTTTTCTTGTTTCCCTTCATTACCTCAAAAGACTGTCAAGGTAAATTTTTGGTTTGGTACTAAAAAAAGCATTTCATCCCCGCTAAAAAAGCACCCAGCCATTTTAAGGTTAATAAGATATAGTAAAAATTAAAAATTACCTCTCAGATTCCTATAGGGTCTTTGAAGTCATACTGTCCACAGCTGGATTATAAAAATAGCCTTAGTCACCAGGGGGCACCCTGGAGCCTCCTGGTGCCCAGAGCATTTCCCCATCTACTTTCCCCAACGTGAGCTCTACCTGCTGAATAAAGATTCTTCCGGGACACCCAGGAGGTTGTGAGGGGTGTGACTGTTGCTTTTGCAGCAATAAAGGCAATCTAGCAGGTCTCCAAGCAACTTCCTTTTTCAATGAGCCCCAATCTGAAGTCTACCCTCTCACTTCTGGTTCTTCCCTAGATTTAACAACCAACTGTTTTCCTGTTCATTCTCGTGAGATAGAAGGTTCATATAACACATGCAGGAAATTCAGGCCCAAACCTCTTTGAATGTCAAGGTCATTCCCCGAAGTTTATTTAATCACTTTTATTTTTGATCAAGGTTCATTCAACCAAACCACTGTGGGGTCACCTTCTGTTTTTTTGCCTGGCTTCTGCCTGTATAGTCATTCCACAATTCTGGAATACTTCCCTTTCTCACCCATCTTTTCTAGAGGGATTTTTTTTAAAAAAGCTAATGAAGAAATAAAGTTAAACAAAACTAGAAAGATTGTGTTTAACCATAAGGAATAATCACTACTTTTTAAATGTCAGCTGAAGTGAATTTTGAGATAAATTGTTCTGTGTCATTTCTGGATTTAGTTAAGAGAAGAAGCCTCATGGTGTGCCTGATAAAGCATTCCCTCACCTGGATAAAGAGGCTTGGGTGAGATGGTTTCCTAAGGTTCCTTCCAGAGCTGAGGTTCCATGATTAATACAGAGGAAGTGACTTTAATTCATCTCACAATTCAATTACATTGTCACAATAATCTAAGTGATAAATACATGGTTGAGATCATTAAAGCATTTGCTAATATTTTTAAAAGAAGATAAGATCATTCTCTAGGAGACAGAAAAAGTGGTCTAATCTACACATAATAAAAGAGATGTCATCATGGTGGTAAACCCAGGAATTTTAAATGTTTGTTTGAAGAGTTTTGACAACAACCAGAATTCCAGTCAAGAGCGTGGTATAATCTCAGGGAGGCAGGACTGTAATCTAAGGGAAACTCTACTCAATTTTACTCTTCCCTGTCTGGATAAAGACCATGAGAACAAAAGGGAGTGGCCAGTGTGAAGCACAGAAAAGGAAAACTAAGGAGTCATAGGTTATAACATCTGTTGAGGTACATCCTATGAAGAATTTGACTAAATGCAGATATCATTATTTAATAGCGTGTGCTTTAATGGTTCACAGAGTCTCGTCTCCTAGTGAAATATCCCTCCTAGTTTATTCATAATCTTTTCCACTAACTATAATTTTTGAAATATGACTTTCTACTTACTAACTCATGTTCCTAGCTACCTCAATAGTAATAGCAGGGACCCTGGATGGAAGCACAGTATGGTCATTAGAAATAAAGACATCTCACTATTTTTTTTTTCTCTCTTTGATAAATGTGTTTAGTAATTTGAATAGTTCTTTGCAGAAACTTTAAATTTAAAAATCTCTTACTTTTTATAAAAATAAAATTCTTTACTGACATTATGTGGGTAACAATATGTACTTTTATGAAGATAAAAATAGAGAATATATAAGACACCTGACACAGACCTGACCCATAATAAATTTTCATTATTTCCCTTTCCTTGCTTCCATTCAGATAAGTGAAACAGAATAATATTAGCCAATTGATAGATTACCTGCTCAGTTCTCTATTTCTAGTGAGCTGTGTCCTCAGGCAAGTCATTGATTCTGTCGGACCTTCAAATTCCTAAGATAAAGTGAGGGATTTGGAGTAGATGGTGTCCAATTTCCTTTCTGTGTCCAACAATCAAACAGACTGAATGTTCGAGATCAATCCTTAGAGGGTCATTATGATCCTATTCAGCCTGAGATTCAGTTATTCTGCTCAATTGATCTTTCTTAATAAAAAACAAAATCAAATAAAGTAGAAAAACTTTCAAGTTAGCATGGCAGCAATTTAGCAATACCTAACAGATCCCTTCTCAATGTCTTATTAAACTACCCATGAAAATATACAGAGAGATGAAAATGTGGCACCAGCATGGCAAGCCAAAGAGAAGATGTGTCAACATTCAGGGAGCCTTGCCAACTTTCCAGCAATTACATCATTCATGGGGAGGGGTTGAGAAACAATTTCTTGGATGGCACAGATACTACCCTTTGAACCAAAACAGCAAAAGCAACCGCAAAGCACAAGGAAGACTTTGACTCTGCCCCATTGCCGTCCCTTAACTTCAGGACGAGGAACCCACTGTCCAGAAAAGGAGAGTTGTCATCTGAGCCAGCCAAAGTCATAACCTCTCTCTTTTTCCCTCAGCAATTCTATTTCTGTATCCATTTAGAGGCTCCATTTCCCAGTATGCCACTCAGCCTGAAGTAGAGGAGGTTGGGTAACCGTGTAATAAATATCAAGTACAAGCTGGAATGGGAATTAAAGCTATGTGTGGTGAGTGCTGGTGGGGAGGGGAAAGGGTGCCATTTTTCATGTGCTTCACTTTCATAGGAATTGCATTTCAGTCACTGCCAGACATCCCAAATCCTTCCAGCAGTTATATGCTACGCCCATAATGTATTATATACAAACCTTTTGACCTTCTTTGGGTAGATCTGGGAAGGAGAGACTGCCAGGCCCAGAACGAACAGTAATGGAGACTTAGACCCACTCACTTACCCTATCTATTGGTGACCCATTAACAAGGCCTATGAAATTATTTAGTAACATCAGGGAAAAAGACATTGATACCAATGAGTCAAGGAAGAGTTTACTTTTTAAATGACTGCTACAAAATTCAAATGGGATGATTCTTTATTTTAAAGCAATTACTACAATGTTTTCACTAGCTAAATATTCTCAGCCTCTTTTAATCTTTGAAAGCCGTTTCCTGGTGACCCTTATTCACATGGGTTGTTTTGATCATAGTTTTTCACAAGAATTATCCAAAAGACTGGATTAGCTTCCATGACTGTATCTCCTTTAGTGGTTCTGTGAACTGGAATATAGCACATGCAACTCGTCAGTTTTATGATTGAAAGTATTCTTAATTAGAAAGGAAAAACCAAATGGAAATCCCTGTCATGATCAATAATGCATTAGGCACACTACAGAGTGTTACTAGAGGATTTTGTTCTGCTTTTTCTTCAGTAGGTCATGTTGAAAGAATGGCTGTAATATTCTAAACTGTTAAATTACTACAGTCAAATTGGGGCTGGAAAGACTTAGAATCTAGATAGTTTGAACAGATGAAAGGCAATTCAGAACTTGCTCACTTTTCCCTTTACCATCAGGATAACAAATAGCTATATTTTAGATCGGTTAATTCTCTCCATAAATTAAGGAAATATTTTAGAAATATGTTAATGATTAATAGATTTCTCCCCCCTTTTCTGTACTTTGAAAGCTTTCCTTATAAGAATCGAGAGGTGGCTGCAGCTGCAGCAGTAATCAGAGCTAACACTTGTTGAACGCACACTGTGTGTGTGATCAAGTGCCACACACCGCTCAGAATTTTACATACGTTACCTCGTATAATCTTGACGATCATTCTAGGAAATAAGTATGTGATTACCTCCATTGCTCTTGGATAAAGAAAATTCATGAGTGGAAAGGTATTGGTTCATAAAATGTTATGGTGAATTAAATCTTATGTGTAACCAAAAGAGTTTCTATCTTAGTTAATTAATTACTAAAAATCATCAAAAATGTATTGTATGCTTACTATGGCAATTTTCTGGGCAATTAGGGATATAACTGAATAAAGCAGATAATACAATCAAAATGAATATGGGTTATGGTAGACAAATGAACAAGTTATATGACTAAAAATGAAGCATGATAAGGGACTTGGCTTTGATGGGAAAGAGTCAAGGATGTGGAAGGTACACAAATAATGGCTACAGACAGTTTCTCTTGAAGGTAGATTTTAAGTTGAGAACCCAGTGGAGTGAGGGAGTGAGACATGTGAAAATCTGGGGGAAAGGTTCCACACAGACAAACAGCAGTTGCAAACACCCTGGAGTGAAAACAGACTTGATAAGCTCAAGGAACAGAAAGAGGACTGGGGAAGCTGGAGCTAATCAGCGGAAGGAAGACTAAAGACAGTTGGTTGTGGGCCACTTTGTAAGGGCTTTATGTCTGGTAAGGACTTTGGATTTCATTGTGTGAGATGGGAAGTTCACTAGGTGTTTATCCAAATCTCTATTCTCCTCTTCCTCCTGGGCACATAGCCAGACCAAATTCTACAGCAATTCACTTAGCAATGGTCATACGAATGAGAGCTAGCCAATAGAATGTGAGTAGAAGTGATGCGAACTACTTCTGGACTGGCCAATAAAAATGATCCAGCTGTGTGTCTCTGTGCCATTTCTCCTTTCTTGCTCTCTGGGATAGAAATGTTGATTGCAACCTTCAAAGCCAAGTGTAAGATGACAGAGCCTCTACCACCTGGAAACCTAATGACCACATCCAGAAAAGTTACATCAGTTGATATTCACTTACCCAAAACTCTTTTGTGAGACAAAACTAACTTCCATTTTGTTGAGTACCAACATAGTTGAGTCTATGTATTATTATAACCTAGTCTACCATAAACCAGTCCATTCTGAAGGAGATCAGCCCTGGGATTTCTTTGGAGGGAATGATGCTAAAGCTGAAACTCCAGTACTTTGGCCACCTCATGAGAAGAGTTGACTCATTGGAAAAGACGCTGATGCTGGGAGGGATTGGGGGCAGGAGGAAAAGGGGACGACCGAGGATGAGATGGCTGGATGGCATCACTGACTCGATGGACGTGAGTCTGAGTGAACTCTGGGAGTTGATGATGGACAGGGAGGCCTGGAGTGCTGCAGTTCATCGGGTCGCAAAGAGTCGGACACGACTGAGCGACTGAGCTGAACTGAACTTAGTCTACCATATTGTTCTTGAATATCCATTCTCACTTTTTGCTATTGTAATAGAACCCTTAATTTCCAACACAGTGTATGACTACATGGAATTAAAGTTATATTTCTAAGCCTCCCTTGCAGGTAAGTGCAGTAACAACTAATTTCTGGCCAGTAGAAGGTGAGTGGATGGAAACCTGTGTCCCCTCCCGTTTTCCAGTTCCTACTGGCCCGGAATCAGATGAGTTGACCTTAAGCCATCTTGAGGATCAAGATTACAAACTATGCATAGTAGAGCAATAAGATATAAGTAGCCTGGGTTCCTGACCTGTGGAAACATCATTAACAGCCCTTTTATCTTGTTGAAGCTGTAGTTACTTAGGGTCTCAGTTTAAATAGTTGCCTATATGTTAAGTAATTCAAAGCCATTAGTGGATTTTAAAGAAAGATATAACTCAGGCAGCACAGTGGTAAAAAACCCACCTGCCAATGCAGGAGACACAAGAGATGCAGGTTCAATCCCTTGGAAGATCTCCTGGAGGAGGAAATGGCAACCCACTCCAATATTCTTGCCTGGGAAATCCCATGGACAGAAGAGCTCGGTGGGCTACAGACCATGATGTCACAAAAGTCGGACGTAACTGCGAAAAGTATTAAACATATTTTGGGTTATATTTTAAAACTTTGGTTGCTAGGTGGAGAATCAACTGTGAGGGGCAGAGTAGAAGCGGAGAGACTAGTAAAGAGTTTATTGCAGTAATCAAGGTAACAGATGATGGAGCAGCCTGAGGGGGAGAGATGTGATAGGATTCAGAATGTTTCTGGAAGACTGAGCAAATATTACCTGATCTAGATGAAGGTAAGGTGGCTGCCAGAAGAAGAAGATGGGAGAATGACTCTATTCTTTCTGACTTGAGTGATTGGGTGAACGGTGGCGCCACTAACTGAGATGGGGAACATTGAGGAAGGAGCAAGTTTTGGGGAAGAAATCAGTTATTTTTTGGTTACTTGTCCAAATGGAGATGTCAAATTAGTTTAGAAGTGCTCAATCTGCAGTTTAGAGAAAATGTCAGGGCTAGAATATATTTGGGGAAATCAAATCAATACATTACTGAAACAACATACTAGTGTAATCTCGAGGGGTCATTTCATAGCCAAAAATACAAGTAAAACAGAGGCAATATCATGTTGAATTGGTCCAACATGATGTTGGCTATTTTTCTAATTGTCAATAATATAAGACTTAATACATAGTAGCTTCCCTGGTGGCTCAGAGGTTAAAGCATCTACCTGCAATGTGGGAGACCCAAGTTTGATTGTTTATTTTGAATTGACATGTAATTAAAAATAATTGCTATACAGCTCTGAGTCCTTCAAAAGATGACATAATATTTTTTCCTGAAATATAGTTGATTTACAATGTTGTGTTGGCTTCTGGTGTACAGCAAAGTTATCCAGTTATATACTTATTATTTCTCATATTGTTTTCCATTATAGTTTATTATAGGATATTGACTATCACTCCCTATTACAGTACAGTATATATACTGTATATACAGTATATACATTCCCTCTACAGTACAGTGCTATACAGTAGGACCTTGTTGTTATCCACTTTATATATAATAGTTTGCATCTGCTGGCCTCAAACTCCCACTCCATCCCTCTCCCACCACCCCCTTGGTAACTGCACGTCTATTCTCTATGTCTGTGAGACTGTCTCTGTTTCATAGATAAGTTTATTTGTGTTGTATTTTAGATTCCACACATAAGTGATATCATACCTGTTTGTCTCTCTTTCTGACTAAGCGTAATAATCTATAGGTCCATCCATGTAACTGAAAATGGCATTGCTTCATTCTTTTTTCTGGTTGAATAATACTCCATTGTGTAGTTAGATAGATAGATCGCACATCTTCTTTATTTATTCATCTGTCAATGGACATATGGATATTTAGTTTGCTTCTATGTCTTGGCTATTGTGAAGAGTGCTGCTATGAACATAGGGGTGCAGGTATCTTTTTGAATTATAGTTTTGTCCAGCTATACACCCAGGAGTGGCACTGCCTGATCATATGGAAATTCTAATTTTAGTTTTATGAGGAACTTCCATACTGTTCTCCATAGTGGCTGCACCAATTTATATTAATACAAACAGCATAGAAGGATTCCCTTTTTCCCACATCTTCTCCACCATTTTTTATTTGTAGACTTTTTAATGATGATCTGACTAGTGTTAGGTGGTAACTCATAGTTTTATTTGCATTTCTCTAATAGTTAGCAATGATGAGCATCTTCTCGTGTGCCTGCTGGCCATCTGTAAAAAGATGGCATAATATTTTACAACATTTAGAGAGGAAAAAGAATTATTGGCCTGATGCCCAAGAACAGTCAGTTGTCTTCTGCTTGTTTTTATTCATGTTAACTATAGAAGTGTTCCTGTCTGTCTTGCACTGACTGTCTCCCAGAGTGGGAAAGCCTTTATCACCAGGAGCCCTGCTTGCTAAAGCATGGAAGAAAGGGGAATTTGCACCTCCAGAGGCACAAAGTGAAAGAGGTAACTTTCACTGTTTCCACTCCCTTTATCTCACATCTTATTAATGGATACATATTCTCTAGGTAATTGTGAATTTTTTGTTTATCTTATATTAACCCTTTCACTACTTGTCAGGAAGCATTTAACAGGAGGCTTCCTGTGTGCTGTTTTGGATCTGTCATGAATCCTCTGTTCCCTATTAATTAGGAATTGAGAGGAGTGGCAAACCGCTCCCAGGGCTGAGGAATGCATGCATTTCCTTTGTTAGTTTTCTATATGGTGATAAGTAACTATTTACAACTCTCTTCCTCTTTATGAACCATATGGCAAAAGTGATTGTTTACAACCCTCTGTCTTTGATATGGATTGCCTTATGTTTCCTTGATAATTTGTAAGTCTGGACTTTTGATCTTTATCTTTGCTGAATAAAGCTACCTTGTAAGACAGTATACATACCCACACTATGTTGAATAAAACACCCTTGTTCCATCAGAGCTTGGGTCCCCATGTCTTTCTTTCTTTCTCTCCCTCTCTCTCTCTGGGTAATTTTCTGGGGCATAGAAACCCATCATGCTCACTCTCCTGCCCGGGCTTCTAAGACCCTCTCAAGAAGGCACACTGTGCCTTCACCCCCTTGAGAGGACACCCGGTGCCTTCGTGAGTGATGCAAGCCCTGTGTCAAGGGCTTTATTGGTTTTCTGCGTAAATCAAGGAATATCAGCCTCTCTCTCTCTTTTACTTTCTTATCATCAACTCTGGACCACCAGGTTCCAGTCCATTAAAAGATCTCAACGACTACCTACCTAGGAAGGCATGTAATGTTTTTCTGAAAGGACTCGTAAAGCCCACGTGCACAATGGGCTTAACTACATAGACTTGAATGACCATTCCTAGTTAATGTAAATACGATTTATAAGAGTTTACTTCATACTTTTAAGATTGTTAATAATATATACATGGAGCTTCCAACAGTGAGAGATCAAAATCAAAATAGCCTGTTAAAATTGTGAGCATTTCTAAATGGCAAAAAGGTGTCTTATATTATTTTCAATTATTTTCTCTCTCACTCCCACATTCAATCCTGCCTTAATTACTTTGTTGTTTTCTCTTACCTAAGTTAGATCCTTGTATTAGTTTCTTAGGGATGTTGTAACAAATGACCACAAACTTGGGTGGCTCAAACAACAGACTTCTATTCTCTCACAATCCTACAGGCCAGAAGTCAGCAATCAAGGTGTCAGCAGGTTAGTACTCTCTCTGAAGGAGCATCCTTCCTGTGTCTTCCAGTGGCTCCTGGCATTATTTGACTTGTAGCTGCACCATTCTAACCTCTGCCTCTATCTTTACACAGCCTTCTCTTCTTTTCTCTGTGTCTTACAAGGATACTCAGTTCAGTTCAGTTCAGTCGCTCAGTCGTGTCCGACTCTTCGCGACCCCATGAATCACAGCATGCCAGGCCTCCCTGTCCATCTAGTCATTGGATTTAGGGCCTACATACATAATCTAGGATGATCTCATCTAGAGATGCTTCAGTACGTGGCAAAGATTCCTTGCAAATAAGATCACATTCAGTTTCCAGAGAATAGGACATGGACATATCTTTTGAGGGACATCACACTCCCAAACCTGGCTAGATTACTTAAGTAACTTTATAAAATAGAGATTTCTAACCCCATCTTTAGAGACTCTGAACCAAGGGCCTCATTGGTTTGCACATTTGTGTTTTCTTCATTGATTTATTTTTAATTGAAGCATAATTGCTTTACAATATTGTGTTGGTTTCTGCCATACAGCAACACGAATCAGTCATAGGTATAAATATGTAACCCCCTCTTGAACCTTTTCCAGCTCCCATCCCATCCCCCCAGCTCTAGGTTGTCACAGAGTCCCAGTTTGAGTTCCCTGAGTCAAAGAGAACATTTCCACTGGCTCTCTGTTTCACTTATGGTAGTGTACATGTTTCCATGCTACTTTCTCCATTCTTCCCACTCTCCCCTTCCCTTCCCTTGTGTCCATAAGTCTGTTCTCTATGTCTGTGTCTCCTTCAAACATTTGTGTTTTAAGGTAGAAGATAAGAACTACATCAGGGTTAAAAAAAAAAAAAAAAAACTCTCCAGGTGATTCAGATGGTTGTTAACCCCATTCTTTCAAGTTCTTCATTTTTAAAAATATCATTTTGATCTGTTATTTCATCAATTCAGTGAAAGACAATATAATATCAAGAATGGTAGTATGGTACAGGGGAATTTCTGGACTTGGGAACCATCCAAGACTGAATTTGAAATCTGTCCTAAATTACTTAAGTTACCAAATTCTCTATGCTTCAGTTTTCTCATCTGTGGAATGGAGATCTCTTATGTCATGCTGTTATTGTGAAGATTAATGAGAGGCAAAACCCCAGCACATCACACATGGCCAATGTTCAATTAAGTCAAGACTATTCCCAGCAAAAGGTAGGTTGAGCAGAAGGGCTTTCCAGATGGTTCAGTGGTAAAGAATCTGCCTGCCAGTGTAGGAAATGCAGCAGACATGGGTTCCATCCCCAAGTCACGAAGATCCCCTGGCACAGGAAATGGCAACCAGTATTCTTGCCTGGAAAATTCCATGGACAGAGGTGCGTGGCAGGATACAGTCCATGGGACAGCAAATAGTCAGACAGAACTGAACGACTGAGCATGCACAAAGATTGAGCAGCCCACTTTATTCCATATAGTTATAATACATTTTTCTGAAAATAACTCATTAATCATGTGTCACGATTTGCTTGATTTGGGTATATCAAAAGAGTAGTCTTGATCAGTTTTTGGATTATGGGAAAGTTTGACAAAATAGTGAGAGAATGTGGTAGAAAGTATAACCTTCTTACCTGCCACAGTGATGATTTTGCAACTTCCATCAAGTTTCTAAAATCCTAGATAAGTGAAAAGTCTCCAGTGTGCAATTGATTCGATGCTACACGTAACCCACTGTCATTTACTGAATTGTGCCCTCCAAATTTACATACTGAAGTCTTAACCCCCAAGTGACTGTATCTGGAGATAAGATCTTCAGGAGGTAATTAATGTTAAATGAAGTCATATTGATGGGACCCTGATAGAATAGGACTTTTGCCTTATAATAAGAGAAAAAAAAGTACCCCCCCCACCCGCCCTGCCATGTGAGAACACATCAAGAAGCAGCTATCTATAGCTCTCACCAAAAACTAAATGGGGTCACACCTTAATCTTGGACTTCCCAACTTCCAGAACTGTAAGAAATAAATTTTTCTTGTTGAAGCCTCCCAGTCTATGGCCTTTTACTAGTGTTCCAGAGCAGACAAATACACCCACCCCCACCTAGCCTACACCCCTTGTTTAGCACCATCTTGAAAGGATATGTCTTCAGAGACTCAGCACTCATTCTCCAGGCCTGCTGCTTCTCCTTATTTCTGACAAGGGGCAGTGATAAGGCCAAGTGGCAGGCGAAGGGGTGTGTATTTCCTAGAAATGAGTTTGTAAACTCATCAAGCCTAAACTAAAGGCATCATTATAGACTGCCTTAATGGAAATACCACATCTATACATTCTCTTAAATCAGAATCAATCTCTTTCCTTGAGTAAATTTTCTTTTGCTTTTTCCATGAGTAAATTCCTTGATCGTTGGATGGGTTTATTGTTCATCCTCATGCTCAAAAAGCTTTGATAGTCACCATTGCTTTCAGAACAGTCCAAAGACTCATCAGTTCTCAGTGGAAAAGACCTGCCTTACCTTACCGCCTCCTCTTTCTGTGAATTTTCTATCAGATCCAGCTGGCACACCGATGTGATGTCTCACTGACCGGCTTTGTTCTTCCCGCCTCTGCACATTCTTGCATCTAATTTCCTCTGCCTCACATGCTCTCCTGACACAGTTGTCCAGATCCAGTCTAAACAATACTTTCCACTTTACCTCCTACCTTTTCTGAAAAGGCTTTGCTGCCCACTCCAGGCAAAGGCTTAGGTCATGGCTCCTTTCGCTTATTCTTGTCCCAGCACTCTAGACAGGGTAACTGTTTAAAAAGACTTGTTGACTTGAATGTGTTTGATAAAATAGGAAGAGGAAAGACAGATTTGAATGACCTTCTCAGACCCCTTCTGAATCCAGACGCCCTGATTCTATGAACTTTAAAGTGTATCAAAACACATGGCACAGAGGCCTCTCAGGGCAGAACAATGTGCCCTTTAGCGAGGCTGCTGCGATACCCACATTTCTTTCATTGTCCAGAAGAAGGCCTGACAAGCCCACAAGATGATTTGGAATTCCTCCAGGCCTCGTGAGCCCGTTGTTTGCTGTTATCTAATCGGCATTTCATAGTTACTGGACCCTAGGGAAGGAGCCTGAAATCTTGTTGGAAGAGATGGAAATTTCCAGTTGTAGAGAAGAATGCTAATAGTTCAGAGACACCTCACTCCTGCTGATGTCCCAACAAAAGGTTATTGTGAATGCAATTGCCTGTCGAGATTTTCCAAATATAGACTAGTTATCTTTCTTGAAGACAGCTGTGTAGAGATACAAATTAATATTTAATTTGGATGACCTTTCTATCCAAAAATGAAGCCCCAAAGAATTTGCTCTCTTGACTTAAACTGGAATATTATACTCCTTTTGACTCTCATTTCCATATATTATTTCCGTGCATGAGAGGCCAATGCCTTGTGGGACAGTGACATGGAGAGTTGTCTGTGTTGGCATTTCTGGAGACGCAAAGGCTGAGTGATTTCAGGGGCATCAGAATCCCTATTGCTTTCAACTAGAACCTTTTCTGGTTTTCATTCAGTCTGAACTCTCCACCTTTGATATCATATTTTTTAAAAAATCTGTTTCATACACACATACAGAAGTGAAGTGCAAACTTTTAAAAAGATATGGAAGTTAAAAGGCCTACAAAGTCATCCTAAAAAGGAAGAAGAACATAAAAAATTTTAATCTTGCATGAAAATTTTATTTGGTGTGTCCCCATGTGAGAACCAAAATCTTCTATGCCAAAACCTTAAAAGCCAGAAGCATGTGTCAATATTTCAAGATGCTCGGGGTTTTCTCAGTAGCTGTCATTCTAACAGCAATTCAGCCTTCACAGAATCTCTCCACTCTTCATTTCCCTGCTCAGTGTCTTTGTTGAGCCCAGCATCTCATCAGAATTTTAAAACCAACTCTCTGTTCTCTCAGCCTTTACTTTCTCTCCTCTTCCATCCAGAAATGAATCACAGAGCCTGCTCTGTGTAGCCACCCCCTAGGCTCCTTGTGGCTGCTGTAGAAAGTCTCGGCTCCTTTGAGGACCCATGTATGGGGTCCCTGCAGACTCTTTGGCTCTTTCCCCAGCATGCTGTCCTCCATCCACACCTTCATCTTCCTAGTTCCTGACAACTCCCAAACACTCAAGCATTCTGCACGCATCTGTGCCTTTTCACAAATTCTTTGGATGTTCTTTCTCCTTCTCTGTCTGGCCAAGGTACCCTAATTTTTCTAGCCTCACTCACCTGCTACACAGATGCTACAGGCAGGATCCGGCTCGATCTAGATGCATATGATTTCAAAGTCCCAACTTCTTTCCCCCAAGTTACCCTAACTGGATTGTGAAATGCAAACTGCAAGTCTGTGGCAAGAGGCACAGAAGTTCTGTCCCACATGGCTCAGGTTTCTCCTCACCCCACCTCAGCCAGCTAGCCCAAAATTCTGGTGACAAGGTAACCCTGCTCTCTTCACCGCCTCCAGCATCATCCTTCTAAGGTTCTCAGTAGGGACCATGGCTGGAGGTCAGACTCAAATTTAGAATTCTCACACTCCTGGAGCCCCACGTGGGAATTTTCAGGAGTCACCGCTTCTCCCACACTGCTTCCATCTAGTACCAGGAGGACCCAGAGGCACAGGCACATGGATGCTCGAGCTTCCAGGCCAAATTCAATCCACACTGGCTCCCAATCACCACCACTTGGCAAATGGAGCTATTTGGGCAAAGATTTCCAGGGCCCTGAGAACCTAGAATATGGTAGAAAGGAAGGCATGGGCCATGGGTGGCCATAGCCTTGTGGTCTCAAGATCGGTTGCATTGTGGGAGGAATGCAGCCTCATCCACCTGGACCTTCTGATGAAAGCAAGGGGTGGGGGATAGGGACATTGCCGTAGGATACTTGGCAATGTCCAATGTCTGGTGGTTGTCCCATGTGAAGAGAGTGGGAGCTGCTACTGGTTGCTCACTTGGTAGAGACCAAAGATGCTGTTTACCACCCTACAATGCACAGGACAATCAATGCCGTCACAACAGAACAGCTTCTCTAGGGAGTTCCCTGGTGATCCAGGGGTTAGGACTCTGAGCTTCCATAGCTGGGGCCTGAGTTCCATCCCTGGTTGCAGAATTAAGATCCCACAAGCAGCAGAGCCATATATAGAGAAGGTATATACCTTCTCTAAAACAGTTTGTAAGTTGGCTATATATAATACTGCTGCCAAATATATCTTCTTATAGCAGAGTTTGGTTCAGGTGACTTGACTACCCTCCCTCTACCAATTCCTTATAGACCAAAGTCCAAATTTCTTAGCTTCACATCCCACCATTCTTTATCTTGAGTATACTGCTGCTGCTGCTGCTAAGTCGCTTCAGTCGTGTCTGACTCTGTGCGACCCCATAGACGGCAGCCCACCAGGCTCCCCAGTCCCTGGGATTCTCCAGGCAAGAACACTGGAGTGGGTTGCCATTTCCTTCTCCAATGCATGAAAGTGAAAAGTGAAAGGGAAGTCGCTCAGTCATGTCCGACTTTTAGCGACCCCATGGACGGCAGCCTACCAGGCTCCTCCATCCATGGGATTTTCCAGGCAAGAGTACTGGAGTGGGGTGCCATTATCTCGAGTCTACTTTATCAATTTAATCTTTCTCTATTATCTCCGTATGTAGCCCAAAGCCTGTGTCTGAACTAGACCCAGACTTAAATATTTCAGAATGCCATGTGGCCATCTCCCACATTTTCCCCATCAATCTTTGGCTTACTCAACCCGGTATCCAGTAGTGAATTAAGTCCCCAGGTGAGCCTTCTAATGCAAGTCAGAAATTGTCTATATTTAAACATAATTACCCAATAGGCTGTACCAATCAAAGCTGTATCAATAACATAATGATGACAAGCTCTTGAAGCTGGGAAAATTTTTAATAATGATACCATGTATAAATCACTGAAGTTATTATCATTATGATATCCTTAGCATAAAATAGGTGATCAATAAATAGTCTCTGTCCCCCACCTCCATAATGAAAAAAAGCATTCCAGTTAGGAAAATCGCTTTTGCAGATAAATTAAGGTAAGATTATTTGCTATGTAAAAAAAAATCTTAATGACTTAGTACACAGCACAAGCTTATTTCTCACTCACATAAAATTCAAAAGAAATGTTCCTGGTTAGGTGGCAGAAATAGAAAAATGGGCATAGAAGGGGAGGAGGACTCTGCCCCATACAACCATTCACAGCTCCAAGCTGATGGAATCTCCACCACCTTCTACACGGCTTCCAACAGCATCCTGTTTGTTAATATCTACTTGGAAGAAGGGGAGGGAAAAGTGCCAAGAAGGTTCTTAATCATCTTGGTCAAGAAATGGCCCACCTCATCTCCACTCATTTTGTGCTAGCAAGAACTAGCGACATGGCCCAACCTGGATGCATGGAATGGTGGGGCTGGGAAATGTGGGCCTGGGCTGGTTGGGCCTTCTCAGCATGAGCTCTGCTCCAGGAGAGGGCCGTTGCCATCTTTGCCACAGCAAAGTGCAGAGGAAGAGAGGAGAGTAAACAATAGCCTGCAGAGTGAGCCAGTCTGCCTGGCAGGCCTAAGCACTGAGGTCCCAAGGCAGATGAGACTAGTTAGGCAACTACTGCTAGAGAATATCATACTGAGTGAAGTAAGTCAGAAAGAGACAAATGCCATATGATGTCACTTATGGCAGATAACATGTCACATATGATATCCCTTATGTGTGCAATCTAAAATATGGCACCAATGAACCTCTCTGTGAAACAGATTGTCTAGGGGAAGGGAACTGGGGAAAGGACAGAGTAGGAGGCTGGGGTTAGCAGATGAAAGCTTTTGCATAGAGGATGTACACACGACGAGGTCCTGCTGTACAGACAGGGAACCATATTCAACACCCTGTGATAAACCATAACAGAGAAGAATATTTTTAAAAGAATGCATACAGATAGATAGATACACATATATTACAGGCAGAGTCTTTACCATCTGAGCCACCAGAGAAGCATGGGGAGACAAAATAACATTTTTGAAAACTGCGGTTACAATAGTAAATTATATGGCTATACATTATATTATTGGATGAAAGAAAACATCAAAAAGTTGAAAGTTGACTGTAAATATGCATTTCTATACAATAACTTTCCTCTTCCCACTGACTTCTATTATAAATGAAAGATTCATTTCTCTGGATAACGAAAGTTGATGTGGGAGATACCATGTAGGAAAGTAATAAGTCTTTTATATTGACATATTTAAAGGAAAACTCTATTTTAACATCTCAATAAAGGTATTGAGATGTCAAAATTTGAACGCTCTACAGTTAAGATTAATTTCATGTTTGACACAACATCATAGAAGTCTAGGGGAAAATGACATTTTAACGGCACCAAATATATGGGCTAAAAGTCACGCAGGCATAATTCTTTTGAGGCTCTCCGAAGTGGTCCTAACAGTCACTGGATGCTGGTGGGTTTTAGAAATTAATAGTCTGGGCCAAGATAAAGAAGGAGAAGAAAACACTGCAGAGGCAGCAATTAAAGCAGGGCAGCAAGCGAAGAAACACAGTGGCCGAGCCTGCAGGTTTATAAAAGCAACCATGGGGAAGCACGTCGATTGAAAGGGAGCGTTGGAAGGGATGTGAGAATTCCATGAAAAGGGTCCTTAGTGATCCAATTGATTCATTTTTTTAAATTATGGAGAAGTGCCTGAATGAAAACCAGGTTCATTTTATAATGAAAGGAACATTTTTCTGAAGCTACACTTTTGCATTTAAACAGCACTGTTTATCAAGTGACTGTTCCTCAAGGTCTGATTTACAACTATCTCAAATCAAAATAAAATTCATAATAATAGGATCACAAGTGCCTCACTAGCTGTCTGTCCTTGCCTAACTATTGTTTGGTTTTTTTCCCTAGTGGCTCAGACGGTAAAGAATCTGCCTGCAATGCGGAAGACCTCTGTTTGATCCCTGGATGGGGAAGATCCCCTGGAAGAGAACATAGCAACCCACTGCAGTATTCTTGCCTGGAGAATCCCCATGGACAAAGGAGCCTGGCGGGCTACAGTTCATGGGTCCGAAGAGTCACACGACAGCAACGAACGCTTTCACTTTCACATGCCAGAGTATCACCGCTGCTCGTGCGCCATCTAGTGGTTCATGTTGTGATATTTTCTGTTTTTTGTTGTAGAAAACACTTCAAATGACATTTAAGAGGACCCAATGGAGAGATGAGGTTATTATATTAAAATAGCCAATGGCAAAACGTTGAATCATCCAAAAATGCATAGGAGGTTATGTGTAAATTCTTATTAGCAAATATAATTAATAAATGGAGCTTTTGTAGCAAGTGAATATGCTTGTTAACTTATTGTATCATAATATACAAATCATACCTGTATTTATACCTGCAATGTATCAAGAATCAGAATGCAATAAAATAAACTTGACCCTAAACTTGTGTGTATTCTCTGACTTCAGTCCTGTTAGACTCTGTGACCCTATGGACTGCCAGGCTCCTCTGTCCATGGGATTCTCCAGACAAGAATACTGGAGTGGGTAGCCACTCATTTCTCCAGGGGATATTCCCCACCCAGGGATCGAACCTGAATCTCCTGCATTGCAGATGGATTCTTTACCAACTGAGACACCAAAGAACCCCCTAGAGATGTATAGTTTGAATATTTTTAAATAAACAATATTTGGACTTTCTAGGTGACTGGACTTAAAGTGATTTTCTATCTATAAAGGACAAAACCTATAGAGATCAATGTGAGTGGTGTCAAGCCCACCATTTCAATTGATCCTTTGTTGAATTATAACCATATATCGCATTATTCCTTGTGTGTAGTGAATAAATAATGAGAGATAATGTTATTTATTTTTATCTTGTAGCTTTATAAATGCTAAGTGCTTTGTTTTCTAACCATCCCAAAGTGACAGAAGAGATTCTTTTCATGTTACATACTTTTCCAGAGGTAAGTTATGAAAGAATGAGAGATTTTGCTGTGGAAGATAAAAGGAGAAGAAAGCAAAATCATATTCTCCAAGCACATATAGATAATATTAGAAGTGTGAAAAGTAGTCATTGCATATTGGTCCTGGAAACAGCATTTATTATAATAAAAGTCATATTTATTATTATTAAAGGGACATTTATGATAAACATAATCATTTCAGGAAAACTTTTCTGGAATCAGACATGGGAAAACAGCAACTCCCACTTATTAATTTCTTAATATACACTAGGACTTCCAGGGAGCTCAGTAATAAAGAATCTGCCTGCCAATGCAGGTAATGCCGGTTCGATCCCTGAACACACACACACAATAAGTAATGAGCACTTTCTTCCTTTGCTTCCTTTATCCGTAACAACAAAACTGTCATTTTACAAAAGGCTGAGTCATTAAGTAATTTGTTCCAAGTCAGATTACCAGTCAAGGGTCTCATCTGGGTAGAACCTCTGTGTGTCTGGTTCTGGGTCTTATGCTTGTAAATGTGACCATGCCTTTGAGAACCAAGTTATAAAAGCCTACACTGTTCACGCTTCTCAACAGAGCCCAGGCAAGTGCAGATATCGTGCATTCTCCTAGTTGCCATAATCGAGCCAATGGGATAGTGAAACATGTGCTGTGCTTAGTCACTCAGTCATGTCTGACTCTTTGTGACCCCACGGACTGTAGCCTGCCAGGTTCCTCTGTCCATGGGGATTCTCTAGGCAAGAACACTGGGGTGGGTATCTATGTCCTCCTCCAGGGGATCTTCCCATCCCAGGGATCAAACCCAGGTCTCCTGCATTGCAGGCTAATTCTTTACTGTCTGAGCCACCACGGAAGCCAAGAATACTGAAGTGGGTAGCCTATCTCTTCTCCAAGGGGTCTTCCTGACCCAGGAATCTAACCAGGGACTCTTGCATTGCAGGTACCTTCTTTACCAGCTGAGCTAGCCAGAAAGCCCATAATGAAGCATAAAGAGTAGTTAACTGTTAACTAGCATATTCCTTGGGGTTACTTGATGAAAGACCCAGCCATTATTGCAGAACAAGGCTACTAATCATTGGAGTAACATGATTCTTAAATGTCAAGGTAGATAAATTTCATATCAGACTTTTTCAAGGATATAATCATCACAACAGAATAGTGTACTTCTTTTTTTTCTGGCTTCTTCCAGATAACCAGCACAGGGCTTTTTCTTCAGAAAGATTTGTAACATCTGTTATGTTTTTATCTTCTTTCAACTATTAGACCAACATGCCAAATCATTGATTCTACCTTAGTCAGGGTCTCTCTTAATCAAAGAAAGAGTCGAGCTCACAATTCATAGCTGTAAACAGACCACAGTGGAGCACAGAGATCAAAGTCTGGGGACTGAGCTTTAAGAATGTATTGTAATATTGCGATCATACAAATCTTGCAAAACTGAGTCATACCCACTGGATGGTTTTTTGAGCTACAGGCCAGCTAGGCGCAACACTAAGCAATCGGTGTAGAAGAGTACATACACTCTGAGTACTTTACACATTTAAACCAAGAAATGGATGATCTTGTCCTAGTTTGTTAAAAATCTAAAATGTCTAGTTTCCCAACCAGAAGGGACTTGTGATGGATACCATTTGCTGTCCCCCTAGTATCTATTCCTTCCCTACTTTTCCCAACCAATGTAACCCCAGTATTCTCGGGTGGCTGCTAAGATCTCTGCTTCTCAGAGACAGTGAGTCCCCACCCCAGTGCCAGAGATGAATCACGGTTGGTCTAAATCTGTCTTAGTATCTCATTCTCCCCCATCCGGGAGTGTCAATGTGCCAAGTTTTGGCCAATGACATGCAAATGGGCTCTTCTGAGTGGGGCCTCAGGGAGAACTTTTGTCTTCCTGAGTAACATGAGTAAACTTGATGGGTACAGCCTTTTATCCTTCTTCACCCTTCTGCCAGGGACAGATGCATGGTGCCTGGAGGCACAGCAGACATGTGTGATCATGAGATGACAAGGATGAAAACAAAAGGTGACTTTATTAGGAGGGTAGGACAGAAATATAGAAAGATCCTTGGTCTCTGACAGCATCACTGAACAGCTATCTCATCCCTGGGCTCCTTTGCATCTCTCTTCATACAACACAAGTGTTTATTTATGTAAGCCACTATTTGTTGTATTGTCTGCTCCCTGCAATCTCTTACACTAAGCTGTGCTTGGTTGCTATCCATTGTCCAGCTTCCCCAGGTCCAGCGCATGTCCTCTGTTGCTTCAGTCATGTCCCACTCTGAGACTTCATGGACTGTAGCCTGCCAGGCTCCTCTGTCCTTGGGGATTCTCCAAGCAAGAATACTGGAGTAGGTTGCCATGCCCTTCTCTAGGGGATCTTCCCAACCCAGGGATGGAACTCAGGTCCCCTGCATTGCAAGCGAATTCTTTACTGTCTGAGCCACCAGGGGAAAAATAATTGCAATTTTGGTGACTTCCCTGGCTATCTGGAGGTTAAGACTCTGTGCTCCCAATGCAGGGCGCACAGGTTTGATCCCTGGTTGGGGAACCAATATCCCATATGCCGTAGCTGTAAAATAAAATTGCCATTTTTGTAGGTCAAAAATTGTTGAAAATTTTTGAAGACTTAGCTGTGCTAAATCTCTTCAGTCATGTCCAACTCTTTGCAACCCCATGGACTGTAGCCTACAAGGCTCCTCTGTCCAAGGAATTCTCTAGGCAAGGATATTGAGGTGGGTTGCCATTTCCTCCTCCAAGGGATCTTCCCAACCAAGGGATCGAACCTGTGTCTCCTGTGACTCCTGCACTGCAGGTGAACTCTTTACCGCTGAGCCACCAGGGAAGCCCTCATATGGCTCAACCCACATTTTAAATAGATGTGGAATTAAAAAACATTTCACTTCTTCAGCAGTCAAAACTTCTCTTTTCTCTCTCCCTTTCAGTTCAGTTCAGTTCAGTTCAGTCACTCAGTCGTGTCCGACTCTTTGCGACCCCATGAGTCGCAGCACGCCAGGCCTCCCTGTCCATCACCAACTCCCGGAGTTCACCCAGACTCACGTCCATCGAGTCAGTGATGTCATCCAGCCATCTCATCCTCTGTCGTCCCCTTCTCCTCCTGCCCCTAATCCCTCCCAGCATCAGAGTCTTTTCCAATGAGTCAACTCTTCTCATGAGGTGGCCAAAGTACTGGAGTTTCAGCTTCAGCATCATTCCTTCCAAAGAAATCCCAGGGCTGATCTCCTTCAGAATGGACTGGTTGGATCTCCTTGGAGTCCAAGGGACTCTCAAGAGTCTTCTCCAACACCACAGTTCAAAAGCATCAATTCTTTGGCGCTCAGCCTTCTTCACAGTCCAACTCATATATGACCACTGGAAAAACCATGGCCTTGACTAGACGGACCTTTGTTGGCAAAGTAATGTCTCAGCTTTTGAATATGCTATCTAGGTTGGTCATAACTTTCCTTCCAAGAAGCAAGCATCTTTTAATTTCACGGCTGCAGTCACCATCTGCAGTGATTTTGGAGCCCAAAAAAATAAAGTCTGACACTGTTTCCACTGTTTCCCCATCTCTTTCCCATGAAGTGATGGGACCGGATGCCATGATCTTCATTTTCTGAATGTTGAGATTTAAGCCAACTTTTTCACTCTCTACTTTCACTTTCATCAAGAGGCTTTTTAGTTCCTCTTCACTTTCTGCCATAAGGGTGATATCATCTGCATATCTGAGGTTATTGATATTTCTCCCAGCAATCTTGATTCCAGCCTGTGCTTCTTCCAGCCCAGAGTTTCTCATGATGTACTCTGCATAGAAGTTAAATAAGCAGGGTGACAATATACAGCCTTGATGGACTCCTTTTCCTATTTGGAACCAATCCCTAATTCAGTGTTTGCTTATTTCTGTGATGTAAATGCTCCCACCATGGCCATTTCAAGCCAACTTGAGGTCACCAAACAAGAAGTTGGAAGATATGCACACCATGAGCTCATGTGAGCTGGAATCACAGCAGCCCCTCCTCCACACTGGCCACAGCTCTTTGCTGTAGTGTCTGATGGGCTGTGCTAAAGTTGCTACAAAGTGATTGACTATTCCTACTATGAGTTCTCTTCATAGGGTTAGGACAAAAATGTGAGAAGAAGGATAACATTAGGACTTGGTTTCCCAGGTGGCACTAGTGGTAAAGAACCCACCTGCCGGTGAAGAAGACATAAGAGACACATGTGTGATCCCTGGGTCAGGAAGATCCCCTGGAGGAGGGCATGTCAACGCGTTCCAATATACTTGCCTGGAGAATCCCCATGGACAGAGGAGTCTGGTGGGCTACAGTCCACAGGGTCTCAAAGAGTCAGACATGACTGAAGCAACTGAGAACATGCACCAGACTTGGGGAGACTGGACAATGGAAAGGGTATGTCTCTACCCTGTGATTCATTTGCATTTTCTACTGAAAAAAATGCATAATGTGAGAGTTGGGGGTTAAGTTTTATTTGGGGCAATATGAGGACTGCAGTCTGGGAGACAACACCTCAGATAGCTCTGAGAAACTGCTCCAAAGAGATGGGGTTGGGAGTGGGAGGGACAGTATATATGTGATTTTGGCGAAGCGGGAGTACATGCAATCAAGCATGTAGAAAGTTTTTTGTAGAAAGTTTCTGCTGGTCTCAGGAAGCTTCTACTAGTCTTAAGAAACTGTTGTCACCATGATTTTAGTGCTTTTCTATATAAGAGGAGATACAAGAACTGTGCTCATAAAATCAGCTCCTGAGAATATCTATCTATCTGTTCTGCCAGTTTTTTCCTGAACACAGAGTGCCTTATTTCTGCTCTCCACCCTGAACTCCTTCAGGGGGTGTTAGAGGTCAGCAGCTGCAGGAATGCATGATTGAATCCTTGTAGAGATAGATGGAAAGCCCCCACAGCAAGTGCCAATTTGTAGTTGACAAGATCTTATGAGAAAGAATACAGAAAATATGTAAGATGGTACCCACCAGGGAAACAAATAAACCTTTCATTAACACAAACTTTTTTTTTTTTTTACCAACCAGCACTTCCATTGCCTAAGTCTATTTGTTGTCTTTAAAAGAATGGATAAGAAGGAAAAGATACCCCTCATTTGCTTATTCACCTTTTTAAAAAGCAGTGTTTTTGTCAAAGTGATGAAAGATGAAGCACTTGATTTCCTTTGGGGATGATGATCTTTATAAAAAGGTCATAACAAAACGAATTTCCTCTAGTTGTTAAATGCCAAATAACTGTCTAGTTCTCAGACATTGACGCTTTCATTTGCTTTGGGTAACTGATCCAAGAAATGGTTAAAATTCTTCCCAGTTAAAACCAGAGCACAGCGGGGAGTCCAGCATCAAGTGTGCTGTCTCCACATCCCTCTTCATAAGCATCTTCACCCTAGACTGAGAGATTCTCTCCACAACTGCACACAGAATCACTTGTTATTACCTTGGATTTCCTTTTATGCTTAAGGAGCCAAGCTTTGAGCAGTGGAAGTGAGGAAGCTTTTGTCCTTTGCGGGCACTTGAAGGTGACAAATGACACATTGACAGATTTTCCTTTCAGAGCTGAATCATACCAGCCCTTCAGATGTTGTAAGTTGAACATTCTCCCTGGACAGAAATCAAAATGCCCTCCAGTCTCGGAAATTATTTTTAAAATAGGTTAACCTTTACATTAAAATCAAACATATTTTGGTTGTAAATAAATTTTTTAAGAAAAAAAAATGTCTTATATTAACTGATTTAAGACATACTTACCAAAGAAGGGATATAACAAATGAGAGGAAAGTGAAGCTAACATGAATTTGAGGCAGGAAAGTCTTAATAGAGGAGGGATTTGACCAGGGCTTTGAAGGATGGGGAGAGAGGTAAAGATGGGTGAAGCAAAGGAGAGTGAAGAGAAGAGAAAGGGAGGTGATGGAAAGCCCACATTTCCTCCGTACTGGCTTTCTAGATCTTACGACATTGTCTATTTCAAGAAAGTTACACCAAAACAACTTCTAAAACCCATCCATCTTTCCAGCTATTTTAAGCCATAATTCAGGATTCTACTCTCTGGACCCATTTATGGTGCTGATGTCCTTGAGAATAACGAACCATTTGGGTATGATGCCTATTCCAGCATGGCCATGGATATACAGGTCCATCAGATTTCTTTCTCCAAAGTGCCATTCATTTTCTTCTGCTTAACCACTGCTTTAAAAATAGGAAGAGTCTTTGTTTTTCTGTTTTTTAATTTGATAGGCTGTTCAAGTGTAATAATGTATTTTCTGTTTCCAGAATGAAAAAAAAAAAAAGGGCAAAATTCCCAGCTAGTCCATGATGCTCCCATCAAGTCTGTGAATCTTAGAGACTGAAGTTCTGAAGTCACTTCCATCCTAACTCTTTTTCTGCTTTGCGTCCTTGTGGTACAAGTGGGAACACATCTCTCCCTGACTTCTGGATGCACCAGTCCTTGTAAGGCAGTGGAAAAAACACAGAGGTTAGCACTCTCCACACACTAGTTCGTTAAATCCCCACAGTAATTCAGTGTGTTCCCTTACCACCCCCATTTCACAGGTGAGGAAGCCGAGGCGCTAAGAAGCTAAGCAACTTGCCAGAGCCGCGCTACAGTGGCCAAGCCTGCAGAACCCCAGCGCAGGCAGTGTGTCCCCAGTGCCAACCTTGGCACCCTCCACTCCTTTGGCGAAATGACAGTAGGTTCCCCTGCTTTGTTATGTCTCAGATACCTTCGTTCTTTCCCTGATAAAGCTGCTTAACTTCACACCAGTTTAGACCATCATCAGTCCTTATCCAGGTTTACCGTGATGACCTCCTAACTGGTCGCCCTGTCTCTGGTCCGTTTCCCACTCTCCTAGCCCATCCTCAGCCCAGCCTGTAGGGATAGAGTGCTTTTCCCAGATTGCCCATCCGATCAAGTCCTTCCCTGGCTTTCAGGAGAAGGCTGAAACTTCATCTCTTAGTAACCCTGACCCTGTGTGTTGCGAACCCTCTATGCCCACTCTTCAGCACATCCCAACAGAGCAGTCCTACTAAACTGCCTCCACGTCCCCAAGCATGTCATGCTTTCGCTTGCGTTGCCCAGTGGTGCTGACTCCCTGTTTTCCATTTAGTTAATTCTTGCTAACCCTTCCAAACTCTAATCCAAGAGTATCTGTCAGCCCTCTCCTATCTATCATAGTGTCCTGGGCATAGCCCACATCGTAGCTCACATCCCCAAGAAGCTCTTGCTGAGTTAAGGAGGCAGACAGCTAAACCAAGTAATGGACAATTCCTGTTTTCAAATCACAGTGCTTAATATTGTATGACGTCTTATAGTAATCACAGACATTCAAGCAGCTGATAGTATTCACAGAGAAAAGTGTCATTTTGAGATTGCTATGTTTTAAACGGGAAAGATGGCTTGTCTAGTCAAGGAGGCCTAGACATGTCATGTGTTTCTAAATACATCTATGCAAATCTCCTCATTCAAGTCTACTGAGAGGAGACCTGTAAAGTGTTTTACAATTGAACTAATTTTTAAGTTTTATTTCCTTTGGAAGTTATAGCTTTTAACTTATTTCTTAGTATTCTTTCTTTAATTTCCTAAAAGTGAAGTTGCTCAGTTGTGTCCGACTCTTTGCAACCCCATGGACTATAGCCTGCTAGGCTCCTCTGTCCATGGGATTTTCCAGGCAAGAGTGCTGGAGTGGGTTGCCATTGCCTTCTCCAGGGGATCTTCCTGACCCAGGGATCGAACCTGGGTCTCCTGCATTGCAGGCAGACGCTTTACCCTCTGAGCCACCAGGGAAGTCCACACAAAAAAGAAGATAAAAAAATAAGAAAAAAAGGAAATCTTAAAAGACCATTTATTTTTTAAATAAGTGAAGTACTGCTTATTGCTCTCTTTCACAAGTTTCTAAAGCTTTGACCCTGGACATGAAATAGGAAGAGGAGCTGGATAACTGTAGCAGAGGCAAGTGCATTTTGTGGACTGGCTGCGCTGGAATCAGATTAATCTAAAATTAAGGAAGAACCTGGAAGCAGTATGTAATGTTAGTATATACTTTCAAGCTAGATTCTGCCAAATTGTGAACCTCCCTCATCAAATACCGCCCCCCCCAACACACACACACACACACACACACAATAGTCATTTCATCTTTTGCGCAGTTGATCAGCTGATTAATTATTTGCTTGTGCAGATGAAAGACCTGGAGAAAGAGGCATGCTATATCAATACTATAGCCTACTTTGGAGGGCACCTAGATATAGATTATCTATATAAGCATTTTTACTTAATGTACTTTCAACAAGTGTTGAGTAAAAACTATTATCATTGCCGAAGTGTGAGTATTCTTTGGAAGCCAAGCAGAGAATAAAAGTGGGGGGTAACAAACTGACAAGAACCGTAGGCCTTCCATCCACTATAGGATGCCAGAAATGCAAATATCATGTTTATGGCCTCATGTAGAAGCTACAGTTTTCAGAAAATGATTAGGTCTTATAAACTTTCACAAGACCTACAACATTGTGAACAAATTTGGACTGAATATCAGCTATTCTTATTTGGAGCCTAGTTCCCTTTCTTTTGTATCCTCTCTGTATTCAAAAGGCTCAAAGTCTAAAAACTACGTTTTTCAGAATTGCTTGGAGCTAAAGTTTTAAATGTGATTTAAGTCTGGCTAGTGATACAGACGCATATAGATATAGAAAGCAAAATGGCAGGGAAGTCCACCTTTGTGGTGAATAAGATAAAAAGCAAGTTCCCCAAAACATAGGTGTTTGTGGTGGCCGGACTCTGTTCTCACGCCTAGTTCTCAGCTTCCCAGATGTGAGCAGGTGTGGTGATGGCAGCCGTGAAAACAGGAGCAATAGCAGCTATGGTGGTTAGATATGGGAACCAATAATATATCAATGGTAGTCCCATGACCTTCCAATGCATCTGTAAGTGCCTAATGGCCTACGTTAAATTTCCTCCTAACTGAAAAATCTAAACTGATTCCTACGTTATGCGCTGAACTCTGATATAATATCTAAACTGTAACTTGGAAAATCTGATTTATAACAGAAAATGCATATCATTCAGTACCTATGCCTAACTCTGTCCTATCCCACTGTGCTAGGTCAGAAGATAGATCCCCAAACTGAGGTTAGGGTTACTATCAGTCTGTTTGTGAGTACGGTACTTACATATATGCTCTGTGTGAAGTATGTGAGGCAGACACTGAGGAATCGATAGTTACAGGAGGGATCTGTGTCTGTGGAAGGAGTGACCTCTGAATTCATGAAGAGCCGGTAATGAAATGGCTGTTTTTTGCGGACCGTTGTTAGAGATTCTCCTCCTCTTCCCCTCCCCATCACCTCCTCTGCTGGGTTCTCCTTTCTCAGAGCTCTGGATGTGGAAGTAGCCCAGGCTCTCCACCTAGGACTTCTCTCTGCACCTGTGCACACTCCTCAAGCAATCTCATCTGGGTGTGTGGCTTTAAATGCCATCATTATGCCGATGACTTGAAGTCCTCAAGTCAGAGCCTTTCCAGGGCATCACATGGTTCGTTTCTTCATGGATGGACTGGGGAGAGGATTGTGGTAAGAGGTGGATAACTGACTAATTCTCAGGTGTTTGGGTTTTTTGGAATCCATACGAACTGATGCATAGAGTCTTCAAGAAACCATCCTCAAAGGGCCTCGCTGAGGCTGAGAGACGTAGACTACTCACGATATACTGAAGCCCCTGATATGTCAAGAAAAGAAAAAAGACAAAGGAATATTACAAAACTGTAGTGTATTTCACATGTTTATAGTGGATAAATCAATGCCTTTAAAGTACACGCAAATACAGTGCCTCTGCTGACAGCCTCATTTGCCATAGACCCAGTGGCTTCTTGCTCCCTCCTACTGCTGGTCTGTAAGCTTGTGAACTGCTCACACCAAGCAAGACTCTGGGAATGTGGCAGCATTTAAGCTGGAGGCCATCCTTCTTCTGGCAAAGGGAAATGGAGCTGGGCTCACCACCTCTATAGTCCCTACACTCATCCACTCAATCCCAATGCTATCTTCAAGTATTCCCACCTTTGACAAAGACTATCTCCTTAACCAACTTAAGTTGAGTCTTCTGAGCATTCTTCCTGACTGGGCCTTGTCCTTGACCTGCTAAGTCAGCTTAATCATAAGTGTTCACCTGTTAGTAGGATGTCAGAAATACAAAAATTTTGAAGATAATCCCCCATCTTTGATATCTAATCGTGTCCCTCTTTCCTCACCTCTGGTATCTCATCAAGTCTCTCTCATTACTTTTCCGTCCACTGACCTTCTCACTTTGCCCCCTGGCTGTAATTCCACAGAAACCCTTACTGTTTCTGCAGTCGAGCTCAGTTCTGTATTAAAGTCTCTCTTCTCTACTGCGCTACCTCAAATAAACTCTGTCTTGCCGTTTTTAACAAATACCTGATGCAATTTCTCTTTGACATTTTATGTTCTTCCTCTCTCAAACCCAACTTACTTAAGACTGGATAAAGCATGTTAACTTCAGAGATGGGGCTGATAGACTAACGCAAAGTCATCATACTAGCTTTCAGGCAGGAGTTCTGCTCGTTCCACCAGGCACTTATGGGTCAGACACTGAGCTCTGAATCACAGAGAGGATGAAGGTTACCCAGAGCAAAGTTGAAGACAATATTGTGTCTTTCCCTCACTGCATCTTTCGTAACATTCTCTGTTAGTCACTCAGTCGTGTCCAACTCTTTGTTATCTCATGAACTATAGCCCACCAAGCTCCTCTGTCCATGGAATTCTCCAGGCAAGAATACTGGAGTGAGCTGTCATTCCCTTCTCCAGGGGATCTTCTGGACCCAGGGATCAAACCTGGGTCTCCCACATGGCAGGCAGATCCTTAACCATCTGAGCTTGGTTTGGGGAAGCCACTGTGTTCTGCACGGGTGCCTTGCGGTCCTGAACTCTGACGTCATACCTACCCGCCAACTTTCTGTGCGTGAAAAACGTCTATCTTTTACCAAGATCAGAATTTGGTAAAACTACATCTATTCCTTCAGAGAACTATTTCCATTTAAATCTCTTAATGGGAAACAATCCTGAAGCACAGTCTTTCTAAAAAGTAAGATGTTTATAGTAGTTTGGTATGATGTTCCTCTGAGTATTTGTATTTGTAACAGGGAATATTGTTTAGATGCCATGAAGGCATCTTAATTGTGGAAGGCCACCAAGAACTGAAACTGTCTACTCTGATACTTGGTCCACACATCATGAACAAAAACCACACCCACTGTCTACCTTAGCATCATTTTGCTCCTCGTCTGTCTTCATCAGCATTGCCCTATTTTTCCAGAAGTCTTCTGCCAAGGGATGTGGCTTGATTGTTTACTACAGGACCTTCCAAAAAAAACCCATTACCTCTTCAGCAAGTAACATGAACAGAAAGTTTGCACGTAAGAATCTTTGAACCCCTTGCCTTGATGTTTCCAATAATCTTGGACGGTTGCATTGTGGTCCTTAGCCCCATTTTGAAAGACTTGCCTTACATCATCCTTTTAATTTTCAATCAATTCTGTCCTCATCTTCCCCCACTCCAAGAAAATAGTAGAGCTTTGTGAGGTGGTGGTCACCCTTTTGGGGTAAGTGGTAAATGCAGACTTGTCTTATCAATAGCTTCTATTGGTGATATTTGGGGAGCCATCTTTTATCAGCTCAGGAATGTTGAATTGAGTGAAACCTGTAGCTGTTCCTTTAAATCATCCATATCACTTAAATGTGAGGCTGGCTCTAGGCTGATTTCTTTTAAACTGTATATAATAGAAAGGCACAAATGTGCCAGAAAATTCTCTTAGTTGTCAGGATAGGTTAAACCTCATAACAAACCCACAAGATGCCAAAATTCTATCATTCCTCAAATATCCAAAAATTCATATGAGTCATAACTGTATCCACATTTGAATGTGCCAATTAAAAGAGTAAGATAAATCTTCCAAAGTGTTGTTGCACTAGTAGAGAGTGTCAGTTCTAAATACGAAAATATTCTATATTTCTGTTGTAAGATACCCTTCAGCAAGGAGCTATTTTCATACATAACTACTGTGGGAATGCAAAAACAGTAACACATTTCACTTTGGAAGGAGAGAGATATATGAGCTACCACAAGTTTTACAATATGTCTTTAAAGCTTCTGAGAGCTGGTATATGGCACATTGAAAGAGATTTTTTTTTCTCTCTCATTCAGCTTAAAAGTAATTTTTACTATTTCATAGTCAAGGAGCCACTAGAGGGCCCTAAAGCCCACCTTAAATCCAGAAAATTCTCATTTCAGAGGGAGTGATCAGTGCATGTATGTTGTGTATGATCTGGCAGGAAGCAGAAAAAAACTCTAGTCATTTGCTGATGAGTAAAACCCAGAAAAATGGAATTCATACAAAAGTATAATATATATCCTGCATCTACTTAATTGCTTAACAGAAGGAAGTTTTGTTCCTAACATAGCAGCATTGTTCTCTCTGGGAACGAACAAGTACAGACCATAATAACCACTTGTCTCCAATGTGAGTGATTTTCTCAGGTACTAATACAAGTAGTTTGTTTTCCAATGTTGACGCAATGATTGGAGCTTTTTAGCAGGAATCTTACAGTAAAGGAATTCATTTTATACGAGATAGTGAATTTGAGTGAGGAAGTAACTCAGTTGCATTGATCAGCATAAGAAACAATACTACACAGAATTTTTTGCAAAAAATCATGTGTCCATGTATAGTACACAGAGAATTGCTCACCCTCATGGCCCATAGCTCCGCCAGCCCTCACTGACACCCCCCTGGCCTGTCCGCCTCCCTCCCTACAGGGCCAGCGACTGTGGCCCCCTTGGTCCAGTTCCCTCCCCATTACCTAGTTCAGCGGCTCTTTAAAATGTCCCTGGCATGACAGTTCCAGGGACAAAAGAAATACTAAGTGCATATTCCCGAAAGTTGTACATGTTACTTAGAAGGAAGCAGTCACATTTAGTGCTGTACATTAGTTGGCTCATTCAAAACAGAAATTCAAATTAAGCAAAGATCCAGAGTTCCACAGCTGAAATAACGTTGAAGTGGAGATAAGGAAAAAGTGCAGAATGAAAAGCAGCATCTTATCACAGCAGAAAGTAGGAGGCCCGGGTGTCCCTGAGACCCAGGTGAGACTCCTGGCAATGAGGAGGAGTCTTGGAGAAGACACCAAATTTTCCACAAGGTGGAAAACAGGAACTCAAGCCAGCCTTATTAAAATCTTCAAGGATCAAAAGACCCCAGCGGGCCCAAAGTTGTTGCGTAAGCATTTAAAAATAGAAACTATACAGAGAAGTGGGCAGCTGAAATGTGAACGACAGAACGGTTCTGGGCAAATCGGTTCAGCAGCAGCCTCATGACACAGGAGAAAAGGGAACTGTCCTCGGGCAAAGGGGATGGCGGGAGAGACACAGCCCGAGAAGTAAACGTTTGTAAAGGCAGTGGGTGAATGCCGCCTGAGTGCAGGAAAGGTCAAGACTGAGCATTTCTTAATCAGTCATGGCTCCAGACTCTTTAAAATCCACGTGTCTAGATTTACCTGGCAAAATAAAGCTCCATTTCATGAGTGAGCCACCACAAGACTAAGGAGGGAAAAATTATTTTGCCCTTTTCTGTGTTTTGTTATTCCCAGCACTCCTCCTCTTAAGGTTATTTCTGTGTCTGAGATGAGCATATGTTTTCATTATCTGGTAACATGTCTGATTTTTATGTTTATTAGTATGCTTTATTTGTTTTTGTCATAAAAGATCCAGAAATGAGTGAAACTACAAGTGTTCAGCTGATGACTCGTGAGCCTTCATTTCTCAAGGTGCCCCTGGTTTCTCAACAAAGCATCACCCTTCTCCTGGCTGGATCATAGCACCAGTTCCTGATTCGCCAGCTCACTTATCACAGTGCATCGACTAAAATAGATTCACTCACTCATCGAATACCTACTGAGCACCTACTATAGTACATGCTGCAAAGAAAGAAATAAGCCAGATTCCTACCCTCAAGGAACTCAGGTCTAGTAGAAAAGAAAGAAAATTAAGTGATGATAAGACACTCTAGTGATGATAAGATACTGTTGATGTTCATATGGTCTGAAGCTTTAGGCTGCAGGTTGTATTTATTTGTTAGTACTGTTTGGTGTTGTCTGGGGGGCTCTGAAGAGCTCTGCCTAGTCCTTTATGTCTCTGTGCAAAAAGAATTCAGTAAGAGACAAAGTGATAGACAAGAAGTGACTTATTAGATTAGGATGCTTGTGAGGCTTATAAGCGGGAGGGCAAGGGGAGGGAGTGCCATCCCCTGAGGACTTATTTGGCTACCATTTTATAATCAAAGGAAAAGGGGGGAGAGGAGAAAACCTTTTTTATCTTTCTTGAGTAGATGTCATTCTCCTCCTCCAAGTTGGGCAGGTTTCTTGTCCCTACATGGTCAAGCTAGGTACACAAATTATTGTTTTTTATGTGTGCAGAGAGCGTGCCCTAGGGATCATTAACTTACTGAGCTCACCAGGCAGGATGTGAGTCTCATGGCACCATTGTTTTTTTGTTTGGGGACATGTTCTATGCTCCTGTTGCATGGTTTTATTGCTAAGCAAGCCTGATTGGTTTTGTAGTTAAGTAAACCTGCTTTCTTGAATAATCATTAACTTACAGGTATCCCCTTTTTTTTTCTTCTTTAACTTATAACCCTCTCATGGGATTAACTATTTAATCACCTATTTTGGTCCCTGGTGGCTCAGAGGTTAAAGCATCTGCCTGCAATGCAGGAGACCTAGGTTCGATCCCTGGGTTGGGAAGATCCCCTGGAGAAGGAAATGGCAACCCACTCCAGTATTCTTGCCTGGAATATCCCATGGAGAGAGGAGCCTGGTGGGCTACAGTCCATGGGGTAGCAAAGAGTCAGACACAACTGAGCGACTTCACTTTGTCCCTTTACTCTGTCTCCATCGTTAGGAGTCCACTCAAAGCAAGAAAACTCAACCATCCCTCACCACAGTTTATTTTTCTCAGACAAGAGCAGAGGTAGGCAGTTCAGGGCTGGTGCAGGAGCTCCACGATGCCATCAGGGACCCGGTATTTCCATCTTTCCCTCCACCATCCTTAGCTTGGAAGCATTTGCCTTCATGCTCATTGCCTTATGATTGCAAAATAGCTGCTACACTTCAAAATATCACATCTGTCCATGTTCAAGGAAGAGGAACTGGAAAAAAGAAGCACGCTAGCCCATTTGGTCTCTTTTTTATCAAGGAAGTGTGGATGAAGAATGTCATCAGGAAACAGAGGGTACTGAAATCATCAAGCCATCAGCCACTGCCACTGCCCCCAAGAAAAACAGGATATTGCTTCCCTACATAGTTAAGGTGCTTCCAGGGATGCCAACGCTACAATTACCCCCTAACTTACTCTCAAATAGGAACATGGCCTTCCTTAGCCATTCATTGTACTTTAGCTACTGTGTTACACTCTTTTAATCTTTTAACAACCACTTTATGAGAGGTGCTAAGGCACACAAAAATTGAGTTAACTGCCCAAGTCATGGGACCCATAAGTAGTAGAGTGAGGATTCAACTCAGACAGTCTGCCTCTCACTGGACACTGGGTAGTCACCTCAGTAGCCCAAAACTGTAGCCCAATAAGGGGGCATGGCACCCCTCTGCCCCTGCCCTCCCACTTATAAGCCTTAGGACACTAAGTCACCTCTCCTGATATTGAAGGAGATTATATTCTCAGCAGTTCTTCAGGCTACAAACGTGAGACCCCTGGAAAGTGAAAGTGTTAGTCACTCAGTCATGTCTGACTCTTGCGACCCCATGGACTGCAACCTGCCAGGCTCCTCTGTTCCTGGGATTCTCCAGGCAAGAATACTGGAGTGAGTTGCCATTCCCTGCTCCAGGGAATCTTCCTTACCCAGGAATAGAACCCAGGTCTCCTGCATTGCAGGTGGACTCCTTACCACCTGAGCCACCAGTGAAGCCCAACCGCTCTTACCTGGCATGGAATTCTCCAGGCCAGAATACTGGAGTGGGCAGTCGTTCCTTTCTCCAGGGGATCTGCCCAACGAAAGGATCAAACCCAGGTCTTCTGCATTGCAGGAGGATTCTTCACCAGCTCTGAGACCCCTGGAACCAACTCTAAATCAGCTTAGAAAGGGGCATGGTTAACACTAATAATTCATGAATATCACAGATTAAGGTTTTAACTGTTCATTCATTCATTCAGTAAATACTTATTGAACCTCTGGTTTGTGTTAGGTAGTACTCCAGGTCCTTGAGAGTCAACTGTGAACAAGACAGTATAGACACTGGCCTAAGAGTTCATAGCTTCTCAAGAAGACAAGCAAATAAATGACATTTAATGAGTGATATGATAGGAAAGATTTAAGGAGCTATAAAATAGTACAGGGGCATGGTTTTTATTTTAAGAGTAGAAGTGGGAAGTGATGCTTCAGGCCTCTGAAAGGTTGAAGTTGGCCAAAGAAGCTGCTGAAAGGAAAAACTGTTCCAGGAGGAGAGAAAGAGAGAGCATGTGTGTTAGGGAAGGGAAGGGCTGTACATCTACTGTCAGGAAAACCTGGTTTATTGGATAATTGGAATGAATTACAAAACCCCTGGGGCAAAAGTTCAAAGAGAAAAATGGAGGAGTAGCAGAAGAGTCACGAAGAGCTCTATGACCTAAAGCCAATTTAAGGTCAAGCGCTTTGTTTATGGATTTAGTTTGTCACAATTAGAACTGTAATTATAATTACAAACTGTCAGCAGTAAAGAAACCATAATATAGCTTATGTCATTTTTATTCCAAATGAGCTTGTTAACTTCATGGTACATTGATCATTTTTAAATGAGGTTTTTTTTTTCTCACTAACTTAAAAATGTTTGGAAATGAAATGCTCAACAATCTAAAACATTTCTTATGCTTTATAATGGAGGAAAATAGATGTCTGTGTGCTATCTGACAACACACTTTGGTCTTAATTCTTCTTATTTCGTGCCATTGGGTAATCTGGGTTGGAAGCCAGTGAACAAGTGACTCATTGATCTGCTAAATCCTGGGTATAGAATGTAAGGGGTCTCAACACAGAGGAAGGACAGGGAGATAGGTAAGGAAGCAGAGCAGCTTTGGGAAGACACCATGGAAGAAGGACATACAGCTCTGGAGTTGTTTGGATGTATACTCTCTAGAAAGCGGAGTGAAGGTAGTGCCCAGTCCTGCAGAGAAGTGACCCTTGCACTGCCAGGAGAAATAGTCCCACCCCTCCTCACCCAGAGGCTCAGGGCTCTCCATTCACAGGCAGAATAGAAAATACACAATTCTGAGGGATTCACTCATTCATCAACAAATATTCCATGGTAACACAGCAGTGAATAAAACAAACAAACACCTCTGCCTTCTTGAAACTTATATTCTAGTGCAGCAGAGAAAACCCAGTAATATGCAAAAAGTAGTACTTCATGGCTGTACTGTTGTGTGTGCTAAGTTGCTTCAGTTAGTTCAGTCAGTTAGTCGCTCAGTCGTGTCCGACTCTTTGAGACCCCATGAATTGCAGCACGCCAGGCCTCCCTGTCCATCACCAACTCCGGAGTTCACCCAAACTCACGTCCATCGAGTCAGTGATGCCATCCAGCCATCTCATCCTCTGTCGTCCCCTTCTCCTCCTGCCCCCAGTCCCTCCCAGAATCAGGACCTTTTCCAATGAGTCAACTCTTCGCATGAGGTGGCCAAAGTATTGGAGTTTCAGCTTCAGCATCAGTCCTTCCAATGAACACCCAGGGCTGATCTCCTTCAGAATGGCCTGGTTGGATCTCCTTGCAGTCCAAAGGACTCTCAAGAGTCTCCTCCAACACCACAGTTCAAAAGCATCAATTCTTCAGCGTTCAACTTTCTTCACAGTCCAAGTCTCACATCCATACATGACTACTGGAATAAACAATAGTCTTGACTAGATGGACATTTGTTGGCAAAGTAATGTCTCTGCTTTTGAATATGTTATCTAGGTTGGTCATAACTTTTCTTCCAAGGAGTAAGCATCTTTTAATTTCATTGCTGCAGTCACCATCTGCAGTGATTTTGGAGCCCAAAAAAATAAAGTCTGACACCGTTTCCACTGTTTCCCCATGTTTCCCCATCTATTTCCCATGAAGTGATGGGTGCCATGATCTTAGTTTTCTGAATGTTGAGCTTTAATCCAACTCTTTCACTCTCCTCTTTGACTTTCATCAAGAGGCTTTTTAGTTCCTCTTCACTTTCTGCCATAAGGGTGGTCTCATCTGCATATCTGAGGTTATTCGTATTTCTCCCACCAATCTTGATTCCAGCTTGTGCTTCTTCCAGCCCAGCATTTCTCATGATGTACTCTGCATAGAAGTTAAATAAGCAGGGTGACAATATACAGCCTTAACATACTCCTTTTCCTATTTGGAACCAGTCTGTTGTTCCATGTCCAGTTCTAACTGTTGCTTCCTGACCTGCATATAGGTTTCTCAAGAGGCAGGTCAGGTGGTATGGTGTGCCCATCTCTTTCAGAATTTTCCACAGTTTATTGTGGTCCACACAGTCAAAGGCTTTGGCATAGTCAATAAAGCAGAAATAGATGTTTTCCTGGAACTCTCTTGCCTTTTCGATGATCCAGTGGATGTTGTCAATTTGATCCCTGGTTCCTCTGCCTTTTCTAAAACCAGCTTGAACATCTGGAAGTTCACGGTTCACGTATTGCTGAGTTGCCTCAGTTGTGTCCAATTCTTTGTGACGCTATGGACTGTAGCCTGCCAGGCTCCTCTGTCCATGGGATTTCCCAGGCAAGAATACTGGAGTCAGTTGCCATTTCCTTCTCCAGGGGATCTTTCCAATCCAGGGACCAAATCTGTGTCTCTTACATCTCCTGCACTGGCAGGCAGGTTCTTTACCACTAGCACCACCGAAGTGGATTTTTTCCAAAAATGCAATTTTGAATTTTGGTCTTACATTGAAAACTAAATCAATGTAATTCACTGCATTTGTAGAGTGAAAGAAAAAGTACACATCAGTTCAATAGTTGCAGGAAAAACATTTGGTAAAAATCTAATGTCCATTCATGATTCTAAAAAGAAAACATTACAAGGGACTTCCATGGTGGTCCAGTGCCTAGGACTCTGTACTCCCACTGCAAAGGGCCCAGATTTGATGCCTGATTGGGAAGTCAGTCCCACATGCTGCAACTAAGAGTTCACATGCCATAGCCAAGACCTGGTGCAACCTAATCAATTAAGTAATTAATTAATTTAAAAAAACAAAGCAAACACTCCTAGCAAACTTGAACTACAGAGAAACTTTTTTAATTTAATAAATTTAATAAAAGATAATTACAAAGCAAATTTAATGAATAATGGTAAAATGGTGAACGTTTTCTTTTGAGATCTACAAGACACAGATTCACTTTTATTCAACATACGTCATTGAAGTCCTAGCCAATGCAGTATGGAAAGAAAAATAAATAAACTGCATCATTACTGGAAATGAAGAAATGAAGCATCACTATTCACAGATGATATAATTATGTGAGTGGGATAACTGAAAAGAAACCACAGCCAAATTAAAATAATAAATGTGTTTAGAAAAGTCACTAGACACAATATTTTTAAATCTATTTAAATTCTAAATATTAGTAACTTAAAGATCAAATTAAAAGATACCATTTATAACAACTTCAAAAATATCAAATATAAAAAATAAATCTAACGAAGGATTTCAAAGCAAAAAAATAACAGCAAAACATTATTAAAACAAGTAAAATAATATCTAAATAATTAATGAGATAAATATTCATGGATTAGAGGAATCAAAACTGTAAAGAATAATATCAGGGACTTTCCTGTCAGTCTAGTGCCCCGAGGCCAAAAACCCAAAACATAAAACAGAAACAATGTTGTAACAAATTAAATAAAGACTGTAAAAATGGTCCACATTAAAAAAAAAATCCTTAAAACAGGAAAAAATAATAATATCAGGTGGATCTATACGTTTAAAGCAAACTCCTTTGATTCTTGTTACTATTATTAAACTTTACAAGCTGAATTTAGTTAGAAATTCAAGAACCAAGAATAGTCAAGAAATTTTTTAAGATGAACAAAGCCAGATTCCTGATTATCAAGACTAGGAAGCTATAGTTGTTAGGAAATCTGTACAAATTAAGAAAATGGTACAAGGTATCACTTTGCCAACAAAGGTTCATCTAGTCAAGGCTATTTTTTCCAGTAGTCTTGTATGGATATGAGAGTTAGACCATAAAGAAGGCTGAGCTCTGAAGAATTGATGCTTTTTAACTCTAGTATTGGAGAAGACTCTTGAGAGTCCGTTGGACTTCAGGGAGATCAAAACAGTCAATTCTAAAGGCAATCAACCCTGAAAATTCGTTAGAAGGACTGATGCTGAAGCTGAAGCTCCAACACTTTTGCCACCTGATGCGAAGAGTCTACTCATTAGAAAAGACCCTGATGCTGGGAAAAACAGAAGGCAGGAGGAAAAGAGGATAACAGAGGACAAGATGGTTGGATGGCATCACTGAGTCAATGGGCATGAGTCTGAGCAAGCTTCGGGAAATGGTGAAGGACAGGGAAGCCTGGTGTGCTGCAGTCCATGGGGTCGTAAAGAGTCAGACACAACTGAGTGACTGAACAACAATATACAGTGGTAGAAATAGACCAATGAAACACCTGATTTATGAAAAAGGTGGTATTATAGAACATGGGAGAAAGGAAGATCTGTTCATCATAATATTGGGACAACTAAATATTCACATAGAAAAAAAACCCTGACCTCTACCTTACACCATAAACATATATTAACTCCAGATTTCTTTCAGTTATAAATGTGAAAGAAAAAAATGAAAGAACTTCAAGAAAATATGATATCATCATGATTTCAGAGTAGAGAAAGACTTTAAAAACAGCATAATGTAAAAATTGCAAATTATAAAGAGACCATAAAAGCACAAATCACTTATTTTATTACACTGATATTAATAGCTCCTGTTCATCTAAAGATACCTTTAAGAATGAACAGGGAAGCCCAAAGACAAGAAAACATTTGCAACACAAACAATGGTTAAAAACTTATCCCAAATTATAAATGACATCTACAAATTAATAAGAAAAAAGATAAGAAACTATAAAACTCCTAGAGGAGAACATAGGCAAAACACTCTCCGACATAAACCACAGCAGGATCCTCTATGACACACCTCCCAGAATATTGGAAATAAAAGCAAAAATAAACAAATGGGACCTAATTAAAATTAAAACTTCTGCACAACAAAGGAAACTATAAGCAAGGTGAAAAGACAGCCTTCAGAATGGGAGAAAATAATAGCAAATGAAGCAACGGATAAAGACTTAATCTCAAAAAATATACAAGCAACTCCTACAGCTCAATTCCAGAAAAATAAACGACCCAATCAAAAAGTGGGCCAAAGAACTAAACAGACATTTCTCCAAAGAAGACATACAGATGGCTAACAAACACATGAAAAGATGGTCAACATCACTCATTATCAGAGAAATGCAAATCAAAACCACAATGAGGTACAATTTTATGCCAGTCAGAATGGCGGCTATCCAAAAGTCTACAAGCAATAAATGCTGGAGGGGGTTCAGAGAAAAAGGAACCTTTTTACACTGTTGGTGGGAATGCAAACTAGTACAGCCACTATGGAGAACAGTGTGGAGATTCCTTAAAAAAAAACTGGAAATAGCACTGCCATATGACCCAGTAATCCCACTGCTGGGCATACACACCGAGGAAACCAGAATTGAAAGAGACACGTGTACCCCAGTGTTCATCACAGCACTGTTTATAATAGCCAGGACATGGAAGCTACCTAGATGTCCATCAGCAGAGGAATGGATAAGAAAGCTGTGGTACATATACACAATGGAGTATTACTCAGCCATTAAAAAGAATACATTTGAATCAGTTCTAATGAGGGGGATGAACCTGGAGCCTATTATACAGAGTGAAGTAAGCCGGAAAGAAAAACACCAATACAGTATACTAATACATATATATGGAATTTCGAAAGATGGTAACGATAACCCTGTATGCGAGACAGCAAAAGAGACAGAGATGTATAGAACAGTCTTTTGGACTCTGTGGGAGAGGGAGAGTGTGGGATGGTTTGGGAGAATGGCATTGAAACATGTGAATTATCACATGTGAAATGAATCACCAGTCCAGGTTCTATGCATGATACAGGGTGCTCAGGGCTGGTGCACTGGGATGACCCAGAGGGATGGGATGTGGAGGGAGGAAGGAGAGGGGTTCAGGATGGGGAACACACGTACACCCATGGTGGATTCATGTCAATGTATGGCAAAACCAATACAGTATTGTAAAGTAAAAAATAAATAAAAGAAAAAAGATACAATCTGATAGAAAAATGAATAAGAGCAAATCAAGAGCAAATAACAGCAAACAAGAGGCTATCAGATGGCCAATAAATTTTTCTATTAAAAAAAAAAAGATAAAGAAGACAGAAACATGGATGCCTTGTGGCTGATTGACAAGCAGAGACTGTGGCAAGGAAGAAGCAGGTGTGCCAGACCTTAGGCTAAGAGAGCCTGGGTGATAGTCAATAAAGCTCCACTATTTTAATCCGTGATTCTTGGGACCAGCCCCTGTCATTGAAAAGTTTATCAGTTTTCTGTGGGCCTTTGGACTTGCATTAACTCTTTCCCCGCTCCCACGTACCAACTCTGCCCTCAGTCATAGAGCCCAGTCCTTCTCTGTTGGTGACTAAGTATGATCATCCTGAAGAAGGTTTAAGGCTGCTTCTTTTCCCATTGGAAGTGCCTTTCAGAGCTGAACAAAGAGCTGCAGCTGGTGTGTTAGCTGGCAGAAAGAAGCGTGGGAAATGTAAATTGCAAATTGAGTTTTTCTTGAAGGGACAGCTATCGGTTCGAATCTTCAGGTAATCAGTTATGATGCTGTCAAATAAAATCACTCACAATAGAGGCCATTTAACTATAGCAAATGAAGATTACCCCCATTCACTCCTAAAAACTCTGGCTGCGGCGTCAGGCAGATCTCCAGTGAGAAAAACTTTAAAAAAGATTTGACCTGAAATCAATGATGAAATCCTGGGCAGTAACTGTATAAAAAGGAAGCAATTATTGTCGTTCATTTAATACACCTATGAAGGTTAGCTGAATTCTTCATGCGGAGGTGGAAGAAGCCGCTTGAAAATTTTACTTTGCAATAGATTTTACCCTGAATGGCCCCAGTAGCACTGTCTGGGTATAACAAACTACCAAACACTTGTGAGTATTTTAACTTCAACCACCTGACTTAGTGGTAAAGAATCCCCCTGCCAATGCAGGAGACACAAGAGAAATAGGTGCGATCCCTGGATTGGGAAGGTCCCCTGGAGTAGGAAATGGCAACCCACTCCAATACTCTTGCCTGGAAAATTCCATAGACAGAGGAGCCTACAGTCCATGGGGTCACAATGAGTGCCGTGAGACTGAGTGACTGAGCACGCACGCACACATAAATTTATACAGTGAACTTTCTATAGGTCAAGTGGAAGCATTATGCATATTATAATAATAAATAAGAATGCAACCAGTCAGTCTTTGGAAGATTCAAAATAATGCAGTAGAACCTTCTATGCTAGTGCTAAGTGCTAAGTCACTTCAGTCGTGTCCGACTCTGTGTGACCCCATAGATGGCAGCCCATCAGGCTCCCCCGTCCCTGGGATTCTCCAGGCAAGAACACTGGAGTGGGTTGCCATTTCCTTCTCCAATGCATGCAAGTAAAAAGTGAAAGTGAAGTCGCTCAGTTGTGTCCGACTCTTAGCAACCCCATGGACTGCAGCCTACCAGGCTCCTCCATCCATGGGATTTTCCAGGCAAGAGTACTGGAGTGGGGGTGCCATTGCCTTCTCCAAGAACCTTCTATACATTTATATTTTTCAAGATATCTTCTTTAAGTTAGGTTAGATTTTTTTAATTTATAAAGACTAATTTTGAGTATGCTTCAACTGTACTCTGATATAGAAAGTCAAATTTAGGCATTACAAATTATTCACATTCATATATTATAATCTTTATAATTTCAGACACTGATTTATTTATTCTATTTGACAATAAAAACAACCTAAAATGAAATAACCTGGTATTACTTTGATGAAATATCCTATTAATCTTTCAACTTTGAAAATGAATGCCACAGGAAAATGCCAAACAATAGAAAATTTATGAGAGTAATGGAAGAAAATTTAAAGTACTCTCCTAAATGCTCAGAACTAGATTATGCCCTGCAACTGTCTGAGTTGAAACTTTAAATGAGGTATTGAGTTACAAGTGTGTTTGAGTTAACATCACTGGAGAAAAAGTAGAAAATTCTTTACCCTAGTTCCAGAGAATATACTGTGTATAGTTGTAAGTGAAAACAGACACGATTGCACTTTTTTCACATTAGTTGACACCCACAAAGTTGACAGCAATGCATATATAATTCCAAATAGTCCATTACTTAGACCCTGCACTGAAGAGCCATCTGTAGGATATTCCTGGTAGAGCTCAGTATGGGCATGTGACGTGTGCGGTGGTCACACAGGTTCCCACGCTTAGAAGGGTCTTGCACTTGGTTGGATTATTTGCTGTCACTGTCTTGAAATTATTAATATTTTTTCAACAAGAGGCACTGCAGTTTCATCTTGTAGCAGGCCCCACAAACTATCTTTTGACCCTCTTTCTTGGTGTGGAAACTGAACTGTGACTTGGGCCACACTCAATGTCCCCGGTTCCTTACATATTAAGGAAAATCGTTTTGACTGTGGTCAGTGTATACAGAGACCACTATTTCTGTCTTCAATCATTTTCCTTTCTTTTCTCCCTCTCCATTCTTGGGTTTTCTCTCCTTAATATTGACTATTGTTCATATATATATGTAGGTCTATTATTCCTCTCTGTCTGTGCTCTGTTCCATTGATCAATCCCTGTGCCAGACACTATGCTCTAACTACTCCCGCTGGATGATAAATCTTGACATAAGCCTGTGGAAGACCCCATCTTTTTCAGCCATGTCTTGGTGATTCTTGGTCCTTCGCTAGTCCATGTAAGTTTTGTCCTTTTCTGATTGAGTCATGGATGCATGACTTTCCCAGTTTCGGTGTGTGACAAAGTGCTCAAAATACTGTCAACCGGGGAAGCTCACTGAGCCTGGTGTCCAGGTTTGGGGACTGATCACCCCTGTAACTGACTTCAGTCTCTTGTCCCCATTTTCCAATGTAGTCACTCTCTACCCTAAATCATCCTTGTTAGACTATCCAGTTAGCGAAAGCTCCCAGGCAAATAAAGACATTCCCATCAAGCACGACAGTCCAGATGCTTAGAGATTATCTCCCAGAAGCTAAGGACAAAGCCCAGACCTCTTGGGGGCAAGTTTCCAGTCTTTATTGTTGTTGTTTTTATTCAGTTGCCCAGTCGTGTCCGACTTTTTGCGACCCCATGGACTGCAGCACGCCGGGCCTCCCTGTCCCTCACCATCTCCTAGAATTTTCTCAAGTTCATCTTCATTGCATCAGTGATGTCGTCCAGCTGTCTCATCTTCTAATGCCCTTTTCTCCTGCCCTCAATCTTTCCCATCATCAGTGACTTTTCCAATGGGTCATCTGTTCACATCAGATGACCAAAATGAGTTCTTCCAATGAGTGTTCGGGGTTGATTTCCATTAAGATTGACTGGTTTGACATCCTTGCTATCCAAGGGACTTTCAGGAGTCTTCTCCAGCTCCACAGTTCAAAAGCATCAATTCTTTTGCATTCTGCCTTCTTTAAGGTCCAGCTCTCACAACCATACATGACCACTGGAAGACCATAGCCTTGACTATACAGACCTTTGTTGGCAGAGTTATGTCTATGTTTTTCAGCACACTGTCTAGGTTTGTCATTGCTTTCCTGCCAAGAAGTAATTGCCTTCTGATTTCATGGCTGTAGTCACCATCCGCAGTGATTTTGGAGCCCAGGGAGAGGAAGTCTGTCTCTACTTCCACCTTCCCCCTTCTATTTGCCATGCAGTAATGGGGCTGGATGCCATGATCTTAGTTTTTTTCATATTTAGTCTTAAGCCAGCTCTTTCACTCTTCTCCTTCACCCTCATCAAGAGGCTATTTAGTTCCTCTTCACTTTCTCCCATTAGAGTGACATCATCCACATATCTGAGGTTGTTGATGTTTCTCCCCCCCATCTTGATTCCAGCTTGTAACTCATCCAGCCCTGCATTTCCCATGATGTGCTCAGCATACAGGTTAAACAAACAGGGTGAAAGCAGACAGCCCTGTCGTACTCCTTTCTCAATCTTTAACCAATCAGTTGTTCCATACAGCGTTCCATCTATTGCTTCTTGACCCACATACCAGTTTCTCAGGAGACGGGTAAGATGGTCTGGTATTCTCATCTCTTTAAAAGCTTTCCACAGTTTTTCATGATCCACACAGCCAAAGACTTTAGCATAGATGATGAAACAGAGATAGATGTTTTTCTGAAATTCCTTTGCTTTCTCTATAATCCAGTGAATGTTGTCAATTTGATCTCTAGTTCCTCTTCTTTTTCTAAACCCTGCTTGGACATCTGGAGGTTCTTGGTTCGAATAATGCTGAAGCCTTGCATGCAAGATTTTAAGCATGAACTTCCTAGCATGGGAGATGCTTTGCTACAGAGAAGCCATATGAAATAAATAATATAATTTTGTTTTCAGACATTAAATCAGCTTTGTATTCCTGGAATGAATTCAATCTAATCATAAATTATTTACATTTTTATAGATTAAGGAATTTAGTTTTATAAGATTTTGTTTAGAATTTTTATATCTATGTGTACGAGTGAAGTTAGACTAAATTTTCTATTTAGTATTGTTGTTGGGAAAGCAGGACTTTAACTCTACCCTCTCAGGGTCTCTGGCTGGACTTGAGAATTAAATTAAATGTAGGACAGATAAATAGGAGAAAAGCACACAGATTTATACATGTACATGGGAGCCTCCATAGGAAAATGAAGACCCAAAGAAGTGGCTATGCCTAAGTGTTCTATTCTAGACTAAACAAAGAGGAATCATTGTGGAAAAGTCACTAAAATATATAGAGAGACTAAAAGGGAGATAAGAGTGATTTTAACAAGGTTTGTGTGTATTTCTCCTCACCTTCACTCCTCATCTCTGTTGATAAGAATAATTCTTCTTGGTACAGGGAGGGAATTTTTACATGGGAATTTTTTTTAGCTCATGCTTTTATTTTTTTTCCCCAGGGTTTCCTTCTTATATTTGCTGTTTTTCAAATGTTTTCAGCTCAAAATAATCCTTAAGCCAAAATGGCATGTTTTGGGCTAGCATATTTTGCCTCCCTTCACTATCCTCATCTAGTTTTAGCATCAAGATTATGCTTCACACCAAGATGAATTGAGGAATATTCTCTCTCTTTATGAAATCTAAAACAGGTTTTTTATTGTGATTTCGTTTAATAAATATTTGGTAGAATTGTCTTTTCATATTTGTTAGGAGGGGTTAGGTTTTCTTAAAACTAAAAAAATATGAGTGTTGAATTTCATCTAATTCTTTTCTCTTACATCTGCTAGGATTATCACACTATTTTTTCTCTTTACAATGTCAGTACTGTATATTAATGTGTTCCTAACGTTGAACATTTAATGTCTTCTGGGTTTGTATGTTGCTAGATTTGATTCTCAAATATGTTTATAAAAATAACGTTCATATGTATGACAGGCCTATAAGTTTTATCTTTAATTACTAATGTTATTATCAGGGCTTCCCTGGTAGCTCAGCTGGTAAAGACTCTGCCTGCAATGCAGGAGACCCCAGTTCAATTCCTGGGTTGGGAAGATCTGCTGGAGAAGGGATAGGCTATTCACTCAGTATTCTTGGGTTTTCCTGGTGGCTTAGCTGGTAAATAATCCACCTGCAGTGTGGGAGACCTGGGTAAATATACAATGCTATTATCAAGATTATACTAAGTGTATAACATAAATAAATTTCCATCTTTTTCTATAACAGTTTATATAAAATAGAAATGATCTGTTCCTTAAAGGATTCCACTGTCCATGGAATTTCCCAGGCAAGAATCCCAGGCAGGAAGTGGTTTGCCATTTCCTACTCCAGGGAATCTTCTTGACCCAGGGATCAAAACTGCATCTCTTGCATCTTCTCCACTGGCAGGCAGATGTTTTACAGCTGTGCCATCTGGGAAGCCCAAAGAATTGGTGCAATTGGCTTATAAAACCTTCTGGTACTGATTTTTTTTTTTTTAGGAGGAATATATTGTCACCCTGCTTATTTAACTTATATGCAGGGTACATCATGTGAAATGTCAGGCTGGATGAAACACAAGCTGGAATCAAGATTGCCAGGCAAAATATCAATAACCTCAGATGTGCAGATGACACCACCCTTATGGCCAAAAACGAAGAAGAACTAAAGAGCCTCTTGATGAAAATGAAAGAGGAGAGTGAAAAAGTTGGCTTAAAACTTTAATTCAGAAAACTAAGATCATGGTATCCAGTCCCATCACTTCATGGCAAATAGATGGGGAAACAATGGAAACAGTGACTGACTTTATTTTGAGGGGTTCCAAAATCACTGCAGATGGTGACTGCAGCCATGAAATTAAAAGACACTTACTCCTTGGAAGAAAAGCTATGACCAATCTGGATAGCATATTAAAAAGCAGAGACGTTACTTTGCCAAAAAGGTTCATTTAGTCAAAGCTATAGTTTTTCCAGTAGTCACAAATGGATGTGAGAGTTGAACCATACAGAAAGTTGAGCACTGGAAAATTGATACTTTTGAACTGTGGTGTTGGAGACACTCTTGAGAGTCCCTTGGACTGCAAGGAGATCCAACCAGTCCAGCCTAAAGGAAATAAGTCCTGAATATTCATTGGAAGGACTAATGCTGAAGCTGAAACTCCAATCCTTTAGCCACTTGATGCGAAGAACTTACTTGTTGGAAAAGCCCCTGATGCTGGGAAAGATTGAAGACAGGAGGAGAAGGGGACAACAGAGGATGAGATGGTTGGATGCCATCACCAACTCAATGGAAATGAGTTTGAGTAAGCTCCAGGAGCTGGTGATGGACAGGAAAGCCTGGCGTGCTGCAGTCCGTGCTAAGAGTCGACACAACTGAGCAACTGAACTGACTGAAGTCTGATTACCAATCTCTCATTAATGTATATTGGCATTTTTGCATTTCAAAAATTTCTCTCTTGAGTCATATGTTGGTTATTTATATTTTTCTTAAAAATGCTTATTTCATCTATATTTTCAAAATTATTGCTTGCTTATTTCATTTTCCTATGATTTAAAATCCCTCATAGTGCCTACACAGGGCTTCCCTGTTGTCTCAGTGATAAAGAATCCTCCTGCCAATGCAGGAGACACAGGTTTGATTTCTGGTCAGGAAGGTCCCCATGGAGGAGGAAACAGCAACCCACTCCAGTATTCTTGCTGGGAAAATTCCATGGATAGAGGAGCCTGGCAGGCTACAATCTCTGGGGTTGTAAAGAGTCGAACATGACTGAGCCTACATGTGACATGACCTGAGAGCTTACACTTCTTCATATCTAGTATTGTTTACTTATACTTTCTCTTTCTTATCGCTGAAAATTGTCAGAATAGCCACTTTGGATTTATAGCTGATCATCTCTATGGGCTTTTAATTTCATTAATTTGTAAACTTATCATTACTCCCTTTATTTTACTGTCTTTGGGATTATTTGTGATTTTCTTCTAGATAACTGAGTTTTAACATTAGGCCATTCATTTTCTATTTTCTTATTTCTATTTTAGCTAGTCTGTTAATACCCCAATACTGCTTTGGCTACATTCCACAAATTTTGATGTATTTATCAATAACAAATGCAAATTCCCCGACTCAGTAGCCTACTGAGTATGTTTGAGTGTCAGCAAGGAGGGCAATTGGACAAGACACTGCTGGTAAGATGAGGGAGGAAATGGATCAGATCATGTGGCGACTTGTAGGCCACTGTAAGGACTTTGGTTGTGGTCATTCAGGGTGAGATGAAAAGGAATGGGAGGATTTGGGGCAGTGAAAAGACATGCTCTAAACCTAGATAGCATATTCAAAAGCAGAGACGTTACTTTGCCGACTAAAGTCTGTCTAGTCAAGGCTATGGTTTTTCCTGCGGTCATATATGGATGTGAGAGTTGGACTGTGAAGAAGGCTGAGCACCGAAGAATTGATGCTTTTGAACTGTGGTGTTGGAGAAGACTCTTGAGAGTCCCTTGGACTGCAAGGAGATCCAACCAGTCCATTCTGAAGGAGATCAGCCCCGGGATTTCTTTGGAGGGAATGATGCTGAAGCTGAAACTCCAGTACTTTGGCCACCTCATGCAAAGAGTTGACTCATTGGAAAAGATTTTGATGCTGGGAGGGATTGTGGGCAGGAGGAGAAGGGGACGACAGAGGATGAGATGGCTGGATGGCATCACTGACTCGATGGACGTGAATCTGAGTGAACTCTGGGAGTTGGTGATGGACAGGGAAGCCTGGCGTGCTGTGATGCATGGGGTCGCAAAGAGTCAGACACGACTGAGCGACTGAACTGAACTGAAATCACTTTAATAGGATTATTCTGGATGTATTAATTACATGTGTGAATTTTACAATAAAAAGATAGGGAAAATCTTGGCTCTGCCATTTTTCAAATAGACTCATAACAGTATTTCCAAAATCATCTATTCTGTATGTGCATAAATTAATAGGATAGCTTTTCATCCAAATGGGACAGTTCTGAATATGAAAGAGAACACTATTTGATATTTTAAAATTAATTTTATTGCAGTATACAATATAATACAATGTTGTTACAATGTTGTGATAATTTCTACTGTACAGAAAAGTGATTCAGCTATACATATATATCTCTATTCTTTTTCGTATTCTTTTCCATCATGGTTTATCACAGGATATTGAATATAGTTCCCTGTGCTGTACAGTAGGAACTTGCTGTTTATCCATCCTGTATATGAAAATAATAGTTTGCATCTGCTAACCTCAAATTTCCAGTTCTTCCCTTCCTCTCTCCTCTCCCCCTTGATAACCACAAATCTATTCTCTACATCCAGAAGGAAGACAGTATTAATAATTATGCCAGGAAAACAGGTGCCCATGAGGCCTGCACCTGGATGCATGTCCCTCTATCTATTGAGTACTTATCGTGACTTATGCACCAGCCCCTCTGCTAGGACACAGAGCCTCATCTGAGACGAAGAAAGGGCCCTTGAGGAAGACAAATCACCGCAATACAACGCGGTCAGGACTGTGGAGAAGAGCAGAGAGAACACAGCAGGCAGTCCCCTCTTTATGAAGAAAGATGTTTTTTAGGTAAGGCAGCAGCCCGTTTTCAGACTAAGTAACATCCTCCAGCCATTCCTTCTTCCTTTTCTCAAAGTATCCTGTTTGATTAGGACACCGTTTATTGATAAACACTTATGCTTCATCAGTTTTAAACTGTTTGTTGTTACAGCACTGTACTAATTTCCTAGGACAGTCATCATAACAAATTGCTACAAACTTAAGGGTTGAAAATAACAGAAACGTATTCTCTTGTCGTTCTGGAGACTGGAGTCCGAAATCAAGGTGTCAGTAGGGTTGGTGGCTTGGGTCCTGTAAGGAAAAAAATCACTCCATGCCTCTCTGCTACTTCCAGTGACTGCCAGCAATCCCTGGTGGTGCTTTGCTTGTACTTATCCCGTCTCTACCTCTTTCTTTACATCTCCCTCTTCTCTGCAGGTCTCCCTGTGTCCTCTCCTCTTCTTAAAGGGATTCTAGTTATAGGATTCAAGGTCCAGCTTAAACCCAAGAGGATTTCATCTTCAGATCTTTAACTAATTAATCTACAAATTTCCCGAAAGGTCACACTCTGAGGTTCTGGATGAACGTGAATTTTTAGGGGACAGTATCCAGTCCACTACACTTGCCTAAAATACCAAAAAAAGAAAGAAAGAAAGAAAGAAAAGGTGTAATTCTAAAGTACAAAGTAAAAAAAACAACTTTCCTAAATGATACTTTCAAATTTCTTGGTACTTTGTCCTGGATCTGAGTGTATCTGAAATGGAAAAAAAAAAAAAAAACACTCAGAAAAAGTAGATGGCTCAGAGGCTAAAGGTCACAGAAAGGAATGTTAACAGCTATAGATGGTGGCTTCCGAGAGGACAATTACTTACTGGACCACCCACTAAATCTGCTGCATAGCTTAAAGTAAAAATGTAAGTAAGAATGACACTGTCGCCCTGAAGCGTTGAAAAACGCTTACCCGATATTTATTCAATATTGGGTTTCTGCTGAAGCTACAAACTTGAATAATGTGTTCGATGCATCATAGAAAGTAGATTAGCACCAATCAGCATCTCTCTCAAGTTGCCTCCCAATCCTTCCAGTATGATTTAGAATAATTTCTTGACATGGTTTAACCTGAATCAGTGCTTGAGAAGTGAGCAGTTATATTTTAATATATTTAGTAATATACTTAAAGATATAAAAACTTCCTGGATTATTGCCCTTTTTCAGCATACTTCTTTGGAAACGTTTTTCTTTAATTTTATGAGAAGTCCTTCTAGAAGAGGAAGTAAATTAAGAGCAGACAAGGAACAATGTGTGCACGTTGCAAAATGACAGCAGAGAGAAACATTTTTAAAACTTTTAATCACAAGCGCTTCCAACCAAAGAACCACCAAAGCAGAAAGCAGATGGGCATCCACTGGGGATGCTCTGGTATTGGAGACTCCTGGGATCCCTTCCATCTCTAAGATCCATAGTGTTCCTGAGCTGTGGAGAAGTGAACACGGATGAGAATGCCAGCGTGCCCAAGTGAAAGAGACAGACAACTGACTTAGCAACCTGGAGGAAAATGCTTTCGGATCCTCTTGGAAATCCACACTCCAGGCCAAGAAGTGGGCCAGGTAACAATAAAGCAGAGTAATGCAATAGAAATATACCAAATTTCCAGGCAGGTAGATCTGAATCTGGGCGTGTCTCATTCCTTCATAGACGTTCATTAAAAGTCAAATGAGATTAAATATGCAAATTATCTGAATAATAAGGTGCGTGACAAATGGTAGCTGATGTTATTCAAAACTAGGAAACAGAAAAGCAGAGACGTCACTTCACTGACAAATGTTCGTATTGCCAAAGCTATGGTTTTTCAGTCGCCATGTACGGATGTGAGAGTTGGACCATAAAGAAGGCTGAGTGCCAAAGAATTGATGCTTTTGAACTGTGGTGCTGGAATATACTGTTGAGAGTCCCTTGGACTGCAAGGAGATCAACCCAGTCAATCCAAAGGGAATCAACCCTGAATGTTCTTGGAAGAACTGATGCTGAAGCTGAACCTCCACTACTTTGGCCACCTAATGACAAGGGCTGACTCACAGAAGAGATCCTGATGCTGGGAAAGATCGAAGGCAAAAGAAGGGGGTGGGCCGCAGAGGGTGAGATGGTTAGATAGCATGACCACCTTGATGGACATGAATTTGAACTCCAGGAGATAGTGGAAGACAAAGGAGCCTGGCATACTGAAGTCCATGGGGTCACAAAGAGTCAGACATGATTTAGTACCTGAGCAACAACAACAGAAACAGAAAGGAAATTGTTGCATAAATGGCCAAAATTCTAATCATCAATTAAAACTATTTACATAGGATTTTAATCTTTTAATACTTATGATGGTATTTTTTCTCTTATCATACAGATGAACTATATTAACATAAATGATTACTGTACATGGGAGTTATTTACACATATCAGCATGACAGTACCTCTCAAATGCTGTACTGAACATGAAAATATGTGTTGCTGATTTGGGTACCAAGAAATCGGGTCATCACTGATCTTTCCTGCTCCATGACACTATCTAAACAAGAAAATATTTCACATGCCCTTGTGTGTTAAAGGGAATACTTTTTTTCTTTCATTGGAAGAATGAAATACTTAGAAAAATACTTTTAAAAATTACCAGGACTCTCCCATTAGTACTGCATACAGGTAGGTCAAAAATCAGCTTCCTTGTTGTAAGGCAAACAACAACACGAAACTCACGTCTGATTGTCGAGTAATTCAGCTAACTTAGACATTTTGAAAATAGCAGAACATTCAGTAACTTGAATAGGGTTGGTTTTCATATATTCATGTGAGTAGGAAACCAGCCTCCATGGATCTCAGGCCAGCTCCAGGGCCTCTCAACCACTCTGCATATCTTGCAAATAGAGGCAATGATGGGCTTTGGTGGCAGACTATCTGTTCAAAGATACCTGTGCAGAGAACAGCCTTGACAGAGTTTCTCATGGGAGCAAAGGACAGGCAAATCTGCTGCCCAGTATGATGAATACAAGGCCTCTCTCTGGAGCAAAGAATTGTTATGTTTACTGCCCATTCTAGAAGATTCAGGTCAGAGTTCTTCTCCTGGGACACAATCTGCTGGATTCACAGGTATCATCTGGTCTTGTTCTATCACCCTTTGGAAGCTGGAGCTTAGGGAGCTGGTGCAAAAAATGCTGAGTCTGGCAACACAGTTTTGCTATGAATAATGAACTGTCCTTTGTCTCTGACCCAGGAGGTTTGGGTTTTCTACCAGCATCCATTAAACTTCAGCAGGTGAACTAGTTAGCTTGCCAGTAGGCAAAACCTGAGCGCTTTCTCCATGCTTGCCACAAATCTGAAACATTTGTATGATCACTAACAGAAGGAACCAAGGGAGGCACAAAGTCCTATTAAAGTGCATGGGGACCTGGGGAAGCTCTTTCATCTATTTTGCTAAGTTCACATTGAGAGAAACATCTCCACTTTTTTTCTCTCGAGAATGCTGAAGGCCCTGGAAGACAGCCAGGAAGAAAGCGAATTTTATTGTGAAGGGGGAAGCTTTGTTATAAAGAGTTCTGCACTTGGCACTGGGAATTTTAGGTCCTTGGATTCAAATTCTAGCTCTGCCAGTAGAGACTCAGACAAGTCAGTGAGGCACAGCAGCTTTGCCCTTAACATTCTTGTGAGAGTTCTAAGTCTGTAACGATCTACTCTGAAAGCTGTCATGATTCCCCTAAAAGAAATTTCAGCTACATAATTTCAACTTCATGGAAGGCTATGCCTCAATTAATATCATCCCTGAGTTCTTAGGGCTTCCTAGGTGGCTCAGTGGTAAAGAATCCACTTGCCAATGTAGGAGACACAGGTTTGATCCCTGGGTTGGGAAGATCCCCTGGAGGGAGGAAGTGGTGACCCACTCTAGCGTTCTTGCCTGGGAAATTCCATAGAGAGAGAAGTCTGGTGGGCTACAGTCCATGGGGTTGCAAAAAGTCAGACACTGCCTTAGCATGGGTGAGCATGCACACACGAAGTTGAGTGTCTGCCTTGCATTTCAGACTTTCCTCCTTACAAACTGAATTACTAGGAATCCTTCTGATAATCTGAAAATAATCCATGCCTTCAGTATGAAGCCATGTACAGAGTTAGGTGCAAAACTGCCCCAGCAATCTAGCCCCACTTATGGGATTTGGGGAAAAGCCATCATTTTTGAAGGGTAGCATAGTTCGGTGGTTAAGAGTACACATTCTAAAACCAAACTATTCTTCCCCTTTCTAGCTGAACAACTTTAACTTAAATACCTAACCTCTTTTTGCTAGTTTCCTCATGCATAAAGTGGAGATAATTATCATACCTACCTCACATGAAGCAATAAGAACAGGGCTTGATACAAAGTAATTGCCAAACCAGTGTTAATTATTTTCATGAGATCATGTTCCAGGAGATAATTTATCCTAAAATGTTTGGGGAAACAAAGGCACACATCAATGTTTGTCCCATCGCAGACCATTGATCCACTGATCTATTTCTCCAAAGCTGATTAACCTAAGGAAGAAATAAACACTTTCTGCAGCCCTATCTGTTGAGCAGGGAATGGGTGAGACCCTACTGTGACTCACTTTCTAAGCCATTTTGCAGCACCTGATGCGAAGAACTGACTCATTGGAAAAGACCCTGATGCTAGGAAAGACTGAAGGCAGGAGGAGAAGGGGAAGACAGAGGATAAGATGGTTGGATAGCATCACAGACTCCACGACACGAGTTTGAGCGAGATCTGGGAGTTGATGATGGACAGGGAAGCCTGGCACGCTACAGTCCATGGGGTCACAGAGTCAGACACGACTGAGCGGCTGAACTGAAATGAACTGGAGGACGAGGGGATCTTGCAGAGTACCGAGAACAAAAGTCTTTTACTAAGCTTTAGGTAGAACAAGAGCATTTCCTTTTCCATGTAAAACGTATTCACTGAGGTTTTCATGGAGAAGGAAATGGCAACCCACTCCAGTACTCTTGCCTGGAAAATCCCACGGAATATTTTTTCAGAGCAGCAGAGCGGGGCTGCCGCCCTCTGGCGGTGCTGTCGAGCATTACGCCTTAGGGTCACAATGCTGCTGCTGCTACTGCTAAGTCGCTTCAGTCGTGTCCGACTCTGTGCGACCCCATAGACGGCAGCCCACCAGGCTCCCCGGTCCCTGGGGTTCTCCAGGCAAGAGCACGGGAGTGGGTTGCCATTTCCTTCTCCAATACGGAGCATTAAAACCCTAATAGTGGTACTGACGTGGCAGTTTGCCAAGCTCTTTCACGTGTTTCTCACTTGAGCCTCGCAGCTGTGAGGGCATCAAGTAGAAGGAGCAGGTGACTTGAAGTCAGAATTCAATTGTTTGGTTAATTCACCAAAAATGTACTAAGTACTCACTATGTGCACTGCCCAGCTCTCCCAGTGACCTCAGCTCTTTGACTTTTACCAGTTAAGCTTCATCAAAAGCAAGCTGGTTATTGTTTCTACACTTTCTGTTGTTGAGAGGGAAGAAGGGTTGGGTGATATAAGCACAGGTGGGCCAGGAGTTTTCTGTAGCATATGGTTGTGATGCATTCCTGCTGGACTTTATATTAGCAGTCTGCGTGGATAAAGATGCATTAAGAAGTGAAAGTGTTAGTTGCTCAGTCCTGTCCAAATCTTTGCAACCCCATGGACTGTAATCTGCCAGGCTCCTCTGTCCATGGGATTCTCCAGGCAAGAATACTGGAGTGGGTTGCCATTTCCTTCTCCAGGGGATCTTCCCAACCCAGGAATTGAACTCACGTCTCCCACACTGCAGGCAGAATCTTTACCGACTGAGCTATAAGGGACTGCTTATAAGTAAATAAACATACAGACTTGGCTCTAAAATGAAAGCGAGAGCCACATACATCTTGATAAAACCTAGAATCACTCGTGGAGTGTATTGATCATATTGATTTTTAAAAAACAAACAGTGCTTTTCATTCCTTTGTCAATAGTTGAGAAAATTTTAAAATCATTCACGTGTTCTCTGCCTGAGTTTTGGAACTCCTGCAGACAGTTTTCCGACTTGACTACATCCTCTGTGTAAGTCATAGGATTGGTAATACTGAGGAATATCCATTCACGGGTATTCAGATAATTTAACAAACTTTAAATGTGTGCATGAAATGATTTCATGTGTACCCTTAAATACTGTTATTATTAAACAAGAGGAGATGAAAAATTAACCAATATATGGAATTTTTTAAAAAGCAACAAAACAAGGCAAGGAGGAAACAATACAGCAGTCAGGCTGAAGAGTGATATTAAGTAATTAGAAAACTGAATTAATAGATCCAATAAGGGACTTCTGAATAACAAAATAAAATGGAAAAACTCCTAGAATTTACCAGTCATCTTAGAATGTAAGCTCCATTAGAGTACAGCTCCTAACATATAATGGGCAAATAACAAACACTGTTTAAATGAATGAATAGATTAAGAAAATAGGAGGGGTGGGGGGACTTCCCTGCTAGTCCAGTGGCTAAGACTCTGCTCTCCCAATGCAGAGGGCCCAGGTTTAATTCCTGGTCAGGGAACTAGAGCCCACACATCACAACTGAGAGTTCACATGCTGAAGCTAAAGATCCTGCATGTTGCAATGAAGATCAAAGATGTGTGTCGCAACTAAGACCTGACACAGCCAAATAAATAAATTAAAAAAAAAAATAGGAGATTGGAAAACTATTTGGCTTTTTTTTCTTTTGGAGTGTGTGTATGTGACAACTGATATTTGTTTATTCTTTGCACGAATAGGGGAGAGAGAGTGGGACCCTGAAGAACACTTAAGGGCCAAAGTTAACAGTGGCATGCATCACTCCTGCCCTTAGTCCAGGGACCAGAACTGTTATCTGACTCCTCCCAGAAGCAGTGAGAGCTGGGAAAAGCAGCCTCCCAGGGCCCCAGAGAGAAAACGCAATGATTTGGTTTCTCTGCGACAGACAAGGCCTGGAGAGTATCTTCTCTCCCTCTCAGCTCTAAACATGGTCTATCTGGCTGGTGGGCCTTTACACTTGATGTTGTTTGCATCTTTTCATAGCTTTCTAGGAGAAGAGAAACCTTGTCTTAAACGTCTTGTCATAAACAACACCCAGCCTGGGGTCCTGTGTGCTCAGGAGTTCCTTACTTCTACAGAGTGCGTTTCAGTTGAGAGAAGTGTCTTCACAGATTTATGTCATTGTTGGTTGCTAAAGTGGAGGGCCACTATTTCTGACTTTATGATATACAAGTGTTTGGATGAGATACAGAAGGTTGAGCAAAGCAAATGTTTCCATTCCATCCAGTTCAGCCAGGCCCGTGTAGATAGACCCTCTCTCTTTCACTCCTAAAATAAACTCTGCTGGGTCATGCTGCATTTTTCTTTTATTACTGCTGGCATTATATTTAAATGTTTTCATCCATATTCATAAGTGAGATGCTGGGGTGTGTGTGTGTGTGTGTGTGTGTGTGTGTGTGTGTGCATGCTATCTTTTCTACATTTTGTATCAGGTGATGCTTGTTGGAAATGAGTGACCATCACACAGGTGTCCCCATCTCTGAGATTCTGCTTGGAGCAGAGCTGTCAGGAGAGCTGCCTGACCCAAATTGGATTGTGACATGAGAGAGAAACTTTTATTCGGCAAAATCACAGAAATGTGAGGATTCTTATTACAGCAGCAAGTATTTCTCTTCCTGACTCATACATCCTTCTCATCTCAGGTCCTGTCATTAGCCTAGGTGACTACATAGATGACCTCCAAGCCTTAGCCTCTCAGTTCTTAACGGTCACAACCCCATTTCCTCAGCTACCATTTGGCTACAATCCTAGAGCCTGTCATCCCCTGGAGTTGCTATTCCTCGACAATTAACAAATTCTAACAGACACTCCCTCCCGCAGGTTCCTTTCCTCACTGCAGCCATTGTTTCTTGCCTCAACACCCTTAAGAGTTTCTCCACTCTTTTGCCTAACCCGTCTGCACTTCTTTCCCTTCCATGGGAATTAGTCTGCTACGGCAGTCATTACAAAAGCCATAGACTGGGTGTTTTAAACAACAGAAACTTATTTTCTCACAGTTCTGAAGGCTGGAAGTCCATGATCGAGGTTTTGGCTGATTTAGTTTCAGGAGAGAGCTCTCTTCCTGGCTTGTGGATGCCTGCCTTCTCATCCATCCTCACATGAAAGGACAAGGACTTTCCTTGTTGTTTGTGCCTGAGAGACAGCTCTCTGGTGTCTCTTTTTATAAGGACACTAATCCGATCAGATAAGGATTATCTTATGGCCTATTGTTGTTCAATCGCTCAGTGATGTCTGACTCTTGGTGACCCCATGGACTACAGCATGCCAGGCTTCCCTGTCCTTCACTATCTTCTGGAGTTTCCACAAATGCATGCCCATTGAGTTGATGATGCCATCCAACCAGCTCATCCTCTGTTGTCCCCCTCTCCTCCTGCCCTCAATCTTTCCCAGCATCAGGGTCTTTTCCAGTGAGTCAGCTCTTCACATCAGGTGGGCAGAGTACTGGAGCTTCAGCTTCAGCATCAGTCCTTCCAGTGAATATTCAGGGTTGATTTCCTTTAGGATTGACTGGTTTGATCTCCTTGCTGTCCAAGGGACTCTCAAGTCTTCTCTAATTCTTCAGCACTCGGCCTTCTTTATGGTCCAGTTCTCACATCCATACATGACTACTGAAAAAACCGTAGCTTTGACAATGAACCTTTGTCGGCAAAGTGCTGTCTGCTTTTTAATACACTGTCTATCATGGCTTTTCTTCCAAGGAGGAAGCGTCTTACGGCCTCATCACATCTTAATCACATCATCAGAGATTCTGTTCCCAAATACAGCCTCATGGGCATTAGGGCTTCAGCATATGAATCTGGGGGGAGAGAGCACAAGCATTCAGGCCACAACACCATCTTGTTACCAATAGTTGCTAAGTGAATAGTCATCCACTCCCAGGCTAATGAGCACCAGTGAACTCCCTTAACCACTGGTCCTCCCATCCCACCAATGTGGAGAAACTAAAGATGGGTCCACTCTCTCTGCTCTACACCTACCCTGCTGGGTCCTGCTGGGGAAGAAGTACACAAATGTATAGACATATTGTTTTCTTCCATTTGAAAAATCTCTACATTTCCCTAGTTATATCTTTATCTTATTTTCCATGTAGGGGTCCAAAATATGCCACTTTTCATAAAAATTATCTTGAGCTAAAGGTATTTGAGAATCAACAGATTCAGGAAGAGATATTTTTCTGAACTCTGCTTATCTGCCTGAAAGCAGAGCCTCCCAAAAGAACTCAGTTGTCATAAATCCCTTTCCTTCAGACAAGACTGACTCTTGGCACTGGAGAAGAGAAATTGGTACCAAGATAAGAGATCATCTAAGCAGACATTGTCATAAGACTATTATATCTGCCATCTAGTCACCAAAGGGCCCGTTTACCATCCCCAAAAGTCTTCCCTTCTCCAGCTCCCCTTCTCCTATAAGATAGTATGTAAGCTCCAAATTCTTATCACCTTCCTGAGTCACTTATTTTTTTCCTGTGAACTTCTGTGTGTGTGTGAATAAAAATCTGTCTTTTCTCTTGCTATTATGTCTTTTGTCAGTTTAATTCATAAGAATCAGTGAACGAACCTAAGAGGGTAGAGGAAGATTTTCCCCACTTACAATCCCAAGGAATATTTCAAATCTTCTCAACTCTAAGTTCTTCCCCAATCTGCCAACTTTCCTGTTTCACTTAGAAACTGAGATCTTCAGGAAAAGATTTCCTCAACTTCCTACCCAGTCCTCCAAATCTTTTCTTTTTTTTTCTTTTCTCTCTTCTTTGAAGAGACAGCCCATCTGTGAGCACCGTGCATTCACTGCCCACCTCCCTCTCTCCTTTCCTTTTTCCTTCCTTTCCTTCCTTCCTTCCGTCTCATACCTTTGCTTTGCTGTTTATGCCCTGTCTTAACTAGGTATCCATTCTCTCCTCTTCTGTTTTCTCCATTCCGGCATTTCAATGTACCCACATCTTTTGAATTTCTTGATCCAAGCCTCTTGGTTCTGCGTTCTCTCTGCATAGCTCAGGCTTGATCTTTTGTTCTCCTTCTCTTGCATCCAAACTTCTTGAAAGAGACGTCTGCACTTCCTTACTTCTTATGTATTCCTCAGCCTTCCTCCTCCACTTAACTACTTCTGCCAAGGTCACCTGTTTATAATCCAGTGAACATTCACGGGCTTTCTCTTCCTTGATCTCTCTGATGTGTTTGGCTCTGCTGCAAACCTCTCCTTTTCCTCACTTAGCCTCAGTGATACCATCCTTTTCTGCTTTGGTTCCTGCCTCTTTAGGCTCCTGTCTTTCCTGGCTCCTGTTCTTTCAGCAACTCAGATATTGTTGTCTCCTCTGCTCCATCAACCTCTCTTCTCTTGCTAGATATTCTCTGATTTGTTTTTCCACTCCCACGGCTTGAACTACTAACTAAATGTGGGCTCATCACCAAAATCGAAATCTCTGGCTCAGTTCTTCCTTCTGAGCTCCAAGCATCTTCATTCATCTTTGCACCAGACGTTTCTGCTGTGATGGCCTAAGGGCTACTTATATTCAACATGTCCAAAACAAAACTCATCTTCTTCTCCCTCAAATATATCCTCCATTTTGGAGATTGGCACCATCCTTTACTGTACCACCCACGCTATAAATCAGAAAATCACTCTGATGCTCTCTTCAATCTTCCTTCATTTAATCAGGTATCAATCTTATCAATCCTAGCATCTTAAAGTCTCCCAATTATATCCCCTTCTCCATCTCCATCACCGTATCATAATTCAATCTTTATCATCTCCTCCTTGGGTTTTTCTTATAGTACCCTAACTAATCAGTTACTCCTTCCTCACTGCCATCAGAAAGCTCTTTCTAAATCATTCAGGGGAAGAAAAATTGTCTTTACCTATCTTCAGTTCAGTTCAGTTCAGTCACTCAGTCGTGTCCGACTATTTGCAACCCCATGATTTGCAGCACGCCAGGCTTCCCTGTCCATTCCCAACTCCCGGAGATCACTCAAACTCACGTCCATCGAGTTGGTGATGCCATCCAGCCATCTCATCCTCTGTCGTCCCCTTCTCCTTCTGCCCTCAATCCCTCCCAGCATCAGAGTCTTTTCCAATGAGTCAACTCTTCGCATGAGGTGGCCAAAGTATTGGAGTTTCAGCTTTAGCGTCAGTCCTTCCAAAGAACATCCAGGACTGATCTCCTTTAGAATGGATTGGTTGGTTCTCCTTGCTGTCCAAGGGACCCTCGAGAGTCTTCTCCAACAACGCAGTTCAAAAGCATCAATTCTTTGGGGCTCAGCATTCTTCACAGTCCAACTTTCACATCCATACATGACCACTGGAAAAACCATAGCCTTGACTAGACGGACATTTGTTGGCAAAGTAATGTCTCTGCTTTTTAATATGCTATCTAGGTTGGTCATAACTTTCCTTCCAAGGAGTAAGCATCTTTTAATTTCATGGCTGCAATCACCATCTGCAGTGAGTTTGGAGCCCCCAAAAATAAAGTCAGCCACTGTTTCCACTGTTTCCCCATCTATTTCCCATGAAGTAATGGCACGAGATGCTATGATCTTCGTTTTCTGAATGTTGAGCTTTAAGCCAACTTTTTCACTCTCCTCTTTCACTTTCATCAAGAGACTTTTTAGTTCCTCTTCACTTTCTGCCATAAGGGTGGTGTCATCTGCATGTCTGAGGTTATTGATATTTGCCTGGCAGTCTTGATTCCAGCTTGTGCTTCTTCCAGCCCAGCGTTTCTCATGATGTCCTCTGCATAGAAGTTAAATAAACAGGGTGACACTATACAGCCTTGACGTACTCCTTTTCCTATTTGGAACCAGTCTGTTATTCCATGTCCAATTCTAACTGTTGCTTCCAGGCCTTGCATACAGGTTTCTCAAGAGGCAGGTCAAGTGGTCTGGTATTCCCATCTCTTTCAGAATTTTCCACAGTTTATTGTGATCCACACAGTCAAAGACTTTGGCATAGTCAATAAAGCAGAAATAGATGTTTTTCTGGAACTCTCTTGCTTTTTCCATGATCCAGCGGATGTTGGCCATTTGATCTCTGGCTCCTCTGCCTTTTCTAAAACCAGCTTGAACATCTGGAAGTTCATGGTTCATGTATTGCTGAAGCCTGACTTGGAGAATTTTGAGCATTATTTTACTAGCGTGTGAGATGAGTGCAATTGTGCAGTAGTCTAAGCATTCTTTGGCATTGCCTTTCTTTGGGATTGGAATGAAAACTCACCTTTTCCATTCCTGTGGCCACTGCTGAGTTTTCCAAATTTGCTGACATATTGAGTGCAGCACTTTCACAGCATCATTTTTCAGGATTTGAAACAGCTCAACTGGAATTCCATCACCTCCACTAGCTTTGTTCATAGTGATGCTTTCTAAGGCCCAGTTGACTTCACTTTCCACGATGTCTGGCTCTAGGTGAGTGATCACACCATCATGATTATCTGGGTCGTGAGATCTTTTTTGTATAGTTCTTCTGTGTATTCTTGCCACCTCTTCTTAATATCTTCTGCTTCTGTTATCTTAGGTTCATATACTGCAAGTTAGACTAATAAAAGCAGATTAATAAGAGAAAAACAGAAGTGTATCAGCATGTACATCAGGCATATACATGGGAATTCTCAGTGATGAGTAACTCAAGGGGTTGGTTAGAATTTGGGCTTATATCACTTCTTAACAGAAGAACTGTATATTTTTAGTGAAGTCACCAAACAAAGAAAAAGGACTTTGAGAACTATGGGAGAATTAATAGAAGATAAGGACTAGTTAAATTTTGTCCTATAGATTCTTCTGGTACTGTCTCTGGGCTAATAAGTGTTTAGAGTTGTTTCCAGTGATTTTAACTTCTGTCCTTCCTGGTAAAGGGGAGGGGGACACGTTAAAAATTTATGTCCTGTTTTAGATAAATAGGAGGAAAGTAGAGAGCTTTTCTGATATCTGCTTCTTCTCAGTTGCCTTTAGCACAAAATAATCCTTATGCCAAAGCAGCATTTTGGGGATGGCATATTCTGCTACCCTTCAGTACACGTCTGTTTCTATCACTCGAGCTGCTGAAATCCACAGGTTGATCTTATATCTTTCAGAATAATGTTGAGATGACTTGGGGATCTTCAGGATCTGACTTCTGCCTAGCTTTCTAGTGTCCCCTTTGTGGAGCTCACACCTCTCTAACCATCCTCTACCATGGTTCTGGCAAAACCAAACTCTTGGTACTGAAATATCAGATTCTCTCAAATCTCTTGGCTTTCACCCATACTACTCCCTCCAACTGAACTGGAATCCCCTTCCTCCCGTTCCGCTTTACCTCACAAACCTATGCTCCATCTCAAAACCATGCTCCAAGGATTGTCATGGGGTATTACATCCTTAGGAAAGCTTCTCTGGACACTCAGTATGACCACTCTTCTTTGTTATTCTAACATGCTTTGTGCATATCTTTATTGTTACCCTTATGTGAGCTAGAAATGATTTGTCTAATTCCAATCAATGAAGTCCTAAAAAGTTTCTAAATTTCTGTGCTTCAGTCTGAGGGCAGGCCAGGAGATTTCAAAGTAATCCCTAACTCAGAAGCCGTTAGGAGGATTACCTGCAAAATGCTTAAAAAAGAGGCTGTGCTTTGGCGAGTGCTCGCCAAATGTTTCTTCATGTACCACAAGAAATGGGAATGTTCTAAATGGAATCAGCTTCGTCATCTTAGGTCCTGGGTGAAGACAACATGTAGTGGAACCTCAACTGACTTAGAATGAGAACGTATACTTAGTGTGAACTAAATTAAAGTGTTGATGATTTTATAAAACAACTAAGTAGAATAAAATAGTAAACAATACAAAACATTAGGCTGCATAATGCTAAGGGTATTATTCTATGATGCTTTTGTTTGCACTACAGTTGTGTATATATGTACCAAGACATGCTTAAAAATTTTATTTACTAATTAAAAAATAATTTTTTTAAAAGCCCTGTCCTGTGGGGGAAAATGGATACATGTATACATATGGCTGAGTCCCTTCACTGTTTGCCTGAAACTACCACAACATTTTTCACTGGCCATGTGCACACTAAGTTGCTTCAGTCGTGTCAGACTGTTTGCAACCCTATGGACTATAGCCCACCAGGCTCCCCTGTCCATGGGTTTCTCCAAGCAAGAATATTGGAGTGGGTTGCCATGACCTCCTCCAAGGGGATCTTCCAAACCCAGGGATCAAACCTATGTCTCTTACATCTCCTGCATCGGAAGGCAGGTTCTCTACCACTAGCATCACTTGGGAAGCCCTAATGTGTGCATGCTCAGTTGCTTCAGTCATGTGTGACTCTTTCAGACCCTATGGACTGTAGCCCACCAGGCTCCACTGTACATGGGATTCTTCAGGCAAGAATACTGGAGTGAGTTGTTGTGCCTGCCTCCTAGGGGATCTTCCTGACCCAGGGATCGAACCAGCATCTCCTGCATTGCAGGTGGATTCTTTACCACTTAGCCACTGGGGAAGCCCCTAATTGGCTATACCCCAATACAAAAGAAAAAGTTTAAAGCTTGTAAGAAAAAAAAAAAAAAAACCGTCCTGCTTTTGCTATTGGTCCACTGCAAAGTCCTCTCTTGGTCCCCCTACTTCCATTCTTGCCTTCTCCACACCCAATCCATCTCAGCATCATTACCATAAAGATCCTTTCTAGATGCAGATTAAATTAATATGTCTTCTCTGCTTCAAAGGAATCTTTAAAGGAGGGCTTAAATCAGACCTGGTTCAGAAAATGTTACTTTCACATATGAATGATGAAGTCAAAGATGGCTTCATAGAAGTGAGGTTTTTACTCAATCATTTTAGAATCGAGTAAAAATCAATCAGTGGAAAATACCAGGGACAATACTCTGGGTGCCTCTTTAAAGACCCTGACTAGGCCATATTGGAATGCATTGTTGAGAGAGAATTGTGGGCATAAACACTGGAAAAAATGCCTGGAGGCAATCTAAGGAGAATTTGGAGCGCACTCCTAAAGGGTTGCACCATTAAATGTGCTTTATGCAAGACAAAATTGGGTTCTGCCTCTAATTCCCCTTCTTCAGATTAACACAGTTTAGGAAATTTACATAGGTAGTGAAAGGAATTGTTTTTAATTATTATTGATAGGTGGACAAGTTATATGGTTGATCTCAAGAGACTGACTGAAACCTCAAGGTCATAGCAATGCCGCCTCACTCTCTGCCAGAATAGAAGTCAAGAAACCTGAGGGAGCAGATCGAAATAATTCTAAGAACCACAATGTTAATGTTCTGCGATGAAAATGACTGAGATATAGACTGACCTAGGAAACGCTGTTTAAAAGAGAACTATCAGTTATTTTCATCTTTACCCAGAAGCCAGTGCTAGTTTGAGTGCTTAATTTTTAAATGTATATCAGTACCATTATAAGATAGCCATATTCTTATAGAAGAATCTAACCAATAAAAATAGGGAAAATTAGGGAGAAAATGTCATTTTTTAAAAAGAAAAGAATATGTTACAAAAATTTTGTCTCCAGAGAAACCAATATGCTGTTTAAAAGGTTGTTCCATCATGTAAAATCTTGGTTATCAGATGCTTCAGGGAAGGATGCCTTTTGTGTCACAAAAATAAATAGTTTGCATTAGGGAACATTTCCCCTCAATGGTACAGATCATCTGTGACTGGCTGTGATTTTTAATTTTTAAAGCCAGTGATTTTTAATTTTTAAAACTGCTTTGAGGCTGGGAAAGATTGAGTTATCATAGATGCTGTAATTATTCTTAAAGGCTTTTAAAGCAATGAACTGAGAATGGGAATGTCTGGATTAAAGTTTCAGACTTACAATGATTGCAGGACTTCCACTGTGTTATGTGAGTCAGTCAACAAATCCATCTTGTTCCTGAAAACAAACAAAAAACTGAGTATAGTGTGCTAATGATCTACATATTTTGTAAACCAAGTTTAAGTCATATAATTGTTTCTCAGGAATATATCAAATATTAGCTATCATGATTTTGAATGTGGATTGTGACAATATTGTGGGATATTTCATGATAGCTAAAGGAATGTTTAAGTTAGTGGAAAGGAGGTTGAGTGAACTGAATGGGAGTATCTCCGTCTCGCTCTGACAAGGCAGCAACTTTAGGAAACAGGAAAGGAGATCTCTACTGGTTATATGCCATTAAAGAAAGACAGGTGGTCAGCCATAAAAAAGCGTGAAATAAAACCATCTGCAGCAACGTAGATGGACCTAGAGGTTATCATACTAAGTGAAGTCAGTCACAAAGAGAAAGACAAATATCGTATGATACCACTTAAATGTGGAATCTAAAATATGACATAAGTAAACTTACCCATGAAACAGACACAGACTCACAGACATAGAGAACAGACCTGTGGTTACTGAGAGAGAGGGCGGGGAAAAGATGGATTGGGAATTTGGAGTTCAGTTCAGTTCAGTTCAGTTCATTTCAGTCGTTCAGTCGTGTCCGACTCTTTGTAACCCCATGAACCGAAGCACGTCAGGCCTCCCTGTCCATCACCAGCTCCTGGAGTTCACCCAAACTCATGTCCATTGAGTCAGTGATGCCATCCAACCATCTCATCCTCTGTCGTCCCCTTCTCCTCCTGCCCACAATCTTTCCCAGCATCAGAGTCTTTTCAAATGAATCAGCTCTTCGCATCAGGTGGCCAAAGTATTGGAGTCTCAGCTTCAATATCAGTCCTTCCAATGAACACCCAGGACTGATCTCCTTTAGGATGGACACAGATGCAAACTATTATATATGGAATGGATAAACAAGGTCATGCTGTATAACAGAAGAAATTATATTAAATATCCTGTAATGAACCATAAGGGAAAAGAATATGAAAATATATATATACACATATATGTGTAATTGAATCACTTTGCAGTACAGCAGAAACTAACACAACATTGTATATCAACTATAGTTCAATAAAATAAATTATAAAAAGAAAGACTAGTGATAGTAATGAGTTGAATTTAACATTAGAAATGGAGCTGAATGATAAAACACAATGTATTTTCAGACTATAAATGGCATAATTAGCAGAGTCCAAAAATGAGATTCTAAAGAATATATTAGTCTAGGAGAGTAGTACTAAAGCTTTTCTAGACTAGAACCAAAGTAATTATTAAACATGTAGTGATTTAATTTAAAAAGAAAGAAGAAAAAGAAAGAGTGAGAAAAAGGAAGGGAGGGAGGGAGGGAGGGACATGGGAAGAAAAAGATCCTGCTTATATTTTCAGAAATACTTTTATTGGACACATTCAGTTGATTTTTATCCAGCTGTCAATAAACACTTTCTGGAAAGAACTGAATATGAACATTTAAAACAATGAATAAATAAACTTAATCTATCCATGAGCATAAAGAAGGGCCTAGGGGCCAAATGGATTCCATATCTGCTTTTTGGCATAGGAATCTAGGTGTTCCTAGACCTAGTTTGTGTAGGATATGCTCTCAGAATTGTTTCCCAGCAGAAAAGCTAGGTTTATGATGAATATCTTCAATTTTCAAGAGGCTTCCTGGTGGCCAATAGTAGCATTTTTCCTGAGATGGCTACCTGGGACCAGTGAACAACCTGCTGCCTGTTCAGAAGGATTCAGACAAGCCCAGAAAGGGTTCACACTCAAAAAGTCCCCAGTGCGATGACAAGCATTCTTAGTTCTTTTGTTATAAAGAAAAAATAAGGATGTGGCTAAGATACCTGGGGTACCCTGCAGCACATGGCTTTTGCACGAACCATAGGTAGAGAGAGGACCATGTGCTTTTGTCGAGGGATATAAAATCATATCCCCTCTCAGCTATGTGCAAGCTCTGTTACGTAGCCTCAGGCAAATTTTCCCATCTGAGAATGGGTCTTTTGATGCCTGCCTCACAGAGATGGCACATTTCTTTGCACTCTGTCAGCAAGAACCTGGCACTGTGCCCAGTGCACAGACCAGTCTTGGGTGACTAGAGTCATCATTCTTTTCAACTCAAAGGTGCTGCTACTCAGACTTGGATGACTGGCTGTTTTTAAAATGAAGCTAAGAATGATAGACTCTTTACCTAATATCTAGGGATATCTGGATGCCTGCTTGCTGCAAAACTTATGGTAATACCAAATTCAGAATATTAATAATGAATCAAAAGAGTTGGCTTTACCCAAGAAACCAATTAAAGTACAGCCAAGGGCTTTGAAGCCAGACAAACAGGTTCGCATCTTAACTTCTTAGTTAATAGCCATATGGCCTTGGGTGAGTAATTCATTTATTTCAATTTTCTCCTAGGTAAGATGGCTTCACAGTGCTTACTTCAGTGTGGTGTTGCCTAGATTAAATGAAATGTGTATGAGCACTGGTTCTACCCTTGACTGGCTGGATGACCTTTGGCAAGTTTCTAAATTTCTGTGCTTCAGTCTGAGTGCAGGCCAGGGGCTTTCAAAGTAATCCCTAACTCAGAAGTCGTTAGGAGGATTACCTGGAAAACACTTAAAAAAGAGGCTGTGCTTTGGCGAGTGCTCACCAAATGTTAGCTATTCATTTTTCATCATCATTTCTTATTCCTCAATGTTAGTATTAATAGTCAGAAATTAAGTTGATGACATGACGCAGACCTGGAAAAAGTGCTTTAACAATATACAGTATAAAATGGCAAGAGAAGTAATCAGCTCCCAAAAGCAGTACACTGGCCTCTGCTCTCTTGGTTTTGGTATTAGCCAAACTCTCAATGGAGCAGAAAGAAGAGTCCAGGTAGAGAAGGAAGGCGGAGAGATTCTGGAAAACACTGACGGAGGAGGGGGCCACTGTGCCGGGGCGACCTATCCTGGGCAGCCGCTGGCCCAGCCACTGTCTTTGATCGTCAAGGTCATCCTGTGTTTCACAGCTCACCAAGCACCTCCCACCCAGCACCACGCAGTTGGCCACCACCTGGAGTAGGCGGGTTTTCTGAGTGACCAAGCCTCATGGTACCCACCCCACCACTTTCAGGCTTCTCCTTTTGCCTGGCGTTCTCTGTGGTAACATAACTTCCTCCTCATACCAGGAATCAATTCAGAAAATACGTTGCCATGGAAGTTGCGGGAAGTTTCCACACATTGACAAGAAGAGTTATTTGACCTGTTGGACCACATGACCCTCCCAGAGGTCATCCTTGACTGCATTCGGGAGTCACTGAGTAAACACAGCATCTCTGCTGGGTACCCACTAAAGTAGTCGGGGTGCCTCTTGACAGAAGTAGGTTCAAAAAATTTAAAAAAAAAACCCTGCTCCGAAGGTAGGAGACAGCTTATTAAATCTGTGTCAGGCTAACTGCCTGATCCCTTTTAAGCCCAGTCTGATTTTTTTCAGGCCCTTGACACACCACTAATTGGCATCACTCACCCGGTTAGCAGGTGCTGAGAGGAGACAGGCTTGCTTCCTGCTTCTCCTGTGCCCAGCAGGACATCGTTCTGTAAACACCAAAAAGGATGCCTTAAATAAAAGGAAAATATGTGAAATGGGACTTAGATGTAATATGGCCAAGCCTTTCTTGTGCTCTTTTGGGGGTGAAAAAGAATGTTGCAAACTGTGGGACAAAGTCGAAAACGTGCCTCAGGGAAGCCGATTGTTGTCAGCACTGTTTGCCCGTCCTGGCCTTTCCTCACCTCGGTGGGCAGCTTTACGGCTCCTTCCTGCATGTGTTTCACTCATTGAATATTTATTTGCAAATATTTATTTCTACTATTCTTGGCACCAGAAACACAACCCCCCCAAAAAAAAGAAACCTGCTAAAAATTCCTGCCCTCGTGGAACTCCATAGTAACATTCAAAATACAAGGGATGTCAGCTGCGGATGAAGGCAATGCAGGAGAATAAAACAGGAAAGAGGGAGAGGCAGGGTGGTGCCTGGGGCGGTCCAGGGGATCTGATTTTAAATAAACTGGTCAGAGGCCTCGCTTAGCTGACATTTGAGTGAAGATCTCAAGGACGCAAAGCCAGTCAGGCGGGACTTGGGAAGAGAATTCCAGGCACAAGTGGGAGCATTCCTGGCGAGCAGAGAGGCCAAAGAGAGGGTGCACAGTGAGGGTGGGAGAGGGCCATGGAAATGAGGCCAGAGAGCTGGCAGAGGGGAGGGCTGGTAGATCTTCCTGAGGATTCAACCATGGCTTTGCAGTCACCTGTGGAACTTTTAAAACCAAGTGAATCCAAGTCTCCATAGATGGAGCCCAGGCCTGAGATCATTTTCGATGTCCCCACGTGTGTCTCCAGCAGTCAGGGCTTGAGCCACACCGAGTCCAGAGGAAGGACAGGAGCTGGCCCACACTTCAGAAGGGTCACAGGTGCCTGCAGTTTTAGGAACAGACAAGGCAGGAGGACAGGTGGGAGCGGGGAGATGGGGGTGGGCACAGTAATGACCCAGTGCGGGCGCTGGGATTAGGATGGGCTGGGGGAGGTGAGAAGAGGCCAGATTCCTCTTGTTGCTGAAGGTGGAGCCAAGGGCATTTTCCCCCTGATGGTATAGATATAGGGAAGTGATCCCCAATTCCCAGAACAGGTTAGAAACCGGGACCCCACAGCAGGAGGTAAGCAAGCAAAGCCTCCTCTGCATTTACAGTTGCTCCCCATCGCTGGCATTACCAAATCATCACAATATGCTAATAATAGAAATAAAGTCACAATAGATGTAATGTGCTGGAATCATCCTGATATCATCCCCCACCCATGTGTTAGTTGCTCAGTCGTGTTCAACCCTTTGTGACCCATGGACTGTAGCCTGCCAGGCTCCTTTCTCCATGAGCTTTCCCAGACAAGAATACTGAAATGGGTTGCCATTTCCTCCTCCAGGGAAATCTTCCTGACCCAGGGATCGAACCCAAATCTCCTGCATTGCAGGTAGACTCTTTACTATCTGAGCCACTTTACTTGTCTTCCACAAAACCAGTCTCTGGTGCCAAAAAGGCTGGGGAATGCTGATTTATGGTATGAAAGCAAAGAGGAATAAAACATGATACCAAGTTTAGGGGCTGAGTAATTGGAAGGATGGGGTTGCCTTTGACTGAAATGAGAAAGACCATGGGAAGAACCACATTTATGCAACAACCCAGAAAGCATTTATAGGTCAAATATGAACACATTGCATGGAAACGCCCATAGATAGTAAAGTGCTCCACACCTGGCACTTTCTAGGGGTCAAGAATGCCTTTAAGAGAGACAGAGTGGGGTGGGGCTGGAGGGCATGTTTCCATGGGAGAGTTATCTTTAACGTGGTCTGATAGCAAATAAAAACACGTGTTCTGAGCATTCTCCAAAAATAAATAGAGGCGATGAAAACATAGCCAGGAAAAACTTCCCGTAAATGCCTCTGCCACCATCTCCCCTAAATCTTTAGAACTCTGTGGGAAGAAGCTTCGTTGCCTGGCAGGAATCCTGGCAACGGCCCTAAATTCAAGAGATGTATGGGATGTTTGACACTGGCCTCTCCTTTCTCCCCAAGGGTGTGGTACTGCAAACTGAACAGAAATAGAGACTACTCTCAGTGACAAATAGCAGGGGAGTTAGTCAGCCACCTCAACAAGATAGGCAGGCAATACTTAATCAGTCATGTCTGACTCTTTTTGACCCCATGGACTGGAGCCCACCAGGCTCCTCTGCCCATGGAATTTTCCAGGCAACAATACAGGAGAGGGTTGCCATTTCCTACTCCAGGGGCTCTTCCTGACCAAAGGATTGAACTCCAGTCTCTTGAGTCTCCTGACTGTTAGGTGGGTTTCCGGGAAACTAGACCATTCAAGTATGACCTAAATCGAATCCCTTAGGATTATACAGTGGAAGTGAGAAATAGATTTAAGGGACTAGATCTGATAGACAGAGTGCCTGATGAACTATGGACGGAGGTTCATGGCATTGTATAGAAGATAGGGAACAAGACCATTCCCAAGAAAAAGAAATGCAAAAAAGCAAAATGGCTGTCTGAGGAGGCCTTACAAATAGCTGTGAAAGAACAGAAGAGAAAAGCAAAGGAGAAAAGGAAAGATGTATCCATTTGAATGCAGAGTTCCAAAGAATAGCAAGGAGAGATAAGAAAGCCTTCCTCAGCGATCAATACAAAGAAATAGAGGAAAACAATAGAATGGGAAAGACTGGAGGACTCTTCAAGAAAATTAGAGATAACCAAGGTAATATTTCATGCAAAGATGGGCTTGATAAAGAACAGAAATGGTATGGAACTAACAGAAACAGAAGATATTAAGAAGAGGTGGCAAGAATACACAGAACAACTGTACAAAAAAGATCTTCACAACCCAGATAATCACGATGGTGTGACCACTCACCTACAGCCAGACATCCTGGAATGTGAAGTCAAGTGGGTCTTAGGAAGCATCATTGTGAACAAAGCTAGTGGAGGTGAGAGAATTTCAGTTGAGCTGTTTCAAATCCTAAAAGATGATGTGTGAAAGTGCTGCACTCAATATGTCAGCAAATTTGGAAAACTCAGCAGTGGCCACAGGACTGGAAAAGGTCAATTTACATTCCAATCCCAAAGAAAGACAATGCCAAAGAATGCTCATACTACTACACCATTGCACTCATCTCACACGCTAGTAGAGTAATGCTCAAAATTCTCCAAGCCAGGCTTCAGCAATACGTGAACTGTGAACTTCCAGATGTTCAAGCTGGTTTTAGAAAAGGCAGAGGAGCCAGAGATCAAATTGTCAACACCCGCTGGATCATCAAAAAAAACAAGAGAGTTCCAGAAAAGCATCTATTTCTGCTTTATTGACTATGCCAAAACCTTTGATTGCGTGGATCACAATAAACTGTGGAAAATTCTGAAAGAGATGGGAATACCGGACCTCCTGACCTGCCTCTTGAGAAACCTGTATGCAGGTCAGGAAGCAACAGTTAGAGCTGGGCATGGAACAACAGACTGGTTCCAAATAGGAAAAGGAGTATGTCAAGGCTGTATATTGTCACCCTGCTTATTTAACTTCTATGCAGAGTACATCATGAGAAATGCTGGGCTGGAAGAAGCACAAGCTGGAATCAAGACTGCCAGGAAAAATATCAATAACCTCAGATATGCAGATGACACCACCCTTATGGCAGAAAGTGAAGAGGAACTAAGAAGCCTCTTGAAAGTGAAAGAGGAGAGTGAAAAGTTGACTTGACGCTCAACATTCAGAAAAAGAAGATCATGGCATCTGGTTCCATCACTTCATGGGAAATAGATGGAGAAACAGTAGAAACAGTGGCTGACTTTATTTTTCTGGGCTCCAAAATCACTGCAGATGGTGACTGCAGCCATGAAATTAAAAGACGTTTACTCCTTGGAAGGAAAGTTATGACAAACCTAGATAGCATATTAAAAAGCAGAGACATTACTTTGCCAACAAAAGTCCGCCTAGTCAAGGCTATGGTTTTTCCAATAGTCATGTATAGATGTAAGAGTTGGACTGTAAAGAAAGCTGAGCACCCGAGAATTAATGCTTTTGAACTGTGGTGTTGGAGAAGACTCTTGAGAGTCCCTTGGACTGCAAGGAGATCCAACCAGTCCATCCTAAAGGAGATCAGTCCTGGGTGTTCACTGGAAGGACTGATGTTGAAGCTGAAACTCCAATACTTTGGACACCTGATGTGAAGAACTGACTCATTTGAAAAAACTCTGATGCTGGGAAAGATTGCGAGCAGAAGGAGAAGGGGACGACAGAGGATGAGATGGTTGGATGGCATCACCCACTCAATGGACATGAGTTTGGGTAAACTCCGGGAGTTGGTGATGGACAGGGAGGCCTGGCGTGCTGCAGTTCATGGGGTCGCAAAGAGTTGGACACGACTGAGAGACCGAACTGAGCTGAAAACAGCAACACCTAAACCGACTTCCTTAGGGACACCCCAGATCCTGTACGGGGCTGCATATAGTTTCATTTTCCAAAACTCTGCCAAATGCCTAAGATGTTTAACACTGACCAATTAAACAAGAAAATAAATGCAGTAACACATTTGTCATTCAAATCACTTTACACTAATAGCTAATTAAGGTTCTTTTTGAGTTCCTTATTCAAATTATATATTATGATTAATGATATGATTTTTTCGATGGAATCCTCACATGAATAAGATTTATTAACACAAATAGTTCCTGACAAACTTGGCCCAGGATCAAGAAAGACATTTCCTCTGGGTTTTAGAAAAGAGTCAAAGTTATTATAAATGGCTGCTTAGGGGAGATATGGCTGCTTTCTTCACTGATTTGAAGTAGGTCAGATTGAGAGCTCAAGGCTTCCCTAAGGTTTTAATTAAGTATGAATATTAAAAATTTGAAAACAAATAAAAAGTAAACAACTTATTTCAGACATTCACATCACAGACCTTTCATATGTTTATACCTCGGGCAAGATCCTTTTCTTTGGAAAAACTAATACAACTGGAAAAAAGAAAAGAAAATCCTGTGCATAGCTCTTTTTTTTTTTTTCTTTTTTACTTTATTCTACCTTACAATACTGTATTGGTTTTGCCATACACTGTGCATAGCTCTTGAAGTGTAAACTTCTAGACGGATTCATTCAAGCATGAAAGCTTTGGAGAAGTATTTAACCAGGCAGAGTTGAGGCAAAAATGCACACAAATGCCCAGTAAGCAGGCAGAATTGTTGTAATTCAATTCTGCAGGTCAGTTTATTGTGTCTCTCTTTTTCTTTTCCCTTGAAAATCACATCTTTCTCTCTCTTCCCCCCAAATCATTTACTCTTATTAAACCAGCTTAGTCAAATCAATATCTAGGCTAGCAATGTGAATTTAATTACAGTGAGGCTTGGATAAACATTAGCTCTGAGATATTCCTTGGTCTATAGAGTGATAACTGAATTAAGTAGCATTATTTCACCATTACCATACTACACCCACACTGTTGCTCAAGAGAAGCTAATATTTCTAACTCTTTCTAGCCCAGTAAAATACACTATAAGCCTTTACATGAGCCAATTTACTATGTATCCTTTTTGAAGAACTATGAAATAGGACTATGCTGCAGCTACATGTTCAGCAAGGGTGGAATTTGGAATGAGAATGGTTCAGCCTGGGCCGCATCCAGAGGACCAAGTGATCAAGATACTGAAGAGCATACAGCCAGGTAGTTCCTAGCACATCAGTGCTGTTTGCTTCAGCTGCTGATTGAACGTTCAGGGCCCCAGGGGACTTTCACTGTCCTTCCGTCCACCCTGTCTATATGTCCAGCTGTGGAAAGCTAACCAGACCTCTCTAATCATAGACTTCCTTGAAACTTCTGCTGGGATATCCGTTCTTTCAGGAGACTTCCCTGACCTCCCTGCCTTTGGGCACTGCTCTGGCAGCACAACTGCCTCATTAAAACCGTGTTTCTGCCTCTTTTCAAACACTGGGAACAGCTGGACGGTTGTTGTTCTCTGAGTCAAGCTCAGGGACTGTCACATATTAGGTATTCAATACTGTGTGTTGAATGAATGAATATAATTGAACAGCTAGGACATGCCAACACCTACTACGGGCTAGAGGCTGACTAAAGAGCTAGACAACATCTCCTCCAGCAGCTGAGGGAGGATCTGGTCAGGAAGATGAGGAAGTTGAACAGAGACAGAACAATGAAAGCCCAGCACTGGTTAAGGGTTAAAACAGCGTGTGCCAGGGAGAGGGAGTTCAGAGTCTTGAAAGCAGAGCAGACCACTGGAGAAAAGGTCACCTGAGGCCAGATAAGCAAGAGGACAAAGGCGGCATGATGAGTAAAGCCCTGTTACAGAGCTGGAAAGCATACAGTGTAGCATATTACAGTACAGACATTATGAGGCTGGGTTCTGGATGGATCCAGACAACTGGATTCAAATAATGAACCTGACTCCTAATAAACGTTCTTTCAGTTCAGTTCAGTCACTCAGTCATGTCCAGCTCTTTGCGACCCCATGGACTGCAGCACGCCAGGCCTCCCTGTCCATCACCAACTCCGAAGCTTACTCAAACTCGTGTCCATCAAGTCGGTGATGTCATCCAACCACATCAGGTGGCCAAAGAATTGGAGTTTCAGCTTCAGCATCAGTCCTTTTAGTGAATATTCAGGACGGATCTCCTTTAGGATGGACTGGTTGGATCTCCTTGCAGTCTCAAGAGTCTTCTCCAACATCACAGTTCAAAAACATCAATTCTTGGGTGCTCAGCTTTCTTTACAGTCCAACTCTCACATCCGTACATGACTACTGAAAAAGCCATAGCCTTGACTAGACAGACTTTTGTTGGCAAAGTAATGTCTCGGCTTTTTAATATGTTGTCTAGGTTGGTCATAACTTTCCTTCCAAGGAGTAAGCATCTTTTAATTTCATGGCTGCAGTCACCATCTGCAGTGATTTTGGAGCCCAGAAAAATAAAGTCAGCCACTGTTTCCACTCTTTCCCCATCTATTTCCCATGAAGTGATAGGACCAGATGCCACGATCTTCGTTTTCTGAATGTTGAGCTTTAAGTCAACTTTTCACTCTCCTCTTTCACTTTCATCAATAGGCTTTTTAGTTCTTCTTCACTTTCTGCCATAAGGGTGGTGTCATCTGCATATCTGAGGTTATTGATATTTTTCTGGCAGTCTTGATTCCAGCTTGTGCTTCTTCCAGCCCAGCATTTCTCATGATGTACTCTACATATAAGTTAAATAAGCAGGGTAACAATATACAGCCTTGATGTACTTCTTTTCCAATTTGCAACCAGTCTGTTGTTCCATGTCTGGTTCTAACTGTTGCTTCTTGACTTGAGTACAGATTTCTCAGGTAGCATGTCAGGTGGTCTGGTATTCCCATCTCTTTCAGAATTTTCCACAGTTTATTGTGATCCACACAGTCATAGGCTTTGGCCTAGTCAATAAAGCAGTAGATGTTTTTCTGGAACTCTCTTCTTTTTCAATGAGCCAATGTTCTTTAGAAAAATCATTTTTAAGCCTCAGTTCTCCCACTGTACCTCAGTTTTCCCACTGTAAAATGCATGTAAAAATAATAACTTTCTCATAGGTATAAGGCAAAATATACAAACCCTTATTATTGTTACTGTTCTCATTTCTCAACACAGCTAGGACATTTCAGGAGTCTTCATCCTAACTGCAATGGAGGCGAAGTTTGGAGCTGTGAGCGTAGAGGACCAGTGTTAAGTATTAAAGTCTCTTTCTCCTCTAGATTTGATCACAAATGATAATAGATGAATAGTCATATTTTAAATAGAGTCTATGACATAAACTTTAGAACACTGTTAACTGAACCACCTGCTTAAGGTATAACCTTTCTGGGGGTAAGGATCCCAGTTATGATAACATTCAGAGCATCTGTGGGATGGCTATCTACTGTTCAAGCCTGTGTCATATTAGCCCATTTGGGTAAAGCAAGGTCTGCTAATTATCATCCATTTCTCATCTCCTATTTGCCAGCTTGGTCACTGGTAGACAAGTCAACTCTTACTCTTGAATTGTTTCAGGTTTTTGTGTTTCATCTCTCAGCTGTATTATAATCTTCCTTAAGGGGAGACGGTAGTTATTATATAGCACATATGCTTCCCTGGTGGCTCAGATGGTAAAGAATCTGCCTGCAATGCAGGAGACCTGGGTTCAATTCCTGGGTCGGGAAGATCCCCTGGAGAAGGAAATGGCAATCCACTCCAGCACTCTTGCCTGGAAAATCCCATGGACGGACGAGCCTGATAGGCTACAGTCCTTGGGGTCGCAAAGAGTCAGACACGACTGAGTAACTTCACTTTCACTTTCACGGCCTTCACACTACCTAGAAATACTTAATAATCTTCTCTTGGTTACCACTGGCCATTCATCATCAAGGGTTTGACCCTTGATCTTATGACACTTGACTTCATGACACCAAAATCCAAGAGTATGGCTGTTAGCATAACTGACGCCATCTTGGGGCCCTTACAGCTTCTGCTGTCCTTCTGCTGACCCTACTCAGGACTGTGTTGTAGAGTAAATCACTTCCCTGTTGTCAAGAACTTTGTAGTTAAAAGGTATTGTTTAAAAATCATTAGGACCAGGTGGCCTCTATGCTCTGTTAGTCCCCAAACAATGATGGAAACCTTCACTGGTGTATTGCTGGCGCCCACGAGACTAGTGACCCATTTGTGAATCTTGACTGAGGAATGCATGTCCTGTTTCCAAGCACCTACTTCATACCCTGGGTTAACAACAAAATTGCCTCAGGAGCCCCTTGGAGGTGCAGAGTGCGGCTCCGATTCTGCATAGTTGCCTGCTGGACTCCGATCCTACCCTGTGAGTAAGTTATCCTATAAAAAAACCAACCCATTGATTATATAAGCAGCCTGCCTCATTTTTCTGTCTCAAGATACTTTCTCAGTTTGGTGGGTACTTTTCGTTTCCTCTGTCCTCCAACACCTATAGACACTGCAAAATTCTCTTGATATTTGACACTCTGCTGACATATTACTCAAAAGAGAAATTTAATCAGGTAACCTGGTGAAGCTACCTTACACAGTAATTTTTTAATAATTTTTAGAAATCTAATATGAAAATTAGTTGAAAATATCCCCCACTGGGTTTGAGTTGCCTCCACCATTCTTCCAGACATTTAAAATAAATGATCAGAAACATTTATATCAGAAATATTTATCTTGTAAGTTGGACCATTTTTAATTTTAAAAAGATTTTAAGCACTTACTCATTTAAAAATCTTAAATGTGTCAGTTATAATGATAAAGCAGATATCTGCTTTGCATATTAAGCAATTTCATGTGTGAAGAGCAACCAGAATGAAAAGACCTGCAGACTGGGGAGGTTTCATCTGAGGCCAAATCCTTTCAGATGCACTTCTAATTTTGCTACTTGTGTTTTAAGGGCAAAAACAATAATACTTTCTACCTTTATGATATTTGAATGACTTCTGGTCCCCTGACCCTCCTTTCTTCTCCCAGATTTGCTGTGAGCATTAATTACTTTTAGAAAGGTTTACTCATGACCCATGCTTCATGCAGGTATTCGGTTGGAAAAACATCTCTAAGAGTTCTGTGCAGGTATTTTAAAAACGATTCTCATGATGAAAATGACTTATTACCTGAGTCACCCGGGAAAATTATTTATCCCTTTTAAGCCTCTTTTTCCTATCTGAAATGAAGGGTGTGGTAATGTTTTCCATTCAGAGATTCTGTGATGAGGAATAAGCACCATCTCTCACAGCATGTCTGGCACTTCGCAGGCACTTAATATTTAATATATGCATATATTGATATATCACCTTTTACAATTTATAAAAGGGTCTGTGTTTCCATACTGTTTACTCTGACCTCACTATAAGAGGATACCCCTTCTGCAATCAATTTACAAATAATAATGGTCCCGTAAGCAGTCCTCTGAATCAGTCAAGAGATTATCATAAGTTTTAGATTCTACATTTTATATATTACCACCCAATAATACTTGCAAGGGCAAACTACCATCATCTTTCCACACTAACTTTCATATTATAAAAAATTTAAAAAAATATGGCTTTGGGGGCTGGTTCTTGGGCAAAGAGGTATAGAGAACAATGAAAAGAATTTCAATACTCTCTTTTAAAAATAGTATTCTAATATACTGAGAAAAGAAAGAAGTTTGTTATCTGTAGCTGAAATCTGCACTCAGATATCCTTGGGATATGCCTTCATGTTACTATGATATAATCAAATTTGAAAGCCCCAAAGCTCATTGTCATGAACCGGATCTGTCGTCGCTGGTTTCAAGCCAAAAATAGTTTTAAAAAATGAAAGAATCAGAGATCTACTGATCTCAAAGTAATTACTCTGTGTTTCATAATTTAGAAAATCATAAATTATAAATTATAGCCAACAATTTACTCTAGAGTTTATCTAGTAATAGAGAATCAAACTCTTTCATTTTCCTAACATATTAGAGTTTGTGCACATGAATTCTTTTTTATTAATAAATCTATTAGCAAGTAATAATAATGTATTTTGACATAGCCCCAAACACAAAATTTGCTGCAGCCTCATTTGCGGGGTTGGGGGTGGGAGGAGGTATGTTTCAATAAAATAAGCAAAAGCATAATTATTTAGGGGAAAAAAAATCACATGCAGGCCTTACCCCAGATGGCCTGAACCAGAACTTCTGGTTGGGGAGTGTATAGAGGGTAGCTACTAGAAACCCCTGTTTATCTAACTTTCCCCTGTGATCCCATGGAGATGCTCTGATTTAGACCTACTTACTGCTCAGTACTCTTGCTTGCAAAATCCCATGGATGGAGGACCCTGGTAGGCTGCAGTCCATGGGGTCACTGAGAGTCGGACACGACTGAGCAACTTCACTTTCACTTTTCACTTTCATGCATTGGAGAAGGATTTGGCAACCCACTCCAATGTTCTTGCTTGGAGAATCCCAGGACGGGGGAGCCTGGTGGGCTGCCGTCTATGGGATCGCACAGAGTCGGACACGACTGAAGTGATTTGGCACAGCATAGCACTGCTCGGTAAAGCAGATGATACTAAAAGGTGACAACCAGCAAGCAGCGGTCATGGCCAAGGAAAAGCCAGCAATATTGGAGGGGGTTTAGGCTGTGTCCCACTTTAACAGCGCTTAGCAGGATGATCCAAATCAGATGTCTTTTTAGAATCTGGACTGACAGCATATCTTCTTGCCCCTCTTATGTTTCCACCCCTGTAAGTTTCACCTACGTCCCTTCTGATTAATGTTTTAGAAAAAGGCTTACTTAGAGAAATGAAAAAAAAAAAACCAAACATGTTTTCCAGGCAAAAATTCAAGTAACTAAAGCTAAAAATAAATATATTTAAATCTCTCTAGGCCAAACAGTGAGGATTCATGAGGAAATTGACTATAAATTAATGTTTTAGGGCATTAGTTCAGATAATAGGTCTTGAAAGTATATTTTAAAATGTAACTCATGATTAATAGAGAGTGCTATCATCAGCTTAGTATCTTATAGTGAAAAAATATTGTAAGCCCAGGAAAATTTCACATATGTGATCTTTGTTTGATTTTTCCAGAGTATCCACTTCTCTCATAACTGATACTAAAAAATACTAAGTACCTTAAAAGAATAAGCCAGGTACATAAATCCAAATTATTACCCGGAAGGAAAGTTATATAAAAGTTTTGAGTGAAACAAATTTATAATGTACAAATCACTTCTGTTCCTACATTTAAAATACATGTGATCAGGCTTCTACGTGCATGCTATGTCTTATCAGTTGTGTCTGACTCTTTGTAACCCTATAGACTATAGCCCACCAGGCTTCTCTGTCCATGGGATTCTCCAGGCAAGAATACTAGAGTGGATTGCCATGCCCGCCTCCAGGGGATCTTCCTGACCCAGCGATCAAACCCGAGTCTCATGTCTCTTGCATTGGCGGGCAGGTTCTTTACCACTAGTGCCACCTGGGAAGCCCCTAGGCTTCTACCCTCCCCACCCCCTCAAAAACGAAGATACACGAAAGAACTTAAAATTCCACAGCATAACATTCAGTTCTATGCTTTTACATCACCATGCCTTCCTATTCCTGCCCAAAACAAACCTTTGCTTTGCAGCATTCAGGATTTGTTTTTGCATTATTTTTTTATTGAAATATAGCTCATTTACAGTGTTGTGTTAGTTTCAGATGACAGCAAAGTGATTCAGTTATACATACATCCATATATATACATACGTATATGTATATATGCATGTTTTTTGAGCTATAATATGTTAGTTTTCATCTCAACTCAGCTCATCCTTTAACCAAGCATCAGGATTAGGATCAGCCAAAATCAGGCTCTCCAAACTCCCCACTGCCAGTACTGTCCATGGTCCCTTGCCAAAGGCAGCATGCATTTCCTAGGATCAAGGGTTTGAGAGTTGAAAGACCCTAGAGATCTGGCGCAGAAAAGGCTGAATTCAGAGATCTTCTGCAACCCCACTGCCAGCCATGTTCTTTCACACTCAGCACCCTGGTGATCATGACCCCTGGAGGCAGCTCTTCCCCTTGCTGAAGCGTCAGTGGTTCAGGAGTTTCCCTCTGTGTCCTGACTCTCTGTGTGACCCTGAATGAACCACAGCATCTTTTCACCCAAATATGAATGAAAAAAGAGTAACGATTTTAAAGATCACACAGGTCACACAGTTCTTCCTAATTGCTTAAATGGCAGGAATTGGAATAAAATGTTTTCCTGTAATATCCTTGGGACTGAAGGATCTTATCTAACAGGTGAGGTCTATGTTTAAAAGGTAGAGGCAGTAAGTTTTTAACACCAACTAGGCAATAAGGAATTGTCAAGTCAACTGAGCAATAGCTAACATCCTATGCCATTTCCTATGCACACATCCTGACCACTCACCCAGCTCCTTAACCCACAGCTGACCAGTATCTGCCACTATGCCTGGCTTGGCACTTATCAAGCTGTCACCAAGGATCCATTGCTCCCCCAAAACCACCACTACCAAAGTCAGTCTTTCCTCCTCATCTCATTCTCCAGTTCTGCAAATGCTTGTTAGGATGGCCTATCTCCCTCTTTTAATTATCTTCTCTCTCAGCCCCGGCGACAATACATCCTTGATTCATTCCCCTTTGTCATTTTTTGACCGCTGTTTTGCCTCATTCTTTGGCTCTTTCATCATCCTTTTCATTAAAAATAGCCACTTTTTGACTCTCTTATCTTCACCAGGAAGAATCCGGAAACTGAGCTCTCCTTGAATCCCTGTCACTAACTCACTGTGTGGCCTTAGACAACCCACAGCCCTCTTTGGGTTTCATTTATCCCTGAGAAAGTGAAGCAGCTGGATTTGATAATCCATAGTCCTTCAGACCTAGGCAGTGCTATGTCTGTCCTAATCCCATTCCTGTCCTCTATCAGTACGTGGTATATTTTCAGAAAGCCAGTGCAAGTCTGTGATGCAGCTAAGACCACCGGGAAGTCATCACTTTCAGGGTGGGAAGGAACCTCTGAAATTTCCTTTTCACAGTTGAGAAAGCCTGGGTTCAAAGTGGGTAGTTGATTATCTCACAGTAGAGATGGGAATAAGGAGGCTCCTACATGTTCCAAATTCAGAGCTTAAGTGACTTTCAAACCTGGCTGAAGTGCATAATGGTATCAGGTAAAATGGGATATTGAAGGTATTCACTGGGTAGGACACTCCATAGCCTTTTTTCCTCTTTAAAAAAAAAAATCTATAAGAAATTTGGAGAGAAATTTGCAATAGATGGTATTTAACACAAAGCAGCACGATCAGATCACATAAAACATCTTAGATTTATATTTTTAAATAGCCAAATAAAACAGAACATCCAAGTCACAGAACACATATATTTACATTAATTCAAATGTCCAAAGTACAATATAGTGGCATCTCTTTAACAGTTCATATAAGTTAAGACTTATACACACACAAGCATATAGACAAATATTAGTCTCCTAGAACAAAGGCTGAAGAAGTTATTCAGACATTTTGGCATTGACACTTACATATTTATGGCAACAAATAATGATGGCTTTAAACTTTCAATAAGATCTTTTGTACAAGAATAGGAGATGTACAGAATGGAAAGAAGATAGTCAAACAAATGTACCTTTACTATACTATTTATCTAACACCATATGCAATGTGGCACTGCTCAGCAAATTTGATCAGGACTGTCTATTTACTCTGGTCTGCAATGACAACATGAACTGCAGTATCCCCAAATCTAACTTTACTTTGTGCTTTATAAACAACTGCTGCTTGGTTCTTCCTTCTGCATCTTTTAAAAATGAACACTTTTCTTTAACATAACTCAACTTTGGTCCCAATAAGTTAGTAAAATCTCTAATATCTGAAATTTAGCTTTTCTTTCAAGAATCCTGAGTGAAAGGACAACGTCAGTCACGTCGCCTCCAGGCCAGCTTTGAAATTATCAGTGGTGCTAAAGATGAAGGTATTTTCTAGAACTTAAACTCTGAAATACAATTCCATCTTTCTCTGGCATGAACCTAAGTGCTCTACCACATTTCCTATAAACCAGTGAAAGAGATCTTTTGGTTTTATTTCTGAAACACAGAACAACCCCATTTCTGCCCTGCTGTTTTATTTCTGCAGACCACACACAAAGTTGAATATAAAGAGATTCAATCACTACATTGCACAAATGCAGGCACAAAACTAAGTGGACGCCACAAAGGGTGTGTCTGAAAACACTGAATTGACTGAATCTGAGTCGGATTTCACCCTCGTGGACTTTAAGATGCCCTCAGCTATGACTGTTTCACTGGGAAAGAGTCTGACTTTCCCATTCTGCCCTGCTGCAGTATCCTTCAGGGGTTCCAAAAACACTACTCTTTTTCCGGCCCCTGCCTTCCGTTCATCAGTGGGGGCATCACTATCAGGGCCAGGAGTGAGAATAGATGCATGGACATTGCTTTGGTTTAGCATATTTTTTCGTCTCTTGGGTTTACACTTGCAGGGACACGGTGTCAGATAGAGGTACAGAAGTACCAAAACAATGCTGGCCACGCAGGCTGCAAGAGTGGTAAAAGCTGTGTTAAATGCCTCGTGCGCATGGGATTTGTTAATGGTGAAATTGCTCACGTTTATTGTAACATCCACAGTTTCATTTAACAGACGTTGCCGATTCATTGCAACACAGGAATACACTCCAGCATCCTCAAAACGAGGACTTTCTATAACCAGGCTTCCATTGGGAAACACATGAAAGTTTTCCATCTCTTTATCCGGCTCCAGCACTCTGTTATCTGGACCGACCCACATGAAATCGGTATTTGCCCTACCAGTCTTGCCGTCACAGTGGATCATCAGCCTTTCCCCAACCTGAGCCTCATGAATAAAGCCAAGGGCACGGAAGGAACTATTGATGATACTGTCAGAGCAGTTCAGGAAGCTATCCTGGAGCAGAAGCACCTGATGGAAGTGCCTAGTGTCAGACCATAGGCGACAGGTATAATCATTCTTAAAATCCATCACTGAGCTGAAGTGCCTACGGTACCAAAAGATCAGCAAGGAGTATAGAGAACAGTCACAGACAAAGGGGTTTCCATGAAGAAAGATACCTCTCAGTTGCTTTCCTGGCACTAAATTTATATGATGCATTGGCAGAGAGGAGATCCGGTTATAAGAAACATCTAGAAACATCAGTTCTGCCAGCTTGAACCTTCCAACATACAAATCCATGGGAAACTGCGTGAGAAAGTTTCCACTTAAGTATAGTTTTTGCAGTTGGGAGAGCCCTCCAAACGCTGAAGGATCCAGATAGGAAATGTGATTGTTGTAAAGCAGGAGCACTTCCAGAACCTTCAGCTCTTGGAACACTGCACTTTTCACGGTCTTCAGCTTATTGGATGACAAGTCAAGACACTTTAGATTTGGAGTGGTGGAAAAACTGTCCGTGGAAATGCTTGTGATGTTGTTGTGCCGAATAATGAGGGTGTTCAGCTTTACCAAGGATACTGGAATCCACTCAGAATCCAGAAGCCCAATTCTGTTGTAACTCAGATCCAGTCTCTTGATCAGCCTGAAAAGGTTCCCAGGCACCCTGGACAGATTTTTGTTGGTGCAGCTGACGATGTCAGTGGCACAGATGCAAGCGGTGGGGCACACCCCGGAGGCGCCACGGCTCACAGTCACCGTGATAACCAACAAACACAGCAGTTCCTTGCAGCCCGGTCTGACAACTCCAGGCAGGGTGGGCAATGCGTGTAAACGTAAAGACATTATGGTCGCCTCTGAGTCTCTTCCAGGAGCCTTTTCCACCAGCTCAGCCTCCCACCAGTGAACCTGGTAAAAAATCAATATTAAAAGAGGGGTTTAAAAAGCAAAGATTCACTAGCACTAGTTAACCCTTAAGAGTAATATCTGGCTTTCTTTCCAATAACTTTTGAAACGGATTGTTTTTTCACACTGGGGAGTCTATGTTTGATGCCAATTTTTCCTGGGTTACTCCTGCTTACAGGCATTTACAGTTCCATTCTATTGGCACAACCTTCTCAATATCAGAAACTCAATTATTTTTTAAGGTGCATCCTTCGTTGTTGTTGTTGTTGTTTTCTCTCTCTAGGAGACACAAAAATACACAAACGCGTCTTATAAACAATTACAGGGAAATACTTAGCAAGCCACCCGTCCAGAAATCAACTCACAGAGCTGGGACGCCTCACGGGCTCCGGGGATAGGCCGCCGACGTGGTGTCTTCTGCAGGTCTGTGCGTCCGTCTGTCTCTGTCTGTCACTCCGGCATCTTAAGACTTCCTTTCCCTTTTGCTCCCGGCGGGCGGCAGCCTCTCGCTGGCTCGCAACTTTGGAGAGTTTCAAGCCGCCGTTTCGGGGGCAGCAGCAGCAACCCCGGCCGCAGGAAACGTCTCGACCGGCTCCGGTTGGTTCTCCCGGGCTTTCTTCATTGCTCGGCTGAAGGTACCGCCTGGGCGATCCGGTCGTCGCGTGGGGCGCCCGGCTCCTGGACCCGGGTCCGAGGGGCGGGGGCGCGGGGAGCGGATCGGAGCCGGCCCCGCCTCTCCGCTCACGGGAGGCAACAGGGCCCCGGCTCCCCGGCGCCACCGGCCGGGTTTTATCCCCGCGCGCTCAGGGTCGGGTGCGGGGCGGGGAGACCAGTCCCGCCCCTGCGCGTCCTCCTTCCAGCGTGAACCTGCTCCCGGGCTACGGGCGGGAGCCGGCTGGGCGCGCGGCGGGGGGCGCGCGGCGCGGGAGGGGGCGACGGTGCAGCCAATCGGAGCGGCGGCCGGCGCACCCTGCACGCACCCACCGCGCGGCCCCGCTGCCGCCCTCTTCCTGCCCCTCTGGGTCCGGGAGAGCGGCCGCGCGGCGGGGCGGGGGACCCACACCGGAGGCCGGGCTCGCGTACCCAGGGGTGAGGACGCTCTCGCGCACTGCTGCCAATCGCGTCGGCGAGCCCAGCCCCTACCCGCGGGCTGGTGGGGTCGAGGGAGGTTAAGGGACACGCCCAGCCCGGGAGCTAGAGGTCACAGCCTTGAAGACCCACGTGTCGCGACCGCGCGAGTCGCGTCTTTCTCCCATCGAGTCCGCTGAGCTCCTCGACCTCTTATCGCTACCTTTCTTTGGGCGAAGGCCCGGGGGGCTCGCACAGCGCTAAGTACTGTGGGTTTTACAGGTTTGCAAAACACCGAAGCCAAGCCGGCTTCGGTCTCCGCCCTCATAAGGGGGGCGGGGGTATGCAGAAAAATCGGGCGCGTTCCCTCCGGTGCAACAGGATCTCCTACTGGGGGAAGGAACCGCGAAAGCGCCGCGAAGACGCTGCGCACCTCCTGGGGAAGTTCGGTCCCTTTCCTAACTCGGGAGGAAGCATCAGGGTTCGTGCCCCATTCGCGAAGGAGAAGCGCAGGAAAGAAGGGTTGGATCCGACCTTCCGCCTGGAAGGCAAAGATAAGAGTATTACGCTTAAAAGCAAAAAAATCCCAAAGCCAGGCTTTTTTTTTTTTTTTCAAAATATGTTCGCGCGGGACGGAGACTGATCCCGGAAGGGGTGTCTGCCGAGGTTCTTCATCCTTTCCCAAGAGGCAAGCTAGGAAAGGTGCGAGACCGGGTGGACAAGGCCGGGCAAAGTGAGGAGACAGGGGGTGGAGCTGATGAGCTTTTCGATTAAAAATCCATTTTTGTTTAATTCGGAGATCAGTTTTAATGATGGGATTTGACTGAGCCAAATGACCCATTTATACATTATATCCGGATTTAAAGAGCTAAATTACTGCCCTGACAAGAGATACTAATCAAAGCAGAAGGGACAGGGACATTGAAACGCACTAAATTGAGAAAAACAGTTGGGGGCAGGGCACATAACTTGTAATGGTACTTGAAAAATAGAAGCGATGACGTAGACGACCAACTCCTCGGCCCCGCTACACACACGAGCCACCTTGAATTTAGTGCGCGTTGGTCTCTACATTGTCAATGAATGGATTCATGTGATGGCACAGATCTGTCAGGCCAGCGCCAAATGCAGATAGAATTGTGTGCATCGTTAGTTTAGCTAGGCTGTTTGTGGAGTGAATCTGAAATAGCACTGGTTAATTGAGGTTTTTCAGGTGAGAGCAGCTTGATTCAGATTAGTTTTGGTTTTCTGAAAAGTTTATCATAATACTGTTTGAAATGCTTCAGGAAACATTTCTTACTGCAAGTTCTCAGGGGAAAGGCAGAGGTTGAGATTTTCTAAAGTTGAGGCCACGTTTCTTTGGGTTCTCAAAAAAAAAAACAGTGTACAGGGCTTCATTTTTACAGTTAGAATGATTAGCAGAGAGAAATAGATTAAAATTACCCAGAGGAACACTTTTTAAACGACTAATAGATGACCAGGCTTTTGTAGTATTTTACTAAATAACATCCTATTCAAAGGAAAAAAAAATGAAGATGGGAGAAAGACCTATATTTCAAACAAAAATGGTTTAAAAAGAAAAGTAGCTTTTGAAAATGGAAGCAGAATGTTAGGTTATTAGGGCTGCAGGCACATCTTAGAAACTTTGTGCAAAGATTACACAGCCTAAATAAACTAAATGCACTCAAAATCCCCAGGCAAGTTTATTTACCCATTTGAAGACCTGATTTTGGGGATTCTGCACATTTACCAAGAGGAAGAGAGCTTTGCAAAGGGTGGGTTTGCTTGGTGAGAGAAAGCCAACAGTTGATCTTAATGATGGTGTAAGGTGGGACCTTACTTTGTGGCTGATAAACGTTTTATCTTTCTGGAATCCCTTCTTCTTCTACCAGATCCACCTTTCCACTAGAAGGTATATTCCACAAGGGTGAAGTGTTTTATCTTGAACATTGCTCTGTTCTTAGCTTCTAGAACTGTGCTTGCCACTTACTTGTCTTTGAAGGAATTTTTGATAAATTAACTGGTGAATGAGGCAGTTTCTTAGGCAGATTCTTAGGCAGCGTGGATCTACTCATTGCCCTCCTGCTGTCTATACTTCAAATGCTTGTAAAGAGAGGGAAAGAGGAGCCCTGTGAACATTATTTGAGTCCTGGATCCAGTAGTGCCTGAAGGCCACTGCACAATTTTATTTCCCTTCTAATTACATTCTCTACCCACATCCCTTTTTCTTTTTCCTTTCTTATTCTTCCTCAGTTATTTTGAGTTGCGTTTCATGTCACTTGAAACAAGAATCCTAGTATATATGATGGTAATAATAAACAAATAGGTACTGAGCTATTACTGTGTGTCAGATATGACCTCTGTGTTTTACATGTTTATTTCATTTACTGCTCACCAAAACCCTGTGATATTGTATAATCCTATAATTCAGATGGTAAACAACTGTGTTCCAAATTATTTGAAAATGGAATGGGACAAAATTAGCTTGAGGCTCCATTTGAAGGATTTAGATTAAACCAAAAGAGACATTTTTGACAGGGTGGTTCCAGCTTAGAATGGGTTGCCAAGACAGATGGTTGAGTTGCCTTCTCAGAAGTTTAAAATAGGACGGATAGATATTTCTCTGGTCTTTTCTACATGGCACAATCTTATCAGTTTTTTTTTTGTTTGTTTGTTTTTTTGTGTGTGTTTTTTGACCAGTAACGACTCCAGGATAGGAGAAAGTGGGTTGACATTTGATGGGATTCTGAATCTAGCCTGTGTGGTCCTTTGGCTCGGGTTGCCTGGGGGCAGGGATTTGAGTAAATGAAATCTCAGGGGTCTTCTAGCCCTGTGATTTTTAGAATTTCTCAGGTTGTAATGAAAGACTTATGGAATTAGAGCTAGGAGACAAAAAATTGTTATAGGGCTAATTTGATAATTTGGAGTCATTTTTACTAATCATGAACACTGTAATAGAACTTTATATGCTGTGAGGGGTTTTCACATTCTGTAACTCATTTAATTTCAGCACACATCTTGTGATCAGGTATAGTTGGGACACTAACCTAAAGTTGCCTCTTTTTTTACTTCCCTGGTGATAACTTGGTTAAGACTCTGTCTTGCAATCCAGGGGGTGTGGGTTTGATCACTGGTCGGGGAACTAAGGTCCCATATGCTGCCTGGTGTGGCCTAAAAATTAAAATAATAATAATAAAGTTACCTCTTTTTAACCTGAGAGGACTTTTGAGTGGTTTTCAGGGACAATTCACAAGAGTATCTAGCTCTGCAGGGGCCTGATTGTTGCAGGTGGAAGCTTTCTGCTGAAAGCACACTCTAGAGACAGCCCTCTTGGTAGGGATTTTGCAATGTGACTGGAACTTAGGTCACAGAAAACACATAAGGTTGCCCACCAGCTCTGCAAGTGCACTCTGCTCCACAACCTTTTGGCCTGCTCCAGTTGTTTTTTGTAAATTCTCCAAGATTTGTGATTGAACCAGATCTTGAACCCAATACTGTGCTTCTGGCTGTGTGCAGATGCAAGCTCCAACCCCTGTGCTCTGAACTCCAGGTGGCATGGGTCACCTTGTGGCTGGGTTCTTTGGAATCTCCCTAAGCTAGAAATGGGGCAGGGAATGGGGATGGAACATGCAGCAAGTACACACATGCCCTCCCCAGGGAGAGCCCACAGTGGGGCAACTATTTAATCAGTCACCACTTACCCATTTGCTCCTCCCTTTATTTTGGGGGGTGGGGGCTGAAGTGGGGACAGGTTGCAAAGCATGCAGAATCTTATTTCCCCAACCAGGGATCAAACCCATGCCCCTTGCAGTGAAAGCACAAAGTCCAAACCACTGAACCACCAGTCCACCCCCAACCCCCATCTGTTCTTTCTGTCTCCTGTCTTCACTGACATGGACTGGATAGAATTTTTGTTGTTGTTGATGTTGCTTTTAATTTAGTTGAGATAAAATTTGCTTAAGCAAAATTCATCATTTTGACCATTCGAAAATATACTGTTGTATGTTGAACACTGTCTAATTCTAGAATAATTCCATTACTCCCGAAAGGAAGCCCTGGACCCAGTAAGCAGTCACTCCCATTTCCCTCCTGCCAGCCCTTGGCAACCACTAATTTACTGTCTGTCACCATGGGTTTGCCTTTTCTGAACATTTAGCATAAATGGAATCATACAAGATGTGGCGTTTGTGTCTGGCTTCTTTGACTTAGCATACTGTTTTCAAGTTTGGATGAGGTGTTCTAGCTAAAGGTTGTAGAACCAGTTGGGATCATCCCTTTGAAAGTTGTACATAGATGGTTTTCTTGCACTTGAGCTTAAACATGGGCCATCTGCTCCTGCTATTGTCAACCTTGAGACCCAAAGTTCTCCTTATTCAGAGTCTTCAATTATAAAAGTGTCAAGTCCCTGTGTGATTACAGAAAACCAGCAGGTTCCAAGTTGAGAAGATCTAAGTTCTAGTCCTGGGAAAAAATGCTTTCATCTCTCCATAAAACCTAAGAATCAATTAAGGATATGACAATTAATGATTTCTTAAGTTGCTTTTAACTTCAAAACATGAATCTGATTTTCTGATCTGCTGTTGCCCAGGCCCCAGGAAGACAGATGATTAGAACAGAGGTACTAACCAGTTAGAGCCCATCTGGGTTTAGTTCCTTCCTCTGGGTCGGGTATCACTGCAGTGGGTAGACACGAACTCCTCTTTTTCCCCAGTGATGTCAGTCTTATTGCTGTTTCAGGAAAAGTAACTGAGAGCAAGTTGCCTATAGTCAAGATATTACTTTAATTTATTAAGTATTCGATCACAAAGGGGCAGCATCATTTCTCAAAGAAAAAAAAAAAAAACAAAGATGCATCCTTAATGTCCAACAGGGATGTGGGTGAATAAATGATTGTGCATCCATCCAGCATTGTGCTATATTGTCATTAAAAATAATGTAACAGAGAAATATCTTTTGTGACATAAAAAAATTACCAAAAAGTGTTCTTCCAATTTTTACAAAAGAAAATACACATGTATATGAATTATCTGTATGTATAGATCATCTGAAAGAATATATACTTATAACAGTGGTTTAAAATTTTTCATCTCTTATCTGCATTTTCTATTTCTCTGCAATGCTTTTGGGATAAGAAAAATTACAGTGAGAACTTATCATTGTTTCAAGTTATTGATGATTAAGTCATGTGCATCAGTATTTTTTCTTTGTGACTCCGACTTAATATTCAGCAACTCTAGTTTCTCTGGTGGCTCAGACAGTAAAGAATGTGTCTGTAATACAGGACACCTAGGTTCAATCCTTGGGTTGGGAAGATCCACCGGAGGAAGAAATGGCAACCCACTCCAGTATTCTTGCCTGGAGAGTCCCATAGACAGAGGAGCCTGGCGGGCTGCAGTCTATGGGGTCGCAAAGAGTTGGACACGACTGAGCAACTAACAATTCAGTTTCAGAGAGCAAACACTCTTCTAACTTTTCAGGCAGGAAGTGACTCTGATTTCCCCTGATTTGAGGTACTATAATTGCTGTCCCTTCTTAGCACAGCTGTCATTTATCTGGCAGATATTTCCTGAGCATCTGCTAAGTGCTGGGTGCTGTCTGTTAATCTGAGAATTTTAGCAATACATACGAGCTACTGTAGCTCACAGGTCACGTTAGGATCAGGCACATGTAGTCACTTACATATTTCTTATTGGCCAGTCATCCCCATTCCCAGGTTTGCAATTCTTCTGCATTGGCAGGCGGGTTCTTTACCACTAGTGCCACCTGGGAAGCCCATTTATAATCTTACCGGTAACTTTATTTCTGCTGAAAGAATAAATTCATTGTTGTGGGGAACCTGAAAAGGTTGCAAAAGGATGATTTTCTCTTTGTCATAATTATGTAACGAGAAATAAACAGATCTTTTTTCCTTTTTTCAATACTCTGAATTCTCAGCCTTAGGAATGAAATAAGCAGATGAAAACGTGCTTTATAAAACTATCTTAAAGCCACGCGTCTAGCATTATGGTTCCTTTTATGATTTTGGTCATAAATGGTAGATGCTCTAGTTTTCATTTGCTTATTATTGGCCTGAAGGGATCATCTAATTGAATTCTTAAATGCTATTATATTTCTCAAAATTGGGGCTAATTTTATCTCTCTGAAAAATATGGATAATTTTTAACAAACTCAGTTTAGAGAACTACATGAAGCGTTCAGAATCCAATTTTATATCTTTTAAAAAACACAGTTTCCTGTAGCAGTAATTAATTTATCATACCTTTGTAAAGGTGATATATGATTATTTAAGAAACTATCTGATTGGAAGCAATCATTAATTGCTAGTCAACATTTACACAAAATAGAGTAAAATGAGAGAATATAATAAACACTCTATTATATAACCAGCAAATACTTATTCAATTATTTTCAGCAAATACAAGACCCTCTGTGGTGGATGCTCCATGAGTAATAATTGGCTCTGGAACTCTGACCTTTTAGTGGGAAAAAAAAAAAATCGCATTTAAATGGAGGAAGACAGAAGGACCTCTGGAAAGATCCAAGGAAGCGGGCTTGATAATAAGACCAAACATTCATTCTCAATGTCTACCAGGCTTCTCATTTAATTCTTACAAAGATCCTACAGGATGACAATTAACATCCCCATCTTCTAAGGAGGGCAGTATAGCTTAGCTGGTTTATATAACTTGCCCAAGATTACTTCAAACCAGATCTCTCACCCAAGTTTGTCCCACTCTGATCTCATGCTCAACCATTAGCTCTGATACTTCCTGTTAGGGAGTAGAATGGTCAGCAATAATTTAAATTCCATTCAGCAATATTGTTAGTTCTGGCCACATTCCCAGACCCATGATATGGTTGCTCTCCTCTAGGAATGTGTAGTGTTATTAGAATAATTATAGGATATAAGACAATATATAATTCTATTTCAAATTGGATATAACCAAGAGCTAAAATATTTGCAACAGAAAATATGTACTTTAGGCATTGAAGATTCCAGTACAAGCAGAATTTTAGGTCTTACTCATTTCTTCTAATTTTAAGTCAATCATTTCTTGGTTGACTAAGTAGCTGATTCAACAGACTGAATTGGATGCACACACAAACATAATTTAGAAGAAATCATTTGAGTGGTCAGGGATGAAAATGATCTCTCAGAATTAAGCAATGATAGTATGAATCCTTGGAGAAGGAAATGGCAACCCACTCCAGTCTTCTTGCCTGGGAAATCCCATGGACAGAAGAGCCAGGCGGGCTACAGTCCATGGGGTCGCAAGAGTCGAACACAATTTAGTGACTGAACACCAATATGAATCCTTCTGGCTTACTTTATCCACGGCATTCATAATGGAGAATTAAAAGCTAAAATAGTAGTGTCTCTTTCCTGGCACATGTAAACAGTCTGAAACATCCTCTAACTGTATGCCAAATGACCATGTGTAAAAAGGGGTGGGGGAGCAATATGGTGAAATTGAGCATTGAATAAAGACTCGAATCCCTGGGTTCTGGTCCCAGAACTTAAGACATTTATTAACTGTGTGATCTTAGGGAATTCACCCAGTCTTTCAGATTCTCAACCCTCCCAGTTGTGAAATGGAAATGCAGTACCCATGTATACTCTATTTGATTTCACAAGGTTGATGGAGATGAGACATGTGAAAAGTACTTTGGGAGCTCTAAAGTTGTAAAAGGGTATTAGAGGGTGTCCTGTTCGTGTGTTCTTCATCCTTATTGCTCTTGTGCCTTAGATGTGATCTGACACAGCACAGATGTTTAACAAATGTTTGTTGAACCTAGTGGAACCGAAGCTAGGTTTATGTACAAAATAAACAGAGCTGGAGAGGTATCCCACCACAGTGATGTTTGTACTAATTATGTGGCTCCCCTGAGCCAGGCTGTATTGGAGCACAGCAGGTCCTCATTTGGTCCTCCTTTGGAGAACCTGCTGTTGGCTCAGCCTTGCCTTACTCTCCATGGAACTCTCAGCTGCTGCAGATGGGAACGAGCCACCAGTCTGCATGCCTGGGCTGCCCAAAGCCCCGGGGGACTTGAAGCTGGCAGGTTACGGAGAGCATCCTGGGTGAAGACCTTTAGTTAGGAGAGATGACTGGCAATGTCTGTGACACACTGGAGAGTCCCCAGAGGGGTTCTGAACTATAGGGAAAAACAAAATTAAAAAACCAATAATCATCACTCTCTCCAGAGAGCAGTTTTGATGTGCTGCTGCTTTCCTCCTGCATTGTGATAGAAATGCACGGTAGGAGAACAAGGAAGGTTTGTGTAGGAGAGGTGATGTGCAAATCGGAACAAGTTGCTGGAGGATGAGTCTGCTCACTGACATTTCCTCCTTTGGAGAAACAGCTAGATAGATGATGGAAAAACAAGCTAGTGTGGCAGCTGTCCACATTTATCTCAAAGTGGAATTTTTCACTTATTCAATGATGTTTATTAGAATTTATGGACATCTGAATTCCTCTTTCCTAAATCCCCTTTTCTGGGAAGTCACTGAGGACCTTAATTCTGTTTTCATAAGCAGAATAACATTGATCTGATGGATATCATATATATTTGTTTGCTTGTCAGAGGATGAATTGGCTTGAATGGCATCTGACTCAATGGACATGAGTTTGAGCAAACTTAGGGAGATGGGAAAGCACAGGGAAGCCTGATGTGCTGGAGTTCATGGGGTTGCAAAGAGTTGGAAACAACTTACCGACTGAACAACAGGGTGGAGGAAAGCTGAATAGTGGCTTCTCCAGATAGACTACCTTGATAGGATCAGCATACCCCAAGATGCTAGATTCAAGCTTGATATTCTTAATGCCCCAGAGTTAATTTGATGTGTGGAGAATGGCTTATAACATAAGCCTAAAGAATACCTATCTATGAATTTAAAGCAAACATCAAGTGGATCAGAACTCTGCCTGTTAGAAAGCTTTGGGAAGCCAAGTTTATAATCGCAAACAAATTTGCTGAGTGTGAAATAATAGAGAAGAGTAGTTTGATGAGTTTAATGTTGAGTGATACCAAATGATTATAGCATGACAAACCTCTTGCCCTAAGAGAGGTATGTCTGTCAACAAGACCACGTATTCAGGTTGGCTGGAAACAACACTGTCATTCCTGGGCAGGCTATTAAAGCCATTAACCAGTGAAATCTTCAATTACACAAGTACAGCGGCATCATGATGCTGCCCCAATCAGAAGACTACACTTCCTATTCAAGAGGATCTCTTCCTCTCTCTTCAACAGTATAATAATAACAGAGCAGCAAAAGCAGAACGACATCGTAAAGAAGGCAGAGTGGCGATCGTTCATTAGAGAGGCAACGGGACAGAGAACACAGAGCTCTTATCCGAAAGAGTTCTCAGAAAGCTACAGAACTCCCTGGAAGAAAAAACAGCAGTCTCCAGAAACAATCCTGAGAGGCAGGCATTTTGCAGAACCTCAATAAAACATAATGAAACATCATGTATATTGAAAGTAAACTGAATAACTACACAAGCAAAAACTGAGGTCTGTCCAACAATTTTGAAGAAAAAAGTTTCCAGCAAAGACAGTTTGAGATAAGAATCAGGTAGCGCAGAGAGAAGAGAATTAACAAAACGGGCAAAGTCCCCCAAATCAAAGAACAGAACATTTACCAGCACCCGCTAGGTTCCGTGTTCCCTTCTGGTCACTAACTACCCAGTGACAACCGCTCTCCTGACTTCTGGATTTGTTCTGCCTGTTATGATATGTTCAGTTCAGTCGCTCAGTCGTGTCCGACTCTTTGCCACCCATGAATCGCAGCACGCCAGGCCTCCCTGTCCATCACCAACTCCCAGAGTTCACTCAGACTCATGTCCATTGAGTTGGTGATGCCATTCAGCCATCTCATCCTTTGTCGTCCCGTTCCCTTCCTGCCCCCAATCCCTCCCAGCATCAGAGTCTTTTCCAATGAGTCAACTCTTCACATGAGGTGGCCAAAGTACTGGAGCTTCAGCTTTAACATCAGTCCTTCCGATGCACACCCAGGGCTGATATCCTTTAGAATGGACTGGTTGGATCTCCTTACAGTCCAAGGGACTCTCAAGAGTCTTCTCCAACATCACAGTTCAAAAGCATCAATTCTTTGGCGCTGAGCTTTCTTCACAGTCCAACTCTCACATCCATACATGACCACTGGAAAAACCATAGCCTTGACTAGACGGACCTTTGTTGGCAAAGTAATGTCTCTGCTTTTGAATATGCTATCTAGGTTCGTCATAACTTTCCTTCCAAGGAGTAAGCATCTTTTAATTTCATGGCTGCAATCACCATCTGCAGTGATTTTGGAGCCCCAAAAAATAAAGTCTGACACTGTTTCCACTGTTTCCCCATCTATTTCCCATGAAGTGATGGGACCGGATGCCATGATCTTAGTTTTCTGAATGTTGAGCTTTAAGTCAACTTTTTCACTCTCGTCTTTCTCTTTCCTCAAGAGGCTTTTTAGTTCTTCACTTTCTGCCATAAGGGTGGTGTCATCTGCATATCTGAGGTTATTGGTATTTCTCCCGGCAATCTTGATTCCAGCTTGTATTTCTTCCAGCCCAGCGTTTCTCATGATGTCTTCTGCATAGAAGTTAAATAAGCAGGGTGACAATATACATCCTTGACATACTCCTTTTCCTATTTGGAACCAGTCTGTTGTTCCATGTCCGGTTCTAACTGTTGCTTCCTGACCTGCATATAGGTTTCTCAAGAGGCAGGTCGGGTGGTCTGGTATTCCCATCTCTTTCAGATTTTCCACAGTTTGTTGTGATCCACACAGTCAAAGGCTTTGGCATAGTCAATAAAGCAGAAATAGATGATACATTATATACATGAAATATATACTCTTCTTGTCTGGCTCTTAATTGCTCAACTCTGTGCTTGAGAGTTTCATCTATATTTTTGAATGTAGGCATCAATTAATCTCACAGCTATATAATATTCCACTCTGTGACTCAATCATAATTTTTTTCCTATTTTAAAAAGCATTGCCTAGTCTAAGGTTATGAAAATGTGTTCCATCCAAAAGGGTATTGCTTTATCTTTCAATTTATCTCTCCAACCCAATATTGCTATGGTCTGAATATCTGTATTCTGCCCTGAACTCATATCTTGAAATCTTAATCCCCAAGGTAGTGGTATTAGAGATGGGGCATTGCAGAGATGATTAGTTCATAAAGGCAGAACCCTCCTGAATGAGATTAAACTCAGGAGAGACCCTTTTCTGGCAAGGGGGGTCATAGCAACAAGACATCATTCATGAATGAGGAAGCAGACCCTCAGCAGATGGCAATTTTTATGGTATTTTTGTTACAGCAACCCAAAAGGACTAAGACACATCTGGAATTGATTGTTGTGTGTAATGTGAAGTAGAAGTCAATAAACATTTTTTTCCATACGGATATCCCACTGACCCAGCATGATTTATTGAAAAGACCCTTTTCCCTGCTGAATTTCATGGTCATTTTGTCATAGATCATGTGATCATATATGTATGGATCTATTCTATTGGACAGTTATCTGTTCTTATGCTAGTATCACACAGTTCTGATTATCCATAGCTTTATAATAACAGTTCCTGCTATAGTGTGAGTCCTTCGTATTTGTTCTTCTTCAAGAAAAGCTTGGCTTTTCTTGGCCTTTGCATTTCCATATGAACTTTAGAATTGAACTTTAGAATTACATTGCTGGGGGGAAAAAATAAGCCTACATCTTGGATTTTGGTTGAGATTGCATGGAAGTATGTAATAATCCGAAAGAAAACTTATATCTTTGTAATTCCTAGTCACCCATTCCATAACAAGTCCACTTGTTTAGCTTTCCTTTATTTTTTCTCAATAAAATTTTCTAATTGTTAGTCCTATACATCTTCAATTAGATTTATTTCTAAGTGTTTGAGTTTTGGGATACTATTATAAATGTTTTATTTTCTATTTGTTTATTGCCAGTATATACAAGTAAATATGGCTTATGTCATAGCTCAGATTGCTAAATAAAATACCATAAACTGAGTGGCTTATGAAAGTGAAAGTCACTCAGTTGTGTCCAATTCTTTGTGACCTCATGGATTATACAGTCCATGAAATTCTCCAGGCTAGAATACTCGAGTGGGTAGCCATTCCCTTCTCCAGGGGATCCTCCCAACCCAGGGATCTAACCTAGGTCTCCCAAGTCGCAGGTGGATTCTTCACCAGCTGAGCCACCAGGGAAGCCCAAGAATACTGGCGTGGGTAGTCTATCCCTTCTCCAGTGGATCGTCCCAACCCAGGAACTGAACCAGGGTCTCCTGCATTGCAGGCAGATTCTTTACCCACTGAGCTATAAATTTATAACATAAATTTATATCTCACCATTCTAGAAGCTGAAAAGTCCAAGAGCAAGGTACTGGCAGATTTGGTGTCTGGTGAGGGCTATCTTCTTCATACATACACAGTGGCTTTTTTTCTGTGTTCTCACGTGGTAGAAAGGGTCAGGGATTCCTCTGGACACTTTTGTAGGGGCACTAATCCCATTCATGGGTCAGAGCCCAAAGACTCCATCTCCGAATACCTTCATCATTGAAGTTAGGATTTTAAAATACGAATTTTGGAGGGAACACAAACATTCATTCTACAGCAACTAATTTTTGTATGTTGATTTTATATCCAGTGTCCTTCTTGTATTTCTTATTAATTCTAAGAATTTATCTTAAATTCTTTAGAAATTTTCTATGTACATGATCTTATTGTCTAAAAATGACAGTTTCATTTCTTCCTTTTCAATCTCCATGACTTTTCTTTCTTCCCCTTCCCTTTCGTGGGCTTTCCTTGTGCCTCAGCTGGTAAAGAATCTGCCTGCAATGTGGGAGACCGGGTTTCAATCCCTGGGTTGGGAAGATCCCCTGGAGAAGGGAAAGGCTACTCGCTCCAGTGTTCTGGCCTAGAGAATTCTTTGGACTGTATAGTCCAAAGGATGGCAAAGAGTCAGACAGGACTGTGCGACTTTCACTTTCACTTGCCTTTTGCTCTGGCTAGACCTCTAGTTATAACGTTATTTGTGGTTTTGTTTTGCTGAGTTGCTAAATTGCGTCTGATTCTTTGTGACCCCATGGATTGTAGCCCGCCAGGCTCCTCTGTCCATGGGATTCTCCAGGCAAGAATACTGGAGTGGGTTGCCGTTTCCTCCTCCAGGGGACCTTCCTGCCCCAGGGCTTGAATTCTCATCTCCTGCAATGGCAGGCTGGCTCTTTACCGCTGAACCACCAGGGAAGCCCAGTTACAATGTGGGCATGCTTAACCCAGTCCTAGTATTAAGGAGAAGATTTCAGTATTCTACCAGTGAGAATGATGTTTGCTGTGGGTAATTTGTAGATATTGTTTATCACATTAAGGAGGTTCTATTTTTGGTTGGCTAAAAATTTTCATCACAAGTGAATGTTGAATTAATTTATCAAAAACTTTTTCTGCATTCAGGATGATCATGTGATTTTACTCTCTTTGTGAATGTGGTTAACTAAGTTTATGATTTTTAAATGTTAAACCTACTTGCAAACCTAAACAGCACTCAGCTTACTATATCACTGGATTTGATTTCCTAATATTTTGTTAAGAATTTTTCAGCAATGTTTATGAGAAAGGTGGGTTTGCAGTTTTCTCAGAATGCTTATCAGAGTTTTTAAATCAAGTTTATGCTTTTTTTTTTTTTAAGTCTGAGAAGTTTTGCTTCTGTTTAAATTATATAAGGGTTATTTTTCCTTAAATTTTTAGAAAATTCATTGATAAGCTCTCTGGGCCTAGATTTTTCTTTGGGAAAAGGCTTTTAAGTAATGGGTTCAAATTTTAAAAACATACACAGAACTAGTCATATATTCTATTTCTTTTTCCTCTCAGCTTTGGTAAGTTGTGTTTTTTAACAAATTTGTCTATATCACCTAAATTGTCAAGTTTTTCTGAATACAGTTATTTTTAGCATGCTTTTATTGTGCCATCTATAGTGATAGCTCCCTTTAATTGCTCTTGTTGCTGATTTTGGGTTTTTTTTTTTTTTACTCTTCTTGATCAGTCTTGGTTTTATTAAGTTTGCTAATCTTTTCAAAACCAATTTTTGAGTTTGTTGATTTTCTGTATTATATATGTTGGATTATTATTTCCTTGATTTGGTTTTTATCTCTATCATTTATTTCCTTAGGTTTGACTGCTACTCTTTTTCTAGTTTCTTGAGATTAATACGTGAATAAGTTGAGTTTTTTTCTGTTTCCGTTATTAATCTCTAGTTCAATTCAAGGTGATAAGAGAAGATATTCTTAAGTATTTCAACATTTTGAAATTGCTGAGACTGTTGTTCATTGGAAGGACTGATGCTGAAGCTGAAACTCCAAAACTTTGGCCACCTGATGCCAAGAGCTGACTCATTTGAAAAGACCCTGATGCCGGGAAAGATTGAGCGCAGGAGAAGGGGACAACAGAGGATAAGATGGTTGAATGGCATCACCGACTCAATGGACATGGGTTTGGGTGGACTCCGGGAGTTGGTGATGGACAGGGAGGCCTGGCGTGCTGCGGTTCATGGGGTCACAAAGAATCGGACACGACTGAGTGACTGAAGTGAACTGAACTGATATTATAATACACTGGTTTTAATAAATGTTCCAGGTATACTTGAAATGAATATGAAATGGTCATTAGTAGGTGTAATTTTATATGCAAAGTAATTAAATTGGGTTTGCGAATTATACTGTTATTATCTTCTATATCCTTACTGATTTTTTATTTTTAGCTTATTCTATCAGCTGTTGAGAAAGTTATGCTAATACTGTCCAATATTATTGTTGATTTGAACATTTTTCCTTTTCATTCTGTCCATTTTGATTTGATTTATTTTGAAACAATGCTATTGGGTGTATAGAAACTTAGGGCTGTAATATCTTCCTATTGGACTGACCTCTCTTTATCTCTGATAATATTTCTTACTTTAAAGTTCACATTGCCTTATACTGGTAGATTCACATAATTATTTTCATTGTTGTTAGTGTTGCATGATATATTTATCTTTCCTTTTACATTAAACATTTCTTTGTTAATATATTTAAAGCATACAGTTGGGTTTTTTTAAACCTAGTCTGAAAATCATAGTCTTTTGCTTCAAATTTAGTTCAGTTACATTCAGTATAGTTGCTGGCATAATTAGGTTTCTAGATATTATCTATTTCTCATTTTCTATTAAGCTCTTTCATATTCCTTTTTTCCTTGTTTTATGCTTTTGTCCCTCTTATTTGCCTTTTTTAGATTATTTAAAATTTTAAATTATTGAATTTTTTTATTCTAATAACTTATAAATAATACATTAGTTTCTTATGCTGATAATAGTTATCCTAGAGATTACAAAACATAGGTTTATTACAGAATTATAAAGATTATTATTTTTACCACTCCTCTGATATTTTTATATCCTTAAACCTTCCAAGCTGTTTAACCTTCCTGCCTTTTCTGTTCTTGTTTTGCATTTTAGTTGTACATAGATTTTTACTCTCCAAAAAAATTAAAATTATTGTTTTGCACAGTTAATAGGAATTTATAAATATCCATGTACTTACCCTTTTCAATGTTTTTTGTTCCTTCCAGCATTTTTTTTTTCTGAAAATAGACTTGCAATGCAGCCACTATGAGTTAAGTATGTTAGTTCAAGTATATTTGAGATGGAATTTTGATTATACAATCACCAAAAATAGATTGTAAGTTTGGGTAAGACAACTTTAGTGTCAAGGTCAGGCAATCATACTGATTTTTCAGTAAAGTTCTGAGTTTACTCAGCCAAATTCAAATGCTTACTGAATGGTGTTCTCCAGTTTTCAGAGAGTGTTAACATTTACCTCTCAGTTGATACTGCTAATAACTTGATTGTGTTGTTGTTCACTCACTAAATCCCTGGGTTGGGAAGATCCCATGGAGAAGGGAAAGGCTACCCACTCCAGTATTCTGGCCTGGAGAATTCCATGGACTGTACGGTTCCATAGGGTCACAAAGAGTCGGACACCACTGAGCAGCTTTCACTTTCACTCTTCAGTCACTAAGTTGAGTCAGACTCTTTGCAGCCTTATAGACTGAAGCCTGCCAGGCTCCCCTATCCTCCACTATCTTTCAGAGTTTGCTCAAATTCCTGTCCATTGAGTCAGTGGTGCTATCTAACCAGCTCATCCTCTGCCACCCCTTCTTCTTTTGACTTCTCCTTTTGTAACCCGCCAGGCTCCTCGGTCCATGTGATTTTTTAGGCAAGAATATTGGAGTGGATTGCCATGTCCTCCTCCAGGGGATTTTCCTGACCCAAGGATTGAACCCAAGTCTCCTGCATCTCCTATACTGCAAGCAGATTCTTTCCCATTAAGTCACTGGGGACGCCCCCACTAACTTGATAGATAATTCTTTCCCATTAAGTCATTGGGGCGCCCCCACTAACTTGATAGATAATTCTTTCCCATTAAGTCATTGGGGCGCCCCCACTAACTTGATAGATAAGCCAAAAAAGACAAAACACTGGGGGTCATGGAAGGAAAGAGACTCCTTTAGATTTACACACGTTACACTGAACCCAAGTCCCCTGATGCCTGGGTCAGGTTTCTGACTATTGTATCAACTAGGAATACCTAAGATAACTCATATGTCTATAAAGAAAAGTATGGCGATGGAAAATACACCCCTCAAAATATACAATTTAAGGACGACTTCTTAAATGAACACCCTCTTCCTTCTTTTTATAGCTCCTTATCTAGATTTTTAAAACTCAAAACACACATAAACATCTGCCTGTAGCAAACATAGTAAGTTTCCTCCCAGTTAGAAGCTCACATTAAAGGCACACAGAAGCAAGAAAGGGAAAGTGAGGCGGATTATGTTTATTTTAGTCTTTCTGTTTAGTTTTCCTTTCCAGGCACTGAACTTAGTTTTAAGAACCTGTAGTGAGCATTGATTATATATCTGTATCTATTAGTATTTTGCTTTTAGAAATTTTTAGATACAAAAATCCCAAGAGTATTTTGGGAACTTCTCACTGGTGATATCTAGATTGTATTCAGTGGAAAGTCAACAAACACATACCCCAAAGAGCCATTAATAAAATAAGCCTCTGGAGTATATAGGGCTCTCCTGCTCTTCTAGCACAAGATAGAATAGGTACTTACTAACATTAACTAACTGAATGAATTAATGAAAAGTACCTCAGTATATAGCTGCATGGGGGCTTCCTTGGTGGCTCAGACAGTGAAGAATCTGCCTGCAATGCAGGAGACCTGGGTTCGATCCCTAGGTAAAGATCCCCTGGAGAAGGGCATGGCAACCCACTCCAGTATTCTTGCTTGGAGAATTCTATGGACAGAGGAGCCTGGCGGGCTACAGCCCATGGGATCCCAACGAGTCAGACAAGACTGAGCAGCTAACACCTACTTGCTTACTTATCTAGCTGTGTCTCCTCAATTTACCCAAAGATTCTCTTGGCCCCATTCACGGAGATGGCAGCACCACCACTGAAACAGCAATTACTTTCTGTTAAATTTGTAGTCGAGGAAGAAAAGGATACAGACTCAGAAACCACGTTATTATCCATGCCCCAAACGCTGTGCTGCTCAGCTTTGCGTCATAGCAGACAGGCTTCCTTTCCTCTCCAGGTGAGGCTTGCCCCCTGCCACGCTGTGAGGAGGAAGCATTTGATTTGGAGTAGTGGTTGACACTCTGCCGGACACGTGTGCCTTCTCCCCAGTTCCTACCTCTGAGAATTCCTGCTGTTCACAGTCTCTGCTGTAAAGGACAGGCCTAGATGGCTCTGACCCCACCCCATGTCCATCTCGCCCCAATCTGAATAGACCAGGAGCAGCCTCACGGGGATGGCCGCTCTCTCAAAATCTGATCTGAATTACAGACATGGCCGTCAGTGGCTGTGGGCTCCTACTCAGAGCTCACGTCTGGACTGAGGTTGGCAGCAGTGCATGCCGAAGTGAAATACAACCAAAGTTACTTGAAAGCCAAATTATAAATAATCAGAGGAAGCCAACTCTTTAGAGGGAAGGCATTAGATATGCTTTAAAAAAAAAAAAGCCACACAAGGAAAAGAGTCAAAAGAGAAAGAGTGAAAAAGAGAGAGAGAGAATCAGAGACCCACTGACATTCTAGTTCCCAGCTTAGGTTGCTATGACATCCACCTGGACTTTGCTTCCTGCCTCTGGATGTCCGTAAGATTGCCAGTTTTATCTTTACAGGTAACTCCTCTTTTTAATTTGAGTTAATTCACGTGAGATTAGATTCCTGGCAACCAACAGCCTCTTGACTGATGGGTCTCCCTTCCCGACCGGCACCCTGCTTTGATGCAGTCCTTCTCTCTCCTGTGAGGAAAGAACATGACCTGAAAAACTCCCCCATATCAAATTGTCTGGCTTCTCCAGCAATATCTTTAAAAAGCACTGCTGTGAGAGTGCAGCGTTAGGCACCAAGGAATAATAATTCCCAATACCATTTCGGGCATTGGTTAGAATATATTTTGGAATCTTCCCAGAGCAAGTTCTTTTATCTCAGTAGCTGACCATGCTCTCTGCCTAAAAGAGCTGCTTATCATTATGCAGAAACATTTTTCTATTCCCCTACAACACACACACACTCACACACATACGAAACTCTTCTATCAAATTGTAAGTGCCTGAGAATAGGAAAGGATTATGTCCTCACCATCTTTGCATACTTGGCACCTTAGTATATGAATGTATTTTATGAAGGCTGACCCCTATAGCATTCACTTGGATGGATACTTATTATATACATAAATTGAACAAATACTCTTTCTCCACTTATCTTAAATTTTAGAATGTCAGAACTGACATTCTCAGAAACTTTCCTTTCCCCTTTTGCTGCTCTTTCTGGACTTCCATGTGAACTTTGCTAGAATAGTTTGAAGAGGATGAGGAAGACAGGAAAGCAGCGTTTACTTAGCCCAGGAAAAGAAGATTTAGAGGTGTCCCAGTCATAGTCACAAGGTCATGATTAATGAGGCCAGTATAGGTATTTGAAGGGATTTTCTGAGCCAGCACAACCTCCTGTTCCATCTGTACACTCCCAACATCGGTCCATAAATCCACAAGGTCACGTCCATTACCTGCCAGTCATAAAGCTGAATTTCCGATGAGGACATTCAGCACATGTTCATCAATGCAAGTGTCGGCACATAAACCCAGCGGCTGCGAAGGAAGGGCTACACTGTGCAATTTTCCACTCCTTCCTTGGAAAAGGGGCCATTCTCACAGACTTGACCTATGGCCAATGAAGGATTATTAATAGAAACTCTTGAATCCAGTGCTATTCATAAATACTCTTTAAGGCAAGTTGTTTTCGTGCATAAAGGACTGTTTTTTCTAGCAATCATTAACATTTTATTTCCCTTTTGCATGTCATTAAAGGCTAGAGTAATATTCAGAACACTCAAGAAAATCATATATGGAAATAAATGAAAATTATTTTGTGAGCGTGTTTGGTTCACTTGCATATTATGCGCCTGTCTTTTCTGGTTCAGTAATATGATTTATTTTGTAAACATGCCAGTTTTTACAGACTCAGTCATTGTTAATGTAGAAGCTGAATCATTCATCCATCAGTTAATACACTTATTTTCCTTTCCTTTCTCTATATGTTTATCATTATATTAGAAAAATATTAGGAGTTCTTTCATTGTGGGTACTTCTCCCATTTGGTTGTGTCATCTGGTTCACAAGTAATATGGTAAAGCTGTTATAAACTTTGTGATGTTTCATATTTCTATTCATAATATTGAGTCAAAACCTTGAGTCATGTTAAATCCTTCAATATCTGAAATCAGATGCCTCCCATATGAGAGGTAAACAGAGAGTCTGGCAAGGGTCAGATAGAAAGGAAACTTCTTCTGACCATGAGAAAGGCCAGTCAGACTTTGAAATCTAGTAGTAGACCTATAGGAATCTACTTTTAAAGTTATTTGATCATCTTGTTTCAACAAGAATCTAGTTTATCCCATCTTAGAATATAATCACCCAGGATATTGAGTTCATTTTAATGTATTAACTTGTTAGGCACATCTCATTATTTGTTCCAGGTATCTTCAAGGAAAAGAAATGTAGAGTACAAAAAACAATATTACATAGAGCCAGACTGCGATTTTAGGGAGGGAACACATTAACTGAGAAGAGAACTGAATGCTAGTCACTAAGGTATTGCCAATGAGTTGAATGGTTCTGCTATTTAATTTGGTTTTCTTCTGCCTCAATTTCCCCTTCAGTAAAATGAGATTCTTCCTCTGACTGAAATCTCACTCTAAGCCTCATTAACCTTTTTTTTTATTGTTTCTCTTTTGACCCAAATGTGTGACACTAAACATCCCAATTATGATACATTTAACAATTTACCATTCAGTAGTACTCTTGCCTGGGAAATCCCATGGATGGAGGAGCCTGGTGGGCTGCAGTCCATGGGTTTGCTAAGAGCCTGATACGACTGAGCGACTTCACTTTCACTTTTCACTTTTCACTTTCATGTATTGGAGAAGGAAATGGCAACCTACTCCAGAGTTCTTGCCTGGAGAATCCCAGGGATGGGGGAGTCTGGTGGGCTTCCATCTATGGGGTCGCACAGAGTCGGACATGACTGACACGACTTAGCAGCAGCAGCAGCTATCTTGTATTAAATGCAATAATTATTATTGGTTGCCATAATATTTCCTTTTCTTACTTTATCATTGGAGAAAACTGAATTAAAAAAAAGTTTATTATGAATTATTTCTAAAAAAAACTCAGAGAAATAATTTGTTATAGACAATAGCTCCTATCTAAGCCACTATGCTACTGACTTTCTGGTTATTCCCAAGAAACATTAATTGCTCTTACCAAAAGATGAGCATATTTCCATGTGGAGATTTTCAGATAGAATGTATCAGACAATGTGAGTAGAACAGAGAGCTTTTGACATGTTTTGCCTTTTTTTTTTTTTTTGGTGCAGTTTCACATGTCTTTACTGTCATAAAAATAATCATCAGTGGAAGGAAAATAGATCATTTGACCATTTCCCCTCCCTCTCCTCCCAATTCTGCATTGAAAACATTCCAATCACATGAGCGGTGATGTCAGAAGGAGATTCTAGATTTCCTTTCAGAACCAACACATAATGGGCTAAACCATAAAATCGCCACTGGTGGTCAGAAATGATTGACCGCTGACAGTTTCATATGGCTCGAGTCAAGGAGCTTTGAGTTTGTATTCCAGCCCTGAGAGTCACTTGCATATCATCTCAGGGCAGTTACTCAATGTCTGAGTCTTGGTTTGTGAAGTAGGAATAACGCCCACTTTGGAAGGTTGATGCAAAGCTTAGCAATGTATAGAAACACTGTCTGGTGAGAATAAATGTTCAAGAAATAATTAATGGTACAATATTATAATCAATGTAAGTAACTTAGGGAGTTTCTTCCCTGGCCCTTTAGTAATTTCCACATATATGGCAAAGGCGATAGTTGCTATGGTAGAGAGAAAGGGAAAATGTTTACTAGACACGATTTTGAAAGCCCCAATAGCTTTAAAAGGCCTTCCATTCCCGTCCTATATGCATTGGTATGTCCTAGTAAGGTCACAGATAAAGTGTGACATATACTCAGTGGAGTAGCTAAATAGGAAATGTACTGAAGCAAATCAAGAACAGAGTTTAAAAAAAAATCAAAACACTGAGCAAACATTCTTAACTTTTGGCAGAGGAACTGGACTACCCAAATCCCCATGACTCTTAGGGTTATTAATAGCGACTCGTTTTGCCATATTTGGGGCAGTTATATACTTATATATCATGCAGCATGTGTGAGGCTTTGAAGGCTCGATGGCCTTTTGGAAAATGTGTTCCTCTGGAACAAGGAGGATGCCATGTTGTCATCCGTGTCACATCTGCCAGGCTGCACTCGTCACAGGCTGAGGACCAGCCAGGCCCTGCAGCGCTGCCTGGAATGCAGCTCCATCTGCTTGGCCAGAGCCATGATGAAGTCACCAGTTATGCAACAGTAGTAATTTGCAGCTATTTATGACCATTTTAATAGCTAAAGTCTAGATTAGAAGGCTGTGTTTACATACCGTGCAGCAGAATGGTTCCGTGAATCATTCCTGCAGTAACTTTTGGTCAAACCAATCAACCAAGTAATGAAAAACCAACCAGTTGATCCTGAGGCTGAGATGAACAGGTCTCCAAATTAGTCTCCACTTACTTGATGCTCCTCAAATCTGAGGCTAAACAGACTCTGACAAATGTTCACATGTTGAGGTTTGGGGAAGTCATTCTGCCTTACCCATGATTTAATTTAAACTTGAGGCTAACCAAAATAGCTTGTTTGTAGCCTATCAAATGTTCACTGCACATGGACTTTAATTATTAAGGAAGAGGGCACATTGACCAAAGGTAAAGAATGTCCATGTTAGAAATTAAGGCCTAATGCCCTCCATCCTAGGATGCAGTTCTGGTCTTCCTTCCCTGATAAGACTGCCTTCCCAGGAGCCAAGGCCATACTGACTCATTGTGTACATGCTGGTCTGTTCTTTTTTTTAAAAAAAAAAAAACCTTGAAAAAAATGTAACCCTGACTTGTTTAATGTTCTTTGTTCTGACAAGATAAAAAACTGTGTGGGACACCTTGCTTTTCTGGAGCAGTTTTTCCAGAGTAATCTGGGAAGCTGACTTCTGGGCTAGTTTGGTTCAAATAAAACTCTTTTCTATTCTTATTGTTGATTATTTTAGTTGACAACTCCCCTCCCTGCCCATGCACACAGCCTCCGCTCCGCTGCCCTCCCAGCAAACTAGGGCCCTGCAAACCCTATCCCTTCAAAATATTCAGAACCCTAAGACATAAAGTGAGTCAGCGGAGTTTTGGAAACTCCTGAAGAGTGTCTGTAAACAAACTGTACTTCAGAAAATGTCTTTTTGGGGCATGTGTTTATTTTTCATTGTCATTGCTCTGTTTTGTGACTTCAATTAGTGACCCTGACAGCTCATTTGCATCAAGATCAGTAAAACACTCATTTGTCTGTTTCCACTGACTAGAGGTTTTAGTTAATTATCACTTCCTGACAGCCGGAAGGTCAGGCTATTTCCTTTTGTTTCACATGGCAGTTAATCCCCTCATTAAGGGTGATGGAAAATGAATAATTAAACTTTTGCCATTTTCTTATTTCAGGTAATGAGAGGCCCTGAGATCCCAGAGGTAACATTCGAGAAGCCTGGGATGTGTTGAGGACTCTGCTTCCTGCAGACACGTGAGTTTCTCTCCTCTGGTTTTATGGTAAATGGCAACCCACTCCAGTGTTCTTGCCTGGAGAATCCCAGGGACCGGGGAGCCTGGTGGGCTGCCGTCTATGGGGTCACACAGAGTCGGACACGACTGAAGTGACTTAGCAACAACAGCAAAGCTAAGCTAAGGTTCTTCCCCTAAATGAAAACAACTTTGCCACTCACTAGCTGTGTGACTTGGGGAAAGGCAGCTCACCTTTGGACATGAAAGTTTCTCTCATTGTAAAAGGGAGAGAATAATGTCCAGCTTAGACAACTGTTTGTAAGTTAAATGCATGAATGAAAGGTACAAACAAGAAGACCTGCCACAGGGTAAGAGTTCAATCAATGTGAATGAATTAGAGGACTTCCCTGGTGGTCCAGTGGTTAGGACTCCCTGCTTTTGCCACCAAGGGCCTAGGTTCAATCCCTGGTCAGGGAACTAAGATCCTGCATGCTGTGGTGTGGCAAAAAAAACAAAAACAAAAACAATGTCAATGAATTATGTTATCACTTTCAGTATCACCCTGAGCAAATCACCTTCTGAATGTTGTGGTTATCAGGCCTCCATCAAACCTCTCCTTGCAGAGACCTTGCTCACACCTGGGTCAAAAGTTTACTTTGACCCACTGGGGCAAAAATTAGGTTTAATTGCCTTAGGCTCAGGAGAAAAAACCCAGGTCTTAGGGAATTCAACTTTTACCCATCCCCTTCTAATTACTCCAAAAGATTAGGAGAGAGAGGGAAGGAGACGGTGGTAAAAAATAGGACACTGATTTCAGGACTCAGAAGATTGCACCTGGTGAGAGAAGGTGCCTCTGGCCCTTCATCTTACTGGAAGTTGGCTCACCCTTGGGCCTCCTAGTCCTGTTCTGTTGAGACTAGTCAGGAGACTACCTTTGTAGTTAGAGTCCTCTCTCACCCAACCATGCTTAGGGGGCCTATAAGCTTTTAAGTGCTGACTAAAAGTAGACTAGCCCTACTAAGGAAATCACGGCCCCATGAGGAATACTTTCGAGACTATTGAGCTAGTTTTTCTTGCTGCACCAGGCAGTGGACTATACAAGGTAAGGATAGTGCTCTCCAAGATGTAGAGTTCTGGGAAAGCTCCATAGGGAAAAGGTGATCTCCACTGGGTTTTGAAAAACTGATAGGATTCAGATGCCAGAAAAAAAAGAGGGAAGATGGTCCAAGTCAGTAAAGAAAATGAGCAAAGTGGGAAGGGTCTGGGATGTGCCTGGAACTGGGAATCTTCCCAGAGACAGGACCATGGATTGTGTAAGGGAGTAATGGTAGCTGGGGTGCTCAGACAGACGTGAACCAGTGAGCATGGATTCCAGGGTTGAGTCAAATCTTTAGACTTTGCCCTACAGTCAGGATAAAGACATTGGAGTGTGGAAGCAAAGTGTGTTGGGATGTGCATGTGCAATGGGCGGGGCTAAGCTTGGTGGGAGGAGCCTGGGGTGTGGGGTAACTATGACCTGGGAGTGAAAAAGAAAATAAGATACACTGGGATGCTAATGTGATTATATGCAAAGGTGATGGAGACCACTGCTCAACACTAAATTTAAAAACTGATTTTGTCAATCATTATTGCTGTTTTATTCGCTAAGTCATGTCTGACTTTTTAACAACCCCATGGGCTTGTAGCCCACCAGTCTCCTCTGTCCATGGGATTTCCCAGGCAAGAATACTTGAGTGGGTTGCCACTGTCCAGGGGATCTTACCCACCCAAGGATCTAACCCTGTCTCCTGCAGTGGCTGGCAGATTCTTTTATCACTAAGCCACGAGGGAAGCCAAATTTTGTCATGCTTTAGTCAAATTTATCCAAGAATACTTTTCTCCTTTAAAAAGTTCTCACAAGAAGCAGCTCTAAAACTGCTTCCGGAGGAATAAAGGTCACAAGGGGAAAGTGAGTGGAGTACGAGTGATTGAGAGAGTGACACAGTACAGGTGTCTTTTGAAAAAGCACATTATGAGTTGTTGCTTTGATAAGACAAGTACAATCTCATAGTCATTTCATTCCCTCATCAATGTTGGGAAATACTCCCTGTGTCGTCCCTTAAAGAGTAGAAAAACATCTGAACAATGATACAGTTAGCAAGTTTTATAATTTTTAACTGAAAAACTTAGAAAATTAAACCTGGACGAGAACTTAGATAATCTTTCATTCTTTTACAGACGGAGAGACGGAACCAGAAGGCAACCCACCAGGAAAGCCACTGAGCTGTGTGCACCAGGCCCATCACTCAAGGTAACTGCTTTGCCGCACGGTCTGAGCTCTTTCTGCTTTGCTGCCTGAATCCCCAAAGACCATTTTATTGCTAATTCGGAAGAGTTGGTGCTTTCCATTTTCTCTTTCTAAAGTCAAGAACTCTTTTATCAGATAAATTCCTCACATTTCTCCTTACTGCATACTTTTTTCCTGTTCATGGAATTAAGTCTTTCATTGCGAGGTAACCCTTGTGTTGAACATACCTTGACTTATGGAGGTGTTACCGTGGGATGGAAAGTGGAATCGTATGGGACACTGTCTTGGCCAGCCCTCTCAACTGGTGTTTGAGGTCAGGCAAGGTGACAAAGCATCAGCAAAATGCTGGCCCTGAACTTACCTGTGTCCACGCTGATTGTCCTCCCAGTTTCTTGGAGGGAAGCATGGAACTGCCCACCAGTGAGTCACATGAGTCAATCACTGCCCCCTCCCCTCTGCGTGAGTCTCTAGCGGGAAGGGGATGGGGACCTAAGATGATTCTAGTACCAATTCCAACATGGGATGGGGTTTCCCTTGTGTGCGTATGTGTGTGCTAAGTTGCTTCCGTCAGGTCCAACCCTTTTCGACTCTATGGACTGTAACTAGCTAGGCTCCTCTATCCATGGGCTTCTCCAGGCAAGAATACTAGAGTGGGTACCATGCCCTCCTCCAGGGGGTCTTCCTGACCCAGGGATCGAACCCACATTGGTAGGCAGGTTCTTTACCACAAGCGCCACCTGGGAAGCCCATACCACCAGGCAATTCTTAGTCACCCTCTGGAGGTCCTACAACTCAATTCTGACACTATTTCCCTGGAGATAGCATTAGACCCCACAGCTAAGGGCTCAGTCCTACAAGACTGCCACCCCCCACCTCCCACTCATCTTCTCCAGATGGCAGTTACAGGTCCAGGTTGTCCGCTGGGCTTCTGAAGCATCGGCTGTAGATTGAGATTCCAACTACCCTCTCCTTGGGTTCAATTAATTTGCTTGGGTTCGATTAATTTGCTAAAGTGGCTTACAGAACTCAGAGACACACTTTACTTGCTAGATCACCAGTTTATTATAAAAGGATATAACTCAGGAAAAGCCCAATGGAAGAAATGCTTAGGGCAAGATATGGAGAAAAAGCGCAGACCCTCCGTGCCCCCTCCAAGGCTGCTACTCTCCCCTCATCTCTACATGCTCACCCACCTGGAAGCTCTTCAAGCCCCCTACTATTTTTATATGAGTAGGCTTTTATATTGTGGAGGCTTACTCACATAACAAGATCAATGATTAACTCCACTTCCAGCCCTGCTTCCCTCTCTAGAGAAGTGGTGGGTGGGCTGGAAATTCAAAGCTTCTACTCATGGCTTGCTCTTTCTGGTGACCAGTCTCCATTCAGGAGCCACCCAGAGTCGCCTCATTAGAAATAAAGATGCCCCTAGTGTGCCTGTCACTTACGAATTTACAAGGGTTTTAGGAGCCCTGTGTCAGGGATGGGGAAAAAAGCCAAATGTGTATTTCCTATTATAAATCGCAATATCATTGGGCCCCTCCTCTAACCTCACAGAAATCTTGGTTTCCTACAGAGTACCCATAGGCCTCAAAATTCCTCATTCTCCACCTTTCTTAACATGCTTCGCTCTGCGTGTTAACAGCCACACTGAGTAGCCAGTGTCCTGGCCTGACCTCAGGCACAGGAAGTCCTGGCCACCAGAAGCTATAAGCTTAATTAACAGAAACTCAAACAGTTGTATTTTATTAAAATGTTTTATTAAAGTGTACATAGGGCAAGAGCATGTGTATTCAAGAATCTTTGAAAGGCTTTAATTTTTAGCACAACCCAGTGAAGTACCCAAGTGGTGTGTTTTCATGAGTGTGTTGCTCCATTAAACACAGGCCAGTAATGAGATCTCTCTGGATGTCTGGCTTGATGGTATTTCCATCCAAAAATTGGATCAAATAGAAATATAATGATAGGTGGTAGGTTTCTTAAGCCAAATTCAGGTTTTCACATGTTATAAATATTAGCTTTTTCTGTAAACTTTAAAATTTTCAGAATTAGCTAGAATTTTGAATCTTTTATGACCACCTTAAATTTTTATTTTTTGCTCATCAGATCATTATTTTTCGGTATTATCGTGTTTCTGTTCTGGCAGTTTCCTGTCAGACCATAAATGGTGAGGCGAGTTGGATCTTCTAATTCCAGGTATTCATCTCACTTCCTCTTTCTTTCTGTCAGTGTTTCTTAACCTATGATTCTTCAGCTAACTTTGGAATCATCTGGTGGTGACTTACACTGAGCCTGGAAAAGGTTGAGTTGATTCTTTATTCAGACCTTCACAGGGTGTGTTGGATGCCAGCTGTATGCCAGGAATGTTCTAAGTGCTATGGAAATCATGGTGAAAAAAAAAAAAATAGCCCTGCCTTCATGAAGTTTACATTCCAGTTGGGCAGCAAGCAATTATCAAATGATCATACAATAAGCATGAAAATAGTAACAAATGGGATAAAGGAAAAAATTACGGGTAAGTTAAGACCTAATTTCCAGTGGTTACAATGTTATTAGTTAGGATTCTGTCTTTGGGAATCTATTTACACTATTTTTTTAAAAACTAAAATTGATGAAAACCAAAACAAATATAAATCTTACAAACACATTTTCATTATACTGTAATGGCCATTTTTCATTTTCTGCCCAGCACTTCTTTCTATTTCTTATGGTAACAAAGCCCACTGCAGCTCTCAGGAATGGTGATGTGATCCAAAAGAGGACAATTTGAATCCTTCTGCAGAATTTGCTGCTGGGAAGACTTTCTCCATGTTGATCTCAGAGGGGAGGGGATGTGAGTTTGAGATGCTGTTTTCCATGCTCATTCCTCTTCTCCCCTCAAGTTCTCCACTGGCACCTCTAAAGTTGTGCAGAGTGAAGCCAGCCTGCAGAGATAGGCAAAGACAAGAGAATCCCAGTGGGGGTTCCTGGCCTTGGATCAGTCTTCATGGATTTTTCCATGGTTCAGATACAGACTGCAAATTCCTATTTCCAGCTCTAGTGAATTTGAGTCCATTTCTGCCACTTGCTAATGATGAGTCCACATTAACAGAAAGCAAGCATTTCATGCTGTGAAATTGTCTTAAGGTGTCTGGGCTGCCTGGGCATATCTTCCAATGAATCCATTGAAGTTCTGATTTCCTTCCTTAATCTCCTTAAAGCAACATTTCTATACACAGTGTACACAAATTCTTTGTCTGAGGGCAGTGGGAGAAAGGGGATGCCATCAGTCTTGATGATCAAGTCTTCATTGTTGATTCGTATTCATGAGAGATTCCTGAAGTTCTGATTGGTGAATGCCCATGCCACATGTCAGAGGAGTTACCATATTGCATCATATGAAGAGGCTGGGGATCTTTTTTTAACTTTGTATTTTGTATTGGGATGTAGCTAATTGATGAACAATGTTGTGCTAGTTTCCTGTGAACAGCAGAGGGACTCAGCCATTCATATACATGTATCCATTCTCCCTCAAATTCCCCTCCCATTCGGGCTGCGGTGTAACATTGAGCAGAGTTCCATATGCGGTACAGTAGATCTTTGTTATCCATTTTACATACTGCGGTGTGTACATGTCCATCCCAAACCTCCTAACTATCCCTTTCCACCCCCGACCTTCTCCCTGGAGGCTGGGGATCTTCGTGGAGTCCAAGTCTTGCTCATCTCCATGGAACATTGCCTGCCTTTCTGGGACAGTCTATGGGACAGGATTGCAAATATTCTGCTCTAGGAGGAAGGACCGAGAAGGCAATGGCAACCCACTCCAGTACTCTTGCTTGGAAAACCCATGGACGGAGGAGCCTGGTAGGCTACAGTCCATGGGGTCGCTAAGAGTTGGACACGACTGAGCAACTTCACTTGACTTTTCCTTTCATGCATTGGAGAAGGAAATGGCAACCCTCTCCAGTGTTCTTGCCTGGAGAATCCCAGGGACGGGGGAGCCTGGTGGGCTGCCGTCTATGGGGTCACACAGGGTTGGACACGACTGAAGCGACTTAGCAGCAACAGCAGTAGCAGGAGGAAGGGGGTTGTTCTCTCTTCTTCCCAAAGGGATATAGGGGGAACTGATAGCTGGCCTTTAGGGTCCCAATTTCAGCAGATATATTGGGGGCGGCCTCCCTGAGGTTTTGACCATTTTCCCAGAAGAAAGAGAGGGTGCAATGGATCCCGTTAGAGCACGAGGGACAGGCGCGGCATGGCCCCTGACTTCAGCTTGGCAGAGAGACCAGGTTCCAGCAGGGGGCAGTAGTGACAGCAGAGGCCTCTTCCTCCAGTGAAGGTAACACAGGGATTTCGGCTTAGTCATTGGAGTCAGCAGCCTGGGGTCAGCATCCCATACATAAGCTGGTACCTCAGGGATGTGTTCAGACGCAGTGTCTCCTAAAAGAGGAAGCTGGTGGAAGAATATGTTTTCACTCCTCAAAACTCATTTACATGCAGGTGACACCGTTCTGCCAGTTACAAGCTACGTGTCCTCACGAAAGACATTCGAACTCTCTAAACCTCATCTTTCTCATATGTAAATAGGAATGAAAATAATAATTACCTTACTGGATTGTTGGAAGTTAAAATGCAAATATGAGAGAATGAAGTGCTAGCCTGGTACCAGCAAGTACTCAAGAAATAGTGTGAGATGCACAGCCTGCAGCCGAGCTGGTGAAAAGGTTACCACCCAGGAGCACAGAACCTGAGGACTTGCTACCTGGTGACGAGGAATCCAGGGTGGGGAGTGGGTGAGCGTTGCTGTCTGCAGGTGAGAACACAGATCCATTGCTGGAGTGGGCTCTGGAGCACATGGAGGAAGAGCAGCCCAAACACTGCTGAGCTTCTTGGGAGGTGATCCACACACAGTCGGCAGAGACCTAAGACAAGAGTTAGGTGCTTGGTGTACAGAAATTTTGCTTCGAGGAGATTGAGGAAGAAAATCAGAGCTTCAGTGGGTTCATTGGAAAATACGCCCCAGCACCCCAGTCAACCTAAGAAACTTTTACATGAAGAGCTTACCTTCTGTATTAATGTGGACTCATCAACAGCACGTAGCAAAATGGATTCAAAGTCACTTAAGCTGGAAATAGGAATTTAAGTCTCCTGTATCTGAAGCATGGAAGAAGCAACAGAAGCCTGATCCAAAGCTAGGAACTCCCTCCTTGATATTCTCTTTGTTGAGGAACTGAGTGGAAGGCAAAATAACGGAGTTAATGAAGAACAGTAAGTCTTTCCCAACGACTTCCTTGCCAGGACCTTTTGTACATTCCTCCTCAGGGGCTGTTTGGAAGCAACACATGTCCCAAATATGCCTTGGGTTCCCTTTTCCCCATATCTTTGCCAACCCTGCATGTTATCCATTTTTCACTTTTCTTAATCTGATAAATCAAACTGTGGTTTAATTTTCAGCTTCCTGACCACTGAGGCTCTTTTCAAATGTTTATTGGGCATTTGTATGTCCTCTTAGATTTCCATTACTTGACTTTTACAACAGAATATAATCATCTTTAGGATCTCTCCTGTTGTTTCATTTCTGTTTTCTCCTCTGCTTTAAACGTTGTCTCTGATGAACCTCTTTTAGGAGTGTATCATACCTCGAAGCACACACAGACTTTGTCTTCCTTTGGCAGATTTCCGGTAATAGGTAGAATCCTTTCATCTTTTGGCTTCATCACCATTCAGATACTGAAATGAAAACTAAAATAAATTTGCCAGTTTGGCTTTACCTCAATTTAAATCTTTCTTGGTTGGATAAAAATCATCCACTTGATAGTATTTGATGTGTTCGCACTTTGTAAAGATCAGAGTTGAAGGCAGAGTACTGTATAAAGGAGTTTCAAGAGGTTTAGAGTACTAGATTTAGGATTTTAAAATTCCTGTGTGCATCATTCCGCCAATTTCTGTATTACTTTCAGCAAATCGTTCCCCTTTCTCTCTCACAATGGGAGTGAGGAGGAGGGTTAAGCTGTATCAGTGATTGTCAACTCTGGCTACACATTAGTTACCTAAAAAACTTTGAAAACTACTGATGCCTACCCACTGGCCAGTTAAATCAGAATCTCTGGGCATGGGATCTATGCATCAGTATTTTTATCAAGAACCTCAAGTGGTTCTGATGGGCATGAAGAATGGGAGTCACTAAATGGTCTTGTGCATATTTCTTCTAGTAAGCATTTCTATGATCCTAAAACAGTTGAGCAGTGTGTGGAACCCTTGAGTGACTTTTAACCAAGTAAAGTGGATATTCTGCTTTATTTTCCACATAATGGAATGGAGTTTAGAACTAGCTTAAAAAATGGCTTGAGGGATATTTGCTAGTGGCTGAAATAGTTCATGAATCCTTTTGCTTTTACACATCCTCTTATGGTGTTCATGCCTCCAAATGAATTGTTACTATGGGCTCTTGTTGAGCTAAAAAGTAGATACACACACATTCAAGTTCATAGCAATATTATTCATAATAGCAAAAACATGGAAGTAACCCAGATGTCCCATCAACAGAAGAATGGATAAGCAAAATGTGGTATATACATATAATGGAATATTATTCAGCCTTAAAAAGGAAGGAAATTCTGTTTCCTTCATATGTTACTATATGAACCTGAGGACGTTTTCTACATTAAATGTCAGTTACAAAAAGAAAAAAACTGCATTCCACTTACATGAAGTACTTAGAATAGTTACAGTCGTAGAGACAGAAAGTTGAATTGTGGTTGCCAGGGGCTGGGGGGATAGTGGGGATGGGAGGAGGTATTGTTCGATGGGTACATAGTTTCACTTTTGCAAGATGAAAAGAGTTCTGTGCATGGATGTTGGTATTGGCTGCACAGCATGATGGATGTGTTTAACGCCTCTCAGTTGCACACTTAAAAATGGTTAAGATGGTAACTATTACGTATATGTGTATTTTACTCCAATAGAAAACATTTTTTAAGTAGATGAACAAAGAGAGATAAGCAAATGAACAATCTATCATGTAAATCACTGATTCAGAGAATGGCCTACAACCACTTCTTCTGTCCCCACTTAGTTGAGTTTAGAGCGTGTAAAGTGAATTTTGCAGGTAAGGTTGTCAATGAAGAGGGAAGTTGTGTTTTCATTAAGATCCACTTCAATAAACAATCAGTAGACATTCAGCCAATCACTTGATTATGAATTGCAAGCACATTTCACCCAGAAAGTATTGGGTAATAGCTTGTGTAGTATTGGGTAATGTATCCAGTATAGGCTCTGACCCAACTTTACTAACAAAATATGATACTCTCTGTGCAAGGAACTTCTAGTATTACTAGGGAGACAAGACCCTGAAGACACAAAGATACTCCATAACATTCCTCTTTATTGCCTGGTAGAGACTTATAAGGGTTTCCCTGGTGGCTAAAGGCAGTAAAGAATCCGCCTGCAATGTGGGAGACCTGGGTTCAATCCCTGGGTTGGGGAGATCCCCTAGAGGAGGGCATGACAACCCACTTCAGTATTCTTGCCTGGAGAATCCCATGGACAGAGGAGCCTGGTGGGCTACAGTCCACAGGGTCGCAAAGAGTCGGACACGACTACACGACAGAGACTTATAAATGTAAGAGAAGCAGCCTCACGTAAAAGTCAAGTGAGGAAGGTGTCGGGAGCCTTCTGCATCTCCATTTGGGAGTAAAACCAATGCGAGGGTACGCTGCTCCCTGAGAAGCTGCTTTGAGCATGAAAACATGAGCTTCATTTTTAAATCAAACTAGCATTTTCTTTCAGGTAATTATTGACCAGGCTGCTCTCTGGTGAGTCAATACCCAGCACATGGCAGAGGTTGGTCCAGTGTGAAGTTTGATTTCCCAGGCTATATAGTTTCAGTGAAACATGAGGTCAGAGCAGCAAAGGTTTAAGCTCTTCAGCTCCCCCTCCACCAAAAAAAAAAATGCAGCATGAAAGAATATGCTAGTGTTCTTTGAAGTTTGACTTATGTAACTTCAAATTTCAAAGAGAAATGCATTTTTCCTCCCACTGAATTCAGTTGCTTTAGAAGCAATCTGATTTTTTTTTTTAAATTAAATTTTGGTAGAACTGAAGAGTCCACTTAGCATTTGGGTTATCTTAGTAATATAAACCCAGGGACACTGTGAACCTCATATTTTGAGCCACAAGGACACAAAGATGAAGATGGTATCACATTGACCTAGAAGGACTCGCTGTAGGGAGAATCAGCTCCCACACAAAAGAGTGTTGTGAAGGACCGCCTCTTAAATGCTTCAACATGCCTCTGCTGGCTTTTTATGATAGAAGGAACATCTCTATGGTTTTCACTGACCCTCAGAGGAAATAAATGCTTATTAGATTTTTATTTATATGTATATATCTTTTTATATTTATTTTAATTGAAGTATAGCTGATTTACAATGTTTCAGGCATATAGCAAAGTGATTCAGCTCTCTATATAAATTTCAGATTCTTTTCCATTATAGGTTATTGCAAGACATTGAACATAGCTCCCTGTGCTATTCAGTAGGCCCTTGTTGCTCATCCACTTTGTACATAGTAGTGTGTATCTGTTAATCTCAAATTCCTAATTTTCTCTTTGTGATACTTTGGCCACCTGATGTGAAGCACTGACTCATTGAAAAAGACCCCAATGCTGGGAAAAATTAAGGACAGGAGGAGAAGGGGGAGATAGAGGACAAGATGGTTGAATGGCATTACCAACTCAATGGACATGAGTTTGAGCAAACTCCAGGGTTTGGTGAAGGACAGGGAAGCCTGCTGTGCTGCAATCCATGGGGTCGCAAAGAGTTGGTCGCGAACAGTTTAGTGACTGAACAATAATAATTTGCCCTTTCCCTTTTCGTAACCATAAATTTGTTTTCTGTGTCAGTGAATCTTTCAATTTAATCTATTTTATATTTTGTTGAATTGTGGCAAAATACACATGATGAAGTTCATCATTCTAGCCATTTTTAAGTGTACAGTTTAGTGGCCTTAGGGGCTCCCTTGTGGCTCGGCTGGTAAAGAATCCACCTGCAATGCGGGAGACCTGGATTCGATTCCTGGGTGAGGAAGATCCCCTGGAGAAGGGAAAGGCTACCCACTCCAGTATTCTGGCCTGGAGAATTCTATGGACTGTATACTCCATGGGGTCACAAAGAGACACAACTGAGCGACTTTCGCTTTCATTTTCTTTACTGGCATTAGAACATTCACACTGTTGTGCAGCCATCACCACCATCCATCCACAAAACTCTTTTTCATTTTGTAAAACTGAAACTCTGCATCCATTCGGCAATAACTCCCCATTGCTCCTTCCCCAGGTTCTGGCAACCACCATCCTGCTCTGTGTCTCTATGAATTTGACTCTTCTGGGGACCTCATATTAGTGGAATCATTTAGTATTTGTCCTTTCACAGCAGATTTATTTCATTCAGTGTAGTGGGGAGCCTGGTTGGCTGCCGTCTGTGGGGTCACACAGAGTCAGACACGACTGAAGCGACTTAGCAGCAGCAGCAGCAGCAGTGTCCTCAAGGTTGAGTTTTTTTAGAGAGCTAATATTTTCAAGTACTCATAAACAATCAATTGTACTTGTCCTAGCCAAGGTGGCTACACATCTTACTAGGAAGCTGCTTCTCAATGGTAAGAGGTACTGATAAGATACTCTGTGCATAGCTGAGGGAAACTGGCCTCACCCAGAAATTGTCTGAACCCATCCAAAGCTTCCCCAGTGGCTCCAAGGGTAAAGAATTTGCCTGCAATGCAGGAAACACAGGAAATTCACATTTGATCCCTGGGTTGGAAAGATCTCCTGGAGAAGGAAATGACAACCCACTCCAGTCGTCTTGCCTGAGAATTCCCAGAAGAATCAGACATGACTGAGGGACCAAGCACAGCACAGCACAAGGCTCTATGAGCTCTCAAGGACCCCAGCGTGGCTCCTAATAACTGTTTGTGGAGGTCGTGAAGCTCTTCCACAAAAGGGAGAGAAAAGGCAGCCGGTCTGACTCAGAGCTGCCACGCCAGCCCCCAACCCACACGGCTCTGCACTTGATTACGGGTGTGTATAACCATCTGGTATGTGGGTTTAGCAGTAAGAATGAGAGAATCAGGCTCCCATGTCACATGTTGCTATTATTTTATTTAACACTTGTTATGTGGCCAACACTGCACCAAGCCCAGCATAAACCTGGACTTATTTGAAAAAGTCTCTGTTATACAAGAGACACTTCTGCCAAACTTGCTACAGGGGATCAGTTCCTCCAGGCCAATGAACAGTAGTCTCATTTCCTCACGCCTTTCAAATACAGTCATGATTGTTTAAATTCTGAAAGCTCTGCTATAGCATTTTTTTAAAGTGCTATTTCAGTAAGAGTCTCGAGGCACATTTCACTGTAGTTCATTAGGTCTCTGTCTTGGAGGAGAATATATCCCCCCATATTCTACGGTGTTAGAAAATGAAGCAACCATTTCTACTCACTACATCCCTTGTGGTTTCTGTTTAACAAAATAGTGATTTTGGCTGAAAGTTTATCTAGTGATTTTAATCACAGTCTATGTGTTAGACATTAGCAAATAGAAATCTGTGTTTTCTTTATATGAAAGTCACTTCGGAGTACATTATTTTACCAGACTATCTCCCAATGTTGTAATCCTTTAACTGAAAAGTTGGTAATATTGCATTACTTGCCAATATTTATAACAGACATAATACTTTCCTTTCTCTTATGCCTTTTGAAAGGGTCCACATTCTCCCCTGGGCTCCAGGGAGTACTGGAGTATGCAATCACCTTCCCCCTTCAATGGGGCTTCCCCTGTGGCTCACCTGCAGTGCAGGAGATGGAAGAGGCACGGGTTCTATCCCTGGATCAAGAAGATCCCCTGGAGGAGGGCATGGCAACCCACTCCAGTATTCTAGCCTGAAGAATCCCATGGACAGAGGAGCCTGGCAGGCTATGGTCCACAGGGTTGCAGAGTCGGACACAGCTGAAGTGACTGAGCACGCAAGCACGCTCCCTTCAACTGGGGGACTTAAGTTTCATTTCTACAGTAGAGAGCCTCAATCTGCAGTGAGCTTCCTAGGAAAGAGACAGTCTTTGATCTGCTCCCGGCACAACCTCCTGCCCTGCTGGCTGCAAAACCAGATAGAAAATCCTTCCCTTTCCTCTTAACTAATATTCCTGCTCTCTGGTACATTTGCCTTTACAGTCTAATACTGATAACTGGCAAATAGAATTAGCTTTCTCTAAAATCCTACACAGTCCCCTCTGAATTATATGGGATGTCTTATTCATTCCGTAAGTAAATGTTTTTCATGACTGGGTTAGTTCTCTGGAATGTACTGAGGAATCAGAGAGAGTCCTTGTCCTTAAGGACCAGGGAGAGGATGTCTATTCTGTTATGCAAATCATGACATAAAGCATGGAAAAGAGAAGGCTGTGGGAACTCAGAAGATGGGCAAATCTCAACTGACTTGAACACATACTATGTATCTGGCACTGTGTTAGGCAGCTTTCATGAATTATCTAGTTCAGTTCTCACATCCCTCATATGATTAGGCATTTAACCCCTAATTTAGAAGTGAGGACACCAAGACTTGTCCATATATGAATGTTCACTCAGCTTTTATCCTTTTCATTGCACTAATCCATGCTGGTAACACTTCCTACCTCATGTCCTGTCCTGACCCTGATCCCAGCCCCCCCCAAAATTAGGAGAAAGATTGGAAGGCTTCAGTCAACTTTTACTAGATTTGAACTACCTTCTAGTTGGCGTCAGAAATTTGTGGGACATGTAGGCACAGGAAATGCACGTGTTCAAAGGATAGTTAAAAATTGAATTTTTTTTTAAGGGTTTGCTTTTGAGAGTCGTATATTTTATTTTGAGAATCACACAGAGAAAGCCCTTTGTATGTTTGTATAATTCTGTCTTCTCCTGTGATTCCAATTACAAAGGAAAAAACTAAGCTTGAGACGTTAGTAATTTTACTGAAGATCTGCTGGAGGTAAGAAGAGACACAAAGCCAAAATAGAGAGAGGGATACTCTTCGGTGGAGAGAGCAGCTACCAAATTTCAGATTCAGCATGCCTTCCTAAGCACCCACCACATACTGTTACCTTTGAGGCTTGTCTTCTACCATTTTATGTTCATAGCAAACCTGGGAGGCAGATGCTAATCTCCTCCAACTGACGTATGACAGAACTGAGGCCCAGATAATGATTGGGTCAGCCAAAAACTCATTTGGGCTTTTCCATTAAGTTCACATAGAAAAACCCAAAGGAACCTTTTGGCCAACCCAATAGTGTGATGAACTTAGATTCACACTAAGGCCCTCTGCCTCCACAGGCGGCTTCTGATTTAGAAGCAGAGATCTAGACAGAAGCTTTGCAGCTGATTACAGTCTGGTCCAACAAAGCTGGACATGCAGCTTTCTCTAGACTATATTCTGTCTCCTTAGCACACTGAATAAGTGACAGAGAACATTACCCCTGGGAACACATCTGTGTCCGGCCCATAGGATATATGCACAGACCTTGATTCCAGCTCAAGATTATGTTGTCCTGGATTAGCAGAGGCTGCCTCCATTCTACTCCTGCCATCACTTGACCCGTAGAACTTTCTCAAGAAAAAAGCAAATGTTCTTATCTCAGAAGGCTTAAGGTCGTTGCCACCCAGCCCTCTAGGAACAGCAGGGATGGAGGCGCCTATTACCAGAGACTGCCACCAAGCAACAGGCCTGAGGGTAAACCTTTATGAGCTGGATCTTGCCAGCATCTGGCTTTCCATTGTGAGCATTTTACTCCAAGACCCAGCAAGTTTTAAGAGAATCTTCTTTCATGTTTCCTGAAGTTCGTTAAGCAAAGTTTGATCACAGAATCTGAAGATACAGGTGGGAGCAAGGTTTGGGATGTTAGACTGTGCCAGTGAAAACTGTAACACTGTTTAAATTACTCTAAGGTTGATATCATCTTCAAAAATAATAAGGAAGAAATATTGCACAATAAGTCAGTCCAAATCTTAATCTCTGTGATCTAAATATAATATGATGTTACCAGTTTAAGTATTTTAAGGAGCATAGTAAAGCCTGGCACTTAGGTTATCAATGTGTGTTTGTATTAGTTTACAATATAAGTGAACAAATGGGTGGTGGTTTTAAGACCTTGTGAAAATCAACGGGGTCAGACTTCTCTGGATTAGGCTTAATTTGAAATATAATAATGATAGAGGAATTTGCAGACAGAAGAATCAGGAAACAGTTAGTCGTCTTCTGGTGCTCCTTTGTGTGTGTGTGCGGGCTAAGTTGCTTCCGTCGTGGCTGACTCTTTGCAACCCCATGGACACCCACCATGTAGCCCACCAGGCTCCTCTGTCTATGGGATTCTCCAGGCAAAAATACTGGAGAGGGTTGCTATGCCCTCCTCCAGGGGATCTTCCCAACCCAGGGATCAGACCCGTGTCTTATGTCTCCTGCATTGGCAAGAGGGTTCTTTACCACAGGCACCATCTGGCAAGCCCACAGTGCTCTTTATTCTCCACCAAAACCAATATTAAACCACTTTCTGGTGATATCTGCTCTGGATTCTGGCCTCTGCTGGTGTGGTTTCTTCTGACTTCCCATTCTCCTCCGCTCCTTCAATGTCTGTGACTTTTTGTAATTTTGTAATATAAAATTTGTATTACAAAAATTATAAAACTTTCCATTTTGTAATTTTGGGGGGAAAGGAGGCAAACAGAAGGTTTTGTCCTAAAGCCATAGAGTCACGCTCACAAGGAACAACTAGAAACTGCTTCAAAACAGGAAGGTATTATCAACACTGATTACCACCTCTTGGCAGAATGATGAGGTCTAAGTCAACCGGTCAGAATTCTCTAACCTCCTTGGAGATGAGCTCAAGGAGCAAGCCCCTCTCGTGGACACTGAAAGAGTTTTAGTGGACATATTAAAGGACCATAAGTTCTATCACAAGTAGAGTACGCTTTAATGTCCTCCGGAAATGTGTTAATGAGACTTTAATGCAATTACAGATCCCATTTGTTAATCCTGGTTGTTTCTCACAGAGGAAGATAATGTTTCTCACTCATTGGGTATTAGAGGAGTCAGGTCTCTGAGGGGGAATTTAACCAAAGTCTCCCAGAACAATTGGTAAGCAGATGGATTAACACATAAATGAATTAAGCTTTTAAGGAATGTATATAGGATAGCTTTATTCAACTGGCCTGTACAATCTTAAATTCCTTTTAAGGACAACTTGGCTGAGAATTTAAACTCTTTGATATTTTAAAGAACTTTTAAATGGCGTTTAGCTCCCAGAGTTTTGATTATTAAGATTATTCCTTGGTTTACACTCATGCAAGTACATTGTAGAAGTTCCAGAAATAGCATCCTTTTTTTAAGATTAAAATTGTTTTTCTTAGTATTGATTAAATTTCTTAAAGAATATCCAGTCTTGGGGCTCTTTTATTTCAACCACGCATGATCTCATGTGAAACATTTACGTTCTCAGCCTAAGTGTATACACAGCATTAATATTATTGAATCAGCTTTTCTATTTCTGATTAAATATTCAATGTACTTTTAAACTTTTTCCAAGGTATAGCCCTCTGATATTTACAAATGAACGAACAAGAAACAAAGTTATTTGCTTTATTTGTTGCCAGGGTCCTGCCCTGGTGGATCCAGGATAATTCGAAGGGGAGACGGCGTAGGTGAGGAAAAACTTATTTATTTAGAAATATAAAAAGAGATTAGGAAAGAATAGTGTAGTAGGAAAATTTAGTAGAGAAAAGATGCTGAATAACTTGGTTTACGTGGAAAACCAATAAAGTTCCAAGACAAGGAGCTTGCACCATCTACATTAGGCCACTGGCGTCCTCTTGAATAGCAGGGGGTGCCCCACCTTGGGCTCCCTCTCGCATGGATCTTAAAAGCCAGGGCAAGTAAGTATACATGGCGAACCTCCATGCCCCAGATAGGAATTCAGCCTGAAAATAGAGTAAAGAAGACACGGGGGAAACCAGTCCAGTGACTGGCCCCTCCTCTATTGTCTGGCAGGCTTTTTATACTTTTTGGTTGTACATAGAGATCAATGGATAATACAAAATTATGCAGCGTCAGCAGCCCTGACTCTTATTGAGACCAGGCTTTCTCTCTGCATACTTAGTCGTATACACAAGTCTTAGGTGATTTACATCATCTTCTGGCCAGAAGGCCAAATAACATTTTACGGCCCTTTTCTGATAAGGGTTTGTCAACCAGAAGACTTATTTGTCTTAAAAGTGTTGTTCTTCCCAAAGTCTGGTGCCACTCTCAGAAAGCACTAAATAAAGTTACATTCTTACATAGCAAGGACACAACAATTTATAACAATGAAAGAAGTACAGTGATTTATAACAAAGAGAAAAGTAATTAACTCAAAAGTCTAGTGTTGCTAACATCAAAACTGCTATATTCCTTTTCCTATATCTCAATTACATTGCTTAATGTCCTTCAAGTGCCTAAAAGATAAAGAATATGGAGGCCTGGCAGCAGTCATTGAGTCAACAGTAAAACCTGTCACCAATATAATTTTTAGCTCTTTAGAAAAGGCTCTGTATCTTTAAGATACTTTAAGCTTTGTGCCTCTCGAGGTTGGGGGGCTGTAAGCCATTCACAAATTGTAAAAGTCTGGGGGAACCTGTTAGGCAAGTTAGAGAGCCATCAAAGGGGTTTGAGCTGAAACATTCCTTTCATATGCAGGAGACTGAAGCCCTGAGTTAACTTTTTTCCAGAGAATGTCAGAAGAGTGGAAAGCACAGTACAATAAAGCAGGCAGACTCTGGTTTTGGGGGGTAGATGTTCAGGAAAACCCAGGGGGAACCCCTGAAGCCAGATCACGCCTTTGCGTTTTGTCGGGCTTCCTTCCTCAGGACCTTTGCCACGGGTGGGATTCCTCATGCTGGCTCCCGGCAGTTTGTTTTCTCTCCTTTCTCTCTTGGTCTCCTCCTTCTCTTCTACTTCTTCCTAGTCTTCTTTTCCTTAATCTTATTCTTATCCCTCTCCTTCTTCCAGAAAGATTCCCATTAGGGAGTAATCTGTTTCTTTGCTATTAAAAATGTGATATGGATTGAATCTCCTTATTCATCTTAGAGACCAAGCTTGGTACTGATCTACTGTGAAAGCATTTATTCTCTAAGTGACGTGATGATTTTCTATAGTGGTTGGGAGTATCCCTTTAAAACAGATTTATACCTCTTACATCTTCTTATAATCCTTTTATGTGTAACTTCAGTGAAAAACAATTGTATATACAGTGTGAACTGCCATGCTAGGGTCCAATCCCAAGAAACTGTATAGACTGATTTTCAGCAGCAAGAGTATGTGTTAGTGAGCTTGGACTGCCTTAGCAAACTGCCGTAAGACTGAGGGACTTTAACAACAGGAATGTATTGCTGCCAGTCAGGAGGCAGGGAAGTCCATATCTTGTTGCTGGCTGATTTAGTTTCTGGTGAGGACTCCCTTCCTGTCTGTCTGATGGCTGTCTTTTGGCTGTGTCCTCATATGGTGGAAAGAGAGCTCCAGTGCCTGTTCTTCTTAGAAAGACACCAGCCCTATTGGACTAGGGCTCCACCTCATTTAACCTGTATCAGTCACCTCCTCACAAGCCCTGTCATTAGATATAGTCACATTGCAGGTTATGGCTTCAACACATGGATTTTGAGGAGACACAATTCAGTCCTTAACAGAGTGCTTGAACTTTTATTAAACATCAGTAAAGCCACATTCCTATTAAGTAACACACTATGAATCTACATTAATTATATTAACAAAATTTAAATGTATAAGATATGTAGGATACAAAATTATTTCTGAATCAATCATTCTGTGATTTATTAGTTGATTTCTTCAGCATTTTGTTTCAAAACATGATGTTCTCTCAGTGTTTCCATTTTAAAGTAATCTTTACTAATAAGATTTTTTTTGAGTCTACATAATGCCAAGTATCCAGAAGGCAAATGCAAAATTCTTTCATCTAAATATTTACTGACACAACCTCTGTGTGGCAAGTCTTGACTACAAAAGTGATGTTGATTAAGCTCTGTGCACACCAATAACTGTTTGTTCCCTTTGGAGAGGTACACAGTCTGTCAGAACACCTGAATTATTTCTAGTTTGCAAATAACTTTAATGAAGGAGAAGCTTTATAGGTCACAGTTTGGGAAAGGTGACATCTTTATTATGAAAAGAGCCAAGGTTTAATTTGTAATCTGTAAAACAAACACAAATAGGTTGGCCTAGATTGGTCTGTTTTTTCAGTTCCAAAATTCTGTAATATACTTTATTTTGAGATTTTCATTTTCAAAAAGCACAGTCAGATCAGAAAATGCGACTTATTTTTGTCATATAGATTTTCATCCTAAACATAGTAGATGGCAGGTGACTTTTTAACAGTTCACTACTGATATAGTGTAAGTCTTAATAAGTAGTTGGATTATTTGAGCCAAATAATTTGCCAATCTCAAGGCTAGGTAATTTTTTATTAAAAATATTGGAATTGTGAGATCCTGGACTGTGACAATCACAAATATTTATAAAATTTTATTCTTTGAAAAACTTCAGTACTGGCATTGTACAGTGACAGACATATATAAAAATCAATGGAATAGAATTGAGAATCGAGAAATAAATCAATGTGTCTATTGTCAACTTATTTTTGGCAAGGATGTCAAGACAATTCAAAAAGAAAGAATAATTTTTTCAAACAATGGTACTGGAACACCTAGATAGTCACATGCAAAAGAATGAAGCTGGACCCTCACCTCTCGCCATATACAAAAATTAATTCAAAGTTGATCAAAGATCTAAACTAAAAAGGTAAAACTATAAAACTTTTGGAGAAGGAAATGGTAACCCACTCCAGGATTCTTGCCTGAAGAATTCCATGGACAGAGGAGCTTGGCAGGTTACAGTCCATGGAGTCACAAGAGTCAGACATGACTTAGTGACTAAACCACCAAACCGTAAAACTTTTAGAAGAAAACAGAGGGTTAAATTCTTATGACCTCATATCTGGCAATGGATTCTTGGATATAGCACTAAAAGCACAAGCCATAAAGTAAAAGCAGATAACTTAGACTTCATCAAAACCAAAACCTTTGTGCCTCAAAGAACACCATCAAATAGCAGGGCAGGAGGTGGGGGAGGGGATAAATTAGGAGTTTGGGATTAACACATGCAAGCTGCTAGATATAAAATATATGAATAACAGAGGCCTTTTCGCAACCCCAGGACTGCAGCCCACGAGGCTCCTCCATCAGTGGGATTTTCCAGGCAAGAGTACTGGAGTGGGGTGCCATTGCCTTCTCTACTATATAGCACAGGGGATTCTACTCAATAGGCTTCCCTGGTGGCTCAGCAGTAAAGAATCCACCTGCCAGTGCAGGAGACAAAGGTTTGATCCCTGGGTTAGGAAGATCTCCTGGAGAAGGAAATGGCAACCCACTACAGTATTCCTGCCTGGGAAATTCTGTGGACAGAGGAGTCTGGCAGACTACAGTCCACAGGATTGCAGAGTTGAATACGACTTGGCAACTTAACAACAACAGTTCTACTCAATATCTTGGAATAACACATAATGGCAAAGAATCTGAAAAAGAAAATATATACATACACTTATATGTATGTATGTATGTATGTATACATACAACTGAAGCCCATAGTAATCTTGTGTTTTTTTGGCTATGTGAGGTCTTTGTTTCTGCCCAGGCTTTTCTCTAGTTGAAACAGGCTACTCTCTAGTTGCAGTGTGGGCTTCTTGTTGCAGAGGCTTCTCTTTGCAGAGCTCAGTCTCTTGGAATGAGGGCTTCATTAGTTCTGGCTCCCAGGCTTCAGAGCGCAGACTCAGTAATTATGGCACTTGGGCTTAGTTGCTCTGTGGCATGTGGGATATTCCCGGATTAAGGATCAAACCTGAGTCTCCTGCATTGGCAGGTGGATTCTTTGCCACTAAGCCACACAAACCTGAGTCCCCTGCATTGGCAGGTGGATTCTCTGCCACTAAGCCACCTGGGAAGCCCAGTAATTTGAATTTTTTAATAACTGCAAAATATTGGAGTTTTGTTTTTGAAGAAAACTTCCTTTGTAATTTTTACTCAATGTACAAGAACAAAAATGCATACTTAACATGTTCTTATGGAATGTCTAATACAACAATTTAGTCTAATTGAATGTCCAAAGAGAATATTTGAGATAAGTTGGCTAGCCTGCCTCAGGAAGTTCTTGCTGACTGGGGGTGGTAGAGAAGTGGTTTAGAGCACCATTGACTTAGGTATCTGTCTTGACTCTGTGAAGACAAATTGCGAAAAGCTGCTTTCAACTTCTTTCTATCTTGATCTGTAAAATGGATATGATTATAATTCAGTCTTCAGTGAAGATATAATTAATCGAAACAAAAAATGGGTATATTTAGCATACCCATAATCATTTTAAATGTGTCTCATTTTTGTTTTTTTTTGGATTAGGCATTTTTCACTTGGCATAATAAGCATTCTATTGGAGGACTATGTATAATCTAGTGAACCACACTGGCCCTCTTTTTTTTTTTTAAGTATCACAGCAGATTTGCCATGGACTTAAGTATTTACACCACAGAAAATGTGCTTCATTTGTAACCGGAGCCAACATGATGTTTCCCTGAAGATGGGCAGAAAGCCAACCACATTTACTTGGTTCCAGAACTTAGTATTTCACTTTGTCAGGGTGTGACTTACATCATAATTGCTCAAGCCATATTTTGTTAAGTGTGAAAAATAAATGCTTTCCTTGTGTCCCTGGGAATAGAAAGTCATTAAACATCTTGTAACACCTTAATGTTTTAGTCAAGATATATGGTACAGAAAGTTAGACTGATGGTGTTTCTCTCCTTGCAACCTCTGCCCTCAGCATCTATCATTCTTCTTTAGAAAATGAACATTTTCCTCAGGGCTTCCCTGCAGGTTCTAGTTATGTCCCTCAGATCTGGAAAATGAGAATTTGGAGATGGTTACAATCCTTGGTGCTTGGATAAATGATTTACAAGTTTATCTTGTCCCTTTGTTAGAGCTTGGCTGTACAGAGCAAGTCTTGTCAAAAATCAATTCTATGATTACAGATTTACCAAGAGCTCTGAAATGTCCTGTCCATTTTTGAGAAGTCATGAAAGAATTAGTCACTGACCTAGAGATTATAACCCCGTAAATCAAAAGCAAATAACATACACTTATTTTGTTTTCCTATTTTCTCATTAGTGGGAGACATTTTTGTTTCCTGGGAAGCATAACACAGTATAGGAAGCAGAATATAGCAGATTGGGTCATTAGATTAGAATGAAGAATTTAACATTGCTGACTGAGAAATCTTACTTTCTAGAATAATTATAGTTATGTTGTAGCCTAGGTTATTTGACCAAATAGTTTTCCACAGAACAAGATGCTACCATGCACATTCACATGCTAAGTTGCCCCAGTTGTGTCTGACTCTTTGCAGCCCCAAGGACTGTAACCTGCCAGGCTCCTCTGTCCATGGGATTCTCCAGGCAAGAATACTGGAGTGGGCAGCCATTCCCTCCTTCAGGGGATCTTCCCCACCCAGGGATCAAACCCACAGCTTTTAGGACTCCTGCATTGACAAGTGTGTTCTTTACCAGCTGAGCCAGCTGGGAAGCCCAAAGGGATCCATATTCCATTACAATTAGTGCTAAAAGAAATGTTCTTGTAGAAGAAAAAAGAAAATGTCTTTTATTAGGCTAAAAGTGCTTTCCTGTTTCTGGACACTGCAGTTAAGGTATGACAGCATTATTTGAGTTCTAGCATGATTCCTTCTAAATAGTGTGTGAGCACAGCCTATATATATGTATTTCTCCAGGCATAGTTGAATTTTATTCATGGAGAAGTCAAATAAAGACGCTTAATTTTTGAACATCAGTTATCTATGGAGAATAGAAATTGGGAAAGCCTTGCCATTTTTGTTGTTGTTCAGTTGCTCAGTCATGTCCGACTCTTTGCAACCCCATGGACTGCAGCACCCCAGCCTTCCCTGACTTTCACTATCTTTCGGAATTTGCTCAAACTCATGTCCGTTGCCCTTTAAAGAGCATATTTAATCTATGGTTAAGATATTGATTCTACTTTCATTAGAATCAATAAAACAGTGCACCCAAATTCTATAAATTCACTAAGATATCCAAAAATTAATGTCAGTTCTTTTCCCCTCCCTTAATATAATTTCTAGGCACATATAAGAAAACAAGAACAAACTTGAATATATGTGGTCAAAAGCCATAGATTCAAAGAACCATAGGTGTTAAACAACATTTTTCTTGCTGTTTTGTTTCTTTTATATTTTAGCTTATAAAATCAGGATTATCATAATAATGCTTATCTGTGATTTTGAATTCACATTTTTATTAACATTTGCCTTGTAACATGACTCTTCTTGTGCTATGTAATTTCTTCTGAAAATATTTTAATGCTTGCAAGATAATTATATTTTATGAATACTTTATTATTTAACCATTTTCCTACTGTTAGACACTTTGGTGTTACCATTTTGGACTGCTGTTAGTGAGTGCAATGAACATCCTTATACATACAGTTTTAACAGTTGCATCTGTGTGCACTCAGTCATGTCTAACTCTTTGCAACCTTATGACTGTAGCCCGCCAGGCTTCTCATCCATGGAATTCTCCAGGCAAGAATACTGTAGTACCGGCTTGCCATTTCCTCCTCCAGGGGATCTTCCTAACCCAGGAATTGAACTTGTATCTCCTGTGTCTCCTGCACTGCAGGCAGATTCTTTACCACTGAGCCACTGGGGAAGTCCTATTTATACTTCATTGTGAATATTTTTTAAATAAGGAATGTATGTTGAGTTTTGCCAAATGTTTTCTCTGTATCTGCTGAGATGATCAGATGCTTTTCATTTTAGTCTATTAATACAGTAAATTCTATTGATTGGTTTCTAATATTAAAACAACTGTGCATTCCTGAGATAAACCCTACTTGTCGAGATGTATTATGCTGTTTATGTAATGTTGAATTCAATTTGCTAAACTTTTGTTAAGAGTGTTGACACTAAATTTCATGAAGGATATTGGGGTGCAATTCTCTTGAAGAATTTCTTGTAGAATTTGTGTTAATTTTATTTCTTCCTTGAATACTTGTTAAGATTCACCAGAAAAGTCATGTGAACATGGAGTTTTCTTTGTGAGAAAGTTTTAATTTTAAATTCAATTACTTTAATAGATGTAGGATAACTTAGGTTATTATTTCTTGCAGAATCGGCTTTCATAGTTTGTGTCTTTTGAAGAATTCATACATTCCATCTATGTTATCATAAAGTTTTTCATAATACTCCCTTATTATCCTTGTCACTATCCACTGATTCCATAGTGTTATTACCTGTCTCTGCTCTAATGTTAGTCATTGTTGATTTTAATGATTTTCTCAAAGAACTGGGTTTTTTTGTTTCATTCATATTCTCTCTTATTTTTGTTTTCCAGTTCACTGATTTTCACTCTCATCTTTACTGTTTCACTTCTTCTGCTCCCTTTTAGTTTTCTTTGCTGTTTATTTTCTAATATTCAAAGTGGAAGCTGAAGTCAATGGTTTCGGAAACTTCTTTTTGAATACAGGCATTTTCTTTCCAGAAACTATCCTTTAATAACTGTGTCAACTCAATCCCACAAAGTTTGATATGTTTTGATTGCATTTGCATTTAGTGCAAAATGCTTTCTAATTTCCCTTGACTTATTTTGTTACCCAGGGGTTATTTAGAGATGTGTTATTTCATTTCCAAACATTTGGGTACTTTCTAATTATCTTTCTGTTACTGATTTCTCATTTAATTTCACTGTAGTAACAGAATTTACTTTGTGTGACTTAAATGCTATGTATGAAGACTTTGATCCAAATGATGAGGTATAATTTAGTGATTTCAAAAATTGTTTTCTCAGTTGTAGAAAACTTCCATCAAATAAAACTTTATCAGAACTTCAATGCAGATATAAAGATGAAATAGCTCCTCTTTTATTTGGACTTCAGTTATTCAGGCGCACTCTGGGCCTCACTCTCCTTCCCCCAGGGGTACCAGCTTTGGTACCTCAGCTGCAGGCTTCAGACATCATGGAGAATATTGAAAACCAAAGACCTGACTAAATACTAACCAAAAAGAAAAATAGATGACCCCATTCAAAATATTTACTGAAGTGATATTGTAAATAGATTTCAACTTGCATCAACAATTTGTTGTTGTTCAGTCGCTAAGCCATGTCTGACTCTTTGCCACCTCATAGACTACAGCACGCCAGGCTTCCCTGTCTGTCACTATCTCCTGAAGTTTGCTCAAACTCACAGCCGTTGAGTCAGTGATGCCATCCAACCATCCTATCCTCTGTCACCTACTTCTCCTCCTAACCTCAATCTTGCCCAGCATCAGGGTCTTTTCCAGTGAGTCAGCTCTTCGCATCAGGTGGCCAAAGTATTGGAGAGTCAACAATAGAAACTGGTAACCAGCCTAGTGAACTATCTGAAAAAATTGTCTGAAATTTATTTCTGTCTCATGAATAACTCAAAGGGCCATTTTAATCACTGATGTCTGCCAAGGGCACATGTGTGGAAACTGGAAGAGTACATGCCACCCGTTTGATATTCTTGGATCTGAGATATTGACAAATCTAGTGTCTAAATCTGGTTTCACATGACATGTCCTGAATTGAATATGTTTGACAAACTAGGAAAACTATACAGTGACAATCATCAGACTTTTCCAAATTGAAATCAACAGAGAATCCTTAGGTAGCCTGGCAGGATAAAGATTAGTGTAAGTGACATGGGACAGTGAGGAAGCACAAGCTGTCCTCCTTGAACTTCCTTCACAACACGTCAAAAGTCCCAGTGACCTGTCAAGGGGACTCTGAACCAGGGACCTGCTACCCACTTCTCCAGTGCTCCACCGACATGATAACTTAGCTGCTCTTTTTCTTTCACTGCTCCAGCCTTAACAAACTCTATTCTCTTTACCTCAAGACTTCTGCATTCTGCCTTCTTTCTGTATATGTCATGGTTCCATTCCTTTCTTTGCATCTCAAGTTCAAACCCCTCACAGAGAGTGACAGGTCAACTGTCATTCCAGAATGGAGTGTTCTCTTGGGCAGAATTCTCAAGGCAGGTTACTTACATGTCCTTGGGAAACTTACAGATAACTGTCCTTAGATCAGGTATGCACCCCTAGTCTAACTGTGCATGACTAAGGTGGATGAATCACAAGGTACGAAGGATGGAGAAGGAGCCATGTGTCTGACAGGAGCTCTGAAGGATTCCAGCAGGAGGCACTGTGCCTGGCAGGCATGAGACGTAGCCTGTCCATCACAACAACCCTGTCCCACAGCGTGGTGAACACCAACTGGACTTGCTTGGTGCCACATAAAGAACAAGCATCCTTATGATGGGCTAAAGTGGTGGTTTTCCAACATGCTTAGCAGGCAGTCTTAAGCTTTGCCCAAAGGAAAAGCTTAGTAGGTAGGCTCCCTATGCCCTTTTTCAACCATAGCAATTTCATGTCGTTTATTTTTACATGTTGGAATTTTAAGTAAAGTTTACTTGAAACAAACCTTCCTTTGTTAACAAATAGTGAATTGAGAGCCACTGAGCTATAGGAACAGAAAAACTTTTGTTTGGATAATTTTTTTTTTAATAGTGACACTTTAATTTTTAAAGAATAAATGTTACTAGATATACAATGAAATATAAAATATGAATGAAGTATTTACCCAGTTTTCTATGAAAGGCTTCTGAGAAGGGTAATAGGAAAATAGAACAAGATTATTTAACATTACTTTCTTCATCCCAATTTTTTTGGTCTTAGATATTATCATGAGAAAGTATTTAATTATGATTTTAAATATTTATTTCATCAGTAGGATAAAAATTTTTAGACCAACAACTAGATTACAAATTCAAAGGGTTAAAAGCAGCATATTATTAAAGCTGTCTTGGTTGATTTAGTTTACAGATACAGAAAAGTCTATACTAAGGGCTAGTTGCATTAACAGCTAACTACGTGTGATCAATGGGCTTCCCTGGTGGCTCAGAGGTTGAAGTGTCTGCCTGCATTGCAGGGGACCTGGGTTCGATCCCTGGGTTGGGAAGATACCCTGGAGAAGAAAATGGCAACCCACTCCAGTATTCTTGCCTAGAGAATCCCATGGACGGAGGAGCCTGGTGGGCTATAGTCCATGGGGTCGCAAAGAGTCGGACACGACTGAGCGACTTCACTTTCACTTTCACTTGTGATCAATGGGGATGTGTTGGAGGACAGAGGAAACAATAAGTGTCCACTGAACTGAGAAGGCATCTTGAGATGGAAAAATGAGGCAGGCAGCTCTATGTAATCAATGGACCAGTTTTTTATAGGGTAACTTACTCAAAAGTTGGGATCAGGATCCAACAGACAAAGATCTGGATGCCTTTGCAGATGCACTCCAAACAGTCAAGGAGCCATTAGGACAACTTTATAGTTAACTCAGGGTATAGGGGTAGGCACTTGGAAATAGGATGTGCATTCATAAGTCAAGATTCATGAATTGGTCACTAGTCATGTGAGCGCTGGGAATAGGTCAGCGAAGATTTTCCTCATTGTTTGGGGACTAACAGAGAATAGAAGCCATCTGGTCCTAATGATTATTAAACGTTATCTTTCAACTACAAAGCTCTTGACTTTGGAGAAGTGATTTACTACACAGTGCAGTCCTGGATCAAGTCAGTGAAAGGAAGGAGAAACTGTAAGGGCCCAAGATGGCATGAGTTATGCTAACAGCCATACAGGATGCATCACAGCTATCACACACAAGCCTTATATGTTAAATCAAGGCATACATTTTATTTTATCATAACAATTGTATTTGTTATGCTCAGTCTTAATGAAGACTACCCAACCCTACCCAACTATGTCAGAAACTGTGCTGTCAGTTAGAAGGGAGACTGGAGGGGACTCAGCCCTCCAGTTACTAGAATTAAACCCAACCATGACCTGAGGCTGGAAAGTAACATCCTCTTGAAGTTGAATAATAACATCAGTACCAAAGAAGATCCACACCCAGCTGGTGCACAATCCATATCTGTAGCATAGAATGGTCATCTGGCAAGAAATTTTTTTTTTTAAACTGAAGGCAGCTTGATGGTATTTATAAACACAAATTACAATTATAACTGAGGAACCATATCCTTATTCTATGACTTGGGACATGCCAATATCTGTTGCTTACTTAAAAGAGGACTGATTCATCCAATAAGATGTAAAGTCACTGTTACTTGTTAAAATGACAAAATTATCTGAAACTTTCTCCTAAGCATTCCATACCATAGACTGAGCAAATACACAGATTCTTCTCTTCAGAATGCTCTTCTATTGCCCTGTTAAACTGATGCAGGACCACAGCCTTCCTTTTCTTCCTCTGAACATCTTAGTGTGTCTCTGGTTTAAGCAGAAAACTATTCAACTAGTTTTATTTCCTAGAAACTTAACTGTTAGAGTGAAGTGAAAGTGAAGTCTCTCAGTCATGTCCGACTCTTTCCAACCCCATGAACTGTAACCTATCAGGCTCCTCTGTTCATGGGATTTTCCAGGCAATAGTACTGGAGTGGATTGCCATTTCCTTCTCCAGCGGATCTTCCCGACCCAGGGATCGAACTGTTAGAGTGAACGTTTTAAAATACCCAGATATGGGCACTGTGTTGTGTGTGTGTCATCTGTCCCGACCAGGATTACACCAGAGAATTCTCACTGCAGAAACCACTAAGAGCAAAAGGGAAGGACATTTGCAGGGAGCAACTTGGGCATGGGTTATTTTCTTCTCCATGGCTCATTTCCAGTTTTATTCAACTTCCTGATTGTGCTGACCTTCTTGTCATGTTTTACTTCATATTTACATGAAAAATGAGGAAGTTAGGGTGAAAGTAAGTGTCCTGGGCAATAATGAACTTTACATGGAAAGTCACTGGCATCAAGGACAACTAACAACAGTGGAAACATTGAGATTTTTTCCAATGTGTTTTCTTTTTTAATAAAAGAATAACTGGCTGCCAGTTTTCACATTAGTAAATAATTAATCACCCCTTTCTTTTTTATGAACTCTTATTTGCATATGAGCTTCTGAATAATCAGGTGAGATGGAGCCTTGATTTATTGAAGTGGATATGCATAAACATTGTTATGGGAAAAAATAACCATGCCATAAACATATTACACTAATTAATTTTTATTCCTATGTGTGCTTAAGCCTGCAGTCTGGAGCTTGGACCTAGTTTATCCAAACTAAAAATAAGGCCTTAATATAACTGTGGTAAGACTTTTCCCTCTGACATAAATACCCCTATAAAAGTGTCCCAGTGCAAAGGAAGAATTAAATGACTCACACTTGAGTTTATAGTTCAAAGCTTGAAGCCATCTTTATACAGGAGAACGGCATTCACACACAGCACGATCCATGTGAGGTTGTTAGGCAAAGGGGCAGCCTTCAACTGACAGTGAAGTCAGTTCCGTCACTGTCGTGTGTTACAAGTCAGTTTCCAGATGGTCTTAACTACACTCTTCACATACCCAACTATGTCAGAATCTGTGCTGTCAGTTAGAAGGGAGCCTGGCGAGGACTCAGTCCTCTTGTTACTAGAGGAAAAAAACCCAAACCATGACCTAAGGGTGGCAAGTAATATCCTCTTGAAGTTGAATAACAGCATTAGTACCAAAGGACAACCATACCCAGCTGGCACACAATCAACATCTGTGGAATGTGAGTTAGAAGTTCTTTTGTTGAAGATTATTGACTGAGCAACTGAACAGCAACAAATCATTAGAAATAGAGCACGTTCGGGGAAGGGGGTGGAAATGAAAGAAATAGTAATGACAATATGGTAATCCCATAACACTGATGAGTATATACTATTCTACTTTTATATGTGTTTAAAACTTTTCATATTTAAAGCTAAAGAAGACAGTTTAAAATTAATTTCCATATCTTTTTATAAAGGAGACTTTAGAAGATATGTTTCTTTATGTGTAGTTTCATAAAATAGTACAAAGTTAATTTATATCACTATGATACCAAAATCATTTTCTGACTGTTTTCTACTACTTATACGTCTACACATGTGTGGAATTCATTCTTGATTAGTTAAACTGAATAAGACAACATGACATCAGCAAACACACTTTCCAGGTACCTCAAGGCCCATGATTTCTCAAGCTGGGACTGTACTAAGAGAAGAAAGTATCTGCTCCAAGAGAGAGTGCAAGAGCCCATCTGCTTATTACCAGGTTTTGTGGTTCCGCAGCTAAGTCATGTCCAGCTCTTTGCGACCCCATAGTTTGCAGCACACCAGGCTTCCTTCTCCTTCACTATCTCCCAGAGTTTGCTCAGATTCTTGTCCACAGTGATGCCATCTAATCTGCAGTGATGCCATCTAACCATCTCATCCCCTGCCACCCTCTTCAGTTCAGTTCAGTTCAGTCGCTCAGTCGTGTCCGACTCTTTGCGACCCCATGAATCGCAGCACGCCAGGCCTCCCTGTCCATCACCAACTCCCGGAGTTCACTCAGACTCACATCCATCGAGCCAGTAGCAAACAGTAAATTCTTCTGGAACCATTGGGCTTTTTCAGACAGATAATTTAAGGAGCGCAGGCTTGAGCTGTTAGAAATTGTGCTAGTGTTTGCTTCAGTCTCTTGGTGCTGGGAGGGGCAGGGCCAGAGTGGACAAAATCATCCATGCCGAGAATCTGTGGGTTTTATAGGCCAATGTTGCAGTCCAGTTGAGAAGAGGCATCAGAGGAGCTTGACCACAGGTTGGTCAAGCAGACAGTCCTTGTCATGGCTCAGAGTTTCCACTAAAAAAAATCCTTTTGCACATGAAGTACACCACTGTTCCTTGAAGACCAGTATCACAGTTCTAGCATAGGATGCCTCCCAGCAGGCATCTTAGTTATCATGGAAAGGAAAAGAAAGAAAATCCTTGTGGTGACTTTCAAGATATAATTTCCTGCAGATCCCTAACTGTTTCACAGTGTGAATGGTCAATCCAGAAGTGAGAATGTCTTCAGGTGCTCAAGGATGTGTTCCAGAATATGATGGGCATGTTGTGCCCATCATGTGGGAAAATATGTTGTGAGAAAATACAGAGGAGATTTAGGAAATAAAAAGGAGATTTAGGACAGGAGAGATTGCAGATTTACTTTATAGATAGAGCTGTTTATATGTTTGTTTTCCTTATCAACATAGAATGCTTTCCTTCTTTTCTTTTTTGCTACCTTCCTTTTTTCTCTTTTTTCCAATTCAGGTAATTGTAGAGAAGACCTCTCTTACTAACACTTAAACCAAACAGAAAATAACACATATGTCTGGTTAGAAAATACAAAATTAAAACAGGACAAAAACTACACAAAATGAAAATATCCTCTTCTAAACTGACTCCTTCCCATCTAATCTTTTGCTTTCCTGGTGGTTCAGACAGTGAAGAGTCTGCCTGCAATCCAGGAGATTCAGGTTTGATCCCTGAGTCAGGAAGATCCCCTGGAGAAGGGAATGGCAATCCACTCCAGTATTCTTGCCTGGAAAATCCCATGGACAGAGGAGCCTGGTGGGCTACGGTCTATAGCGTTGCAAAGAGTCAGACATGACTGAGCCAGGTCACTTTCTTCTTTCACCCAGTCTTTGACCCCAAGGGTAACTGCTATTGAATAATATCTTGTAATTCAGACATGACTGAGCCAGGTCACTTTCTTCTTTCACCCAATCTCTGACCCCAAGGGTAACTGCTATTGAAACCACTCCAGTATTCTTACCTGGAAGATTCCATGGACTGAGGACCCTGGTGGGCTACAGTCCATGAGTTGCAAAGAGTCGAACATGACTGAGTGACTGAACATGCGCGCACATTTGCATCTATGGATTGATTGATTGATGGATTTGAAGACTTGGGAGATCTTAGTTCCCTGACCAGGGATTGAACCCAGGCCCTTGGCAGTGAAAACACAGGACAGTGAAACCACTGCACCACCAGAGAATTCTATGGATTTATCTCTTTTTTATTTCACCAACTCTACTGATAAGAATTGGTTGTTTAGGGGGTTTTGCCATTCCAAAGTGAAAGTGAAAGTGTTAGTCACTCAGTTGTGTCTAAGTCATTGCGACCCCGTGGGCTATAGCCCACCAGGCTCCTCTGTCCATGAATACTGGACAAGAATACTGGCAAGAATACTGGAGTGGGATGCCATTCACTTCTCCATGGGATCTTCCCAACCCAGGGATCGAGCCCAGGTCTCCTGCATTGCAGGCAGATTCTTTACCATCTGAGCCACCAGGGAAGCCAAACTAATGCTGTAATTAATGAAGTGCGAGATCCGTAGATCTAGATGAAATTCCATCAGTATATTCATATAGTAAGATGCATGCAATGGGATTGTTCCTTTAAAAGATACATGCAATTTAGAGATAATGACAAATTGCCCACCAGAAGGGCATTCAAATTTACACTTTCATCAACAGGATTCAAGACTTTTTTCCCCTCATACCTTCACCAGGAGTGAGTACTATCCAACTCTTTTTTTTTTCAAGTCGATAGGTACCTCATTGTTTCGCTATTCATTTCCTTTATTACAAGCATCTTTCATATATCTATTGGCCATTTGTGTTTTTGTACTGTAAGATTCATGATCATGTCTTCTGTCCATTTTTCTACTGGTTTTCTCACCTTTTAATTTTTCTGAATGAGTTCTTTATAAATCTAGAAAATTAGGCTGTCCATCTGTCAAAAGTTTTAATGGTAAAAATAAATTATCTTCCTTCCTCTTAGCAGATGGAATTATTAAACCCTCTTTAAAAAAAAAAGAATTTCAGCCTGATGCCACTTAAAAATGAGATATGGGAGATGACAAAAGCCAAACTATCACTTACTTTAAAGGATAAGTAAGCAATAAGAAGGCAGTATGATGTCCCCAAGGCAAATTTGATCCATCAGAGTTGGGAACGCAACCAAATAGTCATGCCTTTATAATCTGCATAAAACATGCACACCATAACTTCAAAGAGTATCTTTCATGTAGCTCTCCAGTATCTTTCAGAAACCTGAATGTTCCAAATTTTAAGTAATGTTTCTGGCAAATTTTAAGTTCTATTTTGAGCATCTTGGTATCTTTGTAAAATCATTTTAAGCAATTCCTTTAGTTAAAGTAGTATCAACTTTCACTGGACGATAAGGCCTAGTAGAGCAAGACAGGCAGGGTGAAGGATGGCTGTCACGATTAGGGTCAGTAAGCTTAGGTTCTGGACCTGTCTCTGTCACTTTCTTGCCATGGAAGCTTGGGAAACTCCTTCGGGTTCTCTGTGTCAGTTTTCTCATCTCCAAAATGAAAATAATAACTTTCTACATATCAAATAGATCATTTTGTAAATTAAAAGAACTCATGGAACCCTACTCAGTATTCAATGGTGACCTAAGTGGGAAGGAAATCCAAAACAGAGGGGATATTCTGTATATGTATAGCTGATTCACTTTGCTGTACAGTAGAAACTAACACAGCATTATAAAGCAACTATACTCCAGTAAAAATCAATTTTAAAAAAGAATTCACGGTAAAGCATTTTGTAATCCATATAACACTCTGAATTACTTTAACTTGGAAAATAACAGATCTGTGGATTATGTTCTACAATGTCTCATTGGCTTCCTAATGATTCTCTGATTTGTGAAAAATTGTGGTACTGATTACAAAACTTAGTTCAAATTTTTTTTTCTTGAAATAGTTATCAACATTGCTTTAATTTCATTTTATTTTCTTCATATTTAAGCAATGGCATATTTTGATCAAATGTGCACATTTTCACTTATATTATTATATTCAATATATATCTTCAAATACAGGAATGATCAGAATTAGAATCATCAGCAAATTCAAAACAGTCCTTTTCAAAAATGTTTGATCTGTTATGAGAAATAAAATACTTAGTGCTGTTAGATAAATTTCTATATAAAAATTATTTCTAAGATGCTCCTATTCTAATTCCTAAACATTTAGGGAAAGCTTTTCCATCTTTCAAAAAAGGAATCGTTTTAATGCTTAAAATTACAAGGATTATATAGTCCCAAAATCTACATTGTACCCAGAGATGTTTATACTGAAGCCAAGAGATTTGAGCCACTTCAGAGATTTGAAACTTTATTTAGAAACCCTCAAATCTTGTCACTGAAGAGGGCCCTGTAATTTAAGTGCAAATGGCCTATTTTGTTGAAATTGCCCATTCTGATGATACGAGAAGCAGCTCTCATTCTGGAGGTTCATGTAGCATAAAAGTCCAGGCTACCATTCTTTTCTCCGAAAGATAGTGATTTGGGTTAAGCGTGCCAGACATGGCAGACAGGACATATCATTAAGCATGTAGGGACTCCTCCAAAATATGTCTGTTCCTTCCTCTCTTTTACACGCACGCACACACACACATGTGCTTGTTTTACACGCACGCACACACACACATGCGCTTGTGAGCACATGTGCCCACAGCCGCAGGTGCACCCACACGCTCAGATGATTCTATTTAGTGCCTATGTCCTTTACAGAACCTCAAGCATGAGGAGAGAAAGAGGTTATTTTTCATTGTGTCTTGGTCTTTTTTTTTTTTTTTCCCAGATCTTGTCTTCATTCTCAGCCTTTATATGACTTTGTCGCATCTTACGGTGGCGCCAGTTTTATCTTCCAGAATGAGTGTATATTGGGACATTCCTAGATGAGTAGTCTGATTTTGATCTTGCCTTGTACATGATCACCTTTGAGTTCCCACCTTTCAGTAGCCTGGCTCCCACTTTTAGACTGATGATTATTTTCTCAGATGTTTCTGTGTTGCTGGATTCCAAGTCAGCTCTAGTCACTATCGGTAATTGACGTTAACAAGAGTATCCATGGTGGTTCGTTCTGCACTGTGTTTTGAATGGATTCACTCCAGATTCCACCACTATCTTAACTGCAATTATTGCTACAGAGAAAATCATTAGACTATCTATGGGCCTTTTATACTATTCTTGCCTTGAAGGTAGATTCAGAAGCTATGCCTCCTTTTCAAATGCAAAGGAGCCTCTTGCTAAACCTTCTGTATTCATACTTTAGCCTGCTACCTGGCTACCTTCTTGAATGAACAGATGTTTTAACATGTGCCTTTGGGATAATGTTTCTCAACTGTTCCTGGCTCTTTCTTACATCTGGCTCCTTTTTCCTCCCTCCTAGTTTTCTTTCTTTTAAAAAGCATTTATCACTACTAACATTACAGTATGTGTTTATTTGTCTATTACCTACCTCCCTGAATAGAATGTAAGTTTCCTTGCCCCTTTTTATACCCTTCTGATAACTAGTACTTAGAACAGAGTCAGGCACATGAAGTTAACTAGATATTTGCTGAATGGATGAATGAATGATTTGTGTAATTTTGTTCAAGTTTCTTATTTGAGACAACACAGAAATCTGTGTGCTACTCTGGTCAAGGGGTCAGGGAAGGGCTTTCTGAGGAAAGCTAAGTAAGCCAGGTTAAGTCCAGGAAAGAGAAACTCAGCAGAGGAAACTGCAGATGCAAAGACAGGCGTATATCTGGCATGTTCAAGAAGTGCTAAGGAGGAGGGTGTACCTGAAGTGCCGTAAACAAGGAAGAGAGAGTTGGAAATCAGGTCGGGGGTTGTGAAGAGTGTGGGAGCGGTGCTTGGTGTGAGAGGGAAGGTGTGTGTGGTGTGGTGCATGTGTGGAGAAGTCTTGTGTTTGTGTGATGTGTGTGTCTGTGTTGTGTGTGTATGCATGTGGTGTGGTGTGTGTATGGTGTTGTCATATATGCAGGTGTGTTCGGTGTGATGGGAATACACAAAGGGGGACCTGTGTGTGCGTGGTGGTACATACGTGTATTAAAATTACCACTCTTATTGCAGCAAAACCTCGTCAAACTTCACCCAGCCAGGGTGTTTGAAAACCTCAGCCTGAAAAGCAAAGAAACGTTCTTTTTCTGATTGTTTGCTTCTGACAAGCTCACAGGATTGAAAGACCACCTTGCTATGTTCCTGCATGTTGTCTCTGTTGTTTTAGTTGCTAAGTCGTGTCTGACTCTTGCGACCCCATGGACTGTAGCCCACTAGGTTCCTCTGTCCATGGGATTCTCCAGGCAAGAATCCTGAAGTAGGTTGCCATTTCCTTCTCCAGGCAGTCTTTCCATGCCAGGGATTGAACCTGCATCTCTTATGTCTCCTGCGGGTTCTTTATCACTCGTCACCTGGGAAGCCCATGCTAATAAGGAATCTTACTTATTGGACAATCCAAGTTTTCAATAGCTCATTGATGCTTTCTGAAAAAGAACACTTTTGCTTCTGCTACATCATCATAATCATTGAAATTTAATGCCTGACAACATTTTCAACACATAATGCAGCAAAGCACAGATTCCAAAACAAATCAGTAATACATTTTAAATAAGTAGAGAGTTTTAAAATCGACTTGCTTTTAGTTCTGGTTAACATGTGTGTTTGAAAGCCGAAGGATTCTTGACCTTATGTAGTCTCTTATGCCTCTGGCATCTTGGGCTGCCAAGAAATTTGTACTATAGTGTCAGGAACAACAAAATAAGTTGTCACTTTCAACTCTGTTTTATGCATTAATATCTGTACCCAAAACCTCTTTCCTCATTTAGTCAGTGAAATGCAGTGATACGTAGTCTCCGTCTAGGCTCACATAGAAAACACAACCAAGACTGAAACATTGAAAATATTTCACAGTCGAGACTTCAGTTATGTCAGAAGACAGTGGAAAATGCTTCACATATTTGACAGATGATCTAACAGATTTTTCCCCTTGTCATGATTGTGGCAGTTGTATGCAAAAAGAAAAATCTGTCCAAAATACCCTGGATAAACAGGAAAAGGGAGCAAAGGCAGTAAGTCCCCCTTCTCCTATAATGTTGTTGACTGGTGTGTCCCTAACTGAGCCAAAATTTTCCATATGGTTACTTGCTAAGTATCATTACCCAGAGCAAAACACAACTTTCTTAAGTGAGACTGGTGTGTTTCCTAAAGTGACCTTGATCTAGAGGTGGTTTCGAAGACATTCTCAGTACTTTCAGATGACAGACTCCACATCTCTAAGGAGTTTCATATTTAAAAGACTGAACTGAATTCGCTGGAGGTACTTGAAAGGATGGAATTTCACTGTAAAGTGGTTGATCACTTGAGCTCTGCAATCAGAAGACTGTTTTCAGTTCCTGTTTGCTCTTTACCAGTTATAGAGCCTTGGAAAGGTTGTTTAATATCCTCCTCACAAAGTTTCTCACAAATATAACATGAGGCTGATGGTAGAGTGGGGATTAAATGAGTCACTGTATGAAAATGTCTGGCACAAATTCAGCCTTCAATGTTAGCTGTTAAGATTCCGCTTTTGTGTCAAGTATTAAAAGTATATAGAACACCTAACAATTAAAAATCCATGCAGTTATCACCTGCATTATCTGATGTGTTCCACACAACAAGCCGCTGTAATAGAGAGATATTGTCCGGTTTGGCAAAAGAGGGCCTATTAGAGAAGATCTGTACCTCCCCCAGAGCCCCCCGCCACCACCATGTCATGGAACCAGGATGTGAATTCAGGTCTGCTGTGACCCAGTGCTCTTTCCAGTAAACCAGTTAACCCAGTATAATACTGAAATGAGATGTGACTCTGAAAAGAATATAAGAGATTCCAAAAGAAATTTTTTAATTTTGGTGTAGCAAGAGTTTTGGGGATCCTGCAAGGCCACCCTCAGGTTCAGTGATTGACTAGAACAGGAGTCTCCAACCTCTGGACCACAGACCAGAAGCAGTCTGTGTGACCTCTTAGGCATCAAACCCCACAGCAGGAAGTGAGCAGTAGACAAGTGAGTGAAGGTTGCTGTATTTATAGCTGCCGTACTTACAGCTGCTCCCCATCTAGGGTGCGTGCTCCTTATGAGAAGCTAATGCCTGATGACTTGAGGCAGAGCTGAGGCGGTGATGCTAGCAGTGGGGAGTGGTGGCAAATGCAGATCATCATGAGTGGAGAGGTTTGCACAGAGACCATAATAAATCAGTTGCTTTTAGACGCATATCAAAACTCTATCAGTGAGTGGCAAATGACAATTCAGCTGCATCAAGTGGCAGGTTTTGTAGTGGCAAGTAAGTAGATTGGACATAAGCAATGCCCTTTGGGTGTCACTGTCTCCCATCACCCCTAGATGGGACTGTCTAGTTGCAGGAAAATCAGGGCTCCCACTGATTCTGCATTATAGTGAGTTGTATAATTATTTCATTATATATCACAATGTAATAATAATAGAAATAAAGTGTACAGTAAATGTATTGTGCTTGAGTCATACTGAAACCATCCCTCCTCTTCCACCCCCCGCCACCAGTCCATGGAAGAATTGTCTTCCATGACACTTGTCCCTAGTGCCAAGATGGTTGGGGACCACTGTTCTAGAATGACTCAGAAAAGCTGTTACACACGTGGTACTGGTTTATTACAGTGAAAGGGTACATATTAAAATTACTAAAGGCCAAGGGCAGAGTCCAAGGAAAATTAGGCACGGGCTTCCAGTGGTCCTCTCTCAGGGTTGTTAGACAGGCAGCCCTGAATTCTCCCAGCAACAATATGTGACAACACTCAAAGTACCATCGCCGACCAAGGGGCCCACCTGAGCCTTGGTGTCCAAGGTTGTTATTGGAGATCAGTCACATAGGCGTGGAGCCCTGAGTGGCTGACGTGAACCACCCAGTGTTCAGCTTCCACAGGTCACACTGATACCTGTGGTTTAAGGCCACAGGTCAACAAAGCAGGCATTCTCCATAAATCACCCTGTTAACATAAAGATACTCTTATCAGCAAGGATATTCCAAGGGCTCTCAGGTTATCTCCCAGGGGCCAGTTAAGTCCAATCCTTTCTTCAGAATGTGCAAGGTTTGAACACACCAACTCTACTGAGCTAATTCTCCACTGCAAAGCTGAGGCATAGTATCTGGGCCTCCTGAAGATATTAGAGTACAGCCAGAGGCAACTCAGAGGCAGACTCAGCCCAAATGAGAACCAATTTCTAAATCTGGTCCATGCATCAGTCCTCTGAGCCAATGGGTATTCCAGTGTTTGCAATGAGTTACAGGAACCAGGAAGGTATGCCTTAGATCCTGGTGGTGTTGGGAGCTGTTGTCTTGACTCTGGGCCCTTTCTCACTTCTGGGAACATTGCACCGCCCTCACTCTGGGAGACCTCCAGAGTGAAAAGTAGAGAGGCCTTAACAATCTACTCTGAAGTAAGGATTCTCTTGCTAGCATGTTCAAAATTTCATTATTAGAGTAAGAAATAGGTAGGACTCATGCAACAAAAAACTCAACATGACTGAAACAGCTAATGGATTTATCATCTCGTATAACAAGAGGTCCCAAGGGAGCACAGCCCCAAGGTTGTTCAGCTCAGCACCTTGACAACCATATCAAAAACCCAAGTTCTTTCTCCAACTCTTCCATCCTGGGCCTGTTGGTTAGATTTCCTGATGGTTAAAAAATGGCTGCAGCAAGAACAAACGATAGTGGTTACCACTGTGTATGTGTGTGTGGTGTGTGTGTGTGTGTGTGTGTGGTGTGGGGCAGAGGACAATACGGGGGTGGCGGAGTGGGCGGTACAAACTACCAGGGGTGAGATAGGCTGCAGGATGTGTTGCACAACACGGGGACGATAACGAATATTCTGTAGTAACTGGAAGTGGAAAGTAACCTTTCTGCCGGTTGTTTAGTCACTGAGTCATGTCTGACTCTTACGACGCTATGGACTGTAGCCCTCCAGGCTCTTCTGTTCCTGAGATTTCCCAGGCAAGAATACTGGAGTGGGTTGCCATTTCTTTCTCCAGGCCAGGGATCGAATCCGGGTCTCCTGCACTGCTGGTAGATTCTTTACTGATGGAGCTACCAAGAAACTGTATAAACATTTAAAAAACACATTTTCAAGATAAAAGAAAAACTGGCTATAGCAGGGTCAGGCATCATATTGTCACATTCCATTGTTGTTATTATTGTTCAGTTGCTATCATGCAGACACAAAAATGGGACTTTTCCTTGTGTCTCTTAGAGAGTTAAGAAACCTTTCCCAGCAGCCTCCTTTATCAGCTTCCTCTATCCCGCTGGCCAAAACTGCCTCTTCCTAATCACTGTTAAAGAAATTTTTTCCGCACTGGGTTAATATAATCAAACACAGGACTGAGAGTGGGAATAGCATTACCTAAAGCCTATGGTTTCTTGGAAAACCATTCAAGGTCAAATTCAGGGCTGATGAGAAAATATTGAGTGAAAGTGAAAGTCAAAGTTGTTCAGTCGTGTCCAACTCTTTGGGACCCCGTGGACTGTAGCCCGCCAAGCTCATCTTTCCATGGAATTCTCCAGGCAAGAATACTGGAGTGAGTAGCCATTCCCTTCTCCAGGGTGTTTTCCTGATGCATAGCTCGAACCCCAGTCTTCATTGCAGGTAGATTCTTTACCATCTGAGCCACCAGGGAAACACTGAGTAGGGCATCACTATTGGATAGGCAACCAGAGCTGTCTGCTGTAGCAAATTCCCAAGTAGAAAGCACAGCAGAGGCAATTGTCTGCAGCTTCTGAAACCCCTAGTCTTCATGGGGAACCTCAGGGGTCATTTGTGTTGCCTCAGTTTCCTGGAACTAATTGATTCCTAGGAGAAAAAAAAAAAAAAACAGTCCTGGGGAATTCCATGGCAGTCTAATAGTCCACTGCAGGGGACATGGGTTTGATCCCTGGTTGGGAAACCAAGATCCCACATGGCCTGGGCACAGCCCCCCAAAAAAGAAAAGAAAAACGTCCTGAAGAGCTGTGTTTGTGCTCACATAAGCTTTTGTGCACATGCTCAGTCACTAACTCATGTTCGACTCTTTGCAACCCCATGGACTATAGCCCACCTGGCTCCTCTGTCCATGGCATTTCCCAGGCAAGAATACTGGAGTGGGTTGCCATTTCCTCCTCCAAGGAATCTTCCGGACCCAGGGATCAAACCCACATCTCTTGTGTCTCCTGCATTGGCAGATGGATTCTTTACCACTGAGCCACCAGGGAAGCCCCACAGAAGCTCTATTTCCCCACTTTTATCCAGGTGTTCTCCCGAAGAGAAAGCCCTCTACTTCGTTTCACAGATTTCTTCATCATTAATTCAGATGTGCCTACCTCATTGGCCAGATTCTCCTGCAGCTGACTCAAGTTCCTTAAATCTCAGACATTTCCCTGCTACTAGACAGACAACAGCAGTTTTCAACATCTGTTCCCTTAACAGTCTTTCCCTTATCCCACAAGATTTTACACAGTTAGAGCTTTCTGTCCCCCTTTTCTCTTCCCCTGGCCCCTTTCATTTTCCATTGTCCACACACCTTAAGGTTTGGTAACATGCCATCAGGAAATGGAGTTTGCTGAGTCTTCCCCCATGGAACTCAGTGGAAGAGTCCATCAATCTAACAATCCCTTTGGCTCTTCCCAGTCTTTTCAATTTACAGAAATAAATCTGCTTTCTCAAGTGGTGGGAACAACTTACCAGCTATTATTTCTCAGTTTAGACCTCACTCAATTGCTTTCATAATTTGGTATTTTGTACCTGGCTTCCAAACACGCTAAACCTAGAACTGACCATACATTTCACTTTTCTTAAGTGCTTGCCCTCCAGAATGCTCCCCCCGAGTCATCGTGTGTCAGTACAGGAAGAGATGTTGACATCCTCACCTGCCATTAGCGCTCAGCTGCTTTTTCTTCGCACCTGTCTCTCTCTGTCAGGTTGCCTGAGAACTGGCACAATAGTGGCCTCATGCTTTCTCCTATCTGTTATTATTTCCTTATTCTGCCACTCCCTAATGAATGATTGGGGATAACTGTCTTTGTTATAAGCTGGCTTGCACAATAGTAGGTGGCCTATCTGTAGGAGCAAATATGCTTTAGGATCATTTTCTCAGACAGATGCGTTAAAAGTTGATATTGGAGCCTGTCAGCTGAAAAGAGTCCTCAGGGGCGTGAAAAGAGGGGAAGGGCATCATAATAATTCTACGGTGAGGACTTAACACTTTAACATTATGAGTTGCTTGTTTAAATAGCTTTTCTGTTTTTCTTTTTTCTGATTTTAAAATAATATATGTTTATTGCAGAGAATTTGGAGGGATAAAAAACATATTTCCTTTATATAAGGACAGGCAGCTATTAGAAGAGATGTGGAGGAGTATATTGAAGGCAAACATTCTAATGAATAAGACTGAATCACAGTCTGCACTGGCACGGTTACTGGAACATGATTGTGTGGCAGAAATACAGATTGTTAGTCCTTATGCTGGCAATTCATCATCAGTTGACACTCATCATTGACATCTAAAGTACTGAAGATATTTTCTTAAAGAAACATGAAGCAGGTTAATTCAACAAACACTCAGTACAAATATACAGAAATATATGTGTGTGTGTTAGTCTCTCAGTATGTCTCTTTGCATCCCTGTGGACTGTAGCCCACCAGGCTCCTATGTCCATGGGGATTCTCCAGGCAGGAATGCTGGAGTTGGTAGTCATTCCCTTCTCCAGGGGATCTTCCCAACCCAGGGATCAAACCCAGGTCTCCTGCATTGCAGGCGGATTCTTTACTGTCTGAGCCACCAGGGAAGCCCTGCAAATATATATGTGTATATATATATACACATATGCATATAGAGAGAGAAGTTCCTACTAAGTTCCAGGTAATGTCCTAGGTCAGGAAGTATGGCAGTGACCAGAAAAAGCCCTCAAGGAACTCACGTTCTTATAACTGAGATGCAAAGAAATCGGTAGTTAAAGTGCCTTCAGGAGCCCGAAGGAAGTGAGACCTCAGCCACGCTGATGTCTGCAGGAGAGCACACGCAAGCACAGTGAGGTGGGAGCAGATGGGGGTGTTGGCAGAACAGCGAGGAGGCCAGTGTGACTGCACAGGAGTGAGCAGATGTTTGGAGGGTAAGAAGATAAAGTCAGAGAGGCAGCAGAAGGCCAGGTCATGTGCGGCTTATGTCAGGAAGGGCCTTCCAGTTTGACTTAGGGTGAGAGGGAACGTCCTAGAGGGATTTGTGCAGATATGATCTCACTTTTTTAAAGGAATCTAAAAGGTAAGAAATGTACAATTACAGATGAACAATAGAACCACAATGAAGGGAATACAAAAGAAGAGTATTCACCTAAGTGATTTTGGAAGATAGTATTTTGACTATATACTGAATATTAGTAATCTGGGTTCTCCAGAGAAACAGAATCAATAGGAGATAGATATAGATAGCTAGCTACCATGAGGTCTATCTACCTATCCATCCTTTGTTATAAGGAATTGGCTCATGTGATTATGGAGGCTGAGAAGGCCAGGACCTGTAGCCCACAACTTGGAGACCCAGGAAAAACAGTGGTACAGGTCCAGTCTGAGTGCAAGGGTCCAAGAACCAGGAGAGCTGATGCTGTAAGTTCTAGTCTGAGTCTCAGTCTAAAGGCAGGAGAAAACCAATGAGTCAGCTAAAAGATAGGCAGTGAGGAAGGATTCTTTCTCTCAGCTCTTTGCCCTGTTCAGGCCTTTAACAGATTGCATCTGGCCTCTACACTGGGGAGGGCAGTTTGCTTTGCTCAGTCTACTAATTCAAATGTTAATCTCCTTCAGAAATACCCTCACAGACACACCTAGAAATCATATCTTCTTACCCCATGCATGGCCTAGTCAAATTAGCCATCATAACTATGCAGAAATATTTTATTTGAATTGATAAATGTGTTTTTCTCAGAAGTATGGATTAAGTAACTCTGAAATTTCTTTCTTTGCATTATAAGATTGTGCAAATAAATGTCTAGATTATATTTCTCAGCTATTAAAAAGAATGCACTTGAATCAGTTCTAATGAGGTGGATGAAACTGGAGCCTATTATACAGGGTGAAGTAAGTCAGAAAGAAAAACACCAGTATTAATGCATATATATGGAATTTAGAAAGATGGTAATGTTGACCCTATATTTGAGACAGCAAAAGAGACACAGATATTAAGAACAAACGTTTGGACTCTGTGGGAGAAGGAGAGGGTGGGATGATTTGAGAGAATAGCACTGAAACATGTATATACCGTATGTGAAATAGATCACCAGTCCAGGTTCAATGCATGAGACAGGGCGCTCAGGGCCAGTGCACTGGGACAACCCTGAGGGATGGGATGGGCAGGGAGGTGGGAGGGGGTTCAGGATGGGGAACACATGTACACCCATGGCTGATTCATGTCAGTGTATGCCAAAAACCGCTACAATATTGTAAAGTAATTAGCCTGCAATTAAATAAATGAATTTTTTTTAATGTCTAGATTAGCAGTAATGGGAATGAGCTATCTTAATTAAGGGGAGAGAGAGAGAGAGAGAGAGAGAGAGAGTGTGTGTGTGTGTGTGTGTGTGTGTATTAAGTCACTCAATCATGTCTGACTCTTTGCCACCCCATGGACTGTAGCCTTCCAGGTTCCTCTTGTCCAAAGGAGTTTTCCAGACAAAAATATTGGAATGGGTTGCCATTCCCTTCTCCAGAGGATCTTCCCTACCCAAGGGGAAAGAAGTTACAAATAAGGAAAAGCGGGCGGCTATAAGGAAACTTGCCATGTACTAGAAGCAGTACCAGTTCTCACTGGGATACCAATGAGAATCGTGGTTCTAGATTAGATAGATAGATGGATAGATAAGTAGATGTGTGTGTATTGTTTTTGTTCAGTCACTAAGTTGTGTCTGACTTTTTGTGACCCCCATGGACTGCAGCATGCCAGGCTTCTCTCCTTCACCATCTCTCAGAGTTTGCTCAAACTCATGTCCATTGAGTCGGTGATGCTCTCAGAGTTTGCTCAAACTCATGTCCATTGAGTCGGTGATGCCATCAAACAGTTATTTCATCCTCTGTCACCCCCTTCTCCTCTTGCTCTCAATCTTTCCCATCATCAGGGTCTTTTCTAATGAGTCAGCTGTTTTCATCAGGTGGCCAAAGTATTGGAACTTCAGTTTCAGTCCTTCCAATGAATATTCACAGTTGATTTCCTTTAGAATTGATTGGATTGATCTCCTTGCTGTCCAGGGGACTCTGAAGAGTCTTCTCTAGCACCATAGTTTGAAAGCATCAATTCTTTGGCACTCAGCCTTCTTTATGGTCCAACTCTCCCATCCTTACATAACTAATGGCAAAACCATAGCTTTGACTATACGGACCTTTGTCCATGAATCCTAGTTCTGTTTGCTGAAAGGGCCTGGGAGTGATGATACCCAGTAATAATGAGCACACCTGACACCCGCAAGATTTTTATTTCTAACCATCATTCTCTAATAAAAGGAGCCAAGGATCTCGGAAAAATGGTCAATTCCAGGGCTGGAGGGAAGAAATAAAGGATAAGCCTGGACTATCTGTGGTCTCAGAAATTATGGCAGTGCTTTAAAAAAAATGATGAGAGCATGTCAAAAGACCATAGGAGCCAATTTGAAGGAGCTACCAAGGGCCAAATATAGAACAAATTGAGCAAGAAAATAAATATATCTGAGTATGCACTAATATAAATAAATAAATTACTCCGTTATTCTTTATAGTAGAATTCCAATTAATAAATGCTGGGGGAAAAAATGGAAATAGAAAATCACTCTTTGGTAAATAGCAAAGTAAACAGTAACAACTGTTGCAGGCTAGCAACGTTGATAGATGCAAAATTAGTGGGCAAAGTTATAATGAGAAATAAGATGTTTGCATAGTCCCAAAGTATCTCCCTACAAGATATTAATACTTATTAGTTACATGGGAAAAATTGTAATTTTATAGTGGAGAAATCGTAACCGAAGGATCAAAGTCAACATCGTCAATTAGGAGGCATCATAAACCTCCTTATATGCTGCACTGCTGCTGTGGCTGCAGCTAAGTTGCTTCAGTCATGTCTGACTCTGTGTGACCCCATAGACGGCAGCCCACCAGGCTCCCCCGTCCCTGGGATTCCCCAGGCAAGAACACTGGAGTGGGTTGCCATTTCCTTCTCCAATGCATGAAAGTGAAAAGTGAAAGTGAGGTCGCTTAGTCGTGTCCAGCTCTTAGCGACTCCGTGGACTGTAGCCCTCAAGGCTCCTCCGTCCATGGGATTTTCCAGGCAAGAGTACTGGAGTGGGGAGCCATTGCCTTCTCCAATATGCTGTACTAAGAAGGTGTATTATCACTTCTATAGTCTTCTTGACAAAAATGAGTAATCTCTATAATCATAAAAAAAAGCGTTAAACCAACTCAAACTGAAGAACTCTTCAATATAACAAGGTCATGGAAATTTTCTTTTTTAACTGAAGAATTGTTTCAGATTGGAGAAGACTAAGGAAACATGAAAACTATCTGCAAAATGAGATCCTGAATTGAAGTTTGGACCTGAAAAGAGGACAATTGGAGATACTGGAAAAAGGTCTGAAAATTAGTTAACTGTGCAGTCTGTGCTCCAGATCCACAGGTTCCATATCTGTGGATTCTACTAACTGTGGATTGAAAATATTTGGGGAAAAAATTTCCAGAAAATCCCCAACAGGAAAACCCAAATTTGCCGTGTGCTAGCAATGATTTATATAGCAGTTATATTGTATTAGGTATGAGAAGGATGTGCTTAAGCTATATGTACAAACTATGCCATATTCTGTAAGTGACTTGAGCATCTACAGATTTTGGTATCCCAGGGGAGTCCTGGAACCAACCTCTACAGTTACTGAGAGAGGACTACTCTATCAATGTGACCTTCTCAAATAACATTAGACTGCCAATTAATAGGAGAAGGCAATGGCACCCCACTCCAGTACTCGTGCCTAGAAAATCCTGTGGACGGAGGAGCCTGGAAGGCTGCAGTCCATGGGATCGCTGAGGGTCGGACACGACTGAGCGACTTCACCTTCACTTTTCACTTTCATGCATTGAAGAAGGAAATGGCAACCCACTCCAGTGTTCTTGCCTGGAGAATCCCAGGGATGGGGGAGCCTGGTGGGCTGCCGTCTATGGGGTCACATAGAGTCGGACACGACTGAAGCGACTTAGCAGCAGCAGCCAATTAATAAAAGTTATAAAGAAAATGATTGTTACATAGAGGACTATAACCAAATGTACTTATTCTAGGAAAAGGAGAAAATGCTTAGATTTTAGATTGAAGTTAAGGTTTAATTACACACTTTAAAACTATACAAAATGTTCCCTGCATATATTTTAGAGATAACATGATGCATATGTGTGTGCTCAGTTGCTTCAGTTGTGTCCAGCTCTTTGTGACCTTGTGGACTTGAGCTCACCAGGCTCCTCTGTTCATGAGATTTCTGGAGATACTGGAGTGGGTTGCCATGCCCTCCTCCAAGGGATCCTCCCAACCCAGGGATCGAACCTTTGTCTCCTGCATCTCCTTCATGGCAGGCGGATTCTTTACATCTGAGCCACTGGGGAAGCCCCAGATATCTTAATACATAAATTCAAAATGATTGGAGTTCCAGTCATCTCAAATCTGATAACTGGTTATCTACTAATTCAAGTCCTTTAAGTATAACACAAGGACCAGGCTTGACCGCTATAGCAGTCTAGCAAGAAAGAGAAAGCCATCTGTGCTGAAAGAGGAAAAAGGACAACTCTTCATAGCTGAACTTTGAAACTTTGTATTGACTTTAGACTAAGATTTTTCAAACTTCTTTTAAGCATCCAACTTTATTCTTCCCATGACTTACATAATAGAAATGTCTCTGAATAAAAAGGAAAAAGAACTGTTCATTGTTTCCTTTGTCCAATTTCCTTCTCCATGAATTGACCTTTCATTCAAGTTCATTCCCATGAAAAGACTTAGCCTGCACTGCTCCAGACCAAAGCTGGACCACGTGGACTTCCTAGGCAGGCTGTAATCTGTGCCTCTTCACATGGATCTTCTTTCAGCATATGTTTCATTTGTTCTAATACACTGTTCACTATGTTTGTTTAGTGGAGTGGGAGCGACTCTCCGTATTCCACTGTGTGACACTGCTGTGTTGTTGCTGGGAGACAGTTCTCGAGGGTCTCTCCCGTTTCTACACCTCTTGTGAGCCAGGCATTGACTGCTCTTTGTTCCAAACCATCTGACACACATAGACTGCATGTGTCATCAACTCGCATCCATGAAACAGTGGCAGGCTAACTCTCTAGCTCTCAAGGAAGGTGAAATCTCATGCCCTAGGTAGTTCTTGATAGTCGTTTGAACTTACTGATGCCAAGTCCTACTTTCGGGCATGGGCTGTTAGGACTGGTGCTCCACCCACAGCTGCACTACGGAATTTGCCCATGAGCACCGCCCAAATACACATTTCAAACAAGTTTAGCACCTGTAGGGAGTTTTTGTTTTTGAACTGTTTATCCTAGAAGTTATTGTCTGTTTTAGTGGGCACAGAACCAACTTGTGTTTCAGCCACCATGTAGAGCTGCTCTCAAGCACCTGAATTAGCAGGTCTCCTAGTTCTGAGTGATATTTTAGCACCCTTGCAGATTGGTTTTCCGGGCAAGTACCTCCTAACCCATTTCACACTCTGGTTCTGTTACCTATAAGAATATGTATGTGTGTGTGTGTGTGTGTGTGTGTGTGTGTGTGTGTGTACCTCCTTTTTCAAAACAGGTGAACTGTTTCGGAAAACCACTTACTCTAAGGTCCTACCCACCTACATTCCCTTAGAATGCTGTTTCTGGGGGTTCTTGAAGCCTTCAGGCAGAGCTCCATATTATGGGACAGAGGGATCCTTGTATATGTGTGTGTGTACATGAACATTCTCCTATTTCCTCCCCCAACAGTAAGCCTTGCTGCTATGATCAACATGTTTCTACAAGCCTGGAAAATTACATTCATCACACTCTTGCCTGGTTTTATTTTAAAAAGAGCTTTGAAAATCCCACACTAAGTGTTTTTCTGTTTGGTTTAGTTTTAGCAGCAGCGTGTGCGGTGGGGAGGACAGTTGAGGAGATACCAAAAGGTGCTGCAGGTGGTATGGATCACAGGAGACTGAGTAGATGGATGATTCTGATGTGTCTTCTCTTAGGAACAGATGTGTTGCCGGGTTGCAACAGCTCAGAAAGATGAGGTGGGTCCTTGCCATGAACCTTACCTTCTCTGTCAGAGATTTATTGAATAGGACTAGGGGTTGGCTTCTTCTTATCTGTTGGCCTTGAACCAAAGTCAAACGCTGCATATGCTGAAGGGGCCTACCTAATCGTCTAATCTCAGACTTCCTCAACAGCAAGATGCTCCCCTGTTTTGTGATCTTCTAAGAAAGAAAAATTATTGCCAATTGCAAGACACACCCCAATTTCAGGAATATTAAAACACGAGAAGCAGCATAGCTAAGAATTTATGACCTATGATACATGAATTAGGGGTTGCAAACTTTTTGCCTAAGCTATTTCAGTGCTTTATTATCTAACATATTGTTTGAGTTTGTGACTCTAAATGCATAATGCTAACTGCTAAGTCACTTCAGTCGTGTCCGACTCTATGTGACCCCATAGACGGCAGCCCACCAGGCTCCCCCGTCCCTGGGATTCTCCAGGCAAGAACACTGGAGTGGGTTGCCATTTCCTTCTCCAATGCAGGAAAGTGAAAAGTGAAAGTGAAGTCGCTCAGTCGTGTCCGACCCTCAGCGACCCCATGGACTGCAGCCTTCCAGGCTACTCCATCCATGGGATTTTCCAGGCAAGAGTGCTGGAGTGGGCTGCCATTGCTACCAATTGTAGAAGATATATGTGTGTATTCATGTGCCCCAGACCTTTTAACTCTACTTTTCTGCCTCTATTGCATAGAAGAGGTAGAAAACCCATTCACACAGCAGAAAACTGAGCTCCTGGATTTTAGGTAAGATTTGAAGGGGAGGATGCTAGAAGGAGTGGGAGTGATGATTTGCACCCAGCTATGTCTCCTTTGCAGCTCAGAAGCCCACAGTTACTCTAAGGAGTTGCCTCTTGGAAGCTGCCTGAGTTGAGAGTAGCTTTCAGAATGGTACCAAATCTAAATATTTGTGGATTGTTTTAGAAACAAGTTCCCACCCATCACACAGCTGTCACACAGCAATAATGGGGAGATTGTGCTCCTCTCTTTCAGCAAGAGTTACCAGGGAAAGGAAGGGTGAGGGGGTGGCTGTTCACCTCCACAGAAATCATTACAGACATAATGGGGCTAATGCTTTGCGAAGCTACAAAATGCAGTGTCATTGTTTATCCTCTGTCAAGTCTTCATTCTTGGGAGGGAGAAAGCCCTTTCGGAACTCTCTGCCTTCATAAGGTTTTTGGCCTTTTCAAGGGCTTAAAATGTTAAGGGCTTTGAATTCTTAAAGCATATGCATAAAGCATTTCCAGTACATTATTTTTAAATATACCTTTCTCTTGCTTGCTTTCTTTTCCTTCCCATTCCTTTTTTTTTTTTTTTTTTTGGTTGTGATTTGAAGAAGTCTTCACCATAGCTAAGAACAGAATTTTAACTGATGGCAAAAATATAAAGTCTTGAGATAATGTTTTATCACTGTTTATTATTGTATCTAAAGAAGAGGCCTTGAAAAGTGTTGGCTGCCGCTGGGTTACCATGGCAGTAATCAGTCAAACAAGCATGGGAGTTTTAAAACCTGCTTAACCCTTTTTCTTACCCATTAGTGCAAACTTAAAGAAAGATTCCATTTTGTGCAGTAGTGTGGGATTAGGCAAGAATGTCCCTTTGTTCTGAGGTCCCAGCCTTGCTCACTGGATCCTCACACCCTCTTGCACCCTTGCTCCAACCGTAAGGAGCCATGTGCATTCCCTGAGTGTGCCCTGCTCTCTCTGCCCTCTGAGTACAAGTACATGTGGCTTCTTCTGCCTGGAACCAACTTTTGCTCCTATCTATAGGCCCCAACTCCTTTATACATTCTACTCCATGAAAATGACACCTCCTCCAGGAAGCCTTCCCATCCTTTTCTCCACTATCAGTTAAAAACATGTCCTAAGTCTTCCAGTAACACTCTGAATTTACCTCCATCCTAGCTTGCATTTTATTTCTTCACTCTTCTCCAGTAGCATATTAGGCACCTACCAACCTGGGGAGTTCATCTTTCAGTGTCCTATCTTTTTGCCTTTTCATACTGTTCATGGGGTTTCCAAGGCAAGAATACTGAAGTGGTTTGCCATTCCCTTCTCCAGTGGACCATGAAGTTGAAGGTGAAGGTGAAGTCGCTCAGTCGTGTCCAACTCTTTGTGACCCCGTGGACTGTAGCCTACCAGGCTCCTCCGTCCATGGGATTCTCCAGGCAAGAATACTGGAGTGGGTTGCTATTTCCTTCTCCAGGGGATCTTCCCGACCCAGGGATCGAACCCAGGTCTCCCGCATTGGAGGCAGACACTTTAACCTCTGACTATATTTTGTCAGAAATCTCCACCATGACCCATCCGTCTTAGGTGGCCCTACAACGTATGGCTCATAGTTTCGTTGAGTTAGACAAAGCTGTGGTCCATGTAATCAGTTTGATTAGTTTTCTGTTATTGTGGTTTTCATTCTGTCTGTCTTCTGATGGAGAAGGACAAGAGGCTTATGGAAGCTTCCTGATGGGAGAGACTGACTGTGGGGGAAACTTGTAAACAATAATTAGTTTACAAGATGGTGGAGTAGAAGGACGTGTATTCATTTTCTCCTGTAAGAACTCCAAAATTAAAGTCATCGACAGGAGACTGTTGGATACCCCATGTCCGAGGGCAAAGGAGAAGCCCCCGCAAGATGGTGGGAGGGGTAAAATTGCATTTAGAATCAAACCCCATACCCACCAGAGACGCTTGGAGGGCTCAAACAAAACTTTGTGCGTACCAGGAGGCCCCACAGAGACTGAGCCAGACCTGCCTGTGAGTGTTTGAGCTGGGAAAGATTGAAGGCAGGAGGAGAAGGGGACGACAGAGAATGAGATGGTTGGATGGCATCACTGACTTGATGGACGTGAGTTTGAGCGAGCTCTGGGAGTTGGTGATGGACAGGGAAGCCTGAGTCCACGGGGTTGCAAAGAGTCAGACACAACTGAGTGACTGAACTGAACTGAACTAGCTTGTATTTCCTTTATTACAGTTGTTTGAGGCAGTCTTGCTGAAGAGTGTCGAGAACTGGTCTACCTGGGTTTGAAGCTCTCCTGTATTACTTACCAGCTGGATCGTGGGCAAGTCACTTGACCTCTCTAAGCTTCAGCTTCTCCTTATGAGATGAAAAATATTTACTTCAAAGAATCATCATGGAGATTTAATGAAATAATCTAAGTTAAATACCTAGCACCAATGAATATTCAGTAAATGTTAGAGTGAAAATTTTTCTTCTTGTAAAGTCTAAGTTCAGTGAGGGCAGGGACCATGTCTTTTATCTTCTTATGGGCCTAACAAACAGCATACAGCAGCATAACTTCAGACACATAGAAGTACATTCTTACGAGTCTATAACAGTGGGTTTCTATACATAAATGAATTTTACATATAGCTAAAGCCTATCCCTGAACACACACATAGAAAGTTTCTTCTTGTTTCTAATTAGTAAATGGATTCATATCTATTGGTGAAAATGTAGAAAGCAGAATTATAAAGAAGGAATAAAAGCCATCTATGAGCCTACCATCCACTGTTAATACATTAATTTATATCCTTTCACATGCACATGCATCCTTTTAATGCATATGTATACATTTATATTACGTAGAAATATTCCAACTTTATTTTTTACAAATCTTTGTTAAGTATTTCTCTATTTCTTAGTGTTAATGCTGCAATAAACATCCCATGTCATACATTTTTGCAAGCATCTTGCATTGTGGTTAAAACTTTTAAAAGTTGCTTTTAAACAATATAAAGATTTTTGAAACAAAACTATTTGCACAACCCAAGAGTTTATGTTGTTGTCATTCAGTCAAGTCCTGTCCGACTCTTTACAACCCCATAGATTGTAGCACACCAAGCTCCACTGCCCTCCACTATCTCCCAGAGTTTGCTCAGATTCATGTCCATGCAGTCAGTGATGCTGTTTAACCATTTCATTCCCTGTCGCCCACTCCTCCTTCTGCCCTCAATCTTTCCTAACATCAGGGTCTTTTCCAGTGAGTCGGCTCTTCACATCAGGTGGGCAAAGTATTGGAGCTTCAGGTTCAGAACAGTCCTTCTGATGAATATTCAGGGTCGATTTCCTTTAGGATTGACTGGTTTGATAGCCTTGCAGGTCGAGGAACTCTCAAGTATCTTCTTCAGCACCACAATTCAAAAGCATCAATTCTTCAGTGCCTAGCCTTCTTTTTGGTCCAACTCTCACAACCCTACAAGACTACTGGAGAAACCATAGCTTTGACCATATGGACCTTTGTTGGCAAAGTGATGTCTCTGCTTTTTAACATGCTGTCTAGGTTTGCCATAGCTTTCCTTCCAAGGAGCAAGCATCTTTTAACTTCATAGCTGCAGTCACCATCTGCAGTGACTTTGGAGCCCAAGAAAATAAAATCTGCCACTGTTTCCATTTTTTTCCCCATCTATTTGCCATGACGTGATGGACCAGATGCAATGATCTGCACCTTTTTAATGCTGAGTTTCAAGGCAGCTTTTTCACTCTCCTCTTTGACCCTCTCAAGAGGCTCTTTAGTTCGTCTTCACTTTCTGCGACTAGGGTGATATCATCTGCATATCTGAGGTTGTTGATATTTCTCCCAGCAATCTTGATTCCAGCTATGACCCTTCTGTCTGAGCAGCAGGTACCGCAACCTCTGAATCTCCATGCAGTTCCCCAGGGCTCCTGAGCTCTGCATGCTTGGAGCTCTTTCTTCTTACACTGAAGGGCTCCACATGTTTGTGTTTGGGCTTCCTCATACATCAGCCCTTTGATTTCATTTCTTCCTACACTGTCACCCACCATATGTGATTTCTTGCTTCATCCAACAAGACATCATCTTTTCTCATTCTCTGTTTTGATTCATTGTGTTTAACAAGCATTTATTGTATACCCTGTGTCAAGGTGTGGGGAAAAGTTTTAAATGAACAAGAAATACAAACATTAATTGGACATAGTAAGTACCTACCTTACAAGAGAAACTAGAGATATAACCGACTATACAAAGGAAGCAACTGGGGGACAGAGGCAGAAGCCCTGATATAGGTCTCAATAAAAGTAGGCTCCAAAGAGGGACCTGTGTGCTGTGTGCTTAGGTGCTCAGTCATGTCCAGCTCCTCACAACCCCATGGACTGTAGCCCTCCAGGGTCCTTTGTCCATGGAATTCTCCAGGCAAGAATACTGGAGTGGGTAATCATTCCCTTCTCCAAGGGATCTTGCTGACCCAGGGATCAAACCCGGGTCTCCTGCATTGTAGGCAGATTCTTTACTGTCTGAGCCACCAGGGAAACCCCCAAAGAGGGACCTCATATTTCTTAAAGCTTGATGACTCTAAAATTCTACCCCAGGAAATTAACATTGTATATAGCCCTTCTAACTTGTGGCATAGAAACCAGATACAATTGTTTAAGTCTTAGTCTGCTAAATGAGATTAAGTAAAGTTTGATTTGGGGCTCGGGGTGCTTCTTCTGTGATAAGGGCTTTAAACCTGCCAGCTCTGACTCCAGAAGCTTCAGCTGGCTCTATACAGGGCACTCTGGCTTCTTTCTCCTGTCTCAGCTCTGTTTCTTCGAGGGAAGATTTGGCGCCAGGATATTCAATTAAATTCAGTGCTTCTGTGCAACAGTGAGAAAGGATGATAGTAATAATATGGCTTCTTCGCAACTGAACAAACAGAGGTTCTTTTTCTTTATCATTTCTTTGAAACAGATGCTTGTTCAGGGTGATTCAACAGTTTGAAATGTAAGTATCACTCAATATCTTAAATACTTTATTTACATGTGGCCAAAATACATACTTTGAAAACTCCACTTAACATATACGTCCTGAACACCTGCTGTGTTCTAGGCACTAGGTATTTTACTACAGGTTTGCAAATTCCTACCCAGAACCGCTTTGTTCAGTTTTCTCCCAGATCTCCTGCCGTCATCTAAGTCCAAATATGATCTGCAGAGGCTTTTTTTTTTTTTTTCCTATTGAACCTTTAGCATATAGTGCAGAACCAGCCTCATCAGGGGAATATGTGATTTAGTGAAATATTTATTCCTTTTCCAATAACATATTCTCCCATCTAATACTTCTTGTTACTGAGAAGATAAGAGTTTTACAACCAGTAATAAATGACTGATGGGCAATTTTTCTAGAATTGCTTTTCATTTTTGTTAGCTTTATGGAGGTTTTCACATTTTCATATATATGTGTAAAAATATGTGTGTGTGTATATATGTATATAGTGTATATGTGTGTTTGTGTGTGTACCAGAAAAACATTCTGATAAATACTTTGGTACATATTCTTTTTATTTTATTTTTTATTTATTTTTTTCAAACTTTGAACTTTTCATTTTGAATTGGGGTATAGCTGGTTAACAATGTTACGATAGTTCCAAGTGAACAGTGAAAGGACTCAGCCTTACATATACATGTATCCATTCTTCTCCAAACCCTCCCTTGCATCCAGCCTGTTGGCATATATTCTAACAGCTTCAGAGAGAACATAGATCATTTATTGTCAGTTGCTTCAATATTTTTTCTACAATGAAAGGAATCATAAAAATTTCCATTCTATATTTACTTGTTCAAGTGCCTGTTTATAGGCTTTTATGACTAATTCCTTGATTTTGTTAAAGTTGGTGGGTAAAAGTAGACTCTTTGAGTTATACACCCACAAAATGTTGCTCCTCCACTTAAAAGACTGATTCAGATGGCTGACTCAGGGCTATCCTTTGGAGATGCTTATGAACATATTATGCTGTTACTTAGGAATGTTTTCAGGGGCTGCTGGGGCAAAATGTGCAATTAGTCCTTTACTCAATTACATAGTTCATATGTAGTATTCATTTGACTTTATATTAGTAAATGAAAATTTAAATTTAGTGACCAAAAAATGATATGCAAATAGCTGTATATATTAAGATCATTATTATGGCATGATTTCTTTAGGTTACATCTGAAAACTGTTCTTTACTCTCATCACAAATGATTTTGTCTACCCCCCCCCCCCCCAACACACACACACACTAAGATCTTGAACAAACACTGACATGCCTTCTAACAGCTCAAGGCCATGTCCCTGAAATGACACAGTCCCCCTTAAGTTCCTGTCTGGGGAATCTCAAGGCTTACTAAAGAATTCACCATCTGTTCCAGCCAATACCTGAATAGGGCCCCTTTCCTCCAGTGTCTGTGCGAGGGTAAGAGTCTCACTTCCACAGGGCCAGTTAATAATCCCAGATGGCCTAATCACATTAATCCACCCCCACTGCCTCACTTGCTCTTTGTAATTTTCCACCTCCCTAACTTTGCTCAAGTCCCCACTCCATCTCTACATCCCTACATGGATCAGAGGTGAGTTTGGTTTTCTGCTGAAGTCCTTTTCCCCCACTGCAGTAGTTACTGAAGAAAGGTTGTTCTTACTACCTTCAACTAACGTCCAGCTTTGTTTTTCCTTAACACATACAGTCCAAAACTTGAAGGAATTAAAATATGGATGCCTAGAAACTTGTAGCTGACCTCAGAAACATGTCATAGCAACAGTCTCTGAATTAAGTATGGTCGAATGGCTACTGGCCACAATCCGGACAGCTGGTGATTTACAGTACATTGTAGTAAGAGAATTTGAAATAATGTTCTGTTCATCTCAACTATTCCTTGCATAAAATGAAAGACTCCAAGAGGGAAACCTTAAGACATAAACCTTAAGACATAAATCAGTAGAGCCTGGATGAAGTTTGGGCTAATATAAAACTAGCTGTACAAAACTGGATTCTGATCTAGAATATATGAGTGCTGAACTGAACGACTTTGAGTGTGATCCCGTAGGTCATAGAGAACAGGATAACATGGTAAAATAGCATGACTTCTGTGGTCAGAGGGACCTGGGTGTAAATCTCAATTCTACATTTGCTTGGCTTTGTGAACTTGGGCAAATTGCATCCACTTTCTGACACTCGTCCTAGAAGATGGAGACAACATTGCTTTCTTCCAGAGCTCTTGCTAGGAGATCATGTCTGGGGAACGTGAGGACTGGCATACAGTGAGCTCCTCTCCTCCCTTTCCTGGTGGTATTCAAGAAGGGAGGACTTGTCTCCTGAGAACCCAGAGGACATAGGCGTGTCATGGGGAGAAAGGTATTGAGGAGGTGGCCAAAAGAAGTCAGTTTGAAACAGACAAAGCTGGGAAGCACCAAATTGTATTTGTGTGTTTGTAGGGGCAGTTTGCAGGGGAGATAAGTCATTGAAATGGACAGTGGGTAAGACAGGCCAGTAAAGAGAGGACAAGGAGCTAAAAAAGTGAAGAAAGACAACACTAAAAATTTTGCCTTTTTCCGAGTCAGAGTGAGCTGTATGGAAGACAGAGCAAGTGGCTCAGAATGACCCATCAGGCGTTAAATAGGATGATTTAAACTATGGCATGTCATAGAAGGGAGAAACCAATGATCAGAAGAGTTGTAAACAGGTCCCCTCCACCCTAAAGCTAATATATAATTTATAGCACCCTTTGGAAAATTCAGAATTATTTGTTTCTTTAACTTTGTGCACAAACACATAAATCCCCCCACTTTGAACATGGTGTGGGGGGTGCAGAATATCTGTGTTTATCATGGGATTTGAGCCATCCTGCCAAAGAAGATTCACAGTTACTATTTTGGGATGAATAGGATTGATCTCTGAGATACTGAAGAAAAAAGGAATATCCAAATAAGAGACACAATTTTCATCAGTTGTTTCAATATTGATCACAAAACCCTCACAAATACTTCTTGGGTTTTTCATATATTTTGAAACACCGAGGAAGCCATCTGTGGGAAATTCAGCAGCTGCATTAAAGAGTATTCTTTTCGAAATGAATTAGAATAAATATATATAAGAAAGGGTCCACCATGATGTCCAGCAAACAATAGAAACTCAACAAGTGTTAGGGGAATCCAGTGCAATCCTTTAATCCATATTTAATACAAAGGATTATCCGACAGCCCTTTGCTTCAGAGCAGAAATATCCCAAAATGTGGCTGGGGTAAGCCTCAGAGATCAGTTCAGTTCAGTCGCTCAGTTGTGTCCGACTCTTTTGTGACCCCATGGACTGCAGAATGCCAGGCTTCCCTGTCCGTCACCAACTCCCAGAGCCTATTCAAACTTAGGTCCATCGAGTCAGTGATGCCATCCAACCATCTCATCTTCTGTCGCCCTCTTCTCCTCCCACCTTCAATTTTTCCCAGCATCAGGGTCTTTTCTGATGAGTCAGTTCTTCACATCAGGTGGCCAAACTATGGGAGTTTCAGTTTCAACACCAATCCTTCCAGTGAATATTCAGGACTTATTTCCTTTGGGATGGACTGATTGGATCTCCTTGCAGTCCAAGGGACTCTCAAGAGTCTTCTGCAACGCCACAGTTCAAAAGCATCAAGTTTTCGGCACTCGGAAGTAACCATTGCTAATTAAAAGTGCCCAGAGACAACCCGAAGATTGTTGAAATTCACTCCACTTTCCAATATGTAATATAGTGAGTTACAAGGAGAACATTACTGTTGCTCCTTTAAACAGCCCATGATAACCTGAAGGTATGGTTGATTAGAAGCCTGTCAGGAATAAAAACTGTTTCTGGTCACAAACAGTGCAGTGGTCAGTCCAAAAAGGACGGCATTTTGCAGCCTCTTCCTCACTGAAGTCTTGGCCAGCTCTAAGATGTATTAACTAGAGGTCATATCTTTGTGGACTCATTCCCATTTATTGAAGTTTGTATTATATCCCAGGTACTTTGTAGATATTTTCTCATTTAATCCCCATTACAATGCTATTATCACCATCTTCATTTATAAGAAACTCAGTCAGGGTTAAAGTCAGTGCAGTGTCAATAGTGAAGCAGAATTTGGAAACAAACTTACCTTGACTTAAATCTTGGCCCATGACTTCAGCATTTCCAAACCACAGTGGGCTTCAACTTACCAGTTCTAACATTTGTAGAATAATTCTTGAAACACTGGAATTAGAAGTTATATATGTTCTTAGTCAGTCAGTCATGTCCAACTCTTTGTGACATTCTCTAGGCAAGAATATTGGAGTGGGTCACTTACAAGTTATAATTACCGAACAAACATTTTTTAGTGTCTGCTTACAGCAAGTCATGGACACCAAACAGCCAACTAGCAGTGTTTGGGAATAATTGACTCAAATTTGTTTTATTCACCAGGTTATTTGGCATCATGAAGACCTAGTTTGAATCTACTCTGCACCATGGCATTAAGCTAGAACCAAGTTTTGAGGAGCTAGGAATCCTTAATTGGTTTGGTGGCTTTCTCATTGTTTCCTAAAAAAATCCCCCACCGACCCCCTTCTTAGCAAAGGTGCTTTCTATTCAACCTGCCCCTACCTAAAGCTAAATGAAGGGAAAACTGAGGAAATGTATTTATATTTATCCTCATTCACCATTTTCAGTGCACTTGTTTCCTTCCTGAAGATCTAAGTTCCCATCTAGTAGCATCTTTTAGGGCAGATCTTCTGGCAATATATTCTGTCTGTTTCCCTTTATCTGAAAATATTTTTGTTTCATCTTCATTTTTAAAATTTTTAATTGAGAAACAATTTGCCTTCAGTAACATATACATTATATCCACTACTGTGGGCAGGAATCCCTTAGAAGAAATGGAATAGCCATCATAGTCAACAAAAGAGTCCGAAATGCAGTACTTGGATGCAATCTCAAAAACGACAGAATGATCTCTGTTCGTTTCAAAGGCAAACCATTCAATATCACAGTAATCCAAGTCTATACCCCAACCAGTAACGCTGAAGAAGCTGAGGTTGGACGGTTCTGTGAAGACCTACAAGACCTTTTAGAAGTAACACCCCAAAAAGATGTCCTTTTCATTATAGGGGACTGGAATGCAAAAGTAGGAAGTCAAGAAACACCTGGAGTAACAGGCAAATTTGGCCTTGGAGTACAGAATGAAGCAGGGCAAAGGCTAATAGAGTTTTGCCAAGAAAATGCACTGGTCATAGCAAACACCCTCTTCCGACAACTCAAGAGAAGACTCTATACATGGACGTCACCAGATAGTCAACGCTGAAATCAGATTGATTATATTCTTTGCAGCCACAGATGGAGAAGCTCTATACAGTCAGCAAAAACAAGACCAGGAGCTGACTGTGGCTCAGATTATGAGCTCCTTATTGCCAAATTCAGACTTAAATTGAAGAAAGTGGGGAAAATGACTAGACCATTCATGTATGACCTAAATAAAATCCCTTATGATTATATAGTGAAAGTGAGAAATAGATTTAAGGGACTAGATCTGATAGACAGAGAGGCTGATGAACTATGGATGGAAGTTCGTGACATTGTACAGGAGACAGGGATCAAGACCATCCCCAAGAAAAAGAAATGTGAAAAATCAAAATGGCTGTCTAAGGAGGCCTTACAAATAACTGAAAAGAAGAGAAGTGAAAAGCAAAGGAGAAAAAGAAAGATAAACATATTTAAATGCAGAGTTTCAAAGAATAGCAAGGAGAAATAAGAAAGACTTCCTCGGCAATCAATGCAAAGAAATAGAGGAGAACAACAGAATGGGAAAGACTAGAGATCTCTTCAAGAAAATTAGAGATACCAAGGGAACATTTCATGCAAAGATGGGCTCGATAAAGGACAGAAATGGTATGGACCTAACAGAAGCAGAAGATATTAAGAAGAGGTGGCAAGAATACACAGAAGAACTATATAAAAAAGATCTCCACGACCCAGATAATCATGATGGTGTGATCACTCACCTAGAGCCAGACATCTTGGAATGTGAAGTCAAGTGGGCCTTAGAAAGCATCACTACGAACAAAGCTAGTGGAGATGATTGAATTCCAGTTGAGCTATTTCAAATCCTGAAAGATGATGCTGTGAAAGTGCTGCACTCAATATGTCAGCAAATTTGGAAAACTCAGCAGTGGCCACAGGACTGGAAAAGGTCAGTTTTTATTCCAATCTCAAAGAAAGGCAATGCCAAGGAATGCTCAAACTACCACACAATTGCACTCATCTCACATGCTAGTAAAGTAATGCTCAAAATTCTCCAAGCCAGGCTTCAGCAATACGTGAGCCGTGAACTTCCTGACATTCAAGCTGGTTTTAGAAAAGGCAGAGGAACCAGAGATCAAATTGCCAACATCCATTGGATCATCAAAAAAGCAAGAGAGTTCCAGAAAAATATCTATTTCTGCTTTATTGGCTTTGCCAAATCCTTTGACTGTGTGAATCAAGCAAACTGTGGAAAATTCTGAAAGAGATGGGAATACCAGACCACCTGACCTGCCTCTTGAGAAATCTGTATACAGGTCAGGAAGCAATGGTTAGAACTGGACATGGAACAACAGACTGGTTCCATATCAGGAAAGGAGTACGTCAAGGCTGTATATTGTCACCCTGCTTATTTAACTTATATGCAGAGTACATCATGAGAAACGCTGGGCTGGAAGAAGCACAAGCTGGAATCAAGATGGCTGGGAGAAATATCAATAACCTCAGATATGCAGATGACACCACCCTTATGGCAGAAAGTGAAGAGCCTCTTGATGACAGTGAAAGAGGAGAGTGAAAAAGTTGGCTTAAAGCTCAACATTCAGAAAACTAAGATCATGGCTCTGGTCCCATCACTTCATGGCAAATAGATGGGGAAACAGTGGAAACAATGGCTGACTTTATTTTTTGGTTCCCAAATCACTGCAGATGGTGATTGCAGCCATGAAATTAAAAGACACTTGCTCCTTGGAAAGAAAGTTATGACCAACCTAGACAGCATATTTGTCAAAAAGCAGGGACGTTACTTTGCCAACAAAGGTCCATCGAGTCAAGGCTATGGTTTTTCCAGTAGTCATGTATAGATGTGAGCGTTACACTATAAAGAAAGCTGAGCACGGAAGAATTGATGCTTCTGAACTGTGGTGTTGGAGAAGACTCCTGAGAGTCCCTTGAACTGCAAGGAGATCCAGCCAGTCCATCCTAAAGGAGATCAGTCCTGGGTGTTCACTGGAAGGACTGATGTTGAAGCTGAAACTCCAATACTTTGGCCACCTGATGCGAAGAGCTGACTCATTTGAAAAGACCCTGATGCTGGGAGAAATTGAGGGCAGGAGAACGGGACGACAGAGTATGAGATGCTTGGATGGCATCACCAACTCAATGGACATGAGTTTGGGTAAACTCTGGGAGTTGGTGATGGACAGAGAAGCCTGACGTGCTGCAGTTCATGTGGTTGCAAGGAGTCAGACACAATTGAGTGACTGAACTGAACTGAACTCAACATACACAAATCTTAAGGAACAGCTTAATGAATTTTTATGTATGTAAACACCCATATAACTACCAATCTGTGCATGTATGCTAAGTGCTAAGTCACTTCAGTCATGTCCGACTCTTTGTGACCCCATGGACTGTAGCTTGCCAGCCTCCTCTGTTCATGGGACATTCTAAGCAAGAATACTGCAGTGGGTTGCCATGCCTTCCTCCAGGGGATCTTTCCAACCCAGGGATTGAACCTGCCTCTCCTATGTATCCTGCATTGGCAGGCAGATTCTTCACTACTAGCGCCATCTGGGAAGCCCAACTGCTGCTGCTTCACCCCAATAAAGATATAAACATTTCTGCCACCCACAAAGTTCCCTGGTGCCCCTTTGTAGTCAGTTTCCTTCCCTCCAGACCTCTGCAATCACTAATCTGTTCTCAGTTGCTATTGTTTTGTCTTTTCTAAAACGTCACATAAATAGACTCATATAATATGTACTCTTTGGAGTCTGGCTTAGCACAATGCACTTGAGAATTATCCATGTCATTGCCTATATCCACAGTTCATTCCTTTTCATTGCTGCGTAGTATTCTATTATAAGGATGTACTACAGCTTGTTTATCCATTTACCCTGAAAATCTGTTGTTTCCCATTTCTGGAAATTTTAAATAGAGCTGCTATAAAAGCAGAGTGCAAGTTTTTGGGTGAACATGATTTTCATTCATCCAGAGTAAATATCTAGGAAGGGATTGCTGAATTATAAGGTCAGTATATGTTTAATATTGTAAGGAACTACCAAACTGTTTTTCAAAGTGCTATAGCATTTTATATTTCCACAACAGTGCATGAGTTTCAGTTGCTTTGCAACTTCCTGAGCACTTGGTATTGTTCATTTCACTTTATTTTAGCCATTCTAAGAGGTGATATCTCTACTATGGTTTTAACTCCCCAGTAGCTCAGACAGTAAAGAACCTGCCTACAATGCAGGAGACCCGGGTTTGATCCCTGGGTCAGGAAGAGCCCTTGGAGGAGAGAATGGCAACCCACTCCAGTATTCTTGCCTGGGAAATCCCATGGACAGAGAAACCTGGTGGGCTACAGTCCACGGTCACACAGAGTCAGACCCGAGTGAGCAACACTTTCATACTTAATCACTAACAATGTTGAGCAACTTTTTATGTACATGATTATTTGCCATCTGTACATCATCTCTGGTGAAAGTTTTTCGAGTCTTTTGAACACCCCCCTTTTTAAACTGGGTCATTTGTTTCCTTATTGCTGAGTTTTGGAAAGTTATTTATATACTCTGGCTACAAGTCCTTGATTAGCTATGTGTTCTGCAAGTATTTCCCCTCAGTCTATGGTTAGTCTTTTTATTTTCTTAAGTGTCTTTCAAAGAAAAGGTTTTAATTGTGATAAAGTCCAATTTATCTTTTTTTTTCATTTTTTATTTGTTCTTTTGTGTCATATCCAAAAAGTCTGACTAATCCAGCGTCACAAAGATATTTTCCTATGTTTTGTTCTAGAACATTTATTGTTTTACATTGAACATTCAGGTCTATGATACATTTTGAGTTCATGTTTATATATGGTTCAAGGAATAGTCAAGGTTCCTTTTCTCTTTTTTTGGCATATCAATGTCCAACTGTTCCAGCACCATTTTTCAACTCCTTGACTCCATTTGCTCCATTGGCTCTCTATGAACAGTTTATTTCATTTTTATTACATCTTTCAAAAATTGTATTTCATACTTGCATTGGCCAAGAACTGAGTTTTGAACTTCAGTAATAAATTATTCAAATGACTTAGGAAGGAAGCAAGGGAGGGAGGGAAGGAAATAAAAAGCAAGACAAACAAACTCAATTGAAAATCTCTGGGCTGCTGGCCCTGGCTTGCCTCCTGGCTGAGGGGAGCACCAGCCTTACACACAGCCCAAGAAAGGTCTGAGCCTGGGGTCCCAGCTGGGGAAGGCATAGTTAGGTGCCTGTCTCAAGAAAGGGGGGCAGGACAGCCTGAGCAGGACTGCATAAGGCTCTCCTAGGGCAGAGGGTGGGCTTCCCAGGTGGCACTAGTGGTAAAGAGCCCATCTGCCAATGCAGGAGGCATAAGAGATGCGGGTTCGATCCTTGGGTCGGGAAGATCCCCTAAAGGAGGGCATAAAGACAACTCCAGTATTCTTGTCTGGAGAACCCAATGGACAGAGGAGCCTGATGGGCTACAGTCCATAGGGTTGCGGAGCGTCAGGCATGACTGAAAATGTCTTAGCATGCATGCTCACAGGGCAGAGGGTATCAAAAGAGAAAAGAAAGCTCTGATTGGAGTCTAGATGCTATGGAACTGATCTCTCTTCTTTCAGTTATATTCAGGTTTGAGTCACTGTTTTTAGTGTAAAATACCAAAAGCCCCCACAACTGAATAGGTAATCTCTTGTCCCTGCTGAGACGTTAGTAAATGTGAACAAGCCCAGTGTAGATTTGGCAGCCTAGTAAAAAGCGTGGGCAGAAAGTTTTCCTCCTCCTCTTCCTCTTCCTCCTTCCATCTGAAAGGTAAGAGAAAGGAACAATTAGTCAAACCACCCAAATAAATTCTTCTAGCTTCAGCTACCAAAAACTCTGTGGCCATTCTTGGTGGCTGGCTACAAGATACAGAGATATGGTAAGTGAGCCACTGGCTAGGCTTCCGTTCAGCACTGCAGGTGGAAGTCTGTTTTCTATTGCTTTCTTGTTGCTATCTTTGTATCCTAGAAGAGGCAGCATATGTGAGACACATCTGTCTTGTGCACTATCTTTCTCATTGTTGTTGTCTTAAAGTTAAAATCACAGGAAGTGTTGATATGACGAGATATTTGTGTGTTTCTAATGTATTGGTTATGGGCATCAACATTCTTAATACATTCAAATCCACACGTTCTACTGTGCTCAGCTCAGTGGACGATGTCTTCATTAATTACTTGGCTTAGGTGCTTCATGCACACCTAGCTTCGGGTTGAATTAGTACCACACCAACCAATTGGAAATTTGAGAACAGGTTCAGTGAGGATGGCCTACAGTTGATTCTCCTATATTTGCCGATGCAGAACCTGCAAATACAGGGGACCTGACTGTACCATTTTATATAAAGAACTTGAGCATCCACAGATTTTGTGGATTTGTAGGGTCCTGGAACCAGACCCACACGAATACCAATGGACAGCTGTGTATCAGTTCAGTTCAGTCACTCAGTCGTGTCCAACTCTTTGCGACCCCATGAATCACAGCACCCTGTCCATCACCAACTCCCGGAGTTCACTCAGAATCATGTTCATTGAGTCAGTGATGCCATCCAGCCATCTCAACCTCGGTCATCCCCTTCTTCTCCTGCCCCCAATCCCTCCCAGCATCAGAGTCTTTTCCAATGAGTCAACTCTTCGCATGAGGTGGCCAAAGTACTGGAGTTTCAGCTTTAGCATCATTCCTTCCAAAGAAATCTCAGGGCTGATCTCCTTCAGAATGGACGGGTTGGATCTCCTTGCAGTCCAAGGGACTCTCAAGAACCTTCTCCAACACCACAGTTCAAAAGCATCAATTCTTTGGCACCCAGCCTTCTTCACAGTCAAACTCTCACATCCATACATGACTACTGGAAAAACCATAGCCTTGACTAGACGGACCTTAGTCGGCAAAGTAATGTCTCTGCTTTTGAATATGCTATCTAGGTTGGTCATAACTTTTCTTCCAAGGAGTAAGCGTCTTTTAATTTCATGGCTGCAATCACCATCTGCAGTGATTTTGGAGCCCCGCAAATTAAAGTCTGACACTGTTTCCACTGTTTCCCCATCTATTTCCTATGGAGTGATGGGACCGGATGCCATGATCTTCGTTTTCGGAATGTTGAGCTTTAAGCCAACTTTTTCACTCTCCTCTTTCACTTTCATCAAGAGGCTTTTTAGTTCCTCTTCACTTTCTGCCATAAGGGTGGTGTCATCTGCATATCTGAGGTTATTGATATTTCTCCCGGCAATCTTGATTCCAAGCTTGTGCTTCTTCCAGTCCAGCGTGTCTCATGATGTACTCTGCATAGAAGTTAAATAAGCAGGGTGACAATATACAGCCTTGATGTACTCCTTTTCCTATTTGGAACCAGTCTGTTGTTCCATGTCCAGTTCTAACTGTTGCTTCCAGGCCTGCATACAGGTTTCTCAAGAGGCAGGTTAGGTGGTCTGGTATTCCCATCTCTTTCAGAATTTTCCACAGCTTATTGTGTATAAGAAACTGAAATAATGGCTAAAGTGATTCAGTAAATGGCTAATTTCCAATGCTTTCATAGGACTTTACTCATATCGTATTGTACTTAGCTGTACTCATGCCTTTTCCTCCAAGTTCCTTAAGCTTCTTGGGTACTAGTTCTTAGTTCATCCATACATCATCAATACATCTCATTCATCCTCGCGTTGAGAAAAGTGGCTAATTCAGAACATATGTCTGATAATATATCTATTGATTTTTATTGAAAATTATGTAATTTACTGAAGACATAGAAGACATTTTGTCATAGCTGTGGATATCATAAAGCCAGAAGAGCTGATACCATTGATTTTGATGTCATAAACAGGCTGGAATTCAACCTGCTTTCAGCAATTTGGAGTGTTGGGCTATCAAAAGTCACAAAGAAATTAACAGAAATACAGGCAAAAACCCCTTTAAAAGTTATTTTTAGCTGAGTTTTCATAAATATAAGATGGCTATCTGGCTTGATAGTGGCCATTTAAGTATAAACAGTCTAGTAGTTTTCAATGGCCATGAACTCAGTACCAGTGTGATGTGGCAGCTTACAATACTAATGCAATTTAAATGACAAGTAAGTCGTATAACCATTATATTCCCTGCTGGTCAAGCCACATATAGAATGAAACACGCAGTTTCCAGTACTACATTCCAACTGGAAAATTTGCAATTAGAACATGAGCTGTAAGGTGGCAATAGATGAGGGTTAACCCATGATATGTATATAACTGAATAATTTTTGACTCACTGAATTTAATGAGTGAGAAGGGGCCTTGTCATTGGCAACGTAGCTGAGAAAATGTTTTTTTTGTGGGCTCAGATTGAGCTGTCTCTAGGAGCTGGTTTTTGCTCTTGGGAGACATGTGGGCATAATCTAATAGAACTCTGTTAGAAGTAGTGAGGATTACTGGGCTGAAGAAGCAAAGCCCCTTGAATACTATACTTCCTGGTACTTTTCTACCTGGAATCTGTAAAATGCAGCCTTTAGTCACTGTTTCCTCCTGCACAGATGCTGTGATTCTCCTTCTGCCTCAGTTTAGTGCCTCAAACTGCCTAACCCCACTCCAGGGCCATATAGCCTAGAGGGGTTCTGTTGGGACTGGCTATTGACATGGGGAGACGTCCCAGGTGGCACTAGTGATAAAGAACCTGCCTGCCAATTCAGGAGTTGTAAGAGATGTAGGTTCTATCCCTGAGTTGGGAAGATCCTTTGGAGGAGGGCATGGCACTCCAGTATTCTTGCCTGGAGAATCCCATGGACAAAGGAACCTGGTGAGCTACCGTCCATAGGGTTGAAAAGAGTTGGACACGACTAAAGCGACTGGACACAGCACAGCACATTGACATGGGGAATTATTAGAAAAGCAGCAATATGAACATCCGCAGTCAGCTGCCATGGGCATGCTCCTGCTCTGGGTACTCCTGTTGCCCTCTTGTCCCTGCAACCCCTCCCCACCATCCTCTGTGTGAAATCTGGCAGAAGCATCTTCCTGCCCATCTCATCCTTGTGTGCTGACTCCTGGCTCCCTCAGACTTCTGCTTCCTCTGTGCTCTCTGCTGTTGCCCTTTGGCATACTCCACCCACTGGTCCTGGCATACATCAGCCCTTCTTACTGTTGGCTTCTCATCTTTTCCAGCATTTACTTTTTCAGATTCTTAGCTAGTTTGAATGAACGTGACAATTTTTGTTGTTCAGTCGCTCAGTCGTGTCCAACTCTTTGCGACCCTGTGGACTGCAGCACAGTAGGCTCTCCCAGAGCCTGCCCAAACTCAAGTCCATTGAGTCGGTGATGCCATCCAACCATTTCATCCTCTGCTGTCCCCTTCTCCTCCTACCTTCAATCTTTCCCAGCATCAAGGTCTTTTCTAATGAGTTAGTTCTTCACATCAGGTGGCCAAAGTACTGGGGCTTCTGCTTCAACATCAGTCCTTCCAATAAATATTCAGGGTTGATTTCCTTTAGGATGGACTGTTGGATCACCTTGCAGTCCAGGGTAGTCTCAAGAGTCTTCTCCAACACCACAGTTCAAATTTTATGAGAGTGCACTAAGATTTAACCTTTTTTTTTTTTTAAGTGGCTTTCTCCTCCTGTCTCACAGCACAAGGGTTAAATGCATAATCTCTGGAGTCAAATGTGTAGGTTTAAATCCTGATCCTGCCACTAACAGATGGTATTAACTTGGGAACTTCATAATATCACTGAGCATTAGCTTCTTGATCTATAAAATGGAAATTAAAACTATCTACAGCATAATAACAAACTTAGAGTTACCAGGGGGAAAGTGGGATAGGGGGAAGGATAAATTGAGAGTTTAGGATTGGCATACACACACTACTATATATAAAATAGAAAACTAATAGGGAACTTCTGTATAATTCAGGGAATTCCTCTCAGTACTCTGTAATGATCTATATGAGAAAAGAATATAAAAAAGAGTGAATACATATATATGTATAACTGATTCACTTTGCTGTACAACAAAAACTAACACAATTTTGTAAATTGACTATACTCCAAAAAAAATTTTTAAATACTACTGCATAGATTAAATGAGATAATGTAAGTAAAGGTCTGACAAGGTATCTAGCATATAGTAAACCCCCAAAATGAAAGTTATTATCACATATGCCATATAGCTTTATATATCTAGCTACTGTAACAGAATTATTTTTTAAAGGCCCCTTTAATATCTTCCTCAAATTTCTCCAGTTCTGCATTGTGGATGTTTATTAGAGGAGATTGAATAACAAATTGTGGAGAAGTTTTGAATTTAGTTGAGTGGAATATTTACAGTTAACAGTTTTGAATTTAGTTGAGTGGAATATTTACAGTTAACATATGGTACTGGCTTTAGCTTAGGAATCAAAAACTAAATTTTCTTTTTCTTTTTTCACATTACTTTATCCTCGAAGCAGAGTGGGCCAACTGCCCATAATATCTGGGCAACAAAACCAAGTTCAATGAAAATTTATTCACTCTTGGACTTTTGTATTATTTGAGTTAGTAAATCAATATTAACTTGCATGGTATCCTCATAGGCATGAATTAAATTAGTTCAAAGTTTTTTCCAAAGGAGCCAAGCCTCATAATTTTATCTGGTCATTATCTAGAATATTATGGTTTTTAAATGTTGGGTCACAGACATTGCTAGTGCATAGAAATTCCTTTTGGGAATTCAGAAACCTATCTGTTTGTTCTTTTTAATACTGGTGTGTCCTAGCCAATGACTGTCTTTAAATAATATTATTGTTCAGTACTTTTCCTTATTAAAAAGAGTCTGGATCTCAGACCAGCTAAAATCAGGAAAACACGAGGAAGAGAAGTCAAAGCTGTCCCCAGTGGGAACTGCAAGAAAATGAAACCGAAGCTGAGTAAAGAAAGAGGTGGAGGAGAGAAAACAAAGAGACTGTCCCTTTAGAGCAATCCGGGATGCAATGTCTGCTCTGAACTCCGAGGAGCCTCAGAGGGAGGGAGAGCCGCTTAGACTGACGGCCTGTTCCTCATGGCTCAATAGGAAAGGAAAAGGGATGCTACCAGTTGCAGGTAGCAGTTACCAGATACAAATCCTAGTCTTGGGGTGGGGGGGTGGGGCGGGCACGTGAAGAACTCCTTGTCCCTAAGAAAAATTTCCACAAAGACCCTTTATATTCAACAAAGGAACGACTAAGCCCCAGACACCGGAAGGGCTGGCAGGCAGCACTCACCTGAGCGGCGCCTTGAAGGAAATGGTGTGTGGAGCCCAAGGTGGTTAGGTTTTGTTTCATCACTTCAGAAACCAGAGAAAAAGGATTTCTTCCATAAGAGAGTATTTAACCAGCTGCAGTGTTCTTGCCTGGAGAATCCCAGGGACGGGGGAGCCTGGTGGGCTGCCGTCGATGGGGTCTCACAGAGTCGGACACGACTGAAGCGACCTAGCAGCAGCAGCAGAGTACACATTCATCCCGTCACCTCACTGTGCTCCCGCCCCATTTACAGGAAACCTCTCTGTACCAGGGAGGCCCATGGAGCTTCTGCTTGTGACTGACTTTGGTCGGAGAGCAAGCGCCAGAGGAGAGGGAAGAGATGAGGACTGTGGCCTCTTTGCCCCAGCGGATGTCTTAGCCCCAGTCAGGGGGTGGGGGTTGGGAGGGGAACGGCAATTAGAAACTTAGGGAATGTTTTCAAAACGATTCTGGCTGAGGAATGAGTGCCACATACTGACAGAATTATTGTTATGACAGAATTTGTAACATGCTGAGTGAGGGTGGAAGCCAGAGCTGGAAGCATAGGAAGAACTCCGGATGTAATCAGATCTCCTTAAGGGCCCAGTGTGTTGTACAGAAGTAGAGAAAGTGCCTTTTTCCCTCTCCGCTGCATAAAATCCACACCTACACCCCAAGAATATGACACCTTTGGCGTGAACACTTACATTCTCACCTCAGACAGTGGCACTTGGCAGGGGTAGGCGGTCATATGGCAGAAAGGCAGACATTGTAAGGACCCCGTGGGGCCTTCCCAGGACAGGTCTTCCTGCATGTCTACTGCTTTAATTCCTCTCTGAGAGTGAGTGAGTCAGTGCAGTCGCTCAGTCGTGTCCGACTCTTTGCGACCCCATGGACTGTAGCCTACCAGGCTCCTCTGTCCATGGGATTTTCCAGGCAAGAATACTGGAGTGGATTGCCATTTCCTTCTCCAGGGGATATTCCCGACCCAGGGATCAAACCCAGGTCTCCCGCATTGTAGACAGACGCTTTACCGTCTGAGCCATACCTGGCTAATAGTATTTGATGCACATTTCCTGAAATGTTTTACAGATGAAATGTGTTAACTACTTGATGACCATAAGCACATAGCCCCAGGCCTCCTGGAGCCTAAGGACAATAATGTTAACCCTGGTGACACAACCCTGTTACCTCACCATCAGTCAAGAGAACCCTGCACAGTCTGAGCACATATCCTGTGATCCTTGCCCACCAACCTAGCTTTTAAAAAGTGTTTTGCTGGAACCCTTGGGGAGCTCAGGGTTTTTTTCAGGACATGAGCCACCCATCTCCTTGTATGGTCCTGCAATAAATCTTTCTCTGCTCCAAACTCTGACATTTCAGTTTGTGTGACCTCCCTGTGCAGCAGGCACATGAACTTGAGCCAACAATATGTGTACGTGCAGCCAACAGACGGCTGCGCGGAAGATGGCATGCCATGGGATAACTGTTTCTGACAGGCGGGTTCGTAGGCAAATGTGAAGCACATCTTTGGGGGTCCCCAAAATAAACAGGGGCAATTTGAGAGAGGGGATGCTAAATTTCTATTCGAGAAGATGGAGTGCTGCCACAGGAAATTCTACAGACTGATGAAGTCAACTTAGATCAGGAGTATGACAAGGCTCTATATTGTCACCCTGCTTATTTAACTGATATGCAGAGTACATCATTTGACATGCTGGGCTGGATGAATTACAAGCTGGAACCAAGATTGCTGGGAGAAATATCAACAACCTCAGACATGCACATGGTATCACCTTTATGTCAGAAAAGCAAAGAGAACCTAAAGAGCCTCTTGATGAAGGTGAAAGAGGCGAATGAAAAGGGTGGCTTAAAACTAAACATTCAGAAAACCAAGATCATGGCATCTGGTCCCATTTTTTCATGGCAAATAGATGGGGAGAAAGTGGAAACAGTAGCACATTTTATTTTATTGGGCTCCAAAATCACTGCAGGTAGTAACTGCAGCCATGAAGTTAAGAGACGCTTGCTCCTTGGAAGAAAAGCTATGACCAACCTAGACAGCGTATTAAAGAGCAGAGACATCACTTTGCCAACTAGGTATGTATAGTCAAAACTATGGTTTTTCCAGTAGTCATGTACAGATGTGATAGTTGGGCCATAAAGAAAGCTGAGTGACAAAGAATTGATGCTTTCGAATCGTAGTGCTAAAAAAGACTCTTGAGAGTCCCGTGGACTGCAAGGAGATGAAAGCAATCAGTCCTAAAGGAAATCAACCCTGAATATTTATTGGAAGAACTGATGCTTAAGCTGAAGCTCCAGTATTTTGGCCACCTGATGAAAAGAGCTGACTTATTGGAAAAGACCCTGATGTTGTGAAAGATTAAAGGCAAGAAGAGAAAGGGTTGACAGAGGATGAGATGGTTGGATATTGTCACCAACTCAATGGACATGAATTTGAACAAACTCAAGGAGACAGTGGAAGACAGAGGAGCCTGGCATGCCATAGTCCATGAGTTTGCAAAGACTCACATATGACTTAGCATGTGAACAACAACACTTTCAAATAATGGAATGGCAACAGTCTAATATCCCATTGAGCTCTGCCACCATCTCAAAAAATAAAGGAAAACTTAGAAAGGGGGGACAGCACCTCAAATGTACTCATGAAGTTAATGAAAGATTGACTCTCTTCATGCTGGATGATGTAAAAATGCAAATACCATTGTTTACAAAAGCCCCCAAGGCAATTGCCTCTCATTTTTAATTTTGAAAAGTAAAGGATTAATGATAGAAAGTTGTATCCAGGCAATACAAATTACAAATGGGAACATTGCCATAATTTGCTTTATGAAGGACTCGCTCAGTTTACTGTGATGTTGCAACCACAGTTTGGATCTTAATCTCCATCTTCCCTTCTCTGCGTCTCAACTTTTGCATCTCAGAAAGGCTCAGATAGGACCTCTGTGCCAGTGTTAGCTAGTCTCAGTTACATGCAGGAAAATTAATATGGAGCTTAAATTGAAATGGCCTCCTCTCAAAGCTGAAACGAGGGAACAGCAAATCTTATCAGAACATCTGGTGAAGGGTCCGTCTAGTTGAAGGATGGATTTTCATAAAGTAGTATTAATAAATGCAAAGTCTGCACTGTTATTCTTGAACTTGAAACCTCAACTAGAGGTTTTGGAATTGGTGGACTGTTCAGATGAAATAATATTTCTGGTTAACCATTTCTTTTAAAAAGTCAGTACTTTGCCAGTATATTTCTCAATGCTTTATAAGTCAACTGCTCTTCTTGAAGAGGTATAGTTCCATCCCAACATCACAGATATTATGTTGTTTACTACAGACCTTGCAATACCTCTGCTTCATAATCTCAGACCATCACTTCCCATCTTTTTAGCACCAAACATACTGTTTTCATTCATTCATCAGTCTGTTTGATAAATATTGACTGAATGCCTACTATGTGCCAAGTACTCTCCTAGAGACTGACGGCGTAACAGAGAATAAAACAAACATCTCTTCTTTCATGGACATTAAATTTCAATACAATGTTATATGTATAAGGAATAGGAGCTTGGACTGACAACTTAGACATATCCTTGTTGTTGATTTTTGATTAATCACCGAGGCCAGCTAGCTTGATGTTATTTGATATTTTCTCATGAAGTTTATGTTTTTAGTCTATTTAAATCATAGTTTCAGGGAGCTGGGTTCTGGTTAGTGAAGATATTTTCCACTGTATTTCTCTTGATTGAGTACAGTGAGATAGAAAAACCATATACAGTAGAAAGAATGCTGGATCTCTAAATTCTTTAAAAACCTGGGATTTTTTTTTTTAACCTCCTTCGTCTAATTTATTCCCTCTCCTGAAGAAAAAAGTAAAACAACTCAACTTTTTGTCAGCGCTAATAAGAAGACAGACCATCATTACGAACCATTCCAGCCCTTCTGCAATCTTAGTCCTGTCACGAGAAACATCCTGTAATTTCCCCCCTTCAAAATCAGAACTGAATCCAAGAAGATCCGTGCAAAACTGGATGCTAATAATAGTCCACTCCCACTGACAACAGAAAGGCTGAAGTCTTCACAAATCTTTTCAAAGAACAGTTTGAGGCAATTTTGAAGTCACAAATGGTTCTGTTTCTCTAAGCAGGCATTTTTCAGAGCACTGAGCTCAGTTAGAAATACTAAAACTAAAGAAAACCAGTGAAACTTGAAGCTCCTTCAGAAAAGAGCTGCTGAAATGGCTGAAAGCTTGGGAGATCCCCCTACTGAAGAGCTGTTAGGGGCACTGAATTTATTTCTTTGGCTTAGTTGAGGAAGAGTGGGCTCAAAAATCAAAGGTGCATGGCAGTGATGTATGTACTGCCAAGATATCAGGTACGTTATTTAACCAGATTAAATAACATATCACCAGTAGATCTAAGTGCTAACAGAGCTCAAGTTACAGTTGACTACTTTATCCATATTATCTTTTTTAAGAATTTCAAAACTCAGGAAGCAGATGTTATTGCTATTATTCCCATTGCACAGTTGAAGAAAACTGAGGCTTAAGTAACTTGCACACAGCCATATAGCTAGTTAATGGATGAGCTGGAACTTGAACCCAAGCTATGTCTAGGGCCTCAGCTCTTCATTGGTACACTGAGCTGCCTTAAGAGCAGAAATATTCAGTTGTCCAAAAGGATGTGAAAAAATGAGGCCATGTAAATAAATGAGATTTTGATGCTCATCACTCTAGAGATTAGAAATGGAAATGGAATGTCTATGTCTCATTGGGATAGAGAGCGTTCAGGTTTGCCTGAAGCAGTGAAGTTGCTCAGTTGTGACCGACTCTTTGCGACCCCATGGACTACAGCCTATCAGGCTCCTCCATCCATGGAATTTTCCAGGCAAGAGTACTGGAGTGGGTTGCCACAAACGCTAATTTAAAATGACTTTGAGATCTCTTTCTTTCTGGTCATGACTGAAAAGATGGTTTTTACTCATTATACCATTTGGAAGTTAACATAAAGAAAATTTAAAATCTGGTTAAATAACATATCTGATATCTTGGCAGTGTTAATTACCCAATTAGAGAGTGAACTCTTCCAAATTAAGGAAAAATGGAGTACCTACAACTACTGTACTCTAAAATTATAGTAGGTAAGTGTTCACGTCTCATTTTGTGTCTATAAAAAGACGGACAAAATACACATAGGAAATGTCTGTAATTTGTCTGGGGATGGGATTCCTAAATATATTTTGCTTTAATGCCTAATAGAAAGAGACTCTCAAGGAAATTGGCATAAATCTTTCAAGAAATCTGAGATGACGATGTGTTCATGTTTTCTAAAATTAGGAGACTAGTTGTAGGTGAAGAAGTGGAAGGTGTGTGTTACGCTGGGATTGGCAACCTCTGAAGGGTCAGACACAAGACTTGACTACTTGGAGCTTTTTGTGTAGCAAAGTTTTATTAAAGTGTAATAGAGATAGGGAAAGCTTCTGACCTAGACATCAGAAGGGGACAGAACGAGTGCCCCCTTGCTAGTTTCTAGAAAGGTGTTTTATGTCTGTTAGAAAGCTATTAGTCAGATAAGAGAGACACCTTAAGTCTGAGGGAGTTTCACCAGGCCCCTCTCCCACAATATGCATTTTTGGGATAGGATAGCATGAGGTTTGTCATCCCATGGCCACAAAACAATTGACAGGAATACTGGTTTGTTGAGCCATTATTAGTCCAAGGTTTGAGAAAGGAAAAATGTTGAAGAAAGGAAAATTCCAAAACAAATACATAGTTTTATTAACATAGCTTAAGAAAAATATTTCCATAGGAAAAAGACATTGGTTAGCTCATGGCAGAACCAGGTGTCATCGACACAGAATTAAAAGAGAAGGAAAAAAAAAATGCCTGCCACTTGCAGTTTATTTCCTCCTGCCACTTGGGGACCTCTGGCCTTCCTTCCTGTTACACTCTCAGAAGCAAAAGTTAGAACCGGACATGGAACAATAAACTGGTTCAAAATTGGGAAAGGTGTACATTGAGGCTGTGTATTGTCACCGTGATGATTTAACTTATATGCAGAGTAGTGGAGTGAAGTCGCTCAGTCGGGTCCGACTCTTTGCGACCCCATAGACTGTAGCCTACCAGGCTCCTCTGTCCATGGGATTTTCCAGGCAATAGTACTGGAGTGGATTGCCATTTCCTTCTGTGAAATGCCAGACTGGATGAAGCACAAGCTGGAATCAAGATTGCCAGGAGAAATATCAATAACCTCAGATATGCAGATGACACCACCCTTATGGCAGAAAACGAAGAGGAACTAAAGAGTCTCTTGGTGAAGGTGAAAGAGAAGAGTAAAAAGGCTGGTTTAAAACTCAACATTCAAAAAACTAAGATCATGGTATCTGGTCCCATCATTCCATGGCAAATAGATGGGGAAACAGTTGCAGACTTTATTTTCCTGGGCTCCAAAATCATTGCAGATGGTGACCTCAGCCATGAAATTAAAAGACGCTTACTCCTTGGAAGAAACGTTATGACCAACCTGGACAGTGTATTAAAAAGCAGAGACATTACTTTGCTGACAAAAGTCTGTCTAGTCAAATGTATGGTTTTCCCAATAGTCATGTATGGATGTGAGAGCTGGATCAGAAAGAAGGCTGAGCATCAAATAATTGATGCTTTTGAACTGTAGTGTGGAAAAGACTCTGATAGTCCCTTGAACTGCAAAGAGATCCAACCAGTCAATCCTAAAGGAAATCAATGCTGAATATTCATTGGAAGGACTGATGCTGCAGCAGAAGCTCCAATACTTTGGCCAGCTGATGCAAAGAGCTCACTCCTTAGAAAAGATCGTGATGCTGGGAAAGACTGAAGGCAGGAGGAGAAGGGGACGACAGAGAACGAGATGGTTGGATGGCATCACCAACTCTATGGACGTGAGTTTGAGTAGGCTCTGGGAGATGGTGACGGACAGGGAAGCCTGGCGTGCTGCAGTCCATGGGGTCACAAAGAGTCGGACACCACTGAGTGACTGAACAACAGCAACAAATTATAGGTGATGGAACCCTAATTATAGGTGATGCATCAAAAATAGATTTCATGGTCAAAGTAAAGATTCATAAGCACAGTGAAAATTCATAGTATCTAGGAATGTGGATGAATCTAGAGACTGTCATACAGAGTGAAGTCAGAAAGAGAAAAACAAATGTGGGCTTCTTAATGTATATATGTGGAATCTGGAAAAATGGTATAGATAATCTTACTTGAAAAGCAGAGATAGAGACACAGATGTAGAGAATAAATGTACAGACATCAAGTATTGAAAGGAGGGGTGGGATGAACTGGGAGATTGGGACTGACATATATACACTATTGATACACTGTGTATAATAGATAATGAGTGAGAACCTACTGTTTAGCTCGGTGTTCTGAGGTGACCTAAATGTGAAGGAATCCAAAAAGAGGGGATATATGTATATGTACAACTGATTCACTTTGCTGTACAGTGGAAACTAGCACAACATTGTAAGGCAACTATATCCCAATAAAAATTAATTTAAAAAAAAAGATTCACAGTGTCATATTAAAGGTTCTGAGAAGTTTAGCAATAAAGACACTGACTTAACTTGGCTTAACCAAAATTCCCCACATGTTTTGGCTATAGAATCATTTAAAGTTTTTTCAACTTTCCACTGAACCAGTGTTTCACTGAACATATAGCAGATTGCTTAAAATTCACACTCTCATGACTGTTTGAAACTACATGGTACTTTTGTTAACTAGCATTTTTCACTCAGTCATCTTAGAATGTGCACCTGATGAAGACAAGGATTTGTCTATCTACAGACCCCTCACTGGTAAATATTTTTATGTTACAATAACTTTTGATTCCCTAAGCATCCTGGTGACTGTGGGATATCTGATAATGATTTCTAGGATAGTAAGGACCCCAGAGCCCACTCTGTGCTGTGACAGGCAGTGAGGATACTGTGAATAGAACAGATGTGGTTCCTTCCAAAGCAGAGCTAATATTTTCATGAGGGAAATGGACTGTCAGATAACTCAACAAGCAATGACAGAGAATATTTTATATTATGAAATTTTAAATTGGTAAATAGGTCTGTCTCAATCTCATGTGTGTTTTAGTTGGTATGAGTTGTCCCTTGCATGCTTATCCCCTGGACACCTGTAAGAGGCAGGTTTGGGGAAATTTGGTACTGGAAAACAACCAGCTCGGGGAAAGGGGACTGGATTTATAGCACTTACAGATTTCTATTATGCAAATACTCCCACCATGTCAGATTTCAAGTTACCAAGGTGATGTTAAGCCACTTCTGGAAATTCAGCCATCTACTCCCATGAGCTGGTGCCTGAGGCTCCAGCACATCACTAATTCTAGGTTTCAAGGAAAGTTCAGCAGCGTTCTTCTCAGACTTTTGGGTTTCCAAAGCAAAAAGTAAAGACTTTTTGAAAATTAAAGAATGACTAACTTTCCAAAAATTTTTCTCCCTCATCCATTCACACATTCATTCATTTCTCTATCCCTCCCTCTCTTCCTTCCTTCTCCAAGTAAGGATGCTAAAAACAAATAACATTCTACAATCACCTTCATTTCATAAAAGAAAGGATATTTTAACAACAAAAAAGTGAGAATGATTTAACTTCAGAATGTTTAAAATCCTTTATATTAAATGAGCCTTGCTCTATGAAAATTTTACCAACTTAATTATTTTTCTAATTTTCTGTCTCTTTAAGAGGCAATAATATATGTATCAATAATTACTTTAAATACAACTGGAGTAAATGCTCCCAATTCTGTCTCTTTACAAGGCAATAATATACGTATCAATAATTACTTTAAATACAACTGGAGTAAATGCTCCCAAAAGAGATAGAATGGCTAAAATAATAATAATAATAATAATAGAGAGAGAGACCTACATATATACTGCCTATAAGAAACTCACTTCAAATCTAAAGACACACAGATGGAAAGTGAGGAGATGGAGGAAGATATTCCATGTAAATAAAAATGAAAAGAAAGCTGGGGTAGCACTACTTAGACAAAATAGACTTTAAAACAAAGACTGGACAAAGAGAGAAGGTATTACATAATGATAAAGAGATCAATCCAAAAAAACAAATAACACTTGAAAAAAGATCTGCATCCATATCCAAAAAAGGATTTAATATCCAGAATATATAAAGAACACATACGACCCAACAACAAATAAACAAGTATAATTTTTAAATGGGCAAAGGATAGACGTTTCTCCAAAGGAGACATATAGATGGACAACAAACACATGAAAAGATGCTCAACATCACTAATTATCAGGGAAATGTAAATCAAAATCACAGTGAGATATCACCTGACACCTCTCAGGATGACTGTCATCAAAAAGACAACTAAAAAATAAGTATTGATGAAGATGTGTTGAAGGGAAGCCTCACTATTGGTAGGATGTAAGTTGGTGCAGCCACCACAGAAAATAGCATGGAGATTCCTCAAAAAATTAAAAATAGAATACATATGATCCAGCATTTTCACATCTGTGTATCCCCTGAGGAAAACAAAACGCTAATTCAAATAGATATGTACACCTGTATGTTCACTGCAGTATTATTTACGATAGCTGAGATATGGAAGCAACCTAAATGTCCATCCACCGAGGAATGGATAAAGAAGATGTCACACACACACACAGGAATATTACCCACCCATAAAAAAGAATGAAATTTTGCCAATTGCAACATCATGGATAAATCTAAAGGATATTATGCCAAGTGAAATAACTCAAAGACAGTCACCATATGATTTCACTCGTATGTGGGCTCTAAAAAACAGAACCAAAACAGACTCGTAAAAAAATGATGGTCGCCAGAGGGGAGGGGGCCGCTAAACAGATGAAGGGAATTAAGAGGTACAAACTTCTAGTTATAAAATAAATAAGTCACGGGGATGTACTCTATGGCATAGGGAATATAGTCAATGGTACTGTAATAGTGTTTTATGGGAGCAGATGGTTACTAGGCTTATTGTGGTGATCATCTATAATGTATTTAAATGAATCACTATATTGTACCCTGAAACTAACATAATATTGTATTTCAACTCTATTTCAATAAGAAAGAAAGGATGGATGAAAAGAAGAAAAATTTAAGTAAGGGATCCAGGTAGAGGGTTCCAGGTAAGAAGTTAGAAAAGCGAAGGTTAATATTTACAGAGACAGACCACGGGAGCATATGAAAAACTAAGAGAGGGATGGAAATTTTAAAGAAAATCAAGTGTCAAGGAACTGGAAATCTCAGGAAGAAAAGACGGGTGAAATGATCGGGTACTAATGAAAACCTCTTCTCTCTACTCCAAGGGAATTATTAACCCAGTTACAAAAAGGGAGAGAGTAAAGAAGAAAGAGAGAAACAGGGATGCTATTTTAACTGTCGACAGCATTGTATAGAGATGAGATGTATTTTTCATCTTCATTCGATGGCAGGCTTAAAGAATTAAATCCAGCCTTAAACAGTAAAATGTTTAAAAATCAGTGCCTTGAAATCTATTTTTTCACAGCTAAGACAGAGACTAAACATGCTCAGGAATTCAGTTCCGAGGACCAGAGGTGATGGGGGTAGGGGTAGTTTTCTGAGCATTCCATCTCCCAAGCAACCCCCAACTCTAGGCATTCTGGAATTCCTCTTAAACATTAAATCGGCTTCCTTGGAGGCATATCTGGGCATTATAGATTCATCCTGTGGAGGTCAAGTTTTGTAAAGACTGTGGCTTTATGGGTTACACTCCCACTGGCCCCATCTGCCACCTCTTCTACCTGGACCGATGCTCCATCCCACCTTCTCCAAGGATAAGACTTCAGTTGGTCAACTGAATCTACCTGCATCTGTCTTCCTTCTATCTGCATCAAGCTCTTTGACCCATAGACACTTTATTTCCACAGTTTTCTCCTCACCCTTTGTGTCCCCTCTCTTTCCCAGACATAACATCTTTCACAGCACCAGAGCATTTTGTGGCATTTATTAAATTAAATGTCTGTCTCCCCTTACTAAATAAGGATTTTGGAAGCAGTAGCCATTCTTTAGTGAATTTTGTGTTCCCAGCATCTAACAGTTGGGGAATGAATTAAATGTTGGCTGAATAAATAAATTTTTAAAGGCTAATCCCAAGGAAAACAGATCATGTTATAAATTCCTCAGCTGGAACTCTAAGAACCAGTGATGTTCCATGCAAAAGCCTCATAGGGACAGGAATCCAGAGGGGTGACCACAGGTCCTCTTGGTCTATGGAAAAGCATGGAATATACTGTGACCCATAAGGCAAATACCCTTTGAACGAACCTGATTTATCTTGATGGAATTCTTTGCTTAGGTATTGTGAGCTCCATTTCTAGTATGCAAATTCTGCTTTCCTTAGAAATGGAAAGGAACTTGAGACATTTCTTAGGTAGTTTCAAGACCAAACTGCTTGTGAGAGTTAAGGACTTCCTTTTCTAACTGTGTACCAGAAGAGTTGGCAGTTAGAGGTGAGAGTGGCAAGAGTGTTGCAGATGTGAACATCATATGGAAACCCAGCATCCAAACTTAGCATGTGGAACAGAAGCAGTAGCCACCCTGTCCCACTGTGGTGCTCAAGTGGGCTGGGGAGGAAGGGATTTGGGGTGAAAGTGAAAAGAAGTGCAGAGGAGCTTTGGAAACATACTCATATTACATGTTCTCCCTAAAAAGAGACTGACTGCTGGTAAAATGGACTTTTTCGAGGCCTGGTTATACAATCGCTGGATTTTAGGTCCCAGATTCATGTTGCTTCTTATTGCAAAATGCCTGCATGTGGCATTTTGTCTGTTTTCATTTCTGCCATTTAATAGGTCATGGTGAACTTTGTCTCCGAGTTTACTCACAAAAGATTTAAGGAGAGCCTTCACCTATCTTAGGACCTCACTCTGCTGTTTTTCATTTCTTCTTACATTTTGACCATTCTTCTCCTCTTCTTCCACTTTATTTTCACATCACTGGCTTCCTGCCTGAGTCAGGAAGCGACCTTACGAGGCTGCCTGAGTAGAAGTCTTCAGACTTTTAGAGACGGGCTGCCACTCCTCCATGGGGTGCCTTTGTGTGCACTGAGAAAAGGCAGATGCAGCCCTAGTGGCTCAGGACAGACCGATCTCAGGACCAGCTCTATTGTTAAGACCAGCTCTTGTGCCATGAACAGCCTGCCTAACCGGAAGGTGCAACCCTGTTCGGAAAACAAGAGTCCACAGTCTTGCCTAAATAAACCATTAGAGTGACCACTGTTCTCATGATGAAACTACTCTTCTTTAAAGTCCTCTTAAGGGATGAATAGACTTGGACACATGTATTTCCTCAATTTTCAGTAGTTTACAGGTCCTTAAACACTGTTCAAAGCTACCTGGTGGCTTTCTGCTGCCACTAGCATCAAATCCAAACAGGCTGATCTGATTTGCGAGACCTTCTCTTCTTTTCAGCGCTACACTGTCATCCCACAGTTTGTCTTCATTTCAGCAAACACTTAATGGCCATGGACTATGAGTCAAACTCTTGAATCCCATCTTTTGTTCCTCTCCAGCTTGGCACTTTCACGGCAACTAGCTCCACGACAAAATAAGCCTCCTTGAAATTTCCAAACAGAAAGCTCTGGAGATGTCTGGCAAGCCCTGGGCATAACTTTCTGCTGCTGCAGACCTGGAATCCACAGACGCAACCTTGTGAGTCAGTTCCTCCAGCCCCAGCCTGGCCCTTCTCTTGGTCACCCTTCCCCTCCTCCCCACAGACCCACATGCCTGCTTCAATACAGTACGCTCCTAATTCTGCTTGAAGTGTACAAGCAACACACTTGAAGTACACTAGTTCATTGTCATTTGAGGAACTCTCTCGGTATAAACTCCACACAGAAAAACAATGATGAGACTTTATTCCCACAGCATTGTATGATTTAGAAAACACATTCATAGGCATTAGCTCTCTATACAGACATCTAGTCTTTGCCTCAATGCAGAGATTCTCAGCCTTGGTTGCACGTAGAATCACCTGGGAGCTTTCATAAAGTGTGGAGACCTGAGCTCCCTGTCCAGGGAAGAAGGAAGCAGAATCTCTGAGGGTGGAGGCTGCGTGCAGGTTTGTTTGTCCGTACCAGGTGATCCTAATGAAAACCACTGCCTGCCTTTCTCTTTGCCGATCTTTTTACCATTTTTAGGGCTGGCTCAGAATCATCCAGATACTATACAGAATTCCCAGTACAGCACTGGCCAAAGACATGATTCTTTTTTCTCCATACATCCTCCTTAACTCCTGCCTAATACACCACCAGTTGACTTCGTCTCCAACCTATCCCATATGACCATGGAATATCTATATGTTACTCTAGAATTATTGTTTTCTCATTGCCTGTAGATCTGGTTTACTTAAAATGATAACTGTCTCAAAGATGGAAGCTATCTTTCTATCCTTTGGCTCTTTCCATAGTCCTGGCAAAGAGCTTCTGAACCACAATAGACAGTAAATGGATGTTGATTACAAGTAGAACCTATTCTTCTTGCTTTAATTTTCCTTTGATATGAAAATCAAACAGGCTTCAGAGAATGAGGTTAGAAGATTGAAATAAGAAAAATATGTAGACTGGGAACTAAGAAAACAAAAGCAAAACCAAACATGTCCAGTACAAGAAAACGTGAATTTATATGTACTGCAGACTGATTGCCTGTCAAAGTGGACAATCCTTCTATATATGAGCTTATTCAAGTGTTACATGATTTCATTCAGAACTTCCCTTTGGGAACCGTTGCCAAAGTCTCCATGTTACAGCACTCTCTTTAGAATCTCCAGGAGAAAAAGCAGGATGGATGAGTCTAGAACTCTACTTCTACTTTGAGCATAAAACTGTGACCTGGTCTCTAGTCTAGTCTCTGCTGTTAACTAGCTGTGACCTTGATGTATCATTGAGTTCATCAGAGATGCTGACTCCCAGAGTTCTCCATAGTCATAATGTTAATAAAAATAGCCAACATTGATGAAGTATTTGCTGTGTACCAGGCCCTGTAGTGAGCATTCTTCAGGGATTAGCATACTTCAGGATTAATTAGCCCTCATAGTCACTCCTTGGGATGGTTACTATTATTATCTCTAATGAGGAAACTGAGGGGATTCATTTGTTCACGGTCACAAGGGAAATGCATTTTGGTTGAAATATATTCATTCAAGCCTCACTCAAATACCCAATCCCCTCTCCCTACATCTGTATGCAGAGTGCCTGATTCTGGGCTCCTTGAACACGCCATGGACACTGATATTTTAGCACTTAGCACTTGCCCCTTTGTAGTGTGTTGATTGCTTTTGCTGTCTCTCCCAGCACACTGGACTTCGAATTCAGGATTTGGCAATTAATACAACACTCAGTATATGTGTCAAGTTAATGGTATGATCTCTTATTTAGTTCTCACAACAACTTTGTAAGTAGAATTATTCTTGTTTTTACAGATAAAGGCTGAGAGAGGTTAAGTAATTGGCACAAGTTCACACAGAACTGGTCAGGTTTTGACTCCAAGCATCAGATTGTCCCTCCTCTGTGCTGGCATCCTTGTTCACTCAGTTGTCTGAGACAATCCAGAAACGGTGTTAAATTAACTCTACAGAGAAACCATTAAGACAGGTGGCACCAATGCCAGTGGTTGCCTATGTAAGCAAACCCAAATCAAAGCCTGTAAATGCCTTGTGGTTATGAAATCAAGACCTAAGAACAACCAACCACAAGCAGCCAATTAGGTTTCAAGCTATAGCCAACCACTAATTTATTGCTTTGCTTCCACCTTCTTTCTCTAAAGTCTTTTCTGGAGCCCCTGTTGGTGGAGGTCTCAACTGCTTCTGGCCTGGTGCTGCTCCATTCTGATTTTTGCTCAAAGAAGCTAAGAAATTTTAATATGCCTCAGTCTATCTTTTAACACCAAGGACCCATTCTGTACAGCACTTCCCTGCTTGTGATCCTTGACTATCCCCTACTCCCCTCCTGTAACTGTTCAGTCCATCACCCTATCCCCATTCTCTCCATTGTCACCTCCTTCACTCATCTCAATTACTGCAATGGATACTATAGATTTGGAATTTTGGCTTACCTCCAAAAACAAAAAATATTAAAAATTATGGGTGACTTTTCTAAATTGCAAGCATTTGTTATAATCTCTCTTAGAGACAAAAACATATTTCCATGCACTCAGCCTTGTGTAGCTTAAATCATGGTTCACTGGGAAGTTAGAATTGTGTTTTCACCTTGTAACATAAATTTTGGTATTAGGCTCAGCATACTTCTCTAGTCCTATAAATCATATGAGGCAACTGGATAGTTTCCAGGATTCTACCCTTGTTTATTGATTTCATTTACTACTCTATTTGAGAGTCTGCTCTTGGGGACCCAGTTCTGATCACTGCACTTGCTCTCCTTAGTTGTTGTTTTAACTCATTTCATTGCTCAGTTTCTCTGGGGCTGTGGCCTAGATTGCTCTAAACTGCATTCCTGGTTTCCTGCCTTCCTACCTTGACATTGACTATCACCTGCTTCTGATATGCTCTGACTGTGCTCTGTCACAGGTAGGGATACTTGGTCATGTTAAGACCTCCCTGTAGTCCTGGCTGCTGGCCCTTTGCTGCCAGCATCCTTCAGGAAACTTCCTCCCACGCCCCTGAAACAGATCTCTCTCCCAACTGCCTGCCTCATCTCAGGGGTCACCCTCTTTACAAGTACTGGAACTTGCTTAGACCCATAAATGTCCCTTTGATATCTACTTATTACAAACACAAGAGAAACTTCTTCAGAGGAAAGGAAGTCAGTCATTTTGGCAGTCTGCTCAGATCATTTCAACAATAAAGCTTCTCTGAATATTAAGGTTTCCTGCTCTTCTGGGAACAAAGTACTCTGGTTAATATCGTCAGATGACCTGCCAAAAAGAAAGGTCACTCTGGTAGAAGTTCCATGTGCTATTAAAAGATCGGATGTTCCTTAGATGGGAAAGCAGTGACATATGGCCAGGGTTTTAATGAGACAGGGAAAGGTACGATGTGGCAAAACTTGATAGTATATGAAATTGTTCTCTTCAAAAATAACATTGTGCGTTTATTCTTTTTTGTAATTCCATTTAAAGTTAGTCTTCATTTGAGTATTGTGAATTATTTATTAGCATTATGTATTTAACTCATCAAGTGAAGATGTATTCTTGAATGAAAGGAAAAAAAAAAAACTTTTAAAAATATTTTTGAAATAGAGCTATGTCTGAAGGAGGCTTCCCTCATAGCTCAGTTGGTAAAGAATCCACCTGCAATGCAGGAGACCCCAGTTTGATTCCTGGGTTTGGAAGACCCACTGGAGAAGGGGTAGGCTACCCACTTCAGTATTCTTGGGCTTCCCTTGTGGCTCAGCTGGTAAAGAATCCACCTGCAATGCGGGAGATTGCATTGGTTCGATCCTCGGTTAGAAAGATCCCCTGGAGAAGGGAAAAGCTACTCACTCCAGTATTCTGGCCTAGAGAATTCCATGGACTGTATAGTCGATGGGGTCACAAAGAGTTGGACATGACTGAGCAGGTTTCACTTTCTTTTCACTATGTTTCAAGGGAGAAAATGGAGATCATGAGAAAGTGAAATAATCTCTCTCCATATTCATTACATTTATCTTAAGCCCCATCAAAGTATTAATGGCTGTAAGCCTATTCCCTTCTTCCTCCTCTGATTGTTCTTCTAAATTCATTTGGAAATAGCATCTCCCCAAAACTAGAATTGTCTGTTCTACTCTCTGATTTTCCACTTCCTCACCTTTCATTCACTTTTATTGTGTAGTTAAATATTCATTTTTCACTTTATTACGTCCATGCAAATAGCATTCACAACTTAATGTTGTGTGTACTCTGACCATTGTTGGTTTTTTTTTAATCATTTGCTTTTTTCCTATAGTAATTGTCTTTTTAAAAAATTGCTTGTTTTGTTTGTCTCAATTTATCTCACACCTTCCAATATTCTATCAGTCCAATTTCCCACAAGATTGAAGTATATAATGTATCAATTCCATTTCCAAAATAAATGAATTCTTTTAAATTTTCAAGAGCTGTGACAAATAGCTCTATGTTATAAAATTGGGAAATCTTGACATTTTAAAAGTAGAGTGGTTATGAGTGTTATTTTTAAAAATATGTATACCATGAAAAATATAGATAAATCATACCATCTTCGACTGGCAGCACTTCTCTGGGAAGCAGTAAAGCTTAGGAGCTGAGTATCTGGTACTGGGGGCTTCCCAGATGACTCTGTGGTAAAGAATCCACCTGCCAATGCAGGAGATGCAGATTCAATCCCTGAGTCAGGAAGATCCCCTGGAGAGGGAAATGGCAACCCACTCCAGTATTCTTGCCTGGGAAATCCCATGGACAGAGGAGTCTGGCAGGCTTCAGTCCATGGGATCAGGAAAGAGTCAGACATGACTGAGCACGCACACACACAACACGCATCTGGTGTTAGAGTGCCTAGCTTCAGATCCTGGCTCTGCTCACCTGAAATCACATACTCACTGTTTTGTGCCTCAGTCTCTTCTTCCATAAAACGGAGGTAAGAGTACCTACACAAGGATCCTTTGAGGTTTACCATAGATAATATAGGTAAATATATAATGCCTGATGCATAGTAAATACTTACTGAATGTTAGGTATTACTTAGCATGACAGTGATAACAAAGAAACAATTTAAAAAGTGCTAAAAGACTATCTAAAGCTTATGCATGAAAATATATGAACATAAAATTAAGAGAAAAATAACAAGCTGGGATAAAAACATTTGCAACATGAATGAGAGAGCATAAGGTGAACATTTCATATATCATAGCCTTGGATAAAATAGAAAAACAAGCAAAGTACATAAATTGTACAGTTTATAAAACAAATAAAGCTAGTTGTATGGGAACTTCCCTGGCAGTCCAGCAGTTAAGACTCCACACTTCCACTTGCAGGGGGCATGGGTTCAATCCCTGGTTGAAGAATTAAAATCCCACATGCCACGTGGTACAAAAAAAAAAGCAAAAAGAACCCCCACAACTGGCTATATGAAAACATCTGCTTTCACTTATAATAAAAATTGCACATTAAAATAGAATGATATGCAATCAAAGGAAAGATATAAGCTGTTAATACCAGAAATGAAAGAAGGGCAATCACTACTGATCCTGTGAACATTAAAAGAACAATAACGGAATATTATTAACAACTCTATGCCCCCCAAAAATACAATAATGGACCATTTCTTTGAAAGACACAATCTATGAAAACTCATACCTAGGAGAAACAGACAATCTGAAAAGCCTTTATCTATTGAGGAAATACGACCAACCTAGACAGCATATTAAAAAGCAGAGACACTACTTTGCCAACAAAGGTCTGTCTACTCAAGGCTATGGTTTTTCCAATAGTCATATATGAATGTGAGAGTTGGACTATAAGGAAAGCTGAGCACAGAAGAATTGATGCTTTTGAACTGTGGTGTTGGAGAAGACTCTTCAGAGTCCCTTGGACTGCAAGGAGATCCAACCAGTCCATCCTAAAGGAAATCAATCCTGGATGTACATTGGAAGGACTGATGTTGAAGCTGAAACTCCAATACTTTGGCCACCTGATGCAAAGAGCTGACTCATTCGAAAAGAGTCTGATGCTGGGAAAGATTGAGGGCAGGAGGAGAAGGGGACGACAGAGGATGAGATGGTTGGATGGCATCACTGACTCAATGGACATGAGTTTGAGTGAACTCCAGGAGTTGGTGATGGACAGGGAGGCCTGGCATGCTGCAGTTCATGGAGTCGAAAAGAGTCAGACATGACTGAGCGACTGAACTAAACTGAACTGATTGAGGAAATTGAATTAGTAATTAATGATATTCAAGAAGAGAAACTACCAGGCCCAGGTGAATTTTACCATACATTTAAGGAAGAAATGATACCAATTCTCTACAATCTTTTCCAGAAATAGAAGCAGAGGGAATACTTCCTAACTCATTTTTTGAGTCCAGCATTACCCTAACAGCAAAACCACACAAAAACATTAAAGAAAACAATGTACCTCATAAGTATAGATGTGAAAATTCTCAAGCAAATCAAATCCAATGACATATAAAAAGATATACACCATGATGAAGTAGGATTTATTCCCAGTACATGAGGCTCATTCAACATTTGAAAATCAATTAATGTAATTCATCACATCAACAGGCTAAAGGTTTTTTTTTAATGATTATACCTATAAATATAGAAAACATATTTGAAAAAAATCCAAAACCCATTCACAATTATTGGATTTGAAATGTAAAACAAACACCATTCACATTAGCACCATTTACAAAAGAAAGGGGAAAAAAGAGAAATTCTTAAGGAAAAGTTTTTAAAAATAAATACAAGATCCGCCTAATGAAAATTACAAAATTCTTGAAAGAAATAAAAGATCTATATAAATAGAGACATATTCCATGGATACAAGAATGAATATTGTCAATATATCAGTTCTTTGCAATTTGATCTATATATGTAACTCAATCCTAATAAAAAATACCGGCAAGTTATTTTGTGGCTACTGACAAATTGATTCTAAAGTTCACTGGAGAACCTTAAGTCCCAGAATAGCCAACACAATACTGAAGAAGAACAAATCTTGAGGACTGCCGCTATCTAAATTTAATTCTTACTCTACCTACAGTGATGTGGAATTGGCAAAAGAATTGGCAAAAGTATATCAATGGCATGAAATAAATAGCTCAGACTGGTTCCAAATAGGAAAAGGAGTACATCAAGGCTGTATGTTGTCACCCTGCTTATTTAGCTTATATGCAGTGTACATCATGAGAAACGCTGGGCTGGAAGAAGCACAAGCTGGAATCAAGATTGCCAGGAGAAATATCAATAACCTCATATATGCAGATGACACCACCCTTATGGCAGAAAGTGAAAGAGGAGAATGAAAAAGTTGGCTTCAAGCTCAACATTCAGAAAACGAAGATCATGGCATCTGGTCCCGTCACTTCATGGGACATAGATGGGGAAACAGTGGAAACAGTGTCAGACTATATTTTTTTGAGCTCCAAAATCACTGCAGATGGTGACTGCAGCCATGAAATTAAAAGACGCTTACTCCTTGGAAGAAAAGTTATGACCAACCTAGACAGCATATTCAAAAGCAGAGACATTACTTTACCAACAAAGGTCCGTCTAGTCAAAGCTATGGTTTTTCCTGTGCTCCTGTATGGATGTGGGAGTTGGGACTATAAAGAAAGCTGAACAGCAAAGAATTGATGCTTTTGAACTGTGGTGTTGGAGAAGACTCTTGAGAGTCCCTTGGACTGCAAGGAGATCCAACCAGTCCATGCTAAAGGAGATCGGTCCTGGGTGTTCTTTGGAAGGAATAATGCTAAAGCTAAACTCCAGTACTTTGGCCACCTCATGCGAAGAGTTGACTCATTGGGAAAGACTCTGATGCTGGGAGGGATTGGGGGCAGGAGGAAAAGGGGACGACAGAGGATGAGATGGCTGGATGGCATCACTGACTTGATGGATGTGAGTTTGGGTGAACTCCAGGAGTTGGTGATGGACAGGGAGGCCTGGCATGCTGCAATTCATGGGGTCTCAAAGAGTCAGACATGACTGAGCGACTGAACTGAAATAGCTCAGAAATAGACCCCCACAAATCTAATCAACTTATCTTTGACAAAGGAACTAAGGCAATTCAGCGAACAATGGATAAGCTTTTCAACAAATGGCAGTGGGCAAAGTGGACATCCACAGCAAAAAGGAAAAAGAAGGAACTGATGCAGCCCTCACCCCTTTTTTAGGACTTCCCTGGTGGCTCAGATGGTAAAGCGTCTGCCTACAACGCGGGAGACCCGGGTTTGATCCCTGGGTGGGAAAGATCCTCTGGAGAAGGAAATGGCAACCCACTCCAGTACTCTTGCCTGGAAAATCCCATGGGAGGACGCTGGTAGGCTACAGTCCACGGCGTCGGAAAGAGTCAGATATGACTGAGCGACTTCACTTTACTTCACACCTTTTTAAAAATTAACTAAAAATGGGTCATAAACCAAGGAGAAAATCTAGGTTATTTTATGCTGGACAATGAGTTTCTAGATTCAGCACCAAAAGTGCAGTCCATGAAAGAAAAATTAACTGGAACTTATTACAATTAAAAACTTATGAGGGGGAGAGGAACGTATGCTCTTCAAAAGACACTCTTAAATGATTAAAAAGACATGTCATAGACTAGGGGAAAATATTTACAAAACTTGTATCTAATTAAGAACTTGTATCTAAAGGGTACAAACAATTCTCAAAACTCAACAATAAGAAAATAAACAACCTAACTTTAAAAATGGGCAAAAGATCTAACACCTTAAGAAAAAAGCTATAGATGTCAAAAAGTATATGAAAAGATCTTCAACATCATATGTCACTGAAAGTGAAAGTGAAGTCGCTCAGTCATGTCCGACTCTTTACAACCCTGTAGCCTGCAAGGCTCCTCTGTCCATGGGATTCTCCAGGCAAGAATACTGGAGTGGGTTGCCATTTCCTTCTCCAGGGGATCTTCCTAACTCAGGGATCAAACCCAAGTCTCCCACATTTCAGGCAGACTCTTAACTGTCTAAGCCACCAGGGAATATCATATGCCATTAGGCAATGACAAACTAAAACAAAAATGAGGTACCTATTAGAATGGCCAAAATCCAAAGTAATGACAATACCAAATGCTGGAGAGGATCTTGAACTATAGGAACTTTCACTGTTGGGTGGGAATGCAGAATGGTCCAACCATTTCAGAGATAGTTTGGCAGTTTTTTACAAAGCTATACTTTTAGCCTTACCACACAATCCATTATTTATATTCCTTGGTATTTACCCAAATGAGTTGAAAATTATAGCCACACAAAAGCCTGCTTTTGAATATTTATAACAGCTCTGTCATAATTTCCAGAACTTGGAAGCAACCAAGATGTCCATTAGTAGGTAGATGGATAAACAAACTGCGGTACATTTATAAAATGGAATAATATTCAGTGATAAAATGAACTATCAAACCACAAAGACATGGATGAACCTTAAATGCCTACTGCTAAGTGAAAGAAGCCTGATAATTAGAAGAGACTACCACTGAACGACTACAGCTATTAACATATGGCATTCCAGAAGATGCAAATTATAAAACTAATAAAAAGATTAGTGATTGCTAAGGCTTCTGGGGAAGAGGAGGATGTGCTCTAGGTACAGCAGAGAGAATTTTTAGGACAGTGGAACTATTCCATATGACACTGTAATGGTGTATACATGATATGAAGTCACATGATAATACATTACACCATGAAACATGACAGATGGAAATAAACATTTGTCCAAACCCATAGAGTATACAACACAGAGTGAACCCTAATGTAAAGCAATGACTTTAGTCAAAATTCCCTGGTGGCTCAGATAGTAACTTGTCTGCCTACAATGTGGGAGACCTGGGTTCGATCCCTGGGTTGGGAAGATCCCCTGGAGAAGGAAATGGCAACCCACTCCAGTACTCTTACCTAGAAAATTCCATGGATGGAGGAGCCTAGTGGGCTACAGTCCATGGGGTCACAAAGAGTTGGACATGACTGAGCAACTTCACTTTCTTTTTTTCTTTCTTTAGTTAAAATAATATATCAATATTGGTTCATCAGTTATAGCAAATGTACCACACTGATACAAAATTTAATAATAGGGGAATCTTTGGGGATGGGAGGAGTGTATAGGAGAACTCTATACTTAATAGCCTATTCATGTATTTTTGTATATTATATGTAATGTAACCTTTTTCACCTATGACACTTCGAAATTATTTTTATAGTGCAGTTTCCACTGAGGATGAAGTCTATTCTCTACTCAAGTCTAGAGTTATCTCTTTCTTAATTATATATGTATTTATACATAGTGTGTGTGTGTGTGTATGTGTGTGTGTGTATTTCTTCTTTAAAACCTCTATTTGCTTCTCAGTGTCCTCTACAAAAAAATTCATATTTACTCCTATCCTTGTAGAACCTAGAGCTGTGCCTAGTCCCATAGTGGTTTCCCACTCACTATTTTCTAAATCACCGTTGCATGATATGTTGAATGTAGATGACTGTGAATGCACTAAAGTGTGCTATCATCTAGTTCATACATATTTCTCCCTCTTATATACAATGCTACAATGATAGGTGTTGCCAAATGCCTTGTTGATTTCAGGAAACAACATGCCTATAGCTTTCCCCTGCTGTGTCAGACCAATAACTCTACTCCATCTCAGTTCAGCTTGTTACAGAGTAGGTAGAAAAAATATAAGGACAGTTAAACAGTAAAGGGCCCATGAGACGTGGATTAAAAGGCACAGCTATTCACTTAAATTCTACTTCGTCAGTGTTCTTAAAAACAAAGTATTGATTTGTTTGAAGTTACTTGGAAGGCTTTTTAAAGTCCTAGATAGTATGGTTATTAATACTGCCCTAACAGCATTTTATTAGGGCTTTCCCAGTAGCTCAGGGGTAAAGAATCCGCCTGAAATGCAGGAGACACAGAAGAAGCAGGTTCGATCTCTAGGTTGGGAAGATGGCAACCCATTCCAGTATTCTTGCCTGCAGAATCCCATGGACAGAGCAGCCTGGTGGGCTACAGTCCATGGGGTTGCGAACAGTTGGACACAACTGAGCACAAACACATAACAGTATTTTCTTACCATTATTATTCCTTAACAAAGAAAACAGATATTTTTAAGTGCATCTTTGAGTAAACTTGACCCTCTACCTGAAAACAGGCCACTGAGTTGTACCCAACTGTGAAGAAATATTAAAATCCATTTAGATCAACTACAATATGAACATATTGGTGTTATAAGTATCTAATTATATATATATAATATATATATATAAAGCACCTCAGATAAAATAAAAACATGTAGAAGATTGTTATGTGGCAGTCAGACTTTGGGAATTTGATTTCTGTGAACTACAACGACAAAGAAATGAGAATCCATTAAGGACTCTAAACTTAACAGAAGGGTTAAAATTTGTCATGACAGGGAATTGCTACCCAATAGCACCATCTCACCTTCCATTCTTGGGTTGGAAAGACTCTGAAATGGTGCAAAAATTTGCCTATCAAGAAATTATGCTGCATTGCAAAAGTACATAAGTTATCAGGCTATGCCAGACTGGATGTTGCATGGGAAGCTGTCACTGGTATCTACTACAGCTGGAAGGGAAAGTAAAATGTCTGTTTCTAAGGCAAGAATATTTCCAAAATTCTCTCTCTCTGGCCCTTTTATAGCTCCTGCAGTCCTCACTGTTCCTGTGTCTTCTACCTACTGCTCCTGTTTGATCTGATTCTATGTTTTCTCAAATTTGACTCCCTCACTATCTAGACAGAAGTTTTTTTTAAAAAAAAAAAAAGATACTAGAGCCCTATTCTCTCGTGAAGCAATCTGCTAGACCAGAGTGGCTTCTGCCCTTTTAGATGATACATGTGTTCTCCAGTTTGCCACAGTCCCCACTATTCCCTAATGTCTCCAGCACTGAGGCTACATATTAAGTTTTAATTTTGCCATTATACTTTCACTTCTGTTTTTTCCTTGTGGTGGAGGGGTATTTCTCTGAGCCTGTGTATTTATCAGAAATAGCCAGAGATCTAAGAGGTTCAATCATTTTTTTTTTTAGTACACTATAGTCATCACTTGGTATCCACAGGGGCTTGATTTCAAGACCCCCAGAAGATACCAAGTCCATATAACCTATGCCCATCCTCTTGTATACTTTAAATGCTCTGGATTATTTATAATACCTAATACAATGTAAATGCTATATAAATAGCTGCCAGCACATGGGCCATTCAAGTTTTACTTTTTGGAACTTTCAGGAATTTCTTTTTTTTATTTCAAATAATATTTTATATTCTTAGTTGGTTGAATCTATGGATGTAGATGGAACACATGAAATGAGAGGGCTGGCTGTACAATTCTTAGAGGAAGCAAAGACTATTCCTACATGTTTAGTATGCAAAATGGGTGTCCATACAGAGAATAGACCCTGCTCATTCATCCTCTTCCCTCTCACATCTAATCCCTATAGCCACTGGAGCTTACACCTCCTGGGCTGGTTCTCAACACAGACGTGCTCCTGGAGTATGTAGCAGGCTCTGGATTAGCCCCCGTCCTTACTTGCTGCCTAGTTTCCTTAATCCCCCAGAGCCTACAGACTGGGACAGGCAGGTCAGACTTTTAAAGGTAAAGGCTCCGATGGCTCTAATTCTCTTCCTCATTTACTTGCCTCATTGTCTACAAATAAGCTGATTTCCACAGTCGAGCCATAACATTTTCTCCTAATTTAGCAGTAGATACTATATGTTGAATCTGGATACCCTAGTTCAGTTACCTCCCTGATCATTTCACCTTCCTTGTAATTGAGGTTAGATGTAGATGGTTGTGGGCTTCCCACATGGCACTAGTGGTAAAGAACCCGCCTACCAATGCAGGAGACTGTAAGAGATACAGGGCCGATCCCTGGGTCAGGAAGATCCCCTGGAGGAAGGCATGGCAACCCACTCCAGTATTCTTGCCTGGAGAATCCTATGGACGGAAGAGCATGGCTGGCTGCAGTCTATAGGACTGCAGAGTCAGATACGACTGACAGCATAGATTGTTATAGTAAGCAATTCATTTAGCCAATAGTGTTTTGGGGGGAGGGGCACATTGTGTGGCATACAGACCTTAGGTCCGTGACCAGGGATTGAACTCTTATCCTCCTGAAGTCGAAGTGTGAATTCTTAACCCTGGACCACCAGGGAAGTTTCCTAGCCAATAGTTTTTTTTATGAAAATGAAGGAAAAGGAGATCAGAGAGGAGGGAGCAGACAGGAAGAGGAACAGAAACAGGTCTTAGTAAATGTGAGCCATAATAAGATCAACAGTTGGCATAAGGCCTAGGGTGTTTTACTCTATATCTTCTCTCCTTGGTCATTCCTTTAGCCTGCTGGAGACAACGCAAAACTGTATGTTCATGTTCTGCACTCTATATTAACTACTTTAAAAATCCTAGTTTTTAAAAGGACTTGGTATGTTGGAAAAGAAAGTGAAAAAACAGATTTGAGTGGAGTCGTCCACCTTCCACTCTGTGTCCCCAAATGCCAGCACTTTCCAGAGGACTAGCTAGCTTAGCAGTGTCTGCTTCCCTGTAACTAGATGTATGTCCTAATGCCCAGGGACTTTGATAGAATCATCCAGAAGAACTGGAGCCAACTTCATTGGCATCTGGACGAAAAGTCTCCTGGCTCAGGTCGGCAAGGACTTTGAATGGGATGGCAGCAAACAGGGAACCCAAAGCTCATGAGAAGGTGTAGACCAAGGTGACCCTGGTGATCCCTGGCTGAGAACCTTCAGGGAAAAATCTTTTCAGGTCCTAAATGGTCTCCTGTGGTCCCAACACCAGAAAAAGGACTTAAAGCAGAAAGTGAGAGACTGAGGGCCAAATTAGTTTAGATCTTTGTCCCCAAATGTAAAAGAAATGATTAGGAAATCCTAGCGTTGGTCTGAGGAAGTGGGTGGGTTTGGTTGAGGTGAAGTGGGGAGCCAGCAGCCGTGCTCAACCTGGAGCGCAGAAAAGGGTCGGGACTCTATGAAAGTAGCTCCACGAAAGAGGAAGCCCGAGCCAGCTCCCCAGCAGCCCGAGGCCACAGGGCCATGCTCTCCAGCTGGCTGAGGCGGCTGCCCCCACCCAAGCCCGCTGACGGAAGTGCCGTCTCTCTCCTGATAGGAGGAGGATGACCCAGCAGATCGGCAAGCGGCCAAGAGGAGCTCCCCACTGCCTTCTTCTCCTCTTAGCACGAGTGACAGTGTGGTATGCCCCCTGACCTCTCTTCCTCCTCCGGGACTAAACCATGACTGGACATGACAATAAGGAACTCGTCCTTGCCTGAACCTGTAAGTAGGCATTCCTCGTCAGCAGACACAGCGCCAAGGTAAAACACTCACCTCAGGCTGGAGAGCTGGTCCCCCGCCATGAAGGATGCACCGCTTGTTCTTAAGGCATCCACCGAGAGACTTTATTCAGACAAAGCATCTGGCGGGGGTGCGGGGGCGGGGGGGTTCGGGGCGGGGGGGTTCCCACTTAAAGACATAAGCTCCTCATCTAGTTTTGTTTGACAGCCTCAGCAGACGACAGGCAAGATTTGCAGATTTTTCTTAGCCTACTTCCTCCTAAAATTTTGTCTGTGGTTAATCATGCTCTGCAAGAGACAGTTTCATCCTGGAGGCTAACATTCTATGACTCCACCAAAGGTCCAGGACTTCTGAGCCTGCCGTAACCAGACACAAGCCCAAAACCAAAACAGTTACACGTTAAGTGAGGGACTTGGTGAAGTCAGCTCAGCGCCAGGTTTGTCCCCCACAGGTCCTAAGTGAAAACAGCCTGCCTGTCTTGGGCACGATGTTTTAATTTCCATCTCCATCACCCTCCTTGATGTGGCACACTACAAGCATGTAAGTGGCATGGTGCCCAGTGCAGAGGGTGGGCAAGGAGCAGGGGCTGTGCGTGTGGGCTGGCCCTGGACCTTACTACTTCCTGGCTGGCTGGCCTGGGGCAACACCTGACCCTCTTAAGAAATCCTGCCCCTCATTTCATCTCCTTCCCCGAGGCAGGAACTTATCCTGCAGGGTGGTTTAAAAGGGGACAACTGGGGCTTCTCTGGTGGTTCCTCTGTTAAGACTGTATTCCACTGCAGGGGTCATGGGTTCAATCTGTGGCCAGGAAGCTAAGACCCCTTATGTCTCATGGCCGGTAAAGCAAGGTAAAAGGTGACAGCTAATGGATACCTAATGTCTGGATAGAAAGTAGATTCCTAATAAATGATGGCAGTGATTATTATTGTTGACTTTGTAAAAGGAATTAATACACTCAAAGTACTCAGAATACTAGACTCAGGAAGTGTCCATTATTATTTATTTTTGTGATCTAAGGAAACCCAGATGCCTTGTCACTTTGGGATCTGCATGCCTCACGGAGGTAATACTATGTATTTGGCTAACATGCCTGATTTCAGAAAAAATTTTGACAACGATTTAGCAGGTTAAATTCAGCCTATGAAAGGGAAGTGAAAGTGTATGATCTACATGTTAGAAACAGCAAAGACAGTAGGTCAGAGAATGGACAGAGGAAGAAGAGAATATAGTTGGGAAGATAAATCAGGAAGCCACAGCAGGACTGCAGATCTGAGCTGAGGTCCAGGCTGTAGGGAGAGCAGGGGACTGACCCAAGCGTGGCTCAGCAGGTAGAATCTACTCTGTTCTGGGTGGATGAAGACAAGGGAGACATCACAGATGACCTTGTAATTTCTGTCATGGGGCAGTTGAGTGAATGTTGGCCTCACTTGCTGAGAAGAACAACACACTTGGGGAATAAGATCATTAGTTTAGAACTGATTTTAAATTGGATCCTTGCATAGTCTCAGAGTTTATTCAACAAGCAGCAAAGAGAGATTTCTTTCTTCTTAGCAATTTTTGTCATGGATTTTAAAACTACTCCGAGACTTAATTAGCTTCCATCACCAAGAATAAATGCATATATGGAACATAAACACAGAATCTTTTTCTTCTGATACCAATATATCAAGTGACTAAGTCCACAGTTATACAACAGTTAGAAGTCATGACAAAGAAAACAGAATGTTGACATATGACTCATAGGTTAAACTGGTGAACATCAGAGAAATAGGAGCAATTTGTAGTTCTCCATTTTCATTTATTTAAATGTATTTCAGAGATTCAACCACAAAATGTGTTAAGGAAAGAAACAGCCTAAAGGAGAAAGAAAGGAAGGCAAGGAGAAGTAACGAGTAGCGTGATTTTTGTGAATGATAATTTGGAAAAATATTTAAAAGTCTACCATTTTACTGGTAGAATGGAACAGTGATGCACAACTGACATACGAAACAAATGATGCTGTTTGGGACACTCATCTTTACAAAGCAAATGTCTTTAGGAAGAGAGTCTAACCGGAAGCCACTTTTCACAGTGCTATTTTCAGTCATTTTCATATCTTCATTAAGATGTTTCAAATCCTTTTTCAGTGATAGAAGTGATGCCCTAACATAAGGCTGTAACCGCATTTCCAGCACTGAATTATAATCCCCTGCTTCTGTGTTTCTCCCTGACTGACAGGGAGCTCCTGAACAAGGAGACTATATTTTACTCAACCTTGTACCCACTGGTGTCAGGCACTGCACCCGGCTCTGGAGGCACTGATCGAGATTTATCTTAAAAAAAAAAAAGGAAAGAAAGAGTAGCATGCATCAAAAATATTAAGCAATTTCTACCTTCCAAAAGAAGACAATTTCATGGTCAGGAATTTTGCAGTTAATATTAATTAAATGCAGTTAATATTTAAATATCTAATATTTAAGATATTAGAACTTGCTTCTATAAATGTGGTATGACCACGTTTCAGATTGCTTTGAAAATAAATTACTGCATCCGTAATCTTCCATGCATAAGGATGAAAGGCGAGCATTTTGGTTTCAGCAAATGTTACCATTCTTAGAATTAACATATAACATCACTTAAAAGCATGCATTAAAAAAATAAGTTTTATTTTATTGAAGTATAGTTGATTTAAAATATTGTATTAACTTTTTTATACTAGTGATTCAGTTATACATATATATACATTCTTTTTCATATCCTTTTCCAGTACAGTTTATCACAGAATATTGAATATAGTAGTATACAGTAGGGTCTTCCTTTTTATCCATTCTGTATATAATAGTTTGCATCTGCTAATCCCAAATTTCCAATCCATCCCTCCCCACACCCCATCCTGTTGCAACTACAAGTCTGTTCTCTGTGTCTGTGAGTCTGTTTTTGTTTCACAGATAAGTTTGTTGGTGTCATATTTTAGATTCCATATATAAGGGATACCGTATGGTATTTGTCCTTGTGTTTCTGACTTCACTTAGTATGACAATCTCTAGGTCCATCCATGGTTCTGTAAATGCCATTATATCATTCTTTTTATGGCTGAGTAGTATTCCATTCTGTATCTGTATCACATCTTTTTTTAATTGAAGGATAATTGCTTGACTGAATTTTGTTGTTTTCTGTCAAACCTCAACATGAATCAGCCATAGGTATACATATATCCCCTCCCTTCTGAACCTCCCTCCCATCTCCCTTCGCATCCTACCCCTCTAGGTTGATACAGAGCCCCAGTTTGAGCTTCCTTTTACATATGGTAATGTAAGTTTCCATGTTACACTTTCCATACATCTCACCCTCTCCTCCCCTCTCCCCATGTCCATAAGTCTGTTCTCTACATCTGTTTCTCCATTGCGGCCCTGTAAATGAATTCTTCAGAACCATTTCCCTAGATTCCATATATGTGCATTAGAATACGACATTTATCTTTCTCTTTCTGACTCACTTCACTCTGTATAATGGGTTCTGGCTCATCCACCTCATCAGAACAGACTCAAATGCATTCCTTTTTATGGCTGGGTAGTATTCCATTGTGTATCTATACCCCTCTTCTTTATCCATTTATCTGTCAATGGACATTTAGGTTTTTCCATGCCTTGCCTATTGTGAATAGTGCTGCTGTGAACATTGGAGTGCATGTATCTTTTTAAACCATAGTTTTATCTGTATGTATGCCCAGGAATGAGATTGTTGAATCATATGGTAGTGACTGCACCAGCTTACATTCCCAAAATACCCAGATATTTTTAAACTGATGGTGTTGTGAATAGCCCCCTCCAATGTAACAACTTGAAAGTAAAAGCCATTTTAAAGAGAAAATTTTCAAACACAGATGATGAATGTGAAAGGTAAAAGAGGACTCTCTGCCAGCCTCTCTGGGCGAGAAAAAAAATGATACTCCTAGCATTTTGCAGGTCTAGAATATAGCTTCTTTATTTGCGTAGTTTATGCCAACATGGATCGTGGAAAGGAAATTTTGTTGTCACCAATAAATAGTTAAGTCAACTGACTCCTAAACATCTCAAAATGAGTGTCTTCGAGAGCTGGCCTGGGTTTGGACAAAAGTGCTCTTACAGACATGGTGACCTGGTGAACTTTAGTGAAGTGGAAGTGGAATATTATTCAGCCTGTGAAAAGGAAATCCTGTTACCTACATCAACATGGATGAACCTTGGGGATGTTATATTAGGTGAAATAAGCCAGACACAAAAAGACAAATACTGTGTGATTCCATTTCTATGAGATGTCTGAAAGTTAAGTGAAAGTCACTTAGTCATGTCCAACTCTTTGTGACCCCATGGACTATACAGTCCATGGAGTTCTCCAGGCCAGAATACTGGAGTGGGTAGCCCTTCCCTTCTCCAGGGGATCTTCCCAATCCAGGGATTGAACTGGGGTCTCCCGCATTGCAGGTGGATTCTTTACCAGCTGAGCCAGCAAGGAAGCCCAAGAATACTGGAGTGGGTAGCCTATCCCTTCTCCAGGGATCTTTCTGACCCAGGAATCAAACTAGGGTCTCCTACCTTGCAGGCAGATTCCTTACCAGCTGAGCTACCAGGGAAGCCCATGAGGTATCTATAGCAGCCACATTCATAGAAACAGAGAAGTAGAATGGTGGTTCCCAGGGGCTGTGAAGAGCAGCAAATGAAAGATACAGTTTAATGGATAGAGTTTTTCAGATCTCTAAGACAAAAAAGTTCTAGAGGTCTGTTTCACAACAGTGTGAATATACTTCGCAGTACTGCACTGTACACTTGCAAATGGTTAAGATGGTAATATGAGCGAGGGGGAGAGAGGGTGGCGGAAGGAGAAACACTGGATTCAGAAAACTAAGTCTGTAATCTTCTAATAAAGTTTAATACCATTTAAAGGTAAAGAATATTGCTAAATAATTCAAGATGTAATTCTTCTAGTGTATTAAATTATTCTTTGTGAAAAGGGTTTATAACCTTTTATTTTTCCTGAAATTTATGGACCATATCTCTGGGACTAGGGGACCAAGACTCAGGAGGCCAAGTCCTTGGTCCAAGCTCCATGGTTAGCCACTTAAAAATCTATTTTTATACTGCTAATTTTATTAGGATAACTTAGTAATTATTTTGTATTACTAAAGCATGGATGTATGTATACTAATTCCTAGAATAAATTGAGCATAGACTAATTGCTAAGCACTCTGCTTAGCCTTTGGCCTATTCAGTCTCCACAAGTGGAACTGGGCCAGAGAGGTTAGTAATTTTCCCAAAGTCACTCAGCTCACAGATTACAAACTTCAGACTCTGAACTCATTTCTTTGGCCTACAAAGGCCATGCTCTGAACTATGAAGCTACACTGGAGCAGAATAGAGAAATTGCATAAAACATAAAAATTCTAAAAAAAAAAAAAATTTTAAAGAAGGTTTGCAGAAAAGTTAAGGCAATCCTGACAGAATGAGGTCTTTATAAATTCCATTCCTCTCCCATCCTGGTGAAACCACCAATTGGGCTCTTGTCAACCTGTAAGCTCCTAAATTACAGCAACTCTGGCCTTGCTCCTCTAAAATGCAAAAGCTTGCATGTACTGAATTAGTGCAGAAATTAGTTCAGTTACTAAATTCAACTCATGAGAAGTTTTGATCCAGTCTCAAAATTCTGAACATACTCTCAGAGAAGACTTTATGCCACCAAAGAAACAAATTATTCTTGTGCTTGAAAGTGCTAAATGCAAATGATTTGAGGAGAAATGATCAAAAATGTATACTGTTTCAAGTCATACAAGTGAAGAAAACACATAGAGTTTTGGTTTGCCAAATCTGGTCCTCTTTTTTAAGGTGGCCAGTCATTGATTTGTACACAGACACACGCCATGCCAGCTGGCTGAAATAAGTGCATTTATAAGTATTTAGTGGGTTGATTTCTAGCCTGTCTGAAAGACTCCATTCCAATAAGATAAGAAAAGTAAGTGTTCCTTAAAATAGAAACTGTAGATAAAACAATGGCTCATATAGAGATAAGTCTAAATTAATCTGCCACCAGACCTATTAAAAATTTTTACTATTAAAGATCATTTCTGCCGTTATATTCAGAATATTTTCACTAAATTATAATATTGGGCTTTTGTGATTTTGCTTTTAAATAAATTATGGTTTAAAACAAATTATAAATTTGTAACGGCACATTAACAGAAACAGAAAGGCAAAACTCCAATCTGACTAAATATTATTTTTGCCTACTCTGTACCTGTACCTATGTGGCTGAAACAGACTAGAGAAAAACCAAACACCCCTGTCGAGCATGGACTGTAGCCCGCCAGGCTCCTCTGTACATGGGATTTCCCAGGAGTAGGTTGCCATTTCCTTCTCCCGGGGATCTTCCTGATCCAGGGATTGAACCCATGTTTCCTACATTGCAGGTGGATTCTTTACCATCTGAGCTACCAGGGAAGCCCATCCAAGTCAGGGCTCCTAGCTTTGAGTGGGGCCCCATGCTATCTAGTAGACAGCCTCCTCGTCCCCCAGATGACTATTTCATGCCTTCTTTTCCATCCACAATGCAGAAGACCCCAGTTTGGGAAGACCCGCTGGAGAAGGGAAAGGCTGCCTACTCCAGTATTCTGGCCTGGAGAATTCCAAGGCCTGTATAGTCCATGGGGGTGGCAAACAGTCGTGAGTGACTTTGACTTCACGTTCACTTCCCCATCCTCAGACCTCTAATACCACCCTCCCCAGGTTCACTCTCAGCTGGTGACCTGGACCCTGCTGCCTGGTTCCCTGAGAAAAGAGCCATCAGGAAAACCCCTACCTGTGGCACCTTCACCACATCCTGTGTCTTTCCTGGCATTTCTTTGGTTGAATGTCCACTGTCCTATCCAAGGCCAGCCTCTCCACTTGGGCCCTAGAGGCTAGTCCTTTCACCAACTCAAGGGAATGGCTCCAGAATTCTCTCCCATTCCTCCTGCAGCATCTTGTTCCGTTTATGGAATCATTCCTGTAAGCGTACAATCACGCTACTGTTGTTCCCATCTTAAAAGAAACAAAATTTCTCTTCCCCCACTTCCCCTCATCTTTAGTTTCCCTTTACTTACAGTTTAACTCCTCCAGGGTGGCATTGCCACTAATTCTCCCCTCATTCTCTTAACCACTATAATCAGCAGTTGTCCCCAACACTGTCTAGGTCACCCAATGTCCTGCCAGTGGTCAAACATCCCACTTGACTTATCACCTATCTCTGACTGAGACCATCCTTCCTCCCTTGAAACACGTTTTCCTCTTGGCTTCCAGGACCTCATACTTTCTTCTTGCTGCCACTGACTCTTTCTTCTCAGGCTCTTTCCAGGTTCCTTCTCCTCCTCCTGACCTCCCAGGAATTCTCAGACCTCGTTTCTTCGGTAGCTTAACCATCTCCATTGGCAACAGCATCCAAACCCAACCCAAATGCTCTCTGGCTAGTCCTTTCTGCCCAGTGCCAAATCCCCACCCTACACCTGACTTTAGATGTGCAAAGTCGGGAATCTCAAAGGGAACAAGCCATCCACCCCCAAACCTGTTTCTCCTAGAGATTCTCCATCTCAGTAACTTCATCCCTCTTGTGCTCAGGCCAAGAGCCTTGGAGCTAGCTGTGTATTCCCCCCTTCTCTCACATCCCATCCTCTCTCCACAGGCAAATCCTGTCAACTCTGCTTTCAAAATATATCCAGAATGACTTTCTCATTCCTTGGCTAATGTCACTGGCTTAAGCCTCAACTCCTGCATTACTTGGTAACTTCCTTAATTGGTCTTCCTGCTTTCCCTCACATCCCAGTCTTATTAAGGTGGCTGTTAATTTTCTGCTCAAGCCCCTCACCATGGCTTTCAAATAACCAGCCCAAGTCCTTTCAATAACCCTTAATCCGCCCCCTCCCTGACTTTTTGGGTTTTTCTGGCCCTACAACGTAGCTTATGGTATCTTAGTTCTCCAGGATCCCACCAGGAATGGAACCCAAGCCCTCACTCGCACCCGCAGCATGAAAGTACGGAGTCCTAACTAACCACTGGACGGCCAGGGAATTCCCATCTGTCAGGTATAGTTCGGGCCGAGGCAGAAAAGGAGACGACCTCAACAGAGGCAGGTTACCTCCCTTCAGGCAAGGAGGGGTGACAGCCGGCCTAACGACCAGGCTGAGTATGAGAGGGATCAGGGAGGCTTCATATTTAAAGGGAGGTTTGTGGAAGCGATAAGGGAAATGTTAGTCGGGCAGGACGTTTTCAGTAATCTTCAGTTGAGATGGCATTTGTAGTTGAACAGGCAGTGGGAGCTTTTGGGCAGAGGGTGATAAGTCCCGGAGCATCAGGGCAAGACTTAAAGTTCAGTGTTTTCCCCGAAGTTAGATGATTCAGCAAGGGCCTTTGAGACCATTGTTTTCTTTTCTAGGCCCAAGGACTCCCTCACCATCTGCCTCTCTTCTCTGTGTGAAGAAAGTCCATCTCCTATATGTTCCTCCCTTGTTCTCTCCAGCCCAGTCACATTCATTTCCTTGTTCTCTCTGCTTGGTGTTCCTCCCACCGGATTTCCACAAGGTTTGCTCTATCCGCCCCCACCCCCCCTCAGCTTCTCAAGGCAGCCTCCTCCAGACCAAGGCTGTTTACCTCCATTGCACTGTTTTTAGCAGGATCTCTGTAACAAAAGACAATAACAAGAGAAAAGTTACAAATTAGCCTTTCTAAAGAAATTAAGACCCAAAGGGAGGATTCTTGCTGATGTTCAGTCACCCAGTCTATTTGACTCTTTGCGACCCCATGGACTGCAGCATGCCAGGCTTCCCTGTCATTCACTATCTCCCAGAGTTTGTTCAAACTCGGATCCATTGAATAGGCCTGAATGTTTTCAAACTGGATTTGAAGATCAGTAGGACAAAGGGTGAGAGTTAAGGGCAGTGAACTGACGGAACTTAGCAAGCCCTGTTTATTGGAATTCCTCGGAGTCCCTTTGTCTTCAGAGATAAGGATGCTGTGTATGTGTGGGACACTCAGTCATGTCCAACTCTTTTCCATCCCATGGACTGTAGCCCCCAGGCTGCTCTGTCTGTGGAATTCTCCAGGCAAAAATACTGAAGTGGATGGCCATTCCCTTCAACAGGGAATCTTCTCAGGGATCTGCATTGCAGGCAGCTTGTCTACCATCTGAGCTATCCGGGAAGTCCAAGGATGCTCCTTTCTTAAATGGAGAGAGCTTCTCCCCCACAGGGTCTTAAGACTTGCTTCAGGGTGGGGTGGGGAAGGGTGGGGGTGGTGGTCAGAGTCTTTTAAGTACCTGCTGTTTCTCACATTCTTTCAGCTTAAAATATTTAACATGTCAAGGTGCTGCATTCTAGGGTAGAGCGTCATGAACCCCGTCACCACCCTATTTAAAATTCCAACCCACAGTCCTTATATTCGCCCCATCCAGCAATCATGTTCCTATTCTCATTTATCTAACATATTATTTCACTTGCTCTTTAGTTGCCTGCCTCCCCCAACACAAGGATCAACTCAGTAAGGGCAAGGTTTTGGGGTGTTTTTTTCCCCCACATATTATTCAGTGATTTCTCCCCAGCAGTTTGTACAGTGCTTACCACAATTATTTTGAATGAATGAGGGAAAGAAAGACAATAAAATGAGCCACAACTAATGATACAGATATATTTTACTATCCACGGCAGTGTACCTGGTACTTGGATCTATTTTCTCATTAAGCCCATGCCCTCTATGTAGTGGTTATTACTATCCTTATTTCATAGATGAGAAAATCGCTGCGTCACAGAGGAGTTAAGTGACTCCCAAAGTGAAAGAATCAAGTTTCAAACCCAAGTCTGTTTGGCCCCAAAGTCAGACATCGGGCAGTTCACTTTATGTCACAGCATCATCGCTCTGGCTCCAGTCCTCTCCGTCAAAAGACATGCAATTACCACATCACAAATCAAGATCAAGGTTTCCGAGTGATCCCCAGATGGGATATCAGGGCCAAACCCAGGGCTTGCAACAATCTGGATGATTTACCAGATTTTTTGCAGTTTACCATTGGTTCTAAGTGGCGTTTGTATTTTTTCCAGAGCCTTCAATAAAAATGGAAGTTGACTCTTTCAAAAGGAAAAAAGAGAATAAAATATTTCAGAAAGATATAGAATATCTGCAGAGAATATTTCTGGTAGAATAGATAAGAAGGTGTGATAGTATTGTTTCTAGAAAGAAGAGCAAGGGATTAGGGAACAAGAAAGGGAGGAACACTTCTCACTCATACGCCTTTTGAACTTTTGCACCCTGTGCATTAAGTAGCTTCTAGAAACAAGCAAAATGGTATAAGGATGACAGTGAGGAGAGTGTGCCCTGTCTGACTTCCCCCACAGAGGGCCGTGAAGATGACCACCTGCACTCAGGTGTGCTCCATCCTGTGCTGACCCATCGAGGTGACTTATGTCATTTCAGCTCTCCCAGGCCCTCAGTTTCACCATCTGCAAAGTGAAGAGAATGTGAGCTTGCCTTACTTTGTAAACTAAGATTTATTGTGAGATAGCACATTTTAAGTGTAAAACATTATACATGCATAGTTCTCATTATCTTTTAGGGAAAAGCTGGGTGAGAAAGCCAGCTCACTGAGCTATAGAACATGAAATGGGGCCAGAACAGCAATTGTAACTCTCTCCATATATCATAATAAGTTCTTGGAAGTAAGAAAATCTGTGGGAAATAATCTGTTGCTTGGTCTCAAAAAAATTCATTTTGAATTTAAAGAGTACAAGTGAGATTAGCATTTGCATTATTACAGCTCCTCTGTTCTCTGGTCTTGGGATGATTATGTGAATTTTAGTCATCCTCTAAATTGTTCTTTTATTCTCACCATGTACACACTAGCTGGAATTTAGAGAACTGGAAAGATCTGCAACTCATTTACAGAATTGCTAGACTCAAAATAATGGCAAGTTTTCAAAGTTATATCACAAATTACTCTGAATTTTAAAATACTAAAGTTAGATTTGCAACTCATTTGTAGAATAGCTAGAATCAAATAATGGCACATTTTCAAAGTGATGTCACAAGCCACTCTGAAGTTTAAAATACAAAAGTTATCAGTTGGGTTCTAGGTACAGCCCTGCCTTGAGACACAATAATGATTGTAATTAAATTCATGGGGAAAGTGTGAAATAAGTTGATTTGTGGCTATAGAAAACAGGATAAAAACAAAGTATAATGTGTGGGATTAATTTTTAAGCCATACATTGAGCAGTCAGTGAAGTCAAGTAGTATTTTTCAAGAAAAGATAAACGCATCACTTAATAGGCCAATTTACCTGAAACATAGAATTTAAAAAAAGAAAAATCTAGGGATGAAGGACATTATTTCAGCATTATTTTGGAATCTGTTACTCTTGTTCATTAGTTATCTTGCACCATTTAAAGCAATGGAGAGATACCATATCCTAAAGTGTTTGACATACTTTAAAAGGTTCGCTACTGGGAGGCTTCTAAAACTTCACTTCCTCTTTTTTGTTTTCTTTTTTCTGATTTATTTCTTCCTTCTCTTTCCTGTTGGCATCTGTAGAAGTGATACTCCTCTTCCAAGTCAGATCCTTCCCAAACAAAACAAAGCTCTGAGCTTATCTAATCAATCAGAGAAGCACTTCCCACTTCCCTTTCCTGTCACCTGCTGGTTTCCAGTGGAGCAGGAGAGGCTTTGCCACTCTGTGTTTGCCAGAGGCCTGTGGCTGAGACCCCTTGCTTTCTGCAGCTGCGGAATGGTCTATCCTTCCACCCACAGGAGGTGGGAGGAGCAAGGGAAGTGATTTGAAAGTGGCTTGTAAACTCTAATGCCCGCATACAAACATTCAGGATTCTGACTTTAAAAAATTAATTAGAAAAGGGACCAGTCTTCCTCTCATCATTTCTCTTATCTCGCTTCTCACTTCTGCTTCCAGTCCCCTGTCTTTCCCCCTTTCCCCTTCTAATAGCTTTCCCAGCTGTGAACAAACCACACAAATAAGGTTGATAAGAACCCAGAATTTGAATTGTTAAAATGAAACAAAGCAAGAGTCAATAGAGTCAATAGACATTACACCCAAATTACTTAGAAATGTGAAATGAAAGAAAGCAAGCTAAGAGCCAAATTTCAGGAAGAAGCTGTAGTTTGATTTACTTACCAGTTTGTTTCCGTATTTGCCCAGTTCTTAAAGCTCCGGTCATTAGTCTTCCACTTCCTAACGCAAGAAAGTGCTGATTTGTGTCATTTGCTCCAGATGCCACCGGAAATGGCCTCTTCTCCCCAGACGCTGGCTCACAGACGGAGCAGCCCCCAGAGGTGAATTTATCTGCCTTGAGCCCAGGTTCTGGGCTCTCCCACCTGACGCTTCAACGTCGAGCAGAGAAAGGAGTCTCTCTAGGGAAAAAAGATCTAGGACCAACTGAGAAGTACATTTCTAAATCACCAGTTACTTTAATGAGTAAGTACTTTCAGTTTTCCCATTTTATTTTAAGCATTACTAATTCACATTTTTGACCAGCCTTTCTTAGGATCCTCATTTTGGGGGCAGTTAATGTATAGGAAGGAATCACCATCCTAGTCTACTCTACCCCACCTCCACAACTGAAGAGTCCTAAAGAGACCACTGTTATCATTGTAATATTGTCTAATAAGGGTGCGTGACTGATAAGCCACTAAACCTCTAAAAGCATACAGTGCAAAGAAACAGTGAGCTGTGAGCTGTGAACTGGAGAAAAGAGATGGTGCTTCTATTGTCTGTGTAATCTTATATGTTGTGGTTGACCACAAAGGCTTGGCATCAGTTATGACTCCTAGCTCTGCTTTTTATAAAATGGATGACCTTGGGCAGATGACTCAATCTTTTAATTTTTGAATGTGTAAAACAGAGAAAATGAAGTACCAATTTTATCCAGGTCTTCAGAGGAATAAATAGAGGAGACAAAACACTGAACATACTGTTCAGAGGGTACTAAACAATGTCACTAACTAATATATTAGATTTTTAAATAATAAGATAAAACATTTCACCAGACAGTTTCTGTAACTGCTAAGTCCCATCCCCCAAATATGCTGAGATGACTCAGAATAACATTTAACATCCATGGAGTTTACAGAGCATTTCATTTCCACAATTAACCCTGAGGTAGGCAGTGCTGTTGAATTAGTTTTGTTACCGAGGGATAAGGGATAAGCTAAGACCTCTGTTGAACACATAGTAGGAACAACTCTTAGGCCCAAACTTAGATCTGAAGGGAGGGAAGCATGACATGGGAAAGGCCTGGTGTGGTGGTGGGTTCAGTTCCCTTGGCCCTCTTCCTTCCTGCACCTGGTCCCTCCTCTTGTTCCCAGCCTTGGGCTTGAAACCTAGGGAAATCCCACACAGAGCAGTGGGGACCCAGAGCTTCCAGATCCCTCTACCAAACAGTGTTGGTAGGGAGCAGGCAGAAACTGGCTCTTAGAATCCCATTTTCCCATTCAAAACCTTTGTTCCCCATAGAAACCTAGTATCTGAATACTAGATAATATTGTCTAAAAATAAAACCAACAGCAATAATAAAATAATATCATTTTAAAAGCTCTTCTGGACAATCTCCCTAGAGGAACATAGGGGCCATTTCTCCGATTTCAAGCTTAAACACACAGAGCTAAAGTGAGCACTGGTGGTGGCAGAAACCTTTGGCCTGCTGATTCAGACTAGTGCTCTCATCGTTGGTTAAATGGGCTTCTGTGGCCCTTCCTGGAGACAGAATTTTCAGAATCCAACCTGTTCATCAGTTGAAAGTAATTTTGTCATTATTAGCACCCCCACCCCCCCCCCTTTACAGTCACGGAAACTTCTTACTCAACCGTTGAATCTAGAATAGTTATAATCTAGAGTAGTCAATGTAAGTATAGAAACATTTGAAAGACAAATGTAGCTTTAGTGCAGCCCTGACTTTCCCACTGACTCACTCAGAGGAATTGCTAACTATAAGTGGTAAAAAACAACTAGGTTGACTTCATACTTGTCCTGTTTTCACAAAGAAAAATTTAAAGCTATGCACACAGCATTGCTTTGTTTATCAACAGAGGGAAAAAAAAAGGAAAACTACATGCAACTTTTTTTTGGTACAATTATTTTTTCCTCTTTATTTCACTAAATATGTATAGCTGAGGTTAAAAGCTCAGGCTCTGGAGCCATATTTCCCTCTAAAGAAGCAAAACAAAACCTTATGCTTATCTAATCAAGCAGAAGTCACATTCCAAAAGGGATGAGTGCTGTCTCCTCAGCAGCTGTAAAACCTTGGATGATTGACATAACTTCTTCAAGCCTCAGTTTACTCACCTGTAAAATGGGTATAATAGTTCCTTCTTCACTAGGCCGTGAGTATAGAAGAGGCCTTGCATGGGGTAAATGCTCAATGGGTAATAACCATATTCTGCCTCAGACACTGGTCCATGAGGGGAACAAGGATAGGTGAGACCCATTTCTGCTTCCCAGGACTAGGATGTACTGGAGTAGGAAGACACATGGACAGGTAATTATACAATAAAGCAGAAAGTCACTCAGTCATGTCCGACTCTTCGAAACCCCATGGACTGTAGCCCGCCAGGCTCCTCTGTCCATGGAATTCCCCTGGCAAGAATACTGGAATGGGTAGCCATTCCCTTCTCTAGGGGTCTTCCTAACCTAGAGATCGATCCCTGGTCTCCTGCATTGTAGGCAGATTCTCTACCATCTGAACCACCAGAGAAGCCAGAACCAAGGGCTAAACAGAGGTATCTGTCAGAGGAAGGAGGGAATTTTTCTCTCTGGAAACAGAGAAGGCTCTTAGAACTGTATTTTAAACTGGGTCTTAAAGAAGGAACAGAATTTCAGGAGAGGGAGGGGTTAGGGAACACCTAAGAAAAAGCCCTCTGGGTATACAGGAGCTCTGCAATTCATCCACAAGCTTTGGAGAGATGCACAGAAGGAAGGATCATCTCCTAGGTTAAAAAACAAAGTCTATAAATGCAAACTGTTGCAGTTAGGCTAGTGTATCAGATGAAAATGAATATATGAAATTGAGAAATATGAGAAAACATGTATAAAATAAACTATTTTGAAAAGTTGCAATCAAAGTAAGACACACTTCCTTAGGGATTATGAGAAATCTATGGAAAATAGAAAAGTTTGCCATAAAATCTAAAAGAGGTGAAACTGTGCTGTTTCCTAAAATATATAGCAACATTCTCATTCCTAAAGTAGTTTCTAAAGTTACATCTTTTTTTTTTTTCCTTTTAATTGCCAAGAAACTGTTGAGCTGATCCATATCCAAGTTGTCACTGAAGAATTTTGATGTTTTAGGAATGGTGGAAATGGCCACAGTCATGAAAAATAAAAATGACTTGACCCAAGCATTTTAGAAGCAGAGTTTATTTCCACCAAGTTATCCCCAGCCAATATTAAGTATAAATTATATTAGCAGTTCTCTGAAAGTGCACAGAAAAATAGACCACCATCATTCCCATAGATGATTGATATTTACCTTTGGAAGGATTGTTCAGAGGTCACAGGAGTCTTCTGTGAGGAATTCAGCCACAGTTTGATGGGAGAATAGTGGTATCCAGAGAATTTACAAGTGATAAAAGGCCCACACAGACTAAGTCACCTCTTGCTCCTCCCCTGCCCCACCCCCTCTCACCTGAACTCACCTTATTCTAGGCACTAGAAGGTCGGGAACTCAGGAGACAAGTTTGAGAAAGCTAAATTTATTCACTTAAAAATGTGGTAGACCTTATGCAAAGGCCTTCACATGTGTTCATTTAACCCTTGATTCTAAAAGAAGACAGTTGTGGTATTCCTGTTTTGTAGGTAAATTTCTTAAGTGCAGAGAGATTACATTATCGCCCCAGGGTCTCAGAGGCTAATAAAGCAGTGGAGCAGAGTTTAAACCCAGGGGACTGACTCGAGGGCCCACCTTTTCAGCCTCTGTGCTTTAAGGCCCCAATTCGGAGTCTTCTGCATAGAAATAGTAAGTGTTATGGGGACTATATCATTTGTTTCCATCCTAACCAGGACTTTTAGGGGAAGGGTGGCGATCAACAATTAGTCTGGAAAAACAGAGGTAAACCAGAACTGGGAGGGACAAAGAGGGCTTTCTGTTCACCTTACGGGTGGACGCTGAGAGCGTGGGTGAATTTACCGAGGGAAAGAATGCTGAAGAAAAGAAGCAGGGAGGCAGTGAGTGGGCCTTGAGAAAGACCGACATTTGGGGATCGTCAGAGAAAGAGAAACTCACAAGGGATACTGGGGGAGGTGAGACGGGCGGCCACGGTTTCGGACTCTCGGGCAGGGTTACAGAGGGGAATCTTCCGCAGTGCCCCAGCCCCGGGGAACTAGGAATGCTATAGATGTGATAAGGCCCAAGAAGCAGCCGCTGAAAGGAACAAGGAAATCGTTGGGGATTTGCTGACAAACGTCTCTTCGCTTTGGTGGAGCTGGAAGCCAAATTTCAAGAAAACGGAGGAGTGAGTGGGAGGTGAGGACCCAGACACAGCCAGTTCAAAGAACTTTGTAAAAAGTGGCCTTGAAGTGGAAACAAAAGATAGGACTGTCCTGGAGGTGGAGTCAAAGAAGTTTCCTTTTTTAAAGCAAGAAACTAGAACATGTTTAAGGTTTAAAGAAAGGAGCCAGCCCAGGGAGAGTGAAGAAAACGTGGAATGCATAATTCTCCCCTCTCTGAGGGACCTCCTGGAGCAAAGTGCCCGGGGATGTAGGAGACCGGCCGCTGAGTTGAGGGATCGCCTTCACACCTGAGGAGGTACCCCGTGGCCCCTGCTGGAGGGAGGAGAGGAGCTGTGGGTTTGAAGTGTGAGGGAGGGAGCCAGAGCCAGCTGCCCTTAGCAGGGGAGGGGTTGGGCTAAAGGTTTAAAGGTGCCTAATGCAAAAGACTGGTTTTGTCCTAAGCCTTTGATGGACGCTTACGTGGATCTTTCATCTTCACTATTACTGAGTGAAGTGGGGGCTATTACCCCTGTTTGACAACAGAAAAAATTGTGGCGCAGGGGTGGGGGTGGGGGAAGCCATCCCAGAACACATGGCTGTTCAAGGCCAGAGTCCACTTTTGACTTTGTCATCTGCTGGAAGTGAAAGTGGGGTCACTGCCTTTCAGTATCTTTCATTCCTGTTAAAGGAATAATAGGTAGTGAATTAGCAAATGTGGTTTAAGTAATGGTTCGAGACCAGAATGTGGAAGTTTGTCAATGGCTGTACATGATTGAAATCATATTTTGTTTATTTGAATTGCTTTGATTTTTTTTGCTCTTTTTTTTTTTTTCACTTTACACTATTCTTTGGTAAAACACAAGTCTTGTGGAATTTGTTTGTTTAGTGGGGCTCTTTGAATAAAGTCTCCATAGTTTATTCCTTGTTTTTATAGAAGTTACCTGCCTATCAGGTACTATGAACCTAATAGTGAGGATTTCATTCATAAAGGATGTTTCCTGCATTTCTTTGTATAGTCCAAAGGAAATTTTTTATATTAGACTACTACTATGCGAAAAATATGCTGCCTTAAGGATTTTTAAACTTGGCAATTTTCAAACTCTTCAAATGTGTGCAATTCTTCTGTTGATATTTTTATTACCAAAAAAAAAAAAATCACAAATTAAGCTTGTGGCCCAGTGAAGATGGTATGGATACAAATTTGAATGTGTCCACAGAGATTCATGCCTCCACAAGGAGAATTTAATGGTTATGTGGAGCCCAGTTTGAAGATCATTATTCTAAATTCAATTTTCCACTTATACCATAAGTTTCTGATATTTAGCTGTGGCGTAAACTAACTGAATAGCCAAGTGACAAACGTGTTGGGATGGGGCAGAGGAACCATGAGGGCTGTTGGAGGATGTGAGCCAAAAACTTAGAGAAGGACAGCTTCACAGACCAAGGTATACAGAGTGTTTTCTATATTTTTTCTGAATTAATGAACTGCAGAGCTAAGGCCTATATTGGACATGTGGTTGGTGGGGGTGCAGCATTAAAATCGGTCTTTGCAATGGTTACTATTTGAAAAACAACTTTCTGTTGCTTTATTTATCATAGTATTTCACAGTACTTCCATATATCTTTAAAAATTTCACCTAAAACCACTTTTTAAAATAATAGGACTGCATGATTTCCATTTTCATGTTTATAGATGAGTAACTTGCCCCAAATCAAAAGGTCAGCCTCTTGAGAAATCCCGTCCTCAGAAGAGAAGTTTGGATCTTTTGCTTTTCTCTTTCCTTTGAAAACTTGACATGATACCAATTTAATTTTTGACAAGATTAAATTCCACTTAGAAAACTAAACAAATATCAAGAATTGGTATGCTGTACAGGTGAGCTCACAAAAAATAATTTTCTTATTTGCACTATCTGTTCTATTAACATTTAAGGGAATCTTGGATAGTTCAAACATAGATTTGATCACCAAAAATGCAGTTAGGAGAACAAGATCTATTTAATATGCCTAGTACAATGTTGCGTTAAGATGGTTAGTCATGTGCAAGAAACTTCTGAACTAGGTAAAGTACGTCTACAACTAATCAAAACAGCATCCTAATTGTTAGTGATTACCTCTGTGATTTAAGACTTTTTCGTAGGGTCTCTGGAGTAACTGGCCCATATATCTTTGCCATTCTTCCTGTTACCAAAAATCAATAAGAAAAGAAAAAAGACTAACCTAATTTCTACAACACACTGATTAATAAAAAAACAAATGCTGTGTGTTTGGTTTGTGATAGTTATAAAGCAATAGTCAATGATTTATAAATGATGGTTTATGAAGCCATTAAAAATTAATTATCCCCGAACAGAAATCTAAGCAAGATGCCTCAAAATAATTTATTGTAGCATCAATAGTAGCCATTAATAATGTATATTTCTGTCAGAGCATTAGCCAAAGCCCAAATTTTACTTTGAAAACAGAAAAACATGGAACTGCTTACAATTAAAATTTGAGGAATCATCATAAAACTCTTTTAAAAATCGATTTTAATTTGAGGTTGGACTCACAGATTGCACTGATCATCCATTTATCTCCTCTTCCCTCCTCCTTGAGTCTTCATACCAGCTTTGATATTTCATTTACATTATCAGTTCTAACTGATATTTTTATGTGTCTACTTTCTTACCCATCCTTTTGAAAGAGACTGCCTTTTTATATCTACTCCTTGCACCTAGCATTATATCTAGTTCTCAATAAATTCCTTAATGAATGAGTTAATTAATCTATAAAATAGCTGTTAAGTTTTTGCAAGTTTGAAGCAAAGAAAAACCCTTAGGGCAAAAAAAATCACTGAACTGATAGTTTTTAAATCTCTTTTTTGTTTCATTTTTATAAATCAAAGGAGCTTTGAAAATGAAACTTGCCAACTTTTTTTTTTTTTAGACCAGAGAAGATTCAGCTCTACAAATTATTCTTCATTCACCCCACCCCCGAAAAAATTACTTTGCTTTTGTTAGGTTTTGTTTTTCATGCTTGACATCCTAGTTTAAATGATTTTTTTCCCATGGTCCTGAGGAGGCCTGATTTGTTAATCCTGTTACAGTTGTGACAGGAAGTTTATCAAGAATTTCATGAATTTCCTTTCAGTTTCAGCTTCTAACTGGAATGTTTCTTCCCAGTCACTTCCTCCTCCCTTCTTTTCTACAGTCCAATCTGCATGTTACATTGCAGAAGAACAATAAGAAATTCTTAGCTGGACATTTTTGCTTGATTTTGGCTCTAAGCCCTTGTAACAGTATCTGGGTGGGTTAGGTTCACTGGTCAGCATACAAGGCAGCCAGAATTTCTCAAATACTGTGAGGCTCTGAAGTCTTAAGAAATTTGTTTTGGTTATTCTAAAACCCAGGTCTTTAATTTTTTCAGGTCTCTTGCTTGAGATCACATCTATATCTATTGAATTGGACAAAAGGTTCCTTCAAGGTTGTCCACAACAGCCTTGGAAAACCCGAAGGAACTTTTTGATCAGCCCAACACCTATGTTCTCACTTGCAGCTCCCCAGCCCCCTAAGGTCACATGGATCATCTCCCCTGAGCAGGCGGAGTAAATGATCACCTGTTGCTGCCGCTGCTGTTTAGGCGCTGAGTTGTGTCCGACTCTTTGTGTCCCCATGGATTGCAGCCTGCCAGGTTTCTCTGTCCATGGGATTTCCCAGGCAGGAATACTAGAGTGGGTTGCCGTTCCCTTCTTCATGGGATCTTCCTGACCCAGGAATTGAACCTGAGTCCCCTGCATTGGCAGGCGGATTCTTTACCACTGAGTCACCTGGGAAGCCCAAAGGGTTTCCTGTCTATGCTTAAAGGCACACTGAAACACTCTTCTCCCATCTCGCCCTCAAATAGCTCCCTGACCTGAGCCTGAGCTTTTGGATTCAGACTGCAGGGAGTTCTGCTCTAAGGGCTATCTCCCACAGGGACAGTTTGCCATCAGTAGCTTCAAATCTTCCCTGGTGGGCTTCTCTGGTGGCTCAGATGATAAAGAATCTGCCCACAATGCAGGAAACGTGGGTTCAGTTTCTGGGTTGGGAAGATCCCCTGGAGAAGAGATCGGCTACCCACTTCAGTATCTGGTCTGGAGAATTCCATGTATAGAGAAACTTGGCAGGCTACAGTCCAGGGGGTCAAAAAGAGTTGGACACAACTCAGCGACTAAACAAAGTGACTTTCACCTCACTCCACTTCCAACACATGGAGATCCTTCTTATCTCACAAATCGGGTAACATTTGCAAAGCATTTGGCATCGGTATCTGTTCAAATAACATTAGTTTTGTTTTATTCAAAATCTCACTTGCTTCTTGTCATTTGATCTTTACAGCACAAATAGTGTAACGCTCGTTTACAGATGATTATCCGAGTGTTCTTGAACTTGTTTTATAAATAGTAACTCATATCCACCCTATTTATCAGGACATTGTTCTAACCACTTCTTCACATCAAATCTCCGAAGTGGGTGCTAAAAGTCCCATTTTACAGATGAGGAAAATTAACAGATGAAGAGCGTTGTTCTTCACAAATATACTTAAGTGTCTCCATTCTCCACAACTTTTAAGCAGCAAATTTGACTCACATCCATGAGTTCAAGTCCAGGGCACTTCACAGGCAGAGAAGGAATGTATTGGGCCCTGTAAACACAGTACCGCTGAAGGAGACTACACTCGGTTGTCACATCTGCCACCCTAGGGGAGGGAATTCTAATGGAGAGGAATGGTGTCCCCTACCCTAGGGGACTGGGACAGAGTATGACCAGAGTCCAACCCAGAGAGGGCACATAGAACTGGGGTAGCATATAGACTGGTTGTCACTCAGTCATGTCTAGCTCTTTGCAAACCCTATGGACTGCAGCATGCCCAGCTTCACCATCTCCCGGAGTTTGTTCAAACTCATGTTCATTGAGTTGGTGATGCCATCCAGCCATCTCATGCTCTACCACCCCCTTCTCTTCCTGCCCTCAATCTTTGCCAGCATCAGCATCTTTTCCAGTGAGTTGGCTCTTCTCATCAGGTGGCCAAAGTATTGGAGCTTCAGTTTCAGCATCAGTCGTTCCAATGAATAGTCAGTGTTGATTTCCTTTAGGATTGACCAGTTTGATCTTCTTGCTGTCCAAGGGACTCTCAAGAGCCTCCTCCAACGCCACAATTCGAAAGCAGCATCAATTTTTCAGTGCTCAGCCTTCTTTATGGTCCGACTCTCACATCTGTACACAACTACTGGAAAAACTATAGCTTTGACTATATGGACCTTTGTTGGCAAAGTGATGTCTCTGCTTTTCAATATGCTGTCTAGGTTTGTCGTAGCTTTTCTTCCAAGGAGCAAGCATGGGAACCCTGAAAACACTGGGAAAAGATTTCACTTTACACTTTGGAGACTTGGGTCTGGGGTAGGGGAGTCCTGTTTGCAAAGATCCCTGAATGTCCACTGTACCTGCTCATTCTGTTTCCATGGCACTTGAAGGTAGCTGACCCAGAGCCTCTGGCCACCTCCTGTCTGGGCCTTGCTCTTCCAGATGCTTTGTCACACCCCATCTTCCACATTTCCTTTCTACTCCAACCCTTCTCTGATGCTTTCTTCTCTCTCAACTCTCTTCCTCACTGCACACTCAAATCCCAGGGAGCACAAAGGACCAGCCCTGCCTGGCCTAGAACCCAGGGCTGTCGTTGTACAGGAGAGGACCCTGGCACCAGAGCAGGCAAGGACTAGCCCAGGATCACACAGCCAGTCAAAGACAGATACAGATAGAAAGGTTCCACCTTAAGTGCTCCATTCTGCCTGCATCTCACTCTGCTTTGGCAGACCTCCAGACTCACATCCTGAGCTGGACATGAACAGGCACCCTGGCACACTTGTGCACAGACATGTTTCCTTATCGCCCCAGCAGCCCAGCTCTGTTTACAGACCAGTTTCACATCCTTTGTTTATTTGTCTATGGGCTTCCCTGGTGGCTCAAATGGTAAAGAATCTGCCTGCTAATGCAGGAGACCTGGGTTTGATCCCTGGGTCAGGAAGGTCCCCTGGAGAAGGAAAGGGCAACCAACTCCAGTATTCTTGCCTAGAGAGAGGAGCCTGGCAGGCTACATTCCATGGGGTTGCAAGAGTCTGACATGACTAAGCTAACACTGTAGCATTCTCATCTTTGTATTACAGTTATCAATGAATATATCTGATCTGCTCCTGAAAGGCAAGACCACGTTTTACCCATCTTTATATGCCCCCTGTGGATCATTTGTTATTGTTGTTTAGTTGCTAAGTTGTGTCCAGCTGTTTGCAACCCCGTGGACTGGAGCTGGAGAAGGCAATGACACCCCACTCCAGTACTTTTGCCTGGAAAATCCCATGGACAGAGGAGCCTGGTAGGCTGCAGTCCATGGGGTCACTAAGAGTTGGACACGACTGAGTGACTTCACGTTCACTTTTCACTTTTCATGCAATGGAGAAGGAAATGGCAACCCACTCCAGTGTTCTTGCCTGGAGAATCCCAGGGACGGGGGAGCCTGGTGGACTGCTCATTGTCTGTGGGGTCGCACAGAGTCGGACACAACTGAAGCGACTTAGCAGCAGCAGCAGCAGCAGAGCTGGAGCCTGCCAGGTTCCTCTGTTCAAGGGATTTCTCAGGCAAGAATACTAGAGTGGGTTGCCATTTCCTTCTCCGGGGGATCTTCCCTACCCAGGGATAGATCCTGCTTTGTTGGCGGATTCTTTACCTCTGAGCCACCGGGGAAGCCCCGTGTGGAGCATTTAGTCAGTGCTTAGTGAGTTGGATGAATAAGTGAATATAAACTAGAGAATATGCCTGAGCCCCAGTGGGGTTTGGAGTTTGCTTATGTTTAATTTTGTTGTACCACAATGAGCAAAATCCTGGTTTTAAGTTTTTCATTTGATAGCAAATGTTTCTGAATGAAGATTCAAATAAGCCAATATTTCTAACTGTTCTCTTCGGGGAACACTTTTGTACTCTACCCATCTTCAAGTTTTTATTTTTGGGCTCATGCTCATTTAAAACCACAAATAGTATAGGTTTTAAAAACCAAATGTATAATTTATTAATAGCTATCCACCATACCTATTAAAATTTTTACTAATGCCTACAAATATCAACTCACAGCATATTTTAACAGCTTCTTTGTAAGTGTGTGAAGGGCATGCCATGTTCCTCCCCACGTGAGACTTAGTAGTATTTTAGTGTGTTTCCAGCTTTTATTCATTAGTGGATATGACTGTAAATGGCAGCTTGAAATAAACTCAATCTGAAGTTCTGAAGACAAGTTTCACCACTTTTAACACCTTATTCAGTGTTCTGGGGAAGAAAAAACTTTTTCTCTATACTCAGGGTTAGTATCTGGGGCCCTGTGAATAAAATTACTGTAGATAAACAGAAAAGGCATACTTCTGGGGTCCAGCCTCAGCAGGGTCCAGGGGCACCCTCAGGATGAACGGCATCCGCTGGGGGGGGGGAGGGGGAGGGCGGCGGTCGCAGGGAGAGAAAGAAAGAATGAATGTTGCAGTGAAGAAAGTAGAGGAGAGGACACCAAGCTTCACAAGGCCTGCAACTTTATTTTCAAAAGGAGCTTTTATACCTTAAGTTGTGCATAGAGAATAATGGAAGATGCAGAGTCATGCAGGGTCAGCAGTCCTGACCCTTATCAAGACCAGGCTTTCTTTCTGCATACCTTTCTATATACAAAGGTCTTAGGTGATTTACATCATCTTCTGGCCTGGAGGCCTGTTAACATTTTATGACCCTTTTTTCTGATAAAGGTTAGTCAACCAGAAAGCTTCTTTTTTCTAAAGGTGATTTTTCTAAAGTCTGGCACCATTCTCCGAAAGCACTAGATAAAGTTGCATTCCTATAGAGCAAAGGTGCAGTGGGCTGTAACAAAAAAAGAATTTATTAACTCAAGGTTTAATGTTGTTAATACCAAGGCTACTACTTATATTTCTGTATATCAACTATATTAATTAATGCACTCCCAGGCACACAATGAAAAATATGAAAACTTAGCAGCAAGCATTGGTTTAGCAAGCATTGGTTCAACAATGAAACCCTCCACCAGTACTATTCTAATAACTGTTAACTCCTCGAAAGGCTCTGTATTTTCCATATGACCTTGTCATGGGTGGGATCTCCCGTGCTGGCTCCCAGCAGCATACAGTTTTTAAATTAATATCTGTGTGCACAACAGTTCACAGAAAAGGAATGGAACTCAAAGAACTAGTTAGACTTGGGGTTATATTACCATTTTAACAGAGAACAAAGGGAATTGTGTTTCAAGGATAATAAAGTGTGGAGAAGGGGATATAAGGGGTCCCTAATGGAAAATAAGGGCTATTTTAGTAAGGTTTGTTTATGCAGACTCATCTTTGTATGGACAGTTCCTTGTCTTCTTAACGCTTCTCTCCTTGGTGGGGGAAGGGTCACCTTCCTCAGAAAATTTATATCTCGCTTTTAGATACATGAGAGGAGGACAGAGAACTCTCCTATTGATTCTCATTGGTCTTTAGCTCAATATATTTTTTATGCCAAAGTCAATTTCCTTCAAATGAAAAACAAAGAATATTGCAGCTGAAGCACTTGTGAATTATTTCTAATTTTATTTTTTATAAGTTCCATTGATAAGAAACATTAAGTTATTACTAAAATTGATTTTGAGACTATGTAAAGTATATTTACAAAAAAGACGGGGGAAGATGAACCTATGATCACCCATGATCCTACTATCCTACTTAAAGCTGGTTTTGTGTATTTTCTTTCAATATTATCTATGCATATCTATTGGAGAAGGAAATGGCAACCTACTCCAGTATTCTTGACTAGGGAATCCCACGGGCAGAGGAGCCTGGTGGGAAGCAACTTAGTATGCATATCTATTTTACACCATTTCAGTGATATGGCCACATATATGGTATGTAACTTCCTCAGCTAACATTATATGACACTCCGTGTTCTTGCTTAATCATAATCCTCATTATTTAACCTCTGCAAAGTTTGCCTACATTCTCCACTTATTAGGTTGCCTCCAGGCACCGGGTGATGGGGTGTCTTTGGCAGTTGCACCTCCAGCTGGGGAGGGCGGGGCCCTTCTGGCCATGGAACCTGGGTTTCCTGGGTATTCAAAGTCTCAGGCAGAAACTTCCTTTGGGCCAACCAGGGCTTCTGGCTCCAGGCTCCCCTCTCTGCGGGCTAAGGGTAGTGGAGCCCCGCCCTTCAGATGCCCCAGGCCAGAGTTCCAGCCCAGTCCCCGGGCGGGCCCACCTCACCCTACCTTCCTGCGTCCTGTCCTGTGCGAGGTGGGTCCCTCCCATGCGCTCTCTCCTTCTGTCCTAGCCTTCCGCAGACCCGCTGAGTGAAAGAAAAGAGCTAGGCGGTGCGGGCGTCATGGTCCACCTGCTGGCCTCCGAAGTGCGGCAGCTGCTCCACAACAAGTTCGTGGTTGTCCTGGGGGACTCGGTCCAGAGGGCTGTGTACAAGGATCTGGTGCTCCTGCTGCAGAAGGACTGCCTGCTCACACTCAGGCAGCTCAAGGCCAAGGGGGAGCACACTTTCGAGCAGGATGAGCTGGTGCAGGGGGGCCAGCAGGGCCACATGCACAACGGCACCCACTACCGCGAGGTGCGCCAGTTCTGCTCCGGCCAGCACCTGGTGCGCTTCTACTTCCTGACGCGCGTGTACTCCGACTACCTGGAGGATGTCCTGGAGGAGCTGCAGTCCGGCGAGCACCACCCGGACCTGGTCATCATGAACTCGTGCCTCTGGGACATCACCAGGTACGGGGAGGACTTCTGGCCTAGTTACCGGCGGAACCTGGAGAGACTGTTTGGGCGCCTCCGCCAGGTGCTGTCCGAGTCGTGCCTCCTGGTGTGGAACACGGCCATGCCCGTGGGCGACAAAATCACCAGCCGCTTCGTCCCGCCCGAGGTCCAGTTCGCCTCGTCCTCCGTGAAAATCAATGTCATCGAAGCCAATTTCTACAGCTCTGCCGAGGCCCAAAAGCACGGCTTCGATGTGCTGGACTTGCACTTCCACTTCCGCCGCCACACAGGGAAGTACCTGCAGACTGACGGAGTGCACTGGAACCAGTGCGCACACCGCCACCTCTCCCAGCTCCTGCTGGCCCACGTGGCCGACGCCTGGGGGGTAGAGCTGCCCCAGCGCGACCCAGTGGACAAGTGGATCACGGATGGCCCTGGGAGAGGAAGACCTGGCCGGAGGCTTGAGAGGCAGCCCCTGGTCTGCGGAGATCAGCCGGCCTGCCCTCTGCCCAGACCTTTGCCTCTCCCAGGGCGCCAAGCCCTGCTCCCCACGCCATCTCCCCGCCCACCCCTGTTTCCGCTCTTGTCCCCACAACGTCATCCCATCCCTTTACACCAGGTTTTGCCCCCATTCCCATTCTGTCCCCAGGAAACCTGTTTTTCTTCAGACCATCCTTTCCCATCCGATCAATTCTCCTTAAACTATTTCCATTCAGATGTCCCCCCATCTACCCAAACAGAATTTGCCGTCCAAGGTGACTTTCAGTACTGTCCCCAGCCGCCTGTGCCCCGCTTCCCTCCACCCTGTTATCAGCAGCGGGTCCCTGTGGTCCATAGGGGTTTTCCCAGGTATCATCCCCCTGATCCCTACATGCCCTGGAGAAGGCGGCCTAAAACTTCCAAGAGAAGGGCCTCAGCCTGTAAAGAGCCAAGGCCTCAATAGACTGACTTGGGCCGCCTCCCTCCTCACGCACATGGACTGAACAGATCGGCTGCCTCTTCCCAAATAGACTGACCTCCTTCACTGAAGCCTTTTGTCCATTGCTGTTATCAATAATGGCAGGGAAGATCAGTCTGATGCATATATGTTGTCCCTGGCCTCTTTCTGCACCCTCAGGTGGGAGGTGGCCAGGCATCATTCCTGCCTTCCCGCTGCTTATTTTCTTTTTGTAAATATACAATTTAAATTAAAAAGTTGTTTCATAAACGTCATTGTGGATTTCTTGAGTCTGTATTTAATGATGCCTCTCCCTTCTATTGAACACTTCATAACAGCAGGGACAATATCTGTTGTATGGTAATGGCCTCAAAACTACTCAAAATGGAACTTCACCAGAGGGTTTCCGTAAAATGGATCTGATTCCTTATAAATACATGAAATAATAACTTTTTGTGGTGCTATTTACCAGAGATTCTCAAAAAATCATGGAATCTTAGAATTGAGAAAACTAAAGACATAAAATTTAACATTTACAAACAAGGAAACTGAGGCCAGGAGCTGAGTGACTTCTTGTAGGTCACCCAGAAAAATCACTTCTCCACTAGTCCTTTGTAGTTTATACTAGTTTCCAGTTTATATTAACTTTCAAACTTGATTTATACTGCAACAAACCAAGAAGGGAAGTTAACTAAACATGGTCTTCCAATGGAAGAGATGATTAAAAAAAAAACAAAACTCTATAGTTCCATAACCAGAGGTTTCTTGGCTAGATGTGCAGGTACTTTTTGTATGTAAACCAGAGTGGATGGCATGGTTGTGACTTAATGATTTCTTTAATAGTCTTTACTTTGGGACTTGAGAAAACAAGTTGCTCTCAATGGCAATGTATCATAGAGTAAAACTAGGAGCTGCAAGGCACCACGCAGTGCACAAATCCTTTTCTTGCAAATTGCACAGGTGGCCACAACCATCTCTTCTCTGTTTTGTAGGAATGTAAAAATTATTGAGATTGAAATTTTCACTCTAGATAGTGAAATATTAATACTTAGATAAAATGATCAAAATAGGACATAACTAAAATTGTCCGGATTATAGGATTTTTCATTGAATTGACTTGACTGCTTTATAGGTCCTCAGTTGGATCATCCCTAAATTTGACAATGAGGGTAAGGAAACATTACTCTGCAAAAATGGAGTTCATGAAATCTTAAGACATGAGTGAGACCTGCTATTTACAGAAGAAATATGTAGACACTCTTAATCTACTGAAATACTATAAGATTTCTGGAAAATAGGGTTTTTAGCTTACTTTGTGTCTGAAATCCTAGTGCAGTATCTGGCATTTAGTAAGATCTGAATACTGTTTCTTGAAAGAATCAGTGAGTGAAAGATGAAGTGGAGTATGTTTTTTCCTGGTGAGACTACCTGAGAAGATGACGTAAATTGACATTATCCTTGTGGTGGACTCAGAAGGACTTTAAGGACTGTACAAAGGTACTGCCTACAAGCCAGAATTTGTCAGAATGTACCAACATAGTCAGGAGAGAGTGGATTCGTCTGACCAGTGTAAGTGTTCTCATGCCATAGAGACGAGTGCATCAGGCTATGAGATTTGGTAACTTTAGGCAATAAGATGAGCTCATTGCATCATTCTGGCTTTGCAACTCCCAAACAAAGTCAAGCAGCACTTAGCTGCTGATCTGAGTAAGCTGATGCATTTAGTATTTCTACTTCCATGAATAAGCCAATGAGTTAGTGGTGTGGTTTATATCTCTTTTGTGAGTTAATATGTTTTCACCCTCCTTAATCTGATCGTGCCTGAGGAATCAAGGAGAATGAGTTCTTAGATATACAATGCTGAGCACCAGACACTGACTCAGTGATGAATCCTCTATGTTATGAATTAAATGACATCAATCACTTAACAGTCCTGTTTCTCTTAGACGTTTGAGAGTACAGGTAAACTCAGTTTTCTTCCCACCTGTATTTGCTATGGCTGCTGTAACAAATATGACAAAGATGGTGGCTTAAAACAGCACATGTTTATTCCCTCCCTGTTCTGGAGCTCAAAAGTCCAAATCCATTATCCCAGAGTAAAGTCCTTACCATGTCTTGTGCTGGCCCTACATGGTCAGGCTTCTGTTTGTCCCTGAAGCATCATCTTCTCGAACTCTCATTGTTCTTTACACTGCCAACCACACAGGACTTCTTTCTGTTTATATAGCATGTCACGCTCTTCTATAACTTGGGTCTTTGCACTTGCCTGGAATGTTCTACATCCTGTACCCCCTAGTTCTTTGGATATCTAACTCTTCATTCTTCCGCCTGTCCCTTCCAAGTCATCTCCTAAGAGGTCTTCCATGACCATTTAATCTAAAAGTGCTATTGGGACCATCATAACACACTCTACTTCCTTTGTTTTGCTCCCCACTCAGGGGCATCAGTGGCTGCTTATTTGTTAGCTTCTGCAGGAGTCTTGTTCACCTGTTGAATTCCCAATGGCTACTAGTGTGGTACCTGACAAAGGTGTTCAAGCATGTTTAGTTAAATGTTCAAGAATACAATGACTTCACATTGTATCCTTAAGAAATAATGTGATTAAATCAGAATTGAGGCTGTATTTGATTACTTCTCTATGGAACTCTCCCATAACTTTACCTAAGTCACCTGGAAAGCTAACATCCCTGGGACTTCCCCACCCCCACTAGCAGTTAGAGCCTGAGGGCGCCTTCAGTGGATGCTAGCAATTAATTTCATACATACCCTAGCCTTCTCTTCCAGCCTAGAGCTTTTTTCTTTGCCTATTTTTTGCTATTGTCCTCGTACTCCTTAAGTCAAGAAATGCAATGCAATGCAATCAAGCTATTGTCTGGTGAAAAGAGCCAAAATTATTCAACATTTATGAGAGAAATTATTGCTCTATTGTTAAGATTTAGAATTTAGGGTGCATTTGGTTAAATCTTTAGTCTGAAGAAATGACAGCTTTTTATATTTGACTCTTGTCTCAAGTTTTCTGGGGGAAGAAAAAGGAACTTTAATGATGAAATTAAGATCCATGCAGCATATTTCTCACAATCTTCTATCAGTTCAGTTCAGTATGTATCAGTTCAGTTCAGTTCATTCGTTCAGTCATGTCCGACTTTTTGCAACCCCATGAATCGCAGCATGCCAGGCCTTCCTGTCCATCACCAACTCCCAGAGTTCACTCAAACTCATGTCCATTGAGTCGGTGATGCCATCCAGCCATCTTATCCTCTGTCATCCCCTTCTCCTCCTGCCCCCAACCCCTCCCAGCATCAGGGTCTTTTCAAATGAGTCAACTCTTTGCATGAGGTGGCCAAAGTACTGGAGTTTCAGCTTTAGCATCATTCCTTTCAAAGAACACCCAGGACTGATCTCCTTCAGAATGGACTGGTTGGATCTCCTTGCAGTCCAAGGGACTCTCAAGAACCTTCTCCAATACCACAGTTTAGAGCATCAATTCTTCGGCGCTCAGCCTTCTTCACAGTCAAACTCTCACATCCATACATGACCACTGGAAAAACCATGGCCTTGACTAGATGGACCTTTGTTGGCAAAGTAAAGTCTCTGCTTTTGAATATGCTCTCTAGGTTGGTCATAACTTTCCTTCCAAGGAGGAAGCGTCTTTTAATTTCATGGCTGCAGTCACTGTCTGCAGTGATTTTGGAGCCCCAAAAAATAAAGTCTGACACTGTTTGCACTGTTTCCCCATCAATTTCCCATGAAGTGATGGGACCTGATGCCAAGATCTTCGTTTTCTGAATCTTGAGATTTAAGCCAACTTTCTCACTCTCCTCTTTCACTTTCACAAGAGGCTTTTTAGTTCCTCTTTGCTTTTTGCCATAAGGGTGGTGTCATCTGCATATCTGAGGTTATTGATATTTCTCCCAGCAATCTTGATTCCAGCTTGTGCTTCTTCCAGCCCAGTGTTTCTCATGATGTATTCTGCATAGAAGTTAAATAAGCAGGGTGACAATATACAGCCTTGACGTACTCCTTTTCCTATTTGGAACCAGTCTGTTCCATGTCCAGTTCTAACTGTTGCTTCCTGACCTGCATATAGCTTTCTCAAGTAATTCAGTTCAGTCACTCAGTCGTGTCTGACTCTTTGTGGCCCCATGAACTGCAGCATGCCAGACTTCCCTGTCCATCACCAAATCCTGGAATTTACCCAAACTCATGTCCACTGAGTTGGTGATGCCATCCAACCATCTCATCCTCTGTCGTCCCCTTCTCCTCTCGCCTTCAATCTTTCCCAGCATCATGGTCGTTTCAAATGAGTCAGCTCTTCACATCAGGTGGCCAAAATATTGGAATTTCAGCTTCAGTACTTCCAAAGAATATTCAGGAGTGATTTCCTCTAGGATGGACTGGTTGGATCTCCTTGCAGTCCAAGGGGCTCTCAAGAGTCTTCTCCAACACCACAGTTCAAAAGCATCAATTTTTCAGCGCTCAGCTTTCTTTATAGTCCAACTCACATCCATAAATGACCACAGAAAAACCATAGCTTTGACGAGACGGACCTTTGTTGGCAAAGTAATGTCTCTGCTTTTTAATAAGCTGTCTAGGTTGGTCATGACTTGCCTTCCAAGGAGTAAGTGTCTTTTAATTTCATGGCTGCAATCACCATCTGCAGTGATTTTGGAGCCCCCAAAAATAAAATCACTGTTTCCACTGTTTCCCCATCTATTTGCCATGAAGGGATGGATCCAGATGCCATGATCTTAGTTTTCTGAATGTTGAGTTTTAAGCCAAGTAATACGTCATACCAAAAGCTAAAACTTGAAAGCTGTAACTCTATTTTCCCATAAGTATAAGCAAAGCAAGGCCCAGCATTTGAAAACAAATGGAATCTTACATCCTCCTGTAGGATCAGGATCAGCCTGGTTGTTCTTGGTCAGCCACAGAGCTCTTGTTTCCGCCCACCGGCCCACCCACCCCACTCCCTATCCACCTCCCCACCTCCCACCGCCTGCATTGCCTGACAGCTTGAGGCAATTTTCATATTAGATTCCAGAGGTATACGTAGCAGCAGCTCCATCTGTGGAAACTTCAGTTCACTGATCTTCAAGGTGAGTTGTTTTGAAACCTTAGATCATATCAGAGAAAGAATTTACCCTTGTTTTTCTACTCCCGTATATGTGTTGCTATAAACTAGAAACAGTATTCTCAATGTCACAACTTTAAGGAAAGCCGTTATCACTGCATTTTTAATTTACAGATATAATTTTTCACAAGTCTCTACTGATAAATCTTTAAAAAAATATGTTCTAAAACATGTCCCTTTGAGCCATGGTCTCTGCTCCCCATGAATTCTATGGGCACAGATCCTTACAAAAGAATTCATTCTGTAGTCACCCCATGTGAAATGGCTTTTAATGTATTAGAGGCTTTGAGTAGTTCTATATGAAATAACCTTGGTTAAATGTATTTAATATAGATTTCCAACATTTATTTAACCACAGACCATTTTCATATCTTTAAAAAACATGTTTGGGAGATTTCTCTGGTGGTCCAGTGGCTAAGACTCCATCCTCCCGATGCAGAGGACCCGGGTTTGATTCCTGGTCAGGTAACTAGATCCCACATGCCACCTGAAAGATTGCTAAGATCCCATGTGCTGCAGCTAAGACCTGGCACTGCAGGTCTTTAAAGATTTAAATCAAGTTTTCCATTGTGTGCCCCTCTGATTAGCATGATGAAGTTTCTTATTCAACCCCAACTCCCCTGACTCTACTCCACTCAGGATGCGAGTCATCCATTGGTCCAGTGTATCCAGCCCATTGGTCATTCAGTAGCAGTCTGGATTATCAGATCAGCGTCACTCTATTGCAGCGCTTGTGTTCAAGTGTCTCTTATTTTACTTAACAATGGCCCAAAGTACAAAAGGAACAATGCTAGCAATTTGGATATTATCTGACTGTGCCTAATTTGCACATTTACAATTTTTAAACTTTGTCATAGGTATGTATAGAGAAAAACATAGTATATATAGGGTTCAGGACTCTCCAAAATTTCAGATATCCACTGGGGGTCTTGGAACACATGCCCTGCAAACAAGGTAGAACTCCTGAATTTGGTTACAGCAGCTGAACTGAGATAGCTATTCAGATTGGGACCCACTAAGAATCAAACATTGCTTTAGTTATGTCTCTGAATTTCTTTTAATCTAGAAGAGAACCCAAACACTCCCTCCTTTTGTTTTTTTCATGGCATTGACTCATTGAAAACATCTGTCCTGTAGAATTTTCCACTGAGCTAGTCTAATGATTTCTTCATGACGTCATTTAACTTTTACTTTATCTCCTGTGTTTCCTATAAAGTAAATGTTAGATCCAAAGGCTTTATTTAGACACAGGTTAAATATTTTTGGTAGAATAGTTCACAGGCAAGGCAATGAGCTTCAAACTGTACAGCTGCAGTGGACGTATGAGATGGTTCCCAGGATTCTATGCTGAGATTGAGCACCAAGTAAAATGTGACAGTCGGATGCCTTCATTTTAAAGTTCTGTTTTTCAGGGACTTCCCTGGCAGTCTTGTGGTTATAAGACTTTGTGCTTCCAATGCAGGGGGCTTGGTTAGGGAACTGAGATCATACATGCTGTGAGGTGTGGCCAAAAAATTGTTGTATTTTCCTACTTGCAACCAGCAAGTGTCTTGTGGTTAATGAATTGGTACAAAGTCAATATTCCAGTTCCTCATCAATCTTTCACTAAATGGTGTTAGCACACATGGATGATTCTTCCATGAAAAGGAGATTTAATTAGGGGTAGAAAAATAGTGACTTTTCTGATCTTACCATTGCTTTACACATTTCTTAGTTCAGCATTCTTTTGTAAAGAAGAGATTTTCTCCATCCACAGGTGCTATCTGCTTACTCTGAGATACATTTCCTACAGAAAAGCCTGGTCACCATAAGATATGATAATGGATACAACTGGACTTTATTCTCAGACCCCTTTTCCCACCCCCACCTTCCGTCAATCAGCTAGAGCTCTGTTAACAAGGATTCAGACACAGGAAAAGCTGTAACACTGATCATCTGAAATGTGATTCTAGATGGAAGCCAGGTATTTGAAACAACCCAATAAAAGCCCCACTATCAACCCTGTAAAATGAGCTCAGGGTAGAACAACACCAAGAATATAGACCAGGTGGAGATGAAACTGCAAACACTAGATAAATGGTTCTGGTTTTGCAGATGGAAAGGAGACAAAAGTTTGGGGATTAGCTTATAAGACTATACAACCTATCCAATGTGTTAGTTAATAAATGGACAATAACTCCTTTGCATGTGAAATCATTTCATTTTGGTATTGTATCTTTCTTAATTAACCAATAAATAAGTGACTACACATCAGAGTGAGGGTGTTTACTTGTTTATGTAAATTAGCAAGTGATATACTATTAGTTTATTGACATACATATTTGTTAATAAAAGTGTTTGTTGGACAATATGTTAAATTTTCATGACTAGAGATAAACATTTAGATTAAAAAGTCATATTCTGTAAAGTTATTCAAGGAAATTACTATTGGGTGAATTAAGAATGCTTTATTAAGTATTTTCATGTTTCCACTTAAAAAGCTCTAATAGTGGAAGAGGCTAAATCTTTGTCTATAGGAGATCTCCTTGTAGCAGGCAACCCCCCAAATTGACTTTATTTCATATCTCATATTAGACAATTAATGAAAATTTTAAAATGGTATAAATAAATTTATTTACAAAACAGAAATGGACTTACATAGGAAACAAATTTACAGCTATGGTTGGAATTAACAGATTCACAGACTTAGAGCTGGGATTAAGAGATACACATGCTGCAGTTAACATAAAATTCAACAAGGACCTACTGTGTAGTACAGGGAACTACGCTGAGTATCTTGTAATAACCTATAACAGAAAAGAATCTGAAAAAGAAGATACATGTGTGTGTGTATTCTCAGGATTAATATATGTTGATATCATTATATTGCTCAGAAGAATTGATCAAAATCTGGAAAAGACTCTCGAAAGTGCCTTGGACTGCAAGGAGAACAAACCAGTCAATCCTAAAAGAAATCAACCCTGAACGTTTTTTGAAAGAACTGTCGTTGAAGCTGAAGCTCCAATACTTTGGCCACCTGATGCAAAGAGCTCACTCATTGGAAAAGACTCTAATGCTGGGAAGGATTGCAGGGAAAAGGAGAAAGGGGCAGCAGAGGATAAGATGGTTCGATAGCATTACCAACTCAATGGATATGAATATGAGCAAACTCCAGGAGATAGTGGAGGACAGAGGAGCCTGGTGTGCTGCAGTCCATGGGATCACAAAGAGTCAGACACCACTTAGTGACTGAACAACAACTATATATATATACATATATTCAGTTATGTATATAACTGAATCACTTTGCTGTACATCTGAAACTAACACAACGTTGTAAATCAACTAAACTTCAATAAAAATTAAAAAATAAAATATTAACTGAAATACTATGTTCAAGCCTGTATAATTTAAAATAAAAAGTAATGCTCTTCAAAATAAGTATCAGTGCTTCAAAAATGGAGTGGGATTAGGGTCCTAATTTGTAATATAGGAGGATGGTAGCACCTACTTCATAGGAGGCTTATGTATGTACATCAGCAAAGTTAATATTTATAAAGTCTTACAGCTGTGACTGACACAGAGTTAACACTATAAAAATATATGTTAGATAAAGATCTGTCCAAGTTCATCCTACTATTTTAGCTACCACTGTATAATCACCTTCAGGGTATGAGTAACCTTGTTTGAGTGTATTTTTTTTTAATTGACATATTGTTGATTTAGAATGCTGTGCTGGTTTCAGGTATACAGCAAAGTGTTTCAGTTATGCATACATATATATCTGTTTTTTTCAGCTTCCTTTCCCCAGCTGAGGCCCAAAGCTCAGCTTCCCTGGGCACCGGTACCAAATCAAATCTCAGGGGCAGAGTTTGGGGTGAAGCAGAAAAGTATAGCTTTATTGCTTTGCAGGAAAAGAGGGTCACAATGGGCTAGAGCTCTCAGAACCATGGGTCCCAACATGAAGATAGAAGTTTTATAGTAATTGTTCAAAGAGGGTGTGATCAGTCCGTGAACATTCTTCTGATGAGCTCGTGATGAGGTAAGCGTCAACACTGTGGCCACCTGATGCGAAGTACTGACTCATTAGAAAAAAGCCCTGATGCTGGGAAAGATTGAGGGCAGGAGGAGAAGGGGACGACAGAGGAGGAGATGGTTGGATGGCATCACCGACTGGATAGACGTGAGTTTGAGCAAGCTCCAGGAGTTGGTGATGCACAGGGGAGCCTGGTGTGCTGCAGCCCATGGGGTCGCAAAGAGTCAGACACGACTGAGTGACTGAATTGAACTGAACTGAAGTAGGGGTCAGCTTCATCACACTTCAGGTCCCACTGGTCTGGGGTCTACATAATTATGGGCAGCCTACTGTCATTCATCGTTAACTTTTGCCACCTGGAGGGGGTTTCAGTATCTGCAAACTAGCTCAAAGATTGCTGTGTGTGTTACCTCCATGGTGAAAGAGGACCTTGCCCTAAGGCTGCCCTGGACAGTTTGTTTCTCCCTGGTCTTGCAACTCCTCCCTTCCCTAATTAACAACTGCTTGAAACTGCTCATTGAAACTCAGCGAAGGTCAAGGAGGCTGAACGAAGGCTGTTTCCTGTAATCTAATAAATGAGGCACACAGAACGACTTTGTGCCCAAGAGCCCCCCAGACCCCTGCTCAGTATCATTATAGGGTAATACAAAATATTGAATTTATTTCCTGTATTTTTAATATTGAAAGACATAAGTACGGTTGGAACAGGAGAAAGGAGAATGTGATCTCACTTGAGCTAAGTTAGAAAAGGGATCAAAGAACAGAGGAAAATTGGCATGGAGCCCTGGCGCTGGCAGAGGGCAGTGGAGTAGCCAGGCAGCTTGGTGAGGCAGCCACTTAGCAAGCATTTCAGAGCATCAGCCACAGGCCCGATTAAGTGCTAAACTGAGGAAACAATAAACAGTTGGTGAGACAATGACTCAGAACAGAGTTTCTGAGATGGCTTGCATCAGAATCACTAAGGTATTTGTTAAAAATGCACAAAGTGTGTGACCCCACCCTGATGTACACAGAACTGCTGGATGTGGGCCCATTCACCAGTCAAAACAGTCTAAAATTTTTAGCTGGAAGAAAATTTAGCAATCATCTAATTTAGTAATTCCTAAGATTGGTGGCTAGTTAGTGTAACCTGGGGAGTTAAAAAACAAAAATAAGATAACAGCAAAAACCAGTAGTACACAGGCCCCCACCCCAAAACAATTAAATGAGAGATTCTGGGGGCAAAAACCTGGAAAAAGTGTATATAAAAGCTCTTAAACATTTCTGATGTGCAGTCAGGATTAAGAGTCACAAATCTGGTCCAATCTTCTCATTTTGCAGAAGAGGAAACACAAGATTCAGAAATTAAATAACTTGCCTAAGATAATAAATCTCTCTTCGGAAAGGTAATTGTGGGACTTCCCTGGTACTCTAGTGGTTAAGAATCAACCTTGCAATGCAGGGGACATGGGTTCCATCTCTGGTCCAGGACAATCCCACGCGTCACCAGGCAACTAAGGCATGAGCCACAACTACTGAGCCTGACTGCTGCAACTACAGAAGCCCATGGGCCTAGAGCCTGTGCTTCTCAACAAGAGGAGGTACTGCAGTGAGAAGCTGTGCGGCCTAACCAAAGAGCAGCCCCCACTCTGCAACTAGAGAAAGCCTGTGCACAGCAGCAAAGACCCAGCACAGCCAAAAATAAACATATGTTTTTTTAAAAAAGGCAATTAATTGTGTAAGATAAACTATGTACTAATGCTACATATTTTAAAATAAAGGTAATAGCCTATTAGTGAATTATGATAACAATATAGTGGTACCTGACCAAAATTATTAAAACTTGGGAGGCGAATAAAATATATCAAAGCACATTATACAGTAGTAATGATATTGTTTCAAAATGTGTGTGTTCTATGATTAGATGTTAAAAGTTAATTCTTTTTATGGATTGTTGTCAAAAAATTTGGAAAGTTCTGCCCTGGAATTTCATTAATATCTAAGTTAGACACTGACATCTGAGCGCAAAAAGGATGTAGCCGCTTCCTCTGCCTGGTAAGTAGCCCACAGGGAGGTTCTGGATGGTACTGGGGTCAAAAACATGGGCTTGACGATGTAGACACCTTGAGTTAAGTGGAATCTCCTGGCCTTTACTGGTGATCAGAGTTTGTATCAGAACCTAAACTCTTTATGGCTCAGCTACCTAAACTTTAAAATAAGGGTTATAATACCCACCTCACAGAATTGTTCATTTCTTTTTAATTAAAAAAATTTTATTCAGTTTTTAAAGGTTACACTCCATTTACAGTTATGAAATATTGGCCATACCCCCCATATTATACAATACATTCTATTAGCCTCTCTTAAAATCGCAGTTTGTACCTCCCTCTCCCCACTGGTAACCGCTGGTTTCTTCTCTGTATCTCTGAGTCTGCTTTTTTGTTATATTCACTACGATTGTGTTTTTTAGATTCCACATATAAGTGATATCATCTAGTGTTTTTCTTTTTCTGTCTGATTTATTTCACTTAGCATAATGCCCTCCCAAATTGCTGCAAACGGGAAAAATTTGTTCTGTTTTGTGGCTGAATAGTATTCCATTTTGTTTATATACCACATATTCTCTATCCATCCGTCTGTTGCTGAACTCTTAGGTTGCTTGTATATCTTGGCAATTGAAAAAATGCTGCTATCAACACAGGGGGCAATGGTTAGCTTGCTTAAATTGGCAGAATATCTATAAACAGCATAATGTCTGACATACAGGAATAAAAAACAATTAAAAATGCATTTGTGATCTATCATTTCCTGACTATAAGAGGAAAAGAACTAAAAATATTCCAGAATTAGAACAGTCTTCGGAAAGCTGTGTATTCTTGGGCCTAATGTTTATTTTAGAAGGAAAAAAGCTAGAAAAAAAAAATGGCTAAACTAATTGCTTTAGTAGGCAAAATATGAAGAACAACAATTTTCTATTTTCACAGAACTGAAATTTAGAGTGCCACAAAGCTACCTCTTTATCTTAGGAACCAAACATCCATTATTTTTCAAAGAATGGCCTTGTCTCACACATGTAAAAGCCAAGTGTATCATCAGCTATTTGATGTTGTGGCTTTTTTAGTTTCATTCCTAGATTCTTTCTAGAAAAATATTGATCAACATCTGCATGGGGGAAAAAAACAGCATTTTGCGTTATTTTTTCTGATGGGTAGCTAAATCCCAAATAAAATTTTAAAAGTGTGATATTGGCCCAAGACCTTACTCCTGCTCATGGACCTCCCCTTCCTCTGTTTGCTCAGATCCTGTTGCGGAACGCGGGGTCTCTCAGGCACAGCTCTCCATTTTTACCCCGCATCTCCTCCATCAGGGGATTAACTTCGAGTAACTCATCCATTCTTCAGTAACCGTTCTGTGAAGGGACAAGGGTTTAGGCTATTCCTACAAACTAGATGTGTCTGGGATGCTTGCCATTTGTGTGGCAGCTAGTGAAAAACCTTAGTTTTCTTCTTCCTTTTCCTCTTATGAGGGCATACAGTCCTATATGATGTTTTATAATGTCGTTTACCTATATGTACATACATATATACACAGATACGTGTATACACACACATATATACATAGCATATATGCACAGGTGCTGGCAACCCACTCCAGTATTCTTGCCTGGGAAATCCCATGGTCTGAGGAGCCTGGTGGGCTACAGTCCATGGGGTCACAAAGACTCGAACATGACTGAGCTACTAAAAACACATACATGTGTATGTATGTGTGTGCTCAGCCGCATGTATTCCGACTCTGTGACCCATGGACTGGCTCCTCTGTCCATGGGCTTTCCCAGGCAAGAATGCTGGAGTGGGTTGCCGTTTCATTCTCCAGGGGATCTTCCTGACCCAGGGACTGAACCTGGGTATCTTCCATCTCCTGCATTGTCAGGTGACTTCTTTACCACTAGTACCAGGACTATGATTACACATAAAGTTCATAGGACGTAAAGTACTGGGCTAAACATTATAGAAGATTTGGAGATGAGTCGAACACTGGCCTTGTCATCAAAGAACTTAAAATCTTGTAGAGAAGATACAGTATGTGAATGCATAAGTTTATTTCAGGAAAAAGTGCAGTCAGTGCCAGGACAGGGAGAGACAGCTACAGCACTGCAGGATTTCAAAGGAAGGAGAGATTGCAGGCAACTGGCAGATGCAGTAGCAATGGAGCTTGCAGCAGGGGAGGCATCTGAAATGCATCCTGAAAGAGGCACAGGATTTGCCTGTGCTGCAGTGAAGTGGAGTGATGTCTTTACGAGGGAGGGCATGAAGAAGAATCCAGAGGGGATGGAAAAGCATGCCCAGGCACCACTGATGAGGTCACTTTGCCCAGCACACAGAACTCATAAAGGGAGTAGAGGTCAATAATTTGACGAAAGAGATTAGGTAGCAGTTTTCCTGGCTGCCATGACAAATTGCCACAAACTGGTAGTTTAAGGTAACGTAAATGTATTCTCTTGCGATTCCAGAGGCAAGAAGCCTGAAATTCGTCTCACTGGGCAAAGTTAAGGTGTCAGCAAGACTGCGTTCCTCTCTGGAGGTGCTAAAGGAAAATCCAGTTTCTTGCCCTTTTTTTTTTTTTTTTTTTTTCTCATTTATTTGGCTCTGCTGGGTCTTACTCAAGGCCACAGGATCTTCAATCTTCATTGCAGCATGCAAGCGCTTTTAGTTGTGGCTTGAGAACTCAGTTGCGGCATGTGAAATCTAGTTCGCAGACCAGGGATCAAACCCGGGCCTCCTGCTTTGGGAGCTTGAAGTCTTAGCCACGGGACCACTGGGGAAGTCCTCGCAGTTTCTTGCCTTTTCTAACCGGGAGCTGCTCACATTCCTTGGCTCCTGGCCCCATGTATCTTCAAGACTCAAGGCCGATTGAGTCTCTCACCTCATAACACATCACAGCACTCTGACACTGACTCTTCTGCCTCCCACTTCCACATTTAATTAAGGACCCTTGTGATTACATTGGGCCCACCTGGATAATCCAGTATAATCTCCGCATCTCAAAATCAGCTGATTGGTAACCATAATTCCATCTGCAACTTTCATTCTCTTTTGCCACTAAATCTAACATTCGCAAGTTCTGGGGAATAGGATGGGGACATTTTGGGGGCCATTCTGCCTATCAGAGTTTGGAACCAAAGATTAAAGGACCCTGAATATCAAGATTCCTATCTCCATTCTTCGTGCTGGGGGAGAAAACAGGATGTCTGATTTCATATTAAAGATGTTTTCCATTCAAATGTTTTCTTGCTTTTTGCTAGAATTATAGCAATTCAGTATAGTAACCCAGGTTGTCTCATACCAGTTGGATGTTCTGGTTGGCAGTTATAGATGACTTTGATTAATAAAAAATGGGAAGATAAATTAAATATTGATAAGTGCAGTTTGGTGTGTTTGCTTTTTTCAAAGCACAGGACCCATGGGGATGGAAAGCTGTAAAAGAGATCTCTGTATTAGAAACCTCTGCCTTAAAAAATATGGCCTCTGTTTATTTTAGTTGGTTCCACCTATGTATATGGCATTTTTCTCTATTACTGATACATCTCTAGGGTTGGAGGATGAAAAGTTTGGAAAAGATTAAAATAAAACTGATTTAGCAAATGTATTTCATCTTCTAATTTGTTTATGACTTGATCAATAATTCATCCCTTAACATCTGTCTCTTAAAGACCGTCTTGTCTGTTGTCTTTATGGATGACAAGTTAGGATATTGGGAAAACAAAATACCTTCTTTTAAAGCACACAGCATCTCAAATGAAATGCCAAGTTTATAGTGTGTAGATAACCGAAACAAATAAAGCTATGCAACAGGCGGAAGGAAGAAAGATCTGATAAGTCAGGAAGTATAAATAGGATAACAGAAAATCCATCTGGACTTGTGTTCAAAGGGCCTTTATTTGTTTAGCCAGTTTGAAGATTCTCTTTTTTAAAAAAAATGATTTTATTTACTTATTTTATTTTTGGCTGTGCTGGGTCTTCACTGCTGCTCGGGCTTTTTCTCTAGTTGCAGCGAGTGGGGCCTGCTCTCTAGCTGCGATATTCAGGCTTACTGTGGTGGCTTCTCTTGTTGCAGAGCAGAGGCTCTGGGGTGTGTGAGCACAGTAGTTGCAGCTCTTGGTTCAATAGACTCAATAGTTGTGCAAGGGCTTAGTTGCTCTGCAACATGTGGGATCTTCCCAGATCAGGGATCAAATCTGTGTCTCCTGCATTGGCAGGCAGATTCTTTACCACTGAGCCACACCAGGGAAGCCCTGAAGATTCTCTCTTTTAAACTATCATTTAAATTAAAATGTTCTACTATTAATTACTGGAGTATAAGTTTATATAGCTCTTCATTGCCCTGAACATGAAATAGTTTCTAGTACAACTATTTGTGTGGAATCTATTTTTGTCAAAATTTTAATGCTTGCTTTTTTATTTGAATAAAGAAATGGTAAAAAGGCAGAAAAACTAGTTCTTTGGAGAGACACATCTAGGCAGGGAGAAGAGTGTCAGCTGGGCACAGACAGTGGTCTCTGGTGAAGTTTTCTGACATCACCACTAACACTTCCTACGAACCAGGCATTGTGCAGGATCACTGATCCTCACAGCCACTCCATGAGCCCTGCACTATCATTAATCTTATTTCCCATGAAAACCTGGAGGTTTGGAGATGCTAAATTGCTTGTCAAACCTCACACTGTTAGTGAGGAAGGGAGCAGGGGATCAATTCCTAGGCTGTCTTTTAAAATTAGAGACAGAACTCTAACCCTAAGCCTAATCTTAACTCTAAAAACACCCCAAAACAAATACAGTCATCTTCTCTGCTTTGTAAACATTATATCTTTAAACTTCACCATCTTGTGGTTTCCCAATTTGGCTTCACTTGGGGACCTTTTACAAAATACCATTGCCTAAAATCCACTCAAGCCTATTTAAATAGAATAAGAACAGCACTAATGATCAGGAACACTTATGTTTGGGCTGACAAGCATTTTTCCAGGTGCTATGTAGATTCTCATTTAATCCTCAGAACAACTCTGTGACAAAGGAAAACACCCTCAAATTTCCAATATACAAATGAGGAAAGTGAGGGTATGTGCCTAGCTTAGAGTCACACAACTAAACTGGGATCCTGATCCCAGAGAATTGGGCTTCAGAGTCTATGCTCAGAAACAACCTATCAAATAAAACAACCACAACAGACACCCTCCCTGGTAATCTCTGGAAATGCTAGAGAACCAGGCTGCTTCTTCTTTTTTTTTTTTTTTAATGACAACTGAAGAATCAAGCATTTATCCTGCCTTTATATGTATAAACTATACTTTAGGATAATAACAGATGAGGGGAAATCTCTCATTTATTCACTAATAAATGAATGAGTAATCTGTGCTATGCTCAGTCGTGTCCAACTCTTTACAACCCCATGGACTGCAGCCCACCAGGCTCCTCTGTCCATGGGATTTTCCAGGCAAGGATACTGGAGTGGGTTGCCATTTCCAGTTCTCAGAGATCTTCCAGACCCAGGGATTGAACCCGCATGTCTTGTGTGTCCTGCGCTGGCAGGCAGATTCTTTGCCACTGTGCCACCTGGGAAGCTGAATGAGTGACAGAGTATTATCATTTTGACACCCTCAAGGGAATAATCTAAGCCATGATCATCAAAGAATGAAACTTCTCAAAAAGGGATGTACAGTTTCTTCCTAATAGAAGTACAGCTTATTACCTCTTAAGAAGTGTTCTTTGCTAGAAAAATCAGGTCTCTTCAGGATTCTTGAATCACATCGTTTTGAAAACAGAAGATCTAAGGAATATGTTACATGACACAATGGGTTCACAGTCAGCAAAATCCAGAGTGTGGGGAACTGAACATACAAGACTTAATTTCCTTCACAAGTTAGTTGAGAAGAAAGAGAAAAAGACATGGAAACTCTGCATTGAAAGATTCATACAAACTAATTGCAATGTAATGCATCATATTTGGATCCTAATTTGATCAAATACCTATAAAAATTAAATTTGGAGAAACTTAAACGTTAACTAGATATCTCATGTTAGTAAAATCTTCTTTTTCTCTTTAGTGTGATAGTTATTTTGTGGTTAAGGTTTTGTTTTGGGAGGATTCTCTGGTTTTTGGCATTTTGTGCATATTTTTCTTTCAGTTTTATTGAGATGAAATTGACATAGAGCAGTGTATAAAGTATACTGCATAATGATTTGACTTACATATATCATGAAATGAATATCACAATAAGTTAGTGAACATCCATTATCTCATACAGACATAAAATTAAAGAAATAGAAAAAAAATTTTTTTCATTTTGATGAGAACTCTTAGTACTGATAGCTTTCAGTGTTGGATTTGTGATCTCCAAAGAAGAAGATTTAGCTTCCGGACCAGGGACCAGGCTTGATCACTCAAGAGCTTTTGTGTAGCAGAGTTTTATTAAAGTGAAAAACGGACAGAGAAAGTTTCTGACATAGACATCAGAAGGGGGATGGAGAATGCCCTTGCTAGTGTTAGCAAGGGGGCTATATACTTTTTCAACTAGTTATTGCAGTAGAAGGAAAAGGTAATGGCACCCCACTCCAGTTCTCTTGCCTGGAAAATCCCACGGACAGAAGAGTCTGGCAGGCTTCATTCCATGGGGTGGCTAAGAGTCGGACACGACTGAGCGACTTCACTTTCACTTTTCACTTTCATGCATTGGAGAAGGAAATGGCAACCCACTCCAGTGTTCTTGCCTGGAGAATCCCAGGGACGGGGGAGCCTGGTGGGCTGCCGTCTATGGGGTCGCACAGAGTCAGACACGACTGAAGCGACATAGCAGCAGCATTGCACTAAGTCAAAAGACTGTCTCAAGGTTGTAAAGGTCTTACCAGACCCACTCCCATAATATACATTTTAAGATGACAGGGTTAGTCAGAAGGGTCTTAAGAAGGAGAAGCATGTCCTCAAGCAGGATACATGCTGTTACATAATCATTGGTACAGAGTTTAAGGAAAAACATATCCTTCAGCAAGATGAGCTGTTTTGTTGTGTAATCATTAGCTCAGGACTTAGAGAGAAAAAAGGTGGGTCCTTTTCTCCTCCTTGAGAGCCCCAGACCCCTTTTTCCTCCTCAGGGACCCCAGATTTCTTATCAATCTACCTAAGAATTGACTCTCTCAGTACCTTCATATATAATACACAGCAGTTTTAATTATATTTATCACATTGTACATTACATCCCTAGTATTTATTTGTCTTTTAATGGAAGTTTATATCTTTTGACTGCTTTCATTCACTTCCCCATCCCTCTGCCTCCTACCCAATACCTCTGATGACCACAAATCTGATCTCCTTTTATAAGGGTTGGTTTGTTTTTGTTTTGAAGTATAAATGACCTACAACTCTGTGTTAGTCCTTGTTACACTGCATAGTGATTTGATACTACTCTATATTTCAACATGATCACTACAGTAAGTCTAGTTATACAAAGATATTACCCAGATATTACTATATTCTCCACACTGTGCATTTCATACTAGTAATTCAGCCACTTTGCAACTGGGAAATTGTAGCTCTTAATCTCCCTCACATAGTTTTTTCTTCTCCCAGCCTCCCTCCCCTCAGGAGACCAACAGTTTGTTCCCTGTATCGAAAACTCTGTTTCTGTTTTATGTTTTTTCATTTGTTTTGTTTTCAGATTGCAGGTGTAAGTGAAATCAGACAGTATTTGTCTTTCTCAGTCTGACTTATTTCACTTGACGTAATACCTGCTAAATCTGTCCATGTTGCTGCAAACGGCAGTGCTTCATTCTTCTTCATAGCTGAGTAGTATTCCACTGTATATATTTATCTACTGATTGGCACTTACGCTGCTCTTATATCTTGGCTCTTGTAAATAATGCTACAATGAACATAGGGGTGCATAAATCTTTTCAAATTACTGTTTTCATTTCTTCAGATAAATATCCAGGAGGGAATAGGTGGATAATATGCTGGCTCTATTTTTAACTGTTTGAGGATTCTCTATACTGTTATCCATAGTGGTTATACCAATTTACATTCCCACCAGTGGTGCACAAGGGTTACTTAACTAATCTGTTCCTCAGTTTAGCTACATATTGACCTGTAAGGGTGGCCCCACCATGGGACTTAAATAGAACTGTAGAGAAATATGGTCTTTTTGTGGGTTATTCTTTTCTGACTTTATTCCAAGAGCTCAAATTTTTTCCACTATACATGTAAATTTATCAAACAAAACAGGGAAAGGACAAAGAGCCCAAGGAGTATCCAGAAGGCAAGACATTTCTCCTGGGGCTCAAGTTTTTTTAACACAAACACAAGGTCATGGCTGAGACTCAGATAGTTGTGGAGAGTGAATTTTGGAGATTATAATCCCTGGTTCATGTGTTTGCGTCCTTGATATACATGCAGCTGAGAAGCCTATGAGGAAAAAGGCTTGAACAAAGTATGCCCCATGGGATTAAGGGTGTTTGTGCATGTGTGTATGTATTCAAAGTGTGCTGGTGGTTCCAAAGCAGCTAGGTTACAGGGAGAACGACAGGGACCCCAACAGGAGAACATGTCATAAGAGAGGCAGGACTCTAGTATTGGGAGTTCAGTGTACTGGTGATTCTAGAAATCAGGAGAAGCCTACACTAGATGTCAGCTCTACTGACACCCAAATACAGCAGGACTCCGAACAACATATGGCGGGATTCCAACTTCTTGGACAGACACATCAACATGGCATTAGGAACAATATTCTAGCTCAATGGCATCGCTATACCTGTCAGGTGAGGGACTGTAAAGTCAGGAAGTGAGCAAGAAGTAGGACTGATTCAGGAACACATGTGAGTCCAACTGGAGAGTTTCCGAAAAATTGCTGAGGAGGGGAACTTTGGCCAATCATCTAAGCCCAGGTGCCCATGCCTCTAGGCCTTGCCCTAGTCTTGTAACATCTTGAAAAAAAAAAAAAAAAAACTATAAACTCAGTTCCAAAACAATTGATGAATAATGCTAGAGTCTCAGAAGAAGCTTCAGTAAACAGTATTCCTATTTCCCATGCTGAGCAAGTTGAGGAAATAAAGTTAAGGCAAATGGACTCGCCTTTGTTACTTCTAGAGACCAGGCTAGAATACAAGGCTTTAGGTCAAGCAGTCAAATGGGCTGAAACTAGACAGACTTGCCCATAGGCAGACACTTGCTGGACCAGAGAAGGCCTGTACAGGCAAGATTTTCAATACAGAGAGACATTGTGTTCTCTTGGAAGACTCACTCCGAAAAGGAAGAAGCAGAGCTGATCTGATGGGCCCAGTGACTCTTCCAAAACTATGATCAGATTACTCACTCCAGAGTCCCAGGAATGGAAAAAGTAAAGGGGCAACGAGAGACAAAGCCTGTGTTTAGAGAAATGCTCGTTATAGAAACCAAGAGAAAAGATGTCTCTCCTTTGTATCAGTCAGGGTCTGCCAGGAAAACAAAATCCACACCAGGGTTATTAAACAGAGGGAATTAGTTATAAAAGTGTTAGAGGAGTTGAAAGATTAACCTAGGTAGATGAGGCAGCTCCCAAATTAGCAACTGGGAAGACACTATCCACTCTTTGGGCTAGAAACAAATAGAAAAGGTGGTGTTACCTGAGCCCAGGAGCTGGAACCACTCAGTAAAGCCTAGTATCATCAAGGCTCCATTAGAGCAAGAGCTGGAGTTATTAATATACAGGAGTTGCAGCTGCTGCCAGGCATGCCTCCCAATACAGAGAAAAAGGTGAGAAATACCTTTCCTCCCAAACTCCAGTCTCCACCAGTGCTTCTCACTGGCAAACCCAACATAGAGTTGGTGTTCAAGAGTGCCTGGGAGTCATAGCTCAAGACAGTCAGAGAGAGCACAGGCAGGGAATGGATCCAGAGTCAACAGGCGGATAGCCAGTGCAGCCTTCAAAAAGGAAGAGCTTTATTAATGTTTCTGTACACAGATTAAAGAGGAATCTGTATGTCACAGTTCAGTTCAGTCACTCAGTCGTGTCCGACTCTTTGTGACCCCATGGGCGGCAGCACACCAGGCCTCCCTGTCCATCACTAACTCCCGGAGTCCACTCAAATTCATGTCCATTGAGTCGATGATGCCATCCAACCAACTGATCCTCGGTTGTCCCCTTCTCCTCCTGCCTTCAATCTTTCCCAGCATCAGGGTCTTTTCAAAAGAGTCAGCTCTTCACATCAGGTGGCCAAAGTATAGGAGTTTTAGCTTTTCAGCAGGAGTCCTTCCAGTGAATATTCAGGACTGATCTCCTTTAGGATGGACTGGTTGGATCTCCTTGCACTCTCAACAATCTTCTCCAATACCACAGTTCAAAAACATCAATTTTTCGATGCTCAGCTTTCCTTATAGTCCAACTCTCACATCCATACATGACTACAGGAAAAACCAGACCCTTGACTAGACAGACCTTTGTTTTGTTGTGTTTTGTTTTGTTTTAGACAGACCTTTGTTGGCAAAGTAATGTCTCTGCTTTTTAACATGCTGCCTAGGTTGATCATAACTTTCCTTCCAAGGAGTAACGGGAACGGGACGGGAAGTCGCTCAGTTGTGTCCGACTCTTTGCACCCCCGTGGACTGTAGCCCACCAGGCTCCTCTGTCCATGGGATTCTCCAGGCAGGAATACTGGAGTGGGTTGCCATTTCCTTCTCCAGGGGATCTTCCCAACTCAGGGATTGAACCTGGGTCTCCTGCATTGCAGGCAGATGCTTTATCCTCTGAGCCATGAAGGAAGCCCAAATTTCCTGGCTGCAGTCACCACCTGCAGTGATTTTGGAGCTCAAAAAAATGAAGTGTGACACTGTTTCCACTGTTTCCCCATCTATTTCCCATGAAGTGATGGGACCGGATGCCAAGATCTTAGTTTTCTGAATGTTGAGCTTTAAGCCAACTTTTCCACTCTCCTCTTTCACTTTCACAAGAGACTCTTTAGTTCTTCACTTTCTGCCGTAAGGATGGTGTCACCCGCATATTTGAGGTTATTGATATTTCTCCCAGCAATCTTGATTCCAGCTTGTGCTTCCTCCAGGCCAGCGTTTCTCATGATGTACTCTGAATAAGTTAAATAAGCAGGGTAACAATATACAGCCTTGACGTATTCCTTTTCCTATTCAGAACCAGTCTGTTGTTCCATATTGGGATCTAACTCTTGCTTCCTGACCTGCATATAGGTTTCTCAAGAGGCAGGTCAGGTGGTTTGGTATTCCCATCTCTTTCAGAATTTTCCACAGTTTATTGTGATCCACACAGTCAAACGGTTTGGCATAGTCAATAAAGCAGAAATAGATGTTTTTCTGGAACTCTTTCGCTTTTTTGATGATCCAGTGGATGTTGGCAATTTGATCTCTGGTTTCTCTGCCTTTTCTAAAACCAGCTTAAACATCTGGAAGTTCACAGTTCATGTATTGCTGAAGCCTGGCTTGGAGAATTTTGAGCATTACTTTACTAGCGTGTGAGCTGAGTGCAATTTTGCAGTAGTTTGAGCATTCTTTGGCATTGCCTTTCTTTGGGATTGGAGGGAAAACTGACCTTTTCCAGTCATGTGGCCACTGCTGAGTTTTCCAAATTTGCTGACATATTGAGTGTAGCACTTTCACAGCATCATCTTTCAGGATTTGAAATAGCTCAACTGGAATTCCATCACCTCCACTAGCTTTGTTTGTAGTGATACTTCCTAAGGCCCACTTGACTGCACATTCCAAGATGTCTGGCTCTAGATGAGTGATCCTACCATCGTGATTATCTGGGTCATGAAGATCTTTTTTGTACAGTTGTTCTGTGTATTCTTGCCACCTGTTCTTAACATCTTTTGCTTCTGTCAGGTCCATACCATTTCTGTTCTTTATCGAGCCCATCTTTGCATGAAATGTTCCCTTGATATCTCTAATTTTCTTTAAGAGATCTCTAGTCTGTCACATCACACAAAAAAAAACCTTTCTAAAATGTCTTTACCATTTCTTTACATTTCTCTCCTGCCGTAGCTAATGTGTCTCTCTCCATCTTTTCTCCCTACCTCAGCTCACCCCTCTCCTCCCCCACAACATTCTCCTGAACCTTCTCCACATAAGCTGGGGAGTTCAGTTGACCCTCTTCTCATTGTCTGTATCAGAGATGGCTCTCCATGGGGCCTCCCTCAGTGGCTTAGTGCTCTGCTGCTGCTGCTGCTGCTAAGTCACGTCAGTCGTGTCCGACTCTGTGTGACCGCATAGACGGCAGCCCACCAGGCTCCCCCATCCCTGGGATTCTCCAGGCAAGAACACTGGAGTGGGTTGTCATTTCCTTCTCCAATACATCAAAGTGGAAAGTGAAAGTGAAGTTGCTCAGTCGCGACCCCATGGACTGCAGCCTACCAGGCTCCTCCGTCCATGGGAGTTTCCAGGCAGGAGTACTGGAGTGGGGTGCCATTGCTTTCTCCAGGCTTAGTGCTCTGAGATTGGGTAAACAGTAAGTTGGGAGCTTCCCAGGTGGCCTACTGGTGAAAAACCCACCTGCCATTGCAACAGATGTAAGAGATGTGGAGGTGATCTCTGGGTCAGGAAAATCCCTGGAGGAGGGCATGGCAACCCACTCTAGTATTCTTGCCTGCTGCTGCTGCTAAGTCACTTCAGTCGTGTCCAACTCTGTGTGACCCCAGAGATGGCAGCCCACCAGGCTCCCCCATCCCTGGGATTCTCCAGGCAAGAACACTGGAGTGGGTTGCCATTTCCTTCTCCAGTGCATGAAAGTGAAAAGTGAAAGTGAAGCCGCTCAGTCATGTCCGACTCTTCGCGACCCCGTGGACTGACTGCAGCCTACCAGGCTCCTCAGTCCATGGGATTTTCCAGGCAAGAGTACAGGAGTGGGTTGCCACTGCCTTCTCCGATTCTGGCCTAGAGAAACCCATGAACAGAGGAGCCTGGAGGGGTACAGTCCATAGAGTCACAAAGCATCACACAACTAAAGTGACTTAGCATGCACACAAATAGTAAGTTGGTCATGGCAGTTTAGTTAAGTCTGAGGCAGCTGAGTTACCCACTAAGAAGAGAGTATTCACCTGCTCAAAATAAGGCCAGCAGAAGATCTGCTGCTTACTTTTCCCCTTTCAAATTAAAGCAATTGACCACCTTGGTTCTTGTCAAATGCAGCCCTTGCCGTCCACACCTGGTGTGCATAGGTGTTTGTTTCGCATTTAACAGAACTGAAAGGACTCCTGTTTCATTTTCTTGTAACCACAGAATTTAAATATCTGTGGTTTGGCTTGTGGGCTCACTACTGGAAGGTAGTAAGTATTGCCATTTCCAGATAGATAAAAGAAATTAGAATAGTGCCTAGGACATAACAGGAATTTTAAAAGTGTGTGTTGATAAGCAGATAGATTATATGATTGTGCTCATTTACTAAGGCTGCCATAACAAAGTACTACAGATGGACTGGTTTAAACAATAGAAACTTTTTTTCCCACAATTGTGAAGGCTATAAGCCTGAGATCGAGGTATCACAGGAGTAATTTCTTCTAAGGCCTCCCCACTGGGTGTATAGATAGTCGTCTTCACATGCTCTTCCTTCTATGTAAATCTGTGTCCTTATTTCATCTTCTTAAAGGGATGCCAGTCAGATTAGATTAGGACTCACCCAATTACTTTCTTCCAATTTAATTACCTCTTTAAAGATCTTATCTCCAAATAAAATCACATTCTAAGGTATTCGGAGTTAAGACTTCAGCATGAGAATTTGGGAGGAAACAAAATTCAGCTCATAATCCAAAGCCGTACTTTATCTCATGCAATTTAATCGTGTACGGATGTGAGAGTTGGACCATAAAGAGGGCTGAGTGCCGAAGAATTGATGCTTTTGAACTGTGGTGTTGGAGAAGACTCTTGAGAGTCCCTTGGACTGCAAGGAGATCAAAACAGTCCATCCTAAAGGAAATCAATCCTGAACATTGGATTGACTAATGCTGAAAGGACTAAGTTGGAAGGACTAATGCTGAAGCTGAAACTTCAATAGTTTGGCCACCTGATGTGAAGAACTGACTCACTAGAAAAGACCCTGATGCTGGGAAAGATTGAAGGCGGGAGGAGAAGGGGACGACAGAGAATGAGATGGTTGGATGGCATCACTGACTCAATGGATATGAGTTTGAGCAAGCTCTGGGGGATGGTGAAGGACAGGGAAGCCTGGCATGCTGCAGTCTATGGGGTCACAAAGAGTCGGACACAACTGAGCAACTGAACAATAAGAGAACAGAAAACAGCACAAATATTTACATGATTAACTTTATTGTTGATAGTGGCAGGACAGAATTAGGTTACAGGGTTCCTGGCATCCTAATCTGTGTCTACCGGCAGTGTCTTTCCATCATGCTGGAATTACAGCATAATTGTTAGATGAACAGGCTGTGTAGTCATATAGACCTGAGTCTTTTAATTCTGGACCTGCTGCCTATTAGCTACTTGACCTTGGATCAGTTCTTAACATTTCTTAGGTCAGTTTCTGTATCAGTATGCCGGGGCTTCCTTGGTGGCCAGAAGGTCAGATGGTAAGGAGTCTGCTTGCAATGCAGGAGACCTGGGTTCAATCCCTAGGTCAGGAATATCCCCTGGAGAAGGGAATAGCAACCCACTCCTGTATTCTTGCCTGGAGAATTCCATGGACAGAGGAGTCTGGCAGACTGCAGTCCATGGGGTCACAAAGAGTCAGATACTACTAACACTTTTCACTTTCACTTTTCATGCTGGGATAATAGAACCCTCTTTACTGAGAGGGATGAGGATTCAAAGACATGATGATGTATCTTGTCAGAGAGGAAAACCTTTTCCTTTACTCTCTTAGGTTTACTGCCGGGGGCTGTGCAATATCAAACTAATGAAAAGTAGATTAAAAGGAGAAAAGATAATTTTTTATTAATATTTACATGAGTTCACAGACAAGAAGTAAAACTCAAAGAATTGGTTAGACTTGGGGTATTATACACCCATTTTAACAAAGGAAAGGAAATTTGAGCTTCAGGGGATGATAAACTGTGGGGAAGTAACTAGGAGATATATGGGGGAACTAATGGAAGATAAGGAGTGTTTTAATAAGGTCTGTCTATGCAGACTCATCTCGATGTTACTCTCCATCTCCAGAGATAGAGTCACTCTTCCCTTCTTGGTGGGGGAGGACACCTTCATAAAGGGCAGTTGGTGCCCTGCTTTCAGGCAGTCGAGGGAGAACAGAGTAGTCTTTCCACATCTGCTGCCTCTCAGTTGCTTTCAGCTCAAAGTAATCCAAACTGGCATTTTCTGATCCCCTTCGATGAAAAGTGCTTAGCACCAGGTCTGGTCACAGTAAGTGCTGGATAATCAACTGTTATTAGAGCAAAATATATCCTTCCATTGTAGTCCTGGAGCCCAGCCATAGCAGCATGGAAAGGGAATGTCAACTTTTAAAAAATGCACAATGTGAGAGTTGCAAGTTAAGTTTCATTTGAGGCAAAATGAGGACTGCAGTCCAGGAGACAGCATCTCAGATAGCCCTGAGAAACTGCTCCCCCAGGCTGTAGTCCTCATTTTGCCCCAGATAAAGCTTAACTCGCAATTCTCACATTGCAATTTCCTTTAACAGTTATGGCAACTGATGAAGGAAGCCAGAATGGACTTCCCTTCACCTGAACTCTGAGGAACTAGAGCCTTGGCACCATCTGCCCATCTGCCTCCTTGGACAGTTCAGACAAATTGGGTAAGTATCTCCTGGTTCTCAGATCTCCCATATTGGTTGATGATCCTGAGTTTTACTTGGTAGTGGAGCAGATAACCTGCCCTCTCTCAGCTGACAGATACTGCAGGGGGCCCAGTTGAAAGATACTGGGCCATACCCACTCAGTGTGTAGACACTAGGTGGGGCTCAGTTGAAAGATACTGAGGAATACATGACCAGTTGGAAATGAAAGACACTTTGAGTGGGTGCTGGTTGAAAGATACTAGGAGAATACCACCCCCACCCCCCATCCAGGGGAAAGAAGCTGGGTGGGGCTTGGCCAAGGAATACCCACTCCATTAAAATATACTGGTGGGAGCTGGTTGAAAGATACCAGGGTTTGCTTAGCTGTAGGAGATTGACTTGTAGGTGCTGAAAGGTTACTTAAGAGGCTGATCTGACGCTTTTACAAGGGACATCAGAAAGCCAGCCTCTTAACTAAAACCTCAGCCAGGGTTATGTATATAAAAAACTTAAACTTGCAAGTACTTACTTACTTTGGGAAATGATACTAAAAGAGATCCCAACAAAAAATGACCAAATTGGAGTTCTTTTGATATTCCAAAATTAATATTTACGGGCACACAGTTAGAAAAAGCTGGCCATAAGGTCAAACAGACTGAATGGAATGCTTACTTTGATTGGTATCTAGAAGCTTCTCTTAAAACTGTAGAACAAAAAAAGGCTGCTAACAGTCTGTCACTGATTCTGTCTCTCCCTCTCATATTTTCTTCTGTCTGAATTGCTTGGCCAGATGCTGTCTCTCTCTTTTTTATCTCTTCAACGCTTCTACCTCCTGCTGCTCCCCTGTCCCCAGGAAAGGAGGATTAAAACAAAACAAAAACTTTGAAGCAATATTCTGACTTGACACCTAAGTCATTCTCTAACTGCCAAAATGATCCTTTGCTTAAGTCTGCCTCTTCAGTTCAGCTCAGTCGCTTGGTTGTGTCCGAATCTTTGCAACCCCATGGACTACAGCACGCCAGGCCTTCCTGTCCATCACCAACTCCCAGAGTCCACTCAAACTCATGTCCATTGAGCTGATGATACCATCCAACCATCTCATCCTTGGTCCTCCCCGTTTCCTACCACCTTCAATCTTCCCCAGCATCAGGGTCTTTTCAAATGAGTCAGTTCTTCACATCATGTGGCCAAAGTATTGGAGTTTCAGCTTCAACATCAGTCCTTCCAATGAACACCCAGGACTGATCTCCTTTAGGATGGACTGGTTGGATCTCCTTGCAATCCAAGGGACTCTCAAGAGTCTTCAACAACACAGTTCAACAAAGCATCAATTCTTCAGTGTTCAGCTTTCTTTATAGTCCAATTCTCACATCCATATGTGATTACTGGAAAAACCATAGACAGACCTTTGTTGGCAAAGTAATGTCTCTGCTTTTTAATATGCTGTCTAGGTTGGTCATAACTTTCCTTCCATGGAGTAAGTGTCTTTTAATTTCATGGCTGCAATCACCGTCTGCAGTGATTTTGGAGCCCAAAAAAATTAAGTCTGATACTGTTTCCACTGTTTCCCCATCTATTTGCCATGAAGTGATGGGACCAGATGCCATGACCTTAGTTTTCTGAATGTTGAGCTTTAAGCCAACTTTTTCACTCTCCTCTTTCACTTTCATCAAGAGGCTCTTTAGTTCTTCACTTTCTGCCATAAGGGTGGTGTCATCTGCATATCTGAGGTTATTGATATTTCTCCCGGCAATCTTGATTCCAGCTTGTGCTTCATCCAGCCCAGTGTTTCCCGTGATTTACTCTGCATTTAAGTTAAATAAGCATGGTGATGATATACAGCCTTGATGTACTCCTTTTCCTATTTGGAACCTATTTGAATCTGTTGTTCCAGGCCCAATTCTAACTGCTGCTTCTTAACCTGCATACATATTTCTCAAGAGGCAGGTCAGGTGGTCTGGTATTCCCATCTTTTTCAGAATTTTCCACAGTTTGTTGTGATCCACACAGTCAAAGGCTGTAGTCAATAAAGCAGTAGATGTTTTTTCTGGAACGCTCTTGTTTTTTCGACGACCCAGCAGATGTTGGCAATTTAATCTCTGTTCCCCTGCCTTTTCTAAATCCAGCTTGAACATCTGGAAGTTCACAGTTCACATATTGTTGAAGCCTGGCTTGGAGAGTTTTGAGCATTACTTTACTAGCATGTGAGATGGGTGCAATTGTGTGGTAGAGCATTGTTTGGCATTGCCTTTCTTTGAGATTGGAATGAAAACTGACCTTTTCCAGTCCTGTGGCCACTGTTGAGTTTTCCAAATTTGCTGACATATTGAGTGCAGCACTTTCACAACATCATCTTTTAGGATTTGAAATAGCTCAACTAGAATTCCATCACCTGCACTAGTCTGCCTCTTAGAAGGCTTAGATGAGGATTTGGCTACTCTAGTCAACAACAACAAAAAAATCTAGGTTGATCTGTGTTACACACTAATGCTTGTTACACTGGCTGACCAACTTTTCAGAACCATTAACAGAAAGAAAAAGGGGTATCTATAAAAGTTATGAACCTTTAATTGCACCAATATAAGTGCACAGTGCCAGTCAAAGGTTAACCAACCCCCAACCAGTTTCAGTTCAGTTCAGTCGCTCAGTCATGTCCAACTCTTTGCAACCCCATGAACCACAGCACACCAGGCATCCCTGTCCATCACCAGCTCCAGGAGTTCACCCAAACCCATGTCCATTGTGTCAGTGATGCCATCCAACCATCTCATCCTCAGTTGTCCCCTTCTCTTTTTGCCATCAATCTTTTCCATCATCAGGGTCTTTTCAAATGAGTCAGCTCTTCACATCAGGTGGCCAAAATATTGGAGTTTCAGCTTCAACATCAGTCCTTCCAATGAACAACTGGGACTGACCTCCTTTTTTTTTTTTCAAGCTAACTTTCTCTACTGATTGGAACCAGTTTAATTCCAACCAGTAGAGAAAGTTAGCTTGAAAAAAAAAAAAAATATATATATATATATATATGTATGTGTATGTACTAAGGGACTATGGGCTTCCCAAGTGGCTCAAGTGATAAAGAATCCAACTGCCAATTCAGGAGATGTGGGTTTAATACCTGGGGTGGAAAGATGCCTTGGAGGAGGAAATAGCAGCCCACTCCAGTATTCTTGCCTGGGAACTCCCATGGACAGAGGAGCCTGATGGGCTTCAGTCCATAAGATCTCGAAGAGGCAGACAGCGTTGAGCACGGGCACACAGCCACACACATGCCTAAAGGAATAAGTCCAAATGAGGAGAACATGGTCGCTTATCTTATCTGTGAGTTGTGCATGTGTTCTCAGTCATGTCCCACTTCTTGCGACCCCATGGACTGCAGTCCACCAGACCTCCTCTGTCCGTGGAATTTTCCAGGGAAGAATACTGGAGTGGGTTGCCATTTCCTTCTCCAGGGGAGGGATTGAACCCACATCTCTTGCGTCTCCTGCATTGGTGTGCAGATTCTTTATCACTGTGCCATCCAGACCATCTCTAATTCCTAAAACTGAAAAAAAACAAAACAGAACAGGGAAAGCATTTTAAAATCTTTCTTATAAGTTAGTGAGTTTTGTATTAAGATATCTAATTCAAAATTAAGTTTTAAAAATAAAGCCAGATCTCTCGTTGTGTCTGTCTGACTATATGTATGTCTCAGTATGTGTCTTTCTTTGTCTTTCTGTTGCAGGGTGGGGGACACCTTCCAGGGCCCAGAAGTGGGCTCTCATCTAACACCCAGAAATGAATTGTCTGAAGAGACAAATGAGCTGACAAAGAAAGAGATTTTATTGGAAAGGGCGCCCTGGTGGAGAGCAGTAGGGTAAGGGAACCCAGGAGAACTGCTCTGCCTCATGGCTCACAGTCTCAGGTTTGATGATAATGGAATTAGTTTCTGGATTTTCTTTGGCCAATCATTCTGACTCAAGAGTCCTTCCGAGTGGCACATGAATTGCTCAGCCAAGATGGATGCCAGCAAGAAGGATTCTGGGAGGCGGTCAGATACGTGGTGTCTCCTTTTGACCTTTCCTGAACTCTTCTGGCTGGTGGTGTCTTATCAGTTCCATATTCCTTACTAGGATCTCCTGTGATAAAATAACTCATGCAAATGGTTATTATGGTGCCTGGCCACGGTGGGCGGTTTTAGTGTGCTTCCCCTAACATTTGGATAGTATTGCCAAGGTTAATTTGTAAATGAGCTCAAATTTATTGGCCCAGAAAAAAGTAAGCATTTACAAATCAAACAATTTTAAATACAAGAAAATTTAGCTGAAAAAAATATAAGAAAATTGTAAATACAAGAAAAATTGGGCTTCCCTTGTGGCTCAGCTGGTAAACAATCTGCCTACAATGCGAGAGACCTGGGTTTGATCCCTGGGTTGGAAGATCCCTTGGAGAAGGGAAAGGCTACCCACTTCCGTATTTGGCCTGGAGAATTCCCTGGACTGTATAATCCGTGGGGTCGCAAAGAGTCAGACACGACTGAGCGACTTTCACTTCACTTCAAGCTGAAAAACCCAGGGAGGAACACACCGAGACACACAGTAATCAAACTGACAAAAAATAAAGACAGAGGTAAAATTTTAAAAACAACAAGGAAAAACCGACAAATAACATAAAGGGGACTTCCATCAGGCTATCAGCTGATATCTCAGCAGAAACTCTACAAGCCAGAAGGGAATGGCACGATATATTTAAAGTCATGAAAGGGAAGAAACTACAACCAAGAATACTCTACCCAGCAAGACTCTCCTTCAGATTTGATGGAGAAATCAAGTTTTCCAAATAAACAAAAGTTAAGAGAATTTAGCACCACCAAATCAGCTGTACAACAAATGTTAAAGGAACTTCTCTACACAGGAAACACAAGAGATGGAAAATAAACCCTACAGAAAATAAACCCAAAACAATTAAGAAAACTGTTAATAGGATCAGTTCAGTTCAGTTCAGTTGCTCAGTCGTGTCCAACTCTTGCGACCCCATGAATCACAGCACGCCAGGCCTCCCTGTCCATCACCAACTCCCGGACTTTACCCAAACTCATGTCCATCGAGTCAGTGATGCCTTCTAGCCATCTCATCCTCTGTTGTCCCCTTCTCCTCCTGCCCCCAATCCCTCTCAGCATCAGGGTCTTTTCCAATGAGTCAGTTCTTTGCATGAGGTGGGCAAAGTATTGGCTTTTCAGTTTTAGCATCAGTCCATCCAATGAACACCCACTGATAACTACCAAAGGCACCAACCAAAAGACATAGGCTGGCTGGGGAGACGAATACATGTGCATTTATGCAATTCCACTTACCACATCACTCTGCCTGACTCGCCAAATTGTATGCAATTATTTTATATTGTTAGGTTAATCATTATCCCATTATGGCTTGTAATCATAATTATTTTTTATTTTTTGTCTGGCTATTGATTGTGAAAACCAATAAGCATTTTTTACTATTGTGATTATGTAACTACTAATCACTTAAGACCATTGTATCATGATGGGTCAACAGAAAAATAATAGATCTCTATACCACCAAAACTAGGATCTAATAGAAAAACCTATAGTCACTTTTTAAAACCCACATGCGTATCAGGATTTTTTGAGAAATACAAATGCCCAGGTATTGCTTCTTTTTCTCCAGAGCTCTAATGAGCAACCGTGTTTAAAAACAGCTGGACTATATGATGATCTTTTCCTTTTATCTAGCTTGTTTCACTTTTCCTGTTTCGTATTCAGCGCTCCCATTTCATTTAGTTCATGTTTTTCAATTTCTCCATCTCTTCTTTTTTTTATGTTCTTTCTCAAGCCTTTATCAAGAATAGTAAAAAAGCTTTTGTATACATATATATAAAGTATGTATATAATGTATATTTTAGAAAAAACTGAAATTTTGCCTAGCTGAAAAATCTATGACATTTTGATCCCACTTGTTTGACTAAGTATTAATAGAATGCTAGATTTCTACTTAAGAAAAAATAGATATGCAACAAGCAACAGAAGTTTACTTTATAGCTTAGGGAACTACAGTCAATATCTTGTAATAACCTATAATGGGAAATAATTTCAAAAATAATATATGTGTATATGTATAACTGAATTGGGTCTTCCCAGGTAGCTCAGATGGTCAAGAATCTGCCTGCAATGTGGGAGACCTGGGTTCGATCCCTGAGTCAGGAAGATCCCCTGGAGAAGGGTACGGCAACCCACTCCAGTATTCTGGCCTGGAGAATTCCACAGACAGGGGAGCCTGGTGGGCTACCGTTCATGGAGTTGCAAACAGTTGGACACGACTGAAGAAACTAACACGCACACACATAAGTAAATCACCTTGCTATACATCTGAAACAGTGCAAGTCAACTATACTTCAGTAAAATAAATATATATTAAGAAAAAACAAAAAATCTTTACCAAAATAAAAGAAAATTAAGCTAAATAAGTTTCAGCTTTATATAAACTGAAAAATATCCAATATTAAATTAGTACCTGGTATTAATATTAAAGTTTGTCAATCTAATATAAACATGTTTTAAAGTCATCAATATATAATCCATTATAATACTTTAATTGTGCCTAGGTTTAGCATAGTTAAATAAAATCTTATTATAGCTATTGCAATTTTGTTAGCAAGGAAAGAAATTCAATGTAAAGAAACTTTTAAGGAAAGAAAATGTAAATAAAATAAAAGCTTTAAATAACCTCTACCAAAAAATAATTATGCTTTAAATATTTCTATCTATTTAGTCTCTCTAAATTTTGCTAAATTCAATTTCTAGGGCTGTGCTAAATTGAGTAAAGGAAGTTTATTGAACATCTAGGTCACTCCCAAATAAAATAAGATACAAAACATTAATTACTATATACTAGCTTCCTCTTACAGAAAAGATGAAGATAGTTCAACTATTAATAAATATGTTTGGTCCCATCCTAAGATGTTCTCTGTAAGAAAGCAATTTTTTTTTTTAAACTATCACTGGTATTTATGCTCACCAATCTACAAAATGCTGATATAAAGGTCAGTTCATGGTTCCTTAAGAAAAGTAGGATTTGTGTTTTCAGTAAAGAAGGTGTGAGGAGTGGAATTGCATTTAATTTTAAAAGAAGGAAATAGATCTGAGTTACAGGTGACTGTTTTTGGATGGGCAAATTAAGTAATGGTTACAAAAAGGTTTGTGGAAACTGGACCCTGAAAAAAAAATTCTGTGCATGGTACAAGTTTTCTTAAAATGTTTAACTGCCTTTAATATCAGATTTTAATTTTTTTACTTTTAAGCTATCTGCTCCGTATATACCTTTGAAATCTCTTATTGTTACTTTGGCTAAGTAAATAACTATTGTTTTACAGTAGCCTATGATCTTATCTGACAAATTGTTCTAAATCCTTTTAATATTCTTTGACAAAATTTCCTAAATCAAATTCTAATGAAGTCTTTTTGACCTCTAGCTAACTTTGGGATGCTTCCAAGTGCTCCTGAAACATCCCAATGAGAGATGGTAGACTAATTAGGTTCATTTGCTATGTTAAATTACATGGGAAGTATTGTCAAATGAGTAGTAAATCTTCTCAGATTTATATTGTATGGTAAATGTTATTAATATAAATATTCTAAAATTTATATGGAGTTCCTAAAATGCTGACATATCCTGGTAAAATGTTATCAGTCCTAATTCTAGTTATTATCTGCAAGTGTTGTATAGCACAGCAGTAACCAAGTTACTTTGTATTGTAATCAAATTTAAGTGTGACTTAAGTCTTTTGTTGATATACAGTTATGGTTTTATTCTGATGCCTTTGCAAAAAAACACTTCTTCTTCAAAAAGATTAATAAAAAAACTTTTAAATAAATGTAAGTTTCTAACTTTCAGGCCATAATGCTGAACTGGGTAGGAAACTTCAAAATCCTAATGAGAAACCTGATGGCTTCATAAACTGTTAACAAAAAGTTAGTTAACAAAAGGACTGAGTACACTGGTAAAAATGGTTATAATTTTTATTGTTTCTGTCTAAAAAATTACTGGGTTGAATGTGTGTTTTCCAGATGTAAGGAAAACCTTTCCCTCAAATTAATTATGACTTATAGTAATTTGGTAATCATACTTGTGTAAGCAAAATTAAGACATTAATCTTTTTTCTCTATCTGGTCCCTCCAAAGATTGTAAACTCTCAGGTTTTCAGCAACTTTCTCAGATAAATTAGGAAAGCTACCTCAACAACAGGTACAAAAACCTCAAGGTATTTTTGAGGACCTTGTAAAGGGAGGAATTCACCTAGATCTGTAGGTAAAACATGTAATAAGCCCTTGGTGTATGCTTCCTAGTCTTAAGAGGTTTTTTTTTTTTAAGCTTCATTTTAAAATTCCTTATTAAAAATGTTGATACAGTGAAAGCCTATATGATCAATTATATTTATATAGATTATCAGGTCAATTTTTTTCTTAAACCAAAGTTATTTTGCAACAAATTAGTCTTAATTAAATATATTTGGTAAATGTGTTATTTTTTAAAAGTTAGGTTTCAATAAATATTAAAATTTTAAACCAAACTTATTTTGCAACAAATTAGTCTTAATTTGTTGAATATATTTGGTAAAAATAAGGGTGATTTAAAAAAAGATTGTTTCAGTAAATGTTAAATTCCAGTTTTGTTAATGAAGGTCTGTATTTACTAACTCATTTCCCAGACAGTTCCTTGCTATTATGCTATATTAATGTAAAGTTAATTAAATTATTTGAAAAAAAAACCCACTCTTTTGTTTCTAAAGCTTGTGTCAATAATCTCTGTATAAAATTCAGATGCCCATGAGCTGCAAACAGGAAATTATATATACCCAAAGGGGCTGTCTCCTACCTAGATAAAAAACTTTTTATCAGGTTCTCTTAACTAGCTCATGCACAGTAAAACTGAAGGGAACTTGACTCTTGAATTAATTCTCACTTCTAAAGGCCACTACACCAGACAGGTCTATAAAGAGAACTGCTGATCTCAAACTTACCTTAAAATAATGCTCAAACAAAGAAAGCTACACCTGCACCAGAATGAAGGGGAAAAAAAAAAAAGACATCAAAAGTAAGCACCTTACCCAAAATGCTGAACCTGATTTGTATGATCACTCATAATGTTGTGTTAACGTCTTAGACCTTTGCATATAAATCAGATGTTTTTCTATCATGGACGTGATCCTGTGCTAGTTTTAAAAACCAATTCAATTATTGGTTTGTGGCCAATTACCTGCATCTAGCACCTCTAGATTACCTTTGTGGATTTCTCCACTCCAAGGCTCTAATTAAATCACCCTTAAAAAATTATTTTACAAAAAGCTCAGTCCTGTTCAGGTGACCCTTTTTTTTTTTTTAATTTTTATTTTTACTTTATTTTACTTTACAGTACTGTATTGGTTTTGCCATACATTGACTTGAATCCACCATGGGTGTACATGCGTTCCCAAACATGAACCCCCCTCCCACCTCCCTCCCAGGTGACTCTTAATATTACTAGGTGGAATCCTCTCACCTGGCCAATTAATACCTGCTCTGACTCTGGCCATAATATGAATTTTCTTCTAAGTAACTCAAGCTCAATAAAAGCAACAAGCAAAAATTCAGTCAAAAAATAAAACCTCTTACAATTACATAGAGGTTTAAAAAAAAAAATGTGCTGGATTGCACAATTATAGAATAGATTTATGTAGTTAACACCAGGCTATGGTCATTTAAAATTTAAGGCTTCTTTTATCTTGGGAACAATTAAATTATACTAAGAATAACTAGCTTAGCACACTAAAAAATTGGGCTAGAAGCTTTATAAACAGTGCCAGTATATAACTTCCCACTGGATTAAGTCAAATAACCAAAGAATATACTGGGTTACACCTAATGAAAGTTTTTGGCTTAATTCTTACTTATAACTTTAATTAAACTGCTAGCTATATTATTTGTACTTTGCCTATTTTTCATGAATGTTGTTTCTTTCATTGCCAGATGTGTAACTAAATCTCCAATGAAAATAATGATGACTAGCCAATTTAAAGCAGTTTATCAAATATATAGTTCTGTATGCAATCAATGGATGTAATAGTATAACTCTAAATATAAAAAGATAAAGCAAAAGGGAATTTTTTCCTAGACTGTATTAAAAGACAGGTCCAAATATCTTTGACTATAAAAGCCTAGTCCAGTAACAAACATTAAGTGGTTTCTCAGTGAAACCTTTGCCAAACCCAAAAATGAGCCTTCCCAGCACTATAGGATAAAATGGTTGTAAAATACCTCCTGAAGTATGGTCAAATTTATGACCATGAGGGGGCCCTGTCAACTACAAATTGGTCCTTGCCATGGGTGCTTACCATCTACCTCCACAAGGATTAAATCATGTGCTGCTGCAGCTGCTGACCTTCAATACCCCCCGAAGGAGTTCAGGGTGGAAAGTAGAAATGAAGCACTCTGTGCTCAGAAAAAAAACCTGCCAGAACACGTCTTCAGATAATTAGATATTCTCAGAAGCTGATTTTATGAGCTCAATTCTTTTATCTTCTCATATCTAAAAAAGCACTTAAATCCTTCATGGTGATGACTATTCCTCGTGACTAGCAGAAGCTTCACAAGATGAGCAGAAATTTCTACAAAAATATATACATGTGTGTGTGCTGGATTGCATGTATTCCCCATTTACCAAAATCACATATATACTGTCTGTCCCGCTTGCCTCTTTGGAGCAGTTTCTCATAGCTATCTGAGGTGCTGTCTCCCAGACTACAGTCTTCATTTTGCCCCAGATAAAAAACTCACATCTCTCACACTGTGCATTTTTAAGTCAACAGAGACACAGCAATTCTTTTTTCCCCCTGCAGTGTTTCTACCTAAGCTCTCCGGCAAACAAGATTTCCCACACATCAGACACATTTGATCCACCCTGAGCACTCACTCAAGTCTACATTCCTTTGCCACAGTGTTGGTTCAGGTTCATACAGCATAGACTGCCCTCTGTTCAGCTCCTCACCAGCCTCCCAGATGGAACACCAGAGAAATTTCACAATTCTTCATGTGTTCCCCACTGCCTTCAGGGTAAAGCTCAAATGCAAAGCCCAACACCATCTGCTCTGCACCTAACTGTTCAGTCTGATTCCCCTCTTCCCTCAGCTCACCAATGAACCAATAGTGATCACCGACTCAGGGTGCTTTCTCCTGCCTTTGAGTCAGGGATATCATTGCATGAGGCTTCTCTCTCCACCTTACTCACTCAAACATTGCCTGCTGTTGGTAATATTTCTTAGCTATCCTACAGCCATCATTTCCCATTCTGGCTGATTGAGGTGTCCCTCTGTGCCCCCTCTCCACTACAGCATTATAATTCTGCATTTTCTTCCTTGACTCTGCCTTTAAGTCTGGAGGTCTTTGAAGAAGGGATCACACTGAGTTCATCTCAGATTCCTAGTGCCCAGCACAGGCCTGGCACAATTGAGGAGGCTTTCCTTAAATGCCTATTGAATCAGTGATGTCTGTCAATGGTGACACTGGAAACCAATGATAATTTAAAAGCCTCATCTCTGGTCTGAAGTTCAGGGCTTCTGTAAAGAGTATATGAGGGGAAGACGAGGTGACTGGCAGTGATTCTGCAAAAACGTGGGTGAAAGGAATGGTTGTAATGTAAAGAAATAGCCTTCATATGTTTTCTTGTGGAAGATATATGTTAATTTCCCAAATGTATGAGCATCTGTGTATTTTCATGGGGAATACACAGTGCCTTTTCTAACACTGAGATGCTTGAAATGGGGTTATTTCCCTTTCAAATGAAAACCAATTAAATAAATTATTTTTTTTTCCTTTGGTGCTTACAAAGTGTGGGAGTTGTCTCCAAACATTACTAAATGTTCTAATTTAGTCATACATGGGCTGGAAGAATGTAGTATAATTGCTAAGTCCAGAGTAAGTTGTTCTAAATATTTTATCTTGTTCAGCATATGCTGTTTTTAAAAAAACCCTCAAACTATAACTGTCAACATTCAATTCACAAAAAGTAAACAACAGCTGAGTATAATGGGATGATAAAGAATCTCTCCATAATTCCCACCATATGGCAAAAACTAGGTCCATTTTGATCACGTTTATCAACTGAGTTATTTTCTCTCTGAATTCTTCCTATAGGAAAAACATCCCCAGGAAAACTAGAGGCATTTTCCTAAAGCAGACAGAAGGACATGAGAAACCGTTGTATGGTAGGGCTGGATCACAGATGGGAGGAATCTAAAATTCACTACGGCAATTGAAAGGGCTGAAAAAAAATCACCTATTTCTGTAATGGCAGACATTCTAGAAGCATCACACATGAAATGAACAAACATAAGTAGAAAATGCATGAATACATTTTTAGTTATCAGTTTCCATTTCTGAAACAAGCTCTCATTGGCCCAGTTCGTGATATTTCTTGTCATGATTTGGATTCATTTAAAATGCATGGACAGTTAATCTGCTTCTAAGCAAGGGAAGCTGCTTGAAATTTCTTCTTCTTTTTAGTTTCTTCCCAAAGATTTTTTTTTTAATGTGAACTGTATTTGAAGACTTTATTGAATTTGTTATAATATTGTTTCTGTTTTGTATTTTGGTTTTCCAGCCGCTCCTTAAGTTCTCCGACCCAGGGATCGAACCCATACCCCCTGCACTGGAAGGTGAAGTCTTAACCACTGGACCTCCAGGGAATTCCTTCTTCAATTTTTTAAAAAATCAGATATTTTGTATATGGGATTTTAAAGTCAAAGGTGATACAAACCATTTCTCTTCCAAGTGAAGTACTAGACAGAGAGCAAGGCATATTCTGGCCACTGTTCCAACCAGATACTTCAAAACTGCCTTAGAGGAGAAAAGTAGGGCCCTTCTCCAAAGACCAGGCCTTGCTTTTTGGGTGAAAGAGATAAGGAGCAGAAGGCCAGCTTGGGGATAAAGGGCTTTGTGAAAAAACACCGAGAAACAGAGCAGTCCTCTTGTTTTCCCACAAGAATGATGACAATCTACCTTAAATCCTTTTTGGAATGAGCAGCAGGGTTTGGGAGGCGGTATTGAGTGAATAAATTAATATATAATAGAACTAATTAATTAATAACCACACTTAGTCAGAGAAGAATGAACAAGAAGGTCTTGCCAAGGACCCTCAGGAGGAATAGGCAAGTTCTACATGATCCAATGGAGGGGAAGTAAAGCAATCTGGAGGCCAATGACTGCTTTCTGAACTTCAATTTTCTGGAGATTATAATCAGTATTGTGAATGTTTTGCAATTCTATAACTCCATAAAGTAGTACTTAGTTCATTCTGTTTGTCTCCTTGAGGTGCTATTTTTAAAAAATGATGGCTTTACAATTAATCAGGTTAATCTCTTCTGAGAGCTCTTCATCATGCCAGGCAGGGTGTCTATCCCCACACAATGACTCTTTCTGTATAGAGACTGTTGAGCTCAAAAGGAGCTCCAAGGAGAAACAAGATGAGTGCCAGAGAGACAGCACAATAAACAGGCATACATACCACTCAGTTATTTAAGGCTACTTGAAGGAACACAAAAGAATTCTAAGAAAACTAAGGGACTTCAGAGAAAAACTCAGGGTGATTTGTCTGAAAAAAAATCTGTTATGTTCATTGTAATGATTCTTGATGGAAAAGATGGTGTTACCATTTCCTGAGACACAGAAAAGGAAGAGTCAGGATTCTGGAAGGAAAACATCCTTAATCATGAAAGGAGAGCCTGAGTGATGGGATGTTTGATTGATTTCACTTCCATCAATGTCTGGGACCTGCTCAGCACTGTCCTGGAGGAATTAAGAAAAGTAGAAAATGTGTGTAAGGTCGGGAATCACTTTAGGCATGAGAGTCCCACGAAGCACACCAAACCTAGGACAGAACAGGACAGATAGCCAAAGGGAACAGAATGGGTCTTTTCTCAAAGAAAATAGAAAACACTTTGAGCTGAAGCAGTAGGGAAAGAGACTTACTGTGCTAGAAGGTAGCCCTCCTGGCTCCTCCTCTTATGAAACACAGAGTGATTTCTTCAATGTTGAATGATGACAGTGATGAAAGAAAAATGTCTTATAAATGATTGAGAAAATGGTATGGCTTAGTCCTCATCCTAAGTCATTTAATCATGAGAAATAACTGGATTTTATATAGCATAACATTATAATGACACTGGATTTGTGGTGTGACACTGCTAAAGACAGCATTCTCATCATTCTATTTATTGAACAATTTCATTAATTTTGATTCTTCCCCTTTCAGGTGTTCCTTTCCATCTATTATCTTGTCTGATGGCAGTTCTGTGACAACTAGATGTCACATGGGGAGATGGTAATTATATGCCATGTCTTACTCTTTGAGTTTAACTTGACCTTTTCTTGAGGCATATTCTCCCCTCGAGTACTGGCATTTGTGTTGCAACCTAAGCAAGCTATTTTGGATTGTCCTTGATACGGAACTTCTCACAGAAAAGAGAAAAGTCAGTCTATCATTTTATTTATTAAATTAACAACATTTTTTACTGATTTATACAAGTTCTGTTCAACTATCTAGACAAAGGCACAGAACATACATGTATGTTACATGACAGATGACCGGTTCCTTGAGGATGCAACTATTATTTTCGGTTCTAGATTTATCTCTACCTTGTCTAACTGAGTCATAGTGAACTTCCTGCAGAAAGTGTGTTATTGTCTTTTCAAACTGGGATTTACCCTGACTCAGCATGTATTTAGGGGGAAAATTTGTGCATGGTAGGAAGGATGACGAACGATCTACCAAGTTTTCCCATTGGTTTTTCATAAAAGATTTCCTCATTTCACTGTCCTTAGAGAATTATTGATTCTGCAGTTTGTACTTTTTAAGGCAGATCTTTAAGCTGGTGGAATACTTGCACTTGTCTTTTATGCCTAAGAAATAATTGATGGAACTTGTGGACTGTGCATATTTCACATTGCCTGGTTAGATTCCTGAGGATGCTCAGTTTTCTGGTCTATGTTTTCTTTTGTTTTGTTCTGAGCGAAAGAGGTCAGCAGGGCACAGAAAGCCCCTTCTTTGAGATTACTAGAAAAAAAAGAATTTAGAATGAACAACTCCAGAGAGATTTATACAGGTCCCTTAAAAAAAAATTCCACTCTGAAGGTTTGCAGGAAAAACAGGTCCAAGCAGGGAGAACAGGCAGATTAGTTTCTCAGGAAGAGTATATGTTTAGATGTGTCTTGAATGTTATGATTTTAGGGTAATCTGGTTCCACCATAAACACAATACCACCGTATTTTTCTACATAGTAATACTCTGGTGGAGCTCAGCAGGCTTTATAGATGTTTGCTGATTTCTGGAGAAACAGAGCAGCTATTGAGTCACTCGCCCATAAATCCTTAACCCTGTCTAGGAGCAGGACAGTACTGTCCCATACAGGAGACACTTTTAGATTAAATCTTAATTAGTCCTAGTTAAGCTCTGGGTGGCTCAGTGGTAAGGAATCTGCCTGCAATGCAGGAGACTTGGGAGATGTGGGTTTGATTCCGGAGTCTGAAAGATCCCCTGGAGAAGGAAATGGCAACCCACTCTAGTATTCTTGCAAGGAAAATCCCATGGATAGAGGAGCCTGGCGGGCTGCAGACCACGGGGTCACAAAGAGCCTAACATGACTGACTCCCTCCATCCACTGCCCCTCCGCCCCAACACACACAAGACAGTTAAACACCATCTTTACAATATTTAATCACACTGTTCAAAAATTATCATACATTTGTAAATCCTGAATAAGTGAAATTTGGAATAAACTGTGATTTAATTGCTCTGTGCCACAGTTCATCACATACAGTGCTGTGGTCCTCTGATCTTGGCATATCTTGTGCAGAAATTGTTGATGGCAGCTTGACTGAGGGTGGATATAAAAAAGGTAACTCCCTGTCCCCTGTGAAACTCCCTGTGAAACTCGGGTAACTCCCTGTGAAACTGATTACATTATAGTGGGCTTCCAACCATATTCTACTGAACTCTCGGTAGCTACCATATGAAAAGGGCCCAAACTCTGACCTCAGATTTATGTTTATGGCTTGGACCAGACTGGCTTTCACTCTTTAAGTGTGTGAGCTCAAAAGAGTTAAACAGCAGAACCCAGGGAGACAGGAAGCAGACAATTTTAACTATAGCTGTTGCCCTGAAGGGTAATGGGTGGGTGGGGTTTTATTGTGCAAGATGGGGAGCATTCAGAGAGAAGGAAGGGCATGAACTTGTACCAAGCACTGTGTGGGGCATCATGCCAGCTCCTGACATAACCATTCTTGGGCCTGACAGCAATCCTGAGCCACAGGCATTTCCAGGTAGGAAGGGCAAATACTAAAAGTAGGTAAGTAACCTACCCAAAGCCTCCACAGCACACAGGTGGCAGATGCTGGCCTGCAGCTCAGACCAATGTGTTTGGAAGACCATGCCTTTTCCATGATGCTCAGCTGTACCTATTCCACCTTCTGTGCTAAGGGGACACCTGCAGGGCAAAGAGACCATTTGAGTTAGGGTCTCTAGATTTGAAGAATAAGATTCAACGCGTGCATGCTCAGTTGCTAAATGGTGTCTGACTCTTTGCAACCCCGTGTACTGTGGCCTGCCCAGGCTCCTCTGTGCATGGGATTTCCCAGGCAAGAATACTGGAGTGGGTTTCCATTTCCTTCTCCAAAGACTCAGATCACCTCAAGTCATGAAGAATATGCTATATTTAATCCTATAAAAATGAGGAAACAGTGATCTCAGCCTCATGGTCAAGTCTCAGAGAACCCCAGAGAAGCAGAACACCCAGGTTTCAGGAAGGTCTGAATAGTGTCAGAGCCAGGCTGGAGGAGACGGCAATGAGAAACTCATGGACATGCCAAGAGCCTTCTGGGAGGTCAGATGATGGAGTTTCTGTGTCTTCTGGAACCTGCTGCACTTACTCTCTGCAGATTTGCTCCTCTAGGCAACTCTGATTCTCTTTCACTGTTGATTGCCTTTCCCACACTTACTCACAATATTTTCTTTTTTTTAATTTATTTTTTTATTGAAGGATAATTGCTTTACAGAATTTTGTTGTTTTCTTAAAGCATCCATGTGTCCATCGATTCTGCTTCCTCTAGAAGTCAGCCTACTCATGGCTCCTCACAGCCTCTGCTTTACTTCAAAGCCTCCTTCTTTTACATAAGCTGAACAGTTCTCACTGCAAGCTGCCCCTCCTCTTGGTGTTTCTTAATTCTAATTCCTGGAAATTAGGTGGCTGAAGCTAACTGATTCTTGTTTGGAAAGACTTTTCATGCCAGAGTATCATGGACAGTGAACTAGGCTATATGTTTTGACCACCCTTGAGTTAAGGTTTTAGCCTGGTCTAGTCACCAGAAGAGCCGAGGGTACATCTAGTGTCTATAGGAGGGGATAGGGGCTTGGATAGTGGTAAAGAACCCACCTGCCAATGCAGGAGACATAAGAGACATGGGTTCAGTCCCTGGGGTTGTGAAAGATCCCCTGGAGGAGGAAATGGCAACCCAATTTAGTATTCTTGCCTGGAGAATCCCATGGACAAAGGAGCCTTGTGGGCTATACAGTCCATAGGGTCACAAGGAGTCGGACATGACTAAAGTGACTTAGCCTATGCTAGGGGCTTGGCTAGCAGGATGACTGACAAAAATGAAAACTGACCTCCCATCAATGTCCGGTCAGCAGCAGTAGTAAAGGCCACAAACTGGCAGTGGTACAAGATAGTAGCTTTGTAGAGTAGGGGAACGCAGCATCGGGAAGAGATGGAAAGTCTCAGTAGGGAACTGAAAGTGCTTGGGGAATGAGATGCGGACCATGAGTCATCAATAAAACATCTGCTGGGAACACACAGCTTCTTACAAAAGAATCACTGAAGACTGCCAGGATCACTTCTCTCCTTTCTCCTGGTTGTGAATGTCATGAAACTGTATTATCTCATTGAGAGTTGAGCTCTTCTCTCACTTTTGAGCTTGGTATGGAATTTGAAAATAGGACATTTAACATGAATTTTCCTTTCACACACTTATTTTTAAAAATCATTTTAATTATATAAATAACATACAAAAGTATTCTGATTATGGAAAAAATTCCCACTTCACAGGTAAAGCCGTTACTCTCCTTTTCAAGTCTTGCTTCTTTCCCAGAGAGCATTCTGGGTACCTTCCAGACCCATTTCTCTGTGTACAGAGAGTTCTATTTTATTGTTTTTTATGAATGAACAGCCATATTTAGTACTTTGCAACCAAGAACCATTTAAACTGATGTAGGTGGGTGAGATTTTTCACATCTCAAACTATCTGCAACCATTTCCCCACTCACAGATACTGAATGCCAACAAAAGCTAAACAATTAAGCAGATAATTGAAAGGCCAAAAGAATCAATTGTTGAAAGTGTAAAGAGTCCCATGAATGATAAGACCCCTTATCTCCGGAGCAGAGACACTCCGTCCATGGTTTGGCCCCTGCCTGGTTTGATGCTGTGAACTCTGTACACGTTTGCCTGATAAATAGCAGCTGAATTGAATCAATATAGAGGTCAGGGTCAGCTGATGAAAATGGAACTTCCTGACCACAAAAAACTATAAAAAGTCACACTAGACAGGAAAGGGAAGACCTAAATAAGCAAATGAAAATTTTATTTGACATTCCTCTCCCCATAATTCTTGTTATTTTCATTTCAGCCTCATTAGATTAAGTTTTTCAGAAAACAATAGAATCAGGAATTTAACCCTGTATAGAATTTTTCCAGTTTATAATTTAAACTGGATTTGGTAAAATTGGAAAAGAAAATCCTATATTTAAAAATAGATCTTGGAGATATAGGGATGAACAAGACAGACAAAATAGTTGCTTTTATAAACAACTAACATTCAGGTGGCTGGTGAAAATAAATAAGTAAAAATCATTTCAGATAGTGATCAATGAATGAAGAAAACATCACATGGGGAAGGAAATGGCAACCCACTCCAGTATTCTTGCCTAGAGAATCCCATGGCTAGAGGAGCCTGGTGGGCTACAGTCCTTGGGGCTGCAAACAGTCAGACCCAACTTAGCAACTGAGCTTGCAAACATTTATGACACCACCCTTATGGCAGAAAGCAAAGAGGAACTGAAGAGCCTCTTGATGAAAGTGAAAGAAGAGAGTGAAAAATCTGGCTTAAAACTCAACATTCAAAAAACTAAAATCATGGCATCTGGTCCCATCACTTCATGGGAAATAGATGGGGAAACAATGGAAATAGTGAGAAACTTTATTTTCTTGGGCTCCAAAATCACTGCAGATGGTGACTGCAGCCATGAAATTAAAAGGTGCTTGCTCCTTGGAAGAAAAGCTATGACCAACCTAGTCAGCATATTAAAAAGCAGAGATATTACTTTGCCAACAAAGGTCTGTCTAATCAAAGCTATGGTTTTTCCAGTAGTCATGTATGGATGTGAGAGTTGGACTATGAAGAAGGCTGAGTGCGGAAGAATTGATGCTTTTGAACTGTGGTGTTGGAGAAGACTCTTGAGAGTCCTTTGGACTGCAAGGAGATCAAACCAGTCAATCTTAAATGAAATCAGTCCTGAATTTTCACTGGAAAGTTTGATGCTAAAGCTGAAGCTCCAATACTTTGGCCACCTGATGCAAAGAACTGACTCATTGGAAAAGACCGTGATGCTGGGAAAGATTGAAAGCAGGAAGAGAAGGGGATGACAGAGGATGAGATGGTTGGATGGCATCACTGACTCGATGGACACGAGTTTGAGGAAGCTCCGAGAGCAGGTAATGGACAGGGAGGCCTGGCAAGCTGCAGTCCATGGGGTCTCAAAGAGTCAGACATGACTGAGCAACTGAACTGAACTGAGTGCACACACTAAAGAAGAGAATGCCTAGGGGCGGGTATATTTTACTTAAGGTCGGCTGGAAAGTCCTTCCTCAGGGTTACATTTAAGTTGAACCATGAATGATGAAAAAGAACCAGTCAGACTAAGACCTACACTGCAACTGGAAAAACCAAACATATCCTTGCAAAGCAGTTACCAAATGACTAGGGGCTATACTATGGGGTGATGGCCATAATGAACATGCAGCATCCACAGTTATGATACCAAGCGGGGCCCTGTGTGGCTCCTGGGCACAAAGCCTTTCTGTGTCCCTCGTTTCTTTGATTGTTTGCCTTCATTCAGCTTCCATGACCTTTTCTGAGTTCCAATGGACAGATTCAAACAGTTGTTAATTAGGGAAAGGGTGTGGTGCAAGATCAGGGAGAAACAGTCAAGAACAGCGCTGGAGCAAGGTCCTATTTCCCCATCAGTGCATACTCAGAACAATACCTCTGAGCTATTTTGCAGATACTGAAATCCCCTCCAGGGGGGAGAAGTTAAGGATGAGTGGTAGGCAACCCAAAAGCATGTAGAACCCAGATCAGTTAGACCTGAAGACTGATGATACTGACTCCTACTTACCTCACCGTCAACCCATCGGAAGAATGTCCGCAAGCTGATCACACCCTCTTTGAACAACTATTATTAAACTTCTCAGTATCTTCCCCAAGTTGGAATACATGGTTTTGAGGGCATTAGCCCACTGTGGTCCCCTTTGCCTGGCAAAGTAATAAACTCTGTCTCTTTCACCCAAAACTGTGTCTCTGAGATTCCATACAGCACCTGAGTACAGAGAAGCCGACCTTTCAGCAGCAGTCAGAGAGGGGAAAGCTGCCTCTGGTGTAGGGAAGGAAAAGTTCTCCTGGGCCCTCTTAGGGACCTTGACTGGGTCTGAAAATTAAACTGGCAAAGACAGATTAACAGGAGAAAAGGTATACGGATGTATTTAGTATAAGTTTTATGGGATCCAGAAGTCTTTGTAAGGAATTGAAGACCTGAGGAAAGAGCTGGACTTGAGTATTTCAGTGCTGGCTTTGAGAAGAGTGGACAGTCATGGGAGATAGGATAGGGCAAGAAGTGCGAGGTAAGTGTAGTAACTGGGGAAACTTAGCAAGGCCTGGTTGTTAGGATTCTCCTTGGCATCCTTTTGTCTTGTTTTGGAGACAAGCATGTTCTTCTCCTCCAGGTACAGGGAGGGGATGTCTCACATGAGAGTTTTATGCCTGTCTCAAGGAAGCAGGATGAGGTGGGAAGGAGCTCAGAGTAACATTCCTGTTTGGGCCATTTTCTCAAACTTTTTCAGCTTAAAATAGTCAGTATAAGAAGGAGCCATATTTTGATGTCAGCATCCTGAACCACATCACTGGACTCTGTGTGTCTCTATCTGGTCTGGATAGGGTTTGTGTGTATACTCAGTTGGGTCTGACTCTTTGTGACCCTGTGGACTGTAGCCCACCAGGCTCCCCTGTCCATGGGATTTTCCAGGAAAGAATACTGGAGTGAGTTTCCATTTCCTCCTCCAGGGGATCTTCCCAACCCAGAAATCGAACCTCCATTGGCAAGCAAATTCTTTACCACTGAGCCACCTGGGAAGTCTAGGTAGGATTTAGGTTGAGAAAAGAAGGAAGGGCAGAGGACTGCTTGAGCAAGATGGAAGTGAGGCAGCCTAAGAGAGTCAGGAGGGACAGGTAAGGAAGCATCTCCAGTCAGGGTTGGGCAAGGGCATGGCTGCTTCCTGACCGTGAGCACCACCTTCCATTTTGTTCACTTCCTGTTTCTCCAGCTCTGAGGATGGGGAGGGATGAACTTGGGCAGAAGACAACACAAAGCCCCTCCGGGCTGAGAAGGGAGAAAGCACTCCCCGACATTGGGGAGTGGAATTGGAGTTCCTCTCAGCTGGCCACAATGACAGCTAGAATTTACTGTTCTCCTACTGAAGGCAAACAACCACACAGAACGGCAGCATCAGACAAGGCTACTCTGTGATTGTGATGGATCAATATATGGACAAGATCCTTCAGCAGTCGAGTATGAACACAGACAACACAAACACCCTTGCCCCCAGCTAAAATTAAGGACAGTGTTTCTTTGTCATTTTCACCTTTCAGTTCAGTTCAGTTCAGTCGCTCCGTCATGTCTGACTCTTTGCGACCCCATGAATTGCAGCACGCCAGGCCTCCTTGTCCATCACCAACTCCCGGGGTTCACTCAGACTCACATCCATCGAGTCAGTGATGCCATCCAGCCATCTCATCCTCTGTCGTCCCCCTCTCCTCCTGCCCCCAATCCCTCCCAGCATCAGAGTCTTTTCCAATGGGTAAACTCTCTGCATGAGGTGGCCAAAGTACTGGAGCTTCAGCTTTAGCATCATTCCTTCCAAAGAAATCTCAGGGCTGATCTCCTTCAGAATGGACTGGTTGGATTTCCTTGTAGTCCAAGGGACTCCCAAGAGTCTTCTCCAACACCACAGTTCAAAAGCATCAATTCTTCTGCACTCAACCTTCTTCATAGTCCAACTGTCACATCCATACATGACTACTGGAAAAACCATAGCCTTGACTAGACAGACCTTAGTCGGCAAAGTAATGTCTCTGCTTTTGAATAAGCTATCTAAGTTGATCATAACTTTCCTTCCATGGAGTAAGCGTCTTTTAATTTCATGGCTGCAATCACCATCTGCAGTGATTTTGGAGCCCCCAAAAATAAAGTCTGACACTGTTTCCACTTTCCCCATGTATTTCCCATGAAGTGATGGGACCAGATGCCATGATCTTCGTTTTCTGAATGTTGAGCTTTAAGCCAACTTTTTCGCTCTCCTCTTTCACTTTCATCAAGAGGCTTTTTAGTTCCTCTTCACTTTCTTCCATAAGGGTGGTGTCATCTGCATATCTGAGGTTATTGATATTTCTCCCGGCAATCTTGATTCCAGCTTGTGTTTCTTCCAGTCCAGCATTTCTCATGATGTACTCTGCATATAAGTTAAATAAGCAGGGTGAGAATATACAGCCTTGACGTACTCCTTTTCCTATTTGGAACCAGTCTGTTGTTCCATGCCCAGTTCTAACTGTTGCTTCCTGACCTGCATACAGATTTCTCAAGAGGCAGGTCAGGTGATCTGGTATTCCCATCTCTTTCAGAATTTTCCAGTTTGTTGTGATCTACACAGTCAAAGGCTTTGGCATAGTCAATAAAGCAGAAATAGATGCTTTTCTGGAACTCTCTTGCTTTTTCCATGATCCAGCAGATGTTGGCAATTTGATCTCTGGTTCCTCTGCCTTTTCTAAAACCAGCTTGAACATCAGGAAGTTCACGGTTCATGTATTGCTGAAGCCTGGCTTGGAGAATTTTGAGCATTGCTGCCTTTAGTCTGCCCTACAGCAATAACCATCAGAGAATTCCCCAGCTTCCTAACAGCAAGCCCCACCCCCTGGATCGCTCCCCTCCCGACATCTGCAAGCAGAAGCCCCAGAACTCCCTCTCTCGATCTCAGATTGAGGCCCAGGACCCCTACAGATGTTCTCTCTCTGCTCAAAGTAACAGTAACAAACTTAACTTTGGCGTCCCAGGTGGCGCTAGTGGTAAAGAACCTGCCTGCCACTGCAGGAGATGTAAGAGATGTGGGTCCGATCCCTGGGTTGGGAAGACCCCCTGGAGGCAGAAAAGGCCCAAGCTCTTCTGTCCATGGGATCCTTTAGGCAAGAATACTGAATTAACTTGCCATGTCCTCCTCCAGGGGATCTTTCTAACCCAGGGATAGAACTCAGATTTATGGTGTCTTCAGCATTGGCGGGCAGATTCTTTACAACTGCACCACCTGGGAAGTCCTTTTTGACCGTTCTGACTTCAGTCAAATAAAGCTGGACTCAACTGACCTTGGCCCCAGTTCTGCTCAGGCCCTTCCATGAATATGGATGTTCCCTTAGCTTAACACTTCCCCAGTTTTGCTGTCTAAGAGACACTGCTTTGGGAAAGATCCTCAGTGTTTTCCTTATTTGCTGCAAGCAGTAATAAATCCTTCCTTCTCTTGTGCTTTGGCTTGATTGTGTCTCTTGACTCCTCACCCACCAAGAGAGCAACCTAGTTTTTAGATAACAGGACCAGTTCATTTACAGGGTTGAGTGAGTAGGCAGCTCATCCTTGAAAGCTGAATGTAAGCCCTGGGAAGGAAGCACATTGTCAGCCATGTCTTAGAACTGAAAATAAAGGGAAGGGAAAAGACAATGAGGCAAATGTTAATAAAAATAAAGCAGTAGTAACAATGTTAAGGGCTTCCCAGTAGCTCAGTGGTTAAAAAAAAAAAAAAAATCTGTCTGCCAATGCAGGAGCCACAGGAGATGCAGAGTCAATCCTTGGTTCAGGAAGATACCCTGGAGGAGGAAATGGCAACCCACTTCAGTATTCTTGCTTAGGAAATTCCATTGACAGAGGAGCATGGTGGGCTATAGTCCATGGGGTCACAAAGAGTTGGACATGACTGAGCAGCTGACCACATGTCCACAGCAATGTTAATCGCAGACAAAAGAAGAAAGAAACAAATAAAAGAACAAAGACTGATCTGGAGGGAAATGACAGCATTGAAAAGTTGTGGCTGGTTGATGTGGAAATGAGGTAGGTGGCCAGAGCTCTGGGCTGCTTTTGACAGATGGGGAAACTGAGGCAGCAGCTAAGCGATTGCCCACAATTTGCTTATGGACTGAGACAGGGCTTCTGGGTCTCTTGTTTTTAATAATAGCAGTAGCTCCTCACCGCCTCAGACCCACCTTAACCACATTTTATTTTACTAGAAAAATGAAACCATTTTGTGGCTTTTGAGAAAGGCCGTCTAATATGCAAATTCTAATGAATTTAATAAGTGAAACAGTTCTCTCTTTACCCTTGAACTTAATTTTATCATCCATTAAGCAAACAGAGAAGCAAGTGTCTTTGCTAACAGCTCAGTGCTGCATCTTGTTTTTCTAGAAACACACAGTCTCTGTCTCCCACAACTCCCCAAAGATCATGGCAGCTCAACTGCGAAAGCTCCAGGGCTTCATTTGATACTGGGAAGGCTCTGTGGGGATCATGGGCACAAGGCCTTTCTGTGTTCCTCATTTCTTTGATTACAGGAAACAGCCTTCATTCAGCCTCCATGACCTTCCCTGGTTTCCAATGGGCAGATTCAAGCAGTTGTTAAATAAGGAAGGGAGGGGGGATATGAGACCAGGGAGAAACAGTCAAGAGCAGCCTTGGGGCAAGATCCTATTTCCCCATCAATGGATACACACAAAAATATCTTTGAGCTATTTTTCTGGAACTGAAACCCCCTCCAGGTGGGAGAAGTTAATGATAAATTATATGCTACCCATGAACTTCCAGATGTTCAAGTTGGATTTAGAGAAGGCAGAGGAATCAGAGATCAAATTGCCAACATCCGTTGGATCATTGAAAAAGCAAGGGAGTTCCAGAAAAGCATCTACTTCTGGTTTATTGACTATGCCAAAGTCTTTGACTGTGTGGATCACCACATACTGTGGAAAATTCTTGAAACAGATGGTAATAACAGACCACTTGACCTGCCTCCTGAGAAATCTGTATGCAGGTGAAGAAGCAACAGTTAGAAATAGACATGGAACAACAGACTGGTTCCAAATTGGGAAAGGAGTACATCAAGGCTGTAGATTGTCACCCTGCTTATTTAGCTTAAATGCAGAGTACATCATGCGAAATGCTGAGCTGGATGAAGCACAAGCTGGAATCAAGATTGCCAGGAGAAATATCAATAACCTCAAATATGCAGATGACACCACCCTTATGGCAGAAAGTAAAGAACTAAAGAGCCTCTTGATGAAAGTGAAAGAGGAGAGTGAAAAAGTTGGCTTAAAACTCAACATTCGGAAAACAAAGATCATGGCATCCAGTCCCATCACTTCATGGCAAATAGATGGGGAAACAATGGAAATAGTGAGAGACTTTATTTTGGGGGGCTTCAAAATTACTGCAGATGGTGACTGCAGCCATGAAATTAAAAGTCATTTGCTCCTTGGAAGGAAAGTTATGACCAACCTAGACAGCATATTAAAAAGCAGAGACATTTCTTTACCGACAAAGGTCCGTCTAGTCAAAGCTATGATTTTTCCAGTAGTGATGTATGGATGTGAGAGTTGTACTATAAAGTTAAGCACCAAAGAATTGATGCTTTTGAACTGTGGTGTTGGAGAAGACTCTTGGGAGTTCCTTGGACTGCAAGGAGATCAAACCAGTCCATCCTAAAGGAAATCAGTCCTGAATATTCATTGGAAGGACTGATGTTGAAGCTGAAACTCCAATACTTTGGCTAAATGATATGAAGAGTTGACTCATTGCAAAAGACCCTGATGCTGGGAAAGACTGAAGGCCGGAAGAGAAGGGGACAACATAGGGTGAGATGGTTAGATAGCATCACCAACTCAATGGACATGAGTTTGAGTAGGCTCCGGGAGTTGGTGATGAACAAGGAAGCCTGGCGTGCTGCAGTCCATGGGGTCACAGTCAGACACAACTGAGCGACTGAACTGAACTGAACTGATATGCTACCCACAAGCATGTAGACTCCAGAGCAGTTGGACCTGAAGATTGAAGAAGCTGACTCCTACTTACCTCACCACCAACCTGTCAGAAGAATGTCCACGAGCTGATCATCCTCTTTGAATAATTATATGAAACTTCTCACTGTCTCCTCCAAGTTGGGACACATGGTTTTGAAGGCATGAGCCTGCTGTGGCCCCCTTTATCTGGCAAAGTAATACAGCTATCCTTTCCTACTTCTCCCAAAACTCTGTCTCCAAGATTTGATTTGGCACCAAGACACAGAGAAGCTAGGCTTTCAGCATCACATTCAACCCTAGACCTATTGCATTTGTGTGCTAAGTGCTCCACCACAGGCACTGTTGACACCCTGAAGTAGCTGAAGAAATGCTTGGCTAAGAACACTTAACTCACTCCCGCCCCCAATGGAAACACATTTCAGCGAATAGAATTGGTGTGTCTTGATCTTTTCAGGTGGAATTTCCAAAAAGAAGCCTGATTTTGATATAAAACTAAACCTGGGTCCACTCATATGCTGCACAGAAAATCCAATTTACCAAAACCAGTTTGTAGTGAAGGAAAGCACAGCATTTACTGCAGATGCCAAGCAAGGAAAACAAGCAGTTCTTGCTCAAAGCCTCAACCTCCCAGATGATTTTCAGGGGAGGCCTTTTAAAAAGAACATTTGGAGCGAGGGAATGCAGGGAGCATGACTTTTTTCTGATTGGTTGTTGGTGATGAGGTAACAGTTTGATGGTTTGGGACTCTTATTAAATCATCAACCTTCTGATTTCAACCAGATTGGGGTCTCTGTACTTGTGCTTAGCAGGAAGTCACCATCCTCCCATCTGAGTGTGGGGGCCTTTATTCCTGAAGAACAATTCAGATATGTTTTCAAATTGTTATTCCTCCCTTGAGAAGGAACTAGGATGCTTTTTGTCATTGAACTATTGTTTCTTGACTGCTTTTCCTTTGTTTCTGCTTTCTCTTACTCCCTAACTAGTAACTGCTTAAGTCTGCTCTTTGAGACTCAGGAAAGACCAAGGAGACTACAGCCTTTATCTACAAACAAGAAACAGGGGAAACTGAAGTGCTTTTGTCAAAAAACACCTCAGTGGGGCCTGATGTCGAAAATTCAACTTCTCTTTACACTGGTGTCAAATTGAATCTTGGAGACAGAGTTTTTGGTGAAGTAGAAAAGGATATACTTTGCCAGCCAAAGCAGGCTAATGCCCTCAAAACTGTGTGCCCCAGTTTAGAGAAGATGTTGCTGGGAGAAGCCAATCCTGCTTCCATGCTGAATCTGTTTCTTTACCTTTAATCTTTGCTTTTTGTTGCTTTTGTTATTTTAATCACACAAAATGGCCTGCCTCAGAGAACCCTGCACCTCTACCTGACTGTTAAAGTGCCTTTGTTAGAGACATTCTGACCCAGCCCACCTGTGAATGGCTGCAGAAAAGAAATTAACACACCCCCTCCTGTTTTGCAAGACACATGGCCTTTTTACTTTACTTTCTCACCTCTTCTCTCTCTCTGTTCTATAAAAGAAACTAGCATCCAGACCCTGATAAGATGGTTATTTTGAGACATTAGTCTGCCATCTTCTCAGTCAGTCAGCTTTCCAAATAAACTTATATTCCTTGCCTCAGTACCTCCTCTCTGATTTTATTGGCCTGTCATGCGGCTAGCAGAGCAAGTTTGGACACAGCCACAAAGATAGTGAGAAGTGGGTCCAACTGGTCTGGGGTCTATATACTTGTGGGCAGCCTACCATCGTTAATCATTAATTTCTCCCACCTGGGGTTTCAGTGTTTACAAAATAACTCAAAGATATTGTTATATGTGTATGCATTGATGGAGAATCAGGATCTTACCCCAGGACTGCTTTTGACCATTTGTTTCTCCCTGGTCTCTCCTCCCCTCCCTTCCTTAACATCTGGTTGAATCTACAAGTTAGAACTCAGGGAAGGTCATGGAAGCTGAATGAAGACTGTTTTCTATAATCAAAGAAATGAGGGACACAGAAAGGTGTTGTGCCCAAAAGCCCCACAGGGCCCTGCTCAGTATCCAGTCCTGTGAGGTCCAGGGTTTGGTTTCAGTTGCAAAGAAAAATAGATGTTCCAGGACTAGGTCGCAGAGAAAGACTTCTCTGCCTTAGAAAGGACAAGACATGGGCCTGAGTCCCAAGCTCTGAGGGAGAAGCTATTTCCCTTCCCTGTAAGTCTATATGGCAACACCTTTCCCTCCACCCTCAGGTCATTTTTGTGTGTTTCCCTGGCTTTCTAGACTGCCAGATCTCGGAGGGCAGGATGCCTCACTGATTCACCCCTGTGTTCTCCACAGTGCTAGTCTAGGGCCTGTTACCAAGTTGGTTCTTTGTCATTGACTGACAGTCTTTGTATCTGGAGATATGTGCCAGAGAAATGTTTCAAGAAGAGTTGGCTTTCTCTGGTGGGAGTTTTGCTGGCTGGGAAGGTGATGTAGGGTAACTTCTCAGTGGGGTTTGAATTTTGAGTGCTAGGGAAAGAGCAGCATGATTGGAAGAGAGGCACATTTCACTCAGATACACTCTGTTATCTTTGTTTTACATTTAAATGAAACATTTGGGTCTACATAAAATTTGGATGACATGTTAAGGGCAATTTCCTCGGTGTGATTCAGGTCGCTGCTTAGAGAACTGAGGCCTCCTGGGGTATGCTGTTTGTGCTACTGATTGGTTAAGGACTTTTTCAATGAGCTCATTTTCCCTTGGAGAGCTGAAGAGCAGAGCATTTCAGGCACAGCCAAAGCAAACTCTCTTTCAAAAATATCTGATCCCCTGAACTGAAGCTCTTGAGCTCTCTTCTTCACTATACAGGAAGCAAAGAGCTGTCAGCTGCCCTGTATAGTGAAGAATTAACCTCCATTGCAAGAGGTCTGACCTTTGTCCTCAACTGCTGGGAGGTGATCTCTGATGTCTTTCTTCTTCTGGGGGCAGTAGATCATCCAATAAAGTGATTTAGGATGGGGCAGGCCACACCAGAATGACCAGCCGCAGGACTCAGAGCAGAGGCTTTGGGTCTCCCAGGATCAGGAGCCTGGACACTGACCACATGGGCAACTGATCAGTCACATCTATGTAATGTGGACTGTGGACTGTGTTAGTAGCTCAGTCGTGTCCGACTCTTTGCAACCCCATGGACTGTAGCCCACCAGACTTCTCTGTCCATGGAATTCTCCAGGCAAGAATACTGGAATGGATTGCCATTCCCTTCTCCAGAGGAACTTCCCGACCCAGGACCGAACCCTGGTCTCTTGCCTTGCCGGCATATTCTTTACCAATTGAGCTACCATTTGACCTACCATCTATGTAATGGACCTCAGTAAAAACCAGACACCTCAGCCTCTCTGGTTGGCAATACTCTGTGCATATCATCACATGTTGATATTATTATGCCTCTGGCTCCCCAAAGAGAAAAGAAGACCACACAATCTTTGCATTTCAAACCTCCTAGACTCTACTCTCTGTGTGTCTTCCTGTGGGTAATCTTACCAGTCCCCTGTGAGTCTGTATAACCCAGTCTCCTGTGCTTCAGTCTTCCCATCTGTAAAATGGGAATGATAGTCCCTGACCTGATCACTTACAGGTTATTAGAAGGAAAAAATGAATAATGTGTGTGAAAAAAGTTTAGAAATCTGTGACATGCTATTTGTACAAATGGACAATATTAATACTATATCCTATTCATAGCCATCTGATAGATGAGAGACCCAGAGGATGAAGTGACAAATTATTGCAAGTTAATAAACCGGGAATCCATGTCTCCTAACTCACATCCTGGTGATTTTTTTTAATGAAACACAGTTGTACAAGAACATTCCTTTGTCCAGAGGGCATGCTTTTGATAATTTCAAGTGTTTAGAGTGAGCAAGAAAGTGTCTCTGCACATAAAACAGCTGCCAGAGACACCACTTTCCAGTGAAACCCTCCACCAACCCAAATGGGAAAATAGTCTAAAATTAAGCGTATCGTTTTAACAATTTATTATTTATCAGGTTAGAAGCTACAGAATAAGCAAGGTGGCGTAGCTGAGGACGACAACAGATGTGATACCTGAGAAATTAACAGTAGTGGCAGCAGTTTCAACCTGGAGTAGAACAGCCCTGTGTAATTTATTGTTACCGCTATCTCCATGATGATGCGCCCCAGAGGTTAAAAGAGGTTTAAATGATGTTCAGTTTGCCCTGAAAGAAGACAAAGGAAGGAGGTAAAAGATGTGATTATTGAAGAGACAGAGACACGGTTATCATTTTATGCTGATCACTCATTTGCATATAGAGAAAACCTCAGAAAATCAACTAAAAAACTATTAAAATAATACTTTAATCTCAGTTTCCTCATGGAACATAATAGGTCATTGACAAGTGGTAGAGAGTAAATACAAGCTTCAGATACAAAAGTTCAGCACTTTCCAGTCCATCAGGACTTACCAGATAGAAACCGTAATGGGGAAAAAAGGACACGTTTGTAAAAGTCGTAACAAGCACCAAATCAAAATCCCAAGAAATATAAAGAAATGTGTAGCACCTAAATGAGGAAAACTATAAAACTGCGGAGAGAGAAAATGAATTTGAAGAAAATGAAAGGTATACCAAGACACTGAAAGGCAAAACAGGATATTGCAGAGATGTCACTTTTTCTTAAACTAGAGTAATGCCAAGCAAAATCTCTTTCCATACTCTTCATGGGGTTCTCAAGCAAGAATATTGATGTGGTTTGCCATTCCCTTCTCTGCTGCTGCTGCTAAGTTGCTTCAGTCGTTTCCAACTCTGTGCGACCCCATAGACGGCAGCCCACCAGGCTCCCCTGTCCCTGGGATTCTCCAGGCAAGAACACTGGAGTGGGTTGCCATTTCCTTCTCCAGTGCATGAAAGTGAAAAGTGAAAGTGAAGTCAGTCAGTCGTATCCGACTCTTAGTGACCCCATGGACTGCAGCCTACCAGGCTTCTCCGTCCATGGGATTTTCCAGGCAAGAGTACTGGAGTGGTTTGCCATTCCCTTCTCTGGTGAACCACATTTTGTCAGAACTCTCCACCATGACAACTGACAAAACCAACTGACTGACTGAACGGAACTGAACTGAGGCAAAATCTCTACAATTTTTGGAACTTGGAAAAACATCTTAAAATTTCATTTGGAATTATATAACAAGCAAGTATACTGAAGAATATACTTTTGTGGAAAAGAAGAGGGGATAGAGACAATCCTAACATACAGAGCATATTATAGAGCATAGGGGAGGAAGAACTTTGATCTACCCTTTCAGGATCTGTGCCTGCACCTGAGGATTAAACTGGCACAGACAGGGAAAAAACATACAGATTGTATTCACTGTTTTTGCATGTACCTGGGAGTCTCATGAAGAAAAAGAAATAGAACTGAGGACTTGTATACTTTTAAACAAAGAAACAAGAAATTTGTGGGGAAGTGACAAAACAAAGAGGTTTGGGCTAGGGGACAATAAGCTGTGAGAAAGTGACTAGGAAATATATGGGGAAAACTTGTGGAATATCAGGGTTATTTCAGTAGGATTATACAGATCCATTTCGGTGTTTGCTTTCCAGTCTATGAATGATCTCTTCTGGTACAGTGAGGGCACCTTTCTCTTGGGGAATTTTGTGACCTGCTTTTAGGTAGAAAATAGTGCACAGAACCCCTGTGTCTCTCTGTTTCTCAAGTGCCTTCAGCTGAAAATAATCAATACCCCAAAGTGGCATATTTGAAGTGTCATGTTCTGAATCCCTTCAACAGTTACAATAATTAAATCAATTAATTCAGATTGATGAAACAGACATCTCACAAACAAATTGCATTTATATTATGAAAAGCAGGGTATCACACATCAATGAGGAAGAAACCTTATTCAATAAGCGGTGTGGAACAAATGGTCATTATTGAGGGGAAAAGAAACCTGTTTAGATTCTTGCTTTATATTATATACCAAAATGACTTCAATACAAATTAATAGAACTCAATTTATGGACACTCTTGTTTCTTCATTCACTGGGAAAACTGAAGCTATTTCAGTTTCCCACCACCCCCTCTACTCACCAGCCAACAGTTTTCCCCCTATACTCTGCTTTCCCTCTTATTATTTGAGACAAATTATCCTGCTTCTCTAGGAGGGCAGTTCCTTCACTTGGGCCATAGGGTAGCTCATCCAATAGAAATGTAATGTGAGGGACTTTGCCGGTGCTCCAGTGGTTTGAGACTCCATGCTTCCAAAGCAGGGGGCACAGGTTCGATCCTTGGTCAGAGAACTAAGATCCTACAGGTACATAATGCAGCCGAAAAATAAAAAAACTTTTTTTAAAGAAATGTAATGTGAGTCACATGTAGAATTAAAAATTTTCTAGTACCAATATAAAAAGGTCAAAAGAATATGTGAAAATAATTTTAATAGCACCTTTCATTTAACTCAGTATATCTGAAATATCATTTGAATGTGTAATTAACATTAAAGTTTTTAACAAGATATTTTGCATTCATTTGCTCATACTAAGTCTGTGAAATCTGGTATGTATTTTGTGCTTACAGCACATCTCAATTAGGACTTGCCACATTTCAAGTGCTCAGAAGCCAGCTGTGGTTCCTTGTTACCATTTTGGACCATTTTGTCCCAGATCTCATCCCTTCTCCCCTATCCAAGGACATCACTCATTCTCTGCGCCTCTTATATGGATGGGTTTTCATATCTCTTCTGCATCACTCTCTTCTTCATATAAACATGCTGTTGTTTTTCCAGTTTTAAAATAGCCCTCTCGTGACCCCACTTATTGACATTTTCCCATAAACTCTATTTTGACTCCTCTTTTTTGTTGTTCTCTTGTTTTGTTTGTTTATTTTTGACTGCACAGGGAGGCATGTCAGATCCTACTTCCCTGACCAGGATTGAAGCCATACCCGCTGCAGTGGAAGGGCAGAGTCTTAACCTGCCGGGAGCCAGCGTGAGGAACTCTGCCCGTGGCAAAGGTCATGAGGAAGGAAGCTTGGCATATGCAAAGGCAGGATCGAGCCTCAGGAGACCACCTGTTCCCGAGCATCTACCCCCAAAACCAGAGTCTGCCTACTTTACTGCTTCATGCTCTCACCTACACCTCTGACTTTACAGGGGGCTGTCCCCCACCACCTCTCTCAGAGAAGGAGTTAACTTACAGCTCCAGTTAATAAAAATTCCTGGGCGTGACAAGAGTGTTTCAACTTACAAACTCCTCTGAAGGCTCTCTAGCCTGCCTGACAGGATCATCCGGCCACATGTGATTGTTTACACCCTCCCAACCATGAGAGGCACGAGATGCTTTAAACTTTCTAAAAACAGATTCTTTTGAGAAGTTAGAAATTTATTAGTATAGTATTAGCGAGTTAGTTAGAAATTATGTTGGTGAGGGGTTTCATTGCTGAGTTAATGATTGCCGCCAGGCCTCCATATCCTTAGGCACCGGAGTATGTTAATCAATGTGATTGGAATGTAGAAAAAGAAATATAGTAGTTTTGATGTTAGCAATACTAGACTTTTGAGTTAATGAATTTTCTCTTTGTTATAGATCACTGTACTCCTCTTTCTTTGTTATAAATCCTTGTGTCCTTGCTATGTAAGAATGTAACTTTATCACTATCTTAAGACTAAGTAGATCTCAAGGGGAAACAAGTTTTCTGATCGACTAACCTTTATCAATAGAAAGTAAGGTGGGGCCATAAAATGTTGATTGGCCTCCAGACCAGAAGATATTGTAAACAAATGTAAGACCCTTGTAAGAACAAAGATATGCTGATAAGGGTCAGAGCAGCTGACCCTACCTGACTCTGTTTCTTGCATTTATCTCTATGTATAACTAAAAGTATAAAAGTGGACCTGGAAAATAAAGAAATGGGACCAGTTCCTGGAAAGACTGGTTTCCCCCGTGTGGTCTTTTCTCGTCCTCTTCTTTTCTGGCTGAATTCCCATCTGGAGCGTGGAGGCTCACCATGTATACTTACTTGCCCTGGCTTCTAAGACCCACGCGAGAGGGAGCCCAAGGCGGGGCACCCTCTGCTATTCAAGCAGGCACCAGTGGCCTATGTAGATGATGCAAACTCCTTGTCTTGGAGTTTTATTGGTTTTTCACGTAAACCAAGTTATTCAGCCTCTTTTCTCCACTAGTTTTCCTACTACACTATTCTTTCCTAATCTCTCTTTTCTAATTAAATAGTTCTTTCTTAGGACGCCGACTCCATACCCGCTTCGAATTCCCTGGATCCACCGGGGCTGGACTGCTCTTTTTTAAAATAAAATTACTTTGTTTTGCTACTTGTCTTGTTTACGATTATTATTTACAGTTTTTTCCCCACATTCTCCCCTAAATCCATTCCAATCAGGCTTTATCTGCCAGCACTCCAACAAAACTCTCTTTATGAAACTTGCCAAATGACCACTGTATTAATCAATTCAATACTAATTTCCAGTTTTTCATCTTGCTTGTTTTAGCTGATGGTACTCCATCTAAATAGACTCTTTTGTTTATTTATTTGGCTGCACCCAGTCTTATTTGCAGCACATGGGGTCCTCGTTGCAGTGCACAGACTCTCTAGTGGGTCACAGGCTCAGTAGCTGTGGCACGCTGGCTTAGATGCCCCGAGGCATACGGGATCTTAGTTCCCCAGCCAGGAACTGAACCCATGTCCTCTGCATTGCCTTAACCAATGGACCACCAGGGAAGTCCCTAAATAGACTCTGTTTAACTTGAGGATACCACACTCATGCTTTTCCTTCTACCACACTGGTCACTTTCTTTACCTGGTTCCTCTTCATCGTCTCAAACTATGAATGTTGAGGCCCCCATGGCTCAGAATTTGGATCTCTTCCCCAGCCTAATTATATCATTTACCTGAAATTGAATTTCAAGGCTCTAAATATTATCTATGATTTCAATACACAAATTTATATCTCCAGTCCAGAGCTTTTCCCTAAACTTTACTCATGTTTTCACTTGCTCACTTAGCATTGCCCTAACAAATTACTACAAACTGGGTGGCATAAAACTCAAATTTATTTGCTCACAGTTCAGAAAGCCAGAAATCTGAAATCAAGGTATCAGCAGGGTTGGCTGCTAGAGGCGTTGAGAGAGAAGCTGCTCTGTGTCTCTCTCAAAGCATCTGGTACTTGCAGGCAATCTCAGGCATGTCTTAATAATTTACAGACATGTTGCTCCAGTCTCTGCCTCTGTCCTCACATTGTACTGTCCCTTGTGTGTCCCTGTGTGTTCACCTCACCTTCACATAAGGAATCTGTCCCAGGATTAGAACTGATCTTAATCCAGTATGATTAATGTAATTTAAATAATTACATTTGCAAAGATCCTATTTCCAAATAAGGCCATATTCTGAAGTTCTGAGTGGACCTGATTTTGAGGGGATGCTATTCAGCCCAGTACAGTACTCAACATTGTCATTTGTAGTAAGTCCCCTACATACAAATGAGTTCAGTTCCTAGAGTGTGTTCATGAGTCCAGTTTAATTGTTTAAGTCAAACAAAGGTAGCAGAGGTACCCAACTAACACATAATACTGTACTTTAATAGGTTTATTAATACTTTCACGCAAATAACACATAAGAAAGCACAAAAAATAAAATGTTTTTAACCTTCTAGTACAGGACTTTAAAAAGTATAGTAGTACAGTACAACAGCTGATATATATGAGTTGGCGTCGAGTGAACAGGCAAGAAGAGTTACTGACCAGAGGAGGGAGAGGAGGTGGGAGATGGTAGAGCTGAAGGAGCATCAGCAGTAGGAGACAGAGTGAAGGGTGAAAATCGCTGAGTCATATCTGACTCTTTGAGACCCCATGCTATACAGCCCATGGAATTCTCCAGGCCAGAATACTAGAGTGGGTAGCCGTACCCTTCTCCAGGGGATCTTCCCAACCCAGGGGTCGAACCCAGGTCTGCCACATTGCAGGCAGATTCTTTACCAGCTGGCCACCAGGGAAGCTCACGGAGGGCAAGCTGCAGTTTCATTCATGCCTGGCACTGATAGAATGCATGTTCACATTTTTGAAAGTTCTCAACTTGAAGGTTTGTATGTACAAAAGGTACTTACTGTAATATCAAATGGGCACCTAATTTAAGATGTCAAAAACTGAAATAATCTTATCCATCTCTTTTCCACCCATAGTCTTCTTCATCTCAGCTGAGAAAAAATCCATTCTTCCACTGGAATTCTACCTTCACCATATATCCAAAACTTGACCACTTGTTACTGCTTCCACTGTTACGCTATGGTCCGGGTCACCCTCACATCTTGCCAGGATTATTGTAATAGTCTTTTAACAGGTCACTCTGCTTCTATTCTTGTCTCCCTACAGTCATTTTCAGAACAGCTAGAGTGACCCTGTCAAAACCCAAGTTACCTTATGGGCCTTTCAATGGCTCCCATTTTATTCACAGTGAATGTCAGACTTCTTAGAGTTTCACAAGAGTCCCCTTACCCCTGTTAATCTCCCACCTTGTCACTCTGCTCCAGCCATGGTGGACTCTATGCTGTTCCTTCAACTATCCAGGCAATCTCTGACCTCAGAAATTTTGTTTATGTTATTCCCTTCACCTAGAAAATTCTTCCCCCAAATATCTGCATGCCTTATTCACTCACGTCCTTTAACTATCTTGTTCAAATATCCTTTTTAAATGAATTCTACTCTGATCCTCCCTTGTTTATAATTACAGTCCCCTACCTCCTCTCACTATTGAGCTCCATAGCTCTGCTTTACTTTTTTTTTCCCCTCATGGCACTTACTACCTTCTAACACATCATATAATATACTTATTAATTATGTTTTCTTGTCTACTTCCTCTACAAGTAAGGTCCAAGAGGGTAGGAAATATTGTCTATTTTGTTTTCTGATGAATACCTAGAACATATTAAATGTTCAGTATTTATTAAATAAATGAAAGACAGTAATTAAATGAATGAGAAATGAATGAGGAACTACTTTCTAGGCAAAGATTAAAAGGAATCACAGAGTAGGGAATTACATTTTACTACATACAAATTTAAAACTTTATCATGTATAATAAAACACAGATAGGCTACTATTTTATATATTTTAGAAAACCTCCATATCGCTCCCAAAGTAATACTTTAAAATTTTTTTAAATACATGAGCATTCATAATAAAAATTCAAGCTTTAAGTCATTTTTTCCAATTCTAGAAAAAAAGGGTTGAGGTTATTATCTGTACTTTTGCTAAAGGCTGCTTCCATAACTTTGTTTTCTCCATAATGTAAGGCTGGACCCCAGGGACCAAGATGGGTCGCCCCTCCTCTCCCTCCTGCCAGCGGGGGAGGTCCCTAACGGAAGGAGCCTCCCAGATCCCGGGGACCAATGACAGCACACTTCACCAGCTAAAGCTGCCCCACCCCAGCCACGTAGAAGGACCTGTCAGCCCGTGACGCCTCGGCCTGGCGACCTGTCCAAACCCCTGTCCATCTAGCCTGACCATCCCTCGAAACGAACGTATAAAAATCACCCCCAACACGGTCCGGGTGTGGACTTCCTCAACCTGCCTCGTTCGGGTCCGGGAACCCCGCCCGGGAGCGCTTTGCCATTTAAAAGCCTGTTAGACACTCTTTTGGTGTCCTGGTCGTCTTTACCTAACATTTGGTGCCCAACATGGGGCCCGAGGTGAGGGCCCATCCCGCGACAAGTGGGATTTGCAGCCCCCTCAGGTCTGGCTCGCGTCACCCCGTCACCCCTCCAGGACCATTCAACCGTCTGGCAGGATATGGGGTAAGTTCCATCAGTAGGGCTCTGGGGGGCGTTGCTCCTGTGGCTATTATGCCTAGGGTGTCTCAGTCTTTTTAAATCGCAGCCGCGTCCAGACCCCTCCTCCACAGGCCAGGCCTGCTAATTCCTCGGCACCAGTCAACTTGGAGATGTCCATCTTGGCTGAGTGGCCATCTCTTCGCTGGGTTGACGGCCCGTTTGGGGATGCCTGACCAGACCACTCCCAGCCTCACCGACGATTGGTCCAGGACCTTCGTTTCATAGTCGCCATGGCGACATCTGCCTCCAGGGCCGACCAACCTTGGTCTACACCACTAAAATGTTTACTTGCCAACCTCAGAACTCTATATATCTCTGGAGAAATTCTTTCCAAACACTTAACCTTCCTTTGTTGTGAGGCATGGCCCCAATATTCTTTAGATAAGGGCTCACAATGGCCGCCAACCAGAACTTTCGATTTTAACATCCTCCGTGACTTAGATAATTACTGCCGGAGGACAGGAAAATGGTCTGAGGTACCCTAAGTACAGGCTTTCTGGCTGTTGCGCTCCCGTCCCACCCTATATACCCACTGTTCCCCTTCTGAAATTCTAACTATCGCCCTTGCCAACTTCTCCCATGTCTTCCCCTCCCCCACCGTCCTCACAGCCCAGCCCTCCTGTGACTACGCCTCTCACCGCTCCCTTGGCTCCACCTCAATATCTATCCCTTCCTCCATACCCACCCCTTTCTGGCTCACCAGTCAGCTCACACACAAGGTCGCAGACCGCTCCCAATCTGCCGCCAGGTCCCCTGCTTCCTCTCCGCCAGGTGGCCAGCCCGGAGGGTCTCACCCATGTCCATGTACCCTTTTCACTCCAAGACCTTGTACATATCAAACAGTGGCTAGGCTCCTACTCAGCCAACCCCTCCAACTACATCAAAAACTTTACCCAGCTGTCTCGGTCTCACGCCCTCACCTGGCAAGACGTATTTGTCATCCTGGGGTCCACTACTACCCCAGAGAAAAGAAAGGCCATTTGGGCCGCAGCAAGAGTGGGAGCAGACTGGAGACATGTAGCCAACCCAGCAGACCCAGCCCGGCCACCCGGAGCAGCTGCTATTCCAGATGTAGACCCAGACTGAAACTATCAGGAGGGACAGAGAGGCGGAGCCAACATTCGATACATGGAAAAATGCCTATTGGAGGAAACAGAAACCACCTCCCTCAAGGTGGTAAACTTACTTAAGCTAGATGAAATAACCCAGGGCCCCGATGAAAACCCAGCAGCCTTTCTTAACAGGCTGACAGAGGCTCTGACCACCTATACCCAGATTGCCCCAGATTCTCCGGCGGGGGTTACTACCCTAGCCAACCATTTTATATCCCAATCAGCTTCAGACATCAGAAAGAAAACTCTCCAAGGCTGAGGATGGGCCTCAGACCCCCATCTGAGACCTGGTAAAAATGGCCTTTAAGGTTTACAACACCCGAGAGGAAGCTGCCGAAGCCAGCCGCAAGGCAAGACTTAAACAAAAAGCCAAACTCCAGGCTAACCTCCTTGAGGGACACACCCAGGCACTGGTAGCAGCCCTGCGGCCGGCCACAGGACAAAAGGTGGGTCCCCAGAAGCCACCGCCAGGACCTGCTTCAAATGCAGTCATGAGGGGCACTGGGCCCGCCAATGCCCAAACCCCCAGCTCCCAACAAAGCCCTGCCCTTGTTACAAACAGCCGGGACGTTGGGCGAGTGATTGTCCCCGGGGGACTCAGGCCCCAGCCTTACCAGGCCAAGGTCTGGGCTCCCAAAAGGACATTTCCTCCCCGCACCCCACCTTGGAACTTCTCTCCTTTGATGAAGATTGACAGCGCCCAGACTTGGGGACCCCCATAACCCAAGCCAAGGTAATGCTTTAAGTGGCAGGTGAGTCTATCAATTTCTTGATGGATACAGGGGCTACTTACTTGGTCCTTCCCTCCTTCGGGGACACCTTGCATCCTTCCCAGGTCTCGGTGGTGGGTATAGATGGCATGTTTTCACGACCCTTGCAGACTGGGCCACAGCCCTGTCAGCTTAACCACTTCTTGTTCACACACTCCTTTCTGATAATCCCTTCATGCCCCACTCCCCTGCTGGGGCGGGACATTTTAGCTAAGCTTAGGGCCTCCATTCACCTACCTCTCTCATTTCCCCAATCTCTCACCTTGCCCCTACTCCTCCTCTGCTCCCCTGAGGCTCCAATTGTTAACCCTACCATCCGGGACACTGAAATCCCTCTGGTAGCAACCCATCACACCCCCATCCTGATTAAACTACATGATCCTTCCCACTTCCCAAGCCGCCCTCAATTCCCCATCTCTCAGACTCACCTACACAGTCTTAAACCAATCATAGACTGTCTCTTAGGCCAGAGCCTCCTAGTCCCCACGGCCTCTCCCTGCAATACCCCCATTCTCCAGGTATGGAAAGCTTCTGGCAGCTGCCGACTGGTCCAGGACCTTCGACTGATAAACGAGGCTGTAATCCCTGCCCATCCAACTGTCCCCAATCCTTATACCTTGCTTTCTGACATCCCTAGCAGTACGACTCACTTTACTGTCATAGACCTCAAAGATGTCTTTTTCACTGTTCCCTTAAACCCAGACTGCCAATTCCTCTTTGCTTACATGGACCAACCCAGAAACCCGACAGTCCTCCCCGCTAACATGGACAGTCCTCCCCCAAGGGTTTTGAGATAGCCCCCATTTTTTTTTTTTTTTTTGGCCAGGCTCTGGCCCGGGATCTGGCTATATGCCCTTTGGCCCCTAGTGTCCTCTTACAGTATGTGGATGACCTTCTGCTCTGCAGCCCCTCACAAGTTCTCTCTCAAACACATACCACTATTCTTCTTAACTTCCTTAGCTCTAAAGGATACCAAACATCTCAACAAAAGGCCCAACTCACCAGACCTCTGTGACTTACCTAGGTTTAAAGATTACCCCAACAACCAAGGCTCTAACTACTGACAGACTCAGCCTTCTCCGAGACCTCTGCCCCCCTTCCACTGGAGAACAAATCTTGTCCTTTTTGGGGGTAACAGGATTCTTCTGGCACTGGGTCCCCAACTATGCTTCACTGGCTAAACCCCTCTACACAGCCGCAAAAGACACCCCTACTGGACCGCTCTCTTCAGAAACAGAGGTCCAAAAGGCTTTCTACAACCTCTGCTCAGCTTTGCTTTCCTCTTCCCCGCTCTTCCTGCTCAATCCCAACCTCCCCTATCATCTGTACACTGATGAAAAAGGGGGCATAGCCTTTGGAGCCCTCATACAGCCTGCGGGCCCTAAAATGCTGCCAGTGGCATTTATCTCCAAATAGTTAGACCCCACCGCCCAGGGATGGTTCCCCTGCCTACATGCCCTGGCAGCAGAAGCTTCACTATCAGTTCAGTTCAGTTCAGTTCAGTCACTCAGTCGTGTCCGACTCTTTGCGACCCCATGAATCACAGCACACCAGGCCTCCCTGTCTATCACCAACTCCAGGAGTTACTCAGACTCACGCCCATTGAGTCAGTGATGCCATCCAGCCATCTCATCCTCTGTCATCCCTTTCTCCTCCTGCCCCCAATCCCTCCCAGCATCAGAGTCTTTTCCAATGAGTCAACTCTTCGCATGAGGTGGCCAAAGTACTGGAGTTTCAGCTTCAGCATCATTCCTTCCAAAGAAATCTCAGGGTTGATCTCCTTCAGAATGGACTGGTTCGATCTCCTTGCAGTCCAAGGGACCCTCAAGAGTCTTCTCCAACACCGCAGTTCAAAAGCATCAATTCTTCGGCACTCAGCCTTCTTCACAGTCCAACTCTCACATCCATACATGACCACTGGAAAAACCATAGCCTTGACTAGATGGACCTTAGTCGGCAAAGTAATGTCTCTGCTTTTGAATATGCTATCTAGGTTGGTCATAACTTTTCTTCCAAGGAGTAAGCGTCTTTTAATTTCATGGCTGCAGTCACCATCTGCAGTGATTTTGGAGCCCCCCAAAATAAAGTCTGACACTGTTTCCACTGTTTCTCCATCTATTTTCCATGGCTTCTCTATACGCAGATGCAAAAAAAAAAAAAAAGCTAATTCTAGATCAACCCCTAACTATATTCTCGCCACACCGCTTGGCCGACCTCCTGGCTTCCAAATTCCTGTCAGACCTTAGCAACTCTCAGCTCCAGCAATTCACCATTACTAAGACACCCCTGCCTCCCACCAGTGAGTGGCACGCCCTGTCCAATGCTTGTCTGGCCTCATCCGCTGTGGCTGTTGCCAATCACAACTTTGGCTATACTCTTTGTCATTGGACTGCCTGTCACGGCTCCCCCCCGGACTGGCCGCCCACACTCCAACTTTCACTGGCCCTTACTTACCTTATCATCTGTTCACTACTCCTGGGGTGCTATTCCTTTGGAACGGCCTGACCTGGCCATATGTCTGTAGCCTGCCTTGAGGACTTTATCTTGACCCTACTATGAGACCTCTGGCTGGCTACCCCGATTATTGGCTGTGACTCTTTCAGCTAGGCAATTTCTGATCTGCACTTACAGAAAACCTTCCTCTTTTTCACAAAAGCTCAAATTGATTTTTTCTCCTTTATCACTCTCCTGCTAATATCATAGCTAAACATGCTCTTGTCACTATTCCTCCTGGCCGTGATAACACAGGTGGGATAACCTATGCCCTGCCCCCAGGGCTACACCAAACGAGACCACTAAAAAAACTGGGTTCACAGCCTACACTTATGTCCACCGAGACTGTTATGTCTCACCTGCCCAGCCATGCTCCCATGGGGGTAAATGGTATTGGATGGCCAAGAGCCTTGGGACTGCCAAATCAAACTCAGCCTCTAACTGCTATAAAGCTAGAGAAAAACACCTCTGTGTCACCATACAAACCCACTACGAAATGACAGATGGAAAGGGGGCCCAAAATCAGAGACAAAAACAAATCCAACATAAGCTCCAACAGGACTTAATAAAGTTGACAACTAAAGCCTCTAATCCACACCATGAGCCCAATAAACTCCTACCCTGAGCTGTACATACAGCAAGGTGAAAAGTGCAGAGTCAACTCAACATTCCATCAGTATTAGCTTTTATCGATATCAGGTTCCTTCTTGCAAGAGTCTTATTTTTTGTACATTATCTTCTGGCCCGGAGGCCTGTTGATATTTTATGACCCCTTTTTGATAAAGGTTGGTCAGCCAGAACAAGAAGGGAGAACAATATTCTCCCTTAAAGTGTTTCTTCTTAAATTCTTAGCCTGCGTCACCCTCAAAGTACAGAGTTACATTTTTATGGAGCAAAGACTCAGTGGGTTACAGCAAAGAAAGAACTTATTAACTCAAAGTCTAATGTTGCTAATGCTAAGGCTATTACTTGTTTCTTCTATATCCTGACTATATGCACTCCCAGGAACACAAAGGATAAGGGATGTGAGAACTTAGCAGCAAGCATTGGCTCAACAATGTTGCAAGAGTCTGGATAAACCTGCCAAGTAAGCTAGAATGCTAACAGGGGGTTTGAAACACTCTTTTCATGCCCAGGAGGTTTATCAACTAGAGCCCTAAGTTAACTCTTTCCAGAGAAAGGTGGTCGGGGACAGCCCCCTGTTAATGTCGGAAGAGTTGGTGAAAGGCATAAAATAATAAGATAGACAGATTCTGGTTTTGGAGTAGATGCTCGAGCAGGTCCGGGGGTCTGTCGAGTCCTGAGGCCTTGCTTATCAGGACTCTTCCTGCATGACCTTGACATGGGTGGGATCTCCCGTGCTGGCTCCCGGCATCTCCCCCTTTTTTATTTTTTAAGACAGCCAGATGTAATTCAGTCGTGAGCTTCTGAGGGCTCTGTCAAAGAGTTCTAACAATACAAGGAAGAATAATTATGAAAAGCAGAATTAGAGCAGCCACAGCAGCATAGCTAAAAATAGTAGACAGAATGTTTTTTCCTAAAATAAAGTTAGAGAATGTATGGAAAAAATCACTTGCTACTCCTGCGGCAGCAAAATCTAATCGGGAGTGTTCCATGGGCTCTGTCTTCCCTTGAGACCCTGACCGTTCCTCACCCAACTGATCCCCTCAAAATAGATAGAGGCCCAAAATCTCACTCAAAATACCACTGAAGTAACCTGGCCAATGGGGCCCTTGACAACCGAGGTACTGTACCTCCCAGCCAATGCCTCTTGTGTCCTGGCCAATGACACTTCATTAACCACAGTGGCCTGTGACGGCTTGAGACGAGACCCCCATCCCCAAACCCTCCGGTATGCGGAAAGCCCGGGATATTCTTTCTCTGCAATCAAACCACCTTATTACAATGCTTCCCGCCCAACTGGGCCCAGCCTTACACCCCAATCTTCCTTACTCCTTACCTGACCATTCTGAGACCCCAGGCAATGGAGGATCAAACCCAGTCAACCCGCCGCCAGAGGGCGCTAGCTGAAGCTCCCCTGCTCCTCAGGGGAAGTTTATTCACGGCCTTAGGCCTGGGGGCGGGAGGATTGGGATCAGCCATGCACTTCTACTATAAGCTGTCCGCAGACCTCAATCGAAACCTGGACACGGTGGCAGATTCCCTAACGGCATTACAGACCCAGATAACTTCTCTGGCAGCAGTGGCTCTCCAAAATCAAAGGGCCCTAGACCTGCCAATGGCTGAAAAAGGGGGAACCTGTCAATTCCTAAGGGAAGACTGTTGTTTTCTTTTCGTTAATGCCTTGGGGATAGTTCAGAACAAGGTCCAAGAGCTGAGAGAGAGCATCAGACTTGGACAGGCCGAGTCAGACAGTTTTGATTTCTCGGGATGGTGAAAGCCATCTTGGGCAAAATGGCTTCTCCCGCTTCTCGGACCCCTTGCAGCCTTGTTCCTCATCCTGTCTATAGGACCTTGTGTTTTTCAGATCATCCTCCAGAGGGTCAGGGAGCTGACCCAGACGGCTACAGGACAGATGCTGATGGTAGCCGCATACTCCAAGCTCCCGTCCAGAGACCCTGAGGCCCCCTAAACATCACCAGGATCCGGCCACGACCCTCAGCCCCAGCGACGCCCCAGTTCAGCAGGAAGTAGCCAGAAGCAATAATGGCACCCCTTATCCTATCAAAAGGGTCAGAATGTAAGGCCAGACGCTGGGGGCCATGATGGGCCGCCCCTCCTCTCCCTCCTGCCGGCGGGGGAGGTCCCTAATGGAAGGAGCCTCCCAGATCCCGGAGACCAATGACAGCACACTTCACCAGCTAAAGCTGCCCCACCCCAGCCACGTAGAAGGACTTGTCAGCCCGTGACGCCTCGGCCTGGCGACCTATCCAAACCCCCGTCCATCTAGCCTGACCATCCCTTGCAACGAAGGTATAAAAACTGCCCCCAACATGGTCCGGGCGCAAACTTCCCCGACCTGCCTCGTTCAGGTCCGGGAACCCCGCCCAGGAGCACTTCGCCATTAAAAAGCCTGTTAGACACTCTTTTGGTGTCCTGGTCGTCTTTACCTTACACATAATACTGATACAAATTAGGATTTAGTTACAGGACTTTTACACATTCTTAATTTTCTATCCATGCTTGTTTTTCCAAATTCCTTCAATTTTTTATTTTAAATACTATTTTAAGCAAGTGGAAACCTAAAAAAGTAGGACAGACATTTTGAGCCATCACTGGAATTTAAAATAAGTTGGTTTGTTTTTTACATGCACATGGAATTATCTTAATGATATTAAATGGCTTTACTATAAATAAAATTTTAAGGAACTTATATAAAAAGCTTTTAGGTAATTAAGGCCAATTTTTGACACTTTTTCAATCAGAAAGGGTTGGATTGAAGCTGAGAACAGACTAAGAAGCTTGCTAGCTGATCTCCTGTGTTCTTCCTGTGCTGGGGCCCCACCCACAACCAGAAAAGACTTTCTAGCCCACCCCTCACTGTACTGGTGAGAAAACCAAACCTCAGGAGGTAAGCAAGTTCCATGCGGAGTAGTTAAAACTATGACCTTGGTTTGATTACAATAAAATCTCCAGAGGGCAATTTTTTACTTCAAGTATTTATAAACTGTTAGTTAATATCAGAGAAGGCAATGGCACCGCACTCCAGTACTCTTGCCTGAAAACCCCCATGGCTAGAGGAGCCTGGTAGGCTGCAGTCCATGGGGTCGCTAAGAGTTGGATACGACTGAGCAACCTCACTTTCACCTTTCACTTTCATGCATTGGAGAAGGAAATGGCAACCCACTCCAGTGTTCTTGCCTGGAGAATCCCAGGGACGGGGGAGCCTGGTGGGCTGCCGTCTATGGGGTCGCACAGAGTCGGACATGACTGAAATGGCTTAGCAGCAGCAGCAGCAGAGTTAATACTAAAAATATAGAAAGTTGGACAAAGCAAGATGACAAAGGGAACCTCATCATTTGGAAAGCATCAGAATAAGACACACACGCTGTGTTGCTGCTGTGGCTCTAAAGCCTACCACCTTCAGAAGTCAACCTGCGGCAAATGCGGCTATCCTGCCAAACAAAAGAGAAAGTATAACTGGAGTGGTAAAGCTAAAAAACGAAATACCACCAGGACTGGTCGAATGCGGCACCTAAAATCTGTATACGGCAGATTCAGGCATGGATTCCATGAAGGAACAACACTTAAACCCAAAAGGGCAGCTGTCGCGGTATCCAGTTCATCTTAAGGATTTCAATGATTTGTCAAGCAATAAATGTTCTGGCTTTAAAAAGCAAAGTAAAATAAAAATATAAAGTTACGAGGAGTATCGTACTAAATTATTTTTTCTAAAGAGAAAATTCTCTCTAAAGAAAGTAACATTCTAAATTTTTTTAATATTAATTCTTTTCTATAACACTGCATTGAAAAATATAATGGAAATACAGGAAAGTGCAAAAGATAAATACATAAGAAATTGTGATGTAAACACTGATGAAAATACCATTAAGTCAAAAAATAGACAACAGTATTGCCAACATTCGGAAGACCCCTCTGTACCCCCTTCAAATTGCAACCACTTCTATGACCTCCTTTCCCAGAGGTAACCATTATCCTGGCTTGAATAATAGACTCCTTGCTTTGCTTTAGAGTTTCAGCCATCTAATATGCATGCCTAAAATTATGCTTGTCTTATTACTGATCTTAGAAAAACATTCAGCATTTCCCCATTAGGTAAGATGTTAGTTGTGTGTTTTTACAGATGCCCTTTATCACACTGAGAACGTTTCCTTAATGTTGAACTTCCTAAAATGATTTCTGTATGTCAATTGATGAGACCATAAGATTTTTCATCTTTAGACTTTTAACATGGTGAATTATGTTGATAGATTTTGAACATTGAACCAGCTTTGCATTCTTGAGACAAAGCTAACTTGGTCATGCATATTATTCTCTTCATATTTTGCTAGATTTAATTTGCTAATATTTTTGAGGATTTGTTTATGAGTGATACTGGTCTGTAGGCATTTAGTTGTTGTTGTATTCAGAAAACTAAGATCATGGGATCTGGTTCCATCACTTCATGAGAAATAGATGGGGAAACAGTGGAAACAGTGTCAGACTTTATTCTTTTGGGCTCCAAAATCACTGCAGATGGTGACTGCAGCCATGAAATTAAAAGACACTTACTCCCTGGAAGGAAAGTTATAACCAACCTAGATAGCATATTCAAAAGTAGAGACATTACTTTGCCAACAAAGGTCCGTCTAGTCAAAGCTATAGTTTTTCCAGTAGTCATGTGTGGATGTGAGAGTTGGACTGTGAAGAAAGCTGAGCACCAAAGAATTGATGCTTTTGAACTGTGGTGTTGGAGAAGGCTCTTGAGAGTCCCTTGGACTGCAAGGAGATCCAACCAGTCCATTCTGAAGGAGATCAGCCCTGGGATTTCTTTGGAAGGAATGATGCTAAAGCTGAAACTCCAGTACTTTGGCCACCTCATGCGAAGAGTTGACTCATTGGAGAAGACTTTGATGCTGGGAGGGGTTGGGGGCAGGAGGAGAAGGGGATGACAGAGGATAAGATGGCTGGATGGCATCACCGACTCGATGGACAGGAGTTTGAGTGAACTCCGGGAGTTGGTGATGGACAGGGAGGCCTGGCGTCCTGCAATTCATGGGGTCGCAAAGAGTTGGACACGACTGAGCGACTAAACTGACTGTACTGTCTTGGTCTGATTTTGGTGTCAGTATAACGCTGCTGCTGCTGCTAAGTCTCTTCAGTCGTGTCAGACTAGCCTCATAAAATGACTCGAGAAATGTTTTGCCCCTTTTTACTTGTTAGAAAAGACTACATAGAATGGTTTTATTTCTTTAAATGTTTGGTAAAATTCTCCAGTGAAGTTATCTAGGCCTGGAGACTTCTTGCAGAAGTTTTAAAACTATGAATTCAATTTCTTTAATAGTTACGAGATATCCGGTGACAATTGTGATAACCTTTTTTTATTCCTACAATTGGTAAATAATGTTTTCTCTCTTTCTTTTGGGGGGTTAATATTAATAGACATTTATTAATTTTATAGATCTTTCCAAAGAGTCAGCTCTTTGTTTCATTGATTTTCTCTGTTTTCACGGTTTAAATTTTATTGATTTCTGCCTTTATCTTCATTATTTTCTAGCTTTAACTTGCTTTGTGTTCGTTTTGCTTATTTTTAGCTTCTTAAGGAGGAAGCTTAGATTATTGGTATAAGATCTTTCTTTTTGATATAAGCATTTAATGCTATAATTTTCCTCTAAGTAGGGTTTCCCTGATGGCTCAGCTGGTGAAGAAGCTGCCTGCAATGAAGGAGACCCAGTTTCTATTCCAAGGGCAGGAAGATCCCCTGGAGAAGGAAATGGCAATCCACTCTAGTATTCTTGCCTGGAAAATCCCATGGTTAGAGGATTGAGGGGCTACAGTCCATGGGGTTGCAAAGAGTCAGGCATACCTGAGTGACTAGCACACACACATGCACACACACACACACACACACACACACACTGCTTTATCTTCATCCCACAGTTTCTGTTATGTTGTATTTTATTTTTGTTCAGTTTTAAATCTTTGCTAATCTTCCTGAAGACTTCCTTTTGACCTGTGGCTCATTTAGATGCATATCATTTAATTTCCAAGTATTTGGAGATTTTCCTTTTACTATTCTCCTGTTTATTTCTAGCTTTATCATATTATTGTCAGAGAACATACTTTTATTTCCTTTTTTAAAAATTTCTTAAGGTTTCTTTTGTCACTCAGAATATAATCTACCTTGGTGAATGTTCAAACTGTACTTGAAAAGGATGCTGATATAGTAGATTGCATGGATTGATTTTTAATATTGAGTCAGTTTTGCATTCCTGTGATAAACTTTCCTTGTTGGTGTTGTTCTGTCACTCAGTCATGTCAGACTCTTTGTGACCCCATGGACTACAGCACACCAGGCTTGCGTGTCCTTCACTATCTCCCAGAGTTTGCTCAGACTCATGTCCATTGAGTTGATGATGCCATCCAAGCATATCATCCTTGTCACCCCCTTCTCCTCCTGCCCTCAATCTTTCCCAGCATCAGGGTCTTTTCCAATGAGTCAGCTGTACGCATCAGGTGGCCAAAGTATTGGAACTTCAGCTTCAGTGTCAATACTTCTCATGAATATTCAGAATTGAATAGCTTTAAGATTGACTGATTTGATCTCTGTCCTAGGGACTCTCAAGAGTCTTCTCCAACACCATCGTTCAAAAGCATCATTTCTTTGGCGTTCAGCCTTCTTTAGGGTCCAACTCTCACATCCACATACGACTACTGGAAAAACCATAGCTTCTGCTAGATGGACCTTTGTTGGCAACATGATGTCTCTGCTTTATAATAACACTGTCTAGATTTGTCATAGTTTTTCTTCCAAGGAGCAAGCATCTTTGAATTTCATGGTTACATGCATTGTGTGCAGTGATTTTGGAGCCCAAGAAAATAAAGTCTGTCACTGCTTCCATTTTTCCCCCTATCTGTTTGCCATGAAGTGATAGGAACAGATGCCATGATCTTAGTTTTTTGAATGTTGAGTTTTAAGCCAGCTTTTTCACTCTCCTCTTTCACCTTCATCAAGAAGCTCTTTAATACCTCTTTAGTTTCTGCCAAAAGGCATATCTGAGGTTATTGATATTTCTTCTGGCAATCTTGATTTCAGCTTGTACTACATCAAGCCCAGCATTTCGCATGATGTACTCTGCATATAAGTTAAATAAGCAGGGTGACAATATATAGCCTTGACATACTCCTTTCCCAATTTTGAACAAGTCCATTGTTTTTTGTCCGATTCTAACTGTTGGAATCCTTCTTGGCCGTGGTAGATTATTCTTTTCATGTGTTGCTATATTCAATCTGCTGTTGTTAATATTTCTGTCACGTAATGTTTCCATTAACATCAATTAGATGCAATTAGTTGATAATGTTCAGTTCTTCTATATCCTTGGTAATTTTACTATAATAATTACATTGCTTATTAAGAAATGTTTACATCTCTGACTACAATTATGCATTTTTGTATTTAGGCTTTCAATTCTACAAGTTTTTGCTTCATGTATTTTGAAGCTTCATCGTAAGTTTCATTGACATCGAAGAGCATTATGTCTTCTTGGTGAATGGATCCTTTTATCATTATGTAGTGTCCCTATTTATTGTTGGTAAATTTTTTGCTATGAGATTTCTTTGCTTGGTATTAATAGAGCCACCTCAGCTCCATTTTGATTAATGGTGTAATTTTTCCACCCTTTTAATTTTTGTCTACTTATGCCATTATGGAGAGGGCGATGGCACCCCACTCCAGTACTCTTGCCTGGAAAATCCCGTGGACGGAGGAACCTGGTAGGCTGCGGTCCATGGGGTCGCTAAGGGTCGGACATGACTTAGCGACTTCACTTTCACTTTTCACTTTCATGCATTGGAGAAGGAAATGGCAACCCACTCCAGTGTTCTTGCCTGTCGAGTCCCAGGGACGGGGGAGCCTGGCGGGCTGCCGTTTATGGGGTCGCACAGAGTTGGACACGACTGAAGTGACTTAGCAGCAGCCATTATATTTGAAGTGAGTTTCTTACAGATAGCATACAGTTTGGCCATGGTTATTTATCTATTCTGACGATCTGTCTTTTAATTAATTTGTGTTTGGGACAGGAACCACCAACCTACAGCCCATCCATGGGCCAAATGCAGCTCACTGCCTGCTTTTGGTGTTTAATCAATAAGGCTTACTTGGAACACAGCCAAAACACTTATTTATGCTTTGTTTATGACTGCTCTTGTGCTAACAATGGGCAAGTTGAACAGTTGTGACACCCTGGCCACAAAAGTGAAAATATTTATTATCTGGCCTTTTACAGAAAAAGTTTGCCAACCTCTATAATTTAGAGCCTTTATATTTAATGTAAATATTGGTATGTTTGGGTTTAGATATATCATATTAATATTTATTTTCTGTTTATTTCCTCTTTTTTGTTTCTTTGTTTCCCCTTTTCTGCTTTCTCTTGAGCTATTTGAATATCTTATAGTATTCCATTTTAACTTGTCTACTCTTTTTTTGTCTACATTTATTTGCATAGTTTTTAAGTATTGCTTTAGGGCATACTTAACATTTGACACATTGAGAAATAGTATTGTATCACTTTTCATGGAATGTAGAAATCCTACCATCTTTTAAGTCCCTTTATCTCCCCTGCTTTTATGTTGGCACTTTCTTACATATTATATCATCGTATATTCAAACTATTCAGATAATTTCATAATTTTTGCTTTCAAACTTCAAACAGTTTTTAAATAACTCAGTCTATTTTATTTACTCAGACACTTACCACTTATATTGCTCTTTTTAAAATATTGATGTTCCAGTTTCTTTTGGTGTCAGAGTCAGTTTGCTAGCAATAAAATCTCTTAATTTTTCTGCCTCTGAGAATACCTTTATTTCATTTTCTTTTCTGGAGGATATTTACTCTACATATAAAATTCTTTTTTTTTCCCCCTTTTTTAAAGCATTTTTTAAATGTGCTGCTTCCTTTCAGCCTCTGTGATTTCTGGTGAGAAATTCACAGTCATTCAAATTGCTTTTTCTCTATGAGTAAGGCATTATTCTTCTCTGTCTACTTTCAACACTTTGTTCATTGCCTTTAGTTTTCAGCAGTTTGATCATTATGTTTGAGCATATCGTTGCACTTATTTTACTTGGAATTCTGTGAGCTCCTTGAATTTTTAGGTTTGTTATTTGCCAGATTTGAAAAGTTTTCAACCATGATTTTTTCAAACATTTTTCCTGCACCATATTCTTACTGTTCTCTTTCTGGGACTCTGATGACATAAATGTTAGATCTTTTGGTATTATCTCTGGCGACAGCAAGGTCCCTGAGGCGCTTTTCTTTTTCTTTTATCTCTCTTGCATATATGCTGCTGCTGTTGCTGCTAAGTCACTTCAGTCGTGTCCGACTCTGTGCGACCCCATAGACAGCAGCCCACCAGGCTCCCCCGTCCCTGGGATTCTCCAGGCAAGAACACTGGAGTGGGTTGCCATTTCCTTCTCCAATGCATGAAAGTGAAAAGTGAAAGGGAAGTCACTCAGTCGTGTCCACTCTTAGCATCTCCATGGACTGCAGCCCACCAGGTTCCTCCGTCCACGGGATTTTCCAGGCAAGAGTGCTGGAGTGGGGTGCCATCGCCTTCTCCACTGTTGCATATATACTTTCTATGGATCTATCTTCAATTCCACTGACTCTTTGACTCCTTCTTCTGTTGCCTCCATTACATTATTAAGTGTGTCCAGTAAGATTTTCTTTTGTGATTATTCTATTTTTCAGTCCTAAAATTTCCATTTAATTCTTTTCTATATATTTTCTGTTTTCTCTGATCCTTTCTATTTTCCTTCATTTCAGGGATATTTGCCTTTATTGCTTGGAGCATTTTAAAATATGTTTGTCTTTGTCAGATAATTTCAACATCTGGGCCTTCTTGGCTTTGATGTCTACTCATCATTTTTTCCCACATCAACTGAGATTTTCCTGGTTCTTTATATGCTCAGTAATTTTGGACTGTATACTGGATGTTTTGAATGTTGTGTTATGAGACTCTAGGTCTTTTCTAAATGCTATAGATATGTTGATATTTTTATTTTGGACAACTGACCCAAATGGTTCAACTTTTAAAAGACTGAAGGTTCTTTTGGTTGTGGTTTCACCATCAGTTTTACTTTCAAAGCTTTTGCCACACTGTTCAGGTGTGTCCTGTGGATGCATTATGTAGCAGCTGGTCTGAGATTTAGACAGAGTCTCTCTTTTAATTCAGTTCTCAAAGTCTTTGGTGGTGTTCAGGATTGGACCCATGTTCAGAGGTAAGTCCAGGATTTAGTAAAGAACTTTTATGGGCTTATGTTTCCAAACTCCTCTTTTTGCAATCTCCCTGCTACTTTTAAGTTCCTCAAGCTCCCCTGTCTCAGTCCTTAGGCCAGAAACCTGGGACTTTAGTTACTCTGTTCTCCCATGCACTTGCCATGACTGTATTGAATTTGGCACAGATGAAAGATGCGGGTTGGTGGAGGGAGAGAAACAGTGAAGAAAACAATGGGGGTTTTTGGAGAGAAACCCCTCTCCCTTGGAGACAAAGTTCTCTCTTCCTCAGAGTTTAGGTTCCTGTTCCTGTCCCTGTCATTGCTGCAGGATTACTATGAGGCTGGGGAGCAAGAAAGTGAAGAAGAAACCCTAGGAGTTCCTCTGCTCTTTCTGAGCATGAGAACCCCTTTTGCAAGAAGGTTTCTAGAGCTCTCTCTATTTGTGCTCTTCCAAGTTCAGCCTTACTCGAGTTCAAGGAGAAACCAGGGTTAAAACAGCAAGCTGTCTGTTTGGTGGCACTTTCAAATCCTGGTCTTCATTCCTGATCCTCCTACCACTATTTATGTTACAGAATCATGAAGTAGCTGTACCACGCACTCTGTCCAGGTCCAGGTTCTGTAGTTACATTTAATAGCGACGCACGTTGGAGTATGCTTATTTAACCTTACCCAGAACTCCAATAAAACATTTTAATTAAAAAAGTATAAAATTAGAAAATTCACTTAATCAAGAAATAAGTAAGAAAAAATATTGGAAATTCATCACTCTAATAGAATTACTCTGTGCATTTGGCATGTACAACTTTCTAGATATTTTATATACAAATATATTAGTTTTAATATGTAAAATTGGAATTGGTGTAGATTAGTGGTAAAACCATGAATGTTGCCTAATTTAAATTTCTTCTCTACTGTTAATAATTTATGTAATCTTTTTATATTTAAAATGGATAACCAACAGGACCAACTGTATAACAAACGGAACTCTACTTGATGTTATGGGTAGCCCAGATGGAAGGGGAGTTTGGGGAAGAAAGGATGCATATATATATATGGCTGAGTCCCTTTGTTGTTCACCTGAAACTATCACAGCATTGTTAATTGGCCCTACTCCAATACAAAATAACAAGTTTAATAAAAATGAAAAAAAAAAACAAATAATAACTTGTGTGATCTTGAGCAAACTACAAAATCTTTTAGTATAAGATAAATCATAAATAAACATCTGTAAAATAGGAGTGACATCATCTGTCTACATCACAGATTGTGTGGGTCACTTTAGTTAATATCTGTAAGGCACTCAATAATGCTTAATACATAATAAGTTCTATATAAGTAGACATGCTGTTATGCATGTTCTCTTTTTATTAAAAAGAAAGATCACTTTCTAACTCAGTTCAACTAAGATGCATTAAGAATCTGTTATGTTGCTGTCATTAAAAAGTCAGGGACACTTTATTGATGATGGTAGTGGTGTATGGCCATGGAAACAATGATTTGCTGGTCTATGATTATTAGTTAAAATTCTTTACCTTGGCAGAATTCTAATAGGCAAAGAAAAGTCAGAATCCTTGGAAAGAAAGTCAGAATCCTCTGTCAGGTCCAGCTGCATTCCCTGTGAATGAGTCTGCAGCATAGAAGGAGTCCTCTCTAAATAGCTGAGTAGAAGGAAGCTCAGAAATTGAGAACTGGGGGTGACCTGGAAGTCACATACCATCCTCTAGTTCTGGATCGTAGAAACTGAGGTGGAGATGTGACTGTTCTTGAGTGACGGAGAGGGCTGCTATGCGACTCATTTTCCCTTTTGTTTTTTAAAAGTCTATTTTCCTCCTCTTTTGGCCAGAAGATAAGCATGTTGGTAAGGTTCAGAACATGTTCCCCCAATACATGGCACCTTGGCAACTTGAATATTTTAAGCTAATATAGATAAACTACAGGTGTAGGAAGGTCACACTGATTTTCCCTCTTCTCCCCGATGCAGGTTGTAGGACCCTCTTGATAGAGATACCCTCCCGACACCTAGTACACAGAAGTGAGAGGGAATCCAAACAAATAGGCCTTAATGATTTTCCCCCCACTTTGCTAGCCTAGCTTAAACCTTTTGTTCTATCATGCTTTTCCCCTTTCTACTCTTCATTAAACCTGCTATAAAAATGCTCAGGCTTAACCTTTTTTCCAGGTCTTCATTTTCTTGCAAAAGCACATATGTCCCTTAAAACTCATATTAAATTAATTTGTATGCTTTTCTCCTGTCAACCGGTTTTTGTCATTTTAATTTTCAGACCCAGCCAGGGGTCAAGGGAAAATTTTCCTTCCCCTAAAATATTAAAAAGGAACTTTAATTGTAATTTTTGAAGAATTCTTCAGTGCAAAGCCATTTAGATTGGTGAGTTTCTATTTTATGAGCTCCTGAGGGCAATTCCTATTTCAGCATTGTGCAGTAATGATGTTCAGATCAATGAAGCAAAGTCAATAAGAAAATACCAAAAATAAGAAAAATTGTTCAATATGGCTGCCTAAAATGTTATTTTTATGCATGTGCATACTTACATTTAATAAATAATAGATATAATTACATAAAATACATTTAGGAAATATTTTCAAAGTTTTGATGTTTAAAGATTTGGTTTTAGTAATTTGGAAATTTTACTTACGTGCCATGAATATTTCATTTACTCATGGCTCCAGATAAAGAAGAGGTACTGTACTGAAAATAAGTATTTCTACTGGTAATTTTTAAGTGTTTTCTTTAAAAATATTAACACTATCATTAAATTTAAATTCACATTATGCTGAATCTTCATATATTGACATTTAAACCAAGTGTATTGTGAAATACTGTATATTGAAAAATCTCTTTTTTAAAAAACAGCAGGGAATCCTTCACAGTCCAGCGGTTAGGACTCCACACTTCCACAGCAGGGGGCCTGGGTTCGATCCCTGGTTGGGGAGCTAATATGGTGCATGCTGCACACTGCAGCCAAAAGAAAGAAATTTTTAAAAATAAATAAGCAAATGTTTGAAAAAAAAAAAAACACTGTATTTCTAATACCAGCAGCAAGTAGAATATGACCTTAAAAAAACAATTCACATATATTAAAAGTTACAGTGGAAGGATGTTAAACAAACTGTAGGAAAGTACAGTGATTTTTAAAGTTGATTATTTTCCCCCATTCTTACGCTTTTTTGCTCTGATAAGACTTTTATATAATTTCTCTCCAGTACTGATATAGCCAGAAATTATTGAACATTGTGCTGTGCTTTACATATATTAATTATTCCTCATCACAGACCTACCTACTACGCTTATTATCTCCTCTTACTGACTAAGAAATCAGAAACTTAGAAATGTTAAGTAGCTTGCTCCAGGTCCCATAAGTCAATGGAATACAAAGTTTTAAACCCAGGTCTATTGGGGGCCAAGAACCCCAGTAAATTACTGACTATGATGCAGAAATAAATACCCTGTGGAAATGTAAGGGAGATGTTCAGTTTCTCCCGGGACAACATCTTACTCCTGCATTTAATCCTTCCATCCCCATCTTCCCTACTTGATTTATATAAAGGAGTATTTCTCCAAGCAAAGAACACTTTCTTCTGACCCATGAAAGAGAAAAAGAATGGAAAGACAGCTCATGTTTTCCTTTGGGTAAGCAGCTATTTTTCAAAGAACTTTATCAGTTGTTTCAGCAAATGATGTCATGGTAGCCTGATCTGGTATGTGGCAAACACTCAGAAATGTCCATCTGACATGACCTCTGGGAGAACTATGTCTCCCTTTCTACTCTCTGAAGCGATTCTTCTTCTGTGTGGAGGCTGTTGTCATGCAAAACTAGGGTATTTTTGACAGTGTCATTTTACAGATGTATTGTATTTTCCAGCTGCTAATCTTAGAAGTGGAAATAATGATTTCGAGCTTCATTTCCCCCCTGTATTAGAGCTGAACCCTGTAATTTTGCTCATCAGATTTGCAAATGAAGGTTATCTTATACTGTTTAGCTTGGTTTAAACGTTATCACAGTGGGCGGTTATACTCCTCCTGTCGTGCTGATGAGAAGTGTGCCTGCCGGGCTGTGTTCACCAAGGCCTCCTGCTTGAAGAGGGGAGGTGTGGAGAGGGTGCTGGAAATCAATGGATGGGGTCAGTTAAGGAAGAGGATGACAGGGTCCAGAGCACTCAGCTTGGAATGCCTCCACCTCCCTGGTTCTTCAGCATTTAACCGTTAAAGAGTGGTTTTTATCACAGAGATTTACACTTGCACAACCATCATCTTAATTCATTTAATAAGCCCAATAGCCCTATCGAGATAGGTTTTATTATCCTCATTTTCTACACTGGGAAACAGTTCTATTAAGTGGGAAAAATAGATTCAAGTGGGGTTTTCCAGTTGGAAATCCAGACCCAAGTGCCCGCCACCCAAGGTAAAGGATTGTGATGGAAACAAGTACTACATGTTTCAGGCAATCGTGCCTTCCTTCCCCGCCCCCTGACTGGCTGCTTCTCTAACTTCTTCAGCTCTTACACCCACTTCACTCCTGCTTCAGTCCTCCGGTTTCTTGCTGTTCCTGGAACATACCAGCTGCACTCTGGCCTCAGAACTGTTGTGATTGCTAGAATCCTCCTCCAGATAGTAGCACAGCTCATTCTCTCACTTCCCTAGAGGACTGCCCAAATATGAAGTCATCAGAGAGCCCTTTCCTGGAAACCCCACACATAATAACTCCCTCATCACACTTTACCCCATGCCCTGAGGTTGGGGCGAAGTATGCCCCAGGCACAGACCAGCAATAATAAAACTGACTCAAAGAGTCTGCTTTTTATTATCACTGTGCACTAGAAATTCTAAACATCAATGATGGAATACTCTTCCGAGAAAAAAAAAAAACCTTTCCTTGGTCTAAGTTCTAGACAATTACCATGATTACTTTTCTAAACATCTAAAATACACACTTGAAATTAGCACATTTTAATCATTTATTCTTTAACAAACAAGGTGTTCTACTTAAAAAAAAATGAGATGTAGTTGATTTACAATGTTGTGTTAATTTCAGCTATAGAGCAAAGTGATTCGGTAATATATACATACACGCCGTACTGTGCTGTGCTTAGTCACTCAGCCGTGTCCAACTCTTTGTGACCCAATGGACTGTAGCCCTCCAGGCTCCTCTGTGCATGGGAATTCTCCAGGCAAGAATATTGGAGTGGGTTGCATGTCCTCCTCAAATATATATATATATATATATATATATATATATATACACACACACACACACACATATATATTCTTTTTCATTATGGTTTATCACAGGATATTGCATACAGTTCCCTTATGATTATACAGTGGAAGTGAGAAATAGATTTCAGGGCCTAGATCAGATACAGTGCCTGATGAACTATGGAATGAGGTTCATGACATTGTGCAGGAGACAGGGATCAAGAAATGTAAAAAAGAAAAATGGCTGTCTGGAGAGGCCTTAAAAATAGCTGTGAAGAGAAGAGAGGTGAAAAGCAAAGGAGAAAAGGAAAGATATAAATATCTAAATGCAGAGTTCCAAAGAATAGCAAGAAGAGATAAGAAAGCCTTCTTCAGTGATCAATGCAAAGATATAGAGGAAAACAACAGATTGGGAAAGACTAGAGATCTCTTCAAGAAAATTAGAGATACCAAGGGAACATTTCATGCAAAGATGGGCTCGATAAAGGACAGAAATGGCATGGACCTAACAGAAGCAAAAGATATTAAGAAGAGGTGGCAAGAATACACAGAAGAACTGTACAAAAAAGATCTTCACGACCCAGATAGTCATGATGATGTCATCACTAATCTAGAACCAGACATCTTGGAATGTGAAGTCCAGTGGGCCTTAGAAAGCATCACTACGAACAAAGCTAGTGGAGGTGATGGAATTCCAGTGGAGCTGTTTCAAACCCTGAATGATGATGCTGTGAAAGTGCTGCACTCAATATGCCAGCAAATTTGGAACACTCAGCAGTGGCCACAGGACTGGAAAAGGTCAGTTTTCATTCCAATTCCAAAGAAAGGCAATGCCAAAGAATGCTCAAACTACCGCACAGTTGCACTCATCTCACATGCTAGTAAGGTAATGGTCACAATTCTCCAAGCCAGGCTTCAGCAATACGTGAACCGTGAACTCCCTGATGTTCAAGCTGGTTTTAGAAAAGGCAGAGGAACCAGAAATCAAATTGCCAACATCTGCTGGATCATGGAAAAAGCAAGAGAGTTCCGGAAAAACATCTATTTCTGCTTTATTGACTGCCAAAGCCTTTGACTGTGTGGATCACAAGAAACTGTGGAAAATTCTGAAAGAGATGGGAATACCAGACCACCTGACCTGCTTCTTGAGAAATCTATATGCAGGTCAGGAAGCAACAGTTAGAACTGGACATCGAACAACAGACTGTTTCCAAACAGGAAAAGGAGTACGTCAAGGCTGTATATGGTCACCCTGCTTATTTAACTTATATGCAGAGTACATCATGAGAAACGCTGGGTTGGAAGAAACACAAGCTGGAATCAAGATTGCCAGGAGAAATATAAATAACCTTAGATATGCAGATGACACCCCCCTTATGGCAGAAAGTGAAGAGGAACTAAAAAGCCTCTTGATGAAAGTGAAAGAGGAGAGTGAAAAAGTTGGCCTAAAGCTCAACATTCAGAAAATGAAGATCATGGCATCCGGTCCCATCACTTCATGGGAAATAGATGGGGAAACAGTGGAAACAGTGTCAGACTTTATTTTTGGGGGGCTCCAAAATCACTGCAAATGGTGACTGCAGCCATGAAATTAAAAGACCCACTTACTCCTTGGAAGAAAAGTTATGACCAACCTAGATAGTATATTCAAAAGCAGAGACATTACTTTGCTGACTAAGGTCTGTCTAGTCAAGGCTATGGTTTTTCCAGTAGTCATGTGTGGATGTGAGTTGGACTGTGAAGAAGGCTGAGTGCCGAAGAATTGATGCTTTTGAACTGTGGTGTTGGAGAAGACTCTTGAGAGTCCCTTGGACTGCAAGGAGATCCAACCAGTCCATTCTGAAGGAGATCAACCCTGGGATTTCTTTGGAAGGAATGATGCTAAAGCTGAAACTCCAGTACTTTGTCCACCTCATGCAAAGAGCTGACTCATTGGAAAAGACTCTGATGCTGGGAGGGACTGGGGGCAGAAGGAGAAGGGGATGACTGAGGATGAGATGGCTGGATGGCATCATGGATTCGATGGACATGAGTCTGAGTGAACTCCGGGAGATGCTGATGGACAGGGAGGCCTGGCGTGCTGCAATTCATGGGGTCACAAAGAGTCGGACATGACTGAGTGACTGAACCGAGCTCCCTGTGCTACACAGCAGGACCTGCTGTTCACCCATGCTATATATACTAGTTTGCATCTGGTAATCCCTAAATCCTAATCCATGGTTCCCCCATCCTGTCTCTCCCTTGGCAACCACAAGTCTGTTCTCTATGTCTATGAGTCTGTTCCTGTTTTGTAGGTAAGCTCCGTTGTGTCATATTTTCGATTCCACATATAAGTGGTATCATATGGTGTTCATCTTTCTCTTTCTGACTTAATTCAGTATGGTAATCTCTTGGTCCATCCATGTTGCTGCAAACAGCATTACTCCATTGTTTGTGGCTGAGTAGTATTCCACTGTATGTTGTGTACACACTTCTTTATCCATTCATCTGTTGATGGATGTTTAGGTTGTTTCCAGAAATATGCTGTTCTACTTGAAAGTGCTTGGGCACGGTATTCTACTTGGAAGTTACTTCAGAGAAATCTGAGCTATACAGTCAGCCTGATTCAAGTAGACAGGATGATACATATTTTTTGCAAGTAAATTTGTAATATAGCTCAGCATCACTGAGCTTGCTTTGGGTGCTGCTGGTCATCCCAATCATTGTGTGGTATAGACAAATTCCTATGTAAGGATCAATCATAGGAAATGATAAGTTAACAAATCTACCTATCCTCTTTTCAATATGAATATGCAAAAGAGACCTATTTTGAGGAAGTCATTGACAAATTTGCAGATTTTAAGGCTTAAAAACAGAAACCACAAATTTATTAATTTCTGTCACAGGACAATATCTCCTCTTTTTCATAAATACTAATATATTTCTGAATTTTTAGTCCATTTAATTATCTTTAGTATTTTGTTGTTGTTGTTCAGTCACCAAGTTGTGTCCAACTCTTCATGACCCCCTGGACTGCAGCACACCAGGCTTCCCTGTCCCTCACCATCTCCCAGAGTTTGCCCAAGTCCATGTCCATTGAATTGGTGATGCCATCCAACCATCTCATCCTCTTTATTTTACTTTTTATTACTGTTATTTATTTTATTGATGAGATTATAAATATGAAGTTTGACAAAGCAAAAATTTCACTGTCTGCTCTTCTTTTCTGGACATTATTATCATGTTTTATACTAGTTATCTATTGCCATCTAACAATATCACCACAAACTTAGCAGCCTTTAGGAACACACATTGTCTCATTATGTCTGTGGGTCAGGATGAGGCTAGGCTGCTAGGCTAGGCTGGGTTCTTCAATTTGGGGTCCCCCACCACTGCAATCAGCTGAGGTTAGGCTAGAGAAGACCCATGCTCACGTGGTTATTGACAAGGTTCAATCCTCATGGGCTGTTGAACAGAGGGTTTCAGTCTCTTCATGGATGTTGACCAAGCCAGAGGCTGCCCTCTACTGTTTGCCACCTGGGCCTTCCCAATGTGACCCTCAAAACCAACAAGTGAGAGAAATGGGAGCAGGATTATGTAAGGTAATCCCATCCCATCACCTTCGCCTTATTCTATTGGTTACCAAAAAAAAGAGTCTGAAATGCAGTACTTGGGTGCAAGGGTGCAGTCTCAAAAATGATAGAATGATCTCTGTTCATTTCCAAGGCAAACTATTCAATATCACAGTAATCCAAGTCTCTACTCCAACCACTAATGCCAAAGAAGCTGAATTTGAACTGTTCTATGAAGACCTACAAGACCTACCAGAACTAATATTTAAAAAAAAAAAGATGACCTTTTCATCATAGGGGACTGAAATGCATAAGTAGGAAGTCAAGAGATACCTGGAGTAACAGGCAAGTTTGGACTTAAGAGTACAAAACATAGCAGGGCAAAGGCTAACAGAGTTTTGCCAAGAGAACACAACTGGTCACAGTACACACCCTCTTCCAACAGAACAAGAGATGACTCTACACGTGGACATCACCAGGTGGTCAATACCAAAATCAGATTGATTATATTCTTTGAAGCCAAAGATGGAGAAGCTCTATACAGTCAACAAAAACAAGACCAGGAGCTGACTGTGGCTCAGATCATGAACTCGTTATTGCCAAATTCAGACTTAAATTGAAGAAACGGAAAACCACTAGACCATTCAGGTATGAACTAAATCAAATCCCTAATGATTATACTGTGAAAGTGACAAATAGATTCAAGGGATTAGATCTGACAGACAGAATGCCTGAAGAACTATGGACAGAGGTTCATAACATTGTACAGGAGGTGGTAATCAAAACCCTGCCCGAGAAAAAGAAATACAAAAAGGCAAAATGGTTGTCTTAGAAGGGTTTACAAATAGCTGAGAAAAGAAGAGAAGTGAAAGGCAAAGGAGAAAAGGAAAGATATACCCATCTGAATGCAGAGTTCCAAAGAATACCAAGGAGAGATCAGAAAACCTTCCTAAGTGGTCAGTGCCAAGAAATAGAGGAAAATAATAGAATGGGAAAGACTAGAGATCTCTTCAAGAAAATTAGAGATAGCAAGGGAACATTTCATGTAAAGATGGGCTCAATAAAGGACAGAAACAGTATGAACCCAACAGAAGCAGAAGATATTAAGAAAAGGTGGCCAGAATACACAGAAGAACTATACAAAAAAGATCTTCATGACCCAGATAACCACGATGTTGTGATCACTCACCTAGAACAAGACATCTTGGAGTGCAAAGTCAAGTGGGCCTTAGAAAGCATCACTACGAACAAAGCTAGTGGAGGTGATGGAATTCCAGTTGAGCTATTTCAAATCCTGAAAGATGATGCTGTGAAAGTGTTGCACTCAATATGCCAGCAAATTTGGAAAACTCAGCAGTAGCCACAGAACTGGAAAAGGTCAGTTTTCATTCCAATCTCAAAGAAAGGGAATGCCAAAGAATATTCAAATTACCACACAATTGCACTCATCTCACATGCTCAAAATTCTCCATGTTAGGCTTCAATAGTACATGAACCGAGAATTCCAGGTGTTCAAGCTGGATTTAGAAAAGGCAGAGGAACCAGAGATCAAATTGCCAACATTTGTTGGATCATAGAAAAAGCAAGAGAATTCCAGAAAAACATCTATATCTGCTTCATTGACTATGCTGAAGACTTTGACTGTGTGGATCAAAACAAGCTCTGGAAAATTCTTAAAGAGATGGAAATACCAGACCGTCTTACCTGCTTCCTGTGAAACCTGTATGCAGGTCAAGAAGCAAGAGTTAGAACCGGACGTGGAACAATGCACTGGTTCCAAATTGGGAGAGGAGTACATCAAGGCTGTAGATTGTCACCCTGCTAATTTAACTTACACACAGAGTACGTAATGAAAAATTCTGGACTAGATGAATCACAAGCTGGAATCAAGATTGCCAGGAGAAATATCAATAACCTCAGATATGCAGATGACCCCACCCTTATGGCAGAAAGCAAAGAGGAATTAAAGAGCCTCTTAATGAAAGTGAAAGAGGAGAGTGAAAAAGCTGGCTTAAAACTCAACATTCAAAAAACTAAGATCATGGCATCTGGTCCCATCACTTCATGGCAAATAGATGGGGAAACCGTGGAAACAGTGGCTGACTTTATTTTGAGGGGCTCCAAAATCACTGCAGATGGTGACTGCAGCCATGAAATTAAAAGCCGCTTGCTCCTTGGAAGAAAAGCTATGACCAATCTAGACAGCATATTAAAAAGCAGAGACATTACTTTGCCAACAAAGGTCCATCTAGTCAAGGCTATTGTTTTTCCAGTAGTAATGTATGGATGTGAGTGTTGGACCATAAAGAAGGGTAAACACCAAATAATTGATGCTTTTGAACTGTGTTGTTGGAGAAGACTCTTGAGAGTCTCTTGGACTAAAGATCAAACCAGTCAATCCTGGTTTGACTGAAATAAGTCCTGAATATTCACTGGAAATCAGTCCTGAATATTCATTGGAAGGACTGTTGCTGAAGTTGAAGCTCTAATACTTTGGCCACCTGATACAAAGAATTAACTCATTGGAAAAGACCCAGATGCTGGGAAAGATTGAAAGCAGGTGGAGAAGGGGAAGACAGAGAATGAGATATTTGGATGGCATCACTGAGTCAGTGGACATCAGTTTTAGCAAGCTTCAGGAGTTGGTGATGGACAGCGAAGCCTTGTGTGCTGCAAATCCAGGGGGTCGCAAAGAGTTGGACACCACTGAGCAGCTGAACTGAACTGAACTGAACTGAACTGATACAAATAAATAAGTAACCATCCCACAAAACTCTGGTTGGCATCATGGGTTAGGAATCTGATTATAGCAAGAGAGAAGGACTAAAATTTTATGAGTCCTGAAAGAGAGATGTTCTGTGACATTGGTCAAACGAGAGAAAACCAGAGGTATACATTAGTGATAGCACAGACCCTGCCTGAGTTTTATCAACTTTGTATGTGTGTCGGGGAGAAGTGTGTGGGGGAGGATGAGGTTGTAGCAAGTGCTTGGTGGCTTTGTCAAATATTACTGGATATTCAGGTTGAATATAAACCTGCAAGTTATGGAATCATTACTCACAGGTCGCCCAAAGCCCCTTAATCAATGGACATCTCCAAAGCATTTTAGACTTTCACAGTATATTAATTGGTCTAAATCAACCCTGAATATTCATTCAAAGAACTGATGCTGAATCTGAAGCTCCAATACTTTGGCCACCTGATGCGTAGAGCTAACTCATTGGAAGAGACCCTGATGCTGGGAAAGACTGAAGGCATGAGGTGAAAGGGGTGACAGAGGATGAGATGATTGGATGGCATCATCAGCTCAATGGACATGAATCTGAGCAAACTCTGGGAGTTAGTGAAGGACAAGGAAGCCTGCTGTGCTGCAGTCCATGGGGTTGCAAAGAGTCAGATATGACTGAATGACTGACTACAACAAAGCTAAATAATAGCCTTATTTTCAAAATCAGAGACTTCAGCATAAATTTATGTGTCTTTCATGCTTACATGCTTCATGGCTGGCATTAACCAAGGCTCTTTTATACAGGAGACATCATGTTTTATTATTATAACCATTCAAAAAAAAAAAAAGGTCTGTTGTGACAACTTCAGATTTTCTTTACAAGGAAATCTCTATCTTGGCCTCATGGAACATTTGGAACTATGTCCCTTACAAATAGAACTTGCACTATTTAGCATCATTCTTTTCCAAAATTTCCATAGTTCTTAGTTCTAGGAACAGTAGTACAAATATACTCATTCTTTTGAAAAATAAAGAGTTCTCCTACTGCAGATCCAGGTATTCCACAAGGACTGTCCTCAGTACCCCCACTTTAACCTTCTTAAAAGTAGAACATTCATTCATACAAATAAACATCCATATTTAAAATTAAGACTCTGGAAAAGGTCTTTAGAGGGAAGTGACTCACTTGTCATAAGCCGCTTATTCTCCTTTTCCCCTCCTCTTCTATTTGCCTGGAACCTGAATGTGATGGCTGGAGCTCCAGCAGCTCACCTGTGACTACAAGCACATGATGACTAGGAGAAAGGATAGAAGAAACAAGGACCCTGAAAATATCATAGAGACATCAGACCACTCCAAGAGGCCTACCTTAATGTTACTATGCAACAAAAATAAATAGGCATTTATATTTTAAAAGCCACTGTTATCTGGATTTTCTCTTATATACAGCCAAATTTAATCCTTCCTTGAAAAGCACCTGCTACTTTTTGGATTTTGTCAAGGAGTTATCTCATGAGCTGCACTCACTCTGTCATCTCAGAGAAAATAATCCCAGAACATGAGTGTGGCCAAATTTTAAACTATTTGATTTTCTTATCCCTTCCATTGGTGTCATGACAAAACTGCTTTCATAGACCTACAAGCTCAAAACGAAGTTTTCCACTGTTGGTCTTTTCATTTAAGAAGGTGAGAATGAAGAACACTGGAGAGACCCTGTGGAATACTATAGTTTATGTCAAGAAAATTTTGAGAGTGTTTATATATTTCTATAGATCAAAGAAATGTTATAATTAAAGTGCTCTCTTACCGTGATGGAGAACCTGGCTGAAACCATACTGCTGAATTCAAATTCCAACTCTACCACTAACTAGCTATGTGGTTTGGGCACAATATTTAATATCTCTCAGCTTGAGTGTCCTCTTCTTTAAAATGGGATAAATACGAGCACCCCCATCATAGAGCTGTATGAGGAATAAAAGTACTTAATTACTGCTTGGTAATGGTTAATATTATCACAGTCTACCTTATATTATAATTACTTTTAACTGTGTTTTTACCCTCTAGTTATAAACTTTTTCAAACAAGGATATGTCTTATTTATTTTTGTGCCCTTCCCAGCCATCCCAGAGAGAGGAAAGTGGGTGGCACATAATAAATCTTTAGTACATATTTGATATTGAATTGAATAATTTGCTGCATTTTATTATCTAACAAATTCTTGATTCAGTTAGAAGGATGGCTGGTTAAAAAAAAAAAAAAGCATATTGGGACCAATACCATACTTATCTACATAGTAATAAATCTTACAAAAATCTGCTGTACTTATGCAAAAAATAAAGCCATCAAATTTTAACAGTAGTGTGACTGGCTATTTTTCAGATTTTCTTCACTTGACATATATAACCTTTGTGATTAGAAAAATAATCTTAAAAAATCTATTTCAAGAAATGGCAGAGTTTAGAGTAGAAGAAAAAGGAATGAGATGCATATTAGAAAATTTGATTTCCTAATAATTTTAGTTCATTGTGCCTTCCAAAAAACCACAATGACCTAATATAATTGAGTTTAAAAGTTCTCAATAAAGTGACATATTCTGACAAATCTGTAAGAAGATTTGATCTGTAACAATCTTTGATTTAGAAAGTAAATATGTAGTGATCATCTGAGCAAGGAACACCATCTTTCACAAAGTAAACAGCATGCAGCTGTTTCCATCCTGCTGACTGTAAGAAGATTATCATATTCAGAATGGAAATTCCAGGAACCTACGTTCTAATTAACATGGAAATGAAATCCACAAAATAAATATGTATCCAAAGCGTATGCAATCCCAGGGTACATGGAGACAGATGCAGATGGACCTAATCTGTTTGCACTAGAAACATGAGTGTATGTCAGGGAACACTGCATGGAAAGCTGACACTCGATCCAATTAGAAAAGGCAGAGTAAAAATGATGAAAGCAATTTCCTTTTTCCAGTTAAATTACGCATTCAAATAACAGGCTACTCTTTGACCCTCCTGGGAAGGGTAAGGATGGTTTCAAAATGGTAATTAAATGAATAACCAACCAACCTACTCTTGCAATTGCTTAATAAGTAGGATTTAGGGAAATACATTCTACACTGAAAATCAGCCAAGAAGGAATCTTGAAGAATTTCTCAAATGTGTTCTTATTGTTTTCATCTATCAATTTTTAATTTGAGGAAACAGAAGGATTAGTAACAGCAGCAAACCAAACTGAATATGGTGTCTGTTAAAATTAACAGGTCACTTTCTGCTTCTTAGTAACATGTATTGTAGCTGCTAAAGAAAGGTGTTTTTGTTTTGTTTTGTTTTGTTTTCTTAATAGCACTTCTGGGTGCTTCTCCAAGGTCCTGCTTGAAATAGTTGAGAGCATCCTTGGCATTTGCAAAGGTACATTATTTCTTGAATCAGACCGGTGACTTTTAGGACTAGAGTTTAAGGGCTCCCTTGATTCTGCTGTAGGTTATAATTTCCAACTACTGCGACTTTCAGCAATGGACACGCTGCTATTTCATCCAGCAGCCCATGCTTGCAACTGTATGGAAGTTAAATCAAACCTCTTTTCTTCCCCATTAAATTTTAAGTTGCAAGATAAAAGCTGATTATAAACTAAATTGTTAAGACATATTTTAAGGCAATTTTTCCTGATACGTACATCTTTTTTGCTCCCATCTTCTCATTCAGATTCAGATTCAACAAACATTTATTAAGCATTTATCATGTATCATGTACTGCGCTCCATGCTGCGGATTTCAGGAAATCTTGACCTTACAGTCAGAGGAAATCTGAAGACATATCTGTTGTGACTCAAAATCATGAGTCCTTCTAAATGTCTGGATTATTATCCTGGCATGTAACTTTAATTAATAAACTAAATATTTGAAGTTATATTTAAGTATTATTATAGAAATAATGTGTATGTATACATTATTCTAAGAATTCAGACAAAACAGATGGTATAAATGAAAAGTAAAAGTTGTCTTTCCCTTTCCTCCTTTACTCCCATTTTTTTTCCCACTGAAATATAGTGTGCTATAAAAGTGACTATACTACTATGTAGTTCCTCCTGCCAAGAGGTAGGGTTCCCTTGAATCTGGGATGACCTTGAAGTTTACTGTAATAAAACATTTGGAAGCAGTAATGTTTGAGTTCCAAACCTAGGCTCCAAGAGTACTTGGAGCTCTCTACTCTGTAAGGTGTAGGACATTCATGAAAGAAATCAAAGAAGACACAAATAAAAGGAAAGGTATTCCATGTTCATAAACTGGAATAATTAATATAATTAAAATATCAACAGTACCAAAAATAATCTATAGATGCAATATAATCTCCATCAAGAATTCCAAAGGCATTTTTTACAGAAACAGAGGAAAAAAACACTCCTAAAATTTATGTGGAAACACTGAAGACCCTAAATAGCCAAAGAAATCCTGAGAAAGAAGAACAAATCAGGAAGTATCACAGTCCCTGGTTTCAAGCTATACTATAAGTCTATAGTAATTTAAAAAGTATGTTATCAGCATCAAAACAGACAAATAGACCAGTGAAACAGAACTGAGAGACTAGAAATAAAACCAAGTATATACAGTCAACTAATATTTGACAAAGGAGTAAAGAATACTCAATAGAGAAAAGACGGTCTCTTCAATAAATGGTGTTGGGAAAACTGGATATTCACATGTAAGAAAATGAAACTTGACTCCTTACACCACTCACAAAAATTAAAACTCAGAATGAATTAAAGATTTAAATGAAAGATCTGAAACCATGAAACTTCTAGAAGAAAATACAGGGGGAAAAACTCCTTGATTTGATATTTTTGAAATCACACCTAAAGTACCAGTTACAAAATAGAAAATAAACAAATAGAACCACATCGACCTAAAAAGCCTCTGCACAGCTAAAGAAACCAATCACAAAACAAAAAGATAACCTACAGAATGGGGAAAAAATTTGCAAATCGCATATCCAATAAGAGATTAATATCCAAAATTGTTAAAAATTTATACAAGTCAGTAGCATAAAAGCAAACAGTCCAGTTTAAAAATTGGCAAAGAACCTGAGTAGACATGTTTCCAAGGAAGAAATACAAAAGGCCAACAGGTACATGAAAAAATACTCAATATTACCAGTCATTAGGGAAAAGCAATTAAAACCACTGTGAGACATCACATCATACCTGTTAGAATGGTCATGATCCACAAAATAAGAGAGAGCAAATGCTGGTGTGAATGTAGAGAAAAGGGAATTCTTGTACACTATTCATGGGATTATAAATTGGTACAGACACCTTGGAAAACAACATGGAGCTCTCTTAAAAATTAAAAAATAAAGTTTAGTGATCTGGTAATTCCTCTTCTGGGACTATATCCACAACCTTAACTCAAAAAGATATGTGCACCACCATGTTCATAGCAGCATTATAGCAGTACTACTTACAATAGCCAAGACATGGAGACAGCCTAAATCCTAAGTGTCTATCAATGGATGAATGGGTAAAGTAAGGATATATTGAGGACACATATATACATGAAGTATAACTCAGCCATAAAATAAGGAAATCCTACCATTTGCAGCAACATGGATGGACCCTGACAGCATTATGTTGAGTGAAATAAGTCAGACAAAGAAAGACAAATACTGTATATATGTGTAGAATCTAATAATAAAAATAAAAAGTCAAATTCAGAAAAAGACATCAGATAAGATACCAGAGGTAGGAAGTGGAGGGAAGTTGGAGGAAACTGGTCAAAAGTTACAAACTTCTAGTTATAATTTAAATAAGTACTAGAAATGTAATGAACAGCATGATGGCTGTATAGTAGTTAACACTACTGTAAAGTATATAAGAATTTACCTATAGAAGATTTTTATCAAATATTTTTATTGTACCTATAGAAGATGAGAGATGTTAACCAAATGTACTGTGATAATCATTTTATAACAGGTATAAACCTAACCTGCCTCTTGAGAAATCTGTATGCAGGCCAGGAAGCAACAATTAGAACTGGACATGGAACAACAGACTGGTTCCAAATAGGAAAAGGAGTACGTCAAGGCTGTATATTCTCACCCTGCTTATTTAACGTCTATGCAGAGTACATCATGAGAAATGCTGGACTAGAAGAAACACAAGCTGGAATCAAGATTGCCGGGAGAAATATCAATAACCTCAGATATGCAGATGACACCACCCTTATGGCAGAAAGTGAAGAGGAACTAAAAAGCCTCTTGATGAAAGTGAAAGAGGAGAGTGAAAAAGTTGGCTTAAAGCTCAACATTCAGAAAACGAAGATCATGGCATCTGGTCCCATCACTCCATGGGAAATAGATGGGGAAACAGTGGAAACAGTGTCAGACTTTATTTTTTTGGGCTCCAAAATCACTGCAGATCGTGACTGCAGCCATGAAGTTAAAAGACGCTTACTCCTTGGAAGAAAAGTTATGACCAACCTAGATAGTATATTCAAAAGCAGAGACATTACTTTGCCGACTAAGGTCCGTCTAGTCAAGGCTATGGTTTTTCCAGTGGTCATGTATGGATGTGAGAGTTGGACTGTGAGGAAGGCTGAGTGCCGAAGAACTGATGCTTTTGAACTGTGGTGTTGGAGAAGACTCTTGAGAGTCCCTTGGACTGCAAGGAGATCCAACCAGTCCCTGGGATTTCTTTGGAAGGAATGATGCTAAAGCTGAAGCTCCAGTACTTTGGCCACCTCATGTGAAGAGTTGACTCATTGGAAAAGACTCTGATGCTGGGAGGGATTGGGGGCAGGAGGAGAAGGGGACGACCGAGGATGAGATGGCTGGATGGCATTACTGACTCAATGGATGTGAGTCTGAGTGAACTCCGGGAGATGGTGATGGACAGGGAGGCCTGGCGTGCTGTGATTCATGGGGTCGCAAAGAGTCGGACACGACTGAGTGACTGAACTGAACTGATAAATCAGTCCATCATGCTGTACAACTTAAACTTATGCAGTGACATGTGCCAATTATTCTCAATAAAATTGAATGGGGGGAGATGCCTTGCAGCTTCTTATATTTTGTTATTGGAACCATGCAGTCACTAGGTGATCATGCTCAGAAGAACCTGCTGGAAAATGAGAAACCACTTAAAGTAAAGAAGAGTCATCTCAACTGAAGTCCTCCAACTGCCAACCCCCAGCCAACCTGATCAGAACTATGCTTACGAACCCGGTCCAAATAGCCAAACTGCAGAGTTATGAGCTAAAAAACAGTTACTTTGACTAACTAAATTTTGTGGTAATTTGCTATTCATCAAAAACTGAATGATACATGAAAGCTATAAGGACATCTGCAGGCTATAAGGATACAGGAACACCTAAAAATGCATGGAATAATGAAATGGTAATGGAAGTCAGGAACAAGCCAATGGCTCAGACAGCAAAGGATCCATCTGCAATGTGGGAGACCCAGGTTCATTCCCTGGATGGGGAAGATCCCCTGGAGAGGGGAATGGCAACCCACTCCAGACTCTTGCCTGGAGAATTCCATGGACAGAGTAGCCCGGAGGGCTACAGTCCTTGGGATAGCACAAAGTTGGACAGAACTGAGAGCCTAACACACACAGTGGAAGATATAGATGTGTGGAGGCCAGTAGGTCCCTGGGAGTATAGTATTGTGCGACTGTCATGGGAGAAATACAGGGCAATTGGAGAGAGCAGAGACAGAACAAAGTTATGAAGGGGTTTTGATCTTGTACAAATATGCAGATTCAAGCATGAATCCTTAAGCATTCCTCAGGCACAGTGCCCACCCACCCATGTATTTACTGTCAGTTTAAGCAGACTCTTGCTACCTCGCCGTCTCCACTGGATAGTAATGCTGTGTAGATTGGTCTATTTTGAAATCAGCAGAGAGAATTCTAGTGATGGTGTGATGGTGTTTATAGATTGACTCAGCTCCAAGCAGAAAAAAAAAAAGGAGTTATCAATATCCTCGTGTGACAAGAGCAGATTGGAGGCAATCTCTGCAGATTGGAGGGAATCTCCCCAACCTTGCTGAGACCAGCTGGCCTGGAGTGAGAAATCCACACTCAGTACTGCCCAGAACAGAGGACAGCTGAAGAGATGCCTCTCCCAGCAAAGAGGCAGATCCAGGCCAGTATTCACTTAGTCTGTCCCAGGGTCAGATCTGGAAATGGGTTAAAGAGAGATGAGATTGTTGTGGGTATTTGACAGAACCTTGTAGGAAGAGTTTCAGTGTGTGGAACAAGAAGGGCAGTGAGGGAAGAGTTCAGAGGTAAGACTCAGAAGACAGGCTTTCAGGAGAAAGGGTTTGACTACAGTAATATTGGCTTGAGTGGAAGAAAAAAATCTCTGTGGCAAGATTAACAAGACTGCAAATAATGCCATTATTAAAACCAGTCCTTTGTATATTTTTTGTTCAGTTTTTAGTTTTTCCTGTAATTAACTTTTTATTTTGTATTAGGGTATAACCAATTAACAATGTTGTGATAATTTCAGGTGAACAGCAAAGTGACTCAGCCATACATGTATATGTATCCATTCTCCCCCAAATCCCACTCCCATCCAGGCTGTCCCATAACATTTAGCAGAGTTCCATGTGCTAAACAATAGGTCTTTGTTGGTTATCCACTTTAAATATAGCAGTGTGTACAGGCAACCATAAGTTCGTTCTCTCCGTCTGTGAGTCTCTTTCTGTTTCGTAAGTAAATTCATTTGTATCATTTCTTTTTAGGTTCCATATATAAGGGATGTCATACAATATTTCTCCTCTGTCTGACTTACTTCTAAAGTGGTTTTCTCTTTATCTGGAAGCTTTCAGGATCTTTTCTCTATCCTTGGGCTTTTGAAATTTCATAATGATGTGGCTTCATGGTGGACATATATTTCATTCATTGAGCTGAGCAATCAGTCCAATCTTTCAACCTGGAGACATGTGCTTTATTTTGGAAAAATGTCATCTATCGTTTCTTTGATAGATTTCTCCCCACTGTTTTCTCTGTTTGGAACTTCCATTTCCTCTTTCTCGTGTATCCACTTTCAATTTCTATAAACTATGTATCAATTTACAGATTTCAAGGTTTAGATTAGAAAGAACATTTATACGTCATTACCTAAACATGCTTTGCCATTAAGGTTGATTCTGAAAAGTGAAAACAGCACATCACTCACAGTAAGTGAGTGTATGATCATTATTCACTGAAGAATCAAGTAACGTGATTCATTGAAAAAAACATATTGTAATTCCTCTGTCAGTACACTTCTACAACTTCAAAGAGAATGTAAAGGGTCTACTTTCCTTACATTGCATGGACTTCTCAGAACACTACCACATTTAATTTGATTCATATTTGGATCAACACTTTCTTCTAAGCTCTATGTTTTTCTGAGAGTTTCTACTTGAGTTTGCTGGAGAAATAGAGGGAGTTTCTATTCTTCTAAGGGAGTATTTGCTTGAAAATGGGAATCAAAATATTAATAACCTTTAAAAATCTTGACAACTGTTAACTTTAAAAATTCCCAAGGGACTTCCTTGGTGGCCCAGTGGTTAAGAATCCATCTGCCAATAAAGGGAACACAGGTTTGATCCCAAATTTGGGGTCCCAAGGGACTTGGGGACTTGGATCCCAAGTCCCGCAAGTTCCCACATGATATGGGGCAACTCAGCGCACGTGCCGCAATGACTGAGTCTGCGTGCCTACAGCCTGTGCTCCATCGCAGGAGAAGCCACTGCAATAAGAAGCTTGTGCATTTCACTGAAGGGTAGCCCCTGCTTGCAGCAACAAGAGAGAGCTCCCACACAGCAACAAAGACCCAGCACAGCCAAAAATGTAAAAAAAAATAAACAAATTAAAAAAAAACAAAACAGTGAGTTATGAGCCACAATATATAACATGAAAAAAAAATTATTGAGGATTGTCCTTATTTGCTTGTCTCGTTTCTCATCAGTTAGATGACTATTTGGGTAGAAATCCTTGATATCCTCAACCTAATACCCAATCTGTGTTTAACTCTGGGAAATAAAAACTGTCAAGTTCAGATGTCCTTAAAATTTCAGGAAGAGTGCTATAAGGCAGAATGTCTTTGAGAATCAATCTCCTTTTTTATGTGAAGCATACAAAAAACTGAAAACATAAAAAAGAGACAAGATACAAAGATGTATTTTTCTGTGAGCATATCAATACAATGTAGAAATCATCCCCAAACATTGCCAGTAACTTTTTTAAATATAAATTTATTTTAATTGGAGGTTAATTACTTTACAATATTGTATTGGTTTTGCCATACATCAACATGAATCCGCCACAGGTATACACGTGTTCCCCATCCTGAATCCGCCTCCCTCCTCCCTCCCTGTACCATCCCTCTGGGTCGTCCCAGTGCACCAGTCCCAAGCATCCAGTATCATGCATCGAACCTGGACTGGCGATTCGTTTCATATATGATATTATACATATTTCAATGCCATTCTCCCAAATCATCCCACCCTCTCCCTCTCCCACAGAGTCCAAAAGACTGTTCTATACATCTTTGTCTCTTGCCAGTAACTTCTTGATGTCAGCTCAACTGGTGCTAACCTTGAATCTGAGCAAACTCCGGGAGATGGCAAAGGACAGGGAAGTTTGGCGTGCTGCAGTCCATGGGGTCGCAAAGAGTTGGACACGACAGTGACTGAACAACAACTAGGAGGCTATAAGTAACACATCAACTGTTATTTTGATTAAGGAGAAGAAGGGAAAGTAGCCTACTTTATACTACCCACTGTCCTGATGCCTTTATATGCGAACACTATTTAATAGAACAAATGTTACCACATACAATTAATTATATTATTATTTTATATTTAAATATTATTACATAATAGATTTGCTTAAGATCAGAAGAGTTGGTCCACCTTGTCAGAGAGTCAAGATTGCCTTCTCCTCTGCTTCCTTTGGTTAGCCATCGTGACATCTGACCCTGCTCCTGTAAGTGAAAGTGTTGGTCACTCAGTCATGTCCAGCTCTTTGTGACTTCTCTGGTTGGCAGCCCACCAGGCTCCACTGTCCATGGGATTTTCCAGGCAAGAATACTGGAATGGGTAGCCATTCCCTTCTCTAGGGCCTCTTCCCGACCCAGGGATTGAACCCAGGCCTCCCCTTCCAAGGAGGTTCCTTTGTTTTACAGATCTTGGTTGATTTCAATAAGTGACCTACAAAACCCTAGGCCCCCAATAAAAGCAGAAGCCCAGGCCCAAAAGCGTTATCTTCCTACCTAGGACCTCATTGTAGGAGCCCAGGTGTGTGCTATGTGATTTCTAGGCCCTGTAAGTAATAAACCTTTATTCTTTCAAAGGTTCCTGATAATTATTGCTGAAGGATGTGTTGTAATCATAGAACACAAGGCTGGTCCAACCACAACAGTAGTTTTTAGTAGGCTTAGATGGGCACAAAATAGAACCACATTATGTAACAGGCTCCCCATTCTGTCTCTCAATGCCTCCCACTGCTGTTAGTATTGGTCCCTCCTTCCAGCTTCTCTCTCAGCTCAGATTTTTTTGACCCTGAAATCTGCCTTAATTCATCTCTCTCAAAATTTCTAATGCTGCTCTTGAGTCTGGTAATATTTAATGTCAGCTTTCTTCTTGAATAAATGAATGTTTTCTAAGAAGTCCAAATTCTTCTGACTTAAATCCCAGAATATCAGAGCCAGAAGGGATCGCAAAGTCAACCAGACCACTGGTTCCAGTCTGCACCATTTGAACTTACAGAGACTGGAGTTGCTGCAAGTCTTAAAACTAATACACACTTAAAGGTTTTTTTCTCCCCTCCACCGGGGAACAAAATGGATACCTTTAACACATGCTATCCATAACTTTTTGAAATTAAAAAGAGTTTTCATACTGTAAAAATCTGAAAACTACTGATTAATTCCATACAAATTGAAACAAAAAAACAAAAAAATGTCCAGAAGCTGGACTTGCTCCGTGTCACAGAGTGAATTGGGATCATGTTGGGTTTCCACCCATCAACTCATTGTTCTTTCAAGTATCCCACCCCCCAAATACCACAGTTCTCATAATTTCATAGCAGCTTCCGCAGACTGTATTGCCAGGGGGAATAAAGTATCCCCATCTGGCTCAGACTGAATTGTGAGGGAGCAACATTTTCCTCCAGAGCAATGTTAAGCTTTATTGAAAAGCACTGCCAGACTATAATGAACAAATAAATATCCTCAGAGAGTACGCTAGTATTATAAAAGAACTGCTCCATCTTTTTTTTAGCTAATCTTACCTTGCCCACTGTCCCAGCCATGGGTGAATAAGAAGCAGAGATCCCGGAGGAACACTAATCCTTCCCTTGGGTTCCAGAAGCTCCCTAGGTCAATGAGTTATTTATACTTAGGCTGATTTGACTTGGATTTGGGGGAATAAACTCAAATCTCACGAATAAATACCTCAGAGCCCTCCCAGCCTGAGATATGGTGGTTACCCAAGACACCTTATGGCTGAGGCTGGTTCATCAGGAAAATTAAGGACAAGAGCACTTAACGCTGGGACACGCACTGCCCAACACGCTTTAGTGCTGATGACAGGCGCTGGTTCGGGAACTGAAATCAACTATTACAAGAGTCTCTGGACCAGCTGACTCCATGATACACCACTCTGTAGAGACCCCATGTTAGTCCCAGATATTTCTAAACTTCATTCCTTTTCAGAAGGGTCTTCTCTCTGAGTACCTGACGATAGGAAAAAAAGATTTTGTATAATCACTATCATCCTTCATTTTAGTGAAAAACAAAAATTGATTTTGAGATTTCTGTTGTGTAAAGCACTTGATGTGAAACCTCTAGTTCTGAGGTAATTTAGTAAAGGAAAGAAGTTTACTGCAATGTTGAAATCTATCTTTTTCAATTCACAGGAAAAAGAAAGAAAAATAATAATAAATAATATTAGGTTTCCAGTGTAGGGACAAAGTACTGGTAAAATGTCATGGTGGAAATAAAGAAGAAAAAAGAACACAAAGCAAGATTATAGTTTGAGAAAGATGTGGAAAAAAGATACAAAACCAGAAAGGAATATAGGAGCTTGTTAGTGATAACAAAGATTCTCAAAGATAAAAGATGCCAATTAATCTATATAACCAGAGGTAACAATAAAAACAAAAGGGTGAAAATTTGTTGACACTATGATCAGAAATCTCAGGGGTACGTTATAGTTAAATTCTGCTTTTTGATTTAAAAAGTTCAGAAAAAGAGATTTGGGGAAATAAGCAAGGGAAACTGTGTGAAATGAGTTGTTGATAAAATAAAAGGCAGTATATGAGAATCGGTGAAATATCTTTCAACCACTGTCTACAACACACATTCTAAGTTGTTAAGAGAGTTAGTAGATTTCGAGAAATTCTAATCATTATGTTAGGGGACACTTCGGATGCAGTATTTCAGAAAGTTGTCAAAGAGTTCTTTAAGATATTAGAAGGAAAAAAAAGAAAAAACGAGTGCACGTGGACCTAATTTTCTTATTTTTACTCTCCTTCCTGAGAAAGGCCTCCCTGGAGGGCATTTTGTTAAATGAAATAAGCCACAGAAGCTTCTTTATGATGACTGCTTTAAATCCTTGCCAGGTAATTCGACGTCTCTGACATCTTGGTGTTGGTATCTATCGATCTGTCTTTTTTCATTTAGTTTGAGCTCTTCCTTGTTCTTGGTGTGATGAGCGATTTTTAAAATTGAATCCAGGACATATGGGGCATTCTGTGAGGAACTGTTGCTGTCCTTGCTCCATCTCTAAGTCACGTCCAAATCGTTTGCATCCCTATGGACCATAACCCACCAGGCTCCTCTGTCCATGGAATTCTCCAGGCAAGAATACTGGAGTGAGCTGCCATTTCCTTCTGCAGGGCATCTTCCCAGCCCAGGAACGGAACCCACGTCTCCTGCATTCGCAGGGGGTCTTTACCACTGAGAGACCAGGGAAGCCTCTGTTAGGAGACTGATCTTATTTAAGCCTTGCTTGTCTCCGGCTTCCTGTAACATCACTTTATCTGGGCAGGGGGCGGTGGGGAAGCAGGGACCACCTCTTCACTGTCAGGTGGGGGTAGAAGCACAGGTTTCCACTTGGCCGTCGTGGACCCCCGAGGTGGGACTCCTCTTTACTGCTGGGTGTGGGTGGGAGTTCGACTCTGCACTAAGCCAGTAGTGCTGTCAGCTCTCTGGGTGGACAGCTTGGAGGTCTTCATGACTGCTCCTCTCGCAGCCTCACTGACATGTTGTTGCAGATGTAAGAGGACCTCACTACTGCCAGGCAGTGGGGGAAATCCTGACACCCCATTAGACCTCTTTCAACACTTTCCCAGGGATGGGGATGGGGGAAGGGCACCCCACTTGTGACTTGGAGATCTCTGCTGATCTCCACTGACAGCACGGGAGGAGGCCTCATTATCTCCCAGGGCTACAGATGAATGTCCTGGCTCTCTATTCTGCCTTTCCGGACACCATCCTGGCAAACAGAATGGGGCTCCTGGGTATAAGCCTCACAAGGCGGGGGGATCTAGTCTCACCACTGGCAGGGGTGGAAATGGGGCCACAGATTTGCTGTAGTGGTTGGCTGGAGAAGAGCGGTGACTGTCTAAGAGCTTTCTGTCTTGCTAGGCTGCTCCTTTGGCTGGAGAGAGCAGGTGTCTGCTGGGGCTTCTTTTGTCCATTCTCATTGGCATTTCCAAGTTGCCAGCTTCTTCAGCTCCAAGTCTGGGACATATGAGGCAAAAAAGAAAATACAGGGAACTCATGATCATACGGTTCCTTGGATTCTGAGTCCCCTGTCATTCTGCCTTCTCTCCATCCGTCTGAGCCCTCCTGTATTTGTTTTACATAATGTACAGGGCCTTCAGTTGCACTTAGTGGAAGGAACAGGGAAAGCTACGTCTACTTATCCCATTTTCCCATTTGTGGACGTTTTTACAAATGATTTAAATACAGATGACCACAATACCTGCCTCCACATCCCTCCAAGGACTTCTGTAAGATTTAAGTGAGTTAACTGGACATTTGGAACCATCTCTGGCATGGCAGGCTAAAGTCCATGGGGTCACAAAGAGCTGGACACGACTGAGTGACTGAGCCCACACACTGGAATACATTAAGCCTTATGTAAGTGTTAGCTCTTATAGCGACAATTAGATAAACAATATAATGTGGCTGTTCAAAGGACAGATTCTGGTATCAGGGTGCCAGGTTAAAACCCCAGGTCTTGTATTTAATAAATGTGTTACTCTTTGGAAAATTACTTAATCTCTCTGTGCCTAAACTTCCCCACCGTAAATGGCCATATTAACAGCTTCTTCTTCATACGGTTGTTTTGAGAATTAAAATAGTCAATATATCTAAAACACTTAGACAATTGCCCAACACAAAATAAGTTTTATTTAAGTATTAGATAATACTCTTCTAGGGTTTCCTTGGTAGCTCAGCTGGTAAAGAATCTGCCTGCAATGCAAGAGATTCCAGTTAAATTCCTGGGTTGGGAAGGTCCCCTGAAGAAGGGGTAGACTACCCACTATAGTATTCTTGCCTGGAGAATTCCCTGGACAGAGAAGCCTGGTGGGCTACCATCCACGGGGTCACAAAGAGTCCGACATGGCTAAGTACAGCACACTACTCTTTTAAGCTAAAGTACTTCATTTTTCTCCTCCAAACACCCCATAATGTAAGTAGTGAAGCATCGTTATCTCCATTTTAAACAAAGAAACAGAAGTTCCGAGGCATGCAGTGACCTGCCCAAGGTCACAGAGCCAGCCTCAGCCCTGGGTCTTCTGACATCAAGTCCAAGGCTCCCGCCATCACGTAACACTGAGTCAATGCTGGGTTAGGAATACAAGCAAAAGACTGACATTTGTGCTTGGACACCGGGGCAGACAGCAAATTCAGAAACCAAACCAGGGCCAGCAGGGCGGCGGGAGGATGGAAACAGGATAGCAAGAGAGACAGGAAAGAGTGTCATTGTTGGGCTAGGTCTATGTCAAGAGATTGGTGTTGAAGAAACCACCGAGATTATTCCCAATCAGAGACTTCTATCCCAGAGGGTATTCTGTCAACCTCACCTGTTGGCAAGGCAGGGCAGCGTTCCCTAATGGCTCACAATGCCCATTCCACGGCAGTCAAACGCTCTTCAGGGAGAGCCTAGTACCAAGAAAACGGGGGCTGTGCCTTCTTCAGTTCAGAGTATCCTCAGGTCTCCCTACTCAAAGGTTCCCACTGTCCCCCACCCAGCCCACTGTCTGTATACTTCTGAGCTGGTCCAAGTCCAGCTGGAACTTTAGTGCCTGCATCAAGAGCCACCAAATGGTTCTGGGGACACCAGCCCAAACTGAATTTGCCCTTTCCAAAACCCTGAGCCATGACCATTTCTGCCCTTTATTTTCAGATGTGTCTAATTAAGCACCATTCAATGTCTACTGTTAGATTTTTCCTGATGTGTTTCATATCTGAATTTTGTGTAACCACTAAGAGTGTGGTTCTCCAGGGCAGTAGCTACATCACACAGGTTTTGTTGTATGATCTCAAGGCATTCAGCACAGAACATGGTACTCTGTAGTGAGTCAATCTATACTAACTTTGAAAGAAAAGGTCACAGCCAAGCAGAGCTGCCCCTATGTGGGGTATATGGGGTCCCAGTCTTCTTTATTTTTTTAAAGGCTCTGTCTAACTAAACACTGTGATTAAAAAATGTTTTACAAAACCTGTGGGTCCCTTGAAAGTATAGTGATTCACTGATGAAGATTCAGAATAATGGATAGAAAGAGGTGGAAGAGATACTTTGATATGTATTTATCATCCAGTTGTGGCAAACCTCCAAGGACCTTCTTTTTCTGTCTAGGTCCCGAGATCTTCTCTTCATGGTCTTTATCATCAACTGTGCTACTCTTGGATAATTTCATATCCCCCCCCCAAAAAAAAACCTGAAATGCAGAGTACATCATCTGGAATGCTGGGCTGGATGACTCACAAGCTGGAATCAAGATTGCCAGGAGAAATATCAACAAGCTCAGATACGCACATGATACCACTCTAATGGCAGAAAGCAAAGAGAACTGAAGAGCCTCTTGATAACAGTGAAAGAGGAGGGTGGAAAAAGCTGACCTAAAACTCAACATTCAAAAAAAAAAGATCATGGTATCCAGTCCCATCACTTCATCGCAAGTAGATGGGGAAAAAATAGAAACAGTGGCAGATTTTATTTTCTTGGACTCCAAAATCACTGTGGATGGTGATTGCAGCCAGATAATTGAAAGACACTTGCTACTTGGTAGAAAAGCTATGACAAACCTTGACAGCGTATTAAAAAACAGGAAAGAAAAAAAATGCAGAGATATCACGTTGCCAACAATGGTCCATATAGTCAAAGCTATGGTTTTTCCAGTAGTCATGTATGGATGTGAGAGTTGCACCATAAAGAAGGCTGACTGCTGAAGAATTGATTCTTTTGAATTGTGGTTCTGGAGAAGACTCTTGAGAATCCTTGGACAGAAAGGAGATCAAACCAGTCAATCCTAAAGGAAATCAACCTGAAATATTCATTGGAAGGACTTATGCTGAAGCTGAAGTCCCAATACTTTGGCCACTTGATGCAAACAGCGGATTCATTGGAAAAGACCCTGATACTGGGAAAGGTTGAAGGCAGGAGGAGAAGGGGATGACAGAGGATGAGATGGTTGGATGGTATCATCAACTAAATGGACATGAGTTTGAGCAAACTCTAGAAGATAGTGAAGGACAGGGAAGCCTGGCAAGTTGCAGTCTATGGGGTCTCAAACAGTAGGACACAACTTAGGAAGTGAACAACCCCTGCATGTATTTAATGCTGTTTGTAACATTTATGTATGATACTGGCTCATCGGTCATGTAGCCTGTGAGTACTGGTTTCCAAAGACTCTCTCAAAACTAACAACTCTGCTCCACTGATGACAACCACAAATGAAAATCCCATCCAGAGAATACCAGAGAATGTGAGCAATAATCTACTTGGGGGTCATACCAAGTTTACAGAGTGGAATTTTATAAGATAAAGGGAGAACACCTTGTCTTCCAACTCTGTTTTCTCTTTCACTACATTCCCATAATGTGACTTCTTTCCCTGCTGACCCCACCCCTACCTTCCACCCATTGCCACCAGCCAGCAGGGTAGGTGAGGGGCCTGTGGGTAAAGTTAGTAAAACTGCAAGAAATGTTCTCCCTTTATCCCAGGGGATCATGAGGCCACCAAATTCCCTGGGGGCAAAGGAGAATCCAAATCAGAAGGGCCAATCAGAAGGGCCGTGTTCTAAAGCAATGATCTGAAAGCCTTCAGAGCAAATAGGCTTGGCCACCACAGAGGACTGCCCAGCTGGGCAAGGAACTTACAGAGGGATAGGGTTACCCCAGCAGTGAAAGGTCCACAGGGTAAGAGATGCCCGCAGCCTTCCGCTGCCCCTGGGTGTTGATCGGAGGAGGCCACAGTCAGGACAGGCACACGCAAGCACTGATGCTGCTTGAGCTCAAGTCTAAAGCTGGGGGTGGGGGGCATTCTGTCCTGGCATCCCAGAGTCCTGATCATCTCTTATATCCAGTGTGAGTAAGCCATCTCACATCAGAGTGTCAGCCCCTTTGCGAGAGGTCACAATCTCATGAAAGAAATATTTCACCAGCCTGCAAAAGTGGTCAGCTCAGAAGTCCACCCTCCTGGAAGCAGTCCAGGTCACGGGCAGTCCAGACTCCGAGCATGAGTCCTGGAGCTCCTTGAAGCTAGTGGGGACATCACACACAGGGTCAAGGGTTAAAGAGTGCCTTGAAGGATGGAGACTGACAGACCTTTGTCCAGGTTGGAGATGTTCCACCCAAGTGGCACTGCCAGTCCTGGTGGGTCCCAGGACTCCCCAGAAACATTAAAAAATTTGAGGAAAGCCCTGCATTCCTGAGATGGCCCAGGGCAGCCAGAGTGAAAGATTTTCCTGAAGCTGAGCCTGTCTGTGCTCCTGTTCATCCTAAGACCAGTGGCCGGTGTGGGGAGAGCGTTGGTCAATGTGCCAGGTGGCCAGGCATGGGCACCAAACACTTGTAGAACTCTGTACTCTGGATCTGTTTCAGCACAAAGTACTGGTTCTCTTTTTTTTTTTTTTTTTTTCCTGTTTGGAAGCTCACATCATTGAGCACTGCCTTTCAGATGAATTTCAAACCTTACCTTTTTAATTCTTTGAAAGGAACAATTATAGTGAAGTAGTTCACAGGACAACCTACTAAAAAACAAACAAAAAGAACATGTTACTGTTTTTTTCACATTAATAAGTGTTAAATAGCATTGTGTTTTTCTTTTTTTCTCACGTGGGAACTTTCAGTTATACCTGGTATTTTGAGCCACATGCATGTGGAGTTTGCAAAAACTGGGAGGCAAAAACAGCAGGGGGAGGAGGAGACATTTTATAGGTCTTGAAAGTATAAATTTTTTAAAATCACTAGAATTATCCCACTAAATTATATCATCGGTCAGTCAGTTCAGTTGCTCAGTCATGTCCGACTCTTTGAGACTCCATGGACTGCAGCACACCAGGCTTCCCTTTCCATCACTAACTCCTGGAGTTTACCCAAATTCATGTCCATTGAGTTGGTGACGCCATCCAACCATCTCATCCTCTGTCATCCCTTTCTCCTCCTGCCCTCAATTTTTCCCAGCATCAGGGTCTTTTCAAATGAATCAGTTCTTTGCACCAGGTGGCCAAAATTTTGGAATTTCAGCTTCAACATCAGTCCTTCCAATGAACACTTAGGACTGATTTCCTTTAGGATGAACTGGTTGGATCTCCTTGGAATCCAAGGGACTCTAAGAATCTTCTCCAACACCACAGCTCAAAAGCATCAATTTTTCGGCTCTCAGCTTTCTTTATAGTCCAACTCTCACATCCATACATGACTACTGGAAAAACCATAGCCTTGACTAGACAGACCTTTGTTGGCAAAGTAATGTCTCTGCTTTTTAATATGCTGTCTAGGTTGGTCATAACTTTCCTTCCAAGGAGGATCTCTGGTTCCTCTGCCTTTTCTAGATCCAGCTTGAACATCTGGAAGTTCGTGGGTTCACATATTGCTGAAGCCTGGCTTGGAGAATTCTGAGCATTACTTTACTAGCGTGTGAGATGAGTGCAATTGTACCATTCATTAAAATCTCCCAGAAAACATGTCATTGATAGGACATTATTATCCGTTTGTTATTGAATCTCATTGCTCACCATCACCTTCACCATTCAAATTACAACTGCTAGTACTATTTTTTAGTTTTTCTCAAAGGGATGTTGTCAAATCTGTGTATTTCTGATTACCTGAAATCAGATAAAGCAATGGGCATGACGATAAGGGGTTTGTTTTTAGCTTAAAACAATCTTTGGGACTTCCCTGTTGATCCAGTGGTTAAGAATCTGCCTGCCAGTGCAGCAGGCGCAGGTTTGATCCTCGGTTCAGGAAGACCCCACGTGCCTCTGGACAACTACATGTAGTAAACCCACGCACCACAGCTACTGAGATCTTTCCTGGTGGCTCAGTAGGTAGAGTCTGCCTTCATTACCGGAGACCTGGGTTCGATCCCTGGGTCAGGAAGATCCCCTGGAGAAGGAAATGGCAGCCTACTCCAGTATTCTTGCCTGGAGAATCCCATGGACAGAGAAGCCTGGTGGGCTGCAGTTCAGGCACAGCTTCTAACAATTAACCTCACAATATACACTATGGCTGATATTTATATAATAGAAATAAAACTCTCGGACTTCCCTGGTGACTCAGACGGTAAAGCGTTTGTCTACAATGCAGGAGACCCGGGTTTGATCCCTGGGTTGGGAAAATCCCCTGGAGAAGGAAATGGCAATTCACTCCAGGACTATTGCCTGGAAAATCCCATGGACAGAGGAGCCTGGTAGGTTACAGTCCACGGGATCGCAAAGAGTCAGACACGAATGAGCGACTTCGCTTCACTTCAAGGTCTTAGAAACTAATGTTTACTGTGAGCCCCCTGTTGTTCTGGGTAGTTCTCTCCTGTTATTGCATTTAAACAACTGAGCAACTAATCTAATGTTAATTCACAATTTGATGTTTCCTTCTTTTTTTTTTTTTTTTTTTTTTTATGGCTGCACTGAAAGGCACGTGAGATCTTAGTTCTCCAACCAGGTATTGAAAATAGGCCCTCTGCAGTGGGAGCACGGTTCTAACCACTGGACAACCAGGGACTTCCTTCAAAATAATTTTTAAATTGTTAATGCTGTCTCTTCCCTAAAAAGAAGCTGAGCTCCAAAATGTAATATGCTATGACATCCTAATGTGATTGATAACTAAGATTGTAAGGAATGATACATTATTGGATTTTCATATTATCATAGAGGTACTATATCACTATATCATTGCAGTAGGAAATGGCAACCCATTCCACTATTCTTGCCTGGAAAATCCCATGGACAGAGGAGCCTGGCAGGCTACAATCCATGGGGCCTCAAAGAGTCGAACACAACTGAGCACACACACACACACACACACACTGTATCATTAGAGATTAAAGTTTCGTATTAGCATATCATCATCATAACTAAGAAAATATGTAAATGAGTGTCTTCTTTTATAAGGAACATAACCCTGAAAAAAATCTCTAGGGAAAAGAGCTGCAACTGAGTTAATTTATTAGCTTCATAAACCATATTGAATATACTATTATTGGCTATCTAAAAAATGATACCTCATTTAGTGATCAAACACACAAACACCCAAACAAACAAAATCAGGAGTTTGCATGACAAATTGGCTTCTCTGGTGACTCAGATGGTAAAGAATCTGCCTGCAGTGCAGGAGACCCATGTTCAATCCCTGGGTCTGGAAGATGCCCTGGGGAAGAAAATGGCAACCCACTCCAGTATTCTTGCCTGGAGAATTCCATGGACAAAGGAGCCTGGCAGGCTACAGTTCATGGGGTCGAGAAGAGTCGGACTCGACTGAACAACTATCACTCATCACTCACTCATGACCAACTGCTTAATCATAAGCAATGCTTTGGAAGTGTGAAAGTGTTAGTCACTCAGTCGTGTCCGACCCTTTGGGATTTCCCAGACAAGAACACTGGAGTGGGTTGCCATTTCCTTCTCCAGGGGATCTTCCCAACCCAGGGATAAAACTCAAGTCTCCTGAATTTCAGGAAGATTCTTTACTACCTGAGCCACCAGGGAAGCCTCATACTTTAAAAGACTTAGCATGTACTTAGACCATGGAAAATTCCAGTAACTTATTCAAGGACTTCCCTGGTGGCTCAGATGGTAAAGCGTTTGTCTACAATGCAGGTGACCCAGGTTCGATCCCTGGGTTGGGAAGATCCCCTGGAGAAGGAAATGGCAAACCACTCCAGGACTATTGCCTGGAAAATCTCATGGACAGAGGAGCCTGGCAGGCTATAGCCCATGGGGTCACAAAGAGTCGGACACGACTGAGAGACTTCACTTCTTTATTCAAGTGAAATTACCCTGCTACTAGTCTGAACTATTTTAGAGTCCCAGATATGGCAGGTTTAGAAAAATATTCATCACCTATTCATCAAATACCACCCTACCACTGCCACTTGGTGTGTGATTCTGGATGCCTGGAGGCTCATCCTGGAGGCCCCTCCCAGCATCCACATCCAGATCCTTCTCTGTTTGAATGCAGAGCCACTAAGAAATACAGCAGATAAGCAAATACCAAAGATCTCATCCAAATAATTTGTAACAAGTCTGGTAAACATTCACATTAAAGAAATGTCACATTCAGTGTTGGGTGTGAATGAAGCAATATTTATTATTAGGTGCTTTTGACCTTGTAGCCCAGGGGTGAACAAATAAAGCTTTATTGGAACACAGCCAAACTCATTCTCTTACCTATTGTCTAAGGCTGCTCTCAGGCTCCGGTGGCTGCAGCAGAGACCATGAGAACCGCAACATCAAACACAGTTACTCTTTAGTTAGTCCTTTACAGAAAGATTGTCTAGCTCTGCTGCAGGCAGTCAGTTGGGATACTTTGGAGAATAAGCAAAGAAAAAATGTAGCAAGAAAAAAAAATAGAATCTGCATCCTTAAAATATCTACCCAAAGAAATCACTTGTCTTCAATAAGATAGTTTCCTAGTATAGCAACCATTTATTAGCCTTACAGTTGCTTTCCCCTTAACCTCAGGCTGTTCACTAGTTCTTCCAAATACTTAGTGTCATCACAGTGACACATTCACCAGCCATGGGCAACATCCTACTCTGGGCTAGAAGGTGACTTCAGTTCTGCATCATTCTTGCTTCGTTTAAAGAGCCAGACCTAATTTTATTAAAGCTAAGGAAGTCCCAGGACATCATCAACGGTTAGAGGAACAACCTCTCTCTGGGAACCACATGGTTATTTTAGAAGCAGCAGTTCATGTAATGGGTCTATAAGTTTATTTTCTGTTATTGGAACATGGCATTGGTCTGTGTTTTAAAATGGATTTCTAGAACTTCCCAGGTCTGCTTGCCAATGCAGGGGACGCAGATTTGATTTGTGATCTAGAAGGATTTTAAATACCACAAAGCAACTAGGCTCATGAGCCACAACTACTGAAGCCTGTGTGCTTAGAACCCATGCTCTGCAACAGCAGAAGCCACAGCGATGAGAAGGCTGTGTACTGCAACAAAAGAATAGCTTCCACTAGCTGCAGTTACAGAAAGCCCACACCCAGTGACGGAAACCCAGTGCAAACAAAAAAATGTTTTTAATACGCAAAAAAATAAAAATGGATTTTTATTTCTTTAACAAATGTCTTTACAAGTACTTGAGGTGCAATTCTGTGATTTTTCCAGAAAAAATAAATTGACACACATCGGCAGGAACGTTGAATAAACAAAGAGCACATATCAGAGTGGGAAGAACATGTCCTTTGGGGGCAGAGGGACTGGGTTCAACTCTCAGATTTTCCTCCTCCTACTAGTGTGTGGTATGGACCTAGCAGAAGCAGAGGATATTAAGAAGAGGTGGCAAGAGATCAAATTGCCAACATCTGCTGGATCATCGAAAAAGCAAGAGAGTTCCAGAAAAAACATCTATTTCTGCTTTATTGACTATGCCAAAGCCTTTGACTGTATGGATCACAATAAACTGTGGAAAATTCTTGCAGAGATGGGAATACCAGACCACCTGACCTGCCTCTTGAGAAATCTATATGCAGGTCAGGAAGCAAATTAGAATTGGACATGAAACAACAGACTGGTTCTGAATAGGAAAAGGAGTACGTCAAGGCTGTATATTGTCACCCTGCTTATTTAACTTCTATGCAGAGTACATCATGAGAAACACTGGGCTGGAAGAAGCACAAGCTGGAATCAAGATTGCCAGGCAAAATATCAAGAACATCAGATATGCAGATGACACCACCCTTATGGCAGAAAGTGAAGAAGAACTAAAAAGCCTCTTGATGAAAGTGAAAGAGGAGAGTGAAAAAGTTGGCTTAAAGCTTAACATACAGAAAACTAAGATCATGGCATCTGGTCCCATTGCTTCATGGCAGATAGATGGGGAAACAGTGGAAACAGTGTCAGACTTTATTTTTTGTGCTCCAAAATCACTGCAGATGGTGATTGCAGCCATGAAATTAAAAGACACTTACTCCTTGGAAGGAAAGTTATGACCAACCTAGATAGCCTATTGAAAAACAGAGACATTACTTTGGCAACAAAGGTCCATCTAGTCAAGGCTATGGTTTTTCCAGTGGTCATGTATGGATGTGAGAGTTGGACTGTGAAGAAAGCTGAGCACTGAAGAATTGATGCTTTTGAACTGTGGTGTTGAAGACTCTTGAGAGTCCCTTGAACTGCAAAGAGATCCAACCAGTCCGTCCTAAAGGAGATCAGTCCTGGGTGTTCACTGGAAGGACTGATGCTGAAGCTGAAACTCCAACACTTTGGCCACCTCATGCGAAGAGTTGACTCATTAGAAAAGACCCTGATGCTAGGAGGGATTGGGGGCAGGAGGAGAAGGGGATGACAGAGGATGAGATGGCTGGATGGCATCACCAACTCGATGCACATGAGTTTGGGTAAACTCTGGGAGTTGGTGATGGACAGGGAGGCCTGGAGTGCTGTGATTCATGGGGTCGCAAAGAGTCAGACTCGACTGAGCGACCGAACTGAACTGAACTGATCTAGGGTGTGACAGCCCTCTGAATCTCAGTTTCCTAACCTTAATATTGAAATAATTCCTACATCATACATACATGGGATGGTAGTAAGGATTTTAAATAATGCATTTAAAATACACAATCAGAGCCCAACACACAGCAGATTTCCAAGTGGTAATTTAGTGAATGGGAGTTGAAAGTGAAAGTGTTAGTCACTGAGTCGTGTCTGACTCCTTGTGACCCCAAGGACTGTAGCCCACCAGGTTCCTCTGTCCATCGAATTCTTAGGGCAAGAATACTGGAGTGGGTGGCCATTCCCTTCTCCAGGAGATCCTCTGGACCCAGGGTTTGAACCTGTGTTTCCTGCATTGCAGGCAGATTCTTTACCTGGGAGTTAAATGGGTACTATAGTTTGAATGTTTGTTTCCTCTCACTCCCCATATTCATATGTTGAAATCCTAATGTCCTATGTGTTGGTATTTGGGAGGTGGGACCTTTGGAAGGTGCTTAGGTGATGAAGATTGACCTCTCTTGAATGGAGTTAATGTACTTATAAGAGACCCCACGGGGCTCTGTGGCCCCTTCCCCCATGTCAGGAAGATGTCAGCTACCCAGAAGAGGCTGGTACCTGATCTCAGACTTCCGGCCTCCAGAACTGTGAGAAATAAATTGCTATTCTTTATAAGCCTCCCAGTCAGTGGTATTTTGATTTAGCATCTCAAATGAACTAAGAGAGTGGACACAGTCATTTTTCTTTTCAAATTTATTTGTGATTTAATCAGATTTTCCTAGAGGTAAACAAGATTCTTAAAAGCAATGATTCAGGTAAACTTCAATAAATTTAGGAAGCTATACCTTTCCTGTAATCAGTAGTTTCAAAAAAAGTTTCTAACTGTAACTACAAAGAGGATATGGAGACAAGGGAAACCAGCAGTTTCAAGGGTGCCCAGGCATAAGCCTGGTGTCAAGGACATTCCTCAGACCCTTGCCTCTCTCCTGCAGTGCTCACAGATGCTTGCCATTGGAAGCATAGCATCCTGAGAATGAGCATTTGGTTGATTCCTTGCAAATCTTCCATCCAGACAGGAGACAATTGCCATCCTTGTGAAGATGATACAAGGCTGTGTAATACCGTCAGTCCTTTGTGAGATGTGGTGCCAGTAAAGCATGAACCGCAAATTCAGAGATCTGAACTGCACATCCACTTCTGCAATTAACCAGCTGCATGACTTCAGCCAGAGCACTCAGTGATTCTGAATCCCAGTGGCCTTTACAGAGATAAAGGAGATCTCTGTGGGCCTTTCAGGTCAATAAAGTCTTCTCCATCTGTACAGTGTACTATATACAAGGACTTTGATGGAACAGGTGACTGGCTCTATGCAAACCTAAAATATTTGCTCTCTCTGATTTCGGACAAGTTTCTCAGACATTTATTCCTAAGGAATCCCACATTTGCTATTTTCTGAATAGCTAAAATTGGGCCCCTGCAATTATGTGGTTTTCAGAGGTACTTACTGAACACAATACATTAGCAGTCCCCTGCTGGCTTGTACTGGTTATCTCCTCCCTATGTAAGGACTCATAAACAACCACTCAGTCATGCATTGTAGAATCTTGCTAGAGGCTGGTGTCAGTCTGACTGGTTTGCTCTTTACAGAAATGACTTTTCTCTCCTCTTTGAAAACTAGGACCATGTTGACCAATATCTGGTCATTTGCTTATGTGCTCTCCACTGAGCACTGCTCTGGATTATAAAGACTGTGGTTCTGCCAACCATGCTTTCCAGGCCTTCTTGTTCCCTGTCTTCCCATTGGATTCAAGCAATGGGGGCTACTGGGGAGAACTGGCAGGTAAGAAGGGAGAAGTGACTTTCCCCTTGTTGGGTGTCAGTTTGGGATGTAAGTAGCAGCAGATACAGCAGCCGTGTCACCAGCACGGTGATGGGGTGGTAACCCTAACTGGCAGCAGTGTCACCGGACACAGCAAGCCAGCCCTGGAGTTTCTGCTCCTGACTCCCAAGTCACAGTGGCACTATTTCAGAGAGAAATTTGTTTCCTGCAGTTTCTAATCTTTCAGTAACCTAATTCTTTTTTCTTGCTCCTTCAGCCTTTCCAATATCCTCATAACCAATTTTTGTGTTGTTACCTCTTTTTGAAATACCTAAAATGATTTCTCTTTTCCTAAATGGACCTTGACCAATACTATATACACTTTTTTCAGAGCTTGAATCCTTAAGCTAATTTAAAGCTACTCTATGATCTTTATTTTGAAACCCAGAGCTTTAAAAATCTGGATACACCCAGCTGCTCATTTCATAGAATGAAACCAACAGAATGTAAGGGGGAGAAAAATTGTTCTTCTCAAACTCCAATAAACTTCAAGAAAGGATCTAAATTAGTTAATGTATTGAAAAGTGTTCATAATAGCTGCTCATCATCTGTTGTTTGACAATGTACTGGTTATGAAAATATTTTATCATGACAATACTGACTGTGATGAAATTTATTCTACAAACAACTTTCTTCAGAGCATTTTTTTCTTAATCTTTGGATTATACAAAACCACCTGATAAAAATAGGCACTATAATTTCTGGGCTTTTAGTTTCAAAGTCTGTTTTCCCATCTGTTATCCAAAGTCTAGGTCTACACAGCCAAAGCAAAATGGAAGATTGTGTAATTATCCTTTGACTCAGAGACAAATAAGAATATCAAAGTGGGGAAGGGACATCTGTGCTCCTTTGATTTAATACCTAGTCCAATATATGATTCCTTTGAAATGTCTAGTAACCATAGAGTGGATATTTATGCTATATTTGAATACTCTCAGTGATGGGTAAGTCATTACCTTTCCAGTCAATCCATTCATTTGTTGGAGAGCTTGGAGTTCCAGAAATATGTCCCTTTCACTGAGCCCAAGGAATTAGCAGAAATGAAGGTAGCTTCTACTCATGGGTGCTAATTATTCCATTGAGGTTTATAAAGAATAACTAGATTCCCTATTCTGTTTGAAAAGCTCTTTACATCAATGTAAAAAAATAGATACGACATTTCTTTATGGAAACACTGTCAGCTTCGCAGTGGCAGGTCCAGTGACCTGAGGAAGTTCCCAGTGCCAGGAGGATCCTATGACTAAAACAGGAAGGTTTAGCTCTTCTCTGGAAACAATGAACCTGAAAACAATCAGGTTTTCCTTTCCATGTCTGTACAGGTTCCTTCAAAATCACAGCTCTACTCCTTTCAGACGAGGTCTTAACTGAAGTGAGGTTGTCGTCAGATACGCTGACTCTAAGGACCCTCCCTTTATCTAGAAACATGAGGACCCTGCATAACCATGAAAAACATACTTCTTTGAGAATGTAACTCAGAAATATTTATTCAACTTATGTCTTGCGTATCGTTGGGCAAGTGTGATGTTGCTAGTGTGAATGGTGGCATCAGAGCAAGGTGGGGATGAAAGAAAGAGAAATGGCAAGATGTAAATTTTAGGAATTTGATAGGAATTTCATTTTAAATGGCTTTGTATGCCATGCCTAAACTTTGAGTGTTATCCTACAGCAAAGACGAGCCACTGATGAATATTAAATTTGCTTGTAGGAAGATTTCACTGGTGGTGGGTGGAGCATGAATTGGCGGGAGAAAAGATTGGTGGAGGGGCAAGTAGTCAGGCAATAATTCAGGAAAGAAAGGATAAATCTGTGGATGATATGGTGTCAGTCAAAGGAAAAGGATTTTATGATTGATGGGATGTGGAGAGTAAGAGAGAAGAACAGACCGTAACTCTCAGGCTTCTGGTTTGGGCAACACTGTAGATGGTGGAGCCATTGAGAGAAGAAAGGAAAGTAAGAGGAATGGCAAGTGTAGGTTATGGGGGTTGATGAATTCTCTTTAGGGCATGGAATAAGAAGCCTTCTGGTTACAGATAGCTGACTTAATATGTGCGTTTACCTTCAAAAATCTCACTAAAGGACAAGAAGGGAAAGTTTAAATCACGTCCACTCCTCAAATACAATTTAGAAGCTGGAAAACATGGATATAAATGTAAATAGGGTGACTTAGATCCGTGAAAACTGAATGCCTAGCTAACTCTGAATGCAGTGATAGAACACCTAAAAGGCTCAGGAATTTCTCTTCGAGGTTCAACTGGGTGTGAAGGCTGAATGTGGGTCTGTTTGAAAAGGAGTTCCGCACCTAATTCCCCCACCATCTCCCGCAGCTGGGAAACAGACCTTCCCAACCACTGTAGGAGGATAAACTAGATATATACTGGATTTACAGTGAGAGGAAAGATCCTGGAGACAGATACTGAGATTACATGAACATCAACATAGTGAAAGGTAAGATGCCTACTGCTTCTTCCTCTATCACCAACCTTTCTCTCCCAAATGCTGAAAGCCAGACTTGAGACAGGATGCTTTCAGGGGATTCTGATTAGG